>NW_024465894.1:31652500-32852500 GCF_017591425.1 Ochotona curzoniae
GGCAAGCGCCTGGCTGCGAGCTCGCTGAGCTCAGGGTGCAGGCTCCAGGGCACTTCAGGGTCTGAGGTGTGAGGGTGCTGAGCCCTGCTAAGCTCGGAGAGGAGTGTGTGTGTGTGTGTGTGTGTGTGTGTGTGTGTGCGTGCAGGGGAGCGGGCAGTGATGGTTTTGGGCTGGGGCAAGATGGGGATTTCCCCTCACACTCCCTTTCTGTGTGTGTGTTTGGGTGCAATACGTGCGATATTTTTGAACAACCTGAAAATAACATTCACGATAATAGAAAATAAAAATAAAAATGGCACAATGGCTCACCCCTTCCGTGCACATCCCAACACTGTTCACAAACAACATCCAGGGACATTTATATCGTAGCCTTTGGGTCTCCTTCACCTGCAGGCGGGTCTGTGTTGCTTCCCCAGTTGTCCTTAGAGTACTTATCCTACCGTTCCCTGTCTGTCCCATGGGTCCAGTCAAGTTCACGTGGTGCAGTTGTTCATTGTGTCTTCCTGATTCTTTAATAAAGTAACCAGTTCTCCCCCACTGCTCCCCACTCTCGCTTTGCATTAGCATCTTTTTAAGGTGCAGGCTTGTGTCCTGGCCAGTGTTCCCCATCTGTCTTGTCCTCATGGTGCTGTTGGATTCTCCCCCCACAACCCTCTTTGTGCTGTGTGATGAAGGATGGGGCCAGGGGTGTGGCTGATCCAGCACAGGACATTCTAGGGCAGTTAGCACGAAGAGGATGTTAAGCCCTTGGCATTCTGCCACACCAGACAAGTTGTTTTCATTGGCTGCAGATAGACGTTGTACATTTCTCTGAGGAGTTTTACATGCAAGAGACAGCAAGCTGGGGAGCAGCGAGTTTGCCTCCCTTTCCTACCAGCTTCATTGCAAGCTCTGAGCTGGGCAGTGGCCTGGGCTCCTTTCTGCCCGTGACCAGCTGGTTTCTCCCAGCTCCCCCACCTCTTCCATTGTAAGAGGATCACAGCAGAAATCATTAGTGATTGTCATCGAGGTAAGACGGGCATCGGGGAAGGCAAGGCGAAGGGTGCTGCAGGCAGGGGTTGGAAGCCTGATGCTACCTCACCTCCCTGAGGCCTGACAGGGCGGGACCTGCTGCTCCTGGCTTCTGGCTTCCGAGGCAGAGTCCTTCAGAGCTCACAGTGCTGTTGGATCAGCTCCCTGCTTCCCTGCTTTGCTCCTTCAGCTCCAGTTCTTCTAGACAGGCTTCCCTTCAGAGCCGTGAATTTCCTGTTTCCTGACATTGCTGCCACTCAGGATGCTCACCGGGTACCCTGGTGGCATGTGGGTGGATGGGAGTTAGCCCTCTGTCCCTTGTCTTTGGTGGGTCCTGCACATTCCCAGAGGGTCTTCCTTGCTCAGGGTCCTCTTCGCCATGGTGCTTGCCCCCTTTCCTATCCACGCCAGCAGGTGGCTGCCCTAACACAAGCAGAGACTGCTTGTCGCCATGTCCCAGGAGGAAGCTCTTGACTGTCTCCCTTCCCTTTCAAAATGTTTTTGGAGTTTTGTGACCATTTGTCTTAACTCCAGTACTTTAAGGAATATGTTCACATCTTTAGCCTTTCTTTCATGCTAACCCACTGAGGACTCTTACTTGATAAGCATAATTTCCATGGAGCCCGATTTGTTGAGGTAATTGGCAATCAGTGAAATTTGTGTGTGCAGGCACCTAACCATGGTCAAAGGATAGGACATCGCAATAACTCCAGTGTTCCCCTGGACTCTGCTGTACCTGCTGGATCCTTATGTTGCAAAGCATCTTCAGCCACCAAATCCTTGACTTGGAGTACTTGCTCCCATCCATGTTCCACAGGCAGGCTCCCAAAAGGAAAAGGTGGATACCAAAGGGGCCTGGGTGTAATCTGAGACCTCCATGAGATCGCAGCAGCCGTGAGCATTAACCACCCTTGTCCAGAGTGTAAACTGGAAGTGAGGGCCTGGGGGAAGTGAGGGCCTAGGGGAAGTGAGGGCCTTGTTGGAAGTGAGGGCCTTGGAGGCCTTGTTGGAAGTGAGGGCCTTGTTGGAAGTGAGGGCCTTGTTGGAAGTGAGGCCTTGGTGGAAGTGAGGGCCTTGGGGAAGTGAGGGCCTTGGTGGAAGTGAGGGCCTTGGGGAAGTGAGGGCCTTGGGGAAGTGAGGGCCTTGGTGGAAGTGAGGGCCTTGGAGGCCTTGTTGGAAGTGAGGGCCTTGGGGGAAGTGAGGGCCTTGTTGGAAGTGAGGGCCTTGTTGGAAGTGAGGGCCTTGGGGAAGTGAGGGCCTTGGTGGAAGTGAGGGCCTTGGAGGCCTTGTTGGAAGTGAGGGCCTTGGGGGAAGTGAGGGCCTTGTTGGAAGTGAGGGCCTGGGGGAAGTGAGGGCCTTGGTGGAAGTGAGGGCCTTGGTGGAAGTGAGGGCCTTGGAGGCCTTGTTGGAAGTGAGGGCCTTGGAGGCCTTGTTGGAAGTGAGGCCTTGGTGGAAGTGAGGGCCTTGGGGAAGTGAGGGCCTTGGTGGAAGTGAGGGCCTTGGGGAAGTGAGGGCCTTGGGGAAGTGAGGGCCTTGTTGGAAGTAAGGGCCTTGGTGGAAGTGAGGGCCTTGGTGGAAGTAAGGGCCTTGGTGGAAGTGAGGGCCTTGGTGGAAGTGAGGGCCTGGGGGAAGTGAGGGCCTTGTTGGAAGTGAGGGCCTAGGAGAAGGGAGGGCCTTGCAGGCCTTAGTGAAAGTGAGGGCCTGGGGGAAGTGATGACCTTGGGGATGAGAGCCTTGTTGGAAGTGAGGGCCTTGCAGGCCTTGGGGGAAGGGTGGCCTTGGGGGAAGTGAGGGCCTTGCAGGCCTCGGGGAGCCGAGTAGGTGTGGTGGAGCCTGGAGCAGTTTGTGCCACAAAGCTAGGAACTTGCTTTAGACAGCCAGGCAGAGGGGAAGGCCTGCGGAAAGAGTAGGAATTGGCTTGGACAGACAAATTCCAGAGAATTTGCTTATTGGTCCTTGGTTGCTTTTTGTTTGTTTAAGATTTATTTATTTTTATTGGAAAGTCAGATTTACAGAGAGAAAGCTCTTCTGTCTGCTGGTTCACTCCCCAAATGGCTGCAATGGCCAGAACTGAACTAATTTGAAGCCGGGAGCTTCTTCCAGGTCTCCTATGCAGGTGTAGGGTCCCAAGGCTTTGGACTGTCCTCTACTGCTTTCCCAGGCCACAAGCAGGGAGCTGGAAGGGAAGTGGAGCAACTGGGACACAAACTGGTACCTAAATGGGATCCTGGTGCTTGCAAGATGAGGACTTTAACCACTAGGCCCCAAAAGAAAGCTCTTTACACAGGAGCTGAAAAATGGATGGAATGTTAGGGTTGGAAAAGCACAACAGCATCCTATTGTGCCAACGCAGCGTCTGCACCAGCCATGGCTCCTGAACCAGCCGAGGTTCCTGAACCAGCCATGGTTCCTAAACCAGCCATGGTTCCCGAGTCAGCCGAGGTTCCCAAGTCAGCCATGGCTCCCGAGCCGGCTTGTGTCTTCCCTGCACAGGGGAGGGCTCCTTTGTGACAGTGGTTCCTGCTGCAGTGGCCACTCCCTCGGGGTGACACCCGAACAGTTTCTCTGTCAAAAAATGCCTCGTCTGACCCTAAACATGGCACTGGATAACCAAACGCAATCTGTGCTCCCTGTGGGGAAGCGAGGAGGTGTGGTATACTTTTAAGAACAATTTAAATCGACCTTGTTCTTCCTGCCTGTGGCAAGGGGAAGGTGCGGTTGCAGGAGAGCATGCTGCTTCTGGGGATGCCTGCTGAAGTGTTGAGTGACAGAGACACACTTGGGACCACTGCAGGAAATTCAGAGACAATGTAACATACAAAGTAGGCTTATTTTGGTGCAAAAGTCTTGAAATCCATGCATACTTTTTCTATAATGTACATTTCTTAAGAAATTTATTTACTTGGGAGAGTTGGAGGGAGAGACGGCGATCTTCCAGCTGTTGGGTCGTTTTCCAAATGGCCTCAGTGGCTGCGGTGGGGAGGGTTGAGGCCAGGAGCTTCTTCCTGCTCTCCACAGGGGTCCCCCAAGCACTTGGAAGCTGGGCTTGAAGTGGAGCAGCCTGGACTCTTGATGGATGTCCTTATAGGATGCTGGTGTCATGGGCAGCGGCTTAATCCACTCTGCCACAGCAGTGGCCCCCTCATGCATCTTTTGAAGATGTCTCAGATATGTGGATTCCTGTACCAAGACAAGCTGCTCCCACAGTTGTGTTTGCTATAACCTCTTTGGAGCCCCCTTGTATGGTGGGTAACGTGGCAGGCTGGTGGTTTGCTTTTCTCCAAAGGCACTTAAGATGAGTACTCCCAGTGAGATTCAGCAATGAAACTGTAGCCACAGTTAATGATTTTCACACTGTGCGAAGTTGGTTGAGGTAGCTCTGCACTGCGCATGCTCCGCTGTGTAAGTGCGTTTTTAAAATCTCTGTTGTATTCTCTTTCCTGAAGGAGTTTACCTCTGGTCAGAGAGCTTTGCAACCTTCTGGTGCTTTACATGGAGCCCGGGACCTGTTGGTGGCTTTTCTCCATGGTACCACAGCATGGTCTAGGGTTCTCTGGACCTTCCATGTGCTGACTCCTCTAGGCTCCTCGCCATCCTTAATGGTGTCCTCTGCCAGCTCTGCAGGGGAGTCAGCATGGCAGACAATACCTCTAGTTCCTAGTCTGCCAAAATCCCTTTGGTAGGACACTGGTAGATAGTTCCATAGCCTTGTTGTGGATTTGTGGCCTGTAGTATGTCGTGGGAATGGAGCAGCGGGCCCACCTCCTGTTGTCAGGGGGATCTGGCCGTGAGGATGGGACAGGTGCCGGGCCAGGGGTGGGGTACGGGGTGCCTGTGTGCAGGGAATTCAGCTACCAAGACAGCAGCGGAGCTCAGCAAGAGCCTGCAGAACCTGGCCTGGGCTGCCAGTCCTCAGAGGCAGCACTAGTGTGCCGAGGCAGAGTGCCCGTGCTTAAGCCACGCCACCCTGCCCCTCGGGCCACCCTCTGGGGTTTGGTTCCTACAGAACAGCTTCAGGTTCTGGGCTCCTGTCCTCGCCCTGTCCTTTCCTCCACTGGAAATGTCTATGTGCTGCAAGTCTCTGGAGCTCCCAGACTGGCTGACAGTTTGTGGAGCAGCCTCCTTCTCCTGCGGCTGTGGTGCGTGTCCTCTTCCCAACACGGAAGCCCCACGAGGCGTTGCATCGTCTTACCCAGCTTAGCACTGGACCTGTGTCGTGCACATCTCAAAGAAATGGTTTCCAGGGCCACAGTGGGAGATCTCCCTTCCTGCAGCACTGCTCTTGGTGGGGCTCCAGGGTCCCCAGCTGGGGTTCTCTTTCTCTGGGACCAGATGAACTCCTGACTCCTGCCCTATTTTTTCTTGGCAAGCTGCGGGGGAGCACATTGCAAATCCAGGAAGCTCCTGGAAGAGGTGTCTCGGGTGCCAGTTAGAAGCTGAACATGGGCAGTGCGGTGATGAGAGAAGGTGTGGGGAGGGCAGGTGAGAAGAGGCTGGGAACGAGGCTCAGGTTTCCTTGGCAGCGAGCCTGAGTTAGGCAAGATTCTGAGTTAAAGTAGAGGCCTGCTGAGGGGCAGGTTAGAGTGTTGCCCTCCTGGGGCGGAGCCTGACCTGGGGCCAGCAGTGACGCAACTCCCTTGCAGCTAGGCTGCTTCTTTGTGCTTGGGTCACACAACGTGTGCCTGCCCACCCCATCCCCTCAAGCACGCAGGCTGTCTTGCACACTGCACATCTGTGGTGAAGGACATGGGGTGAAGGCGGAGCAGCGTTGCCTTAGGCTCCTGGCGACCTGTTGTTTTTAGCCACTGGTTGCTGAAAGCAAGCGTGTGATCCAGTGACACTTTTGCCTACAAAACCAGGTGACATTTGGCATGTTTCCCTATTGTCCCCAACTGACCCATAGGCCAGCGCATAATTGACCCAGGGGAAGCTCCCCTGGAGTATGGTCACGTACCCTCATTGCAGGCCAGCCACTGGTCTGTGATTCAGTCCTGCAGCCAGTAGGAGTTGCTGGGGCACTGCCAGTCACGCAGCCCGTGGGAGCTGCCGGGGCAGTGGTATGCACAGCTCGAAGGCAACGCCAGCGCCTGCGGGTGTGGCTCCTTGCACATCAGCCTGGGGCAGGCTTTTTCTTTCTTTTTTTTTTTTTCTTTTGTTTTAAGGGCCCAGCTGCTTGCCATCCTGCGAGTTACTTTGTAGCAGTGGCTGACAAGGTCTTTAGTCCAGTTTAAGCTGTAAAGTGCTTACCCGAGAAGGGACACAATCGGGTGTCACTGAGATTCAACTGGCGAGTGGGACACCATGCTGGCTGATGAGGTCTCCCCGTGCACCTCACTCTTCAGTGCCCATGCCTTGGGAGCTTCTCTTGAACTCTGAATCCCTTGGGACACGGGTGCTGGCTGGACTGTGTGCGCTGGCGTCCTTTCCCCCTGGGCTGCTGTACTCTGTGTGTGCGCTGGAAGATTGGGTGCTGAAGGAGTATTTCTGTAAAAGTTGTCCCCACTTCAGCTGAGCAACACCTTTGTACTGGATGGCCCCCCCAGGCAGGCCGGATGGCAATTCCCGTGGCTAGCAGAGGCCGCACCCCTGGGAGGGGCCGTAAGCTGGTGCTGGGTGGCCAGCCGCTGCCTGCAAGCCAGTTGCCATCCTGACAACTCTCGCATGATCAGCTGCAGCCAGGACAGCATCTCAGAACAGGGATCCTGATCCTTGAATTCTGAATCCCTGCCTCAGTAGGCTGGGTGCAGCTCTGGACCTGCGAGGCAGCTGCTTGTCCTCAGCCCAGTGCCTGTTCCACTGTGGGTGGGACCTGCTGGCCCAGAGCTGCAAGACAGACCTTGGGTTTCTGTCTCGCTGGCCAGGCCACTGGCAGGGCTGCTGGGACACTTTGAGAAGGATTTGAATCTTTGGGAATCCCTCCCTGGCTCTACAAACAGGAGCCTCAGATAAAAATAGGGATGAAGTTTTTGCAGAAACCCATAAAGCCACAGTTCAACGGAGCTGAAATACTGTGCTCACCCCCACCCCTTTGAGATTGACTTACTCACTTGAAAGCTGGAGTTACAGAGAGGTAGAGACAGGGAATAAAATCTTCCATCTACTGGTTCTCCTTGGGCCCTCCTCTGCTGTTTTCCCAGGTGCATTAGCAGGGAGCCGGATGGAAAATGGAATGGCTTGGACTTGAACCAGCACCTGTATGGGATGGTAGCACGAGAGATGGTGGCTTTAGCTGCCATGCCATGGTGCCAGCCTCCTCTGTATTACAGCATTCATAGAGGCAGCATAAAACTTCTGAAAAGATTGAGCAGTGGCGTTTAGTGTCCCTGGTTTTCGCTAGAGGCAGGAACCATGTTGTGGAATTGGCTACCCTCCTGGACCCTCTGAAAGTGTGCCTGGACACTTCTGAGGAATTTTTTTTTTCTTAATGATTATGCAGAATATTTAGTATGTGTGCTTGTGTTTTGTAACTCACAACTTTCTTTCCGTGTGAGAGACGTGGATAATGAACATGGTGTTGATGTTCCTCTGTGACAGCTGACGCAGATCCGGAGCATCACGGGGAGACAGACAGTGTGGGGTGCTAAGTGAAAGGAAGGAGGAGGGGGCAGGTGACAAAGGCCAGCGAAGGAGCCCATAGCTCAGCAGACGGAGGGGTACCCCACCCCCAAGGGGAGCGGGCTGGTACTGGGGATGACCCTGACCTGCTCCCCGCCCCCTCCTCCCCCACTGCCACTGCATCCCAGAGTCTGTCTTGGGCTGAGCAGGAGGGAGGCCGGAGCTGAGTGGCGTAGATCTCGTAGCTGGGGCTCTCTCCTCCAGGTGTGCCTGCATTTCCCCATGTGCTGTGTGTCTGTAGAAAAGACTGTTAAGCTATCAAATAGTGAACTACCTCGGTAGTTCCCGATGCCGTGATCATGGTTTTGGTCTCATTTCTTTTAGGTTACCCCTGTTTCAGGCCAGTGCTTTTGCATTTTTGGCCCCTGCTCGAGCCATCCTGTCTTTAGATAAATGGAAATGTAACACCACAGGTAATTGCAGTTATTTCCACCTATGTCATGGGGGTCCTATCCCGCAGGTGATCCAAGGGAGGCCAGACACACGCCACCCTCCGCAGCGGGAAATCCTTGCTGGAATCGGACACAAACCCACACACCGCTTAGAACTCTGATCTGCGGATCGTGTCTGTCTGCCTCTCTCTATCCGCTCCTTCATCCCTCCCCAACCCCCAGGACGAGTCAGGACCACACAGGACCTCCTCTCTCTGTGCTAATGAGATTGCTAAAGGCGGGAACGGGATAGAAAAATACTTGTGCCATTTTTCTGCCTCTCTTTTCTCAGGGTTTTGTTTTTTTTTTTTACGGCCCTTCCCTCCCCCTGCTCTCCTGCGGCAGCATCCCTTCTCTGAACCATCTTGGCTTTGTAAGGACCTGGCTCCTGTGGTTTCCTGCAACAACTTCCATTCCCCTTCCTTAGCGATTGTAGAGATCCTTAAGGAACCGAAAAAAGGCAGGAATTTGAGAAACTCAAAGTCCGACTTGTGGTCCTCCCAGAAAGACACGTGGCCTTTGGTGGGTTCCAGAAGCCAAGTTGCCCGGCCTTCACCCCTTGCCTTGCTCCTAGGAGTGACTCTGGCCTGGGGATTTGGTGCAGGCACTGGATACGTCCCTGTGGTTCAGATCTAGGTCTCAAAGCCTCAGTCCAGCGACCTTGCTGTGGAGTGCTACGGTTAGCTGCTCGCAGAGGCTGGCTTTGGCGTGACACGTGGGGCCACTTCAGGCAGCTTTGACATGTCGGGGCGCCCTCAGGGCGCTGTGTGCGCTTGGTTCCATTAGCGTGGGGGTCCCCCCCGTCAGTGGGCTCCTCTGAGCTGTTGGAGGTCGGATGGAAGGGTGGGCTGCTGATGGACACAGGAGGGACACTGAGATGGGGAGGGAGTTGTTAGAGGGCGCAGTGGAGTGCAGCTGGGCAGCCTCCATGTCACCCCAAGGAAACCTTGTTTTTGTTTTTGTTTTCAAGATGTTTCAGTTGTCAATGGGACCGCAGAGCTGCTCCACACGGAACACATCTGGTATCCCCGGATCCGAGAGGTAAAGGTCACCCTGCCAACTGTGCCAGCTGTGCCCAAGAATTGGCCATCTTTTTTTTAATGTATTTATTTTAAAGTAAATTCGTCTTTTCATTTTCAACTGCTGGAAGCTTTACTTTTGCCGTCCAACTACATTCAGCTCCCATCACTGTGGCAGTGCCTCGGCGGGCAGTCGGTGTCAGTCTGTGTGGTTGTGCGGGCCTGTCCACGGGCAATGTGTGCAGGAGAAGGGGAGTGGCAGCAGAGCCGTCTGCATGTCCTGGCCTCGGAGTGGGGCTGCATCTGTTGGGAGAACCAAAGCTAAAGTGTCCGCCCAAGTGCGTGATGCCCTACAGATGTGAAGGAGAGCCAGCCGCCCGTGGGCACCTGCAGTTATGCCCACGTGCAACATCAGCACAGTGCCAGCCATGCTGCACTGTCGGCAGGTTTGTGGCTGTCCAGCAAGGCCCGCTCCCCAGCTGTGAAATCTCTTCCCACGGTATTTGCTGAGTGGAAATTCCTTGTTTTGTCTGTATTGCGTGTCAGGGACAAGAGGAGCTGATTTTGTACCATGCCAGTTCCCTTTAAAGAGAGAGAGAGAGAGAGGTTTATTCACTTGAAAGGCAGTGTGCTGGAGAGCGTCTTGTCTGCTGGTTTGTGCCTCAGAGGCCTGCAGCAGCCAGGGCTGTCACAGGCCACAGACAGGGTCCTGGGGCTGTCACCTGTGGAAGACCAGATCGGGGACACGGTGAGCAGGACTTGAGCCAGGCAGACTGCTGCAACCCCCACTCCTCAGAGTGCATCTCTGCTCCGGCCTCAGCTCAGGGAATGTGCAGGTTTACACTGTGTCCATCACTATAGATTCCTGCGAGCTCCTGGGACTGTCCCGGCTGGGTTACGCCCTCGGGATGAGAGCGTAGCTTGTCCTGTGGAATCTGCAGTCGGGGTGGCAGGTGACACGTGGAATGTGGGCCTTACGCAGCTCGTGCTCACGTCTGCGCTGTGTCCCGTTGCAGATCCAGGGGGCCATCATCATGTCCTCACTGATAGAAGTGTTCATCGGCCTCCTTGGCCTGCCCGGGGCCTTGCTGCGCTACATCGGCCCGCTGACCATCACGCCCACGGTGGCCCTCATCGGCCTCTCTGGCTTCCAGGCGGCTGGGGAGAGAGCGGGGAAGCACTGGGGCATCGCCATGCTGTAAGTGTTGCGGGAGCCGGTGGGAAGCATGTATTACCACTGTGGGGCAGCTTTCTGGAATATTCCTAAAGGTTTCGAGAGACAACCTCTCTTTATTTCCCCTTTCTTTTTTTATTTTTATTTGTTTATTATTTTTTTAAATTTTTGTTGGAAAGGCAGATATGCAGACAGGAGGAGAGACAGAGAGGAAGATCTTCCATCCAATGGTTCATTCCACAAGTGAACACAAAACGGCTGGAGCTGAGCCAATTCGAAGCCAGGAGCTCTTCTGGGTCTCCCATGCAGGTGCAGGGTTCCAAAGCCTTAGGCTGTCCTCATCTGTTTTCCCAGGCTATAAGCAGGGAGCTGGATGGAAAGCAGGGCTGCTGGGATTAGAACCAGCGCCCTTATGGTATCCCGGAGCGTGCAAGACGAGGACTTTAACCACTGCGCTATTGTGCCAGGCCCAATTTCCCCTTTCTTTTAATAACAGTGGTCTGACAGGTTAAACCTCTGTTCGTCTCATGCCAGGGACCAGCAGAAAGGTTCTGAGGCCCAGAGCTTGAGTAGCAGAGAAGGCAGTGGGGAAGACAGCAGAATCTGATGGTGGCATCCTCAGATCTCGACATTTCAGGTAGTGTGGGGGCTCAGGCTCATGGCTCAAAATACTGATGGAACACATCCTTCTCAAGAGACCCCACAAGTCCTTCAGGGCAGCAGGAGATAAGGAGCTGCAGAGGGTTCCATGGACACTGTGGGTGAGACCCAGCTCACCCAGCCAAGCTGTGCCCCCATGGCGGAGTCTGCACTCTCCACCTGGGACACAGTGGTCCCTTAACCCAGAGCATCGGATCATCTCGGGCTGTCCCCGGTCCGTCATGTTTGTGCACAGTGGGCATGGGGTGGAGAGTCCCTCCTGCTGTGGATGTGTGTGGTGCTTGGGCAGTGACTGGTTACGTCTGCGATAGACACTCCCAGGCTTGGCAGTTTTGCCAGCCCGTGACGTTTCTGAAACAAAGTATGTCAGAAATGATTGCCCGGGGTTTGTTTCTGGTTAGTTTCTTGCGTTGTGAAATATTCTGTGAGTTCTAAAAGCAGGCAGAATTGACAGTGGGTTTTAGACGTCGTGTCCATATCACGGGGTAGACTCTCAGTGTTCCCACGGACCAGCTGCAGGAGCTCGGGGCGAAGCTGAGTGTCATGGCCAGGAGTCCCACAGCCAAGTTCAGCTTTGAGAACCCCATTGCCCCGGGAGCCCCATCCCTCGTTCCCACTCGTACCTCAGGATGTAATATGCGAAGGAAGTGGATCAGCACTGTGGTTTGCATACACTTGCAGGTTTAGAAGTGTGCAGTATCAAAATGAGCTTTAGTTTTTCCTCCTCTCATCAGAAGTTGCCCCACAGGTGCCCCAGGCCTGCTTGAAGGTGGGCAACCTGTGAGAGTGGAGGCCTGCTGCAGTGCAGGCCGTGCCATGAGGGAGAAGCTGTGCTTGGAATACCATAAAATTAGGAGCCACTGACGAGAGAATGAGAAGGGAGAAAAGAAACCAACCAACTCGGAAGCTAATAGAACCTTTTTTTATTAATACCTCCTGAGCAGAGAGGAAATGGGATCTTTGCCCTTGCTTAGCAAATGACACAGCACCAGTCACACTCAGAGGGGCCAGAGTCATTCTGGTGTTAGCTTCAGCGACTTAGAAAAGCAGGCTCCCCCGCGGGCCTGCTGGTGGCACGGAGGGGAGAATTAGCGCCGATACAGTACATACAGAGTGAACAGAAGTAACAGATCTAGAGTGATGCTTTGAGAGGAAAGCCAGTGTAGACAAGGTGTGGTACAGCTAAGCTCAGACAAGAGGACCCGCAGACCCGGGGGAGCCCACACTACCTGCTCCCACATGAACACACAACAAAAATAAAATACGAAGAGCCGAATAGTGACCTCTGCCCACTGGGGTCGTCATGGCACCGGCCTCAGAGCTAGAGACATCCACACCAACACACAGGGCAGAGCCAGGAGCCGCCAGCCTGCGCTCTGCACTCAGCTTTCCGTAGGACACCTCCCAGTTTAAGTGGGAAGGATCTTTGGACTCTAGGCTCCTTGTGTGCGTTTCTTCTGTTTATTGGGAAATGGTGCAGCTGTGTGGCTTACACCAGGCCAGCCTAGAGCTGTGCTCAGTTCTTTCCTCCTCCCAGTCCTGTTTCCAGCTCCTTGTTCACAAACCCCCCAGGTCTGCACGCCTCTCTGGACCTTTGCTGCCATTCTCCCGGGCAGCACCTTCGGCTCTTGTTCCCTCTTCTCTTTTACTGCCTTCCTGAGCATTCCTGATTTTTCCAGGCCTCTGCTACTCCTGCCTTTCAATGCTTTTTTCCTTTAGTTAAAAGACAGACAAGATGAAGAAGCAGATAAATAGAGCTCCCCCCAGCTGCAGGTTCACTGTCCAGAAGCCCAAAGCTGCCAGATCTGGGCCGAGGCTGAAGCTGGAAGGCCAGGAACTCATCCAAGCACTTGAGCCATCACCACTTCCCTCCGCTGATCTGCATGAGCCAGAAGGTGGATTGGGGATGAGAGCTAGGACTGATGTGGGACTCTTAATCAAAATCTTAGCCTCTAGGCGAGACACGTGCCCCGCTTCTGTCCCTTTGAGAGTTGGGCAGGACAGAAGCTACGCTTCCTGGAGGCTTTTCAGTGTTCTTGTTTCCTTGTACCTCTGTCCCTGAGTTGGGTCTGTTGGCAGCTCTCAGGGCAGCGCTCAGCATCCTGTCCCTTGCAGAATCCAGGCGGGAATGATCCTGGATCACTCACACATCTTCCCTGCTGTCTGCAGATGCCAGACCTGCTAGGTTCTCCCTGCTGTCTTCATTTTTTTTTTTTTTCTCAGTTCATGGGAATCTGTCTTGCTTTACCTGTGTTTTTTGAGTCAAGCTTTTCATTTCTGTTCTTGTGGGTTTTGGTTTCTAAGAGCTCTTTGACCTAGGACTGTCAGCTCCATGCAGGCAGGGCCTCAGCTCTAGGCCAGTCACCTTAGCACCTGCCGCTCCTGGCGCAGCTTCTGTTCAGACGGAGCAGGTGCTGTTGAGTGAGGGCAGCAGGAAGGTGTGAAGCCCTTGACCAGAGAACAAGTGTCAGACAGAGCAGGTGCTGTTGAGTGAAGGCAGCAGGGAAATGCCAAAGCCCTTGACCAGTGGACAAGTGTCAGACAGAGCAGGGGCTGCTGAGTGAGGGCAGCAGGGAGGTGCAAAGCCCTTGACCAGGGGGAAAGTCGAGAATGCCGTTTAAGAGTATTGATCTGTAACAGATCCTGGGTCCTGACTGTAAATAATGTTGAATGTTCGGGATGTCATGCATGGGTTATACTGTCCCGGAGCTCTGAGAACGCCTGGGGAACTGCCCAGCCAGCTGCTGGACCCTCCCTCTGAGAACTCTGGACCCTCGCTGGTTATGAAAGGCAGAGCTCAGCTGTGCTGATCGGTGTTCCTCGCTCGTGTTCCAAGCAAAGGGCCGTGAGTTCAGGCACGTCCAGGGCGCATGTCAGAGCTCGGCACCTTTGCCTGCGGTCGCTCCTTGCAGTGTTTCAGGTGCAAAAGAGTGTTCTTTACCAAAAACAGGGCTTGGCACCCACCACCACCACTTCCACTGAATTTGCTTTTTTAATGCCTCACCTATGAACCTATCTTAGAAGGATTTTCATTGGAGTGTGGTGCAGGGAAATACTGCTAGAAATACTACAATGAAAGAACAGTGTCTTGTGTGTCCTTTCAGGAATTCAAGGATGATGAAATACTGGAAAATGTACTAAGTAAACTCAACACAAGTCCATTAATTACTTCATTCATGGGTTTTCATTCATAAGAGTCACTATGACTGTTTTCCAAAAATATTTGATCCAATTTAGCCTGCGCCCACGTCCCTGCTGTCAGCAGTGGGAGAATAGAAGGGTCTCTCATGGAAAGGCTTTGAAAATTCTCTGTACTTGGATATTGAAAGACAACAGCCGGACAAAACTAAGATTGGCATGTTGTTGGTGGCTGGTGTTGACCCAGGCATCTCTGTGTGTGCAAGGCAGTGCACGAGACAGGAAAACAGAAGGACATGGATGAGAACCAGCACAGGCAGGCGGAGGGCCACAGGAACCTGCAGAGCTCCCGGACAGGGGTAGACACTGCTGCAACAGAATGGGACGAAGGACAGAGGCAGGGCCAAGGAACACTGGGCAGGGTGGGATGATGAGCCAGGGGACAAGGTAAACCGTCCATGCAGGAAAACCTAGGTGAGTATCCTGGAAAAAAAAGTGAGATCCCTGCATTATATCAGGTGTGACTGCAGGTGAGTCAAACACTTAGAATACAGGAAACTGTAAAGGGACCAGAAGAAAACCGACATGAATATTTAATCGTAAGTTGGGGGAGATGTTTCTTAAGGTAGATGTTAGGAGAATAGAAGTTACTGGGTGCAGGGTTCTTCAGTCTTCCCCTGTGCTGTCAGAAGGGGGATGGATCGGATCGCACCCACAGCAGGCCCTGACTTGCTGCAGTACAGAGAATAGCATAAAGGACACCCGCCTTCCACTACCACTCCCCATGTCATTCCTCATGCTTGTGGCTTAAGGTGTTTGCTGGTGGGAGCAGTGCTGCAATACAGATCCTCATGTGAACTGAAAACATATTAAAAGGAATGACAATAACAGTTTGCCAAATGAACTTGGTTGTCCGGGATTGAGAATGGTGAGATGCCACTTTGCCGTGAGCAGCAAGTGGGTATCCTTGGATGGGAATACAAAGATGCTTATTGTGCTTCGAGTGTTGCAACATGGGCTTGTTAAACAGATGTGGTCGTCCACAAAGTGGAATGCTTAGCTGCCTCTAAGGCATGGATGCACATCTCCATCTGTTCAGGTACAAGTGTCCTTGCCATTAGTAAGTGCCAACAGCCAGTTAGGAAATAGTGCACAGTGTGTACTCCTGGCGTGGGTTAGAGAAGGAGCTCCGGGGACAGGTGTAGGAGCAAGAAGGGCAAGGCTCTGGGGCTGACCCTTCCCCGTTCCAGATCCATGCCCTGTGAATACCTCAGAGCCTTGTCCTTGCCCATCTTGCAAGGGAGGTGATCTGAGAACAGACAAATTGAACTTACATGGGTTCAGCTGGGGGAAAATGTAGTGTCCACCTGTCTGATAACTCCTTGCTAGATCCTGGGCATGAGGTCTGAATGTCTTTTCCCAGACTCTGGCCCTCACACCTCCTGAGTGTGCCTTGTGAAGTGGGCAGTGGTACAGGTGCTTGAGATAATGACGCGGTCAGCAGCTGACCTGGAGCTTTTCTGGATCCTTGGATTATTCACTTTGAAACAAATAAGTAGCGTGTATGTTTCCAAGAAAGATTTTATGCTGCTTTGAGGTTAAAAGAGGCCAGGTGTGGTATCCCTTGTTGCTGTGATTTTTTTTTTTTTAACTTGACTCCCAGAGGAGCTGCAGTAACTTGGGCATATGTGGGTGTTTTCAACCTGGAGGTGGTATTGGCAGAGACTCCTAAAGGTCTCGGGGTCATGACCCCACAGTGCCTTAGCAGCTGGGGAGCACCATGGAGCACACAGGCCTGTTGCCCTCCGTGCTGCAGCCTATGCCTCATTAGGAGTGTGACAGCGAAGCTGCACTTGACCAGCTGTTAGCGAGGCTGCTAAATCCGTCTCAGCAGCTGGAATTAAGCCCAAGAATGAGAAAGCTTGTTGTTGAGCAACTGGCCCTTCCTGCCAGCAAATCCTCAGGTTGTGCCTGAGTTCCTGAACTGGCCTCACTGGGGATGGGGGAACAGGCACGGTCTTGCCCTCCTTCCTTGTTTTGGCTGCGAGTAAAACTGCTCCGGGAGGGAGAAGTGCTCTTGTACTTGCCAGCCACAAGGGCCACCAACGGAAGTGTCAGGGTCCCACCATAGAGAGATGCCTGTCGCTGTTTCTGTAGGGCTCGCTGGTGAGGCTCAAAGGTTAGGGACCTCTGTAGCTAGCCTAGGCCTCCCTGTCCTTGTGCCGGGGACAGGCTCAGGATGCAGAGATCAACCTCTGACCCCGTCGCCCTGCCCAGCAGTAAGTCCTTAGGCCACTGGTTTTGTCCCAGTGTTAAAGGTGACCCAGCAGGCACTGGCCCCAACAGGCTAAGATGATACACATGTTGGCCTGTGTCATACGCCTCTCCAGAATATCTTTTATCCTGAGTTCTAACATGTGTACTTTTAAAAAAATTCTGAATTTTATGGGACAATTCCATTGGGTCTTGGGATTTCCCTACCCGTCCCCAAATTCCCATCCCCCCGACTAATTTCCCCCATATCATTACAATAGTATAGTCCTTCAAAAGCAGTTATAAGTCCATCAGTCTGTTATATTTAAGTGTGTCTTGACATTGCTGATACAGACAATGCCAGATAGACCAGCATCCTATAGTCAAGATATATGTAACACTTTCATTGGGAGTCCATCTTTGATTTGGAAGTAGAAATGCAATCTGCATTATATCTTCATATCTGGATATAATAGTCTATTACGCTGCGACTCTACATTCCCTTTAATGAGAAGCCATGTAACAAAGTCAACAACAGGAATGAGGTTAAAACACAAATTTTACAGCACCATGGATTTAAACAACATGCTACTGAAGAACTAATGTATTGTTGAAGAAATGAAAAAGAAAACATAAAAGCTTCTTGGGTAGAATGATGCTAGTAAGTGATCTATGAGTCAGTGAAGAATTTGATAAGAGAAAAGAAACTATTTGGAGGAACTGGAAAATAAAAACAAAGATTTCAAAACCCATGGGTTGCAGTTGTTGGTCTTACAGTTTTCATGGAAGGCTGCCTTGTATCAGAGAGAACATACGGCATTTGTCCTTTTGGGATTGACTTATTTCACTGAGCATGATGGTCTCTGGTTGGGACCATCTAGTTGCAAATGGTGGAATTTCGTTCTTTCTAATGACTGAGTAGAATTCACATGGAGCAGATGTACCATAATCTCTTTAGCCACTCCTCTGTGGATGGGCATCTGGGATGTTTCCATGTCTTTGCTACTGTAAAGACAGGCTTACAGACCCCCTTCTCGTGTGCAGTTTTCATTTCCTTTGGATATATTCCTAGGAACAGGATAGCTGGGACATCTGGAAGGTTTATTTGGAGTTCTCTAAGCATTCTCCATACTGAGTTCCATACTGGTTATGTGTATACTTTTCTTAAATACAGCAGTTCATGGTTTGCTTACTTATACTCGTTGTGAGCCATTGGGTGTGGTTTTTCTGGGGACCCTTTTTTGTCCTTGCTGCCCATTTTTGCATGTGCATGCGTACAGGGGAGGGAGTTGCTTCTGAGTTCACTCCTGGTTATAGTTGCCCTGTGCTTTGTGCTGTGTTCCAGAACATGAGCACGTACCTCGTTGTACATATCCTTATTCTGTTTGTGAAAACCCAGCTAAGGCAATGATATCGCCATTTCACTTCAGCATTGGGGAATGCAGGGGAAGTGAGCCAGGGCGTCCTCACCATGGGGGTGTCTTTAAGGGTCTGACTTCCCAGCCAGTCCTGCAGAGGCCCCACTGCCTTCCACAGAGGTGGCTCACAGACAGACACACACACACACACACACGCGTGCGTGCGCGTGGTCGGTTCTGTTGCCAGAGCTTTGAGTGTTTAAGGACCTGAGAGAATACACTTTCACCTCATTTATTTTTCTTTCCCTCCACAGGACCATTTTCCTAGTACTGCTGTTTTCTCAATATGCCAGAAATGTCAAGTTTCCCCTTCCGATTTATAAATCCAAGAAAGGGTGGACAGCGTACAAGCTGCAGCTCTTCAAGATGTTCCCTGTGAGTAGCCCCAAGCACATTGTCACCTTGGGTCTTGGTATAAACTGTTGAGATGGAGAAGGATGTGGTGGCGAGTTTGGGTGCTCACAACCACCCGACTCTGTGGACCTAGGAGGCTCCTGGTCGGAAGCTTGGCCACAGGGCTGATGAGAGAGAGGACCCTGTCCCCAGGGCCAGTGGGTGTGTGTGTGTGTGTGTGTGTGTGTGTGTGTGTGTGTGTGTGTGTGTGTGTGTGTGAGAGAGAGAGAGAGAGGGAGAGAGAGAGATCTGGGCAGGTGCAGTGTTACTGTTGATGACCTGTGGCCTTCCCCAGCTGCAGGGCGCCTCTGAGCTGGGGCTCCGGGCTGTGATGTGCAAGCTGTGTAGTGTCACGGGTGCTGTGTCTGCCTAACCGAGTGTTTCCCTTTGCCCCTTCAGATCATCCTGGCCATCCTCGTGTCCTGGCTGCTCTGCTTCATCTTCACGGTCACGGATGTCTTCCCTCCTGACAGCACCAAGTATGGCTTCTACGCCCGCACCGATGCCCGGCAGGGCGTGCTCCTGGTGGCCCCGTGGTTTAAGGTGCCGTACCCATGTAAGTATCCTGCTGGCCTGTGGTGGGAGGGAGCCCAGGACGGTCTCTGCTCAGACGCCTTGTGGGTTGGCAGAAGTCTCTAGGAAACACAGAAAAACCTTTTTTCTTTGTCCTGGGCTGCATAGCAGGTCTCACCATGTTGGTCAGTAGAAGACGACAGGGTCCCAGAGGGCAGCAGTGAAGTGCCCCTTGCTTGCCCAGCTCAGACCCAGCTGCTCCCTTCTTCCGTAACCCATCGGCCTCTTCAAGCTCTGCTGGGATGCAGGCTAGACAGGGACCCTTGCCAGTGGGGAGTCCTGGGGGCCAGGACTACAGGCAGCTGTAGAGCTGCCAAGTGGGAGGCACCTGGAGATTAGTAAGCAAGTGGCCATAATGTTTTTCACTTGGTCTCAGCCATGGAGATAAATTGATATTCCCCTAGGCCCGGAAGACAGAGCTTAAGTTGGAACCTGAATGTTGGGCAACTCCTTGGAGGGGGTGAGACTGTGATGTGCATTCATGGGTACCACTTACCAGACAGCCCCAGAGGGGGCTTAGAGGAACGCAGGGCAGATCTGTTCACTCGCTCTCTTGTGAAGATGTTCCCGTGTTTGGGGATTTTGTGAGAATCAAGGCCAAAGCTTAGGGTGGGCCCATTTAGTCCCCCTCCTTGGCTCTCTTGTTTTCATAGTTTAAATCGACAAGGAAAAAAGACAAAGCCAAGAATACTAAGGGTGGGGTCTGCAGTGACGCCCCTCTGCCTGACAAATGATGAGGGTTGGCAGGTGTCCCTGACTATACTCAGTACATTTCCAAAAGCTCCAAAAAGCTTTCTCTTCCTAAAACAGCATTCCCATCCGATCATATGTCTCAGTATCCTGTTTCCAAAAGCGTATGTGCACCGTGTATAAGCATACTTGTAATTCAAGATAAAGAGATTAAGGATCTCATGGTGAGGCTGTCTGGCGGAGACGTGGGGACAGGGAGGGCAGCCAGCAGCTCCCCTGCTGAGCGCCACAGGGGACCCAGGAGAAGCAGCTGCCCTGTGTCTCTCATGGGGAGGGGGGTCCGGCCACAGGAGGTGTGGCTAAGCACAGGAGCACACGCAGTGTCACTGGGGTGAGCCAGCGTGGCAGGCTGCTCCTTCACAGCAGCCTGTGCCTGCTGAGAGCTGCTGTGTTGCTGCAGCTCCCCTGGGTGAGGTGGCTGCCTGGAGCGACAGGGCTGCCGTAACTGGGGGAAGTCACAAGGCTGCAAGCGCCAGCCAAGGTTCAGAATGCATGCATGTACCTACGCACACACGCACAGAACGGGGTCAGCAGTTGTTAAGATTACAAATGTGTAGTGTTGGTGTCAAAGTAATAAAATATTTCAGAAGTCAAAATTCAGGACTTCAGGTCAAAGGGAGTCTAAGTGTTTGATTCAGTGGGCAGGATGCTTGGCGTTCCTCATCGGTGTACTGGGTTCAAGGCCCCTGAGAGGCAGCAGGTAATGGCTCTAGGACCTGTGTGCTCGCCATGCACTTGGGAGCCCTGCACTGAGTCCTTGGCTTCAGCCCAGCCCAGACGCAGCCATTGTGGACATATGGGGAGTGAAACAGCTCTGTCCATCTGTCCCTCTTGATCTCCACCTCTCAAATGATTTGGAGGAAGGAAGGGTTTGGGGCCTTGAATTTCCACCGTCCCACGTTTTAGAATATTTACAACTACAGAAAGAATTATCTTAGGGATGGGAACAGGAATAAACACGGAGTTCATTGATGGTTCATATTTGCCTTATACACATGGCCTTAAGGTAGTTTTATTATGATTTTTTACTAGACCTGTATTTTAATTGACCAGTCATGTGAAAATAGGTGTGGAATTTTCTACTCGCGGATTTGTGTTGGTGCTGGAAAAGCTGCCGAGTCTGGATCTGTTCAGGTTTTCAGATTAGGGATGCTCAACTTGTGTGCGGCAAAGATAGCAGCAGAATGAAGCCATGAGGCCATGGCGGTAATGACATGACAGTGTGAGAGGTTCTATAGGAAATTCAAAATGTGACTTGATGGAGAAAGCCTCTGAATGGTAACAAGCCATTCCAAGCCACCCGAGAGGAGGTGTCGGCCAAGTGCATTGCCTGTGGGACAGGTGGAACCAAGACATGCCCAGAGCGGCCAGCACTGGGCTGGAGCAGTTCTCCTCTCTCCCTCAGGTCATGGCTGTGCTTTGAGTTGTGCATCATCTTCCTCTGTGGCTGTGCTCCTACCCAGGCTGCACAGAACAAGCCCTGCAGGTGGCTGTCTGGCTGTCCTACATTTGTCCCACCCCATGACCCTGCCAGGCACCTGCCTGTTGGCGCACCCAGGTCCCTGCCATCCTCCATTCCTGTCTCCTGCCCCATTCCTTCCTTGCAGAGGGACAGACCTCCTCACTTACACTCATGTGACTCACTTCCTCTGAAGTCAAAGCAGTGACCGTGCTCCTAGGTCTTCCGAGTGTTGCTGCGATGCTGGCATCCACAGGAGAGACCTGAGCTGTGCACCGTCTGTGTCTCCCTGCTGGGAGCCTCGTGGGCGTGTTAGAACCAGGGACTCCTGGACCAGGGCTGATCACCTTCTCCAGCACTGCCCCTTCTGATGTTACAAGGAAACGCTTGACTAGTTTCATTAAGTAACATCTGTACCTTCCAGTGTCCACAAAGCTGGGTTTTTAAAGAAATAAGCCTTTTATGAAGAGAATCCAGGCACTCAAAATGAAATTACAGTGGGACTATTCCTTGCCTTTTCGAATGGAACTATTTAATTTTCCCTGAATTTTTAAAAAAGATTTATTCATTTATTGGAAAGGCAGATTACAGAGAGGAGGAGAGACAGAGAGGAAGATCTTCTGTTCAATGATTCACTCCCCAAGTGAGCGCAACGGCCGATGCTATGGCGATCTGAAGCCAGGATCCAGGAACTTCTTCCTGGTCTCCCACACGGGTGCAAGGTCCCAAGCTTTGGACCGTCCTCGACTGCTTTCTGCTTTCCCAGGCCACAAGCAGGGAGGTGGATGGGAAGTGGAGCTGCCAGGATTAGAACCGGCGCCCATATGAGATCCTGGCGTGTTCAAGGCGAGGACCTTAGCCGCTAGGCCACGCTGTTGGGCCCTTCCCTGAGTTTTTAATTTAAGTGCCATCCATGTGTTGGGGAGCTTTGATTCGTCCTTGGGCATGCCTTGCTGTTGGAATTGGTGTGGCTGGTGACTTTTCACACTTGCCCACACGAGGCCTCTGCTGGCTAGAGTGGCCGCAGTGTGTACCCTGCGGTCTGCACTGGGAACCCCTCTCCTGCAGGCTTCCGTCCCTTCTCAGCAAGCGGAACTAAGTTGTATTTAGCAGACACTGAGGGTGGCAGAAGTAGGGAGAGAAGCATTTGTCTTCTCTAGCCAAGGGATTCCTCATTTTTTTAAGGGTTGATTTATTTGTTTTTTTCTTGGTAAGGCAGAATTACAGAGAGGACAAAGATGAGGGAGACAGATCTTCCATCTATACAAATGACTGCATTGGCTGCGGCTGGGCCAATCTGAAGCCAGGAGCCTGGAGCTGCTTCTGGGTCTCCCACATGGGTGCAGGAGCCCAAGCACTTGGGCCACCTTGTTCTAGTTAAGTCATCAGCTGGTAGCTGAATCGGAAACGGAGCTGCCGAGACTTAAATTGGCATCTGTAGGGATCTTGGCACTGTAGATACTGGCTTTACCTGCTGCTGAGCCACCTCTCCAGCCCTTGTTGTTGTTCAGACACAAGGGAAGTCAACCCTTGCTAGGCGCTAACTTCATCACTGCTGTCCCCAGGTATCTGTGCACTGAATTAAGATCTGTTCACAGATTTCTATGAGCTTTGAAATGCCAGTGGATTCTGGACTGTTCTGTGAAGCCTCCAAGGGCTCAAGGGCCGGGGAGGCCTTGGCTGCCCCTCTGGGGGCTCTCACTGTTGGCTTCTCTCCTCAGTTCAATGGGGCCTGCCCACGGTCTCCGCAGCAGGTGTCATCGGCATGCTCAGCGCAGTGGTGGCCAGCATCATTGAGTCCATCGGCGACTACTACGCCTGCGCCAGGCTCTCCTGTGCCCCCCCACCTCCCATCCATGCAATCAACAGGTACATCCCCTGGAGTATGAGTTCCATGCCAGCACCACCCCCGCTCCCCCCTTCCCCCAGCCCCCCAGCATGTGTGTTGTTTTGTGCTTTGATGTGGGGAAGCTTGGAGAAAAACACAAAGGTTTTGATGAGCTGGAGCCATTGTGGTGGGTCTGACAGGTCCCAGACCAGAATCTCAGTCTCTGAGAGACGTGCCACTCCACCTGCCAGGCACTGGCCCTTGCTTGGTCATTTCCAAAATAACTATGTCTGATTTACAGTCTTCCCAGCTGTTGTGTTGTTTTGTTTTCTCTTTCCATATAAATTTAAAAGAGGTTGTTTTTGAGTTGCAAAAGTTCTCTGTTTCCCTCTTGTGGTCCCCCTTTTGGTTTTACCTGCCGTAGCCAGACACTTTTTCCCCTCTTGTCTGTAGTGGAAATAGCAGCAGGCAGGCACCCCTCGAGGTCAGATGCCCATGGCCTGCTGCCCTTAAGGGGAGATGCTGTGTGATTGCTCACAATGGCACTTCTTAGACACAGCGACAGGAAGACCAGGAACTAAAGTATCCAGGACCTAGAGACTTCTGACCTGGGGGCCCAGGGATGGCCTTGCCTTCTGGAAGTTGGTAGTGAGTTGTCCCCAGAGAGGCTGAGGAGTCTAGGACCCAGCCCATGTCACAGCCATTCCCCAACCTGCTTCCCCTCTTGCAGAAGACATTATGTGACAAGCCCAGAGGGCATGCCATCTGTGTACACTGCTGGAGGGGGTTCTGGATAGGGGTTTTCAAGTTCCTATATCTTTTCAGTTAGAGCGACTGCATGTGGTGGTGGCAGAATTTTAATGTTGAAATTAACAGAACAGTTCCTTCCTGCTGACACTGGGTCTTAGCAGTGAAGGACCAGTTACGCTTTGTTTTCAGTGGAAGCTAAGGTGTGTGTTAGTCTTACATGGCAGGAAATAGCTTTGAATTTTGGCCCACATCCTTGGTTCGGTTTATTTTTTTGTTTTCCTTATGGAACCATTACACAATACCCGCATCAGATAAGTGCTTTAGAGAGGGCCTTCTCCTGATTGGCTGAGCCCCACACAGCACGTGGGACTGCTGGTCCTGCCACAGAAGGTCTGGACTGGGGCCTGAGACTGGGTGCCTGACCCCTGCCCCGGGGCCCCACGTGGGTGCTGGTGCTGCAGGTCTGTGGTGTTCAGATGTTCAGGGCCTGGTCCAGAGTGTTTTGCCATTGAACATGTCTTTCTCCCTCCCCTGTGCTTTACCTTTTAGGGGGATTTTCGTGGAGGGTCTCTCCTGTGTTCTCGATGGCATATTTGGTACTGGGAATGGCTCTACATCATCCAGTCCCAACATTGGAGTTTTGGGAATTACAAAGGTACAAACATTTTCCTCATTACCCAGTTGGGCGCCTCGAAGGGTTTGTCCATTTCAGCGATTGGTCTGACCGCTGTGTTTCCCTAAAGGAAGGGACTCAGGTTTGGAGATCTTCTGCCCGCACTCCTGTTTTCCCCTGGAAGGGTGTTGGCAGTGCTTGTGCCAAGGCTTCCCTGCTTCAGGCTGGGCTAGCCCGTGAGGCACTCGGGCTGTCCTTCCTTCACCTACCCACCTGTGCCAGGCCGTGGTTCCAGGCACTCGTGAGGAACACACCGGCGAGTCAAGTGGAGTTTGCGTTGTAACAAGGGCAAGGCAAAGATCAACAGTCAGCAAACCTTACTTTACCGTGACAGACATCCATTGCCAAGGCTTGGGGCAGCGTGGGAACATCAGGGGAGAGCCAGGTGTCACTGAGAGGGTGACCGTGACAGAGGACTCAAGGGTGGAGGGAGAGAGCCTGCAGGTAAACTTGGGGTGGGGAGGTGTTGAGACAGGGACCTCGTGCACCATCTCCCTGGCAGTAAAGGGCCAGCAAGGGCAGAGTCAGAGCAGAGAGCAGACAGTGTGCTGAGGGCCAGCTCATGCCAGCTCTGCCACAGCCCTGGGCACCGATGATAAGGGGATGCCAGTCATTCTGACTGCTGTGACCATGGGGGAGCAGGTAGGGGAGACCTATTGTTTATCACTTGTTTTAGATCAGAGATGAGGTCAGTCTTGGCATTACACAACTCACAGCTGTCAAATCCCAGCAGCTCTTTTCTTTTTCAAGTCAAACGTGATGTTGAGTCCAGTGGGAGAAACAAGCCCCTAGGTCTGTACCTGGCGTGTGCTCACCCCCCAGTTCCAGGTTCTGTGAGAAGCCTGCTCCCAGGCCTTATATATAGTTTTATCACCAGAAAACAAACTTTAGGTCCCATTTGCCTTGAGCATGACATTAAAGAACACAGCCAACCCACTGGCCACAGGTTGTTGGAGCCCACTAGAGTCTGTGAACAGAGGCACCCACTCCACATTGACCCCAGGCGAGACACCGGCCTCCCCTCCCGCCATGGCATGGAGTGAGCAGGAAGTTGCCTGTAGCTGTGGTAGTTGGTTACTGCTGTAAGATTAGACAGCATGTGGGGGCGGATGTAAATCCCAGAGGAAATCTGCCCCCCAACCACCAGCTCCCTGGGAGATTCTATAACCAGATAAAAGGAAACCAGACACTGGGTTTGGCTGATCTTGATGATACAGCCAGGTGGGAGGGAGCAGTACATGGCTGCAGGTGCACACCTGAGCTGTTTGTTGGTTTTTCCCTGAGTTGGCCAGGCTGGGCCCAGAGCACAGTTTTAGCCAAGCTCGTAGCCCCATCTGCTGCCTGTTGCTCCCTGTACCTGGCAGATGAGAGAGGACCATCCCTGTGGGTCCTCTTGGCTGGCCACAGTGAGAACGTAGAGTGTGATGGGCTACAAGCCATACCACTGGAGCCAGTCTGCTGCCACGAGCTGATAGGCACAAAGTTAATTCCAAACCAGATGACAGTTAAAGTTTTGGAACAGGAGGGCTGACTCCTAAGGGGACTGCTTAACAAGCTGCCTCCCTTTCTGTACCCTTTAAGAACAAACACATCCCTTAATTTAGCCAGGGTCACTCCAAGGCCACCAAAGGGAATAAGCTCCTTAAAGTTTTCTGCTGAAACATGTCCAGGGTTGTTGGGGGATAATTATCTTTATTAAAATTTGAATGATGCCCACTTTTTCTGGACAACCCCCCCACCACCACCACCTGCCCATGCTATATCTAATGAGTGAGCTCCTTGGTCTAGCCCCTAAGCTCCTTTGGACCTAGCCATTGGAGTACTTCCCCAGTATTTGGTCAAGAGCAAGGTGTCAGCCCTGGCATTGCCCTGAATCACACGACTGGGTTCCATGAGAAAACTAAAAGAAAAAAAAAGGGAAAAAAAGGTTTAATTGAGTCCTTTGCCACAGGCATGTTGCTGTACCACAAGCCCTGTGCCAGTGCCCTCCCTGCCCAGGAGGGAGGAACTGCTAGCTCTCGTCCAGCTGAAGTGCTTGGGCCAGATCAGGTGAAAGTATGGGGCTCGTCTCCAAGGTCCCACGATTCCACAGCTCCAGCTTTTAGCCTCTCCAGAGTAAAATAGGCACATGCAGCCAAGTTGAATTAGGAGTTTGGTTGCCCATTTATAGTGCCCAGCTGTCAAAGGTTCAACTGCCACAGGTGGTTAGTGGTCACCAGGGATCAGCACAGGTGTCATGGAAAGTTCCATTGAATGGCCATGTGTGGCAGTCTTCGCATTTCGCATGCTTGCTAGCTTTTATTCAGTAGCGGTGTCCACTGTACTTATTTCTCACCTGCTTGGCCATAGGTTGAGGTGATCTTCTCTAGTGTGCCCTGGGGTTTCGAGGAGTTGGAGCCACGTGTGGCCTTCTGTGCTGAGTGTGGTCTGATGTTTGTCCTGTAGAGGGACAGTGTGCCCAGGCAGGGCAGGTGGCTGCTTTGGGCTCTGGCCCTGGCTCTGTTGTTTTTGCCTCATGATCATGGGTAGATTGGGTCCTTGTCTATAAAATGGGTCTTTTCTATAGCTTGCAAGATGGTAGAGGCAATGCCCTGGTGTGAATGAAGCACTTGGCAAAGCCTGTGGCAGACACACAGTGGGCTTCAAGTGCCATCCCTGTGGCTTTGACCTTTTAGTGCATTTGAGGAGCAGAGTCAGTCCTCTCTGCCAGACTACATCTCCTGGCACTGTCCGAGGTCTCTCTGCTTTGCTACATTCCACACTATTGAAGACTTGGCAAAGACTGAAATACAGGATCAGAGTGCAGAGAGAGATACTCCATCCATCCCTGGTTCTCCCTACAAGTGCCCACAAGGGCTTAGGGCTATACCAGGACAAAGCCAGGAGCCTAGAATTCCATCTGGGTCTGCCCTGTGAGTGACAGGAACCCAAGAACTTGAGCCATCTTGTGCTACCTTTTGGGCAGCTGATTCGGAAGTAAGAGTAGCCAGGAGTTGAGCCAGGACCTCTGATGGGTCTACAGGCATCCCAAGCATTGGTCCAGCCCTCTGCACCCTGAATCATACACCTAGGGCCACAGGCTGGGCCATGGTTCAGCAGGAGGTCAGGGGAAGAGGCAGAGAAATTTTCAGGGAAGAGGCAGCCTGAATGAAGACAGGTCTGTCCGTGTAGGTTCCAGGAGCACAGGGGTCTTATGGATGAATTTCTTGGCTGCTGCTTTTTTTGTTTGTTTCTTTTCCCCTGACAATATCCAAGGCAGTTCCAGGCATGATTTTCGTCTGCTGTTTCATGTGTTATTGCCTTTTCCCTGAGGGGCTGCCTGACCCTGCTGGAGGTGTTTGCCCAGGCTTGGTGTATGTCCTGAGAGCCCCTTGAGGACACCACCTACAACTCAGCTTTTCTGTTTCCTGCTGCCAGGCAGTTGTTTGGTTCCAGACACGAGACTTGCCCTTCTGTACTGGCACTGGTTGCATAGCAGGTCCCTGCACAAATGTGGGCTGCAGACCCAAGCCATTTGTCAAGGAAAGTTGCCTTCCTGCTTGCTTGTCCTCTGGGTTTGGGGAGGGTCTGCATGGAGGCCACAGAGATGAACATCTTCATTTGTGCAGAGGAAGGTGCGGCTCTGCTCCCTGAGCTGAGCCTAGCATGCTCTCTGAGAAGCCGAGGACCAGGCTGACATGCTCCATGCTTGGAGCATCCTGTAAGGTTGCCTCCTGAACCCTTCCTGTGTCCAGCGCAAAGGAGGACCTGGGGTTTAGAAAGCCTCTGTGGATGTACAGCTGCCTCTGCCTCCCCAAGTGTTTCTGGAACCTTTTTGCTCAGAATTCATCCTCAGGGCATTTTCCAGGGCAGAGGTCTGCAGGATGAGAGTCTTGGGCCAGACGCCAGTTCCACCTCCTGCTTTCTGAGTGATAGCAGGTTAAATGGACGCTGCTAGAAAGCAGCTAGCAGGTTTAGCAGAGAAGGCTGAGACCACCCTGTGGCGTGTGCTTTAATGTGGCGTGGCAGGAGCCCATGCAGGGAGGTGGAGGTTAGAACATGGAAGAGGCATTGCCCAGGCAGGGGCATTGAGAATGTATGGGAACTGACTGGAACGGGGTTCAGGTGGACAGGCCTGGGCATGCCTGGCATGCTTATGGGACTGAGCTAGGACACAGGTAAGCTTGCCAGCTGGTGTGGCCTTTCTAGAAAGAGCCAGAGAAGTCTGTATAACTTCATGAGTGCTGGGGGATTTAAACACTGACTTCCCCACCTCAGTGCCTTAGTGAGGCCACCACATGGGGGTATACAGAGGCCAGAGGCAGCATGCCTAGGTGGGCGACTGTAGGACAGCTCGGGGACTGCTACGAACAGGGTGTCATTTTGCCTAAAGCAAAATGGCCCAGCTCATCCATGATAGAGGTGAGGATTATGGGACCCAGGGGAGCTGTGAGTACCTTGTACAGTAGTGCCTTTTGAGGTGGGGTGGGGTGTGCTCTTGCAGCAGACCCCAAAGTTCCTGAGAAAAATACCACAAGGAGAAGAAGGTGCAGAGATGTCAAGGATGTGTCTGATGTGGCAGGAAGATGGCCCTGAGACTGTATTGCTTCTGGCGAACTGAAGTGGTGGTGTGAGGAACCCAGAAGAAGAGAAGTAGGCAGAGTGTATCTTTTGCATTTGGCACACCAGAGGGTCACTGAGCCAGTAACCTGATGATGGCCTGAGTTCAAAGGTCTGTGCTTAGGTCACACCGTCCAGGCAGTGGAGAAGGGAAGACGGAGCTCCGGTCACCTACAACAGGGACCAGGGACAGCAGTGGATGGGTGTGTCCACTCTAGGGTCTGGCTGTCACCTGTAGTTATGTATTGAGATCACCATCTGCTAGCTGCAAGTTTAGGGTCATCTGGGGGTCCTGCCGCCTTGCCCCCGAGGATGGTGGTGAGTTTGTGTCTGTTCTGCTGTGTCCTGCAGGTTGGCAGCCGCCGGGTGATCCAGTACGGTGCGGCACTCATGCTGGCCCTGGGCATGGTTGGCAAGTTTAGTGCCCTCTTCGCATCCTTGCCAGACCCTGTGCTAGGAGCCCTCTTCTGCACTCTGTTCGGTAAGACTCCACCCGCTGCCTCCCCTGGGCTGTTTTCCTTACCTTCGCGCATTTTATGAGGGAAACTGTGTTGGTGCTGATGGTAGGTAGCAGTGTCCCTTTCAGAACCATAAGGATGCTCCTTCCAGAAAAACCCCTGCATCATACCGAGCTCAGTGTGTATTCATGGTATATCAGCACGAAGAATAATTACGCCATGAAAAGGGAGATAGAATCTACCTCTTTACTGAGCGTTTTTGGCTGATTGGAACCTCTTGGTTCTATGAGTGGGCCTTGGCCTTTCTGAACTGACTGCTGTTATCAAGGGGGCTTGTAGGTCACTTGCAGCCATCAGGGACTTTGCACCCAGGAGTTGGGTACATTTCCCGATTCAACTGGATGTTTGCTCATGCCCCCACCCCTACCTCTGCTGCCCTGCTCCTGGGTTCTCAGCCTGTTCCTGCTGGGTAGAAGGGCACCAAGGGAGCCTGCCTTGGTCCGTGCCATGCTGGGGCTGCACTGGGAACCCGTGCATCTTGCTGTCCTCCCCTGCAGGGATGATCACAGCTGTTGGCCTCTCGAACCTGCAGTTTGTTGATTTGAATTCTTCCCGGAACCTGTTCGTGCTCGGCTTCTCCATCTTCTTTGGGCTCGTGCTTCCCAGTTACCTACGACAAAACCCGCTTGTCACAGGTAAGGGCAGCAGCCAGCAGTCTCAGGGTAGCGGTGGGGGAAGGTTGGAAGCACAGACAGCTTCTCCCCTGACTCTGGCCAGGGCAGCTCTCCGTAACAGCTGCACCCGTGACAGCTGGGAGCAGGGTTCTCACTGGGTTCAGGACACCTGTTCTGCATAACTCATGCTGCGTTAAGATCTAGAATCTCTTGTTAAGATTTATTTTGTTTATTTGAAAGACAGAATTACAGAGTGATCTTCATCTGCAGGTTCTCTCCCCAAATGACTACAGCAGCTAGGCTGGAGCCAGGGGCTTGGAGCTCCACTCACAACTTCCAATGTTTTCCCAGGTGCATTAGCAGGCAGTTGGATTAGAAGTGGAGCTGCTAGGACTTGTACCAGCAAAGCAGCAGCTTAATCCACTATGCCACAGTACTGGCTGTGCAACTATGTTACCCCCAAGATGTATAACTTCTTTTTTTCTTTTTTTTTTTTAAGTTTTTTTTTTAAGTTTATTTTTATTGGAAGATCAGATTTACAGAGAAAAGCAAAGAAAGAGAGAAAGATCTTGCATCTACCGGTTTATGCCCCAAGTGGCCACAATGACTGGAATTGAGCCGATCTAAAGCCAGGAGCCCAGAGCTTCTTCCAGGTTTCCCCCATGGGTGCAGTTCCCAAGGCTTTGGGCCGTCCTCGACTGCTTTTCCAGGCCACAAACAGGGAGCTGGAAGGGAAGTGGATCTTGCTGTTAAAATTACAGTGACTTTCAGTTCCAGATTAACAGTCTTAATTCCTACTTTTTATTTTTTTAAACATTTTAAAAAGACTTATTCTTTTATTAGAAAGGGAGAGAGAAGAAGATTTTGCATTTGCTGATTCACTCCCCAAGTGACCAGGATAGCCAGGGCTAGTCCAGGCTGAAGTCAGGAGCTGAGAACTCCATCGAGGTCTCCCATGTGAGTGGCTGGTGCCCCGCCGCTGGGACCATCTTCCGCTGCTTTCCCAGGCACGTTGGCAGGGAGCTGGATCTGAAGCAGAGCAGCTGGGATTCAGACCAGCACTTTATGATGGGATTCTAGTGGTGGCTTAACTTGCTGTCCCACACCACAAGCCCCAATTGCTGCCTTTTATTTTAGTGGCTCAATATTGTGAGAAATGGACAGAGAAGGAACCTTATTTTTTATGGGTTTTTTTTTTTTTTAAGATTTATTTATCTTTTGGGAGTTCAGATATACAGAAAGAAGGAAAGACAGAGAGAAAGCTCTTCCATCTGCTGTTTCATGCCCTAAGTGGCTGCAGTGGCCAGAACTGAGCCAGTTCGAAGCCAGGAGCTTCTTCCTCCAGGTCTCCCACGTGGGTGCAGGGTCCCAAACTTTGGGTCGTCCTTGACTGCTTTCCCAGGCCATAAGCAGGGAGCTGGATGGGAAGTGGGGCCACCAGGATTAGAGCCGGCGCCCATATGGGATCATGGCGTGTGCAAGGTGAGCCCCATACATACATTTTTATTTGGTTTGGCTGGAAGGTGAATTTCAGGCGGGATAAAATAAGGCATTTTAAAAGGAATAGCAGAGTGACATTTATTGCGTTCAGAGTGCTATACAGCCGCCTGTCCTGGTCGCTAAAGCATTTAATCAGTCTGAGCCAAACTCTGTGCTTGGTTAGCAGGAAGGTCCCTTCCATCAGCCCTGGCACCGTGCGTCGGCCTTCGGTCTGTGCGGATCCTCCTGGTCTGGGCTCCTGCAGCACGGGCCCTTCACGGCTGGCGGCGTGCTTGTGAGAGGCATCCGTGTCCGTGCACACCTGCTGCATACTCTGCCCCTTTGCACCATCGCATAACACACCAGTGTATGCGTGTGCCCTAATTGGTGACCTCTTCCTCTGCCAGCGGTGCTTGTGGCTGCCTCCGTCTTGGGCCGTTGTGAGTCCTGGTGCACATGTACCGTCAGAACTGTTTTTTCACAATCGTTACGCTCCCTGAAGTTGCCACGGACAGGTTGAACAAGTACTGAGCCACCCTTGGTCTTTGGAGAGCTGTGACTAACGAGCCCATGAAACTTAGCACTCCTGTCACAGGCTTCTTGCACACGGCTTCAACACGGCACAGAGCGGCCCGTGTAAGCAGCAAAGCTACCAGCAGGCAGCACAAAACAGGGTAGAGCTGAGCTAACTGGGCTGCCGTCCGCATGGGCGGAACTAAAAAGCCAGCGAGCGCATCTCTCCCCTGGAGTGACCTCAGCTGGGACTGTGTGGGTCGGGTGACTTAGGCGGAGAAGCACTGCTTATCTTCATTTTGAGTTTGCAAATGAATGTCAGTGCTCAGGGAAATTCACCAGGAGGGACTCCGGGAGTCACCAGCTTGGAGGGTGTCAGTTCATGTTTTCATTTGCCCCGGATGTACACCTAGGAGTGGACTTGGTACTTCCTGACTAAATCTGTTTGTCCCTTTGAGGTTATGCCAGACTGTTACACCTGGCTGGGGACTCCTTAGTAACAACGAGATTAGTGAACAGCCGAGCTCTAGTGTGCAACACAGGACACCAACAATTCTGCATTCCTGGTACCACAGATGTTTTTGCTGCCCTGTTACTCATATCCGTCCTCACCTTTGCAGCATTTCTGTTTCCGTCTGCCCACAATACCCCAGTGTCTTCATAGCTCACTAAGGGTGAATGTCCCCATTTAGTTCGCTTTCTGGGTTCCCCTGGGCTCCCTTGTTCCTTGTGGAGATGTCCTTAGGTCACTGACAACAGTTGTAGTTCCAATGTGACCGGCCACGGCTTGTCTACGTATGTTCAGCTGAGGAGCTCACCCTGCCGTGCACTGCGCTGAAAGACTTGTGCGCATCCACTGCTGCTTGCTGAGGCCAGGCCGGCCCTGCCTGCTACGGCCACACCCCCCATGGCTGCGTTCTCTTTCCAGGGATAACAGGAATCGATCAAGTGCTGAACGTCCTGCTCACCACCGCTATGTTTGTGGGAGGCTGTGTGGCTTTCATTTTGGACAACACCATCCCAGGTAGGTGGCAGGTGTCACTTGCTCATTACATGGGTTATCCCCGCCCCCAGCCAGGCAGGGAGAGTAAGTGGTTAAAACCATCTTCCAAAATGTTCCAAGTATTCCCTCATCGTCCACATGGTTCTGGATTTTGCAGCTAAACTGCTTAGCTTTGGTGCTGTTGCTGAATGACTGCTCAGTGACAGCAGGTGACTCCCCAGTGTGGCAGTGGGGTGCCTAAGGCACACCCCAGGCTCCAGCCCAGGGAGCCTGTCTGTGCCCAGGGCAGTGCTAAGTGTGACTATGATCTGTGAACAGCCTGTGGCACTTGCATTCAGTGATGCCAGGATCCATGGCATGAGAGGCCTAGAGCTGGCCCTTCTTCTGCTCCCACTGCTCCGGTTGATGGCTGTGTCCTGGGCTGAGCCCGGGCGAGCACTGGGGCTGAGGTGTTCCTGGGACACTGCCCCGTGCCATTGTAAAATACACCAAGAAGGGTGGCTTGTGGTTTTTAGTGAGTTTTTTTTCTCTGGAAATAACCCACCTCCAAAAGCCTGAATCAGAGGTGTCTGGGGAAAGAGGGAGTAGACGGGCCAGGCAGAGGGAATCGCATGCACGGGTGATTGGGACCATTAGGTTTAAGACAGTAAGTCCGTGGTGGGCATCCTCTTCCTGTCCTATCAGAGCTGCTTGAGAGAGAGGGTGCGGGGGTAAGGCAGAAGCAGATTAAATCGGCCTTTCTGCTGAAGCATCCGTGAGAGGACACAGCTTGGATTTGAAGAGGTTGTAAGCATCCTAGTTAGCACAGTGTAGGATGAGGCTCACCCAGGCCTGGGCAGAGAAGGGTGCCAGGTGCCCCCGTGCAGCCAAGAAGCAGCTGCCCATGCCCTTCCTGCATGCCTGGTGAGATCGGTGGCAAGATGGCCAGAGGGCACTGAGCTCTGTATGTCCTCATCATGCTCCTGGTTTGTCTGTCAGCACAGAGTGACCAGGAGTGTTACAACAGCGGGAATTCAGTTATAGGTAGGGCTCTGGCCACATGCAGCAGACAGGTGCGCACACACACACACACACACACACACACACAAATAGGGCCAAGTGTCCCATGAGTTCAGGATGTCTGGATGGGCCGAGTGGTAGGGGCCGGCTGAGGAAGGTGTCATGTGATGTGTCAAGATGCCAGTCCTATTTTGCAAGCTCAGAGTGGCATTTTCAAGAGGCACCTTTTGTTTATTATGTGATGAGACAGGAATTGGTTCAGTGGAAGGCAGGAGACCAGTTAGAGGAGAGTAGAAGGCTTGGAAAGTAATGGTGTAGCCTGAGTCAGATCTCAACAGTAACTGTAGAAAGTATGGATTGCCTGCCAGGTCGGGGGTATGGAGCATAAGTGAATTCACCCAGAGGATCGAGGGGGCTTGGTGTACTGTGGGTGACCGGTTTGCATAGCTGGATACCCAGATCTCTTGGGCTCCACAGCCTCTTTGTTGTCACCTGGCAGGTGTGAGCCAGGAGGTGCTGCAGTGGGCTGGTGTGTGCAGCGTGGCCTTATTATCATGTTAATCTATGCATTTCCGTGTGTGTGTGTGTGTGTGTGTGTGTGTGGCAGGTACCCCAGAAGAAAGAGGGATCCGCAAGTGGAAGAAAGGTGTGGGCAAGGGGAACAAGTCCCTGGATGGCATGGAATCCTACAATCTGCCATTTGGCATGAACATTATTAAGAAATACAGATGCTTCAGCTACTTACCCATCAGCCCAACGTTCGTGGGCTACACATGGAAAGCCTTCAGGAAGAGTGACAGCGGCCGGAGTTCAGATGAAGACTCACGGGCCACGGTATAGCCCTAGCTGCGCCCTGTGGCACAGCCACAGCAAGGCACGTCCCTGTAGTTTCCCTTGATGAGTAACAAGAAGTAAAATCTCTGTCTATCTGCATTTACATTCTGCACCCCAGAGCTAAGCACCGTGCTTCTGCACAGTGGGTGTGTGCGTGTCCCATATGGTGTCTCAGCTGACTCCTTTCTTGAAGCCCTTGAAACCCTTTGAGTGTCCACTGCTGGCCATGGTCACTGAACTAGAAGTTGCAGCCTATTCTGTGGGTGTTTTGGAATCTTGCAGCAGTTCCTTGCTTCAGTCCCCTCCACCATCCAGCGCTGGCTTTTCCAAACTGCCCCCAGGTCCCAGAAACCTTCTCTCAGAACCACCTGGATGGGCTTCCTTTGCACTCGATGTCAGCTTGCACCTGTAGAGATCCCCTTCTCTGGCCCTGTATCCTCACATCGTCACAGTGGATCGGTCAGGCAGTGTTATGGTCCCCGTATACCTGTAAGCCGGAAGGAGGCTGATGATCTGATGAGAAACAGTGACGTGGCTGCCCTCAGCCCAGACGTGGGCTAGGGTAGGGTCTGGACAAATACTGAATGCAGTTCTTTGGTGGGTAGCACGTGGTAGGGGACGGATTGGAGGAGAAGGCAAAGAACCCAAAGTTCATAGGGTTCTCAGTTGCCCTTTCTCTTCCCACCAACCCTGGCCCCTTTCAGTGGCTGAGACACCTTAACGGGGCATTGTTCGCTGATGGCTGCCGTGACGGGTTCTCAGGCCTCAGCAGAGGGCGCCGCTCAGATGTGCGTCCGGCTTGGCTCTGCTGTGACAGGTGTTCCCGTCACGCGTGTCTCCCATTACGAGGTCCTCTTCCTATTTAATGTTATTGACTCTAGCAGATTTTTGAGATCAGTGTTTTCCCCCTTGACCCTCTCCCTTTGCCTCCCTGTTACGTGTCCCCTGCCCTCTTACCCCTGTTCAGAGAAGAACCAGCATTTATAAAGCTGTGGACACCATCAGGGAAGCTTATTGTAATGGCTTTTGAAGGCCAGTAACCATCGTTGTGGTTGTGTTTTGTATTGCTTGATACCATGAAAGTGTAAATACTGTAATTGCCTAATCTATTTATCAACACTGACTACTGGACCAGAGCCCAGACACCATGGGTCAAGTTGCATGTGAATTTGTTTCATGAAGAAGGGGAGGTGGGCCTGGCCGCTATCCGAGCCGCTGGATTGGATCGTGCATCAACCTGCTAACTTCATTCCTCCACTTCCTCTGTCACTTCTGGCTCCAGAAGACTTTCTGTGGGTTGTCACGTGACCTTGGCCTTGCAGAGGGGGAGGTTAGAGCAAATACTTCCCTCCTCTAAGCTGTTGGCCGTAGGCAGTACCAGTAAGAAAAGCAGCCCCAGGCTTTGCCTATTAAAAGTGCTCTCATCAGTAACACTAGAACTCCCAACTGACAGAATGACTCTTAGGAAAACCTGAGTCCCGGAGTCGAGCCCTCACCTCAGGGACTCATGCTTGTCCTGGCTGAGCTTCGGTCAGCAGCAGGGGCTTCCAGAGGCAGCGGCACATCGACTACCCCCAGCCCTGCACAGTCACCACCTTGCCGCATCTGTGGTTGTGTGGCTGTAGCCCCAGATCCCCGGACAGCTCAGAGCCATTACATTGTTTTGCCAAATCTGAAGTAAAGAACTTAGATCTAAATTGCATTTCCTTTTGTATGGGTCTTGTTTTATATATATATATATATATCTATGTATGTGTGTTCAGTGCAGTAACTCCGGAAACACGCTGGGCAGCAGTTCCCACCCTCTTCACTTGGTTAGCCCTTGATGCTTTCCTGCATCGTCTGCCTGTAGTTTTCTGCTGTGTCCGGTGATGAGGGAGCCTGCCCAAACGGCCCAAACACGGGTAATGGACCAGCCTGCCAGATGAGTGCAAGGAGCAGGTGTGTAAAGAAAACAGCAGAGACACAGATCATTCAGGCACAAGTTCCCCCAACTTGACCTCACCAGGGCCATTTCCTGCCAGTGTGTGCCCGTTAGGCAGATGCCCACTGCTGCTGAGACCCCTTGGGTTTGAGCTCTGCTCCTCGGGGGCAGGGGAGGAGCTCTGCAGTCACCCACACCTCCAACTGGAATCGGGAATCTGGCCTTCAGTTCCCATCGGGGCTTACACGTAAGGTTCTGTCCAAGAAGGAACTGGGGAAAGGGCAGCCTTACAGTGCTGAGTCCAGTGCTTTTGCAAAGCCCCAAGTGATTGGAAGCCACCTGCGCACCAGATACACACATGCAAGCCATTTTAGGGTCTGCTGCTCCTGGTAGCAGGTGCATCACAGGAAGTAGTCTTCTCATCTCCTGCTTGGGTAAAGCACACACAGAAGTTGTTAAGGAGAAACACGATGTCTTGTGTGGGCTACACTTCCTGTGCATTGGTTGGCTTGCATTGAGGGGTATGTGCAACCACTGTATTTTGCCGATAGGGTATTATCAAATATTTGGGTTGCAAATTCCCTCTTGGGGCATTCTGCCCCAACGTTCGCAATGATCACCTCCCCTCCACCTGTACAGGTTACCTGCCTGAGCCCTAAAAGACAGTGTTTATGCTGGCCATGCTTACATGCAAAGCAGCGCACGCTCGGATGGATGGGAGAGATGGCCATATCCACAGAGCGGGTGGGAACGGGGGTTCTCCCCACTGACTCACAGACCAATGGAAAAAGGCTCTTTGCTCTCCTTAAGGAGTGGAAAGATTCAGATCCATGGATGCATGCACACAGCGAATCTGTTTCCGGGAGGTTTCTAATATTTCTAATGTTCTTGGTACGTGTCTTGAGATTGACCACGGCAAGTCAAGAGGCCCAGTCAAGCCTTGCGGGAGGAAGCACCATGGGTCTTGGAAATTTCCCTTTTTCATGATAACAAATTCACATGCAGGATTTGCTTTATGCTGTAGAATACTGACTTTCATGACAACTTGGTTTATGCATGAATATTGCAGTATTTCCATATAGTAAAATAACATTTCTACCCGGGATAATAGTCACAGTTTTCCAGGGAGGGAATGGTATAATTTTCATGACAATGTCATGTGATGATAGAAGTTCTCCATTGACGAATCTCTAGTATGTGTGTATACTTTATTTACCCATATGTGTATTTTACAACCATGAGCAAAGTCGCTGTCTCTTTCATTCGTGCCCCTGCTGAAATATTGATACTAGTGACTTAGAGTTGAAGTTGGCAAGTCTCATGCCACATGAGTGGCCAGGCTAGACGGAAGATGCAGAAAGACCTGGTGGCAGAAGCTCCTTTCAGAACCCTCGTGCCACAGGGAAGGGGCTGTGCAAGCTGTGTGCCCTGTGCACATGACTGCAGGCCTGCTGCTGCCCCGAGGGCCCCCTCGCCTGGCCATCACCGGTTGCCGGCTCTGTGCATCCAACCCTGTCCCTGCTGTGTCTCCCATACCTGGGTCTACACCGAGCTTCCTTCTCTGAGAAGACACATGTTGGCTTCTGGAGGAGCAGGGAGTGGAGGCTGTGTGTTATGTTCTGTCATCTTGCATATTGAATATAGAGAATGGGGCGTCTCCCACCCACCACCCCTCGTGTGGTCAGAACCTGGTAGTCCCAGGTGGTCCCCGTCCACCAGTAGAAGCATCCAGCTCGTTAGTGGAACAGCTCCCCAAACAGGCCCAGCCCATGGGTGGGAAGTTCTGGACCTTGCTGCCCTGGCACCCACTCCCAGCTTCCTTACATTAGCCGTGCGTGTGTGGCCACTGACTACCTGTGCACATCCTCTCTGGTGCGGGCCCCATGGTCTGAGAGAGAGAGAGAGAGAGAGAGAGAGAGAGAGAGAGAGACGTACCTGCCTGTCTGATTGTCCTGAACACGGCAGGGTTGACTCCATCTGCCTCTAGTTTTGTGACTGACTTTGGCTGTGTCCCTTCCCAGGGTCCTGTTTGTTTGTTATTTTTATTTTGCATACCGAGGGGGTATTTGGGGTGGGGTTGTTTTTTGAGATGTGTAATTCTTTTATGGAGTTTTTAAAAAGAATTTTCATATTGTTTTTTCTAACATGGCTTCATTAAACGTTTAAGTATTTTAAAAATATGTAATATTTGGACCAGATGTTGTGAATAAATAGTAGAGATAAAGCTATTTTATTCTGTATTTTTAAAACTGTTCCGTACAAATAAAAAGTTCTCCTGGATGCAGTTTCGCCGTCTGCTGTCCCTTCTTTGGATGATTATATACGTATGTGGAAATGGGAAATTCAGTTCAGTGAGTGCACACACGTACATTTTTGTTGTTGTGTGCTCAGGAGACCAGACCATGGAAAGTGGTGGGAAAATACAGAGTGCTCCCTTGCGAAAACCAGTGACAGTGGTGCAGGCTGGATCCTTAGCAGGAAGTGCCATGGGGCTGGTGGAAAGGGTCTCAGAGATGCCAGAAATCTTGCGTGGATGTTGTGAAATTAGACAGTTAGCATGGGAACATTATCTGAACGTTGGTGGCATGCTGGGGACGGTAACCCGAAAGTTCCACACGAGGGAGCAGAGGGTCCCTGGGCAGCTTCAGTCCCTCTCGGGCTGGCTCTTCAACCTGGACCAGGAGTTGCTGAGCTGTGAGTGACAACCAAGGGCCGCTGCTGTGCTGAGGCTCCACTCGCGGCAGTGTGGCTCCCTGGGAGTTAGAGGACCCGGCGGCCAGAGGTGCTAAGATGGGTGGTCACTGCACAGCTTCGGGCCCTTCTCTAGCCCGTGTTCTTGGGCCACTTGGGGACCTGAGCCTGCTGCTGCCGTTTCCCAATACCCTGACCTAGGGCCACTGGTGGGAAATGGCTACAAGATGGATTGTTTCACCTTAAGTCGCATACGAGGGCCTTCACAGGCCTGCGGAGGAGGAGCCAGTGTTGAGGTGCACGAGGTTAAGGCACAGTTTGCTACGTCCATCTCCCATTTGTGGAGGACCTGGACTGGAGACCTGGCTGCTTCGTCTCTGTTCCAGTTTCCAGAGAGGTGGGTTTATGGAGGTCTCATTTTTTTCTGTTGTATTCCATGTTGGCAGCTTCCTCAGTAGAACATTTTGTGTCACACTGTCCTTCACCTCTCACTACTAACATATTCAGGCACCTATTTTTTTAAAACTATCTTTTTGTTTTTATTGCAAAGTCAGATATGCAGAGAGGAGGAGAGACAGAGAGGAAGATCTTCCATCAGATGATTCACTCCCCAAGTGGCTGCAATAACTGGAGACTGAGCCGATCCGAAGCCAGGAGCCTGGAGCCTTTTCTGGGTCTCCCACGTGGGTGCAGGGTCCCAAGGCTTTGGACCATCCTCAACTGCTTTCCCAGGGCACAAGCAGGAGCTGGATGGGAAGCAGGGCCACCAGGATAAGGACCGGCACCCATTTGGAATCTTCATGCATAGAAGACAAGGACTTTAGTCACTAGGTTACCACGCTGGGCCCCAGACAGCTATTTTTTTTTTAAGATTTATTTATTCGGGCCCAGCGCGGTGGCGCAAGAGGTTAAGGTCCTCGCCTTGCACGCCCGGGATCCCATATGGGCGCCGGTTCTAATCCCGGCAGCCCCGCTTCCCTTCCAGCTCCCTGCCTGTGGCCTGGGAAAGCAGTCGAGGATGGCCCAAAGCTTTGGGACCCTGCACCCGCGTGGGAGACCCGGAAGAGGCTCCTGGCTTCGGATCGGCATAGCATCGGCCGTTGCGCTCACTTGGGGAGTGAATCATCGGATGGAAGATCTTCCTCTCTGTCTCTCCTCTCTGTATATCCGCCTTTCCAATGAAAAAATAATAATAAAAAAATAAATCTTTAAGATTTATTTATTCCATTTTAAAATTTTTTCTAATAATACATTTATTTTTTATGTTTACATAGTTAAGAAGGATGCATGCCCATTGTGAACTACTGTAGGGTGAGGAGAGTCAAGGAATTGGGGGAAGTGGATGAGACAACTGCCTCCAATCTCCTTTTTTCTTTCTGTATCAGAGGAAAGTAGAAAAAGAAGGGGAGAAGGCTGCTTCCAGCAGCTCAACTACACTGAGTACCTGGAAAAGGGGCATGGTTACTCGACGTCCTCCCCGGGTTCCCAATGTAGAGCATGTTCTGAGGTCACTGCTTAAGTGGTTTCAGTAGTTCTCAGTTGATGTCGATTTCTTTGCTGCAAAGTTAAGGAGATCCTTCCAAGGTCCATTGGCTGACAGTCCACCTTAGAGTCTCAGCTCCTCAGATGCTCGCTGTCAAAGTTCAGCGAGGAGAGCTGTCCCATTTCTTCTGCCCTCCGTGGTTATAGACCCTCCGTGGCATGCATCTGGGCATGCCATCCGCTGCACAGGCTTCAACAACTGGAGACCCAGTTCTGACACACGCACTCCACCGTCAGACCACAGATGCTGTGATTCTCCCTCTTGGACTTCTGACTCCAGTGGTACAGTTGGGGGGGTTCCCCAAAGAAACTTCACCAAAGGTGACCCCAGACCTGATTCCCGAGTTTTAAAAATTTGTTTAGTTTTAAGAGTTACAGAGAAGGGGAGATGGAGATATTCCATCTGCTGTTTCATTCTGCTCAGCTGAGACTGGACCAGTCAGAAGCCAGGAGCTCCTGTGTGGATGCAGGGGCCCAAGGACTTGGGCCATCCTCCACCATTAGCTGGGAAGTGAAGCAGCCGGAATCAGAACTGGCACCTAGAAGATCCTCGCTGGGAGTGAGGAACAGTGGCGGCTGGGGCGTGGGTGTGTGTTTCTGTCTGCTGTCTTCAGCAGCCTTGGCTGCTGTCTTGGCTTGCGGATGGGCAGGGGGACTTGTGTCTCACATCTGGGCCTCTGAAGCTGTAGTTCTCATCTGGGATGGCTCAGGACCTTGTGTCCTTGAGGCACGTCCTGCAGAAGTGAAATTGTGGTTCCCCACCTCCAGCCCCAATCCTACCCTAGGCAAGATATCTGTGTGCAGTCCTGGCATGGTCTTCTAATACGGCTATTTCACTATGTCGGCCAATGGACCTTGGAAGGATTTCCTCATCCGTGTAGCAACAAAATCAACAACATCTAGGAACTATTGACACAGCATGTTCCACATCGGGGTCCCTGGGATGTTGCTGGAGGGGTGGGGCATTCCTCATCCCCAGGTACTGATGTGGTTGAGCTGCTGGTAGCGGCCCTCTCCCCTTCTTTCCTTTCTTTCTGCAGATACAGAAAGAAAAAAAGAAAGATTGGAAGCAATTTTCTAATCTGCTTCCCCCATTCCTCCATGATCCCCACCCTCATCAGTGGTCCATGTGGGCATGTATCCTTCTCAAATATGTAATTATCTTCAAAATAATATTTCTAAGGTGGCTGTTGCTGTCCCACCCCACGTGACATCCACAACTCCCTGAGCTCCTGGAAGTGGTCTGACACGTCCCTTCTCCCGACACCTGCAGCACTGTCTGTGTTGTGGGGAGGGGTCTGCCTTTGCATCCTCTGAGGTGACAGACAGCCTTGGCCACTCTGCCCCCAACTGCCTGCCTCAGGCTGCAATATGGGGATTCTCTACACAAATTCCAGGGACTAATGCCTGCAGGAGCAACCCTCAACTAACAACCGGAGAACAGGTATCCAACTACCTAGTCACCGGGGTAGCTTTCTCCAATGGGACCCAGCCCCAACAGCCCAACCGTGTCAACCTGCTCTACGCACCCCGTGCTAGGGTCCCTCACTTCCTCACCTTCCAGCCCAGCTGCTTATAGTTGAATCTGCATCTTGGTGTCTGCATCCCAGTGAACCCAAACTGACTCCCATCCAGTGTCACGTTTATCAAGGAAAAGAATGTATAGCAAAAACATTGGGAGCACAAAAACCTCATGCCCTCAGCGTTACAACTATCGTTTCTCGAAACAACATCAGGTAAAAGGCTATGTTTTAACAAATGTCTCTTCCCAACTTATTTTTTTTCAGCTTGTGAGACAAAGAGAGCCTCTACCTTCCAGCTCACTCCTTAGTTATCTGCAGTGGCCACAGCTGGGCTCTGTCACAGCTGGGAGTGGCCGGCCATGTGCCAGGCCTTCACTGCTGCCCCCAGGCCCTGTGCTAGCAGGAGGCTGCAATCAGGAGCTGTAGGCAGGCATGGATGTATCCTCATCAGATCTGAAACAAAAACCGAACTAAAGGAAGCTTTCAGTGGCTGCTACACTAAGGGTTCTGCTTTGGACCCTGCTTAGCTTTGGCCTGTGTCAACCAAGTTAAGCTGGAGTCCCATTTCCCAGGATTTCCTTCCTTGTGCAGGTCCAGGGTAGGACTGTTCCCAAAACTCATACAAGATTCAGAAAGGGAAGCACGGCGGCAGCAGCGTGGGTCCGTTTGGAAAATGAGCACAGGATTCTGGGGCCACTGCCGCTGTCCCTACCCCGTCTGCTGTGTGCTTAGGCTGCCAGCTCCCCCTGGCCCCGACAGGGCTCGCCGACCTGCGGCTCTGTGAAGAGTGCAGCAACATCTTTTGCAGGTGTGGGAGGTGGACACAGCCCCCAGTGTGTCCCCGTGACTTCCCCCTGCTCTGTGTGTGGCTTTCCTTCCGCAGCCTGCGCCAGCCAGCCAGCCCGGATTCCCTGTTGCTGCAGGAGCCTGGCTGCTTTACTCCACTGTCCCTGAAACATCTTTGCTGATCTCCCCCTGCTCACACGTCGGCGCCTGTGCTTCTGCCATAAGGCTGAAGGCTAACTCGTACAGGCAGCCTGTTGGTCCAGAGCATCCCTTTGCAGTGTGCCCGTCCTCTCCCTGTGGCCTACAGGACAAGGCATGGTTTAGCTTCTCCCTCCACATCTGTGGTTCCGTCCTCTCACACCTGGCCTGGGTATTGCTGGTTCCTTTCTCTTTCACTTAGTGCCTTCTTTGGCCTGGGGTTGGGGAAGAAGAGGTTAAGGTTTTTGGAAGGGCTGGGCACTGGGGTCTGTTCTCAATCAGGGCCCAGCAGGGAGGCTGTGTGTGTGTGTGTGTGTGTGTGTGTGGTGAGTGCTTGCTGGGTGGGGGCAGCCTCCATAGTGGAGTGATTAGGTCGTGCGTGGGAGAAAACTGCTGAGTGTCCAGCTCAGTGCTGGAGAAGGGTGCGGTGGGCCGGGGTTGGGAGGAGGGGCGGCCGAAGTCGCCAAGCAGTCTGGTCTTCAGAGACTTGGCTGGCTGGAGGCAGGGCTGGATGAGCCAGTGCACTCTTGCCCTCCTCCCCTCCTTGGCTTCTTGTCGAGGTTTCTTGGCCCAGGAAGCAAGCCTTGTCTCCAAGAAACTGCCCCAGCTGGCTCCTCTCTGCCGTGAGATGTGGCGCGGCTCCCCACCCAGGCCTGCAAGTCTGCATGGCCTCGTTCACACACACAGGCTGGGGCGCCACCTCCCTGAAGCACCGCGGGAAGCAGGCAACTCTTGGATTTTGTTTCTTGGCCGCCTGTGTGGAATCTTAAATGCTCCTCGCGTCCCTCTCTGCTGCGGCACATGCTGTTCTGCGACTGAGCCAGGTTGCTTGCTTGCTCTGCCTGGAATGTCCTCTCCCATCCACCAACTCCTGCTCGCTCGCTCAAGAGGCCTGACCCTTCTCCCTTTCCCCACGTCGGCCTGTCTTTCTAGATGCCTCGCTGTGAGCCTGTGGGACAGCGGCGTCTCCACCTCCATCATGCACACACGGCACCTGCCTGAGGCCAGGTTCTGCTTATGTGTTAACCCCCAGAGCCTGAGCAGGCTAAAACATCGTCTCAGCCCTTCACTTGGAGTTATAAGCCAAATGCTTTGAAGTCCTGCACATGAACTTCTTCAAAAGATGATTATTCATTTATTTGAAAGTCGAAGTTACTGAGAGAAGGGGAGAGCCAGGGACAGACAGGAAGATCTTTCACCGATTGGCTCACTGTCCAACACTTGAGCCCTCTTCCGCTACGTTTTCCAGGTACCTTAGCGGGAGCAGCCAGGACACAAACGAGTGCCCGTGTGTGTGTATAAGTTGTGTGTGTGTGTGTGTGTGTGTGTGTGTGTGTGTGTGTGTGTGTGTTTAAATTGGAAAGGCAGAGAGAAGGAGAGACAGAAAGATCTTTGGTCACTGGTTCACGCCCCAAGTAGCTATAACGGCTGGCGTTGAGCTGATCTGAAGCCAGGAGCTTCTAGGTCTCCCACACAGGTGCAGGGTCCCAAGGCTTTGGACCATTCTCTACTGCTTTGCCACAAGCCGGGAGCTGGAAGGAAAGTGGAGCATCCAGGATATGAACCAGCACCCATACGGGATCCTGATCTATGCTAGGATTTAGCCATTAGGCTATTACGCTGGGTCCGGGTACCTCCTTTTAAATTTTTTTAATTTAGTTCAAAATCAGAGTTATAGAGAGACAGGGGAGACGGAATCTTCCACCTGATTGTTCATTCCCCAAATAGCTGTGATGGCCAGAGCTGAGTTGGTCCAAAGCCAAGAGCTTCTTTCATTCCTAACACCAATGTCCATGAGTGTTGCTGAGTTCCATGGTCATGCCTAACTTCTTTGATGGCAGTGCAAGGGCCCAAGGACCTGGGCTAGACTCTGCTGTTTTCCCAGGCCATAAACAGGGGGCTGAATCAGAAGTAGAACAGCTGGGACACCAAGCGATGCCCATCTTGGATGCTGGTGCTGCAGTTAGAGCATTTGGCTGCTACACCACCATGTTGGCCCCTGTATAGGAGCTGTTGAATTCTCTATTTCTTGAGACACAGTCAGTTGAATTGTCACCAGCAGCGATGACAAAGTCAGTTGGCTTCCCCTTTTCCCTGCCTGTTACTTCCCTTCCACTCAACTGCTGTCGGCTATCCCTATTATTAGCTTTATTTCTCCGCAGGGACACTGTGAATGTTTAGATGAGACAAATCTTCTTTGTCCAAGACACTCGAGATCCTTGTGTTTTGCTCAGGGTTTCTGATCCAACAGGAAATGACGTCAGGGCTGCCGGAGCTCCGAGACCACCATGGATGTGACCACCATCCACTGGATGCTTGAAAAACTCAAAGCACATCTGGACTAGTGGGGTTATCTGTATTATTTCAAAGATTTATTGATTGATTGATTGATTGATTGAAAATCAGAGTAAGGGAGGGAGAGAAAGGAAAGAGAAAGAGAGGGAGATTGTGGTGGGAGAGATCATCCACCCATTGGTTCACTCTAAATGCCTTCAACAGCCAGGACTGGGTCTAACCCAAGCCAAGGTAGAACTGCATCCGCTTCTCCCATGGGGATGGCAGGGTCAGGTACCCGAGCCATCCTCTGCTGCCTCCCGGAGTGTGTATTCACAGGAGGCTGGATCCGAAGCTAAAGAGTCACTTCTTATCAGGCTGTCTGATACAGGATGGGGTCATCCCAAATGGATTTTCAACTGTCCAACAAACACCTGCTCCTTGGGGCTCATCTGAAGCACTGAGGATTTGGCAGCAATGAAGGACCAAAACCTCTGGCTTTCATGCAAACCGGTAGATGTAATAGTCTAGCCTAGCCCAGCATGGCCCACACATGTGGTTAAGTCCTGCCAGGCAGGCCCCCAGCCATTGCTTTGGTGTGCACCGGTAGGTGGTGGCTGATACCAACAAGCCCATCTGAGGTCTCCCATGTGGGTGTGTGGATTGCTTTGGCCCCAAAACGTCCTCTGGTTTCCCTCCTCTAAACCACCCAGTCTCACCCTGCTTGTTTACCTGCAAGCGTAGTAGCATGGTTGGTGGAAGTTCCCCAGAAGTCACTCCTCACCTGTCACTTTCTCCCTAGCAGTCCTCCCATCCACATATTTCCAGACTGGCTTCCAGGAGCACTCTATAGCCCCCCAGGCCTGCTAGTGCACAGATCTCCAAGCCTGATCCTCTGGCGGTGTGCTGGGGGCACTTCCTGCCCATCCAGGACCCATGCACACTTGTACACAGGTCTCAAGACCCTGTCTGGTGGCATGCCAGCATCTGCCCCTACATATCTTAAACAAAGAATATGCAACTGTGCTGGCACACTGGTATAATTAACACAAATTTGGCATTAAGCAGGCCCAGGATGCCCACTAGCTATTAGCTGCTCTTCTCCCAGCAGTGTTAGCAAACACTTGCGTAGGTACAATGTAGTTGTCTATAGCTGGGATGGGATGGTTGTGTTTTTCTCCATCACTTTTTCCCCCCTTCTCCTTGCACCCTCGTCTTACAGGCACTTTCTAGTGTGCTTACAACCTGCTTCTGTATTGTTTCTATGAGACTTTACTCTGAAGTGTTAGAAGTCTTTCGGTGGCTCACAGGAGGGTAGAAGGGCTCTGGACAACACAAAGCTGGCTGCGTGTGCTGGGCTAGGGGGTGATCTAAGCTCGCATTTCCTAAGCTCAGTGTGGATGCAGGGTCCCTCCACTGTCACAGACATGCCGTCACGCTGCAGCTTGGTTCCCGTGTTCCCTGTCTGCACAGCTCCCACTCAGCATCCATCTCCCAGACACTCTCTGGTGTGAGATGGGCATCAGGAATGCCTCTCACATGAAAGCAGATCGTGTGTGTGTGTGTTTGAGAGAGAGAGAGATCTGCTAACACACATGTTATTTTCTCACAGTACATTACACTATGATGACTTGATGGGCTTAGTCTCCCAAGTGCCGACAAGAATTCTGGCACAAGAGTCGTCCACTGCATGTTTGCTGAATGAATCGATGAATGGCAGAGCCCTCCAGGTCACAATCAAAGACACAAATGGGATTGAGAGGATAAGAGATGTGAACCAGAAAGGGAAGACAGCTCATCAATGCCACCTTCTGGGGTCCTCACAGCCTGGCCCACGGCAGATGGATACAGTATGGTCATCCAAGGTCCTAAAGGTGGTACTCCTGCTGCTTCCAGTGTCCAGGCCTCGGTGACTGCAAACAACCAAAACCCTTGACTCTCTCTGCATTGCCCCTCCCCAAGTCGAGGCTGGCCTCCAGCCCCAGGTTTTCTGTCTGGTTTTGGTGTTAGTTGAGGCTGGTAGGGCAAGGCACCATCCCCCAGCTGGACCTGGCTTCTCCATGGACAGGAAACACAAGGGCTGACAAAAGGGCATGAGACAGCCCACAAACAGCTCGGTTGATGTCCGAGCTCTGGCACCTTCTCACTGTGACCACAGGCAAGTTCTCTGCCCATCCTAGCGCTCCAGTTTCCTGATCGTAGGGTAAGAATAAGGGCCGGGGAAGCCATGTGAGGACAAGAGATCTTGTCTCAGTACAGGAAGTGTGACAGAGACTTGAGAGCTAAGATCCAGCTTTCATGAGGCCTCACTGCAGGAGGCCAGGATTCCTAGTGACCAGAGGGCCTCCTACTCAGCCTTCCCTCTTGAAGGTCCCACCTCGCTCCCTGCCCCAACCATCCTCAAGACCAAGCTCTACCCCCATGGACCCACAGGGAACAACCCATCCATGCTATGACATGGGCTCCATCAGCAAGCAAAGTCCTCCCGTACTAACCTGGGCATAGCCAGCAGGCAGGGGAGCAAGGGCATTCCAGGAGAAGGGAAGGCAAATCTGCAAAGGGCAGAGGAAAACACCCACCCTCCAGGATCTCCCAAGGGTACTCACGGGGCCAGTGGACAGGGATCTTCAAACCTGGGTGTGAACTCCAAGGAGTGAGACGAACACACACCCTGTGAGCACTCCAAGAATTTTCCCCTCTGCCCACCCTGCTCCTTCCAGAAACCAGAGACGGCTCGCTTTCATGCCCTGGTCTCCACTGCCGGCCACAGCTGATGGCACCCAGAGGCTCAGTGAACTAAAGGTGGGTGCAAGCTCTCTCCAAGACCCTGGGAGACCTCGGGGTCAAGGCTGCCATCTGGGCAGAAATTAGAGCAGGTATGGATAAGAAGGCAATGCAAGAAGCAGGAAAAGAACAGGGAGAGACAGGACTCTGCAGGTCAGAGTTGAAGCCTGTTTAGGCTTGGCCCACTTCCTCTCTGTGTGCTCTGGGATATGCTTAGTTCTTTACAATCCATCTCTCTGGGCTGATGCTGTCTCAAATACCTTGTACTTCTCACCAACCTAACAGCGTAATGCCTTGAATTCTAAGTCCCAGCTGCTGAGCCTACCAGGTGCATGGTGGGATAAGATGCCTCCTAATACTTCTTTTGTTTTGGTGACTATATTTTTCTTATCTTTCACTATGCCTAACCTGGTACCTTGCACAGCACTGACATCTACAAATATCAATTGATACAATTTCGTATGTGGATTGAATTTGTAGTATGACAGTGTGTGTGCAGTTCAGACATGGAACTGAAACTTCCTTCCAAAAATGGATGGGAGGGGAGCTTGGGAAGAATGTAACCACGGGGTTAGGGAAACTTGAACATATTCCTAGGAAAATGAAATGAAATAGCCCATCTCATTTACACAATTCAGTTACCAAGCTTCATAGCAGGGTGGCTGCTGAGAGGGTCAGCTTAGCCTTCAGGCTCTCTGTAGTGTGTGTGTGTGTGTGTTTGTGTGTGTGTGTGTGTGTGTGAAAAGAGACATATTTGGTGTGAATGAACATAAGGGTACTTCAGAAAGTTTATGGAAAATGGAACAAAGAAAAGAGAGTTATTTTTGGTAGTGCAAAAAGTTTAAACTCCATGTAGCTATTTTTTCATAATGTGCATTTTTCATGAACTTTTTGCAAATCCCCAGTAAATCTAGGTCATGTGCTTCGGGTTCTTTGATTCCTTTTTCAATCTTACAGGCTCCTGTTTGCATTAAATTGGAGGAGGGAGGATCCAGCAAAGTTGGGGTCCTGTCTGGAGTCCAAAGCTTGTGGACCTGAGCCAACTTAGAGACCAACTCTCTAAGAGCTTAATCTTCCTCTTACCTCCAAAGAAGAGTCCAGACATCACCCATATAAATATTTTAGATGCTATGGGAATAACTTAGTGGCTGATACAGCGGACTCTTAATTAAGATAATCCCTCCCTGTGAAAGAGAACCTTGTCGGATTCAGTGACAAAATCTTTGTGACTCAAATTTCCCCAAGCCTCTCCAGTTTGTGAGAACACATGAGGTCACATTAACAACCTAAATGTTCCCAACCTATTCAGAATTGGGGTCATTTGAAAACACCTCTTTTACTTTGGTGGTGGTGGCGGTGGTGGTGGTGATGGAGGGTGCAGGGTGGGTGGGATGGTGGCGTTGCCCAAGGTAGCCCACACATACTCATGAGCAAACACAAGGGACTCCAGCTTTGTGTTGACTAAACACCTGTGCATGTTGCCCAAGACTACAGTATCTGTTCTGTAACAGCCAGGAATTGCTATAAAACAGATCACTCCAAGCCTCAGTGGCTCACGGTGACAGCCATCTATAGGGCTTGTGCTCGTTTCTGTTGGCTATTTGGCCTGGGCTGAGTCGGGCTCTCTTAGGCAACCAGGGTCAGCTCTGGGTTAGGTGGTGGGTTTGAGTGAGTTTGGGTGGGCTCCTTCATGTACGGGAGCCTGTTGTAACTGTTCACTTGGCTTTGGTCAATGGGTCATTTCTCCAGCAGGTTAGTGCAGGCTTGTTCACCTAAGCGGAACCAATGCTCTTCCAGCCGAGAGTGGGAGAACGCAGGGCTTCCTGCGGCTTGGAGTCCAAAGGGATACACAATGACTTCTGTTGGATCGTGACGGCCACGGCCAAGTTACAATGTCAACCCTGATTTGGGATGGACAGATGGAATCTACTTGGTTACTGGAGGAACCAAAAAGTCATATTGCAAAGGGCACGTGCTAGGAGGAGATAATGGCAACTGCTCTGGTGACCAATCTCTCTGCTTCCAGGTGATGTTGTCAACACACCAAACCATTGGAATAGAGAAGCGGAATGGTGGAATTTGTGTCCAGGATCCAGGTTAGGCTGTAGAGTTGAATGATCGCTCATTTCCCTCCTGCGAGCTAAAGCTTCGTTAACGGGCAAACTTGCTTTCTTCTGTCATTTCATGACTATGCCCTCCCTCTGGGTACACTTTTTGCCTCTCAAGCTGATTTCCAGGTGGCCCACCAGGCTGATGTGCCAGATACGTTGAGATGTGGCTGGACCCCAGCAGGGGACTTTGTCCGTGCTTTCTTACTTCTCTGTAACTCTGTGGCTCTTCCTTTGGATCATCTCAGCTCATGGATAGTGCTGGAAAGAAGCATCATGACTGATGTGTCTAGTCAGAAGCAGTCATTCGGGCACTCCCTCCGGCCTTTTCTCGGGGGTCTTTCTCTTTTCCCAGCCCCGTGTGAGAGGGATCTTTGAGAGATGCTGCGTGTCAGTTTCTTCCCTGGTGGTGTGTAAAGCTAGGACTGGGGTGCATATCCCTGGGCCCCATTGCACAAGGCTGCCCTGGGAGCAGAATACAAGGAAGTACAGGTGCCGATGGCTGCAGCTTACAAAGCTTGGGTCTGGGAGCACCTTCAGAGCTCTGCATTTCCAATTTTTCTTTTTTTTAAGACTTACTTATTTTTATTGCAAAGTCAGATATACAGAGAGAAGCAGAGACGGAGAGGAAGATCTTCCCTCTGATGATTCATTTCCCAAGTGACCACAATGGCCGGTGCTATGACGATCTGAAGCCAGGAGCCAGGAACTTCTCTCCGGGTCTCCCACACGCGTGCGGGGTCCCAAGGCTTTGGGCCGTCCTTGACTGCTTTCCCAGGCCACAAGCAGGGAGCTGGATGGGAAGTGGAGCCACCAGGATTAGAACCAGCGCCCATATGGGATCCTAGCACGTACAAGGCGAGGACTTTAGCCACTAGGCTACAGTGCTGGGCCCTTCTTCCTTTTTTTGTTTTCCCCTCTAATGGCTTCCTTGACATCAAAGACATCCACATAAACCTGAAAGTGAGAAACAGTGCATTGTGCAAGCAGTAATGTGCAAATGGCGAGGGATGGTAGGACAGAGAGCAAAGCCCAGCCCCTTGAGCTCAGAGAGGGCAACGTGGATGGAGGAGCTGCACAGCCCTGGGTTGGCTCATGGGGAATTGAGCCCCAGTTGCTTAGCAGTCACCTGCTCATTAGTCCGCTTTTATTAGCTTCTCTTCCTTCCTTGTCGCATCCTGCCGCTCTCCCACACGCCTGTTTCCTGGGTCCTACAAAATGCCCTGTCCAGAACTCCTCTGAGACTCTGCTTTGGCAGGATATCTAACGAAGACAGGCCTTGGGGAAGGCCTCCGGCTCATAATTCAGCTTCCATCTGGTGCTCCTGTTCTTGGGAGCAGGTTGGGGCAGGGCTCTGCTCCATTCTATGTCTCACAGAGGTTTTGGGGAACCCCAGGAAGTAAATTCGGGCCCTGGTGACTCACTCAGTTGACTTGAATGAAGCTTCCCTCTTCCTTAGGCTAAGCCTGAGACCAGAGGGGCAGTGAATGGGCAGCCGGGAATCTTCTGGGCTGTCCGTACAGAACTGCCCTTAACCCATCACCGAGACCTGCAGGTAAGGAAGATGGACGCATCTCAGCTTCCTTCTCTGCTTCTTCCTCCCTGTTCCCAGAATCTGCCCCTTCCCTGCCTTCTCTCCAGGAACACAGTAGGGCTCTCATCTGGTGGCAAGGCTGCCCAAGAGGATGGTACAGGAGAGGAAGCTGGGACGCTTGCTTTCTGGATGGGCTTGGTACCCCCCGTCACTGCTTTGCTGAAGAGGAAAGGGGAGTCGGCTTTGAGACTTGGAGCTCAACAGAGGCCCCCTGCTCTCCGGTCCTGGCTGTGGCAATGAGGTGGCCCCAAGTCACATGTGACTACCAAGGGCTTGAAAGATAGCTACTGGCTCTGTGGAACTGCATTTTATTAATTATTCATAATTAACTACAATGAATATGTACCCACTGATGCTCAACGCACTTGTTGGGAGACTTTTGTGTTGGCAACACCTTGGCAAACTTACTTTTTCAACTAGAAATTTTTGGGCATTGTCGTCTACGGCCACACCACCCCGAACGTGCCTGATCTCAACTAGAAATTTTTATAAAAACTGAAAACGGATTTGGTTTTTTTGTGTGGACATCTAATATTCACATTTAGATATCCTGATGTGTACATACACAAGGGATGTCAGACTTAGTGCAAAAATGAAATATGATGTGTCTCTTGATTTATCTTGATGACTTGTTGAAATAATATTTTGGCTATGCTGGCTTCAATAAAATATACTAAAATTAAACTTTACCTACCTTTTTAAAGAAAAGATTTATTACTGGAAAGGCAGATGTATAGAGAGAAGGAAATACAGAGAGAAAGATCCTCCATCTGCTGGCTGGTTCACTCCCCCAGGTGGCCGCAACTACTGGAGCTTAGCTGATCTGAAGCCAGGAGCCAGGAGCTTCTTCCAGGTCTCCCACATGGGTGAAGAGTCCCAAGGCCTGGGCCATCCTCCACTGCCTTCCCAGGCCACAGGCAGGGAGCTGGATGGGAAGTGGAACAGCCAGGACTGACCTGGCACCCATATGGGGATCCTGGCGGATGTAAGGTGAGGATTTAGACACTAGGCTATTTTGCCCGGCCCCTGCTTCTTTTTTTTTTTTTTTTTAAATCATTGTCAAAGCAGCCTTGCAAAGCTTAAAATTGCACCTGTGGCTTTCATATTTCTATTGAACTTATTCTACACAGTGCTCACCTGTTCTCCCCCAGAATCCTGAGCTGCTTCATCCAGCCCGCCTGCTGGCTAGCATGGTTTAAGCGTAGAATGGAATTGCATGAACTTAATTTTTGTAAAATATCATGTCTGCATCGCCTCTGTCCTACCTTGGGAGGAGGGAGCCATTCCTTTTTTTCCTTTTCCTTGTCTTTTTTTTTTTTTTTTTTGGATGGGTATCAGTCTCTCCTCACACTTTTTTTTTGAAGACTTACTTACATTTTTATTTGAAAGTCAAATTTACAGAAAGGAAGAGAGATAGAGAGGAAGATCTTTCATCTGCTGGTTCACTCCTTAAGTGACTGCAACAGCCAGAGCTGAGCAGATCTGAAGCCAGGAGCCAGGAGCTTCCTCCAGGTCTCCCACACGGGTGCAAGGTCCCAAGGCTTTAGGATGTTCTCGACTGCTTTCCCAGGCCACAAGCAGGGGATGGGAAGTGGAGTAGCCAGATATGAAACAGCACCCATAAGAGATCCTGATGCATGCATGGGGAGAACTTTAGCTGCCAGGCTACTGCATCAGAACCCAGGCTGTTCATTTCTCCAGTTTGGCTTCTGGATGAAGAAATGAATGAGTTGAAAGAATTTCTTGAATGTCCTGAATCCATTGGTGGTTGTTTGCTCACAAAGATGAAGAATATACATAGAGAGAAATGGGCTTGGCGGGTACAGCAGGAGCTGGATGCTAGGTCATAGAACAGTCCCAAGGTGAGCCAGCGAGTTGCTCTCCTGGGAGGCGGGTGTGGGGACTGCGGGATCTTAGCAGCAGCATCTGAGGATTTTCTTCAACAGCAGAGCGCCCCGGTCCAGGGCTGGGGGTCATGGTCACACAGTGTCGTTTGTGTCTGGGGAATGGGAAAGAACTCAGAGTGGCGCTCTCAGCTGGCCTCCCCCAGCCTCGGGCTCTGCCTCTTCTTGAGCTCTTTCTTCAGTTCCCAGGAAAAAATCCCCCATACCCTCAGAATACATTCCCAGAGGCATTACTGCGCCCACCGAGGACAGCCGCCTCACTACCAGACCGCCTGGAGAGCGAGGCCAGGAGCGTGTTGGGCCAGCAGGGCAGGGTGACAGCAGGAGAGGCTGCTTTGCCTCAGTGCTGGCTGCACCTGGCAGCTCGCTGGCTCTTGCACCACCTTCTAGCTGCGCTCCGGGCTGCGCAGACCTCTGTGGGGCCTGGAGAGCAGACTCCCGTGTTCCACGTTGTTTCTAAGGGAGACGCATTCCAAAATGCAAACAATGAACCGGGCAAGGAACGCCGCTTCCAGGCAGGACTGAGGCTTGGCCACCCCGGCACCGTTAGGATACCCTTTCCTTCGGTGTTCCAATGGGGCAGACTCATCAGGGGTCGGAAATGAACGGGGGGGGGACTGCGGTGGGGGGCAAGTCATTCTAATAAAAGAACAGGCAACACGCTTCCGGGGTGCTCAAGGACCTCCTGCACCCTGGGAGCCCCCTCCCCCGCCCAGATCCAGGGATGGAATGAGGGGCGGGAAAGATGGACAAAGAAACTTGGCCTCCATCACATTACGCTGTCATGTCTGCCAGCACCCCAGCTGCAGGGGCCCGTTAGCCTCGCCTGGCTCAGACTCTTCCGGGGAACTAGTCGGGGTGTCAGGAGGAAAAAAACCCCATATTCCGGGCCGGGGAATCCGGGGCGCTCCAGGTGGGTTTGGGTGGGCAGCTGGACCGTTCCTGGGAATGGGAGCAGCTGTGAAGGCGTCCGGCGAGCGCGATTGGGAGAGGGCAGCGGCAAAGGGATGGCGTGGACCCCTCCCACCCCTGTCACCAGCCCGGAAGAAACGTGGGCCTCGGGAGCCGGGGCGCGCAGCCACCACAGCATTGTCTGCGAGGGAGGGGAGAAGCTCCGCCCCCGGAGGGGAGGGGAGGAGGAGGAGGAGGGAGGAAGAAAGGCGAAGACAGAGGGTGCGGGAGGGCTGGAGTGCGAGAGAAAGAGCGGAGAGCTGACACGCAGAGCCGGTAGGCTGATAAAGGCGGAGGGGAGGCTGGAGAGTGAGGCGGGGCGCCGGGCGAGGGAGGGCGGAGAGGGCGGGGTGCCCGACCCCCAAGCGCGCGTTCGCTGCGGGTCCCGCCAAGCTGGCTGTGAGCCCGGCACCGCCGACCGCTGGCCGAGGCGTGGCTGGAACAGCTCCCCTCGCCGTGGCTTCCCGGTTCCCAACCCCGCGATCCTCGCGGCGAGCGCGCGGGTTGAAGCTCACCCGAGACTCAGGCAAGGCACGGGGCTCGAGCGCGGGATGCTGGGCGCAAGGTGCAGAGCTCGGCCGTCCTCTCCTTAGCGTCCAAAAGTTTTCTTGGCGGTGGCCCGTGCCCCCGACCGGATCAGCGGGTCAGTCCTCTTCTGCCTCTGCGCGCCCTCCCCTCCTCCCCGTCACGCGGGCATTCCCGTGGCTGTGTCCTCGCCCCATTTCCCAAAGGCCATGTAGCACCCGGCCCTAGCCCGCCAGCCTTCTGGGCGAAGAAAGTTGCAGCTACGATCCGGTCCTCTCCTGGGATCCTTGGGGTGGAGGGTGGGGGTCGTTCCTTCTTTGAGCGCCAAAGGAAAGGCGGGGATACGCCCCCAACGCAACTCCTGGGTCTCCGGGGTCCCCCGGCGAGGCAGGTCCTGTTGGTTCCTGGGAGTCCCGGACCCCAATCCCCCGCCCCTTTTTCTCGCGTGCGGGACAACGTGTTCCTCCACGGCTCCTTCTGCCTCCTTCCCCCTGGTCTTCGGAGCACTTCCCTTTTGAGGTCTCCTAGCCCCTCTGAGCTGGTGCCTGAGGTCCCTGGGGACCTTTGCATCTTCTGCGCCTTGGAACATGGCAGGTGTCCTGGGCGGCCCCTGCCACTTCCGCATTTCCAGCGCCTGCTTTGCGCTCAGCTGTACGCTGGGAAGCCCTGGGCAGGGTTTAATCTCTGGGGGTGTTGTGGGTGTTCTACGCTGTCCCTGGCACCTTCGTATGACAGAAAAAAAAAAAAAACCAAGCAAGGGACTTCTCACTGCCAGCTGTCCTTTATCCGCAGGAGTGTGGGATGCAGGGGCCTAGCGAGTGTTCTTCCTGAGAGCACAGTGTCTGGTGCCCGCCAGAGCTACAGTGAGTACAGGCGATGAATGAACTTGAGAATCAATGAGCTGACAATTCCTCCTGCAGCTCGCTCAGTTCCCGCCGCGGTGCATTCTGTGACAATGGAGAAGAAAGAATTAGAGACCAGTTTCTTTCAAAAGAGAAAAGGCAGCCAGGGGCCTGGTGGGGGAACCCCAAGTGGTGCACAACTTACTGGCAACTTTTTCTGCAGGTGGAAAACGCACAAAAGAAACCTCTCAGTGCTGAGGCTCCTTGGGTTGTTGGAGGAGAGTTACTGCTTTTCAATGTGTAGCCAAACGCAGTGTCTCCCTGAGGTGTCCCCCTGTGCAGTGCCTGTCTGGAAGTGGAGCCCTAGCAGATCAGTGAGCCTTGGAGGTGGGAGAGTGTGGCAAATGTGTGCTAAGTAGGGAGAGGTGGGTAGTTTGGAAGAGGGGTGGCTCTTGACCCTGGGGAAGACAGGGACCTGACAGGTAAGCTGCCTGAGTCCCGAACCCGGCATTCTGCTGGGGTCTGAGATTTTCTGGGCTGAATGTCTCATTTGTGCTTCAGCAGATGGCAGTGCACAGGTAGAGTCCTGGGGGGACCCTGGGTAATTCTTGGGTTACAGCTTATTACATGCTCCATGCCCTCCTCTACTGTGTGCTGTTGAAATCGGGTTAGAATGAGGGGCACCTGTTGTGCCTTGCCATGGTGATGGTGGTGGTGGAGAGGAGGGGTTGTCCTCTGCTTCTAGCCAGGGCAGGGTTGTACCTGCACCTGCTGTGTTTCTACCTTCCCGGGGGGTCATCTCAAGGTCTCTGCAGGCTCCGCAATCCACCTCTCTCTGTGTCTCTGTGTGGCTTCCGTCTGGAGCCTCAGGTCTCATCCCCAGTTTGCACTCTCAGGGGTCAGTGAAGGGTGAAAGACCACCTTCCCTCTGGTCACAAGCTCTGGGCTCTCCCTCCCTCTCCAATGCTCAGGCGCCCCTGGGTTTGCTTTTGTTTCTATTTCCTGGTGTCCCAGAGCTAGTCTTGGCGGCTGTGCTTTGTGTGTGAGCTGCCTGAAGTTGGTGGAGAGCGTCCACTGGAGAGATGCTTGGGCTGAGCATCGGGACATAGCGCCATCTCAAAGGGCTGTGACTGTGGTGCTGACCACGATGGGGACTGGTCAGCAAAGCACACAGAGACCTTGGCCTGATTACTGCTCTTGGTCCTCTTTGGGATTCTTTGGCAGGAAGTGGCCTTGCTGTGTGGGAGGCGGGGGTCATAGAGTCAGGGCCAGGGAACTGAAGAGGCCCCAGCGGAGGCTGGGAAGTAGAGCTGTGACCGCCAGTGCAGCCCTAGGGCTTGCCTGCATCTTGGCCTCCCCCTGCGCTCTGCTGTGAGGCTGTGTCCTTGAACTGGAATAGGACCTCCTCCAATCTCCATCTCCCAGCTGAGGCTGCTAGGAGTTGCTGCAGCTGGGAGGAGCAGGCTGGGGAACCAGCCTCCCTATCTGGCTTCTCGGTCTAGCCTAGTGATTTCCCTTAGTGACACGCAGCCCTGTGGACACCACCTTGATTCCCAGAAGAAGTTTTACAAAGTCCTGGAGATGGGGTGAGCTGCAGTGGCTTGGGATTGCTCATGCCATGCATTGAGCCTGCTTGTGGGTTCCTCCGGAGACTGTGAATGGGGCAGGAGGCCCAGAGGATACAGGGCACTGTGAGTGACATCCTGAGGCTTGGCTGGCTGGGTCACCAGGGGGTCATTTTTGATGCTGTGGAGCCTATAATCACAGAGTCATGCAGCTGTCTGGCATGCTAGCTTGGGAACTCCTGCCCCAGGCAGCTGTGGCGACTCAGAAAGAAACCTCTCATGTAAGCAGAGGGCTTGGAAGAGCATTCAGTTGAGTCCTGTGGGGTGGGAAGAATGACCCGGAAGGGCTTTTGCTACTTCTGTGAGCTGCATGACCAAAAGACAACTGTGCTTTTCCTGGCTGGGTCAGCCCAAAATGGTTTGGCCAAGGAATCAGTCTGCTTCCCATAGCTCAGAGTCTGGTGAGCTGTTCACTTCTCCAAGTCCAATGAGAAGAGCATCAGATCTGGAGTTTGGGTTGTGTTCTCCCATTTTGCAGCTGTGGACCACTGGGCAAGATGCTGTCTGTTCTCTGCCCATGTGACCATAGCCACAGCAGCAGCTGACGGGAGAAAGAATACAAATATGTCAACTTTTTGACTTCTCTATTGGCATAACTGTGGGGTGTGTTCTTTGCTCTCTTTTTCATTCTTTAAAACAGTTTATTTCTTTTTAAAGGTGTATTGATTTATTTGAAAGAGTTGCAAAGAAAGAGGGGGAGAGACCAAGAGAGAGCTGCTCCATCCACTGGTTTAGTCTCCTAATGGCCACAATGGCAAAGGTTGGGCAAGACCCAAACCAGGAGCTTTGGGTCACTCTTCCTTGGTTCTCCCATGTGGGTACAGGGTCTCAAATGCTTGGCCCATCTGCTGCTTTCTTAGGCACATTAGCAGGGAGCTGGTTAGTAGTGGAGCAGCTTGGGCATGGACGGGTACCCCAGATGGTAGCTTTACCCACGACAACACAAGGCAGCTTCCTATTTATTTATTTGAAAGGTAGAGTTGTATATACACGCTCACTCCCACCCACACACACACACTGAGAAAGAGCGACTGAGAGGGAAGAATCTTCCAACTATTGATTCATTCTTCAAATGGCTGCAACAGATGGAAGTGCCATCTTTCACTGCTTTTCCAAGTGCATTTACAGGAAGTTGGGTTGGAAGCAGAGCAGCCTGGACTTGATCTGTCACTCGTGGGGTACCAGCGACAGAGGTGGCAGCTTAGTTCACTGTACCACACCACCAGCCCCTCTTTGCTGTCTCTGGTTCTCTTGTCTTCTGGGTTACCCTCTCTTACATGCCCACTCCTTTTGTACTTGTACTTGAATCCCCCCCAGGGTCTACTTCTGGGGGAACCTGTGGTCCAACTCCCTGCACAGAAGGCAGCACAGAATGGCCCAAGTGCGTGGAAGACACAGATGGAGATCCCAGATCCTAGCTTTGGCTTGGCCCAATCCTGACTGTGTGGCCAGCTGGGAGTGAACCAATGGCTGTTAAATGGCTCTGTCACTCTTTCAACTGAATAAAATAAAACATTTTTTAAAGATGAACTTACTTATTTTTATTGGAAAGGCAGATTTATAGAGAGAAAGAGAGACAGAGAAAGAACTTCCATCATCTGATTTACTCCCCAAAGGGCTGTGATGGCTGATCTGAAGCCAGTAGCCAGGAGTCTCTTATGGATATCCCACATTGAGTATAAGGGCTCAAGGCTTTGCCCATCCTCTGTTGCTTTCCCAGGCCACAAGCATGGAGCTGGATTGGAAGTGGAGCATCTGGAGCTGAAACCATCCCCTGTGAGATGCCAGTGGTATAGAACGGGGGATTAGCTAGTTGAGCCATTGCACTGGTCCAGATGTAACAAAACTTTAGTAAAGTCACAGTGTTGTATTTCCCCCAGCTACGAGATAAACATGAGAGTAACTATCTCAGTGAGATTATAAAGATAAGTGAGCTATCTTATATACCCAGGCAGGGCCCTAGAATATACACAGCAAATCGAGAAAACACTTGCTCTCTTACTGGTCCTTTTAGAACAGGGCTGTGATGGATTTGAGAGTATGGATTTTGGTGGAGAATTACAATGCTTAGGAGAGAGTTAGGTTAGTCTGGGCTGACCAAAGCTTTCCTCTCTATCTGTCTGAACCACTGTGCTGTCATCAACACCCCCTCCCAAGGGGAATCTGAGCAGTCTGTGTGTAGAGAGAGGGGCTTTACATGACCGAACCCACTGCAGAGCAAAGTGCAGCCTTACTCTGGATGCTCTGAGTCAGCACTTCCACTGGGAGCAAGTCTTATCCCCAGAATATACCTGTATACATCCAGAAAAATACACATGGGCATATCTGTTGTGTTCTTATAATGGTGACAACATCAATAAAAAATGGAGACTGAATTCCAGCAACAGCAAGGTAGCTAATGATGTTATATGCATTAGAATATATATTATGTAATACATAACAGTATTCATATATTCTCTACTAGAATATATGTGAAATTTGTGGTCCACATATACGGAATATATGTGAAATAAAAACGTAGGCCCATTAACATGGAAAACATGTTTCTAATAAGCAAATAGCCAAGCAGCGTGCCAACTTTATACAATATGTCACCCATTTACATTGGTACCTAGAGAAATGTGTGTCAAGACGCTCGGAGGAATTGTTGTCCTTGGGTGGTGAATTTGGGGAGATTTTGAACTTCATGGTTTTGGTTCAGAAACTGTCATTGATTTTCATTTTCAACTGTGGTAAAACACGTCATAAAACTCACCCTTGTGGCTATTTAAAGTGTACGGATCAGTGGCGTTAGGTGCATTGGCGATGTTATGGGCCATCATTGCTACCATTTCCAGAATGTTCCTGTCATCCCAGACCAAAGCTCTGGACCCGCTGAGCAGTGGTCTCCTCTGAGCCCTCACTCTCCTCCCTAGCACATGGTCGCCTACCTTGTAACTCACTGTCTTCCTGGATGAGCCTCTTCTGGGTACCCCATATGGATGAAATTGTATGAGACTTATCCTTGTGGGAATGTTAATCTGCATGCCTGTCTGTATTTTTTAAGTGGAAGAAAGGAGAGCCTGGGAAAGGGCTGTGGTCTTTGTCCTCTGGCGGTTGCTTCAAGCTGGGCCACAGAGGTCTCAACCACCCTTCCTGCCTGGGGGACTGGTGTGAGTTCTGCACCTGTGGCTTGGCTGGGAGCCAGGGTTGAGAAGCGTAGTGAACACAGCGGCTGTGCTTCGCTGCTTGCTGGCTTCTTGGGGCTCCCACCTGTGTGTGCGTGTCGGGGGTAGAGGGCTTGGGAGGGTGAGCCTGTGGTTCCCTGAGCCCCTCTTACTCCCAGAGCCGTTGCCTTGTGGATAAGGGAGGGGCTGAGATCAGCTTCCTGGAAAGTGGAGGACAACTCTCCACTTCTCTTTTACACGCATTCTCTGTGTTCCACACCACAGCTGGACTCAGCCCATCATGGCGGCTATGGATGTGGCCGGCAACTGCTTCCTCCAGAGTGTGGCCCAAGGCCCGGGGAGGACTTCAGCCAGTAGGTCCATGAGACCCTGGGTATTCTGGGGGAGATGGGCACTGGCCTCAGATAATACTCCTATAGGGCTTTATATTCCCCATATAAAGACAATGGGACAAGGATTGCTGTGTGTATAGGGTGGAGGGCAGAGGGGCTGTGGTCGAGTGGGAGGGACACATCAGAGAAGGAAGGTCAAGAACCCATGGGACCCAGAGCTGGGAGCCAGGGCGTGTGGCTCTCTCCAGAGTCTGGTATTATGCCCTGGTTATGTGAGCCCCCTCAGGCCTTCCTGGTGTCCAGCTTGCTGGTGAGGGTGTGGGCTGGGAGGGATCTGTCTGGAAGGTCCTTTTCACTCGTGGGCAGTGGACAGTGAGCGCAGTGTTGAGATTGATTGCACAAGCAACCTCTGACGAAGTTGGGTTTGTCACTGCAGAGCCAGACAGCTATGAATGTGGTATTGTGGAGAACTTGCTCCAGCCCCCTGAGAATGTTCTGGAAAGCCCCTGATGGGCCATTCCCTCCTGTCACCCTGTTGGGGATCTGAAATCTGCTGTGTGAAGGTGACTTTCCCACAGGCATTGTGCGGGTATGGCCAGGATAAGGGAGAGGGGGTAGGGTGCCCCCAAGATGGCTCTCCCAGGAGGACCAGGTCTACCCAAAAGCTGCCCTTGCTTCTCCCTTCCTTTCTGCTTCTTGTGTCTGGGGAACTTGCCCATCTCTGGGGATGGAGTGTGCTAGTCCTCCTGGCTTTGGGGTTTCCAATGCTGTTTGCCTGTAGCAAGTAGGGCAGACCTCAGGATCTCTGCACATGGGGCTCGGCGCCTCAGCCTTTAGCACCAAAAAAGGAAGTGCTGGGGTCCCCCTCAGGAAAAGGATGTGAGATCAGAGATGAATCTCATAGAGACCAGTGACTTGGAAACCCCGCAGTAAACAGGAAGTGTGGCCATCACAGCAACCTGCGCTTGTAGGAAATGGGGTCCTGGAGGCAGACCCTCCTCACCTGCCAGCGCCAGCAGGGCGGAGGGAACCCTCAGCAGTGACCCGTGCCCATGCCCTCCCTGAGGGAGGACCCCACATAAATCCTGTAATTACTGGACAGGAAGAAGGCCTCCTTGGCACGTCGCCAAAAGCTACTTTAGAAAACAGCCCTTGGCAGGTGAGTGTCTGGCTCAGCCCTGAAGCTGCCACTTGGGAAACCCAAATCCCGCATCCGAGGGACTGGGTTCGAGTCCCAGCTCCGTATAGCATTCCAGCTTCCCGCTAAGGTGCACTTCTGAGAGAGAACAGTACTGACTCCCTGCCAGCCACACATTAGATCCAAACTGAGTCCCGGGCTCCCCATTTCAGCCTGGTCCGGCTGACATTTGAGCAGTGAACAAGTGAATGGAAGTGTTTTCTCAGTTTCTCTTTCTCTGCTTTTCAAATAAAAATAGACAACATAGCTGCAGATCAGGGACTCTTCTGTCTTATTTGCTTTAAAATACTGAGGCTCACCACTCCATCAGGGCTGCGCTCTTCCCTTGGGCCAAACGAGTCCCACGCAATTTCTCACTTGGGTGAATCTGAAGCTGTTTTGGCCCCTCTGGTTGGTGGTGACGGAGGCAGTGCCCAGGGAGGCAGGCAGAACCCGACACGCTGGACGAGATCCTGAATTCTACACCTGCACGCGCATGCACACACACACACACACCCGGCCTGCAACCCATTCATACCCCTCCCACTCGCCTATGTACACACACACCCAACACTCCCACACGCTCTGAGCGTGCACACACTCACCTCACCCCTACTCTACACACACCGCCTGCCCTACCCCCACGCATACACACTACGCCACACCCACAATGCACACACCCACAGCCATTCACTGTGTCTACAACACGTTCACGCTCACACATATGCAGCTGTCCGGCCTCGAGATTTCACTTCGCTTATGCCTTTTCCTTTGCTCCATGCAACACGTCCTGTTCTCTGCTTAGAGGCCAGCCCTGAGGCCAGAAGGCCATGTGGCCACAGGGGCATCTTGGCAGTGGGGAGCTGCTCTCCAGGCCTGCGGTTACCTGAGGTGTCCAGGGGAGATGGCCCAGGTACTTCCTGGAATCTTCTGGGCAATCCAGAGCCTTGCAGCCCACCCTTCCACACCTTGCCAGGGGTACCTGGGGTTTGGGAGGCATGGAGGCATTTCCCAAGGTTCTGGTGGTGAGGGTTTATGGGCCCGTGAGGAAGAGGAGTGGCTCTTTTTCTACACCTGCAGGTGCTCTGGCTTCCCTGCCACGTCTCCTGACCCAGTCCCACTGGGTCTACTTGCCGCATAGCTTGCCCCAGGCTTGTCCCTTATTCTCTTTACTCTCTTCCCCATCGTATCCCTTGCCCAATCCCCCGTCCGACCCTCAGCCAGGTTTGGCAGAGGGAGCCCACGGGACATCATGTGGCATGTGTCCTGAGACAGGTTTCTAACTTCTGGAACCTTCTATAGGACCAAGCTGTGCAATGCTGAAAACAGGACAACCCAGGGAGTGCCTTGTGGGAAGCATCACCCACCACCGTCCCAGACCCCATCCTGGAGCTGCTGGATTGGAAACAGGGCGTAGGCAGAAATCTGTATTTGAAATTTTTTTTTTTTTTAATTTGAGAGGCAGGGAGGGGAAGAGTAATACTGAGTAAGTTAAAGTAAACGCTCCTGCCTGCTGGTTCATTCCCCGAATGCTTGCGGCTCCTGGTGCCTGGGTTGGGGCTGCCCTGAGCTGAATCCACGAGCCAGGAACTTCACCCTGACGTCCAGGATAGGGGTGCAGGGACCTGGTCAGTTCCTTGAGCCATCTCTGCTGCCTCCCAGGGGCTAAACATTAACAGAAAGCTGGAATCAGGAGTCAGAACCAGGACTGAAACTCAGATAATCTGACAGGGATGTGGGTGTCCTCGGGGTCCCATGCCCACCGTACCACGTGGTTTTTGAAGGCCTTTATGGGTCTTCGCCCTTTTCCAACTGCTTCCAAAGGTGCTGTCCCTTCTCAGGCAATTTCTTTTTTACCCCATCCCCCGGCCCTGTCCCCTCCCTGATGTGTTTAAAAATTCTTTTGAGGGGAGAGGTGCTGAATGTTTTGCTCACGGTTCCAAGTGAAGCTGGGAAAGTGGAGTGCCCCTCCCTGTGGTCACGTGACCTTGGTGCTAGGGCCTCTTCCAAGCAGAGCAGGGTAGCTGGCTGAGCCATGGCAGATGGGGTGCAGGGGGGTGGCAGGGTCTGGACACTGCTTCCGAGAGAGGGGATGGGGAAGGATCTGCAGGGGCAGCAGGTCCCATAGAGGACACAGCCAGGCCCTGAGGTGGCCTCCTACTGAATAAACACCAGTGCAGGAAGCGACGCTTGTCTTAGTTTCTTCTAAGGCAGCCTGAGTTTTGCCCATGGGCAGGCTCAGGTTTGAGAACCACGCAGACTCTCTTGTCTTCTCTAGATGAGATCTTGGCAGAGCCCCAGCCAGCAGCTCAAGACTCCTTCCTCGGGTGGCACAATGGGGCTGGGCTTTCCTGTTTGCCATCTACTCTTCTTCCTGTTCCCCATGTGCAGGGGGTGGGAAGCAGGGGGCTCAGCCCCATTTGCTCTGTTGCTACCTGGCTAACACAGCAGGTTCCCCAGAGTCCCTCCCCCCGCCCCCAGGAGGCCAGGACAAGATAGTCCTTCACACTGAGGGGCGAAAGAACTTTTTCGGCAGATCTCAGTTGTCCTCAGAGGGAAGGATAGGGCTCAGAGAAGAGGTGGGGTCAGGCCCCAAAAGAGGAAGCTGTGGGTCTCCAGGGAGTGCTTGCTTTGCAGCAGGCCTGAGATCTGGCTCTCCCGGCTCCCTGCATCCTTCCTGGGAGCTACATTTGGCTAGGGAGGGCCTACCTCCTGCTGGCCCACTAGGAAGGCGAGCTGGGAAATGAGAAACAAGAACACCACCACCACCAAAGTCACTCTGGACTTTCCTGATAGGGCCACGCCTGTCCCTTTTACATTTGCCCTATTGCCTTGGGGACTTTCTGAGATGAGTAGTCCCAGGGCTGGAAAAGCACCTGGGTTTGGAAGAGCCAACGTTTGTGTTCTCTGGGCCTCTGGATGGTAGGGAGTGAGGGCATCAGTGTTTGGAGGAACCAAGAACTGAGAACAGGGGATTCTGTTGTGTTTGCAGAGTGCTGGCTGCCTTTCCCCATCTCAGAACTCTGTGGGCATGTGGCATTTGCTACCCTACAGGAAGCTGAGCCTATGAATTGCAGGGGCCTGGACAGCTGCTTGCTTGTTCTTAGGGAAGCTGGAAACACCTGTGAGCTGGGGCTGGGCCAAGGGCGAGGAAAGGGGGCTTTGTGCAGCTGCCTTAGGGTTGGCCTGGAGCTGGGGCAGAGTGGGTAAGTACCTGACCCCCGCAGCCTGGCTCTGCACACCTACACAAGCAGAGGACAGCTGCCTAGGGGGTAGGTGGGGCAAGGTGACAGAGCCAGTAGGTGCTTCAACCCCAGGCGAGGCACAGGTGCAGTGCCACTTGCTCTGTTGCAGGTTCTGAGTGTTGCCAGCTCACGAGTTTTAACAATTGTTCTTGGCAGCAGGTGCCTGGAGTGGAGAGCATCCTTCCTCCCAGGGTTCAGGGACACGAAGGCCTGGCCCACCTACTCCCAGGTAGCCACAGTGTGGTAGGCTCAGACAGTTCTGTCTGCAGCTGAACTCAGGCCCCCAGCTCCTTCCCCTGCCTGGTCCCACTTCTCTCACCCCCTGGCAGCCTCTTCTGCAGACACTTCCTCAGGAAACCACGTGCCCAAATGCCTCCTCAGTCTGTGCTCGGAGGGTCTCCTGACTCAAGCATTATGACCTTCCCCACAATGCTGTGCAGCCCGGTCCCTCCCTTAAAGACTTCATGGTGACATAGGACCCCTGTAGGACCCAGAGGCACAGACTAGGGAACTGGAGACACACTGGAGGAGGCTACAGGAAGATAGTGAGTGCTGGGAGGTAGGGGTAGGGTTTGAGGACTTAGGGCCTGGCCCCTGGCACTGCCCAGGGACAGCAGGAGAGTTCAGTGGGAAGCTGATCTGGGTTTGAGGAGGGGCGAGGATTTACCCACAGAGCATGGCAAGTTCCCCAAAGCTGGGCTATGGCTACATTTGGCTGCTGAGGAATCTTCCAGGCATTCTCTTGTAGCTTGGGAAAGGTCATGTCTCAGAGCTTCTCTGGAGCAGACAGGACTTTGTACATGGGTCTCCGCATGGGGCATGTTCGATTCCGTTGACCAACTACATGGCATCATTGGGAGTTCAATAGAACATTCTGCCAAAACATGAAGCCAGAGCTGGGAGGGTGGTGGTCCCATGGGAGTCCAACATGAGTTCAGCTTATCTAGCACCTGGGAAGCTCATGTCCCAAGTAGGCAACCCCAGCAAAACTCAGTGGCAAATACAGCAGATTAGCCAATAGGTACTTTGCTTTCCTGAGTGGCATTTCTAAAGAGTCCTTAGGATTCCTAAGACTGACAGCATTTAACCCAGGAGTTAAGACATGCTATTGTGGGGTACAAGCAAGATCTTGCCAGACAAGTCTAGGGTTTATTAAGCAGTCTTTTTTTAACCAGTGTTAACAGGGCCCACTGGAAATTGGCAAATGACAGATTCATATGGCAATCCAGTCTGAATTGAAACCCCAAGAACAAATGGTCACTACCCTGAAATCCATCTATTAAACTGAAGACCTATGTCCCAGCTTCCCCAGCAATATAAGTTATCCTGAGACATCTAGCGAGCAACCTGAGCACACTTACAAAGCTGCCAACATCCACCTTTCCCTGGCTCACATTCCGTTACTGCTAGGCCTCACCTCTCCTGGAACTCCTGATGCTGCACAAATCAGAAATACAAAGCATCTTAGCATTAATATCTTTTTTAAAAAAAAAATTTATTGGAAAGGCGGATATACAGAGAGGAGAGACAGAGAGGAAGATCTTCCGTCCGATGATTCACTCCCCAAGTGAGCGTAACGGTCGATGCTATGCCGATCCGAAGCCGGGAGCCTCTTCCGGGTCTCCCAGGCGAGTGCAGGGTCTCAAAGCTTTGGGCCGTCCTCGACTGCTTTCCCGGGCCACAGGCAGGGAGCTGGATGGGAAGCGGGGCTGCTGGGATTAGAACCGGCACCCATATGGGATTCCGGGCGTGCAAGGTGAGGACCTCAACCATTGCGCCACCACGCCGGCCCCAGTAGCATTAATATCTTCACTGTCCCACCCAAGCAGTGAACAGAGGGTGAGGAATACAGATACACAGGGGCCATATTCAGGTGATACCTGTCCTTGGAGTCTATCCATGGGAAGTCAGAGAGCAAGCAGATGCTGGTGAGGCCAAGAGTCAGAGTGCCAGAGTGATGGAAGCACGTGACCGAGAGAGTGAGCCTCTTGCTATCATGGCCTTTATGGGGGCATGTGCAGGGAGTGGTTACACAACAATGCAATACCGCCCCCTCTCAGGTACCAGGAGATGATAGGTAAGCATCACAGGTGGGCAGAGCGTCGCCTAGGTCGGGGGAGAGTGGCTTTCAAGCTATTGACCCTGAACCAGCTGCCTACCTCACAACAGTACATGTGCCATGTTGAAATGCTGGGGGTGGGGAGGCTGGGGTGGTTCAGTTCCCAACTCAAACTCCAGACTCCAGCTTCCTCCCAATGAAGAGCCTAAGAGGCAATTGTGATGACTCAAATAATGGGTTCCTGGACCAGCGTTCCTTATGGGCTTGGGTTTGAGTTTTGGCTGTTCCAGCTCCCTGGTAATAAGCCTGGGAAAGCAACAGAAGATGGCCCAAGTACCTGGGCCATTGCACCATTGTGGGAGGCCCAGAAGAAGCTCGAGGCTCCCATCTTGGCATGGTCCAGCCCCAGCTATTTCAGCCATTTGGGGAATGAACCCAGTAGATGCAAGATCTCTGTGTGTCTCCCTTTCTTTTTATAACAGTGCCTTCCAAATAAAATTAAAGATAAAATCTTTTTTTAAAAAATTGGGTCCTATCACCCATAAGGATGGCTGAATTGCAGCCCCAGCTGCTGGTTGTGGCCCTGGTGTTTGCAGCAGGCACTGAGGAAGTGACATGGCAGATGGGAGCGATCTGTGCTGTCATTGTCATATCCCTCCCCTTACCCTACCTCTCCAAAGGGAGAGAAAAATAATTCCTGAGGAATAAATCACTATGTTCTTGGAGGGGACTCAGTGCATTTACAAGTGTTTTAGACTCTCGCACAGTGGTGTGTATAGAACATACCTCCATCTCTTTTCTCCCTCTTCCTTCCTTGCTCTGGTGGGTGAGCTATACAGAGATGCTTGCTGGCCCTAAGGAGTACCCCTCTCTCCTCCCTGCCTTGCTCTGATGGCCATGGTGACTATCAGTCCCAGTTTCCCAGGCACGTGGGAAGTGGGGCTAATAAATTATTCCTTTACAGGATATTTTGGAACCCAGAAAGGCTCCATACGTTCTAGATAACAGCAGGGAAGGCAGAAGCATTGCAGTCAGTCAGCTGAGTGAATCTCTGTCTGCAAGGCTGCGGATATTGGCAGGTACCGCCAGAGGAAGTCTCCAATTGAGACCGCATTCCAGCCCCATAAAGTGTCTTCCTCTGGCCCTTCCTTGCACGAGGAACAATACACTGTTTAAGGAATATCAGACCTAATTCTAAGCTTCCGGCCCTTTGTTGCTGCTGCTCTGTGTTTGTCTGAATGTCTATGTAAATTTAGCTTGGGGTTTTCAGCTGGGCTGGGCCAGCGGCCTGTGGCCCTGTTGGGAAGTGGGTGATCAGAAATGCACGTATCGAACTAGACCGAGGAGGGGCAGGGTCCTTGAAGGGCCTGCCATTTCAGTTCTACCGTGCAGTGGGCTGGACAAGTATTTTCTGAAGTCTCCTTTCCCTGTAAATGCATAAGTTAAGAAGAAAGACAGGGTCTGGCACAGTGGTGGCTGTATCACATACGGGCACCTTCGTATCCCAGCTGCTCTACTTCCAGTTCAGCTCCCTGCTTGTGGCCTGGGAAAGCAGTTAGAGGATGGCCCAAGTCTTTGGGGCCCTGCACCCATGTGGGATGGCCAGAAGCAGCTCCTGGCTCCTGACTTCGGATCTGCTCAGCTCCGGCTGTTAATGGCCATTTGGGGAGTGAACCAGCAGACTGAAGACCCCTCTGTCTCTCCATTTCCTGTAGAATACACCTTTCAAATAAAAACAAATGAATCTTAAATGAAAAAGAAGAAATGTGGGAGGAAACTGGGCCAGGGATGGAGATGAGGCCTCGTGAGTCTGTGGGCTGGATTTGTAGCTGTAGCCTTGGTCATATCACCCAGCAGGTGGAACGGGATAGGGCCCTAGAGAACCCCGCTGTCTGGGGACTTTAGACTTCCTGTTTGCATCTATATGGTGAGTGAAAGAAGTCATGGGGGAGGTTGAGCATTTTTTCTATGATTTATTAACGATCTGTATTCTTTTTTCCATGCACTGTTTGTATGCATTTTGCCTATTTTAAAACATAACTGTAGGATTTTTCTTATTTATTTATTAATTAAAACCTTCATATATTAAGGGCATTTGCCTTTTATCATATGTTATGTTTGAAACTTAGGATAGCATGTTTCAACAGAGTTCCTTTTGTCCAATCATTTACATACATCTAAAAGCTTACTTCCAAAAGTTCTTTTTTTTTTTTTTAAGATTTGTTTATTTTATTGGAAAGGCAAATTACAGAAAGGAGGAGAGACAGAGAGGAAGATCTTTCATCCGATGATTCACTCCCCAAGTGAGTGCAACGGCCGGCGCTGCGCCAGTCCAAAGCCAGGAGCCAGGAACCTCTTTCCGGGTCTCCCATATGGGTGCAGGGTCCCAAGGCTCAGGGCTGTTGACTGCTTTTCCCAGGTCACAAGTGGGGAGCTGGATGGGAAGTGGAGCTGCCGGGATTAGAACCAGCACCCATATGGGATCCTGGCGTGTGCAAGGTGAGGACCTTAACCATTATGCCATCACGCTGGGCCCCCTTCCAAAAGTTTTTAGGCAAATTGAATGGAATGATTTGTTTATTCTGGAGCAGCCATTTTTTTAAATGCTTGAGAAGTTTTTTTCTCACCACATTTGTCCATAAACTTTTGGAAGACGCCCTCCTATCTAAGCACCGCAGTTCTCTCCTGGGGGCGGTGTGTCCCAGGGACACTTGGCATGTCGGGAGATGGTTGTGCTCCTCTTGACCTGGGCATCATGTGGGTGGAAGCCAGGGATGCAGCCAGCCAACTCCATCCCCTAAGACAGACTGCAGCAAGGGGTGGTGCAGCTTGAGAAGCACTGTAATGTGTATACACCTTGTGAACACAGATGCTTAATGTTCATGTGTGTTCAGCAGAACTGGACTCCTAGTTCTGTAACCTGGGTTTTTGGAAAGTACTGCTGTGTTCCCACGCCTGCCCATTGCCTTTCACAGAATCCTGTTTTCCTGGAAGTCAGAGTAAATGCTGTGACCCATTGCACCCAGCTCTACAAGCAGTCTTTGAAAGTGCACGCAATATTCATGTAATGAAAGAAACTGTACATAGAGTACTAACCTTTTTGTGTGTGTCAAAATCATCTTTTTCATTCTGTGTCTCCAACAGTCTATATTTGGGTGTCTGTGGTGACCTGCGATCTTCAGGATGTGGCCCTAGTCGGAGGGTCCCCCGGGGAGGGGCTCACTGGTCACTCTTGGGACCAGCTTGAGAGCTCATGTTTTCTGTGTTGGAGTCTGGTCTCAGCCTGTCCGAGTCTCGTCTGTTCCCCTTGGGTTGTTTGCTGTGCAGAGACAGCAGCCCAATGTCACTGAAGGGGCAGCCAAGCGTGTGGGTCGGGGGGCAGGAATGGAGAACCCCATTTTGTGTGCTCCCCTCATTCACTCAGGTTGCGCAAGTTCCCAAGAACACACCTGTCTTTAACCTCTGTCTTGTCTTTTTCCCTGCAGGTCTCTTTCTGATGAAAAGAGCAAGTAGGAATGGACTATACTCCCCAAACCTCCCTCGTCCCATGTGGACAAGATAAATACATTTCCAAGTAAGATTTTTGCTGTTGCGTTGGGTTCTCAGGAGTCAGTCCCGGGTGGGGAGTCTTCATTGTGGGTTGAAAAAGCCATCATCGGAGTTGAGTCTCCTGGGTACATCAGAGAGCCGAGGTGCGTTGTATGTGAGAAGGAACCAACAGCTGAATTTGGGCTAGGGAGCGCATCAGTGTGGCCACTGCTATGGATAAAAATCAGGACTCCCAGGGCCAGGCCTAGAGAGGGACCTGACAGGGGACTCAAAAACTTTTGGGGAGAGGTTCAAAGAAATAGAGTCTTAGAAGGCTTCCAGGAGGAGGAGTTAGCTAGTAGCTGCTGGCTGTGGTCTGAGTGTGTCCCTGCTTCCATCGCCAAAGTTCTTGTTTGGAAACCTGACTCCCACGGTGGTAGTCTTTTTTTTTTTTTTAAATTAAGATCTATTATTATTTGTATTGGAAAGGCAGATTTGCAAAGAAAAGGAGAGACAGAGAGGAAGATCTTCCATCTGCTGGTTCATGCTCCAAGTGGCTGCAATGTCCAGAGCTGAGCCAATCTGAAGCCAGGAGCCAGGAGTTTCTTCCAGGTCTCCCACACGGGTGCAGGGTCCCCAGGCTTTGGGCTGTCCTTGACTGCTTTCCCAGGCCACAAGCAGGGAGCTGGATGGGAAGTGGAGCAGCCGGAATACAAACCAGTGCCCATATGTAATCCTAGCACATGTAAGGCGAGGACTTTGCTACCGAGCCTTGGTGCCAGGCCCTACATATTGGCTCTTTTGATTTTAATGAAATGTTTTTTTGAAAAAAAATTTATTTATGTGAAAGAGAGAAGGGACAGATACAATATCTTTTATCTGCTGGTTTACTCCCCTGGACTGGTCTAGGCTAATGCCAGGTGCCTGGGACTCCATCTGGGTCTCCGCTGCGGGTGACAGGGACCCAAGCACCCTGGCCATCTTCCCCCGCCTCCCCAGGCACAGCAGTAGGGGTGTACCAGGCAGCAGAATGTAGCCCCTGTTAGATGTTTACTTTCTCTGAGACTGAGTGTTTTGAGTCAGTTGGTCATACAGAGACAGGCTGCGAGGTGAGACTGCAGTGTTCTTAGCTCTGCACAGAATGATTGCCCCCCAGCACTTCCCCTACCGACGAGCAAGTTGAAATCCTGGCCTTGGATCTGTGTGTTCCAAAGAATCCAAGGCTTTTGTGCTAAGGTATTTGGAGTCACGCTGCCCACTAATTCCTTTTGGTTTGCTTGCCATGACTCCAGTTTGTCTGGGTTTTACTCGTCAGGAATTTCTTGGACTGTCTAGCAGCTTTTGACTTTCGGCGTCGTCCAAAATACCTCCATGAAGTGGCTGCGTTTACAAGGGCCAAGTCTGTCACTTCCTGCCTGAGAACAGGCCAATGCTCACAGCAGCCCGTGCAACCACTGTGTCGGTCTATGTTCTGTTACTATAGCAAAAGACCCCAGACCGGATGTATTTACGGAGGAAAGAGGTGCCAGAGCTCGCAAGTGCTGAGGTTTGAGAGCGTGGTGCCGATGGGCTGTGATGGGCAGTATTGGACTGTCAAAGGACACATGTCAGAGAGAGTGGTCACATGGCCTACTTGCCTTCCTGAGGCTAGCCTGGGGTCCCACAGTGTCATCTTAATCCCTTCTAAGGTCAGTGCACCTGCAGACCAGAGGGCACCTGCCTCCTAGAGATGCTCGCATGGAGGGCCCCGCCTCCGAGGCACGGACCCCTGTGTGTGGGACAAGGTCATACGCATGGGCGCAGCCTGCAGCGAGAGAGCACACAAGTCACTCTAACCTTGATTCACGTGCTCTCAAGTCCAGCGAGGGATTTTCCCAAACAGCGTGTTGATCCCAAACAGCGTGTGTGAGCTCTCATTTCTGGCCACGTCCTATTGAGCTGTGCTCCCTCGCGGGGCAGCTGTGTGGAAACCAACATATGCCAGATTATACCATCTGATACAACTTGAGATGTGCTGTTTCTGAATTTGTTTTGGTGTTTAAAAAAATTTTTTTTAAAGAATATGTATTTATTTTTATTGGAAAGGCAGATTTACAGGGAAGAAAAAAGAGAGAGAAAGAGCTTCCATCTGCTGATTCACTTCCCAGCTGGCCGCAATGGCTGGAGTTGGTCCGATCTGAAGCCAGGAGCTTCTTCCGGGTCTCCTACATGGGTGCAGGGTCCCAAGGTTTTGGGCCATCTGGGCTTTTTCCAGATTCTGACGCTGCAATTTGGATCTTTATGTAAATAGATTCATAGAACAAATGCTCTCCTGCTCTGAGGATGGTAGTCTGTAGGATGCTAAACTCAGGACAAGATTATAGCTCTGTAGCTGTGTCGGTGTGGCCCGGCCTGTGTCGTCCACTCTTCTGAAAAACCAAGAATCTTCTGAGTCCCGCAAAGGCTAGTGGCAATGGTCCACCCCTCGCTTACAGGGTTCATGAGGCAGGAAAGGCCATGGAGAAGTCCCCGCCTTCTCGTTCCCACCTGTATCCCGCAGGCCGGGGGAGGGAGTGTGGACAGGTTGCCAGTCCTGCTGCAGATGAGGCGCGTTCTGGGGTCGCTGCTCTCTGCCAGTCTGTTGCAGACTGGGGTTTACAGCTGATCTTGATCATGGGGGAAGATGGCGATGGACTGCTGAGTGTGGACCTACTACGTGTATGTTCACATAGGCACTCACAGTGGGATGACAGAGGCCTGGAGAGGGGTGAAAAAATGAGGGACAGCTGTATTCTAAATGGTGTCGGGTGGGAAAGTCACACTGTCACGTTTCCCCTACTAAAGGAATGAACTTCTCGTGCACCTGAAGACCTACAACTTGTACTACCAGGGCCAGAATCTGCAGCTACGGCACCGAGAGGTACGTGGACCCCAAGAAGGGCTGGGAGGCTGAGCTGGGAATGCCTTGGCTTTGTCTCTGTGCCTGCTGGGTTTGAGGGACCCTGAGTCCATCCCGCTGACCCAGAGACTGGCCTCTCACACATTGAGGATGTTAGTCTGAGTCCTGGGCATTTTTTGGAAGGAGATCACAGGCCCAGTTTTATCCTGAAAAGGGTGTTTTTCTGTTCAGAGCCTTCCTCTTGAAGTGTGGCTGGGCAGGTGCAACCTTCAAGAGGAGTGGACTTCAGGACATGAGCTGAGCCCTGAGCAGGATTCAGGAGCCGTGCCCAGTCCCCTAGGCAGGGACCCGAGCGAGTCCTGAAAGTTCCCAGGGTGACCCTTGGCCTGTGCCCATACCTATGGCAGTCGGCTGGCAACCTTCTCGAACACCCTTTGTTTCCTGCCTGACTCTCTGCAGCTCCCACCACACCCTGAATCTAAGCTTACTCATCCTGTATCCATTTCTGTAAAGCCCTTTATCAGATAGACAGGAGTTATAAAGTCACCTGCTGGAGTAACTTATGCTTGATTGTTCTTGACTGATACGGAGGTATGCATAATTCTCTTTGAGACAGACTTTTGGGTGATCAAGCCATGGTGACTTATTCCATACAAATGCTTAGCAAACAGTAGAGTTTCAGCTCCTAAGGCATGCTAGTTAGGCATAGATGTGGAGTGTGGTGGCCTCTAACCACTCCCCTTAGTTCAAGTCCTATTGGGGTTAGACTCTGCCCTTCAGGCCTGTGGTCTGACATTCTGGAAGCTGTATTTCGCCTTGTCCTCCCACAGTTTCCGAAGGCTTGCTGCATCTCTACCTGCCCTCTCGTGTTTGCTCCTCTCTCTCTGTGCAGGGTCTGAAGCCGAGATCTGTTATTCACTGAGCAGGTACCATGATCACCCACAAGCCTTGTCCTGAACATGTGGCCAGAACACGGGTCCGATACCTGTGGGCTCTTCCATACTTCAAGAAGGTTTTTCTGAGGCTGCCATGAGGAAGCCAGACCCCGTTAGATGCTGTCCTTGAGTCTGTCCTATTGGTTTGTTAAGATTTTTTTTAAAAGATTTATTTATTTTTTATTGGAAAGTCAGATATACAGAGAGGAGGAGAGACAGAGAGGAAGATCTTTTGTCCACTGGTTCACTCCCCAAGTGAGCACAAGGGCTGGAGCTGAGTCAGTTTGAAGCCAGGAGCCTCTTTCTGGGTCTCCCACGTGGGTGCTGGGTTCCAAGGTTTTGGATTGTCCTCTGCTGATTTCCCAGGCCACAAGCAGGGAGCTGGATGGGAAGTGGAGCTGTCGGGATTAGAACCGGCGCCCATATGGGATCCTGGCGCGTTCAAGGCGGGGACTTTAACAGCTACATTATCATGCCGGGTTCTTTTTAAGAGTTGTGGTGGTTTTTGTTGTTGTTATTGTTATTGTTTGTTTGTTTGTTTTTTAAAATTTATTTGAAAGGCAAAGTTACAGACAGGGAGGGAGAGACAGAAAGAGAGATCATCTGTCCATTGGTTTACTCTTCAAATGGCCAGAAGTGTGCCAGGCTTAGCCAGGAGCTCTGAACTCCAACTGGGTCTCCTCTCTGGCTGGCAGGGACCCAAGTAGCTGGGTCATCTTCTGCTGCCGTTCTAGGCACATTAGCAGGGAATTAGATCAGAAATGGAGCATTGGCACTCACATGGGAAGCTGGCACTGCAGGTGGCTGTTTAACCTAATATGCCACAAAATCAGCCCTTAAAGTTGTTTCTTTTTTTAAAGATTTATTTATTTTTGTTGGAAAGGCAGACTTTAAAGAGAGAGAAGGAGTGACAGAGAGAAAGATCTTCCATTCGCTGGTTCACTCCCCAGGTAGCCGCAACAACCAGAACTGAGCCAATCTGAAGCCAGGAGCCTTTTGTGGGTCTCCCACACAGGTGCAGGTCTCGAGGGCTTGGGCCATCCTCCATTGTTTTTCCAAGCTATAAACAGGGAGCTGGATGGGAAGCAAGGAATATGGATATGAACCAGCGCCTATATGGGATGCTGGCATTTGCAAGGCGGAGGATTAACTGGTTGAGCCATCATGCTGGCCCTGGCCTCCAAGTCTTCGATAAATTAGTGCTTGGGCCATGAGCAAGTTTTGGTTTGGGGAAGATCTTATAGAAAAAATCCTGCAAATAATTTGTGATAAAAAGATGTTGTGGTCAGGGACAAAAACCACTTCTTCGGGATAGAATGTATAAAAGTCACATTTAACCTCCTCCTTGGCAACATCTTCTGAGGACAGAGTTGGGATTCCTGCAGGATTTCTCACTCCTTGCAGCATTGTGATGTCCTGTGAGAACTTAGCAGCAGTGCCACCTTGTCCCGTGGTTATGCAATTTAATGAGCACAGACTCTCCCAGCTCATGGTCATACAGCACCCCCTTTTACAGAAGCAGGGGAGCCAACGAACTGGAGAATCAGCTAGGGGGAAGTGCTGCCTCCCGCCTCCTCCATGTAGCACCCAGGATTGTCCCGTACCCGTTAGAGCGAGAAGCCCCAGCTTCCTAAAGCAGGGGGAAGGAAGGGAGCCCTCCAAGGATGCACTTTGTTGGATGTGAATTCTTACAGTTGTGGGTCCAGTTAAAATGTGAAGCTATGACAAAGATATTTAATGTGATATGATCATAAGCATTTGAAAAGAGGACTCATTACTTGTTTTTGAGGCAGGTTTCCCTTTAAAAAGATACATGCTGACTACTGTAAAGTCAAATATGTAGAAATAATGAGACATGTTTCTGCTGTTTGCATGGGCGTATAGGAACTGGCGCCTGCCTTTGTGCTGTGCAGGAGCTTGGCTGACGCCCCTCATTGCCAGTTCCCAGGCGCCAGTGTCTTGGAGTCTGGGTATGGGAGATGCAATGCGTGGCCTGTGGCCGGGGCTCATCAGGCCGGTGGCTTGCTCTGTCGGCAGGAAGAAGATGAGTTCATCGTGGAGGGGTTGCTGAACATCTCCTGGGGTCTGCGCCGGCCCATCCGCCTGCAGATGCAGGATGACAATGAGCGCCTGCGTCCGCCCCCATCCTCTTCCTCCTGGCACTCTGGCTGTAACCTGGGGACTCCGGGGTGAGTGGGGACAGGCGGGACTGGGAGGTGCCTGGGACATTCTCAGCCAGGGAAGTGCCCCCTTCTGAGGGAGCCTGGAAGGGGGACCGCCAGACCTGTCTAGAGCCAGTGGGCCACACTTGGGGTGCAGTCGAAGCATGGTGGTGGTCAGTACCCTATGAGGCCACTCCCACTACCTCCCCCTGCTCCCGAGCCTCCAGGTCCCCCACCAGAAGGGGTATGAAGACTGAGCGTGTGACTCCGTGGCCAGCCGAGGAGTGGGCTGCACCTGCTGAGATCTCCTTTTGGCAGTTTTCTAGGACTTGGGTTTGCAGGCCCCAGCACTGGCCCCACCCCACACTCTTCTGGAACTTGCTGATGTTGGCTGCCTCCAGGGCGTGCCGGCCCCACAGACAGAACCACAGTGGTGTTTGTTCTAATTTCAGCTAGAGCTGCGCCCGCCCTACTGGCCCCATGGAACATTTTGTTAAACTCCACAGCCAAATCGACCTTTTTTTCCCCCCTACAATCAAGAGAAACCTACTGTGTGGTCATACCCTGGAACCAAGCTGGGTCCTTTCCAAGGAGTTTAGGGAAGGGACCTGTTATCTATGCTGCTGGGTACCAGGCCTTGGGTGGCGTCAAACTGCCCTTTGCTCTCAGCATGTTCACTGTATTTGGTGTTCAAATCCCAACCTTGACCTCCAGAAGACATTCCATTTCACTCCCTTAATGAGATGATTTTTAAAATTCCAGTGGGCCCCATGGCCTTTGGCTGGACTGTATGCTTTTCTTTTCCTTTCTCCGTAGCATCTGTGGGCCACTGTGTTAAGAAGGATGCTGAGGCCAGTTTTCGCTGCGGCAGGAGAGAAGGGTATTGGGCCAGCTTGCAGGAGTGACCACTGTGGGTGCAAAGTGTCACCCTCAAGAGGCCCTGACCAGATCTCTTCTGGGGCTCAGAAGTTTGGGGGTTGGAGAAAGAATCTTTGAAAAGCTCATGGAAGATGTATAGTGTGTAAAACTGCGAATGAATTGTTTATGCACCAAAAATAATCCCATCTTCTGATCCCACTGTCTATAAACTTGCCCTTGATAGAAAATCCCCTTGAATTGTCTTCCATTAATACTCCCCTAGCTGCAGCATGACGCCCACAGCTGCTACTGGTGCCAGGAACCCACACCCTGCACACGGGATGGTCCTGTGGTCAGGGTGGCTCTCTGGGCAGGCCAGCCCCTCTGCTGACTTGAGCCAGGTTTCTCAGAGCTGCTCCTATTGTCCTCTGTGGCTTCAGGAATTACTTGCCAGTTGTCACAGCAAGCGCAGATGGGCTGTCTGTCTCCTGGCCATTTCTCCAGTGTAGCTGAGGACTCTCCTTATGATGCTGAGAATGCTCCTGGCTGCCCAGAGCCTGGCAGTGACCTCTCCATCGCTTGCCAGCTCCTTTAGGCTCCAGAAACAATCAATGAGTTATTCCTCTTGCATAAATGACCCTCAACTAGAATCCTGTCCTGAGAAACAAGTGGCCATTATTTGGGTTTTGCAAACAAGTCATGAAGCCTGTTGGTGCTTAGAAACACACCAGTTTTGTTCTCATGTCCTCGGTTCTGGGCTGCTGAATTGAGTGTCTGTGTTGCTAGCAGATGCTGGGAGAGGACTTTGCTCCCTGCAGTATCCCTCCTTCCCACCTGGGGCACAGCCTGGGAAGTGGGCCAGTCTTCCAGTGACACAAGCAAAGCAGCCCCTGGCAGGGGTGGGCGAAAGGGAAGGAGGGAGGAGGTCTCCTTGTAGGGGCTAAAGTGATCTCCCTACTGTTTCTGCCCTCCCCCCAGCGCCATTCTGAAGCCCCTCACCATGCCCAACATTCAGATCTCAGAGGTGGATGCCCCAGCTGAGAGCGAGCAGTCATTGAGCCCCACAGGTATGTGCATGGTGGAAGGGGGATGCCTCTGGTTAAGGGACCAACATACAAAACCCACTGTGACAGATGCTGGGGACTGTGGCTTATGCGTGCATATGTAAAATCAATATGGCTCAGGGTTCAACAAGTATTAAAAGCAACGAATGAAAGTCTTCCCACATGAGCCACCCATTATTGCATTTCTCTCCCTAAAAGCAAGCTGACTGAGCTATATCTTAAGATATTGGAGGCAAACACCTGCCTAGACACATATACCCTGACATACCCTTCTAGACAGCTGTGAAGCTTCTGCATGCCTGTGCACATGGGATTACTATTCTGTTAGAAAATATTCATTGGAGACAGAAACACACACACACACACACATACACACACACACACACACATACACACAGTGTGTGAGTGTGGGAGAGAGACAGATTTCCCTTCCTGTGGTTCACTCGGTGTCGTGATGTGACAGCCGGGGCTGAGAGAGGCCCATTCGGGAGCTAGCAATGCAGTTCAGGTCTCTGTGCCTGGCAGGAATGCCACTGCCTGAGCCATCACTGCAGCCTCCCAGTGCACATGACTAGGAAGATGGAGTTTGAGGAGTCAGAGCTGCCACCCAGGCACTCCGACGTGGGATGCGAGTGTCTGAATGGGCAGCCAGTGCTGGACCAAATGCCCACCCTGCAGTGGTAGCATTTGCACATGGCTGTTCTATTAGTTTATCTCAGGGTGTGATGTCTACAAATCCACGCAGCCTTTCTGGCTCTTGGCAGCTCTGCAGTACTCTGTTATATAGAGAAATGACTGTTTAATTCTTCCAATGGATAGACATGGCCAGTCTTGGCTGTGACTATCAAGGCTCCAGCTGCTGGCCTTGTACCGTGTCATTTCACATGTCAGCACATCTATACGATTCTTTCAGGTAGAGTTGCTGAATCTGAGGCTATGAGCATTTGTAATTTTGAAAGATGTTATCAACTTACAATATCTTTGTATTACATATAATAGATTACATGTATGTAATAATTCAATATATTTTAATAAGAACATGAATCTAAATGAGATTCTCAATCTATGTGTTTTATGTTTATAGATAAAAGATATGCCAGAGGAACTCCATATATTTGTATTTATTGCTCTACTAAGGATCATTTTTCTCAGTAGTTTTAAGATTTATTTATTTTATTGGTACTTTTGTCTACCGGTTCACTCCCCAAATGGCCGCAGCAGCCGGGGCTGGACCAGGCTGGACCAGGAGCCAGGGACTCCATCCGCGTCGCTCACATGAGTGTCAAGAGCCCAGGTTTGGGGCAGCTCCTCCTGCTTTCCCAGGTACCTTGGCAGCGAGCCAGACTGGAAGCAGAGCATCCAGGACTTGAACTGGTGCACACATGAGATGCCGGCGTCACAGGCGGCCACTTACTTGTTGCTCCACATTCCAGCCACCCAGATCCCCCGTGTTTCTGTTGTGACAAAGCACACCGGACCAGCACGAATGACCGAATATGCAGTTCAGAGGGACAGACGCACTCGTGCTGTGCAGTCACCACCACCATCCATCCAGTCACTCCCCATTGCCGTGGGCCCCTGCGGCTGCACACTCAGTGTGCACCATGTGTGGGGGCTCTGTGTGGGATTTGCCTTTATGTGACTGACTGCACTAACTGTACCATCCTCAAGGTTCTTCCATGTTGCAGCTTCAATTGTGCGTTTCCCAAGCCAGGCGTGGCACTAAGAGCTGTTTATGTATTCTCTTGTTTAAAAATTTTTAAAGATGTATTTATTTTTATTGGAAAGGCAGATTTTACAGAGAGAAGGAGTGACAGAGAGAAAGATCTTCCATTCGCTGGTTCACTCCCCAAGTGGCCACAATGGCCAGAGCTGAAACAATCTGAAGCCAGGAGCCTTTTGTGGGTCTCCCACACAGGTGCAGGTCTCGAGGCCTTGGGCCATCTTCCACTGCTTTCCCAAGCCATAAGCAGGAAGCTGGATTGGAAACAGGGCTGCGGGGACATGAACCAGCGCCCATATGGGATCCTGGCGTGGGCAAGGGAAGGACTTTAGCCACTAGGCTACCGTGCTGGCCTGTATTCTGTCATTTAAAGCCCCCTCCCCAAACCCTTTCCCCAGTCTCATGAAGGCTTACTATTAGCCCCATTTCATTGATGAGAAAACCGAGACACACAGAGGCTATAGTGGGATTGGACCACGGTGGAGCTGGGATTGAAACCCAAGGAGTCACTCTGAAGTCTACACTCCAAACCTTTTTGTGCTACTACTTCTCAGTAAATGATGCCCTGTGGCATCTGTGTTCTGGAAGGCAGAGGTGCCGGAGAAGGCCAGCTCACTTCCCTCTCCCTTCCCAGACTCCAGGGGCCTGAAGCCTGTGCAGGAAGACACGCCGCAGCTGATGCGCACGCGCAGTGATGTCGGCGTGCGCCGCCGTGGTAACGTGAGGACGCCCAGCGACCAGCGGCGCATCCGGCGCCACCGCTTCTCCATCAATGGCCATTACTATAACCACAAGGTTGGGTGGATGGGGAGAAGGGCATGGGAAGGGCAGCCTCGGGGATGGGAAGGACAGATGCGCTCTTGGGCAGCTGTAATCTCAGAGCTGCGGACACAAAGTTCCTCATGGGACAGGCAGCCAGCCATGTGCCTGAACCTTGCAGAACCTTGGGTGGGGGTAGGTTCAGGCCATGTTCCAAGCATGGCCTGCTGTGTCCTCGAAGGTCCCTGGAACACAGCTAGTGACCTTGCAACCCTGGGTAAATCTCTCCAAGTGAAGAAGCCTCATGGTAGAGAATCCCGGTGGAGGAGTCCTTGTGAGTGTTTGGTTTGGAGAGAAGCTACGATTTTCTGATCTGATCTCCCTTCCTCAATTTGGGTGCCTGACTGGTTCAATGAGCTTCCTGGTGGTGGTGATGGTGGTGTGTGTGAGGGGATGAACTGAGGCGGGCAGGCCTGGGGCAGCTTTACATCCACATCCCAGTGCTGGCAGGGTCGCCCAGCCCAGCTGGAGGATCCCTGTTCCCCTGTGCCCAGCTGGTGGTGGCAATGTGTGCCTGTCCCCACCCCTGCTCCAAGTTGGGCCCCTCTCACTGCAGGGTCGCCCAGCCCAGCTGGAGGACCCCTGTTCCCCTATGCCCAGCTGGTGGTGGCTTTGTGTGCCTGTCCCCTGCTCTGAGCTGGACCCCTCTCACTGCAGACGTCTGTGTTCACACCGGCCTATGGCTCTGTCACCAACGTCCGCATCAACAGCACCATGACTACGCCGCAGGTGCTTAAGCTGCTGCTCAACAAATTTAAGGCAAGTTCCTGGTTTGAGGGGAGGATGGAGTCACATGTGCATCTTGGGGAGCCACCAGTGGGGTGATGGTGAGGGATATGGAGAGAGCATGGGGTTTTTGGGGAGAAGGAGGTGCCAGACTCCGCAGCATCAGCCCCACCTGGGAGCTTGTTAGAAAAGCAGATTCCCTCAGGCCTAGTGTGATGGCTCAGTGGCTACACACTTACCCTGCAAGCACTGGGATCCCATATGGGTGCTGGTTCGTGCCCTGCTTGCTCTGCTTCCCATCCAGCTCCCTGCTTGTGGCCTGGGAAAGCAGTAGAGGACAGCCCAAAGCCTTGGGACCCTGCACCCGCGTGGGAGACCTGGGGAAAGTTCCTGGCTCCTGGCTTTAGATTGGTTCAGCTTCGGCCGATGTGTTCATTGGGAAGTGAACCAGCGGATAAAGATCTTTTTCTGTTTTATCTTCTCTTCACAAATCTGCCTTTCCAATAAAAATAAATGAGCCTTTAAAAAAGAAAAAAAAAGGCAGACTCTTGGGCCACGTGCTATGTATGCTGAGTCTCCGCGGGTGAGGCCAGGGAGTGTGTCTGCAGGTGTGCAGGGAGCCCTGGTACCCACCAGTGCAGAAGAAGCATCAGGCCTTGTGGGCTTCGGGGTTCCTGTACGAGGCCTTGGGGCCTGAACTCTGATTTGGGGATCAGTGTGCAGAATGACCTCAGGAACAGAGTTAGGGAAACTCTGCACAAACACCGTGTGACTAGATGCGCGCTTACTCTGCGCTTTTCATCACCTTCGTGTAATCCTTGAAGAGCAGCTTGTCTTGTTTTTAAAGGGATCCAGAGAGCGTGCGGCCCGCGAGCACAGGCCCTGGATTAGACAGCCAAGTTCCTTTCTGGGTACCTGAGATGGAGTCCTAGCTGTCTGCTCCTCATTCCGGCTTCTTGCTAATGACCTGGGAGGTAGCAGGTGATGGCTCCAGTAATTTGGTGCCTGCCACCCACTGGGTTCCCAGCTCCTGGCTTCAGCTTGGCTCATGCTGGCCTTCATGGGCATTTGGGAAGTCGACCAGCAGATGGGGTTTGCTGTCTTTCTGTCTCTTTCTTCCGTCAAAGACATATGTGAACAAAAAGCAAATAAGCAAAGCAGCTCTTTCTCTGTTGGATTTTAGCTCCCCTTCACTTTCCGTTTTTGACTAGGGATGCTCTGTTATTATGAAGTAGTCTGTCCAGTTTTTTTCACTTTGCTTAAAATCTATTATTTTCTTTATTTGAAAGACTTGATGACAGAAAGAGGGAGAAAGGAAAAAAAGAGCTCTTTTATTTGAGGTTCACGTCTCAAACGGGGCTGAGCCAGGTCAAAGCCGGGAGGCTAAAACTCCATCCAGATCTCCCACGTGGTCGGCCGAGACCCTGGGCCATCTTCTGTTGCCTTCCCAGGTGCATTAAAAGGGAGCTGAACGAAAAGCAGGTAGCAGCAGCTCCGATAGAGGATGCCAGCACTGCAGGCAGCGTCTTAACCCACTACACCACACGCCGGACCCCAGCTCATCACTTCTGAGAGCTGTACACAAACAGCCCGTGCTTTACAAGAATCTAGAATCGGGGCCAGGGTTGTGGTATAACAAGTTAAGCTGCCACTCGTAATGCTGGCATCCTGCAGGGGTACCAGTTTGAGTACTAGCTGTTGAGCTTCCTGCTAATGTGCCTAGGAAAGCAATGAAAGGTGGGGAAAGTCCTTGAGCTCTTGCGCCACGTGGGAGAGCAGAGTGATGCTCCTGGCTCCTGGCCTCCAACTGGCCCAGCCCCTGCTGCTGCATGTGAATCAGGAGAGGAAAGATCTCCGTCTCCTTAACTCTGACTCTCAAATAAATGTGAAAACAAAACAATGTAAAACTGATTTAGCTTTACGGTGTTAAAGAAGCAATGGCTTCGTGTCGGAATGCTTAAGTCTGCTTTCAACCAGTCTCTTTTGGTTCTGATCAGATTGAGAACTCGGCAGAGGAGTTTGCTTTGTACGTGGTCCATACCAGCGGTGGTAAGTCTGAAGAACAGTGTCCTTTGAAACTTTTAATTAACTCAAAATAGCAAGCTTAAAAAAAAAACAACCCTCTGCTTCATTGGCTTGTTTGTTGGGTCCTGGAAACCTCTGAACACTGTTTGCCTTAAAAGCTGGCGGTGGGTGGAGTGAGGCTGCAGGGGAATGAGGCCCTGCTTGGGTGTAAACAAACCTGCAGGCCCGGCTGGGGTTTTCACAAGAGATAGCTGGACCCACTCCGAGACAGCCGGACCCACTCTGAGACAGCCGGACCCACTCCGAGACAGCCGGACCCACTCTGAGATAGCCGGATCCACTCCGAGACAGCCGGACCCACTCCGGCACAGTGGAGTTGACTGAGAGGTCAAAGGCCCAATGATCTTGTTGGGGGGAGGGGATCACAGGGCCTGCCGTTACTGACACCTGTTTCATAAAGTTCATCTATGAAGCTGCCTCCCTTACACTGTGTGGTCCTCCTGGGCCCCTACCTTGGCCCCTCCTGGGACGAAGGCCTCAGGCCACACTCAGGGCTGTTTCCGGTCTGTGTGCTTCCAGAGAAACAGAAGCTGAAGGCCACCGATTACCCTCTGATTGCCCGAATTCTCCAGGGCCCCTGCGAGCAGGTGTCCAAAGTGTTCCTGATGGAGAAGGACCAGGTGGAGGAAGTCACCTACGATGTGAGTCACCATGGGGCCCGGTGGCCTAGCCAGAGGAGTGATGCTTTGGTGGGGTCTGCAGCAGTGGAGAGTGCAGTGGCGGGGTGGGGTGGGACAGGACGGGGGCAGCACCACCTTTTGGCCAAGGACCCAGCTCCTCTTTCTGCTGTTCTTGAAGACAGGTTGAGAGCGAAGCCCCGTAGGAGCTGCTGAAGAGCCATTTCTAGGGAAAGGGTGTATTTCTCAGGCTTTTCTTGGATGCTATAGGAAAGTTAGGAAGCTTCTGAAAAAGATCTCTGAATGCCATTGAGAACGTAGTCAGGGATTTGATCTCATGTGTTAGCAAACACCGCCCCCCTCTGTATTAGCATTTGTTTACTAGTTTAGCTTCTTATTCTGCAGGCCCGTAACAGTGGCTCTGCTCTAGGCTGTGAGCTTGTTCAGGTTGGCCCTATGTGCGCCATTCAGAGCCCAAGGTTTAAGGGGCTGCTGGGGTATGCTCCTGGAGAGGTTAAGTACAGACCCCGCCAGCACCTTGGGGACCCCACTCCGATTTGGCAAACGTGAAGTTTTCATCCCTTCACTGACCGAGCCTGGTCACACATAGCCACGGCCAGCACTGGTAGGATGGATCCACCTACTTCTCTCTGGGGAAAAGAGTTGATATATTTGGGGGTGGGAGAATATTCTGGTGAGCAGGAGAGAATGGTTGTTTCATGCGTCTGGGAGCACCCCACAGCCTCTCGGGAGGGCTAGTTCACATTGGGGTGTGTCAGTTTGGAGGGTGGAGACATTGCCATTCTGAGTAATTCCTTAAACTCTTTTGGGGAGAACAGTGGATGAGCTATTGTGGGTTCAGTTTTTCTTCCGCATCACTGTGTCAAGAGCAAGGGCTTTTTTTGGGGGGTGGTGGTGGTGTCTATCATGGCCCAAATTGCACACTGGTGCGGGTGGCACTGGGTCAGCGAAGGGGTCATCTTCAGGGAAGGAATGCAGCCTCCTGGGGGTGGAGGGTGTGTGGAGCCTTCTGGCAGAAGGTGCAGCTCAGACCCCTTCTCCCGCCCCAGGTGGCCCAGTACATAAAATTCGAGATGCCGGTGCTCAAGAGCTTCATTCAGAAGCTCCAGGAGGAGGAAGACCGGGAAGTCAAGAAGCTAATGCGCAAGTGAGTGTGGCCCGGCCTTGCAGCTTGGCCTTCTCCCGAGAGCTGCCGTAGGGACTGCTCCGGGCTGCTGGGGTCAAGGTCTTGGGGTCTTCTGTGAGGGATTGCTCAGGGACCGATCTGGGTCTCACATGGGGCAGGGAACTGACAGCTGATGGCCTCTCTGCCTCCGGTATCAGCTTTTCATTTTGACATGCGGTATCAAATTTTCATTTGTCCCTTTTCTTATGGAGAGACCCTGGGAGTGAGGGGAAAGGTGTCAGTCTAAAATTTTGTGGAGTCTAGATTTGGAAATAGGGGATGGGCAGGCAGTTTGGCTAGCACGAAGATGCCAGTTGGTATGCCCCTGTTCCCCATCAGAGCATTTGGGTCTGATTTCTGGCTTCTGGCTCCTCACTCACTGGATAACAAGGCCACTGCTTTATTTGCGGCTATCAAGAATAACGTTTGTTGAACACATTCTATACCCTAACCCTTAACTGTGCAAAGCCCTAAACATAAGGGATATATCCCCCTGGAGCCCTGTGCGGTGCCCGCTCCATACAGGGCTGGAGTTCATGACATTCTGGGGAAGCCAGACTCACTCACAAACTCAGTTCTTCTTGTCTAGTGGTTGCTGCAGGTGCTTCTGCAAAAAGCAGGTATTGATGCAAGGTGGAGGTGCTGTGGTCATGTTCACCTTCCCCTGGTTCTTCTGCAAGGCTTTGTCAGTCATCTGATTCGGATCTGGACTCCTTTGTATTCCGTTCATGAACATAAGCAACACATTGGCTAAGGAGTGCGCCAGTGCTGGAAGCAGAGGGGGTGGGATGGTTACCTGGGCGGTAGGGAGAACACGAGGAGCAGGGCTGCTGCCTGCGCTCCACCGTGGCCGTCTCTCGCCCCCTAGGTACACCGTGCTGCGGCTGATGATTCGCCAGAGGCTGGAGGAGATTGCTGAGACCCCGGCTACCATCTGAGGCACAGGTGCCGGGGCCTCCTGACCTCCCCCAGGGCTGTCAGCGACGAGAGAGGGCTGTCGGAATGCTGGGCACTTCTCTTCTGGAAAAATCGTGACCTGTAAACCTCCTGTACTGGTCGACCATCACGTGCTCCCTGGAGCAGGAGGGAGAACCCAGCAGTTGGCCCCCCCTCCCCAGGTCCCTGCGCTCTCTTCTTTGACCCACAAGGGGACTCTTGATTTTTTGTTAGAAGACCCAAACGCTATGTGGTATCTGTGTCTGTGTGGCTCCCTGGCAATTTCACATGCAATTGAAGTCCCAGCAGCAAGCTGTGGGACCAGCAGGGGAATTCAGAGGAGTCTGAGCTGAAGTGGCTTTCAGCTAAAGCAGAGGTTTCTTCTGCCAGGTGCCAGGGAGCCACCTAGCATGTCTGCCCGTGTATAGAAGGAGAGGCGGTTCTGCAGGTGCATTGTTGGGAATATTTATATTTAGAGCTTCTCCATGGATGTCTGGAAGGATGGGTGAATATCAGATCCTTGGAGATGAACGAGGTAACAGTCTCATACATTTGGGGCAGGTCTGATGGCAAGAACAAGAGAACCATCAAGGGGTAGATGCAATAAGCCCACATGTTTACACTGGAATCCAAGATCATGGAAAGAATGAAGGTGCATGTGATGTTCCCCATGGAAGCCTGCAAAGAATGGATTCTCTTCCGATACCCAGCTCCACAACCACGTCATGGAGGCCAGGGCGTGGGTTTTCTTGTAGGGTGTGCCAAGCTGTTGGCCTCTGTCTTCCAGGCTTCCTGGGGCTAAAGAACGGGTCTCCTGAGGCAAAGCTCTTACTGAGGAGTACCTGGCGCTGACTGGCTGGTTCTGGGGCAGTGGCCAGCAGGTGTCAGGACTCCCAGTGCACCTGTGGAGGGCCCCCTGGCAGAGGTGATGAAAGCCTTCCAGCCTCCTAGGGGGTCGTCCTGGACTTGGAGCTGGAGCTGTGCATCTGAAGCCAGGACGTCTTCTTCCTAGCTGTGGATTCTGCCCGTGCCCTGTGTGTGGAATTGGACTTGAGAATGAGGGTTCTTGCTGGTGCTGACCCAGTGTGGGGCTCAGGGATGCACCTGTGTGGACAAGGGGTTTTTCTCAACCTCTCTGTGCAGCCACCTTGGAGATCTTTAGACACAACCCCAGTGAAGGGGAGAGGAAGCTGTGGAGGTCAACCAGGTAAAACCAGGACCCCCTGGCAGCAGGTGTCTTTGCACCTTGCTGGAAAAGGGTGCACCTCCCCCCATACCCTCACTTTAGCCTAGAGGAAGGCTGAGGAGCGGGGCAGTTGAAGGAAGGAGATCCACCAGGTGGGAACTCCAAATGCTGGCACAGCCATTCCTGCCCTGGGCACCTGTGACTTCCTCCCTAGCCTCTACAGGAGGTCATGCTGTGACCTCACTGTTGGCTTGCTGGCCCGTGCCTGGCACTTTACCAGGCATCGTTTAGCCCGGTCCCTCCATGGGGACAATTCCACCAGCCCCATGGGTGTGTGAAAACTCGGAGGGACTTGGTCTCAAACACACACACAAGCCAGCTGCTGCAACAGCTGGGGAACAAAGAGCAGAGGTCAGGGCTGGAAGAGACTCTGCTATCCATGAGGAAGAGCAGGTTTGTGAAAGAAGTGCCCCTCTGGGGCTTGGTGTCTGGGGAAAGGATTTGGAGAAGACTCTTCCGGCTGATTTTGATCTTAAGTGTTTCTCCCTGGCGGACTGGAGGGAACCAATCTGCATGGAGCAGAAGGCTGACCACCATCCCTTATGCGAGGGTGATTGCTGGCTTAGGATAATTCTGATTTGGTGAGTATTGCCCAGTGTTCCATCTGGAAAAGTCACCCTGTGCCCAGCTTGCCTGGTAGCAACAGAGAGGTAGACTTAGCAGGTCAAGGGCAGAGTGTGGGGCCCGCACATCTTATACTCTGCACCTGCTCGCCAGGCAGCACCCGCTTTCCGGTCAGGCCTCCCCTGCTGAGAGCATCCTAAGAGCTGGCCTGGAATTCTGGAAAGCTTGTGGCAAAAGCAGTACCGAGACAGATGCTTGGCTGTAGTGCCAGCAGGATTTTCTTCTCACTGGTATCGCATGACGCTGCAGCTTTGAACTCCTCAGCTGATTTGTGTAGGTTTATGTAATTGTGGGCAATGAACCTGAAATCGTGTGAAGAACAAAAGGCCAATTTATAAGGATTTTTTTTTTTTTACCACCCCCACACACCCCAACTTGTGCAAAGTAGTTTAGCTACATCCGGCTGTTTTCTTTCTTCCAGGGACTTGGGTGACAGGGTGAGCAAGTGAAGGGAAAATTTGAGCCCATCTGGCTGGGGTGGTGCCATGAAGCACAAGGTCATGTACTTTGCCTACACTGTGTTAGGAAGGTGACGACTGGCACGGGGGAAGGTGGCAGGGCTGGCAGGCATAAAGGGTGGGCACGTTGGAGTTTGCCCGCTGGCCCCCAGGGCTATGGACTTTGAGTCGGAGTCGAGGTTGAGGCAGCGAGTCTGGGGCTGTCAGCTACCCATCCACAGGGAGAGACCTGGGCTCGGAAGGCAGCTCCACTCTCCTCCCCACTGAGAAGCACACAGAAGCCTTCTCTTAGAAATGGTCAGATCAAGACATTTTATCCTCTCACCTGCAGTGTGTAGCATCCCCTGAAAAGGTCTTTTCTCCACTCAGAGCCATCTTGGCCAGAATTCTTTTCTGTGAGATTGGATGGTTGTCAAGAGGGAGGAGTAGAAGGTACAGGAAACTCTTAAGAGATGCTCTCTTAAATAAACCAAGAGGCAAGCAATGACAACCCACCACCATCATCCCCACTACTCCTGCCCCTCGCCCCCTAAGTAGTATCTTGTTTCAAAGCTAAGTAACTGATGCGTCAGAGCTATGTCTCCAGGAAGGAACTGGGAACTACAGGTCTCCGCTCCTGAGCCGCTATGCCAGAGATGAGTGGGGAGGCAGAGGAGTAGCCTGGGGTCCAGACAGCAGTAGCCACCGGTGAGTGGCTTCAGTGGCTTTATGATCTCTCGCACATCAGAGGTGACAGTCTGGGGTCTCATAGCGAGGCAGAAGTGAAGCCTATGGGGGCACCCATCTTCCAGATGGGATGGCAAGTGTGTGCCCTGGCTTGGAGTGTTGCACACCTGCCACGTGTTTGGACTGAGCACAGGAGATGCACAAGCTGTGAAGGGAAGCCTCAGTTTACCCTTGGCGTCTTCCAGGTGCCTTGCAGGACTGTGTCCCCAGGCTGAGGGTCCCCAGTGTATAGTCACTAGTGGTTTCTTTTGTTTTGTGTTTGTTTTAAAATAAGGGGTTCCACACTTGTTTCTAGCATTGTGAAGTGTACTTTAAAATAATTCCCCTTTCAACCATGGTACATGACCTGGTTCCATCTTTGATTCTGAACTTCCAAACTGGTATGCTTAGGTATCTTAACACAATTTGACAAGGCCTCAGTAGGGAGCCATGCATTTTTTGGTAATGTTTGGATATGTTTAATGCACCTGACTTAGAGTTTCTTGAAATAAAGCACTTTTCAATGAGGATTCTACTGTAGTGTGTGTGTGTGTGTGTGTGTGTGTGTTGTGAAAGGGTGGTGGTAGAATGGGAAGTACAATACTGGAGATGTTCATTTTCACACCCTGGAGTCATGGTTTGAAGGGGTCCAGACCCAGCTGTTGAGTTCCAGATGTGAAGTGAAATGTGAGTGGTGCCTGGTGGGATCACCTGTGAAAACAGAGGCACTGCCACCGAGGCACTGAGCAGGGAGCTGGGTCAGAGGTGGGCTGGCATGCAGGTGAGATGCCAGCATTTCAAGTGGCAGCTTCGTCCACTGACTACAGCGCAGCACCAGTCTCAAACACTGTCTCTTTGGAGTCTTGTTTCTGCTCCCTGTATTTTGCATCGTTAGTCCAAGCAGTGGCCTTTCCGTTGCTGCCTGAAGCAAGTGTGTGGGTTAGAGGAGTGGGCAGATACACGTTCCAGGCAGCACAACTTCCTGCTGTACACATCCTGTGGAAGTGGGTGACAGAGACACAGATAAATAGCTTGTTCGGGGTCTTACCAGAACCCCCGCCCAGACAGTAAGCCTTCCAGAAGTTGAACTAAAATCCACCCACAAGTCGAGTAGCCTTCTGCCAGGGAGCCCGCGGATCTTGGCGTGCTCTGTGGGAACAGACTGTGAGCCATCACTGGACAGTGTCTATTTTAGGCAATGGAGTTATCACTGATTAGGACTTGCTGGGAGGACCAGTTATGCAAATTCTGAATGCATTTGAAGATCCTGCCGGATGTATGAAGACAAACCCGATTGAAAACTGCCACCGACTGAACTTGACATTGCTATTTTCATTTTTAAAGATCGTATAGAATATAATAGATGACTTAGACGGAATACACACATTATGCCAAGTATGTAACTTGTACCAGCAATGAGTGCTACGTGTATACTGTGCAAGTAATATGTCAGTACCTTTAAAACTGGGGGCCTGTTGGGGAGGTATAAATCTCAGCGTGCTTGAGGCAGTCCCAGTTTGTGTCTGTAGTTCTGGTGGAATTATCAACACCGCTTTTCCTCACCAAATGGTCTAGTAGGAGTGACGTGTAAGACCAGCACGTGTATTAGCTAGGGAGCAGCTCCTAACTGGCAAGAGAGGTTTTAGGCAGCAGCCATACGTGAACTATAAACATTCAGCTTACACTTTAGGTTGTGAAATCGAAACACAGATTTTGGTTAGAATTCAAGATGCGTGGATATTTCGCAGATTAGTGTTTTTGCAAGCTCTAATTGGAAGATTCTTGTCATTAGAGCAAGGTGCATTTTTTTTCATGGTCGTTTTTGAACAGGATTGGCGTTGACCCTATTTTTTAAATTAAAAATAGTATTTCTCCCAGCTTTATTGAGGTATGGATGGCCAACAGGAGCTGTATACTTTCAAGATGTGCTAGTTGAACATACACATACATTGTGAAATGATTACAACTCATTAACACAAACATCACCAACAGAGCTATTGTCTGGGGTAGATGGGGAGTCAGGATGGCAAGGACACTTAGCATTGACTCTTGGAGCCAGTTTTGTGGGGGCAGTGGGTTAAGCCAGTGCCCGAGACACTGGCATCCTGTACGGGCACTGGTTCAATCCCAGCTGCTTCGCCTCCAGCCAGCTCCCTAGGAAAGCAGCAAATAATGGTGTAAATGCTTGGGCCCTACCACCCAGGTAGGGGATCTGGATGGAATTCTGGGCTCCTGGCTTCGGCCTGACCCAGCCCAGGCCTTTGTGACCATTTGGGGAAAGAGATAGTAAATAAAAGATCTCTCTTTTACTGCAACTCTACCTTTCAAAGAAATCTTTCTTAAAATAAACTTTCTGTACAACAAAACAATAAAATGGAAAAAAAATCACAATAGGATGGGAGAAAGTATTTGCACTTGATATTGACTTGATATGGAGTTAGGAATAGTTTGTTTGGGGGCCAAGTGTTTGGCGCAGTGGTGAAGCCAGTGTGTGGGATGCCTGCCCCTCACCTCAGGATGCTTGCTCACGTGGGCCCTTCCACGCACGTGGGCCCTTCCACGCACGTGGGCCCTTCCACGCACGTGGGAAGTGAGCATGGAGTTCCTCTCTGGGCTTCAGCATAGCCCAGCCTTGGCTGCCATGGGCATTTAGGGGGTGAATCAGTGGAGGGGAAAATGCTGTTTCTCTCCCTTTTGAATGAGTTTGGTTTTTAAAGTGATAAGTATCTTAGTTTAAAAGCATTTTGAAATCCACAATTTTTGTTGTTGTACATGTTTTGCCATAAGCTAATCCTTCACTGAGTTTCTGGGATGGAGGCTGGTGCCAAACCTTGGGGCTGAAGGAACAGGAGAGCATGGGTGTGTCCTGCCAATGGGAAGTGATTATGTCTCAAAGATGTCTAGGGTGTAACTTTGGGAACAAGCTGCTGGGAGCTCTCACACATAGCAAGTAGCGAATGTCTGGGGGATATAAACAAAATCTGGAATCCACAATATGCCCAAGGAAAGATCCTACAGGGTAGCACATGTTTGAGAAGAGTATCACTTAGCTTTGATTGTGAAAGTTCTACAACTACATTGTTGGTATAACCTAAGTTCACACACACACACACACACACACACACACACACACACTCACACACACAGAGTCAGCCCACAGTTCATGAGCTATCTAAGCCACGAGAGCCAACTACAGAGTCTGTGACTCATAAAACCAACATGGGCAGGTGCTGGGGTCCGTGCAGTAGGTGTGGATGACATGAAGGTGTGAAGAGAACAGCTCCCTGCTTGGCAGGGCCTGGGGAGCTTCCAACTGTTTGGCAGGGCCCGGTGATTTCTCTCTGACCACCTTGACGCAGTCTCACCCCCTGTTTGCATGGACACTCAAGCACCCCACTAAGAACTCTGTACTCTATTGAGGCATTGTTTGCCCCTGTGAGATGGCTTTGGCAACTACTGTGAGCTTAAGAGTTAATGTTATTGATTGTCGCGCCCACGTGTCTTATCATCCAGCGATAAGAGGCAGACGCGAGTGAAGCCTTCTGCGGTAGACTTTATTGCGCGCACCAAGATGAGGAAGAGGAAGGGGCGACCCCGGCAGGCTGTCTGCTCTTATGTGCTGACTGGCCCCGCCTCCGCCGATGATAGGTCGGCGTCATGATCATGCAGGGTCCTGGGCGACCGGATTCGTCAGTCCCCAGTGTTCACGTGCCGGCCACGCCGCAGCTCACTGCGCATGCGCTAGGCGCCTGCGCAGTACTGTGAAAGCTACGTGACTCTCTACCAGGCACGAAGGTGTGGCTTCTCCGGCCGGCGCCATTTTGGGTACGGCATGTGGCCAGTACATACAGATGCGGCTGGCAACAATTGATAATGTCTTAGTGAGTGGGCCTTTAACTGCGCACAGGAGTACAATTAAACCCATTCCATTTCTGGACACCTTATTGTGTGCCTACCCATTGCCCTGAAATCGGGCCCAGACATATAGCATGCCTTCTGGGAAACGGCTTAACAAGAATCTTACAAACTAATGGAAGTGATGGGAGTAAGAGCTGAAACTGCTATGGCAAAAATATAGTTGCTGTGACCTTAAAGGTTAACCTGTCCTTGCAACTCTTTAGAGCATAGAAAATGTAGCTGCTTTAGCCACTTTCATAATCTTTTAACTAGAGGAAATATAGGATGATTCTATTAACATCACAGAGATATACTTTTGATTATTGTTTGATTGCTTATGAGGCTGTAGAGCCTGCAGTCGTAGGGGGATTTAATGTTTGAAACTTTTTGTCTTAGACCCTTATATTTTTTCTCATTTGATGTATTTCTCCCATTATGTAATAGATAAAGTTGTGAAAATAAAATGTAGTAAGAATGTTTTACTAATTAGTAGGTAACCATCTGTGCCTTGGCCTTGGAGTTCTGGCTGTCACCTAGTGGCCACTTCTGAAGAATGAATAACGGCTTGCTTTAAAGAAACTGATTATAGTAACTTACAGAATTATCTTTAAGAGCACCTGGTTGACCATGAAGTAAAAATTAATTGAACATCTGTGCATGCTGTCTTAGTTCTAAAGTAAAAGATAAAAAATCAAACGTTTGTGCAGAAGTTTGTGATGTGTCTAAGAAAATAAAAAGAACAGCTTCTTCTTGAAAAGGTGAAGCTGAAAGCAAGCAAGCAAGCAAGAAGCAAGGAAGCAGCAAAAACGCAACAAGTGTCTGTGTCTTTCTTTATTGCCGACTCCACGCACCCTTCCCGAGCTCCGAACTCAGCTGGAGCTGGACTCCGGCAGGCAGGTGTGGGTGTGCAGTAATGGCCACTTAGGACACACACAGCCTGATCTGAGTGCCCGGTTCAAATCCCAGCTTCTCCACTTCTGATCCAGCTTCCTGCGAATGAACGCGCCGGGAGGCAGCAGTGACGACTCAAGTACTTGGGTCCCTGGCACCCACGAGGGAGACCTGGGCGGAGCTCTTGGCTCCTGGGTTTGTACTGGCCCAGTGTGGCTGCTGTATGCATGGGAGAGAGTCGCTCTGCTTTTCAAATAACATAAAGGAGAAAAAAGAGGTAAAGGTTGAATTTATAGTGAGGAGGGCTGGAACTTGGGGAGGGAGGAAGGGAAATCCTGGAGCCTATAAAACTGTTTCAAGGGGCCCGGCGGCGTGGCCTAGCGGCTAAAGTCCTCGCCTTGAACGCCCCAGGATCCCATATGGGCGCCGGTTCTAATTCCAGCAGCTCCACTTCCCATCCAGCTCCCTGCTTGTGGCCTGGGAAAGCAGTCGAGGACGGCCCAAAGTCTGGGGACCCTGCACCCATGCGGGAGACCTGGAAGAGGTTCCTGGTTCCCAGCTTTGGATTGGCATAGTAGCGGCCATTGCGCTCACTTGGGGAGTGAATCATCGGACGGAAGATCTTCCCCTCTGTCTCTCCTCCTCTGTGTATATCTGACTTTGTAATAAAAAAAAAATAAATCTTTTAAAAAAAACTGTTTCATGAAATAATGAATAATTTTTTTTTAAAAAAAAGTTGTATTTAAAGTGGGCATAATATTCTAGAAACAAATTATTTGAAGTCCTAAATGAATTTTGCCAGGTTGCTAAGCAATGAAATATATTAAAAATTACTGTAGTGCTGTGTTTTTCCAAGTACCTAATAAAGTATTAGAAGATAAAATGTAGAGCCTGGTGTTGTGGCATAGTGTGTTAAGCTACCGCTTAGAGTGCCAGCATCCCATATGGGCACCAGTTCGAGTCCTGACTGGTGCACTTCCGATCTGGTTCCTTGCTAATGTGCCTGGGGAAGCAGAAGATATACTTGGGTCGCTGCCATCCTTAGGTCTAAAACTCCATCAAAGATCCTAAAGTGTCTTCGTCTCAAAACCTAAACAAGATCCAAATTATCCCACATGGCCGTTAACTTACCTAAACCACTCTAAGTGGGCCCTGAGGATGCCGATACAGTCTAACAGATTTTCCACTTTGCATTCCAAAAAAGGGCCTTGAAAGTTCAAGTATATTTTAAATGATTACAAGCCCCAATAATCCAAGAGACCTTTGCACTCTAAGCAATCCTGATTGATTCAAAATGATCCTAAATCCCAAATGGATTAAATAGTTTCAGAGGCGCCTGATAAGGTCAACATTCCCAGCCTCAATGACGTTAATGCTAACAGCTCCTAAGACCTTGACGTTAATGAGCTGGCAATCCTAAACTCTTAACAGGCAACAGGCAAGGCACCTTGTCAGAAACCTGTCCTGACCCTGATGACCCTCTGCTCTAGACCTTGACTGTAACCCTAACTCAAGGCCCCTATTGATGCTGACCAGAAGACCTGACGTAGACTGACAACAGATTCACGTATGCTCAGTCTTGACTCTCTCGCCACTGCCAACTTGGAAGCCCAATTACTGTGAACGAATGAGCCTGAAGCTGCAGAGGCACCTAGATCAAGCCCACATAACCCTGACCGGAATCCTGACTCTACGCCCCTCCTCTTAAAGATTGCATCCCTTCATTCTGAAAATCCTGATCTGCTGAGGTTCTTCTGGGTCTGGCGGTGATCTTGTGTTTGACCTGACAGCCTTAAACACTCACACCCATCTGAGACCCTGAACAACGAACAATAAGGCAGTGTTGCATAGGGCCCAAGCCAGACACCCTGACAATCACCATGGACTTTGCCCGTAGCAGTCCCCTCACCAAGACCCCATGCATGTCGTCATCTGACGCCCTTACTGAAAAACAAGGCAAAGTACCACTTTCCATCAGTGCAGCCTACTTTTAAGCTGAGATCCAAACATGTGCCTGAGGACAATGAGTCATGCTTCTGTCAGCCTAATCACAGAGCCTCATCCTGAATTGAGGCATTAGGAGACTCAATGTAAGCTACCCTTAGCGTCTGAAAGCTGCTCTTAGGTCAACGTGACGTTCAGCGCACGGAGGAAAGAGGGGGGGAGAAATCCCAGGAGGAGTCACTTAGACGACAAGCCAATCACAGGAAATCATAGAGCATGTTGTTAATACATCCTGCTGAGCAACCATGACTTAAATGACTTCATCCCCAAAGGATTATGCTCCAAAAATGCACCCCCACCCCGGAAAATTCAAGAACCATAACACCGTCTTCCTTGGGGGCCATACTGAAAGGTAACTTTATGATTTGAATGAGCTTCCTAAATGAGATTCAGGTCTTGCTAATAAAGATGGGTCTCACAAGTGAGCAATAATTTCCCTTTCAGAATTTTTAGGCAAAGGATATTAGAGTCTGCAGACCTATTATAAAACCAATTCCACTCAGGGAAAGTGGAAGCCGAGATGTAACGTTAGGTCAAACAAACAGCTGTTGGTAAAAGATACCTGTAGGATGTTACTCTTCGTGTGTTACCAGCAAGAAAGTACATAAATAAACATGTCAAAGATTAGAAGGATGCAATCCTCATAGGTTGGCTTGAGACTAGGATGGGAGTGAAGGCGATGACTTGGCCTGGGAAGGCTTACCTTTTAGTAGACGTAGTTTTCTTCTCTTCTGTGCTGTACACAAACGTGATTGACAAAGTCCAACACAAGCAGCTCTTGGTGGCCCCGCTGTCATGGGAGGTCTCCAAAACTTTCACGGAAAATGTGCAATATGCAAGATCTTTGTGGGAGAATCAAGATGGCAGAACAGGGTAAGGACACAGTTCAACAGAGAATCATGAGCCAGGGTGAAGCAGAGAGGGCACCTTCCAAGAAATAGGAGAGGATCGGCCCATGGCGGAGGAATGCCTGGAGACGGATGGACACGGGAAAGCAGTGGAGATGATGGCACTGGTGTTGCAGTGATCAGATACCTCAGTGGCAGTCAGTGAGCCGTGATCTGAGCTCCATCAGAGGCAGGAGCTCCAGCAGCAGCCAGGTGGGAAGGGGCGTTGTTCATCAGGAGCTCAGGAGGTGAACACAGGCAAAGAACTGCCCATCCGCTGATTTGTTTGACTCAACCATGAGTGGAGATACAGCAGCAGACCCCCAACAGGTGATGCTAGAACAGGGTGGATTTCACAGCCCAGATCCCTAGCACAACTGCATCCAGTGCTGTTTGTGTGGGAAGGCAAAGGCTGTGGGACAGGACTGCACATGCAGCAAGGTGGGAGCGAACTCATTTCTCGCTCAGTGCATTGTACCGTTGTGCGTCCTACAGGTTTCATCCAAAATAGGTCCAGGTAGCTCCCAGACCTAACAGTCACCAGATACAGAACTCCACGAGTGGCACATTAGGCGCCATTCTGTACCGTGTGGCAAAGGCTGTGATACTGCAGAGACAACAGTGAGTCGTGCACACGCAGAGCTGGGAGTAAACTCACTTCAGCTTGTGTGCATTGCACTGGTCCCACAGGAAACATAATACCAACTTTGGCATCCTATGGATCAAAAGAGGTCTGAATCCCTCAGACCTAATGGGCAGCGGGTTCAGGCAAGATCAATGTCACCAACAACCTAGTTATTTAGCTACCTGGTGTCTCCCTAATCCTGGGAACTGCTCATTTATCACAGGAGGTAGAGAGTGCTGAGTCAGGAGCTGGGTCTTCATGGTAGCAGGCTAACATAAGAATCCAGACCTGAAACTCACCAGAGGGAGTGGCACCAGGGACTGCAAACAACTGTATACCAAACAAAATAAGTAACATCGATCTCTGGACCTGTAGTTAACACGGCTTAGAAACCTGCTCTAAGTAGAAGAATCTGCTAAGCAGAAGTGCAATGACCAAGAGCAAAAGAAGAGACAGAGGCACAATGAATATTGTAAAGACTCCCCTGCAAAGGAGCAAAAGCCTTTGCCAACCTGAGAGTTAACTGAGGAAGACATCGAGGAAATGATGGATAAAGAATTCAAAAACAATTGTTATAAAGCTTCTTATCAACAGTGAGAAGCACACACACGAGTTCAAGGAATTTAAACAGTATGCCACACAGGAAATAGCAATGCTGAAACAAAATCAAGCAGCATTATTAGAAATGAAGGACACAATGGAGCAAATTAAAAATTCAGCGGAGTGTCTCCATAATAGAATGAAGGAGGCAGAAGAAAGAATCTTAGAACTAGAAGATATTTCTTACACCAGTGTTCAATCAGAAAGCTGGAAGAGGAACAGAGTCCAGCCAAGAAAAGTATCCAAGAAAAAAGGGACACTATTAAAAGGCCAAATGTAAGAGTTATGGAAGTTCCAGAGGCACAGAAAGAGAAGCTGGGTTTAAAAATGTATTTAATGAAAAAAATAAAGGAAAATTTCTCCAATCTGGAGGGAAAAAATTGGGAAACAGAATACAGGAGGGACACAGAAATCCCAATAGGGTTGACCAAAAGCGACCTTCGCCACAAAACATGATAATCAAGCTCTCTTCAGTTGAACATAAGGAAAAGATCCTTAAATGGTAGTCATTTTCTGTCTCTGTGGCTCTGGAGATTAGCTGAACCTTCCCTGCTTTCTGTTTTTTAAAATTTATTTGACAGGCAGAGGTATGCAGAGGGAGGTACAGAGGTCTTCCATCCACTGAACCACCCTCCAGATGCCTGAAAGGGTGGGGCTTGAGGAAGCCAGGAGCTCCGTCTGGATCTCCCGTGTGCACGAAGAGGTCCAAGCACCTGGGCCATCTTGGGTTGCCATGCTTGGAGCCACTGAAAGGAACCGGTACCCTCATGGCCTAGAAACTCTGGTAAAGCACCTGATAAGATCTAAAAACGCTGAGGATGCGAATCATAAAAACTACGCTAAAGTGGCTGTTTTTTCCTCCCAAGCATCAAGGACTTCAGTCCGGCAGCATTGCTGTCTGCCACCGCGGCTTCAAAATTAAAACTGCACTCGCAAACGGAGCCTTTCGGGATCAACTGAACCTAATAGTCAGAATCTGAGTTCGCCTTTTAATGATGGTAGCCGATAGTTAATGAGCTGTGCAGAAATTCCAAATCCTGCAGGTGCTCACAACTCGTAGGAAATGAGGCCCTTCTCCATCGTGGTGAGTGGTGTTAGGGTGCCCCCTGGTGGTAAAGGTACCATGCAGCCACCCCGGCTCTTCTGAGTTGGGAAGACTGCAACTTGTATTTTGACTGAACGTTTCTTGTTTAGTTGTTTATTTGAGAAGCAACTGCGGAGGCGGAGAGGAGTGCTCCCGTTTTCTGGTACACTTCCTGAATACCTACTGACAGGTGAGTCTTTGAGCCATCACCTGCAGCTCTCCAGGGTCTGAATTAGCAGGGCTGGAGCGCAGGTACACCAGGTGGGATGCAGGCAGACGTACTAGGCCAACATCCTGAAGCTCTGCAAGTGAAAAGCATGGCCTTTTGGCGATGGCATCCTTACTTGGTCTGCGTGTCACCCCCGGGGTTACCCTGGGCAGGTGATGGCCAAACCTCACAGCTTGGAGAGACACCTGCCCGTGCTAGCCCAGAGTTTGCGACACAGTCCTCCTGGGATGCTTTTGTGCTTTTGGAGCCCGATTTCTTGGCTTGGGACTCTGGCTCCCTTTTAATGAAACCTGTCTGTCGGCCTCCGTTTCTTCACCTGTCTAAAGGGTATGTGATTAGTACCTGTTTCCTGGGCCTGCTGCAGGGATTAAATGGCCTTAGAGTATACGGAAAGGTGCCTTCGTGGGAACTACAAGGGTAACAGCAACAGTTAAGCCTGGTAAGAGAAGATCAGGGGCTCAACAGCATCTCTGTCGTGTTGGGTGAGATTCCAGCTTGATGCTGACAAGCAGGCATGACGACTGGGCCTTTTCCCAGGCCATACCTTCACCCGGGGCTTTCCCCAGGCCGTTACAATGAGCCCCGGGCCAGCTGTGATTTCTCCCTCTTGGGAATCTCGAATTGTCCTCTGTCTATTCCAGGGATTTCCTTCCCTGCCGGCTCCCATTCTTCCCACCACCAAGCAGAGACAAAGCCCGGAGCCAGAGCTTCCTCCACCTGGCCTGCGCCGGGCCCTGCACCGTCCCTGCACCGCCCTGCACTGGCTGAGGACAATGGGGTCTGCTGGAGTGTTTCCTCTGGACAGTCTTAACTTCTCTGCCTGTCCTGCCCCTGTGCTGCCTGTTCCTCCATCTCCTATGCTTGGTGCCTGTTGGGAGCCTGCTCCTCCATCTCCTATGCCTGCTGCCTGTTGGGAGCTGTGACTGGGGAGAGACTCCTGGGCATCAATAGAGAAAGATTGGAATAGAAATCAAGAGAATGCAAGGACTGTGGGAGCTTGGCACGGTGGGCTGCCTCTTCTCTTACCCTCGGCTAGCAGGGTAGAGTGCAGAGCTGCCAAGCCTCACCCTTCTCTCCGCTGGCATATGGAGACACGCCCAAGCTTCCCCTGCAGATGAAGATGCTTCCAAAAGCTCATGGAAAAGAAAAGAAAAAAACCAAGCCTACTTGGGTGTCAAAAAATATTTGCAACCCCCACATGTTGTTTTCACACTCTGCCTTCGCCATGAGCTGTGCAGGACCTCTCTAGCCCATGCTCAGCCCTGCCCAGAGACCACTGCTGAGTCCTGCCACTTCCTCAGTTCTTTCTAGAATATCTTTACGAGCAGACTGACACCAGAACTGCCCTGTGCAGGCCCGTCTCTGGATGCGGCCTCCAGTCCCCTTGGTCCTCAGTGCGCAGCTTCTGAGGCACGTTCCAAGGTTGCTCTGAAGGTCGCCATGGCAGGAGAGTCCTACTGTGCCGGGTCTCTCCCCCACAGCCCCACCCTGCCTTGGGCTCTGCTTCGGGTGGACCCAATCTTGGATCAAGGCTCTATTAGTTCTTATTATCACATGCAGATGATGAAGATTTATCTATTTATAGTTTTATCATTGTTATTATTTTAGATTTATTAATTTTCATTGGAAAATCAGATTTACAGAGAGAGGAAGATCTTCCACCTGCTGGTTCACTCCCCAAGTGGCCGCAACTGCCAGAGCTTAGCTGATTTGAAACCAGGAACCAGGAGCTTCTTCCTGGTCACACACACATGGGTGCAGGGTCCCACGGCTTTGGGCCGTCCTCTACTTATTTTCCAGGTCACAAGCAGGGATTTGGAAGGGAAGTGGAGCAGCTGGGATATGAACCGGTATCCATATGGGATCCCAGTGCATGCAAGGTGAGGACTTTAGCTACTAGGCTACAGTCCTGGAACCAGACTTATTTATTTCTTTATGTGAAAGTCAGATTTATAGAAAAAGAGAGAGACAGAGAGCAATTATCTATCCACTGCTTCATTCCCTAAGTGGCCACAATGGCTAAACTTGGGCCAGTCTGAAGCCAGGAGCTAGAAGATGCTTCTGGGTCTCCCATGTGGATGCAGGATCCCAAAGACTTGCACCATATTTCACGCTGCTTTTCCAGGCACATTAGTAGGGAGTTGGATTGAAAATGGAGCAGCTGGAACTCAAACTAGCACCCATATGGGATGCCAGCACCATAAGCAGAGGCTTGACTTATCATGGAATGGTGCCAGCCTCAGATGAGAGTAATTAAAAAAAAAAACTGTTGGGCTGCTGTGATGACCCAACTGCCTACTCCTCTATCTGCCAGTGTTAGCATCCCTGTAGGTGCTGGTTCATGTCCTGGCTGCTCTACTTCCCATCCAGCTCCCTGCTCGTGGCCTGGGAAAGCAGTGGAGGACAGTCCCAGGCCTTGGACCTTGTAGCCACATGGGAGACCTGGAAAAGGCTCCCGACCTCAGACTGGCCCAGCTCTGGCAGTTACGGCCATTTGGTAGGTGAACCAGCATATGGAGGATCTCTCTGTCTCTCCCTCTCTCGTTCTTTCAAGTAAAATAAACAAGTCTTAAAAAAAGAGGGAGTTCGTTTTTGAAAGGCTCTTTCAATCTTTCCACCTAAAAGTATTGAAACTTACAAGTGGCAGCAAGTTGTAGCCTTTGAGGGTGTCGTTTTTGAAGACAGACCAACTGCTTTGGCCCTCTGCTTCCCACCAATATCTGCTTCATCAAGTCTGTCTCCTCTCTGTGAGAGGGGAATAATGCTAACGGGGCTCACCTGGACGGTTATACAGGTTAAGCAAGCCACACGTTGACTCTCAGACCTGAGCCGGCCCGATGCTGAACGCTCAGTAAGTGCCAGTTGGTTGTTTTTAAAACTTGAAAGCGGCACCTGCCTCCGAGGTTGGGCAGTATTGTGGTTTGTGTGTGTGTGTCTTCATTTTTCGTGTTACCTTTCTGTCAGAGTCATCAGAATCCTGAGAAGACGGCTGCATCACTGTGTTGAATAATGAGCAGGTGTAATGTCATCAGCATTCCCTGGGTTTGCTCCCAAGACTCCCCAGTGGGCAGGGCAATGGCCACACGCTCTGGATCCTGGGTTGGTCCTCGGGAAGCAGCCCACCTGGGCTTCTCTTGGGTCTGCTTTCTGAGGGTCTGATGGCTTTATCCCCAACCGCATCATTCCACAAGCAGACACTCATCTTGGATGAAATGCCCAGGGCCCACTCACGCTCTCTCCCTTGTACAGCCTGATCAATACTTGGCTGTGATTTTCAAGCTCCCAGATGGAGTTAATCGATGATTTGGTCTTGGCCTTTAAGTTCTTCCATTGCCGTAGTATCTGGAAGTGGGAGGGACTTGGGGCTCACTGGGTGGATCTGGGTGGACTTTATCTGTTGGTTGATAAAGTCACCCTTGGGGTTTTCCTGAGAGGTGGGGATGCTCATGATGGAAACTGCAAGTTCAGGGTTGACTCCTTGCCACCATCTGACCTTCCCTCCGTACTGGAGCCCTTCCCTGTGCGCAGTCCTCTGTCCTCAGCAGACCTTAGCTGGGCTCCCCGGGTGGCAACAAGGGTCTCTCTCAGGACCAGACAACCAGGACCAAGGACAGCTCCTCTGGTTTCACTCCTTCATCACCAGAGTGAGAAGTTGGCTCTCAGGGGCCTCTGTGGAGCGACCCAGACGGAGCAAGGAAACGAGGTGCCACACTTCCCCTGTGTGTCTCCCTGCTCCCCAGATGACACAGTTGGCACCAGCCTTGGCCTCTTCAGGCTGACAGACAGGACCAGCTGCTTCACTTGCCGGGTTCCATGCAAAGTGAAGAGGCAGGAGGCAGCAGCAGAACGGTTAAGCGAAGCACAGGGTGTTTCTGTGAGCTCACCCTGAGGATGGGAACATGCCTGACTATTGCTGCATCTTGGGGTCTCTGGTTGCTGGTGGAGGTCCGTACTTCTGCTTCTGTTTCTTCTTGGAGACATAACCCACACACTATAAAATCCTTCCTCTTACAGTGTACAGTGCAGTGATTTAAAAAAATGTATTTATTTTTATTGCAAAGTCAGGTATATATATAGAGAGAGGAGGAGAGACAGAGAGAAATATTTTCCATCCTATGCTTCACTCCCCAAGTGGCCACAACGGCTGGTGCTGTGCCAATCCAAAGCCAGGAGCCTGGCGCTCTTCCGGGTCTCACACACAGGTGCAGGGTCCCAAAATTTCGGGTCATCCTAGACTGCTTTCCCAGGTCACAAGCAGGGAGCTGGATAGGAAGCAGGGCTGCCAGGATTAGAACTGGCGCCCATATGGGATCCCGGTGCTTGCAGGGTGAGGTCTTTAGCCGCTAGGCCATAGCGTTGGGTCCTACAATGTACAGTGCAATGGTTTTAAACATATTTCCCCCAACCATCATTGCTATCTAGTTTCTGAATATTTTTCTGTTAGACTTTCACCATAATCTCCACAGCTCCAACTCCTGACTCACCACTCTCCACCTCCTGTGACACTGTGCTGAGGCTGCACCGTTGTCTATACAACCTTTCTCCTACCTAAGGTTGGAGCAGGTCCCAGGATTAGGGAGACACCAGGTGTCCTATACAGCTAAATTGTTGTTGTTACTGATCTTGGCAGAACCTGTTGGCTGTTAGATCTAAGAGCCACACGGACCTATTTTGACCTGTATAATGCCAAAGTTGGTATTATTTTCCTGTGGGACCAGTGCAATGCACTGAGCTCAGTGAGTTTGCTCCCAGCTCAGCACATGTGTAGCCCACTATTGTCCCTTAAAAGTCCCTTAAAAGTCTTAAAAATTTTTCACACCATACAAAATGGCACCCGATTTGGCTCCAGGGGGCAGACTGGATTGTGAAATTCACCCCATTCCCACACCACCTGTCTGGGACCTGCTGCTCTGTCTCTGCTCTTGGTCAAATCAGACCAGCAAGACGGCCAGTTCTTTGTCTGAGTTTAGCTCCTGAGCTCCCGGTAAATGTCCCTTCCCACCTGGTTGCTGGTAGAGTTCCGGCTGTCGGTGAAGTTTAGATCATGGCTTGCTGAATGCTGCTGGGGTATCAGTCACTGCAACACCACACCGTTGTGTCTGTCTGTGGGAAGCTAGAGAGCAAGCAGGTACCGGGGAGGCCAAGAATCGAAAGTGCTAGAATGATGGAAGCACGTGACCAAGAGCTAGTTTCTGAATATTTTTTAAGCACCTCAAAAATAAACCCTGTGGGCCTAGTGAGCTAGCCTAAAGGTTAAATCCTCACCTTACATGTGGTGGGATCCCATATGGGTGCCGTTTCGAGTCCTGGTTGCTCTACTTTCTATCTAGCTCCCTGTTTATGGCCTGGGAAAGCAATAGAGGATGGCTCAGGACCTTGAGACCCAGAAGAAGCTCCTGGTTCCTGGCTTCGGATCAGCTCCACTCCAGCCATTGTGGCCACCTGGGGAATGAACCAGCAGATAAAAGATCTTTCTGTCTCTCTTTTTCTCTGCAAACCTGCTTTTCCAATAAAAAAAAATAAATAAAATATTGAAAAAAGAAACCCTGTATCTATTTGTATTCACCTCCTCCTCTTGCTTTCATCACCAGTCCTTGGCAGCCACATCTATGTTGTGTCCACGTGGATTTGCCCATTATAGACACTCCGCATAGCTGGAAACACGCAGCATCTGGTGTTTGTCCCACACTTAGACTCAGTCCACAGGCATGCCTATGGGTGCTGCAGCCTTACCCAACCTGCTCTGCCCACAGCCCTGGCTGTCACACTCACCAGTGGGAGCCATAGCCTAGCAGGGGAGTCCCCAGAATTCCCCTACCAGGGCTGTTTCCAGCCCTGGGTCTTGTGCCTACTGGTGAGTGCCTCAGCTCAGTCTGGCAGTTTCAGTTCTTGCTGGTGGATGTTGAAGCCCAGCCCAGCCGTGAGTGACTCACACTCTGCCTGGCTCTTGTGCGTGCCAGTGGGTGTTGCAGCTTGGCTGCACCTGGCCTTGTTGCAACCCTGGTCCCCGTGTCAGGTGAGTTCTTGTCTGGTGAGTTCCATGGTCTAGCTATGCTTGGCATGTCACACACCCGCCCCCCCCCCCAGCTCTTTGCATAAACTGTTGGGTGCTGCAGTCCCATGGAGGCAAACCCATAACTCCCCTAGAGAATCTGCCCCCAGATCCGTTCTCTTGCTTTCCAGTGAGTGCTACAGCCCAGCCTGACATGGCCGACCCTCTGCTCTGTCACTCGTGGGTGGTTATGTGGCCTAGCCCAACCAGGCAGCAACCCAGCCAGGCATGCCTCCTAGTCCCAGCTTTTGCGAGTACCAGCAGGCATTGGATGATGTTATTTAGCCCAGCCCAGACCCCACCTGGGTGCCTTGGCCTAAACTAGACTTGTCCTCCGATTTCCCTGCACTAAACACAAACACTTAAACTACTCTGTCTCAGCCCCTTGCCTACCTGTGAGTGCAGTGGCCCGGTCTGTGGAGGACCTTAGAAATCACTCCTTCCCTGTTACACACACCCTAGGCTGTTCCCACTCCAACACATATCCAGACTCCTTCCTGGGGCAACCTGCCACCCACCCTCTCTTGACACCTGGGGGTTGGGGTGGCATGTCCTGGCCCAGAGTACCCTGCCTTCCTCCACGATCTTCAAAAAAGAAAATAAAAAAGAAAGAAATGAGAATAATAAGCAATGCATACTGGTATAGTTAACACAAGGTTGGCATTAGCCAGGCCCAGAATGCCAGCTAGCTTCTGGCTGCTTTTCTCCCTTGCTTAAGTACGAGGCACCCTGGGCAGGTGCCTGCAGCTGGGCGGTTGCCTTTCACTGTCAACTCCTTGAGGCTGAGCGTCCTCCCGTGTTCTGACTGCCCCTTCAGCTTCCACCCGTCATGTTTGAATCCTGTTTTGCTTTACGAAAAGGCGAAGGGATGCATTTATTTTCTCTGAGTTTTCCTAACAATATTGAATTACATATCATAGGCATGCATCTTCATTATTTCCTCACACTCTTGCTGATATAATGACTATCGCTGGTTCTTCAAGCTGACAATTGTGTTGATATTTTACTGGAATCACATTTCTGTATTTGCAGGCTGGGCATCTTTTCCCTCATGTTTGTTGGTTGCTTGTATTTCCTGTCTGCGTTGCCTTTTCACATCCATTGTCAATTCTGCTGGATTCTTTATCTTTTGCTCGTGATCATGGAAGCTCTCAGTGCGTTCTGCACAGTGATGCTTTACCCGTTTCACCTTGCAAACACTTCCCCCTTGTTTGTTGCCTGTCCTGTTTCGGAGAAGCTTCGTGTTCAGATTGCTTTGAGAACGACAGGAACATTGATGGAACAGACAGTTCTTACAGACGCAGGCCCAGGGCCCCTTGGCTTTGCATCTCCCGTTAGGATGGTGCCTTTGTCACCAGGAGCCGTGGTGGACCGTTGTCTGGTCTTCCGACCACCTCCAGAGCCCCTTGGCTGTGTCGGTTTCTGAGAATGCTCTTGTTCTCGGTGGCCTTGGCAGTTTTGAGAAGTACTGGCCAGATGGAGTGTGGACTGTCCCTTTACTGGCTTTACTGGAGCGCCCCCGATCTGGAGGGAAGGAGATCACGGAGTTTGGGCTGCACTGGAAGGACGCCGTCTCCCACTGCAGGTGTCAGGGGATGACCTGGTCCAGAGGATGCTTGCCAGGCTGCTCTGCTGTGAAGTCACTCCCAGCCCCCTTCCTCCCTGCACTCCCTGCAGGGAAGTGGCCCTTGGGAGTGACGTGCCACTCTGCAGAGTGCTTGGGATCCATCTTCCTGGGAAGCCAGCCTCTCCCCCATTTATCCCGGCACTCGGCCCCATTTGTTTTCTTTGCATGAATCTGTGGACATTTCTTTTTCACGTTGAGCTACAAGCCAGAATTGCTGAATTTGGCTGCTTTCCATCTTTGGTCCCTGGGGGCCCTTTTCATTGGCTTCTGCGTCTCTTTGACCCAGCCCCGTTTCTGTGGTTTTGTCCTTGATACTGCCTTAGGTAGCAGGCTCATCTTGCGTATCTCTTCCCAGCTCAAGGAATCAGCCAGTCTGCTGAATAGGCCTGGGGCTTTGCTTTTCTTTCTTTCTTTCTTTCTTTTTTTTTTTTTTAATCGGAGAATAGAACTCAAAACCAAGAACTGGGTGTTCTATGGGCTCACTGTTCCTGGGGTGGTCTCTCAGGCCTTCTCAACTGTCACAAGGAAACACGAGCAGGCACACCCTAAGGATGAATGTGCCACTCAGTAGCTCCCGTGTCTGTGTTAAGGAGACAGGAGCTCATGTCCTCACCAACTGCTGCTCTGCCACGTGAATCACGGGCACCTCTCTCCCCTTGCTTATCAGTGTCCGGCCCCTACTGTCCATCCACCATCGACTCAGTTCCAGGGTGTATCAGCATTGCTAACTCACAGCCTCGTGGGAAACAACTTTATCAGCTAGAGGTGTGGACAGACACAGTAGACATGGCCTTGGTAACCAGGCAAGCACGGGACCAACTCTCAGCTGGTCTTGAAGGTTTTGCATTCAACTCTGGCTGAGCCTGCAAGTCTGGTCAAGACCCTAGGCCAAGATAGGGCTTAACCCTTACAATTCTTTTTAAAAGACAGTATTACAGAGAAAAGCAGTGATATCTTTTCATCTGCTTGATTGCTCCCCAAATGCCAGCAACTGCTGGGTTGAGCCATGCTGAAGCCAAGAGTTAGGAGCCCAGACCAGGGCTCCTCCATGAGTGGCAGGGAGCCAAGCACTTGGGTCAGCCTTCACTGTTTTCTCAAGTGTGTAAACAGAGAGTTGGATCAGAACTCAAATTGGTGCCTATGTGGGGTGGCAGCATGGCAGGTGACAGCTTAATCCACTGTGCCATGATGCTGGCATCAGGATCAGCTGTTCTTACAGTGTTTACTGGATTAAACTGCATACTGTAATACTGTATAAGCTGTAATACTGTATTAAACTGTAATACTGCATCCTGTATTAGCATTCAGCCTATCTGTATTATTTCTTGAAATGTACAGATGTGTGGCTTGCAATTGCTGTATATGATTGCTCTGTCTGATTCTCAGCGTATGGCCAGTGAGATGGAAAAGCCCTCTCAGGAGGCTTTGCCTTGGTTCCCTGAGACTAAGAATTACACGTGTGTCAAGAAAAATGTTCTGCCGCAAGTGAAGGATGAGGTATTTCTTCTTCGTGCAGCCATAACAAACGAGCGCGCGTGCTTCGCAGGGATTTGCTTTGATGTGAATCTTAGCAACACAGTCATGAAGCTGGAATAGTTCTAGTTTATAACTTATGGCCAAAATAAGATTGTATGGATTTGATAATAGAATTGAAATCTATTTATTATTATTGGAAAGGCAGATTTATAAGGAGAAGGAGAAAGAGAGAGATCTTCCATCCGCAGATTCACTCTCCACATGGCCATATCAGTCAAAATTGAGCCCATCCAAAGCTAGGAGCTAGGAGCTAGGAGCTTCCTCCAGGTCTCCCAATTGGGTGTAGGATCCCAAGGACTTGAACCATTCTCTGCTACTCTCTCAGGCCATAAACAGGGAGTTAGATTGGAAGAAGAACAACCAGAACATAAACTGGTGCCCATATGGGATGCCAGTGCTTGGAAGTGGAGGATTAGGCAACTGAGCCACTGTGCCAACCCCATAATAGGATTTCTTAAGAAATTTTCATGTGGTACAAATGATTAGCCAAGGAAGATGCGACTGTTTTCTAACATCAGATCATGCTTTTTAAAGTCATCAAAGAAACCTAGAGCATATATCTGGCAACATACCTAAATGTTCTAAGAACATACAGGGAGTATTTCCCTAGAACCAGGCTTAGGGAGAATTGGAAACCCCACATGTCATGGCTCAGCATGTTCGGTGTCCCTCCTCCTGCGTGGGCAGGCTGGCTGCCACCACTCTGACAGCACTGAAGGAACTGTAATTTCTGGCCCGTACTTGATAGAAATATCCAGAATGGTCTGGTAGAGCCAGCAACTCCTGTAAGGCATGTCAGAGTTTGTGCTGTCGTTTCCAGCAGAATGAGACGAGGTTCCCACAGACTTGGGAAATCGGGCAGGCAGGCAGGTGCTGAGCCCTGAGGGCTCCCATCTGTGAGGACATCTAGCAAGATGGGCATGTCAGATGCATGGAGGAGTGCAAGGTGGCACAAACACACAATGAGCCCTGCAGTGCCCATGGTCTGCTAGGGGAGGCACCTGTTACGTCGTAAAATGACATCACTACCTACCTTGCCCAAGATCTCAGGAAAGCCAGCCTTGGGGTCATGTCTGAACCAAGTCAGTGGTGTGATGCGGTCTCTCAAGGGGCTGGGGTGGGTTTGGAAGGGTTTGGCGCTGTGGTGGGCTGTGAGGCTCCTGGCAGGGGTTAAGTAAAGCGAGCTTGGAGAATACAGTAGGATCCTGATTTTGAAGGCCAGGATTCTATGACCTTCTCCTGCACTTGGAGGAATCTTCTTAAAGGAAAACAAAACAAACAAAAACAAACAAACAAAACCCAACAAAAAACAGATTTGAAGGACCTTGAGGCCTTGAGAATCAGACAGCGGTAGACTTGAAATAGACCCTGGGATCTTCCTGCGATTATCAAGTGCTCCTAACACGCATTGTTTCTGAAACATGCAGGGAGTGCTCTCACAGACCCACCATGTCTGTTTTCAACAATTCTGCCCTTTGTCTTTTGTGGTGTAGATAAGGCCCGGAGTCCATGAGTTCTCCTGGGAGCGGGAAGGCAGAGGACCTTCGCTGACGTGGGAGCTGCCTGGCAGTGCCAACATTTCCCAGTGAGCCCAGAGATCACGGTGCACCTCCTGATGCTTGGGCCGCCCAGGAGGCTGGTACTGACAGCCATGTTCTCTCATCTGGAACACTCGAGAGGAGCAGATGAAATGCCTCTTTCATGAAAGGGCTCTAAGTTAGAAGTGGAAAACATTATCATATCTTTGATATTTGTTTGCACACTCTTCTACTAAATAATAATCCCCCTTTAAAAAGCTGTTCTCATTTTTAGCTTAAATATTGCATCAAATGGGTCTAGTGCAGTGGCTCACAGGCTATTCATCCACTTGGCAGAACTAGTATCCTACACAGGTCCCGGTTCATGTCCTAGTTACTCCACTTCTGATCCAGCTCCCTGCTTGTGGCCCGGGAAAGCAGTGGAGGACAGTCCAAAGCCTTGGGACCCTGCACCCGCATGGGAGACCTGGAAGGAGGTCATGGTTCTTGGCTTCAGCTATGGCTATTCTGGCCATTTGGGGAGTGAATCAACTGATGGAAGATCTTTCTTTCTGTCTCCTTTTCCATGTAAATCCACCTTCAAATATAAACAAATAAAAATTTTAAAAATTGTGTATTAAATGTTTCTGGCATATTCTTTATAAGGCCTTCAAACTCAGCTATGATATAAAACCTGCAATTAGAAAAATGCAGGTTTAAAGGCATATCTGTATTTTCTGGTGTCCCCTGGTGGTGGTGGGCAGATGCCAGCACTCTGAATCCACAGGCTGAGGTCATCTTGGCTTTGTGGGATTGTCCATCCTTTGCAAAAGCAGGCTAAATGGAAGAGTGGCAGTCTGTGGAGCATCAGTGTCATCCAGGAACGCAAAGACCGTATCTGTCCCCTTTTCCTGAGGAGTCTAGAGTCTTTGTGAAGTGAGCGTTTAGCTGAGTGGCCGAGGAGTCTCATCGTACTTTGAGATAGATTCCTGGCTCCTGCTCCTGACTCCAGCTTCCTGTCATATGGAGACCAGGGCGGGGGAGGGAAAGGGTGGTGATGACCCTTGGTCCCTCCCACCTGGGTGGGAGACCTGGACCGATTCCTGGCTCCTAGCTTAGACTCCCACCCAGCTGCAGCCATTGTGGGCATCTGGAAGAGGTAAACTTAAGCAAGTGCAGTGTACTTATCATGTGTTTTTTTTCCTCCTGTGCCTCTGACTCTGGTCATTGGGAGGTAGGTCTGGTGTGGGTTGAGACCACAAAGTCCCTGCACAGCGGAGGCTAGAACTATTGGGTTAGGAAGGCTTTTTGGGAGCTAACGACTGGGAGATGCTGCTCAATCAGCTTCTGGTTCCCTCACCCCACAGGTGCAAAGCTCTCAGCAGTGAGTTCACTGGCTCCCAGCACTTCCTAGTAGACGGAGGCTCGTCTTGGCTGCTCTCCCTGCCCTTCTCCAGTTGCCCACTTGGAATGCTTCCAGGGATTACATCTGGAATGAACTGCTTGTACACGAAGCCTTGAAGGGAGATCTGTTCTTGGGGGATCCCAGCCCCCCAGAGACTCTTGCTGGTTCGGTGGAGTGGAGAATAAAGGTCAATTTTATTTAGTCTTGTTTTCAGATTCTACTTGTAAAAAAAAAAAATATTGTCACAATGGTGCATCTGTTAATTCTTACACAACTGACATTAATTTTGTACCAGATATTTCCAAATCCTTCTTAGCCGATTTTTATAAAAGCTTCTGGAGTTAGGTGGTATCACACTCACTCTATGGATGCAGAAATTGAAGTTCAAAGATGTTAAACAGGTTTCAAAAAGACCCCATGCAAGGCAGTGTGGGAACTTAGGTATCTATCTATCTATTTATCTATCTATGTATCTATTTATCTTGTTAAAGTCATAGAGAGAGGGAGGGAGGAAGAGAGGGAGAAAGTGCTGGGCGTGGGGATGGAGACACGGTGGAGAAACAGAGATATCTTTCATCTGCAGGTTCAGTCCTCAAATGGTTGTCGCAATGGTCAGGGCTGAGCCAGGCTGAAACAGGGAGCCAGGAATCTCTTCTTTGGGTCTCCCATATGGGTGTAGGGGCTCAAGCATTCAGTCCTTCTCTGCTGCTCTCCCAGGTGATTCAGCAGGGAGCTGGATCGTAAGTGAGGCAGCTGGACTGTGAACCGGCTCTCAGAGGGGAGTTTAACCAGCTTTGTTGGCTCCATAGATCTTTCTTTGTCTCTGAGTTGCACATCTAGTTCCACTTGGGCCCACTCCACTTCCTTCTAGAACATCAGCTGTTCAAAAACTTTCCTGGGGTAGAAGAGAGCCCGACACAACTCCTGCAGTGGCCCTGGGGCTCCAGAGCCCCCTCCCCGACAGGCCTGCTGAGGACCGGCCTCCAGCTGCATCTCTGCCTTGGCGCACATCATCTCTGCCAGTGGCTCCCTTTCTGTGAGCCCTTCGCTGCTGGATCACGTGCACAAGGACTTAAGGTTCTGCTCTGGAGTACCTGCTGCGTGACACAAGCTAACATTTACCATGCTCTCACTGAGGCACCAGACACGGTGCCTTATTTCATGGACTATTCATGACATTCCTGTGGGGACGGGGATATTCATTTCTACCTCATAGATGAAGACACGGGGGATCTGAGAGGTTGCACGAGAACCCAGGCACTCCTGCACAAGATATGGGCAACCCAGGCAGCATCGCAGCTACTGTGCCAGACGCCCGTTCCCATTTCACACCCAGATCTCTACTTGACCCTGGCCCTGTTCAGATGGGGGATTGAAGACTTGAATGTGACGTGCAAGTCTGCTCAGCGGCTGCCCTGTTCCCTGCTCCTGGGCTGTGATCCCATCGCTCTATCTTCCAGCCGCAGCCCAGACACCCAGCACCTGGGAGGGGCTCAGTTCGAGTTGGTTCCTAAGAGGCTGCCCATGGGAGAGGAGTCAGTGGCTGGGCAGCTCGGCTGGCCTGTGCTTTGGGGTGGCGTGGGGGTGTACTGTATTTTCTCTGTTGATGGCCTTGCTTCATTTACCACCCATAGCCTGTGCCAGAGCTGCACCAGCTTGCAGGTGGGATGTGGGTGGGATGGCAGAACCTGCCCCCTCTTGCCAGTTTGAGCTTGTTCTGAGAGGGGCACCCTCCCTGCTACCCCATGGCTGCCTCCCCACCCCGTCCTTGCCTGGCTCTGGTGTTTCTCCATCGCTGTGGACTGAGGACACTCTAGGGATTTCTGTGATTCTTCCAGTGAAACCCTCAACCCTTATATCTCTAATACATTCTCCAGGAACAGTGACTTACAAGGCTTATAATACACTCCACCCTTTAAGCCACATGATTTCACCAGGGTCAAGTGACAGAGGCAAGACGTTGTCCAAATCTGTCCAGCTGCCCAGAGGCATAATATGTCCCGTGGAGAGAAGAATTCCGGGCCATCCGAGGAGAAATGGCAGAGGCTGAAGGAGCCAGAGATGGAGCATAACAGAACAGGACTCCTGAAGCCCAAGATGGGCATGCTTAGGCCCCAGCCACTCTACCCCGAGTGCTCCTGTAGCTACAGCCCCTGCCGCCCAGCCTCCCCCAGCAGCTGAGTCAGCCTGATCCAGGCTCCACTGCTCCAAACACCTGCCCATGTTCCACCTACATCCTTGCCAAGCATGGATGGACCAGTGGACCAGCAGAGGGAGCACCCCTGGGAGCTGGTTAGACATACAATGTCCTAGGCTCACTCCAAATGCACTGAAGTGGGGCATGGCCTCTTATGTCCCCTGTGGCAGCCCCAACACAAGGTGCCTGGCTGCTCAGTAAGTGTGGAGTGAGGGTTTGGATGACCCCACAAAAATACCCAAGAGAGAACAAAGGATACTAGCTAAGGTGTTGAGCTAAGTTACTGTGATCGTGCCTGGAGATGATCTGTGACTCTAAGTAAAATGCACCTGCTAAGGCAGGGCCCAAGTAACAGATATGGAGGTCCTACAGACAAACAGGGGAGGCTTAGTAGGCCTTCTGGAAATATCCCTTTGTACCGCACAGCCTCCTGCCAGCTGAGAGGGTGGGAGCTGATGGGTACCAGGGAGGATTAGCTTTGAGTCTGCTCTTGTGCTAATGCGCCCAGGAAGGTCTGTTGACTCCAAACTGGTGGTAGATGGAGATCACCCTTCGGCTGCTCCAACGGGACCACAAGCTGGAAAAAAACCCACCAGCTCTTTGCCCTCTGTGCCTCTCCATTTTTCATCCTGGAAAGCAGAGGTAACGATGCAGTTTGGTTTAGAATCAGGAGGGACGAATGAAGTCTAAGAGAGGCTGTCAGCACCTTCATTTTATTCTTTAGCATTTTAAAAAAGACTTTAAAAAAATTGTATTCATTTGAAAGACAGACTCATACAGGGATGGGGAAAAGAGAGAGACCTTATATGTGCTGGTTTGCTCACCGAATGATCGCGGTGACTGGTGCTGGGCCAGGCCAAAGTCAGGAGTGGAACAGCTGGGGCTCAACCTGGTGTCTGTATAGGATGCTGGCGCTGCAGGTGACAGCTTAACGTATCACGCCACAACACTAGCCCCTCCACTTTGTTCTTGATTGCTAAGTAGAATTGAATCTAATAGCCAATTGAAAACCAATTAGAGATCTTAATTAGGGGCAGACGTCTCTTGCAGTACCAGCATCTTACATCGGGGTTCTAGGTGCGCTGCCTCTGACCCAGCTCTCTGTAAATGCGCCTGGGAAAGCAGTAAAGAATGATTCAAGTCCCTAGGTCCCTCAGCTGTGTGGGAGACCTGGAAGAAGCTCCTGGCTCTTGGCTTCAGATTGGCTTAGCTCCAGCTGTTGCGGCCGTTTGGGAAGTGATGGAAGAACTCTGCCTTTCCAATAGTGTGTGTGTGTGTGTGTGTGTGTGTGTGCCTGGATTGCTTGGGAGCCCAACAGTACCCTATTCCCATTGCCCTTCTGGACACTGCTTTGACTTCTGAAGAGTCCTGGCTGGCTGCTTCTCCCCAGGTCCTCGCCACCCAGGGGGCTCTCTCCCCCATTTCCCCCATCCAGGCCAGCCCTCACCTGCTGGTCTGCAGCTTCCTCTGGCTCCTCTCTGGCCTCCTGCCAATTTCCTTCCACAATGTACAGCCTCTTGGAGTTAAAACAATCCACATTGTTCAGGAAGGCCATAATTTCCCATATCAGTCTCTGCCCTAGAATAAGATTTGGAAATCCCCTGGCTGGTGGGGTGGGGTGCTGGTGAATGGAGGCTCTGAAACTCAGCCCAGAGTTGGGGGGCCCACTGGGGAGGGAGGCGGGGAGATGGTGGTCCTGGTGCCCCAGAGGATGGTGATTCAGAGGTCAGCCTCATGCTGATCAAGGGCTGGTCAGCATACCAGGCCTGAGAGATGGACTTGTCCGGCTTCTGGGCTCAGCGTGAGAGGGAGGACTCAGCCCCTGTGGGCTTTCTGCTGCTCATGGGTGAGACGCTATAGAGCCCAAGGCCCAGGGTAGCCATGGGCAGCAGCAGCTGAGTGCATCTCCCTGGGACAGGCTTTGGATGGTTGGGAACCGGCTTAGAGATGTGTCAAAAACAGCAGAGCCGGCCTTCAGGATTCTCAGGGGCTCAGCACCAGAACCTCCAAGCTGCAAGGACACTCAGTGCCTCACAGGTCCCTAGCACCTCCTGTCATCCTCACTCCATCATATCCAGGTCCCCTGTAAGACCCAAGGCCGTGCAAACTCCGGAAGTTGTTAGACTGCTGTGCTTAGGGGGTGATGGCAAGCACATGGTCAACCCACAGCCAGCACTTACTCTAATGAGTCTGACCAACAGATGGTTGAATCCATGAATGGGAGACTCAGGGATACACTGTGGCTCACTCCTGTCTTTCAGGGAATGTTGGCCTTATCCCCAGTGTACAGGGCCCTGAATTCCCAGTGACACTGGTGCTCGATGCCTTTCCTACCACTGGGGACACTGGGTTTCAAAGCAAAATGGTTTTCTGCCAGCGGTGAGGACAAGAGAGAGGGGAGATTCCTGTCTTGTCCCTGGCTCGTGGACTAAAGGCTGGGGTTTGGTGACCGACATCGCTGGCCTTGACTGGGATTGCCACATGGGATGGCATCAGAAAAATGTCAGGGAGGCCTCTTGATGGCTGCCTGGCATGTGTGGCCCATGATCGTGTTGCCTGTAGACCCCAGTAGGCTCTAGAATGTTCCATGCAGCTCTGCACAGGCATCTTGGGTGTCCTTGTCCCCCATCTAGGGAAATGATGAAGAAGTGTGGGACCCCACTGCAGTGTGACTAGGGCCACTGCCCCAAGACGGGCAAACTCAGGGCCCGCTACTGGGGAGTGATGGGAAGGTGTGGTTTCCCAACGTTGTCGGTTGCGTGCTGAGCCAGGTAGGACACGAGGAGTCCACAGTCTGCTCGATTGGTCACCTCCTTCTGCACAGGTTGCCTGCACCCTCACTTCCCATGCCCAGGCTTCCCATCCAGGTGTGAGGGATGAGGACAAGCTTTAGACAGGACTGCTTAGTGTCTCAGGACTGTAAAATGGGCCTTAGGATCCCATGACCTGGGAAGCTTCCAGTGTGCTGCCTGCCAAGATGGGGGAGGCTCCAGCTTGCACACCCTGGGCAGCTACTCTGGGCTCAGCTACAGGTTACTGGTGGGTGTGGGAGCTGCTACAACCACGAGGCCATGGAATGTGCTCCTGTGTGGCGATCTGGCTTCCAATCCACAAAATGCCGCACGCGTGAGTCGGTTTCACAGAAATCAAAGCACCCAACGGCAGGGTTGTATATATAAGGGCTTTTATTTGCAGTGGTTAGAAGAGAAAAAAAAAAAGAAAGAAAGAAAGAAAAGAAAAAGCCTGGGAACAATCTGAAGGCCCACTAACAAGGAAATGATTAACCTCCCCGTGGTACGACCGTACCGGAATGTGACATGGCAGTGTGGAAGGATGCATTAGCTGAGGGGTAAACCGAGGAAAGCTGCTGATGCTGAGAGCTTAACAATGCAGCGGGAAGTTACAGAGGTAACATACCAGGGGAACACGTAGTGTCTTATAGCATCTTAGAAAGACAGAACGAAGCAAATACCCTTGCGTGTACCTCTGGGTGGAGTAAAATGGTAGAGGCCACCTCTACGAGGGAGTGCGACTGGGGAGGATGGCTCGGAAGGGGCAAGGAAGCAAACATCCTAGGAAAATGAGGAGAAAGAAGGGAAAAGCACACCTGTGTCATACAAATTTGCACATTTGTATATGCAAATCATCAAGCTTGGGCGTTGGGAAAGCCTGAGGAAACATCGATTCAATCAGATGCTGCAATTACATGGTGAGCATTAGATCTTAAGAGTTCTATTCCAATTGTAACATTGCTTTTCCAATCAACTCCTAGGGTGGAAAGTTGAGGAGAGCAGAGATGCCTTGCCCCAGCCCGGTCTTGCCCCGGGAGCACACACCAGGTCACCCTTCCCTAAGATGACAATCCAGATCCTTAAAGTCCACACTCGGGTCGCTTCCACAAAGGACTGAGTCCAAGCAGACTGAGAGTCTAGCCACGAGGGATGCGTTCTCTTCCGTGCCCTGCTTAGCTGATGTGTGTGGGATGGTTCATAGAACGTGGCAGCCAGAGGCCTGCAGCATGGAGACGGGGCCCATTCGCCTCTGTGACCATTACCTGTTGCTGAACTGAGAGCCAGGGCTTGACTCGGAGGCACCAATCCCTCCCTGCTTCTTCCTTTTCTCTCTCTGCTTTCTTGTTATTGTTTTCTTTTGGGAAAAAGATTAAAACAGAAATAATAGAACCCAAAGAAATAACCTCAGCGTGTGCTGCGTGTCTTGATCTAGAATTCGTGGGCTGTGGGCAGCCCTGGAACAACGCGCTGTATTAGCTCTCCTCCCCAGAAGGCCCTGCCCTGCCCCTCTCCTGTGTTAGCCTGAAAACCTCCCAGGTGAGTGCAGTGGGAACCCAGTCCCGAAGGCACCAGGGCCAGCACGTGGCCACCGCTCCAGACTCTACAAGGAGACTCAGGAAGCTCCCATGCTAACAGGGTCCCACAGCTCCTGGGGTTCAGAGAGGCTGGTGGGATGTCTTAGCGTATCAGATTTGTCCTTTGTGTGTGTGTGAAATCTAAGCTCTGTACATGTTTTGTTACACTGGGATTTTAATGAATTGTGCGTGACTTTCTCATAGGATCTCCTTCAAGACCTTGCTTTTTTGGCGAGAAGAACTCAGAGAGCTGGTGCACTGTCCCCAGTGAAGATGCTCGGATGGGTGTTCATCAAACCACGCCCTTGGGACCGGCTCAGGAATGGGAGCAAGTGCTGCTTCTCGCTGTGAAAACAAGAAGCTTCATGTACAGGTGCACCCAGCTCTACACCTGGTCTGCGCTGAGTCAGCCTGGCAACATTTTCTCCCTCTGTGCTGTCTGGGTCTTTCTCGAGCTTTCCTTTTAGCCTATATTTATCTGTTGGCTTGACAGGGGACTAAACTAAACTTCCAGGCATCAGGGCACCCAGCCGTGGGCTCAGGTCTTTTCATTTACTTTTGCAAGTGGATGTTTCACAGTTCGGAGAGCAACATTTGCCTGTGGCCCTTGAAGTGGTCATGTGACAACTCTGTGATTGGACAGAGCGGAAACCTCGGTGTTTGTAAGTCATGGCTGGCTGATGCCTCCAGACAAGCACCTACGCTTCTCTGGCCTTTAGTTTTCTCATCTGTGAATTGGGAAGGATGCCTGGCTCCGAGGGTTGTGGGAAGCACCATGAGATGCTTGATTCAGCTGCGGAGGCATTCCTGCACTGAATTACCAAACACACACACTTCCTCATGTGCCAGGCACTCCGCTCGGAGCAGCAAATGTGCGATGCTTGACACCCTCCTGACACACACATGCACACACATCTCACACACACACATTTACCAGGGACAAGCAAACACCTGGGTGTGATCATTGAAGCACTGAGGAATTCAGCTCCTGGTACCTTCAGAATGCCATGGGCTGAGGGGTGGGGAAGGAGGAACGCTACCCCTCATCATCGCCCGTCTCCTTGCCATCTATTTCACCAGGACCCAGGTGAAAACGAGCAGGCACAGCATCACCACGGGCTGGCCCGCAGCCACTGGAAATCCAGCCCCCCTTTCCAGCCAGAAGTCGCAGTGCTTGATGGAGCACAGCTCCTTGATCAGCCGCCACAGGACCCGCTGGTGCAGCTTGTCCTGCTTCTCCCGGGAAAACTCGCCCTGGTTGGCCGCCTGCGTGGTGTTGATGCACTTGGCCACGAACACCTCCTTGGTCACGTTGCCTTCAGAACAGCCGTCGTAGCGGATGCCATCGGGGAACTGCCAGTAGTTGGCCTCGTAGTACTTGTTGCCCTCCGGCCCGAAGTCGATGTCAAGCTTCTGGCCCTGCCGGATGAAGGTTCCGGGACGGTTCTCAGCCACGCGTGCTTCTGTGATCTGGGCTGTGCTGGGCAGTGTCTTGCGGTTCCACTTAATCCTGTGCTTTATGCCTCTCGCCTTGACTGTGGGCAGGAGGCTGAAGAGCAGGACGCAAACAATGGCCACGCCCCATCCTCCCAGATGCTTCCTCATCATTGTCAGAACCTGCAGGAGAAACAGCCAGGATGGTTAATTTCCCACTGGGCTCTCTAGGCTGCCCTGCCTGCTTTGTGGCATCCTTACCCCAGTCTTGGCCTTTTCAGGGAGTTAGATCTGCTCAGAGCTGTGGTCCTTACCTTCCCCTCCCCCACATGGATAAGAGGCTGAAACAGACAATCAGCAAGCCTTTGGGGATGTGCTGGAAATGAATGACTGATGACGCCACAGGTGTAGGTTTTTCTGGTCCTCTCAAGTCGGTTCATACGAAGGGGCCTGGAGGAAGACTCAGCGGAACACTTGCAACCAAGCGCTTCTCGGCGAGGACAAGATTTTTGATCATCCCTCTTCATTCTCTACTGCGCTAAGCTGGCTTTGTCTCCTGTGCGTTCCTTGCCATCCTTCTTAGAAAGTTCCTGATGCTGACCCTAACGGGCTCAACGTTATGAGACTGGAGGTATGGAGTGACAGACAGGTGGTTTAAGCATCCTCACTGCCCCTCTCTCATGGAGTCCAGGTGTGTCCAGCCAGCTCTTCCCTGGGCTTCACGTGCCCCTGCTCAGCTCACCCGCTTTAAAGACTTGTTCGTTGTCATTTTATTTGAAAGGCAGACACACACACACACGCACACACACACACACGCATCTTCCATCCACTGGTTCACTCACACAAATGCCCACAACAGACTTGGCCAGATTACAGCCAAGAGCCGGGAACTCAATCCTGGTTTCCCACGTGGATGGCAGGGACCCAAGTTCTTAAGCCCTCACCTGCCGCTTCCCAAAGGGCACACGTATTAGCAAGGCGCTGGACTGGAAGTGGGGTATTGGGCCTTAAGCCAGGCATTGCGATGTGAAATGCAGACTCCCATTGCTCCACGTACCTGCCCTGCTGCTAGCTTCTGATTGTGAACTTCCATTCCTGTCAGTCAGACAGGAGGGCCGGGGACAGCAAAGGGGCCCCAGAAGAGCTAGCGGTGACCTTGTAGAATAGCCTTCTTGCCCTGCCATCACCCCGACCCTGTAACTCCCTGCTTCTGGCTCCTGCAGTGACCACAGCTACTGTGGCAATCACAGCCCAAGGCTCACGTTCGGGCCATTCCAGCACCTGCAGCTCCACATGCCTCACGGATGCAACAAGAGCCCTCACTGCCTCCTGGGAAAGATCTGCTGTGAGGCTGCAGGCACTTGGCTTGCTGAGCCCCCAAGACGCAGAGTTCCCCAGTGCACCTGTTAGAATGTTCAAACTCCAGACAACACTAGCTGCTACAGGTCTTTTTTTTTTTTTGGTCCCCAAAAGCGAAACAGTTAAAATGCAAAGACCTCACAGAGCTTTCACTGCGGCCAGTGCCTCCTGTCTGCGGGGCGCTGGAGCACCCCACCTCCAGCACCTCATCCCTTTCTGCCCTCAATCTCAGCCAACCTAGAATGTCACACACACACACACACACACACACACACACACACACACACACACTTATCTCAAACAGAGGGACATGCCCCACATTGCCACACATCATGGGTTGGTGGAACCCCTTGGTTGGAGAAAACTTTATAATGAATTAATAAACGAATGAATCAATCAATCATACGATACAGTTCCAAAGGCTCTGGGATTTCCCCTTCCACTCCCAGATCCTCTCCCTACACAGATTTCCCCTATTTTAACACAATACAATAGGCCTTCAAAAACAGTCATAAGTGGTTGGAGAAATGTTAAAGAAGAAAAACTCCAGAGGTCATGGTAAGGGAGCCGGCACTGGAAGGCTGGGACAGGGTTTTGAGAAAGAAAGAAAGCCTGAACAGAGAGAGACTTCCTTGTCAAACATGGTCCCCAGCGGCCAGCCCAGAGGCAGCATTTTAGCATGGGATCTGAAACGAGACCATGAAGGGATATTCTCGCAGGCCTCTCTAGAGGGACCCATCCCAGCATGTGGAGAATGGAGGTAAGGAGCTCCCCACCTGGTTCACCGGCTGAGGTCCAGATCAGATTAGAAACCAGCAAGCCTGCTCACCAAGACCCCCTCCCCGACACCTACCTGGAGATCTGGGCTGGGAGCTGCCTCTGGGGGACTGGGAGCTGCAGGGGTCCTCAGCAGCCGCTGGCCCAGCTATATGGGAGCTGATGGGGGAGGCGGCCTCCCCAGCTGCTGTCCAAATATGGAAGTCCTCCTCTCCCCAGGCAGGACCAATCAGGGGCTCGGGGGCCTCCTTCATCATGGGAAGGAAGACCTCCTCCTGGTCACTCTGCTGATAAAGAGCACGTGACAAAGCTTAGTGACTGGAGACGTGTCCTTTAGAGTTGGAACCGGACAATGCCTTCCCAGTCCTGTCTCAAGCAGAGGCCACTTACCCACCTTGCCGGCCCCCGCCACCTGACCGGCACGTGCTTGCCGTGCTGCACCCCTCAGCAAAGTGGGCGTTTTAAGTTATCTTCTGGGGAGAGGGAAGATCAGTTCAGAAAGAAGCCACCTGTTTGTTAGGTGGGCCCCCACAGCCAGGGCCCACAAGATGTGGGTGTCAATTGGGTAGGTGGGAAAGCAGGATTAGGGTGGTGGGACAAATGAGAGGACGTTGCAGCTCTCCTGGCTGCGAGGGACCATGTGGGACTTTGAAGGACAGAGTTAGCCCCAAGGCCAAAGAGCCATAGAACAGACAGATGGGGGGGGTGTGCTCAGCAGGGTTCCTTCGTATCTTTCCCCATGTGCAGGGAGGGAGATGGGAGAACTCCCACATTCTTGGGCTCAACACTGACTGACCACCTGGCCTGTGCAAAAGACGCTTACTCAGTTGCCCCTGTAGGGGTCCCTTCTACAAGGGGAAATGCCAAATGGCTTCCGGAGCTGACTCTGGGCTAGGATTTGTCTATACAGGCAATTTGATCTTTATCCTGGCTGGAACCCCACCGACCTCTGCCAGATTTTTATTTAACCGCGCTACTTAGCAATGCAAAAAAGCGGCCACTTCTGACTGGCCAGCAGAGGGCGCCAGAGGAGCAAAGACTTCTCCAACCGGGTGTGGAAAACCCGGCACTTTGGGGGCAAGGAGGGGGGCGGGGTACTCCTCCCAGCCTTTCCATCTCTATTTCATTTTCTTCTAAACATTTAAATTTCCTTTTTAGCATCACAGACTTCCTAAGCTTAAGAACACACAGCAAACACAAGCGCACCAATCCTATAATCTTAGCAGAGACTATTTGCAAAATGTAGAGAACAAATCGCCTCCTATTTCACAGCCAGAGACCTGCCTGTGATTAGCTAAATGCTCAAAGTTGTAGTTAAGGTTGGGCTTGTCCTGCACTAGCCTAGCTCCTTCATGCTGTGATGGCATTAGCCCAGGGAGGCCCAAGATCAGGGAGTCAGGCACACAGCAGGTCACCCGGCCAGGCACACAGTAGGTCACCTAGCCAGGCACACAATAAGGCCACCCAGCCAGGCACACAGTAGGTCACTCAGCCAGGTATGCAGCAGGTCACCCAGCCAGGCACACAGTAGGTCACCTAGCCAGGCACACAATAAGGCCACCCAGCCAGGCACACAGTAGGTCACTCAGCCAGGCACATAGTAGGTCACCTAGCCAGGCACACAGTAGGTCACCCAGCCAGACTTCCTGCAGGTGCACCCACTCTCCCATCTGGACTCTGTTCCGTGCACCTGCCTGCCCGCTCCAGGCACACTGGGCTGGAGCCCTCTCCACCTCTCCCTTTCCGTGCCCAGAGGGTGGTGGGAGGCTGCTCTGAGTTGAAGAGGCTGTGGAATTTTGTTGTGAGTGAACAAAAGGCTGCTGTCAGGCACCCAGGGTGGCAAGGACTGTGGCAGTGCTGGCCAGAAAGGAGGAGCTGTAAGACCACGTCAGCTGTGAGGCTGGGCGGAGCCGAGGGACTGCAGCACAGTCAGGCTGCCACTCCCACCCAGGACCCCTGTCAGGTCTCCTCGGCAGGACTTCCCAGCCTGGGCGACGGAGAAGTCTGGGAAACGTCATCTCTGAGGATACAGGCAAAGTTTCAGCAGGTGGATGGAAGGGACTGATGCAGTCTGTACGTGGGGTGGTTTCCAGTCTAGTGGAGAGAACCAGACTCCTCACAAAAACCAGCCAGTGAAGCCACCCAGCTCCCGGGCCCCTGAGTACTTGTTTATTTGTTTGTCAGAGATCCAGAGTTTTATTTATTTATTTATTTATTCACTTTTTCCTAGAAAGCATTTTGGGTTTAAAACCAGGTAAGGGAGACACATTTCTGGCGCATGGGCAAAGGGCCCGCCTGCCGGCTCCTGCCCTGCCGGCTCCTGCCCTGCCGGCTCCTGCCCTGCCAGCTCCTGCCCTGCCGGCTCCTGCCCTGCCAGCTCCTGGGCCGGGAGGCCTTCCAAGCACACACAGGACGGTAGGGGGAATGGACTGGAAACTCACCTGCTGCGCCACTGCACACAGCTGTTTTCTTTCTTACTTCCATGAGGTCAAGAATGCCACGAGGCCTTTTCTGGCTTGTGTTGCTGTCGTTTTTGATCTTGAGGGCGTGCAGATTTGGGCCACGGTTGGTAGACATGGCAGACTGAAAGTCAATCACACGCAGACGGCTTTCTTGAACAGAAGGGAACAGAAATGGACTGGCCATCCAGATGCCGCAGCGTCCCCCTTCTCATCCCCTCTTATCCTAGCCTGGCAGTTCTCTGCCCCCTTTTTTTTAAGAGGTCCATTGCAGGCAGTTTGCTTAGCGTGCACAGCGCCAACCTGCGGTGCCATCAGCTCGCTCTCTCGTAGCTCCCTCGTCTAGTGCTGGCACACTCTTACCGTGCCAGCAACGACTCCTGCAGCACAAGCAGTCACCTCCCATTCCTGCATCTCCTCTCCAGCCCCCGGCAAGCACGGATCTGCTTCTGTCTCTACGGATTTGCCCGTTTTGGGATATTTCACGAGCCACAGGGCATGGGATCTTTCGAGAGGGCGATTTCCACTTAGCACTGTGGGTTTCACGTTGTAGCATCTAACAGTGAGACCATCCAGGCCTGCTGAGGTCTTGGCCACACCTTCAGGTGGGCGGCACCAGCCTTGCCCACCCATCTCCTAACTGGTTAAGAGACCACCAGTGGGGAACATCTTACCTGTAGGTTCCCCGCCCAACAAGGAGGGGTCAGGGAATGCTTAAAATTATAAGACCCTTCCTCAAATCTTTGGTGTCTCTCTCTCTCCGCTTTTGAGAGGCACCCCACCTCCCGGCTTTCTCTCTCGGGAGGTGCTTCCCCTTCCCTCCCTTCCTGCTCACCTGGTCCCTTCGCAAATAAACTTTTCTGTCTGCAACAGATTCCCGTCTTTTTATTTCTGCACTAAGCTGAGGAGAGAACCCACCGGGATTTTCTGGTAACAAACAGCACTTGCTCCTCTTTATTGCTGAGTTTAAGCAGAGTTTCCTAAAGAGGTCATGACAAGTTGAGTGCAAATCATGCATGGATTCAAAATTTTGCACCAAAATAAACTTATTTTTTAACTTCATTTTTCCTATTTTTGGGGGGGGGTGTGAGAAATGTGCTTATTTTGCTTGAAAGGCAGACTTACAGAGGGCGAGGAAGAGCCAGAAAGAGAGAACTCTTCCACTCTTTAGCTCATTCTGCAAAAGGTTTGGCCAGGCAGAAGCCAAGAGCTTCTTCCCGGTCTCCTATAGGAACATGGGGGACCCAAGCACTTGGGCCATCTTCTGCTGTGCTTTTCCCCAAGGTCATTAGTAGGGTCCTGGATCGGAATAGAGCAACCAGGACTCGAACCGGCACCCATATGGGGTGCTGGCATTGTAAGTGGAGACTTAACCCACTGTGCTACAATGCTGGCCCCTCCAGGGACTTTTGGAAGATCTGGCCTGTTGTATGGTTTCCAGCGCTTTACCAGATGTGCTCTCGCAGCTTACGGCTTTGCGACTTTAACTTGGGAGATCCCTGCTGTTCACTGACTCCCCAGATGTGTCAGAAATGAGACGTCTTGGTTGAGACAGAGGCAAATTGTTGGTTCTGCTTCTTGAGTTTGTCTCCTTGTAGCCTCCGGACACTGTCTCAGCTCGGGCTGGAAGGGGCAGGAATCAGACATGGAGCAGAACCACCACGGGCCGCTTCCATGAATGACATCAGACAATTTACCCTGTAAATAATTCCCAGGCTAAGAACGGTTTCTCCTTCACTGCCTGTGGGGAAACCGTGCTTGACTGAGCATGGCTCTTCCTTCCACTAGGAGACCGGAAGCCCTCCTGGTGGGCTGGGCTGGTCCACGACTGTGGTCTGGGCTCATTGTCCCCATGGTGCCAAGGAAAACAGCAAACCTACCACCTGGGCAGGCAGTGTAGAAAAGGGGTCTCCAGATCATTTGGCAAGAAAATCCTCCTGCCTGGGGGTGGGGGGCAGGGGATGGCATTGAGGGACATCCAGACATCTAGGCAAAAAGGGAAGTTTGGCATGGTTGGAAAATGTCATTGGGCTTGTGGGCCTGGGAAGTCTGGACAACAGGCCAGGCCAGTTGGTCGAGAGCTGAGAGGGCCTGGATCCGTAGAGATCTGGTCCACCTCCACTGCAAGACCTTGGGAAGTAAGCTTTGGCCAGAGAACTGAGCTGCGTGGGTGGGAGCAGGGCGAGGCATGCTTAGCACCTGGAATGTGGCTATGTGCGAGCAGTGGCTCTGGTCAGCCTTCCATGGCACCCACTGAATGACAGTGAACACTCATTGCCCTGTGCTCATTAATGCATCATTGGCACAAGTCCATGCCAGGTGTTTGCCGTGTGTGTGTGTGTGTGTGTGTGTGTGTGTGTGTGTGTGTGTGTTGTGAGCAACACCATCTGGCTTAGAATCCTGCATTTTTATGCCTGAGTCAAACTAAACTGATCTGGTGGGTCATGGAACACTTCACTCTGCCCGGTGTGGAGCAGCAGGCTGCGTTTTGGAAGCTGTACCTTCCACAGAGGCCTTCCCATTCACTCTGCCAGGGTCACCAGCAGGGAGGCACCCTTGGCAACACTAGGTGAGTGAGTGCACGTGCACAGAGCACAGGAGTGAGAGGCCTGGGGGAGGGTGAAGGCGGGGTTCCCATGAGGCCCACATGATTTGTGAAGAGGGAGGCTGACTTGCTGCTGGCGCCTCCCCAGAAACAGGGTGTTTTGACTCCCCCACATTCCTGTGTGGGCAAGTTACAATGAGGTCAGTCACAACGAGCCTAACCCAGTGCAACTGGCATCCTTGGGAGCAGGGGAGCTGAGGGCCTGGGCACACATAGGAGAGGCTGTGTGGAGATACAGGGAGAAGGTAGTTCTCTATGAGCCCAGGGCAGAGGCCTTGGGAGGTGGGATCCCATGAAACTTGCAGTGTCCAGAGCTGTGTGGAAGTCTGCGTGTGTCACGTGAGCTGCCCAGGGCGCAGTACCTGCTTACGGCAGCTCCAGCGGGCTGCTGTGGCTGCATCATCAGCAAGAAGGGTGACAGACACAGGGTCCTGGAAGGATTGTGGGAGAAAGGGTACAGTGAGGGGGGGACGAGGTGACCGCAAGTGGGTAGCTCTGCTCACCACAAACATTTAGATCATGACTTTGCTACTTTTTAAATATTTATTTTATTTTTATTTGAAAGACAGAGTTACTGAGATCTTTCATCCACTGGTTTACTTCCCAAATGGCCACAATGTGCAGAGCTGAGCCTACTCAAAGCCAGGGACGCCCATGTGAGTACCTGGGCCAAGGACTTGGGCCATCCTCTGCTGCTTCCCCAGGCCAAAAGCAGGGAACTGCATGGAAAGTAGAGCAGGAGGGACATAAGCTGATGAGTATATGGGATGCCATTGCCACAAGCAGAGGCTTAGCCTGCCATGCCATGGTGCCACCTCCAGGACTTTTTAAAGAGGGAGGAAAAAGGTGGGTTTGCTGGGATGATCAGAGAGGACAGAACTCCTGGCTACAAGCACCCCAGTGACCCTTAACCTGGGAGTGCCAGCAGGAGATGGCTCACGTTCCAGGGACTGTAGTGTGATGGCAGTGTCCATCCTTTGGAATGTCCTCTGGGTGCTGATAGAAGGGCACCCCAGAAGCCATCCAAAGGGTCATGTGAAGGGCAGAACAGAGGTCCTACTGGGTGGATGGCCACTTACGCTGAGCTTGCTTTGAGGACTGCTGGGTGTCCCTCCAGGTACTCCTTGGATATACATAGAGTCTCCCAAAGCTGGTAACCTGTATGAATCCAGTGGGCAGCAGTCACGTAGGCCATCACTCATGCACAAACACCCAAGACTTGGGACCTTTGTGTTAAACGCTTGCATTATTATCACAAGCAGCAGCAGAGAGCATGGGGCTGTGGGAGGCAGGGGGAGGCGGATATACTAACCAGGTAGCTTTGGACAGTGGCAGAAGGGAGTTTTCTGGATGCCATCTTCTTTTTTTAAATCTCATTTTGATGATGCTTACCTAGTTGAGAAAGATGCATGCCCATGTGGACTGCATTAGGGCTAAGACTGGGGGTAGTCCAGGCTGGGTTAGGCTGCAGCACCCACCAGAAAGTGCCAAGGTGAGGCAGGCCATGTCAAACTGGGCCATAGCATCCACCAGCACACATAAAACCTAGTGGATCGGGCAAAGTAGAGAGCCCAGAAAGGGGGCAGTAAGGACCTACCTACTGGTCCCATGCCCCTGCTGGTGAGCATGAGAACTGAGGCTGGGGGCAGACCAGGTTAGGCAGAGCTACAACACCCATTGGCCTGTGTGTGAGCTGGGTTATGGGCAAGAGCAAAGCTGGGCTAAGAGACCATATCCATCAGTGCATGCATGGGCCAGAGTAAGTCAGGCTGGACGAGCTTTGCCACAGCATCAGCTGGCAAGTGTTGGGACTGGGTCCATCATTCTGCTACGTAAGTGTATTCTGACATTGTAGGAAAGGACAATGGTAGAGAATCCAGCATCCTATTGTTAAGATATATTTAACGGTTCCATTTTAGGAGTCTGTTTTTGATTTGAAAGTAGAGATGCACACTGCATTGTATCTTCACATCTGATGTGACAGTTTCTTTTACAGTTATTATCCAGCCCCTTAAATGAAAAGTCATAAGAAAATCAACAACAGAAAGAAAAAATAGAAAATTAACAGCATGAAGTTAAATAACATGCCACTAAATGACCAACGTGTTGTTGAAGAAATGAAAAAGACAATAAAAAACTGCTGAGGTCCCTGCAGTGGGTGTGGAGGACGAAGGTGTGTGGAGAACTGTTCCATTGCAGGCAAGGCCAGAAGGAATTTCCTGCTGCATAGCAGGGTTGCATGGCAGGGCTGCACGGCAGGGCCTGGTGGGTGTCTCTGCATCCACCTGAAGGCGGTTCTACCTCCCTTTGCATGGACACCGGACCACCCCACTGAGAATTCTGTAATCTATTCAGGTTTTTATTCTCAATGTGAGCTTGGAAATTGATATTGCTGATAACATTTTACAAAAGGGCATTTTACAATTCATGCTGTGTCTGTCTCTGTTGCCCCCATTGACCATCCTTGATCTTTAGCTCCCTCCTTCTGTGATGCATTTCCTCCCTTAACTGATTCAAGATTAAGCTGTAGAATGAGGATTGTATTAGGAATGTGTTACTGATTGATATGCACCATCTATTGAGAGCTTTAAGGTGAAACAAGCAGCAGAATTATTCTTTGATACATCCACTTGTCTTGTGACTGCTTCTGTATAAAGTGGACAGCTTTCTTGCATTTGTCCAGTATGATCCTGAAATTGTAGTGGTCCACTCTTTTCTTTCTACGCCTACTCCACGCACTCTTCTCGAGCTCCGAACTCAGCTGGAGCTGGAGTTTGGCAAAAATATCTTCTTGAAGCAAATGATGGAGCCATCTTCTTAACTCAAAGATCACTGGGACAGTTAGATAAGGCCATGTATGCCAAGGGTTAGGCACATGGTACACTTAGCAAAGGGGTAGCAACACCTGAAATCATGCTGAGCATCGTGCCCGGTGTGTTCCAGGAGGAATTAAAAAGAACAGTCCTGGGCCTGGCATGATATCCTAGTGGCTAAAGTCCTTGTCCTGCATGTGCAGGATCCCTTATGGGCGCTAGTTCATGCTCCGGCAGCTCCACTTCCCATCCAGCTCCCTACTTGTGGCCTGGGAAAGCAGTCCAGGACAGCTCAAAGCCTTGGGACCCTGCACCCATGTGGGAGACCCAGAAGAAGTTCCTAGCTCCTGGCTCCTGGCTTTGGATTAGCTTAGCTCCGGCCATTGTGGTCACTTGGAGAGTGAACCAGCGTATGGAAGATGTTTCTTTCTGTCTCTCTGTAAATCTGACTTTCCAATAAAAAACAAATAAGATCTTTAAAAATAAATAAATGGAAAGAACAGTTCTGGCTCTTTCATGAGAGCAGTGTTTGGCCACCCTGTGTTGGTAAGGCTCTCCAGCAGAACAGGATCTGCTGCGTTCAGCACTCTAACATGAAAATCCACTAAAAATATTGCATGAAAATGTATTTTGGCTGTATGCTTAAGATGTCCAGGGAACACAAATGATTTTGTGCATAGAATTGGGTTCCGTCCCCCAGAGATCTCATTATGTGGACGCGAGCAAAGTCCGGAAGAATCCCAGATCCGAAGCATTTCTGACACCAAGCGTTTCAGACAAGGTCACTCAGCCTACACAGACAGGAAGGCACTTGTCACCTGGAGGTGATCCCACAGTTATGGGGACTGGGGAGTCCCACGATCCACTGTGCATGTGGGAGGCCTGGGAGAATCGTGATGCAATTCAAGCCCCATTCGCAAGGCCAGAAGTAGAAGAGCAATCTCCAAGGACCAGCGAGTCTGCTGGAGGCTCAAGCACAACAGGAGGTGGGGGATCCCAGAGGTGAGGATGTGGCAACAGGGCGGTTTGAGGTATCCTCAGACGAAGTCCCCCAGGACCTGTTTATTTCTCAAGGAGGGGCAAGTGTCCGTCCCTCTGCCTGACACCGTGCTGCCTCCAGGGCGTCCATCTGCTGACTCCGCCCAGCAGGGGAGCTGTGCAGAGAAGGCAGTTCCTGGGTTTGAAAGGTGGGAGGTGACAGCTCCCCTGCCAGCTCTCACATCCAGAGCCTCTCCAGATTCCCACCCGGGGTTCTGTGAGTTCCTCCACCACGATTCCGGCCTCCAGGTTCTTGTTTCTCAGGATCTGGTCCTGAATCAGCAGCATCACTTCTCCCAGCCTAGGGACCTGTAGATCACACAGTGTCCGCCTCAGGTTTATCCTCTCTGAACTTACATGGGGCAGAGGTGGCGGTGGGGAGGGTGGGGCGCTGAGATTCCTCTGCACAGCTGAGGGATTTTTTCACAGCAGGCTTCTTGCTCCCCTGTTGTCCTTCGCCCTAGAGACCTCCCAGCTGTCACCATCCAGCGAGAGTGCCAGGCTGTTGCTTTTCAGGCAGCTGTTGGGTTTGTCTAACAGTTCTGGGAGTAATTCAGGTTTGGGGCTGCCTTCTTTTGCAACCCTCTGTAGAGCCCTAGACTATCTCACATAACAACCCCAGCAGCATCGGCATCACTTGGGAATTGGTTATAAGGTTTCAGTCCTATCCCAGTTCTCAAGGGAGTCTTGGCAGGGGTGGGGCATGGGGGCAGGGAGAAGGGGGAAGACTGTCGTGTTTAATGAGCTGCAGCTACAGAGGAGCAGGCTCCTGCATCCCGTTAGAGTAGTTCACAGCTCAAGCATGGAGTCATCATCCCAAGCTTGTTGGGACCTGCAGATCCACGTGCACATTTTGATTGGAGCAGTCCAACGGAGGACTCACAGGATGGAAATCCCAGCTCAAGTGCAGGGCCAGGCTTGTTGGTGGGGATGGGAGTGGAGGTGGATCTGGCTAGCCAGAGAGGAAGTCACATTTGTTGCCTGGAAACGAATCACAGAATCATGGGGGCCAGATCAGGCCCAAACTGGGAGGGGCTCAGGTTGTGGCTGTGGGATCAAGGTTCAAACCAGAATGGGAGGCAGTCCAGACTCCTTGCAAAGGTGCCGGGACTTGGGTCTCCACCCCAGAAGGATCCTAAGGAAACTGAAGGCAGAACAGGAGGCTCAGTGGGAGAGCATTCTTGGGCTTTGTTTACATGGCTCATTAAAGCTTTATTTTATTTAAAAAAGAAAAAATCTTTTTGTACAACTTACAGGAATCAGGAGCCTAAGATGTAACCATATTGCATTCGCTTTGGTTCTACAACTTCTTGTTTTGAATGACTTGAGTCTTCCTAGTGGACTGAAATTATGACTGTCAGATAGGTAATTTTAAAAAAACTTTATTTACTTGCAAGGCAGTTATAATGAGGCAGAGGTCTTTATCTGCTGGTTCACCCTCCCAGTGGCCACCACAGCCAGGGCAGGGACAGGTTGCACCCAGGAGCCTCATGTGGGTCTCCCATACGGGTGCAGGGACCCAAGCATTTGGGTCATCTTCTGTTGCTTTCTTAGGAGCATAAGCAGGGAGCTGGATCAGAGGTGGAGCAGCAGGGACCTAAACTTGTGTCCATTTGGGATGTCATTTTTGCAGCGATGGCTTAACCCGCTCTGCCAGGCTCAGTCATTAACTAGGAAAATGACCAAAAAAGGGAGGTTGAAAATAATTCTAGAAATTTTTGTTAAGGATTAATTTTGAGGTCTGATTATAAATGAGTACTATTTCTGAAAATTTATACAAAGAAACTTCAAGAAGTTTGTGAAAAACAAAATTAACGAGGTAGTGAAGCCACCCCTCTTGCGAATAACGGGGCCTCCAGGTACTGACTTGGATGTTACCATCTTAGTATCAAGTCAACCCGCCATGCAGCAACACTAGTTTTGGCTGTACTGTAAATTGATGTTGTTCTTAAATTTTGATTTATTTGAGAGAGAGCTTCCCTATTTGCTGCTTTACTTTTCCACAGTATCTTATACCCACACCGGGCCATGCCAAAGCTGGGAGCTGAGACTTCAGTCCAGAGGCAAGGATCCAGCTGCCTGAGCCATCACCTGCTAACCCGGGCGGGCCTGAGAGGACGCTGGATTTGGGAGTGGGACTGGAAGCTGATTGCCCTGTCCCAAAGGGGGGCTTAACCAGGAGGCCAAAAGTCAGGCTTTCATGAAAACTTAAAACTTCCTATTTTCCTGACACCTCACCATCCCCACCAACACCCTGCCCACACCCTATGGCCAGGCTGGTTGGTGCAGCCACAGGTGCAACTTCCTGTTCTTGGGTTTCGACTAACACCCCAATAAAATGTGTGCATGCCTTTCTGTCTGCTGACAACCAGTAAAGGTGGACCCAGTTTGTGGGTTCTCTCTGCCCCCGGGGTAGCATGCCTCATCTCTGGTTCTGGCACCTGTGAACACAACATTCTCTACCATCAACGCGTTTCTCTGTATGTGCTTACCTAAGCCATGTCGGAATGATGAATGATCCTTACAGACCTCATTGACATCAATGGTTGCCGATTAAGCTGACTGCAACTGCTGTCACTTCCTGCGATTATATCTGGCCATTACATCAGCTTCACAGGAAAATTCTACAAGAATAACTAAGAGTACTTAGGAAGGCAGGGGAGGCCCAAAGGGGATGTGCCCTGAAAGTGACTATGACAAAGGACCACAGGGCCAGAGTATTTCAGTCTGACTTAGGAGTGCCTTAGGTGGTATCTTAGGTGGGTAAGTTAGAGCTTGGCTGATTTCACCTCAGTCAAGAAAACCTTTCGTAACTCAGGGCAGGGGGCTGGTGTCTCAGACGGTGAGTCCTGGCTGCCCCACTTCTGACCCGGCTTCCTACTAATGCGCCTGGGAAAGCAGTGAAGATGGCTCAAGTGTTGGAGCCTCTCGACACACGTCGGGGACCTTGATGACCACTTGGGGAGTGAACAAGAGGACGAAATCTCTCCCTTTCTCATATAAATAGATCTTAAAAGGCAGGAACAAACCTGTCAAAGTCCAAGGCCTGGGTTCCTCCCGCAGTGGAACCTCCGCCACGGAGGCAACCCGGCCTGGACCTGGAAAGTGAGGGCGAGGGCGGGATTGGGAGCAGGTGTGTGACACAGCAGCCTTCACAGGATGCTGCCGCGTGGCATGGATACTGGTGACCGCGACTGAAGACTTCAGAGGCTGTTGCTTACCTTAGCTCCTGTTTAATTTTGGTCAGCTAGTAAACACTTAGAAATTTTTTATATGCAAAACAAGTACATGCAGAGTCACAAATATTGAAAATATAAAGTACATGCGTATTTCAAAGACCAGTTCATGGCGTCTCCACTTTGGAATCTTATACAAAACTATTCAGTGCACGTTGAAAGCTGGGTGGGTAGGGGGTCCATGCGAAGGCTTTCTCGCACATTGTTTAACACCTTACACAAGTTAACGCGTTAGGCCAGGTGTGAGTGGCTCTAAGTGGAATCTCTAAGTTTGTCATGTACAGTCTACTTGGTTTGTTTCTTACACACTAGCTACCCGGTGCAGGCCAGTAGCGTGGTAGAATGGTAAAACACATCTGTTAGGTGCTGACATCCAATAATTCAAGGAACAATGTTTCCTGGCTTAAGTAATAATTCTAGAATTTCTTTTTCCACTTGGTGTGGATCAGCTCCATCAGCTCGACTTTCTTCTCAGATTTTTTTTTTTTAAGATTGTCTCCCTATTCCCTGATTTGAAAGCCAATTTCAGAGACGGAGCGCTTGACCAACTATCTGGATGTGGGCAGGAACGAGATGGCAGCTGACACAGGCACCTCCTCTCCTGCACATTCATCGCTGTATTCACGACACAGCTCTCCATACCAACAGGGCTTCCGCCAGCTGCCACTGCCCTCTTCGGCTTCCACCATCTGTTTAAACCGCTCTGCTTTCCAGTTAAATCGACAAAGACTTTTGTGTCTTTTCTCCCCTACCTTCATTATATCTACAGCTTGTTACTAATGGATGGGAGGCTGGCTCCCGGGGCACGATTTCCAGGTTGAAGCCTGTCATGTGGGACACAGGGGTGCTCACTCCCTATGGGTGGGTGCTTTGGCCAGAGGTGGGGCCTTGCACCAGTGCTGATGCCCTGTGCCCTGGCTGCCAGGCCACAGGAGGCAGTACACCGGCCAGCTCTCTGTAGGCACATAGCATGTGCTTCCGAGGAGCTAATTTGAGTATCATGTAGCCTCTTTCCAAACATGGCAGAAGTGATCTCCGATTTCATTAAAAAAAAAAATTGGTGGAAACTTTTTTTTTGGTGGAGTGGCAGCCGTGCCCTGAGCTGGGGCTGCGGAGGGACCCAGGGAAATGCTGAGCCAGACAGGGGTTGTCAAGGATGGCTTTTGAGAGCTGTTTGCCCTTGACCTGCTGTGCTGGGCCAGAAGTGAGCCTAGGTTCCCTAACAATAACGTGTGGTCTGACTTCAACTCTGGCTGGCCCAGCAGTAGCACTGGTCATCTGTGAGGGACTCAGTCGGAGGGGAGGAGAGCCCTTGAGTAAGCTGCATCCAGGTCAATGCAACGTCTCCCAGTGTCTGCCAGTGCCCAGGGTTCTCAGTCCATGGGTGAGAGGGGGTGGGAAAAATAGAAAGAGAGAGAGAGAGAGAGAGAGAAGCAAGAATGAGACTCCACCACTCATGGGGCTGCAGGTGGACACCCCTCCCCACCCCCCACACGGACGAAGATGCAGACAGCAGCAGAAGCAAGGAAAAGCCCTTGCTCATCCCACTATCAGGAAAATGAGGAAGGAGATGAGCAGGATCACGGGCGGTGAGGAGAAGACCACCACACTGGCCGCCCTCTGGTAGGAGGCCTGGTACTCCTGCTGGTACTGGGTGACGCACATCTGCTCCACCACACGCTCCATCATCTTGATGTCGGTCTCGGTGAAGTTCTCTCCTTTGGTGGTGGTGGTCACCGTGTGCTGCTTGATTGTGATGTTGACGCAGTCGTGCACAAAGTTGTTCTGGTTGCTGTACTGGTCCACGGGCTTGTAATACACTTGGTTGGGGTAACGGTACATGTTATCCCGATAGTAACGGTCCTCATACTCGTTGCCGAAGTGTATGATGGGTCTGCTCATGGCGCTCCCCAGCATGTAGCCGCCCAGACCCCCGACCACCGCCCCAGCCGCCGCGGCACCTGCCACATGTTTCATGTTGGTTTTTGGCTTACTGGGCTTACCCCACTGATTGTGGGTACCTCCTTGACCCCAGCCGCCACCATGGGGCTGACCCCAGCCACCACCATGAGGCTGACCCCAGCCACCACCGTGGGGCTGACCCCAGCCACCGCCATGAGGCTGACCCCATCCGCCACTCTGGGGTGGGTAGCGGTTGCCTCCCGGGCTGCCCTGACCCGGGTATCGGCTCCCCCCGGTGTTCCATCCTCCTCCGGGTTTTGGCCGCTTCTTGCAGAGGCCCACGTCACTCCATGCGGCCACAAAGAGGACCAGCAGCCAGTAGCTGAGGTGTGCCATGCCCAGTGACCTGCAAGACAAAGAGGAGGTTGTCAACAGCCTATATTTACTTGGAATCCACTTGGGGTCTGGGAATGGATGCATCACAGCAACACCCTCTTCCTGTGGGATGTTTCCATAGCACCCAGAACTGGGCCATGGTGTGCAGGGCATCAGAGCTCTTCTTCCTATCCTAAGGACGACCTTGACCGTGAGTTCATTTCTACAAGCTTGAAGGTGGAAGGCTGGCCCTGCCGCTCCCACAAAGTGTTTGGACTTGCAGGAGTGGCCTTCATCCACTGGTTGAGTCAGGGCTCAGGGTTTCCTCCCAGCAGGGGTCCTTACAACGGCACAAGTGCTTGAGCGACCCAGGAAGCTGAGCTGGAGCATCCAGTAGCAAAGACATCAGCTTAGGGGTGTGGTTCTCCTATTCCAAGGGGGACCCCTTTCTGCACATGGGGATTGCTCCCCCTTGTCCCTGTGCAGGCACTTGCTGGAGTTGCTGTGAGAGCACCTAGAGGACCCTGGTGCGTCCTCTGCTGGGAGCCAGAGGCCAAGCGTGGTCTGAAGAGGTAGCCTAGTAAGTTTAGCTACTGTCTGGGGAGGAAACCTCGGTGGCTGTGGCAGGGCTGAAAGCGCTCTGCAAACAGCTGGCCCAGTGACCCCTGTGAATATAAGCACAAGTCCCTCTTGTTCACTGCTGGGCTTTCATGGACTGGGGCAGTGCCTGGCACAGCGCAGGACACAACAGAGGTGTGTTAGGAGGAGGAATTCATGTTCCCAGGCAAGGAATTCCTAAAGTAACTTGACTAGAGATAGCTAAAACCTAGGGTGTGGCAAGCCCACACCCCCCACCTGCCCCAGACAGGGCTGTCCAGAGTCAGAAGGTGGGCTGTGTTCCCCAGAAGTGCGGGCACTCACTTATTGGATGAGCTTGGTTCATTAGTTGGTACATCAGGTAATGTGATAACGAGCAGCCTTTCATAGCATGCACCTTCATCAAGTTGAGCCTCTCCTTTCAGATTAAAGGCCTTATTTACTGTGCCACTCAGTTCTGGGGGCTGAGAACAGAGACCTGGGCCCGAATGATAATCCCAGCATGCTCTAGGACACCTCGGCTGTCTCATTGCAGCAGGGCTCGTCCCAGGTGCCTTCCTTGGCATATCAGCAGGGAGCTGGATCGGAAGCAGAGCAGCTGGGACTGGAACAGGCACCCATCTGGGATGCTGGAGTTGCTGTGCCACAGCAATGACTCTGATCTTCAAATTTTGAGAACAATCAGCAAATTATCTGTCATAGCCTTCAGAGCTAATGACTAAACTGGATCACATACCTCAGAAGAACTACTGAGCAGAGAAATGCATTAACTTCCGGCTCATGACGCTGCAAGTGGTCACAGTGATGACAAGGAAATCAAAATGCATCGGAAAGCATTTCTAAGTACATGTCAAGGCCATTCAGATCTCCTTTGGGTGGGGGTCAGGCGGGGTCCTGGGATATGCTGACCAACTCCATTCTGAAACCCGACATATCCCAGCAGCCACCTCCCTGTCTGCTCTGACCGACCCCTGCTCTGTTTTCCCAGGGGGGCCCAGCACTTAACCTCCTCATTGCCACACACCAGATGGGTTACAGATTTTTCCTTTTTTTTTAAAAAAAATTTATTTTTAGCATTGCTTACATAGTTGAGAGGGATGCATGCCCATGTGGGTCTCCGATTAGAGTGGGTAGGGTACAGTATGGAAGAAGGTGGGCGGGACAAATGCTTCAATTTTTTTTCTCCTGTATCAGCAGGGAGGGGGCCCACAGATCTTACCAGCTCTGACTTGAACATGAATCCTAAGCCCTTCACTACTCGCTCCCCAACTCTGCCATCATAGTGGGTGCTCCCATCACGTCTCACCCATCTCCCTTCATACTCTCCCAACAGGCTGGCCAGTTGCCATAGAGCCCATAGTTGCCATAGCCCCACCAAGTTCATGCCCTCTGGAGTGCTGGAGAAGGCCGTTCAATATGCAAGTCTCATGGTGCCACTTTCCTGCCCCTGGATGCCTCTCCTTTGTGTGCAAGATAAAAACCCACAAGTTCTGGCCAGGCTGCCTGGGCCCTTCCTCCCACCCTGAGCTGGTTCCAGCTGCTGCTCCTCTCATGGCACAGCCCACCTCTGGACCTTTGCACCTGCCGCCCTATGGGCTTGGCAGGTTCTTCCACCAGCTCTTCCTATGGCTCCAGTCTGCTCACATACATATCATCTGGGTTAAGTGCTTCTTACCACTCCACCTCACGCAACCCCTTTCCCAAAGCACCCACTGCCACCTGACACATGGCACCATCTACTGCTGTGCTCAAGCGTAGGCTCTTCCAGGGAAGGGGTCAAACTTTGATCACAATAATGTCTCCAGACACAGTACCTGACTTACAGATGTGTAAAAATGGATGCGGGACAGATGACTGAGTTTGCAAACAGCTGTTTGAGGACAGTGTGATAAACAGATGAGAGCTAAGTATTCACGGTGGACAGCTAAAGAGAGCCGTATTTATAAAGCTACCTTCTTGTCTGTGAGGGCTGCTTACACCCTGAACTCAGAAGTCACTGCAATGGGCTCTGGCCCACAGGAAAGGGGCAGGCTGGGAGACGGGTAAGGTTAAGGCCATGACGGTCACAGCTCCATGAGGTCATCTCGCACAGGGCACAGGTTCAGAGAGACAGAAGAGAGGAATCCACCCCTGGATTTGGAGCACAGATGGTGGTGAGAGAGGACCCCGGTGGGTTTGGGAGCTCCAGGGCGGGGAGCTGCAGCGGGACAGTGGAGAAGCAGGTGTGTAACAAGGGCCTCGTGAGCAAAGCTTGGGCGGCAGTTGACACCTCTTGTTCCCGTGCTAACTTGAGCAGTGCTCCCTCTATAGTTTTAGGAATGGCCCAGTTGGATGCTGTGTCCTAGAGCCAGCCAGCCAGCCTCATCACAGGGCTGGCGGAACAGTCTGGACTTGACCCTGAAGGCACTGGGGAGCCACTGCAGAGTCTGGGGTTCTCTCTTAGGAAGAGTGTGGAGAATGGCCACAGTGGGGAGGCTTTGGGTGCGTGTAAGCTGGGAAGCAGGGAAGACTCTTTCCTGGGATGGAGGGGCGAGACACAGCATCTGCCAGGGAAAGGCGAGCCACAGCAGAGATGATCTGGAAGACAGCCTTGGAGGGGAAGGGAAGGGCCTGGGGAGGAGGTGACGTGCCAGGCAGGTTTCCAGGCTGTACCACTGTGCAGTCCAAAGACAGCCCAGCCTGAGGAGCAAGTCTGTAGGGCTGTGGCTTTGGCGATGCTATCGTCCCGAGTGTGGGATGAAAGATAACACTGGGTGGTTTGCTTGCCAGGCCTGGAGCTGAGGATAAACAGGATCTGGAAAGCAGGTTGCGAGCTGTCTTCATCCGTGTGCTGGCAGCGCTGCTGCGTGTGGGCATGTGCTACTGAGCATGCTCCTGTTCAACCTGGAGAATCACAGGCTACATCAAGGCAGGACTGTTTTTGTTCAAACTGAGAACAAGAAAAGCAACATTTAACTACGGAAAGTGTTAAAAACAGCAGTTGTATTTGGAGGCATCCTTTCTAGGAGAGGAACTGAGAACAATGTGTTGTTGGTGTTAAAATTAGAAAGATCTTAGGTTATTCAACTCAAACTTGTCATCCCACAAACCAGTTGGCAACTGAGGTTCTGAAGGGTCAGGTGACTCCACTGTGAAGTTTCTGGGAGCAGAAATGGGGTTCCTAGGTCCCTGTTGTGCTGTGACATGATGCAACAGTGTTGTCTCTGGGAACAGCTGGGTTGTCGGCCAGTCCTCTGGCACATGTCTAGGTATTCTACCATGGGTTTGATAAAGGCCTACACCTATTTATCACTAAGACAAATAAGAATACTTTTAGAAGAAAATTCCCCAAGTTTGATCAAAGTTGCACCCTAAAACTGGCAAAGATAATGGATAACATTTAAGTATAGTTGCTGTAAAATCAGAATTGCATAAGGATGTCCAATGTCACAGGAACTAAGGGCCTGCCCAGTGGCAGAGAGGTGGCAGCTGCAGGGGCGGGTGTCTGGCCTAGTACTTGAGTTGAGTTACCTGTGAGCCCTATCAGAGTGCTGGGCTCCATACTGGCCCAAGTTCCTGATTGCTACCTGCTAATGCAGACCGTGGGAGGCAGGGGTGAGCTGAAGTGGGTTGAGTTTTTGTCATACATGGGGAGACCTGGATTGACTTGGGGGCTCTTGGACTTGACCCCCAACCTAGCCTGGAGTCATCGTGGGCATTCTGTGTTTCTTTATCTCTCAAATAAGTAAATACAACTTAAGAAAAAAGTAGCTGGTGTAATAACTGCAAGGATAGAGCCCACACTGACATGATTTGCAACCAGTCAAGATCACAGTCACAGAAAATCCAAAGCATGGTTAGAGTGGCCATAGGTTGGCAAGGTTGTAGAATAAATGGTCAGCTTGCAGACAGCAGCAGCACTGCTCTATACCAACCAAGATCAACTAGGGGAAAAAAAACAGACACCCACAGGAACGATTCAACTATGAGGTGTCCGGGAGTTGACTATGACTAAGACAAGACTTTCACGGAAGGGAAAGTTAAATTTTTTTTTTTCCCAACTGATTTGTTTGCATTGGAAAGGCAGATTTACAGAGAGAAAGATCTTCTATTTGCTGGTTCATTTCCCAAGTGGCTGTAATGGCCAGAGCTGAGCTGATCTAAAGCCAGGAATCGTCTTCTGGTCCCCCACACAGGTGTAGCATCCCAGGACTTTGGGCCATCCTCTACTGCTACTCCAGGTCATAGGCAGGGAGCTGGATGGGAAGTGGAACAGCTGGGACACAAAACTGGCACCCATATGGGATCCTGGCACATGCAAAGCGAGCTTTTAGCCACTGAGTCATCCAGCCGGGTCCAGAAAGTTAATCTTATATGTGCAGAACACAGAAGATGATCTGCAAAGAGGTAAAGGCATTAGTAGTGTGACCTGGAGTAACTGGGTGTTTTAAAGAGGCCACTAATCCTCAAATAAATTCATAATTTCAGCAAAATGCCAGTTAGGATCCCAGGTAGATTTCTGTTTGTTTTCAATTCAAGAGGCAGACAGAGCGAGTGAAAGAGGCACAGTGATACAGTCCATATTCTGGCTCACTCCCCAAAAGCTGGCAAGGGTCCACTCTGGGCCAAAGCTGGGAGCCAGGAACCTCAACTTGGGTTTCTCCTGTGGGTGGCTTGAACTCTCACCAGTTCCCTTCCAGGATCTGTATCAGCCTGAAGCTGGAGTCAGGAGACAGAGCCTGAAACTGAACCCAGGTACTATGATACGTGGGTGCAGCCATCTTAAGCCACAGTCTAGACTGCTAGGCCAAACACAACCTCCCAGGGCGGTTTTTTTTATTTTTTAATAAGTTTAATAAATTCAAACAGGGAAAGATATGTCAGTGTCCATGAATAGCTCAGTCAACCTAAGAAGTAAGAGGAAAGGGAAAGGCATTTGCTGTTTTAGACATGAACCTGAACCACAAAGCCACACAAAAGACTAGATGGTGAAAAAGCCCAGGGGAAGAGCAACAGACCAAAGAAACCGGACAGTAAGTTCAGCGATAAGGCCGCGTATGTGCACATGTGTCCTGATGTGGGATCAAGTGGCCATCGCAAGTCAGCGGAGAAGGAAGGTTTACTGCTGTGGGAAACGGGGCGAGGACAAACCTGGCTTCCCGGCACCACCAGGGCCGCCAGAGACATGTGCAAGCAGCGCTGAATGCAGCAGGCAGTCCAAAGACAGAGCTTCAGAATAAATGCTCACAAAGACATAACAGAGAAAAAGCAGGAAAGTTCATATACACACATGACTAGAAAACGCAGCAACTCTACATAGGGAATAAAAAGAGAGAAATAACCTTGCAAAGAGAAGGCTTTCAAAGACAAGATATTACTAAATACAAGTTTCAGTAAATTCTGAATCTATGAGAAATGAAGTCTTCCTAGAAATATACGTGATAGAAACATCTATCATGAATTTATGTAATAACTATAGAATCACAATTATGTGCACATGTCCAAAGACAGGCAACTGATATTGACCAATAACCACAAAGTAAATGGGGGAAAAGTTGGTAAATTACATATTGCAATATTCACAATACAGCAACTTCCGGATTTATTTAATACAGCTTTCCCACTTCTTCTAAGGTTACAGCACTGTGCAGGGGACAAGGACACGACGGAGAATGGGTGTCTAACTTGGTGTGCTGAATTCCAAGCAGAGTGAACAGCCGGAGCCTTGCTCTTAGGAAAGTGAGTGCAAGGGGCTCTGGCTGGAGGAGACGAGGGTCTTAGCAGAGTAACATTATCTTAAATGCTCATCTTAATTGTGATGCAAAAGAGAATCTCGGAGGGACAAGAACAGAACACGCGGTGAGCTGGGAAACCACTGGAGGAAGAAGGTAGCAGCACGGCCTTGGCCGCCGTCCATACTGCTGACAGGCAGTGAATAAATGAGATCCCTTTGGCAGAAACAACTGGTGGGATTTACTGATGGAGTGGGTGAAGGGCAGGAGGCGCCCAGGCCTGTGGCCTTGGTGATGCCTACATTGCATTGGGCATGCTGGAGGAAGCCACGTTTAGAGGACAGTCTTGGTTGGAGCACTGGACCTCTGTGGGCTGCAGGAAGCCTTTGAGTGGGAGGATCTGTCTCAGCCACGGTCGTTGAGACCCTGGGTGGGCCCGAGTGGAGACCAACACATGGGCAAAGAACGAAGAACTAAGATTCAACCCCTGGTATGCAGGCCATCTGGTGACACAACCTCCGAGTGACTGAGGTGTCTGCATTGAGAACAGAGCACCACCCGCCTGGCTCGTGATAGTTTAGTTAGAAAACACACTGTGACCCATAAAGATTATTTTAAGAATTTAAGAACAGCTCAAAGTCAGGAAATCTATTAATAGGAAAAAAATAAACATGTTCTGCAGATGTTTAAAAGCTCAAAAACATCTGTTTGTGATTTTTCTTTAAATGCTTCTTGGGGCTGGCGCTGCGGTATAGTGAGCTAAGCCACCATCTGCAGAGCCCACATTCCACATGGGTGCTGGTTTAGTCCCAGGCTACTCCCACCCTACTTTAGCTTCCCAGTAATGTACCTGGCAAAGCAGCAGAAGATGGACCAAGTCCTCAGGTCTCTACAGTCACATGGGAGACTGGAAGAAGCTCCTGGCTTCTTCCCTCAGCCTGGCTCAGCCCTGACCAATGTGGTGATCTGGGGAGTTAGCCAGAGGATGGAAGAACTTTTTCTCTGTAACCCTGGCTTAAAATACCTTAAATAAAAATATTAAAATAAAAAGAACTTCTGTAGAACTGGAAGGCTAGTCTCTTTCTATCATCTTGAATGGCTACCCAAAACACAAAGTTCTTATCTCACTATAACTTAATAGAGTATTACTGATGAACAAGGTCATCAGGAACCTTATTGTTACGTTGTCCTAATCAGAAAATTCAGGAAAACCACCCCAAAAATGTTGAGATTAATAAGTGAGCTGATTAGGTTGGCAGACTTTGGTATCGTGTCTGGGGGTGTATGTTACGGTCGCCCACACCTGCTAACACGGTGCCTGGGACCCAGCCCCCTCCCACCTGTGCCCAGGAAGCAGCAGCTACACAGGAAGCTGGAAGGAGCTCCTGGCTCCACCTCCTGCCACCCCACCTGTTCCCATTTGGGGAGTAAAAGCAGCAGATGGGAGATCTTTTTGCTCTGCTTCTTCCCTTCTCTCTGTCATTCTATCTTTTTTTTTTTTTTAAAGATTTATTTTTATTATTTTTTTCATTGGAAAGGCGGATATACAGAGAGGAGATACAGAGAGGAAGATCTTCCGTCCGATGATTCACTCCCCAAGTGAGCTGCAACGGGCCGATACTATGCCGATCCGAAGCCAGGAGCCTCTTCCGGGTCTCCCACGCGGGTGCAGGTTCCCAAAGCTTTGGGCCGTCCTCAACTGCTTTCCCAGGCCACAGGCAGGGAGCTGGAAGGGAAGCGGGGCTGCCGGGATTAGAACCGGCGCCTATATGGGATCCCAGGCGTGCAAGGCGAGGACCTTAACCACTTGCGCCACCGCGCTGGGCCCCATTCTATCTTTTTAAATAAGCAAATACATCTTTTTTCTTAAGTGAGTCTGTAAATCTCACTTTATGAGATTTAGTGGGGGAAAAACTATAATGCAATAAAAAGATTTAAAATCTCTACAATTTAAGCTAAACATAATTAGCAGTACCAAGATGAGGAAAGCAGACAAAAGACTAGAAAAAGGGAAGATCAATTCTAGCCGGGAAAACTAATACTAACAGGTATTCAAATCACCTCCCCCACATCCACACCATCAACACAATCTCGGTCACGGTGCAGAGGGGAGTGCAAAGTATGAAACGATTCTCCAGAGGACTGGAAGAATCTCTGAGGAAGAAAATACACAGCATGCTTGTTCTGCCAGGGACCAGAGCACAAAGCCACCAGGACAGCACGTGGCACCATGCACAAGCAGAATGGCAAATAATGGGACAAGAGAGAAGGTGCAGAAAGATCCAGATTGTCCCACCCTTCCTATGCATACTCTGAGAGAAAGACTAAGAGCTGCTGAGAACTGGTCCCGAGGTGATGTGGCACAGACCAAAGCCTTCCAGCTCATTCCTAAGACCATGTGCTAGGCCCCGGATTCCTGACACAGCAACTGTAGTTTGAAGCTTCACTGAACTGGTTCAACTGGGAAGTAATAGGGATTGGACAGGTCTGAAACCCTCCCTCACCTGACCCTGGCCTCAGGGAAACTGTCTTTCTGGAGCTAAACTGAACAGATTTGTCACATTTTAATTATTTATAGTCACTGATCTTTACAGAATTTGGTCCCAGGGCTGGCGTGGCCCAGGGAGTTGAGCCTGCCACCTGCAAAGCTGGCATCCCATACAGGCGCCAGTTCAAGTCCTAGCTGATTTGCTTCTGATTCAGCTCCCAGTTAATACATCTGGGAAGTAATGGAAGACTGGTCAAGTATTTGGGCTCTTGTCACCCACATGGGAGACGCGAGGAGCTCCAGGTTCCTGGGTTTACCCCAGCCCAACCCTGGCATTTATGTCCCTAAAGGGGACAGCAAACCAGCAGAAGGAAGATCTCCCTTTCTGTTAGTCTGCCTTTCAAATAAATAAGTAAATCTTAAAAGGCCAGACAAGATGGCTCAATTGGCTAATACTTCCCTTGCAAGCGCGGGGATCCCATTTGGGTGCCAGTTCTTGTCCCAAATGCTCCACTTTCCATCCAGCTCCCCGTTTGTGGTCTGGGAAAGCAGTAGAGGACAGCCCAAAGCCTTGGGACCCTGCACCCATGTAGGAGACCCACAAGAAGCTCCTGGTTTTGGATCAGATCAGCTCAACTCCAGACGTTGCAGCTGTTTGAGGATTGAATCAGTGAATGGAAGCTCTTTCTGTCTTTTCATCTCCCTGCAAATCTGCCATTCCAATAAAAAGTAAATAAATTTTTAAACAAAAAGAATTTTATGGCAATCACGTAAAAACTTTAAAACATTTAGGGGAAGAGGTTTTTTTCACTACCCTGGGTGGTTTAAAATAAATAATAGCCCGAGCTGGCCTGGGAGTGCCTGTGGTCCCATAATGGCTTCCCAGGGAAAGGGCGCCCCTTGCCAGCTCTGGGCCCGAGTCCCCAGGACTCCCGACCCTGAGCATTTCCGGTGCTCTGCTGCAGAGGGCACTCCTCCTGTATCAGCGATGTCACACACAACTGTAAGAGCATGAGGAGAAACAAGCTCGATCCATAAAGAATTCTCCCATCTCTGCAAAGTGTCGCACAAACTGCTCACTTCAGGGTCAACTGAGAATGCAGTAGCCCTCACCGAGTTAGAGACATGCTTTGAATGTTTAATATGCAGCAGGTCACAGCTGACGTAGTCACTCTGGGAGAAGAAATCAGATCTGCGAAGGGAGAATGGAACAGAAAGCTGAAGACCGGGGGGCGGGGAAGGCATTCCTGTGGTTGTGTCGCCGGGTCAGTGTCAGTTTGGTGCAGCGGCAATTGAGCCCGTTTGCCACGGTTGGTTACAAGCAGCTGCTTCCCTGCACGATTCAGCATGATTCTAGAGACAGCTGGGGTATTGGCCACATGGGATCGAGCTGACTTCATGAGAAACAACCACGTGCACACGCGTGAGCTGCACACGGCCCGGGTTTACAAGCACAGCCATTTCTGGCCCTTGTTTTCTGTGCCAGTTGGCGACTTCCCACCCTCAGGGGCCTGAGAGAGTCCACAGGGCACAGACAATCTGCTAGAGCTGAGTTACACTGGAGTGGGGAAGACGCAAGGCTAGGCTGAAAACGTTGCTTCCGAATACGTTCAGGAGTCTTGAAAACAATAAGAGAAGCTACAGCTGGGAAATGGATTTAAAGACTCCAAGAAAGGCATAATATAAAACTGACTGAATCATGAAGATATCTACTCAAGGGAAAGAAAACAAAAGTATTTTAAAAAGGAAGCATCATTGGCTAAAAATATGCTTAGAAACAAACAGGGCGATAATCTCTCCCTGTAACATGCAGAAAATCCAGGGTTCCTGTTATTTATTTATTTTAAAGCCCGATTTATTTTTTATCGCAAAGTCAGATATACAGAGTCAAAGTTCCTCTTATTTTAAAAATGTAAACCTGTGAACCTTCAAAACACAGCAGTCTGGGCCCGGCACAGGAGCCTAGGGACTAAAGTCCTTGCCCTACATGCCCGGGATCCCATACAGGTGCTGGTTCATAGCTTGGCTGGTTCATGGCTTTTCCACTTTCCATCCCTGCCTGTGGCCTGGGAAAGCAGTCGAGGAAGGCCCAAAGCCGTAGGACCCTGCATCCGCATGGGAGACCCAGAACAAGCTCCTGGCTGCTGGTTTTGGATCGGCTCTGCTTTGGTCACTGTGGCCATTTCGGGAGTGAACTAGTGGACATAAGATCCTTCTCTCTGTCTCTCCTTCTCTTTATAAATCTGACTTCCCAATTTAAAAAAACAAAACCTTTAACAAGACAAGACAAAACAAAACACAACCCAACATTCCACAGTGAAAGCAACTCAGGAAGCAAACAAAGCAAAAGGCATCCATTCCTTCTGCTCCTCCTTTCTGATTGTTCACACACTAAGTCATGGACGGGCAAATGCACATAGTTCAGTTACCTGCACTGACCTTGCCACCAGCCCCTGTCCCTAACATCTTAAGCTTCAAAATCATGATTTCTGGGCTACATGATGCTCCTTTCAGCTAATGTGTCATCATTTGCTTAGCTGAGGCCCTGCTGGCATATATTTAGGTCAGTTCTTGGTTCTAATTCTAGATCACTCCGCCTGGATCAGGTGCCTGCACTCCGCTTTGCTCGGTTCTCAAAACTGCAGGTAAATTTCCCTGAGTGGCTCCTGGGTCACAGCAGTTAACCTCCCAGAACCTTCTGGTGCCACAACGGGAAGTGTGCCCTGACCCACAATGTCCCCAGTGGGGTGTGGAGAAGAAAATGAATACAGAACTCAAAGCAGGGGTCATTTTACCTAGACACTTAACATGTTAATCTTGGCAACAAGCGCCTAGGAGTCATTTTCTTTTCTTTACGAAGGGACAGAAGGAAGGTCAGGAAATTGGCTAATGTGTCCAAAGCCACAAAGCTGGTGACAAAATCCCCTTGGCTAACTCCAAACCGAGCCTTCTGCCCGGGTGCCTGGATGTGCCAAGTTCCAGTAACCACCCTCTGGGGCTGCCGTTGCTAGCACCAGTGATTCGTGTTAAGACATAAGCCGCAACCTGCGGAAATGGCATCACATACGGGTACAGCTTCGTTTCTCAGCCCCTCCCCGTGTGCCAAGGGAACCAGCAGAGCATCCCTCACCCTCGTGCTCGGGCGCTTGCCACTTTGATGGGAGACCTGGAGGAAGCCTCTGGCTCCTGCCTCCCACCTGGCTCAGCCCTGACTGCCGGCGGCCATTTGGGGAGTGAAACGGCAGATCCTCTCTCTGCAACGCTACCTTTCAAGTAAATAAATCTTTTAAAAAAAGCACATAAAAGGGTACATCAAACTTGCTTGATTTTACAATTTGCTATTTACTGTAACAGTGACAGAGGAAAAGCATGAAAATAGGAGGTTAGATACAAACAGCATAGAAACTGCCTCTGTTTTCTTTCCCCTCCCAAGTTTTTTGGTTTTTTTTGGCTGGAGGAGCTTCTCATTGTCTATGTAGGTAAAATTTACTCCTTGCCCATTTTTCCCCCGTGCCTTTAAATATCTGAGTTGCTAGTTTTCCCAGGGATCTCACATTTTTATTTCACTTTTCTGTTCCTATTTTTCAATCCCTAGATTTGCAGACAGCTTTAATCCTTTTTTTTTTTTTTTTTGGTAATGATAAGGGAAACATCTCAGAGCCTCCATGTGTGTGAATCATGGGTTAAAACCACCTCACACGATAACACAGCCAAGGTGGTGAGCAAGACTAGGGTGGTGAAATTGCCTTGCAGTGCGCATTGCTAGGCAGCAAAGAAACACGAGGCTGGAAGTGCCCAGGCTTGCATTACGCAGCTAGGGAATATTTGCCTCAGGATGGAACTACCAAGAGAAAAAGAAGGGGGAAAAAACCAAACGTGGAAAGTAGAGCCAAACTGCCTCCTTATCAAGAACCTGAAGGCGCCCTCAGTTGGATGGGGGTGGCCGGTGACCCGCTCGGGTCCTCTCCCGCATTATCTCCATGGCCAGCGTCTGTGCTTCCAGAACGACTGGAAAAGAGCACAGAGCGACCCCGAGGGTCTTCCCTGTGGCTAGCAGAGCCCGGGGCCAGGAGCCCGAGTTGAGAATCGACCCCTGGAAAGCTCAGTGACCTAGCTGTGTAGACGGAAGCCGGGGCCTCTCCGAGACACCCCCAGGCTCCCACGCCCGGCGTCGGCCTCCTGAGGGGTGGAGAGGAGGGCGAGCCGAGCTTCCCCCCAGGTGCTCCAGGAGGTCCCAGGGCAGGCGCCCGCCCCACTCCCCGCGAGTGCCCTTGAGGCATCGAGGAGCCGCCCCGCTCTCCACGGACGAAAAATCCCCAAAGCTGGGATCTGAGGGCCGCGTGGTCGCCTGGCACCCTTCGGAGGGTCCCCAGGGCGGGGACCGCTCCTGCTTCCCGGTGGTCTTGCGACCCGCCCAGCTCGTAGCCCCTGGAGTCGAGGGGACGCGATCAGGTACCTGGGCACGCCAATGCTGCGCCCCGCAGCCCCGTGCCGAATAAAGAGGCCTTCCCAAGGCAGAACGCAACAGGGCACACCGGGCAGGCCTGGATTGCGCCACGCGCGACCCCCTCCCCCCGTGCCAGGGCGGTTAGACCCCACCTGGCCGCGCGCCCTCGCCCCTCCGCCGGGGTCTCCCTCTCTCGGCTCTGCTGCGGCCCCCAAGCCTCGGCACCCCGCCGACACGGCCGACCCCACCGCCGCTGACTGTTTACCTTCTGCTTGCTGCCGGCAGGTGACTGGATGTCCGCAGCGCCGCCGCACTGTCAGCGAGACTGGCGCGAGGACGAGCGCGCAGGGCCGGGTGTAGGGCCCGGGGCGGGACCAGGGGACGGGGGACCAATGGCCGCGCGGCCTGAGGGGCACGTCCCGGCCTGGAGCACGTTCCCGGCCCGGCCCCCGGCGGGCGCGCCTTTTCCTTTCAAGGCAGGGCTGGAATGAGTCACCGGACGAGCGAGTTGAGATTCGCCGGAGCGCAGGCCTCGGACGTTCCCGCCCCCCAGGTATCCGCTCTCCTCAGGCGTTGCTCACGGACTATAAAAATCACCCTTAATGGGAAATTTCGGTCCTAAGGTTTTAGCTTCCCGTTACGTAAGGGGCGCCTGGAGAGAATCAAAGGTTAGGGGGATGAGAGGGCAGTCGCTGAAGCAGAAAAATGCTGTGGAAGACAATTTTGCCAGGCTGGATCAGCCCAGTGTTCGTGTTCAGAACTAGAAATCCGCATGTCGGTTTGTCACTGCTGGGACGAGGACGGGGCTGCCTTTTCCAGGTGCAGCCTTATCACCCACCCTTCTCAGCCTCCCCCTGGGCTGTCCCTTGCCCACCCCAGCGGGCCTTCCTTCATTGATTCACTTCCTGCTCCTGAGTATTCTCGAAAGAGAAGGATGCGCTATGTTTAGGATGCCACCCTGCCCATGGTCTGGATATCGTCCATGAAACAGAAGGCCACTCATTCACAATCCCACGGGACAGCAGAGAGGGGTCTGCCACCTTGCAAAGAATAAGAATAGGTGACTGTACAAATTATTGCCTAAACTGGGGCACTAAACTAGGGGCTGCCCTGGTGGTGGAGCAAGGGGCAGCTAGTGTCCTGTCTGTGGGTATGGGCGGGAAGCAGGGCAGCACAGAGGTTTGGGAGTGTTCGGCACCCCTGGAAATGGGATTTGGGACTCAAGAATCAGGTCACTAGCAAGCAGTCGGTGGGGGAGGGAGGAAGAAGTAAGGGAACAGCAGAGCTGGTGTGAACAGTGCCTGAACGTGACTGTGAACAGGGCTGGGCGTTGGAAGAGCGTGCCAGACGGGGAGATAAGAGGGCTGGGTTGCCGCCAGCTGGTAGCCCTCCCTGGGCCCCACGGGGGCCACGGTTACGCGGTTAGCCTGTTGTAGTGGCTAGGTTGGTGGTGTTTTCAGAGCCTCATTCCTTCCTTGAGGTGGCTCATTGCGGTGACATGGTGACATGGCTTGGCGTCCTGTCTCTGTCCTGAGAGCTCTTGGGGTGCTGGGAGGAGAGCTGGGGTGGGCTGGAGGGAGTGAACACAGCAGAATGGGCCAGAGGGGCTGGCTCCCTATTGACCAAAGCGACTCTGGAAAGCTTGGTCGGGAGATGCTACAGCCCAGCTTTTACTGCACAGGGATCAGAGGAGCGGCTGCCCCATCTAGAAGGCTCTAAAGGGCAGTTGCCTTGGTGACTGGAGGCTGGAATGATCTGAATGCTCTAGCCCAGCCTGACAAGTCCTGTGACATCATTTCCATTGTATGCTGTAGACCCAAGCAGCTGTGTATTCAGAGGTTGTGGGCAATTTCAAAAACGGTCCAGGACTGGCATAATCTTAGAAACTTTTGTCAGTCGTATGACTAACCACAGGGATAGGCAGCCACACAGAAGGAAATGGCCCTATCTTACTCCCCATCCCATTCTATTCTGAATGGCTCTTCTGTGGCTGTAACCACCCATGGCCCACTAAAATCAGTGAGGGCCACTTTCTAAACAGGGTGGAGAGTGGGGCTTGCCCCCTGGCGTCTCAGATGGTGGGCCTGAGAGCTCCGGGTATGTGGTTTCTCAGCACTGTCAAGTTATTCATGTCCTCACTCCGACTTGCCTGTCAGCATCACGTAGATCCTCCTTGGTGAATAAGGAGCTATTAAAGAAGTGAAATCCTGAATTTTTCTGATCTGCGAAAGGAGTTATTTCACTCGTCTATAGTGTGATGAGAATCTGGTGCGTGACAGTGTCTGACCGCAAAGGAGAATAAAGCGAGAAGTGACCCGGTTGGCTAGGATCCCAGAGCCTGTGCTGGGAATTTGGGTTTTTCTTACATGCAGTAGGAAGTCCCTGAACATGTAAGCAGGGGAGTAAGGCTACTTGGTTTACATTCTTCATGGACTGTTCTGGTTGTTGGGTGGGATTTGAAGGGGCACCAAGAGAAGCAAGGCCTGGGAAGCAGCTTTGGCTGTGGTTCACAGGTTAATCATGGTGGTGATAAAGGATGGATTTAGGACAGAATTTGGAGTGGGCCACCAGATATACTAACACACAAGTTCTCCCAGAGTGTGTATTATTGGAAGTGGAGCTGGAACACAAAACCCAGACTGGCTGATAAGGGACATGGACCACCCAAGTGCGCTTTATAGCTACAGCACTAGATCTCAACTCCCCCATCTCATTTCTGATGCCGTCCCTCCCCACAGGACCACTCACTCATTCCTTCTCTGCTCATCTTAGGGGCATGGGAAGAATTGAGGAATCCTCAAGCGGGTTCCTCAGCCCTGGGTTCCCTGACCCATCTTGTCTTCTGTTGGGACTCTATCAGACACTGCCTCTTCTATGAAATCTGTCCCCATAGTCTCACAGGAGGACAATGCCTTCCTGCTCGCTCCAGCTGCAAGTGCCTTGTACCATCCAGTCCCATGTGTCTGCTTCATTGCTCAAAAGGCCTGTTGATCTCAGGCTAGATTATAAATTCCTTAGGAGGAGAGTCCCAATGTCCTGATAATTAGCTGAGTGACATCCTGGCCGTGGCTTACTTTCCTAACCCTTCAGCTCACTCTCACTCCTGTTTTCTCCTGGGTTTCCACAGACTTTTTCCTTTTCTCTTTCAGCTCATGCTTGCCCAGCTATGTGTGAGGCACCCCGGCTAACCAAGGTGGAGCTGAAGGTCGCTTAGAATTTGTACCACCCTTGGAAGCTTCTCCACCTGCTTGCTTCTATGTCACAGATGTTCTGGGATCTCCCAACTTTTTCAGTTCTTCTTTGTTTCTTCTCTAAGCTTCTGATTTGTTCTGGAACCTTCCTGAACTCTACCGGTAGTAACTTTTTCCATGGCTGTCACGAGGAAACATCGGTCCTTCTCTTCTCCCTTCTCTTCTGTTCTCAGAGCGTCTGCGTGATGCATTAGGAGGCAGATTAAGTTGATACATTGGGACAGGGGTATAGAGTGGGGAGATGCTTTTCCTTTCCCTTCAAATGCAAACGGTGCTATCCCAGGGGACAGGTGAAAGCTTTCTAATATGCCTCAGTGCCTGGCAGGGCAAATATCACCCATGACCTTCTCTTGGCTTCTAGATACTCTCTGACAAGCTTGCTCATTTCTCCTTCTAGATGTGTTTTATAATCTTATCGAATTCCTGGAAACCCACGGTAGTGATTGCATTGTGTTTGTGAGCGCATTTATAAAGTTGATGTCTTTGTGTGTAATGCATTGCTCTCCTACCCAGGAAATAATATACCTCTGCTTGCTGAGGTGGTTTTCCTTCATGTGCCCTAGTGGAGATATTGTTGATGCTCCCTCCTATGTCTCTGAGGCCCATCTGAGGTCACCTGGGACAGAAGCTTCCAGAATGCTGACACCTACTTAGCTCTGCATCTCTCTTCTCTGCCCAAGGTCTCCCTGCTCAGCTAGGAATTCCTTCAAAGCCTGAAGAGTCCTGTAGAAGTTCTCCTTGATGAGAGGTTGGGCCTGGCTGCAGGAGCACCCCAACTTCTGCTCTTGCAGTTGGGTGCCTGAGTGCACTATCCCAAGCTGTCTCCTCGACCACATAGGATGAGGTCCCAGTTGGCCAGGGTTGTGATTGTCTCACTGCCATCCCTCTCACAGCTTCTGTCATTGTCCCCTTCCCTGTTTCATGCTCCCCATTTCCTCTCAAATAAACCCAGGGTGGGCTTAAAAAAAATCTATTCAGGGCTCACCGTTATGGCTCAGTGGTTATATCTTCACATTGTAAGTGCCAGGATCCCATGTGGGCACCAGTTCAAGTTCTGGCTGCTCCACTTCTGACCTAGCTCCTTGCTTGTGGGCTGGAAAAGCAGCAAAGGATGGCTCAAAGCCTTGGGGTCCTGTAGTCATGTAGGAGACCTAGAGGAAGAAGCTCATGGTTCCTGACTTTGGATCACTTTAGCTCTGACTGCTGCAGCCATTTGAGGAGTGAACCAGTAGGTTGAGGGTCTATATCTCCTTCTCTCTGTTAATATGCCTTTCCAATAAGAATAGGCTTAAAAATCTGTTTATTTGCTTGAGAGACAGGAAACCCAAAGGAAAGGGAGAGATGATGAGTAAAGAGAGCGAGAGCTCCTATTTACTGGTTTGCTCCTCAGATGCCTGTAAGAGCCAGTCCTAAGCCAGATGCCTGACAACTCAGTCTCGCAAGTGCATGGTAAGAACCTAACTACTAGGGCCAGTGCTTTGGCTCAGCTGGCTAATCTTTCACCTCCAAGTACTGGCATCACAAACTGGCTCATGTGCTAGCTGCTCCATTTCTATCCAGCTCTCTGTTTATGGCCTTGGTCAGAGTTTGGCCCAAAGCTTTGGGACCCTATGCTCATACGGGAAACCTAGAAGAAGCTCCTATCTCCCACTTCAGATTGGCTCAGCTCTGGCTGTTGTGATCATCTGGGGAAGGAACCAGAGGATGGAAGATCTGCCTATAAATCTAACCAGCCTTTCCAATAAAAATAAATAAATCTTTACAATAAAAAAAAGCAACTGTTGCCTTCCATGGTGTGCTTTAGGAGAAAGTTAGAATTGGGCACTTGAGCTGGAAATCAACGCTATGTAGTCGTATGTGGAGTGTGATATCCTATTTGCTAGATTAAACACATGCCCATTTGGATTAGTTTTTGGAAAGTTCTGAGCTGAAATACCCATTTTGTAGTATCCTTTATAAGAGACATGCACATCTTTCATTAAGTGTTATTATTATTCTGTTATTTTAAGTTCCCACCTCTGCCAAGGACATGATTAAAATGTGTTTAAATAATTGTAAAATGGAGTCAATGGCTAATCCTCTACCCATCTGGACATCGGTTTGTGTCCTGGCTGCTCCACTTCCCATCCAGCTTCCTGCTTGTGGCCTGGAAATGCCATAGAGGACGGCCCAAAACCTTGGGACCCTGCACCTGCATGGGAGACTTGGAAGAAATTCCTGACTCCTAGCTTCAGGTTGACTTAGCACTGGCTGTTGCAGCTATTTGGGTAGTGAACCAATGTATGGAAAATCTCTCTGTCCTTCTTTCTCTGTAAATCTGCCTTGCTAATAAAAGTAAAATATAAAGAAATTACAAAATGAGAGCATTGTAAACAAATTTAAAAAGACATTGCATAAAAAAAAAATTGAAAGATGAAAATCCAAAGCCCACTTCTACTGTAGACCTACTGCTTTCATACACTTCAGAAGTTGGACCATCACAAGTAGAACTATCAGGAACCTATAGTTGGAAGTACTTCAAAGTCAGAATGTTTGAACAAGTGGAGTTCAGATACTCCTTTTCTGTATCAGAAGATGTGGGTTTGATTCTTGGCTTCTGACTCCAGCTTCCCATCAATGCAGACCCTAGGGGGAGCAGTGATAGCTTGGCTCAGTGGTTAGGTTCTTACCATGCACAAGGAAGACCTGCATTGAGTTTCCAGCTCCAAGCTTTGGTTCCTATCTTGGGACCCAGTTCAGCCCAAGGCTGTTGAAAGCATTTCAATGCTTAAAAAGAAAAAAATCAGAATGTGGCTGGTGAGCCAATTACAAGAGGGAGAGGATTTGAATGTCTTTCTGCTTTTCTGGGCTGTTCTGGGAACAGGCGCAGTGCAGTGAATCTGGCACTTTGTGTGCTGTGATCTGCTTCTCAACCATTGCCAAAATGCCCTTCTTTTGTTTTAAATGCCTTTTCTGTGCTGATGTCACCCTTTGCTCAGAGAACCACTCTGTCCTGTCAGGTGCAGCCCAAGAAACCAGTGCTCCTACCCTCTGCCAGCTTCTTGGATTTGTGGGTCCTTATGGTTTTGGGGGAGTTACTTCTGCGTGACTGTTGTGTAGGGGAATAGGCATGTGGGAAGATGGGGAAATTGGGAGGGGTTTTTAGTGCTAGCTTGAGCTGTGTCCAGCTCTGGGTAGAAGATGATGCAGAGGTCTGGCACCCTAATATGTTGTGCCTGCCCTGAGTGGAGTTTGAGTGGTCAGAGAGTAGACCAGCAAACCTTGGTCTGGTAAAGAAATTTGCCTCTTGTTGCCTTTGTGTCTCGTGGTGTAGTCCCCCTGAGCAAAGCTCTGAGTCCTTTGAAAGTTTTGTAGGTCTTGACAGCGGACCAAATTTTACCACAAGAACCTCAGGAGTCACTAATGATTGTAGAGAAGGAGGAAGAGAGCATTTTCACTTCTGTTGGGGGCACTGCAGGGCTGTGGGGTGTGAGGGGTCTGCAGCCCGCTCAGACTCAGCGGTGCTGACTGCCTGGATCTCAGGTACCTCATGCCTGGGGACCTGTGCACCACAGATGTGCAAGAACACACTCTGTTACCACCCAAATCCTTGGGTGTGCAAAAGGTTCTGTAAATCTTGGGCTTACAGTTTGCTTTTGCTCTAACCCTATGGAGGTTGCTTTCAGCCACACAAACAGGACTTGCTTTGGATGCGTCTCTGAAGGTTTGGGTGACTTCCATGATGGGTTTTTTTTTAAGCAATGAAAGTGTGAAACTGGCAAAAGTGAAGCAAACTTGATCATGCGCCGGGATCCCATATGGACACCGGTTCTAATTCCGGGAGCTCCACTTCCCATCCAGCTCCCTACTTGTGGCCTGGGAAAGCAGTTGAGGATAACCCAAAGCTTTGGGACCCTACACACATGTGGGATACCTGGAAGAAGTTCCTGGATCCTGGCTTCGGATCGGCATAGCGCCGGCCGTTGCGCTCACTTGGGGAGTGAATCATTGGACGGAAGATCTTCCTGTCTGTCTCTCCTCCTCTCTGTATATCTGACTTTCCAATAAATAAGTAAATCTTAAAAAAAGAAGAAAGGAATGCATCATCCGGGTTGAGAAGACAGCCCTGTTTAATATACAAATAAGGCATGCTGGTGCTTCGAGCAAAGTCTCCTCCATCTCCCAGCATTCTGTGATCACTTTTTTCTTTTCTTTAAATATTTATTTGTTTATTTAGAGTCAGATTTACAGAAAGAGAGGAGAGAGAGAGACAGAAAGTGATCTTCCATCCTCTGATCCACTCCCCAAATGGTGCAAGGGCTAGAGCTGGGCCAGTCCAAAAGCCAGAAGCAGGAACTTCTTTGGATCTGATCGAAAGTGGAGCAGCTGGGACTCGAACTGGTGCCGTGAGGGACGCTGCCAGTGCATATGGTGGCTTTACTCGCTGTGTACTGTGCAACACTGCCAGCCCAATCACTTTTTCCTAATCTTTGCTAATTTGATAAATGAAAGTGCTTTTTGTCCTAAATAAGATGAAAGCTTTTTGGTTGCTGTAGAATTAATTGTGGAATTCTAGCTGTTTTGAGGAACCTTCCAAGATGAAGTGTTTTGTAACAAGTCCCAGTCTCCTCCTCCTGTCTCGTCGGAATAGAGAACCCAGTCAGTCCTAGCACTGGTTTTCTGCCCTGTTCCTGGCAAAGGTGGTGAATGCTGTGGCACACAGCATGGAATATCCTCAAGATCATTTCCCTCTATCACAGAGCCAGGACTATGAAAAGTATAGACAGTACACTTTTCATCAGAGGGCAATGAGCTTTGTCATCTTCAAAATTGTATGTAATAGTATGTGGCAAATTTTGTGGAGGCATTTTCCTCTTTCTATACATCCTTTATTTATGGAGTTAGATGTCAGTTGCAGCAATTTCTTGATTCCTGCTCCATCTTTTGTCTTTTCTCTCAAAAGCATAGGCATGGAGTAGACCTTAGTCTAGTAGCTATGTGACTGCATCCCACACCCCAGGGCTCGAGTCCAGTTCCTGGCCCTGGCTCCTGATTCTAGCCTCCTGCCAATGTAGAATCTGTGTGGTAGCTGATGGATCTGGTAATTGGGTACCTGTTACCCATGTGGAAGGCCCAGAATGAGTTTCCTGGTCCTGGCTTCAGCCCTCGCTTAGTAGTTGGCGAGTGTAAACTTTGGAATCTATGTTACTCCTTCTGTTTCTTTACATTTTTTTTTAAGATTTATTTATTGAAAGGCAGGGTTATAAAGAGAAGAGATCTTCCATCCACTAGTTCACACCCCCTAATGACCACAAAGCCCAGAGCTGGACGAGCCAGAAGCCAGGAGGGTTCATGTGTCCAATGGCTTAGGCCATCTTTTACTGCAAATGAACCCATCTAAAGCCACACCTCCCCACCACATGAGGCCTTTGCTCTGTCTTGATCATCTCCTGGCCAAGGGCCAGAAGCTAGAGATGATGGTCATGGCCCAAAGCCCAGTGACATTATTCCAATGAGCTGGTCCCCAGTGACTGATCCTGCACAGCCTCACTTTTCCTAGGGAGCCAGCCTGTCCCTCTTGTCTTTTGCCTCCTTGCCTCCCTAATGTTCCAAGTGCTCTTTTTGGCATGCTGTACCTCTGGTCTCTCCCCAGTGGGTGAAATAAACTTGGTTTTCCCTTGAGCCTCTCCTGTGTCTCCCCTGGTAACTGCATCTCCTAAGAGAAACAGGTAAGAGATGCAAATAAGCAGTCTACAGGCGGGTGTTGTACAGAGGGTTAAGCAGCAGTACGTGATGCCAGCATCCCATGTCAGAGAGCTGGTTCTGGACTTGCTCCCAATCCGTTCCCTGCTGTCGTGCCTGGGAAAGCAGTGGCAGATGCCCTGAGTACGAGTCCCTGCATCCGTGTAGGAGACCAGGGTGAATTTGCTGGCTCCTGGTTTGGGTCTGGTTCAGGTCAGGTTGTTGCAGTCATTTGAGGAATGAATCAATGGATGGAAGACCTATTTCTGTTATTCTGCCTTAAAAGAAAAAAAGTACAGTTGTGACACGTGTTTGTGCTGTGTGCCAAACACATCTTTAGCAACTTCAGGGAACAAGGAATGCACTTTCTTGCTCACAGCTATTGAACTTGTTATTCAATCACTCATCCAAGAGCCGGTTTGTAAACGTGGTGTCTCCATAGACTTGGAATGTGCCTTTTCTCTGTGTCATGAGAAGAGCCTGCCTCAGGTAGCTTGAGTCCAGAGACAGTGCAACACACCTGACTCCAACCTGCATTTTAGTTCTCCTTCTTATTTTGTATACACTGCTCTCCCTGCTTTGAATATTCTCCCTCTCTTTGCCCAGCTGGGGGGAAACCTTCTGTGTCCGGCTAGATTTTCAAATATCACATCTGCCAAAGTCAAGTCTTCCTGGATCCGTCTGTCTCTAACATGTAAATAGTGTTTGTGAGGGATTTTTTAAAAACACCAAACCTCTGTGTTTTCCTTCTGGGGATAATGACTAGGTGCCCTAGCATTTAATGCAGTTATGACACCCTTCACCAGGGTTGGCATGGGATGTCCTGGCTGAAGGCCCAGTCTGGTGAGACCACCCTCACTTTTTATGTCAGTGCATGGAGCAGGTTGTCCTTTATACATCTCACCAATAGGTTCCCGTGACCCCCTCCTCAGGGTCAGTACACTTGCCAGAATGGCTCCTAGGATGTTTTCTGGTCCGTTGTATTAGGGAGGGAGGTGACCAAAGCCGTGGATGAGAGATACATTGGGCAGGAATGTGGGAAGGTGCGTGGCACTCCTAGACCCTCTCCCAGGCCACCTGCCGGGAACCTCTACTTGTTCAGCGACTCAGCAGCACCCCAACCCTGATGTTTGGAGGATTTTCATGACAGCTTCATCGCTTAGGCATGATCAATTATTAACTCCATCTCTAGTGCCTCTACTTTTCCAGGAGAATGAAGGATGGAGCTGAAAGCTTCCATTTTTATTTTTTACTTTACCCAAGAGGCAGGAGAAAAGAGAGAGAGGGAGCGCAAAAGAGAGATAGGAGACAGAAAAGAGAGATTAGCAGCTCTCATCTACTGTCACTAAGGCAAGAAACCTGGACCCAATTCCAGCTTTCTCCAGATGCGTGGCAGGAACCCCTCAGTTGGGTGTCATCCTTGCGCAGGGGCCATGCTAATCTTCTCTGTATCGTTCCAATTTTAGTATATGTGCTGCCAAAGCAAGCACAGGAACCCCTCAGTTGGACAATCTCCACTGCTTCCAAGGGTCTTTATTATTGGGAAACTGGAATCAGGAGCCGAACTTGGAAACAAACCCAGGCAATCAAATATGAAATGCTAAAACTGCTAAGCTAAACACCTGCCTCCATTCCAAGCATCTAATCACAGCTTTGTGGTGTCCTGCCCCAACGCAGAAGTTCACAGTGAGACCCCTTGTTAGAATAGAAGATGTTCTGCTCTCTCAGGAGACCCAGGAGATCGATGTCAAGAACCACAGCTGAGGATGAGCCCAGCACCCCAGGAATGACCACGGCTTTTAGGAACACTGTGCCAGGAGCTGCTCCAGTGCCGTGGTTGTTACATGGGATGTTTCTTTCGGGAAGGCCTTCTTGTGCTTACACCTGTTCACTAACAAACCATCTGTTCCTGGCAGGTACTGCACAGGATGCTGGAGCCACAGTGTGCAGGGAACTTTTTAATACCCTCAATCGAGCCTTTGTACCACACAGTATTATGATTTCTTTCTTTAATATTCTAATACCACGTATTCTCAAGAATCTATGAGCCAATTTAATAGATTATTGAACTTTTATTTATGATTTAACTTCCCTTTTTTTAAACCAAAGTAATATCTACTGTAGTGCAGTTGATGCTTTTCTTCTGAAGGTCAGACATTTGAGTCTACAAGAATAAACTGGTGACAGGCAGGTGAACACATGAACACCTGTAACAAATGAATTGGTCATTTTTTAAAAAATAGAAACTGATTTATTAAATTATCAAAAATTACACAGCCAGAAGTAAATGGACATATTTTACATGGCAAAAGATGCATTTTGCAACTTCAACATTATATTTAATATTATTTAAAATTATTTTATGAAGTTGCATAGGAGGAATAAATTATAGTGTTCTATAGCACAGCATGATAGATATCTGAACAATTTATTGCTATTTAACAATAACTGAAAGAAAGGGTTTTCAGTGTGGCCAGCACAGGGAAATGATAAATATTCAAGATAATGGAAATGCTAAGAGATTATGAATATTTTAAAAGTAGTTCTAAGAGTAATTATCTGCTTTTTAAATATCAAAATTTAATTTAATTTTAATTATAAACTGACACATAAAATTGTGTCGCTGTCCTGCAGCGATGGACTTGTTGCACGGAGCCAATAATAACACGGGTGGACCCCGACTGATGGTCAATAGCCGAAGTTAATTAGTGGCATCAGACTTTTTTTATTATTATTATTAATTACATTGCATTATGTGACACAGTTTCATAGGCTCTGTGATTCCCCTCGCCCATTCCCAAACCCTCCCCCAATGGTGGATTCCTCCACCTCGTTGCAGTATTATGTTTCAAATTCAGTTGAGATTCTCTCATTGCAAGCATATACCAAGCATTGAGTCCAGCATCTTATTGACCAGATAAATTCAACACTTTCTTGGGGAGACCATCTCTGGTCTGAAGGTAGAGCTGGCAGAGTATCATTCTGATCAATTAAAAGCCCCAATATAACATCAGCAACAATTTACAACATTATGGAATTAATTGACATGGTATTGAGTAACCAATATGTGAAAAAATGCAAGTTCTTTACCATATCCTGTGACTACTTCATTGACATTTCAATTTTAGTTTATATACAACTGGCTTCTATACACCTTAAAATGGCTATAGGTTACTATTCAGCTGTCTTGAGTCTATTTTCATTTTAGTATTTAGCAGTTTATAGTGTTGAAGCATAATTTTGCTGAAACTGGCAGCAAAATTTCGGATGGTCTGAACTGGCTTAGATATAACTCTAACAAGGCATATGTCAACAATTGAGGTGCAGAACAGTTTTAGGAGGGGTGTGCAGAGAAGTCTTCAATACCCCAGTGAGGAGTAACTAATCTGTGTGTCCTACCTAGTAAGGTATAAGTGAATCCATGCTGACCATTTCCTGTCTGATTCTAAGCTTTCCTTGTTGTTCTCTGTTGATCTATTCTAGGTTTTTGTTGTTTGTTTTGAGGGGTTTCTGGAGCGATCCTGATGGTCATTGCAAGAGAGGGTGGGGATCCAAAGTTGGAACCAAGCAAGGACCAGAGAAAGGTCCCCTCCCTAGTCCCGAAGGAAGTGTACTGTTCTCCTGTTTCTGCAGACTGCTCCTGGCTCCTGGTTGTCGATCCAATGACCCTGGATCCTGCGAGGAAGGATTTGGATAGCGGCATCAGACTTTATACACTGAGGGTCATATGGGATAAGGGAGGAAGTATGGAGCTCATCAACAAAACCCATCAACTGTTTCTATACTTTTGTTTGGAACTCCTTTTGTTTTGTATATCCCACCAAGCCGCTGCCCACTCAACTGTTCTCATACAAATGATATACAATCAGTTATATAAAAGGTATCCATTCTGTTGTTAGCATACAAATACTATCCAATCAATTGTAATCCTGTGCTCGTTGACCTTAGGTTCACAATGTCCTCCTACAAAATTGTACATATTTACGGGTTATCCTATGATGTTTTACTACACACAAACATTGCACAAAATTCAAATTAGGACAAACACAGGTTCCACTTCAAATGTTCAATAGATTAATCATAGTAACAACAAACAAAGTTTTTAAAAATAGAACTTGAGGGCCTGGGGTGGTGGTGTAGCAGCCCCATCCTCCGCCTGTTACACCAGGATCCCAGTTCCAGGATACCAGTTGTAGTCCTGGCTGCTCCATTTTCTGTTCAGCTCCCTGCTAATGCCCTAGGAAAGCAGCAGAGATGACCCAAGGCCTTGGGTCCTTGCACACAGATGGCGGACCTGAAAGAAGCTCCTGGCTTCAGACCAATCCAGCTCTGGCTGTTGTGGCCATTTGGGGTATGAACCAGTGGATGGAAGATCATTCTGTTTCAAACTCTCTCTTTGTAACTCTGACTTTCAAGTAAAATAAATAAGTCTTTCAAAGTTCTGTATGGACACCGGTTCACATCCTGGCTTCTCCACTTCCCATCCAGCTCCCTGCTTGTGGCCTGGGAAAGCTGGAGAGGTTGGCCCAAAGTTTTGGGACTCTGTACCTCCATGGGAGACCTGGAAGAGCTCCTGGCTTTGTACTGACTTTTCAACGGCTTCAGATTGGCTTAGCACTGGCAGTTGCGACCATTTCTGGAGTGAACCGTGAATGGAAGATCTTTGTCTCTCCTTCTGTCTATAAATCTGACTTTCCAGCAAAAATAAAGAAATCTTAAATAAAATAAAATAAAAAGCTTACATCTCTGAGCTGACTGGATCCGTTTCCCTGTGTTTCTGATAACATGCGGCCTTTGATGCTGTGTGATTTTATAACCATAACATCACCTTCTGATGTGCGCAAGGTGAGAATTTCTTCTTGTTGTTCCTGCTTGGCCAGCGGCACACACCACACTCCACCAACCTCTATTAAGATAAATCATAATTTACATAAAGCAAAGTTAGTGTTTACATTGGCATGGCTTGGCAATGCCCTTTCCAAGTGTGACTGGAGGTTATTTTTCCTTTCCTGTCTAGGATTTTTATTTCTTGGAGTTAATCATGACTTGGTTCTGTTTGACTTGTTCCTGTATCACCATGAATGCAAGGGGAATGCATGAGGGGATTGTAATCTCATTTCCCAGCTTGCACAGCCTGGACTCACCCTTGCCCTGTACCCTGCCCCCATAGTCTCATCTCCCTGCACAGCCTGGACTCAGCCTCATGTCCCCCACCCCCACCTCAGGTCACCCTTTGCATCTCCCAGGCCGGGTCTTCTCTTTCTGATGTCCTTGGTCCACCTCCTTCTCTGTTTACGCTCTCATTTTGCTGGAGTACATTTAAAGGACTAATAAAAATTAGAAAGAGGAGGGGTTGGCATGATGCCACATCAGGCTAATCTTCTGCTTGCAGTGCCAGCATCCCTTATGGGTACTGGTTTGAGTTCCAGCTTCTCTGCTTCCAACCCAGCAACCTGTTAATGCACCCGGGAAAGCAGTGGAGGGCAAAGCCCCTGCACTCACATGGGAAGACCTGGAACAAGCTTCCGGCTCCTAGCTTTGAATCAGCCTAGCTCTGACCCTGGTGGCCATTTGGGGAGTGAACCAGCAGCTGGAAGATCTTTATGTGTAACCCTTTTAAGTAAAACAAATCTTTAAAAACATTCAATGCAAGAGACATGATTCTTTCTGTTAGAGATGAGGGCAGAGGCCTCCGCCTTTTGTTTCTTAGAGTTTTTACTTGAGAAAACTTGCTAAAGTAAACTTTTCTCTGTTACCTTGAGATGTGTATAAACCTTGGTGGAAGCCACATGAGCCTCTTTTAGCGTTAGTGACCCAGGAATTTATTTGGGACCTGGGGATTTGTCTCAAGGACTTGGGAACCATCTTTTTGACATGTAGGGCTGGGCTTACTGCGTATGACAGCACGTGAGATGCCTGTTATTTCATGGGCCGGTCCCACTCCACTCCTTGCTGCCCATTCAGAGGCTGGGAGGCCGTGCTCAAGGCTGTGCCACACACATGGAAAGCCTGGGTTGCGTTCCAAGGTCATGGCTCCAGCCCTCACCCTTCTGGATATTTGAGAAGTAAATCACTTTTCTCTTTCTCTCAAATCAAGAATAAAAATAATAAAATTGCTTCCTTTGTTATCTTTATGCAGAGATTCTCTGCGCTGGGAGAAGATTTTGTTTTTAATTCCCTACTAGATTGGTGGGTTCCCTGAGATCAACACTTTGAAAGCCAACTTTTCAATTTGCATTGCTAACAATCCCTTTGCTCTGCTTTCAAACTTAATTTCCAGCTTTTTTGTTTTGTTTTCATTTGGTTTTGCTTTTCGGTTGGATAGACACAACTTCCTCATGTCCACTGGTTTCTTGAGTTCTTGTTGAGATATGCCAAACTCTTCTGCTAGCCTGGCCCCCGGAGGTGACCCACTGTCCTCTCAAGGATCATGGGGGGATGTTGTCTTGTCTCCAATGCAGCTGCTGCTTCTCCTTCTTCTTCCTTTAAGACTTATTTAGTTTTATTGGATAGTGAGATTTACAGAGAAGAGAGACAGAGAGAAAGCTCTTCTGTCTGATACTTCACTCCCCAAGTGACTGGGAGTGGCCAGAGGTGAGCTGATCTGAAACTAGGAACCAGGAGCTTCTTCTGGATTTCCCATGCAGGTGTAGGGTCCCAAGGCTTTGAACCACCCTTAATTGCTTTCCAGGCTACAAGCAGGGAGCTGGATGGAAAGTGGAGCAGCCAGGATATGAACCGGCGCCATATGGGGTCCCAGGGCATGCACGGTGAGCATTTTAGCCACTAGGCTACTGTGCCGGACCCATCTCCAGTGCTTATAAAAGTCGTAGTGGTGTAGTTTGGGAGTGGCCAAGAACTTATAATAGAGAAACATTCTTTGGTCTGGGAGACTTCCCTAAGTTGTTTCTTTGATAATTTCTTCCATTTCTTTCTCTCTGCTATGAACTGCACTACTTAGATATTAGATCTGCGGGACTCCTCTCTTTCTTGTCCCTCTCCCTGGGCCCCCTCCTCCTCCTGGGCCACGTCTCCCTGTTCCTTTAAGCTTTATCTTGTGTTTTCTGGGAGATTCTTCAGCTCTGTCCTCCATTCCTTCTGTTTCGTGTTTAAGTTTTGTGTTCATGATGTTCATCTTTGAGTATTCAGTTTGTTTTTCAGGCAGGTCTCTTTCTAGCATCCTGCTATTTCACAGATAATGTTCCTTAGTTCTCTAAAGCTATTCAGACACACATGTGTGCACACGCGTGTGCAGACAACCCCCCGCCCCCCCGCAGGCGATACTTTCTTTTCCCAGCATGGCTTCGTTTTCCTCTGGCTGACTATTTAGTGCCTGTTGTGACCTGTCTGTCCCGTGGATGCTGTGTCCAGCTGCTTCATCACCTGCGCGTGAGCCTGCAACAGCTGAGGACGTGCTATGAATGCTCAAGTTGGGCGTGTCTGCTTCAGCTGCCTGGACCATTTCTGGGAACTGAATGAAGACTGAGGCTGGGGCAGGGCTCTGTGGCATCTGGGATGCTCACCACTCTTGGTGGGGCAGCCCTGCTCTTCACTGAGCTTGCTATCTCTTGCTGGGTTATTTTGTTCACCATCCTCCTGCCAGGAGACCAGAAAGGCTGGCTACGGTTGGGAAGCTTTGGGGATCTGCACATTTCTTGAACAGTGAGGCCCAAGCCTCCTCCACATTAGCCTCTTCTTGCTTCTCCATGTCCTGAAGGACCAGCTTTGGGGGTGGGTGGGCATCAGTAGTGTAATGAGATGGTGTCAGGTTCCCCTGCTGCCAGCTCAGGATCTGGCTTCCAGGGACTGGCAACATCACTGACCTTGGATCCATCTGGCTTCTAATTTCCAAAATGTCATACCTGTCATCCCCTCTTCCGCTCTCCCTGTCAGTCCATCTGTGCTCTGACCTTATCTGGGAAAGCAGATAAAATCCAGCCCCACTCTTCTCTTGGGTTCCCTGTCCCTCCTCAGCGCTGCCACCACCTCCTGTCGCTTGCCTCCTCTTTCCTCCTGTACCTGGAATGGTGCTCCAGGCTCGTGGCCAAGGCCCCCTGCTACCTCTGTTTACACTCCAAGTGATCTCTCTTTATTGGTGTCATCTGAATTTATATCTCTATCTTCCTGATTTCTTTCAGTTTGATACTGGAAGGAAAGAAGAGAAACAAGTCCTATGGACAGTGGTGTTCAGGGCAAGGGGGTGACAACCAGTAGTGCTGGAGGTGGGGTCTTCTTGGGGTGCTGAGAAACAGCCACCCAACCTTGAGCAGGGAGGACATTGGGTCCAGTGTCTGTTATGACTGTGGTCTGGAGAATGAATTGAAGAGGCATACTGCCCATGCTTAAATCCATGTGTTTTAAGTCATAAGGCCATATTTACCATGAACCTTCTGAATTTCCAGTGGTTTGGAGGTGCCAAATATTTGGTGCCATGATACAGGAGTTTTTTCCTTTTTTAAATTAAAAAGTTTAAAAATATTTTCACTGCATTTGAAAGACAAGCAGAAAGAAAGAATATTTCATCTGCTCACTTGTTTCCCAAGTCACAACATCAGGACTAGGCCAGGCTAAAACCAATAGCCAGGAACTCAGTCTGGGCCTCCCATATGGATGGCAGCAGTCCGAGTACTTGAATCATCATGTTCTGCCTCCTAAGGTGCACGTTAGCTGGAAGCTGGAATTCAGAGTAGAGCCAGAGCTTGAAACCAGGCCACAGAAATGGGATCTGTGTATCCCAAGTCATGTATTAACCATTGCACCAGACATTCACCCTTAGACATTTATTTCTAAGCCAGAATTTCTTTGACATCCTTTGTGATAAGAGAGCCATTTATAAAACCCATGCTGAAGGGATGAAGCTGTGTCTGCAGAATTCGATGTGGACTTGAAGCACAGGTTCTGCAAGCACTGGTTTGTTTTATCCCCATGATAGATGGGGAGGTGGTTTAGAGACAAGGAGGTGTTCATTTCAACTTGGCCCTGGGCTGGGCTGGGGATTGAGACCTGGTTAGCAGGGGCTCTGTGAAGGAGTGAGAGCCTTGCTTTTTGTGTGTGGTTACTTCCTCTTTTGCTGGAGATGCTGTTTCCTTCTTGGATGCACAGATGGGCACAGGAGGTGGCTGAGAAGGCGTAGTTTCCCCAAGACTTGTGAGTTCTGAGAACAGTTTCTTTCTCCACCCGCCCCAGGAACATGATTCAATTTCTACTCAAGATATGCCCACTTCCCGGAAAGTTGGGTGGAGGCCCTGCCATGGGTGATATTTCAGTATCTTGAAAGGGGGCTCTGGGTCTCTGGTTTCCTCTTTCTTCAGATGAGAGAAGCTACTCAAGTGGGCAGCTCGAAGACCATTGCTGTGGCTGAAATCCCAACTCATCCCTCCTGACCTGAGCCAGAGGACGTGGGGATGTGCTTCCTCACTCCAGAGCCATCCTCCTCTTCTCCTAGGCAGTTTTTCACTTTCATCTTTCAGCTGTAGGAAACAATGAAGAGCTGCAGTATGCATGTTTGAAATTCCAACTCAACAATTTTTCACATTTTGATTTGTCATTTTATCTGGAAGGTGGAGATAGAGACAGATCAGAGGGGGATGGAGAGAGAGAGATCTTCCAACGGCTATACCATTTCCCAAATGCTGGTAATAGCTAGACTTGGCCGAGTTGGAGCCAGGAGCCAGAACTCAATCCAGGTTTCTCACCTGGGTGGCAGGGGCCTAAGAAAGCTTTGTTTGTTTGTTTGCATTTAAAAAAAAATCCATGTCTTGGGGCAGTAAGTCATTAACAGGTCAAACTTTCCTGTGCAGCTCTGACATTGCATATGGGTGCTGGTTTGAGACCACTTTGGATCTAGTTTCCTGCTAATGTGACAAAGCAGTGAAGACGGCCCAAGAGCCTGGGCCCCTGTATCCACAAGGGAGACCACTATGGCTATTTGGGGAGTGAAACATCTTTCTCTCTCCCTCTCTCTGTAAGTCTACTTTTCAAATAAATAAATAGTTAAAAACAAAAAGTCCTTCCGTGCTTCATGAAAAATAAATTTTGATTAAAGGGAAAAGTGAAGGATCAACCTTCTTTGGTTTTCCCTAAATGGTTTGCAGATTGTCCTTGTAGATTTCCTTGTGTGATGCTGATTTTCCCCGATGCTTTGAAATTCCACCTTTAAAATAATGCATTGAATTTTCATTTGTACTTGACTTCATTTCTGTACTTCATTGGCCTGTCAATTCCATACTGTTTTCTTTTAAGTAATGATGTTTACTGCATTGTATATTTTAAAGTCTGGTAGGCTCAATTCACCAATTATACTGCTTGTCTTCTTTATAAAATCTGTTTACTCTTATAGATAATAAAGATAAGGCTAACATTCACACACTCATTCTCTGTCAGATGTTGTTATAAACACTTTATTTGTGATAATGAGTTTAATTTTTTATTATGGAAAAGTCTGTTATTCCCATCTGACACTCTAGAAAAGAGTTACAGAAGTGATTGCTTGCCTAATGGAAATCAAACTCATTCTCTTTTGATTAGGACTACATTTAATTTCACAGTCTTTGCAACATTATCTATTTGTTTTATTATTTTTTTTTATTAAGGAGTCTTTGTTATCCAAGCTTGGTGACAACAGAATCCATTAGAAATTAGCAAATGACAAGTCCATACAACAATCCAGTCTGAATTGAAACCCTGAGAGGAATAAATGAAGGTCATTCATTAAGCTGAAGACCTATGTCCCAGCTTTTCCAGCAATATAAGTTATCCTAAGAGACACACAGCGAACAACCTGGACACACTTACAAAGCTGCAGACATTCACCTTCCCCTGGCTTCTCTGCCCACACTGTATTACTGTTACGCCTCACCTCTCCTGAGAAATACAAAGCATCTTAGCATTAACATCTTTACTGTCCTTTTTAAAAATTTTTATTTTTGAGGATGATTACATAACTGAGCAAAATGCAAGACATCTGGACCACTGATTAGAGTGGGAAGGGTTGAGGAATAGGAGAAGGTGGATGCAATCATTGTTTCCTTTTTCTTCTTCTTCTTCTTCTTCTTTCTTCTTCTTCTTTCTATATCTGGGAGAACAGGGGAAAGAAGCCTTTTAACTGTATCAGTAACCACATCATTGTAACTGCATAGCATCCTAACTACCTTGGCACTCAGGGATAGGAGATGGCTACCGTGTCATTCCAGGGTCTGTGATGTGAGCAGGCTCTGAGGAAGTAGTTCACATGCTGTTGATTTCATTTCTCCTAGGGTAAGGAAATCCTTCCAAGGTCCTTTGGCTGACACAGCCCGCCTTACAGTCTCCATTCACCCACTTACTTGCTGTTAACACTTGGCCGGGAGAGTTGTCCAACTTGTTCTGCAATCCATTGTCTGCTATGGTACTAATGTCCTCTTTAGGCCCCAGTGGATTGCGATATCCCCATATGCATCTAGGTATGCCGTCCACTGTGCCATCTTCAGCAACTGAGGAGGCCCAGTTCTGGCTAGACCACATATCCTGTGATTTTCCTTGTAGCTGGAGTTCTGAGTCTAGTGGTAAGGTTAGAGAGGGTCCCCAAAGAAACCTCATCTGAGGTGAACACAGACCTGACTTTGTGTGTTAGCTAGTACAGGGTCCAGCTCAGTCTGTCACCTGTATCAGCCTACACATACGCAGGTAGTTGCAACTACTTGGTCAGTTCTGTCTCTAGCTCCATGTCTTATGCAAACCAATAAATACCATGGCCCAGTCTAACCCTGCCCACCACAAACTTGGCCCTTAAGTATACCATGGGAAGGGCAGCCTAGTCAGAGTGACCCAAATAATCCCACCAGGCCTACCCCCCAGCCATGGTTCTTGCACATGACAGTATATACAGCAGACTGGTCTGGTTGGTCTGGGGTCCCATTCAGTTATTCCTAACCTGCAACATACTCGCTGAGTGCTCTTCCCTCCCACACATCCTCATACTTTCCCTCATCAATCTGCAGTCCCTCCATCTGGGAGCATATGGGTTCCCCCAACTGGGTCTTGCCAAGCCCAGACTCCCAGTGGGGTGGCATGCTGGCCTGGAGTTCTGCCCACCCACCAAGAACCCAAGCTCATAAACAGGTCCCCAGTTCAGTCCCCTGGCACGTGTGCTGGTCTGTCACCCTACCCCTCTTCCCACCTGAGACTCAAGCGCGTTCACAGTTCCCCAAGCCCAGTTCACCAGCACAGCATGTCAGCATGCCCACCTAGGGTTCTCCCCACCCTCTCCATCTCCTGCTTGGGATCAGAAATCCCCAGGCTCACTCTGCCTGCCTGGGCAGGGGCCCCCAGTCCCTACACACCCCGAGCAGCACCATTCCCCAGGTCCCTTGCAAGCCTGCACTCCCAGGCCCGCATGAGCCTTCAGTCTCCCCAGCTGGCAGAAGCCAGGCACTTGCACTGGCAGAGTATTTTTTTTTTTTTAATTGTTTGGGTCCCAGTGTGGTGTTTCAGTAGTTTTACATAAATTCTTCCAAATTCCAAGAATTCAGTCATAGCCTCCACAAATTACAATAATGGAGCCTCCTTTTTTTTTTTTTTCTGTGCTGTATTTAATTCTCTTCTCTGAGTAATGCTTTCAGAACCATTCTGAATAAAGTGGTGATAATGGCCTCTGGTTTCCTACTGTATAATGGGTTTCTTCTAGGGCAATACCATCAACCAGGGCGTGTGGGCTAAGTGATAGGAAATACCTGTCTTTAAGATTTTCATGAAGATTAAATAGACCTAGGAGTCGATATTAGAATTCATCAAACACTGTTTTGGTGTTTATGTTTCTCTTCAGTAGTACATAAGTTATATAAAATTTCCAACACTGAACCACTTAACAAGTAATGCTTTCTTATTTTAAAGGCTGCGGGATTCTGCTTGTTCATGCTTTGTAACACTCCTGATAGTGACCGAGTCGCTGGTTTCCTTCCCTGCGCTGTCTTGAGCCTGTTTCAGAGGAGGAATTCTGCTGCAAGAGTGAGAACGCAGGGATTCACTCCTAGACCTGACGGACCTGATGTTCGCTTGCTGGTGTTTCCTCACAGCTTTTGGGATTACAGCAAGCTTCAAAGCTGCTGCATAGCCAGGCATGCAGTCAACACTTGGAAGAGACAACCTCTAGAAAGTGAGAAAGTATTTGCAAATTATATGTCTGATAAATGTAAATATACAGACTACACAAGGATCTCAAAGCATACAGCTTAATACCACCCTCAGATAATCAGGGTAAAAATATGTAAGAGACTGAGTAGTCATTTCTTAAAAAAAAAAAAAAAGACTACAAATGGCCAGCAGTTAAATAATAAAGAAAAATCAAACCTCAACAATCATTAATTGTTAGGGAAATTCAAATCAAACCTGCAAGGAGCTGTCATCCAGTTAGGATGGCTGTCACCAAAAAGACAGTGGGCAGCAGAGGTTGGCAAGGCTGTGGAGACGGGAGCTCTCTACTGCTGGTGGGAAGTGTAAATTAGTAGTGCCGTTATGGAAAACAGCATGACAATTCCTTAAAAAATAAATGCAAAACTACATAGAACCCTAAAATCTCACTGTTGAGTGAATATCCAAGGGAAAGGAAATTAATTTGTTAAAGAGACATCTGCATTCCTGCTTAGTGCAGTATTGTTAATAATTGCCAAGACGAGGGAGCAACCATACACCAATGAGTGAATGGATAAAGAAAATATGTCATACATACAAGCTACACAACGGACTGCCACTGAGTCTGGGTAAAAGAAGGAAATCCTGGCATTTGTGACATCACGGGTAAAGCTGAGGGATGCCCTGCAAAGGGAAGCAAGCCAGACATAGAAGACAGTCACTGCGTGGTCTCCCTCACAAGTGGACTGATCTTCTAGAGGGTAAAGTGTGGCTTCCAGAGGCAGGATGGGTGGGAAGAAGGGGAATAAGGAAACATTTTGGTTTACATTTGCAGTGAGGTAAATTTACAAGGACTTATTTACAGCAAGGTGACTGTAGTTAATAATGATATATTGTTGAAAAGCAAAAACAGTGGATGCTATATGCTCTCACTACAAAAGCAACTCTATGGGATTAGGGCGATGATTCAACTGGCTAATCCTCTGTCTTCAAGTGTTGACATCCCATATGGATGCCGGTTTGTGTACTGATTGCCCAACTTGCCACCCAGCTCCCTGCTTGTGGCCTGGGAAAGCAGTGAGGAACAGCTCGAAGCCTTGGGACCTGCACCCATGTGGGAGACTCAGAGAAGTCTCCTGGCTCCTATCTTTGGATCAGCTTAGTCTCGGCTGTTAAAACCATTTGGAGAATGAACCAGTAGACGAAAAATCTTCCCCTTGGTCTCTCCTTTTTTTTTTTTTTTTGTTTTTTTTGTTTTTCTGTAAATCTGTCTATAAAAACAATCTTAAAAAAAAAAACCTCTGTGAAGTACAATATAATAATGCATTTGTCAGTTCTAAATATACCCATCTCACAATGTGTATACAATTCAAAATATCATATTGGACATAAATCATACATATCTATAAATTTAAAAATTATAACTAGAAAAATAAATGAGAGCTTTGGTCTGTAGATCTAAATTTTCATCATTTTCCAGGTATATGAGAATGACATTTGCTTTTTTAAAAAAATTAAAATATCACTAATCTACTTTAAAATTCACCAATTTTAATTGTATAATTAAAAAATCTTGCACCTGAGAGAGAGAACTCGCCCATCTTCTGGTTTACTCCGTGAATTCCTGCAGTTTGGGCCAAGGCTGACACCAGCAGCCAGGGACTCAGTTCAGTTCTCACACATGGGTGGTGAGACCTGGCTCCCTCAGCCATCACCTGCTGCCTCCCAGGGTCGGCACTGGTAGGAAGCTGCAGTCCAAGGACTCTTCTACACGGGACACAGGCATTCTCACCCTAACAGGCATGTCAACCACATGGCCGGGTGCTGCTCCCAACTGCACAGTTTTAATGAACTTCAGTATCTGTCTGTGATTGTGGGAAATGAGCACACTCCTGATGCAGAACCGACTCTCGATCTAAGGAATTTCCTGTGTTCTTGCTCCCTTCCCGCTCATCAGCTCCGGGTAACCCTGGGTCTGCTTTTCATCAACACATTTCTTACCTTTTTCTAGACTTTTTAGAAATTATTTAAAAAATTAATTTGTTTTATTTGAAGGGCAGAGTTATAGAAAGAAAGAGAAGCACAGATCTTCCATCTGCTGGTTCATTCCCCACATGACTGGAACAGGTGGGGCAGGACGTGTCTGGAGCCAGGAGCCAGGAGTTTTGTTCTGGGTTTCCTACGTGGGTGCAGAGGCCCAAGGACTTGGGCCCTCTTCTCCTGCTTTTCCAGGTACAATGACAGGAGCCGGATGCGAAGTGGAGCAGCTGGAACTTGGACCGATGCCCCTATGGGATGTTAGTGCCACAAGCAGAGGATTAACATGCTGTGCAATGGCATTTGCTTCCTTTTGCTAGACATTTTAATGATTGGATTCCTACAGCTTACTCTTTGGCTGTTGACCTCTTTCACTGTGAGAGTCCAGCTATGTTACTTCATATAGCATGCCTATTGCATCTCTTGCGCTGCATTGAGCTGTGTAGGATGTCCTGGTCTCTGGAACCGAGAGCTAAAACATACTTGTCTTTCCAAATGATCTCATCTATTCTTTATGTAAAAACAATAGACTCTCAGGGGCTTTTCTTCTTCCTGAAGTGGGAGGCCAGACCTTGCGTTCCAAGGGTGGAGGGAAGATCTGACTCCACACTGGGCTTCTGGGGAACTTACTCACAGCCCAGGTAGACGTGTCAGCTCCCAGTGTTCCTTTTTAAGTCAGCAGTGGCTGCTTGGATTTCTGCCACATTGTCCCTTTTAGTCTTGATGTTCTTACATGGTGTGCTGGGTTCGATTTCCCATTTCCTCTCTATTGATAGTGAGGACGTCTCAGGCTGTACAGCTTCCTTTGGGTTCCTAGCCCTGCCTCTCTTCCTCTCACGGAGCTGTTGCAAGCACAAAAGAGCTTATTCAGCCTGAACACCAAAGACAAAATTCCAACTGGGTCGTCTGGAGTCTGCTGTGGACACCCGGCCTGAGCCTTCTGCTGCCTGCTTTGTGATTGCTGTGCCTTTCTGAGAACCAGGAAGTGTGCCTGTACTGTCAGCGTCCCAGCAACGTCTGAAGCGGCTCTACTGTCAGAGCCTCCCAAGGTGTCACTCCGTGTTCTTGTGGGCTTCTGCATCTTTGAAGCAGCCTGCATGGTCTCAGAGGTTGGGTTTCCTCCAGTACTAAAGACGATGAAGTCGTCTTATGGCAAACCTTTTATCCTACATGCGGGGCCCTATTTCATTTGCCATCTGGATTCTCTGAAATGTTCCATATGAACTATGGTTAGTTTTTGTCTTTTTAAAAAATTATTATTATCATTTTATGATACAGTTCCATAGACCCTAGGATTTTCTTTACACCTCCCCAAATAACCTCCTTCTCCCAACTCCCACTGAATTCCCCTATATTATTACTGTAGTATAGTTCTTCATAAACAGTGATACGCCCTTCATTGTGGGCATGGGCAATGGCAGAGAGTCCAGCATTCCATTGTCAGGATATATTTAACAGTTTCATTGGGCGTCCACCTTTGGTCTGGAAGTAGAGATGCATACTGCATTGTATTCTCACATCTGAATATGATAGTCTCCATTACACGGTTACTATACATCCCCTTAAATGAAAAGCTACAATACAAAATCAACAGGAAGAAAAACAGAAAATTACAACGCCGTGGAGTTAACTACACATTACCATGTGTAATAATAGTCTCCATTACAGTTACTGTACATCCCCTTAAATGAAAAGCCACAAAACAAAATCAACAACAGAAAGAAAAAAAGAATTTAAAAATGCCATGAAGTTAAATAACATGCTACTGAATGACTAATGTGTCGCTGAAGAAATAAAAAAGGAAATCAAGAACCTTCTTGAAGAAAATGATGCTACTGTATGATCTATGAGTCAGTGAAGAATTTAATGACAGAGTTTTTTTTTTAATATTTATTTATTTTTATTGCAAGGTTAGATCTATATAGAGAGGAAGAGAGACAGAGAGGAAGATCTTCTGTCTGATGATTCACTCCCCAAGTGACCATTATGGCTGGAGCTGTGCTGATCTGAAGCCAGGAGCCAGGAGCCAGGAGCCAGGAACTCTTCAGGGTCACAAGGTGCGGGGTCACAAGGCTTAGGGCTGTCTTCAACTGCTTTTCCAGGCCACAAGCAGGGAGCTGGATGGGAAGTGGAGCTGCCTGTATTAGAATCAGCACCCATATGAGATACCGGCGCGTTCAAGGTGAGGACTTTAACCGCTAGGCCACCGTGCCGAGCCCAACAAAGACTTTTAAAGAGATAAAACTAACAAAAAAAAATCAAAATCCATGAGATATAGTTTCTGCTGATCTTTGTGGTGAGATATGTCTCCCGTAGGCAACAAAGGGATGGATTTTGTTTTTTTAATCCCTTCTGCTAATCTATGAAGTTTGATTGATGAGTTTAAGCCATAGTCAGGGTTGATATGGATGGATGGTAATTTGATCCTGTCATTTTAGTAATGGGTTGTTCATTGATTTAGTCTTCTGTTGTTATTTTACTGGGATGTTCTTTGCATTTACCTTTGGTTTTGGTGGGTGCTATTCCTCTTCTCTTTTAAGAAAACATCTTTAAGTATCCTTTGTAGGGCAGGTTTGGAAGAGGCATATTCTTTTAACTTTTCTTGACCTTGGAACAATTTTATTTCATTTTCAAAGACAAAGGAGAACTTTGCTGGGTACGTTATCCTGGGCCGGCAATTTTTTTTGCTTTTAGAATCTGGAATATGTTGCTTCATTCTCTTCTGGCCTGTAGAGTTTCCTGTGAGAGGTCTCCTGTGAATTTAATTGGCATGCACTTATATGTCAATTGATTTTTTCACATGCACATTTAAGATCTTGTCCTTATGTTCAATTGAAGAGAGCTTGATTATCATGTGTCGTGGTGAAGATCACTTTTGGTCAAGACTATTGGTAGTTCTGTGCCCCCTTGGATGTTGTTTACCAATTCTTTCTCTAGATTAGGGAAAATTTCCCTTATTATTTCATTAAATGCCTTTGATTTTTTTCTATAGCAGACTAAATTTTTTTAAATATATTTTTATTTTGAATTATGTGGTACAATGTCTATAGGCTGGAGTTCCCCGCCCGAACTCCCACCCCCCATTAAATACATTTGTAAACCCAGCTTTACTTTCTGCACCTTCTGGGACTCCCATAACTCTTTATATTTGACTTTTTAATAGTGTCTTTCAATTCTTGAACACTTTTTTAGCCTAATCCAGCTCTGCTTCCAGCTTTTTGTTTCCCTCTAGTGACAGGAAATATCTTCCAATTCTGAGATTCTTTCTTCTGCTTCATTCATTCTATTTTGGAGACTCTCCATTGTACTTTTAATTTGCTCCGCTCTATTCTTTTCTTTTTTTTAAAGATTTATTTTTTTTTTTATTATTTTTTCATTGGAAAGGCGGATATACAGAGAGGAGAGACAGAGAGGAAGATCTTCCGTCCGATGATTCACTCCCCAAGTGAGCGCAACGGGCCGATACTATGCCGGTCCGAAGCCAGGAGCCTCTTCCGGGTCTCCCACGCGGGTGCAGGTTCCCAAAGCTTTGGGCTGTCCTCTGCTGCTTTCCCAGGCCACAGGCAGGGAGCTGGAAGGGAAGCGGGGCTGCCGGGATTAGAACCGGCGCCCATATGGGATCCCGGGCGTGCAAGGCGAGGACCTTTAACCACTTGCGCCACTGCGCCGGGCCCATCCACTCTATTCTTAACTTCTGAAATGTCAGCTTTCATTTGATTCATTTCCAGTGTGACATATTCCTTGAATTCCTTGTATGCCTGCGTTAGATGCTTCTCATTGCTGATAAGAAGCTTTGCAACACTTTACAAGTGTTTTGAATTCTGTATCCCCCTTTTTCTCGATGTCTTCCTCAGTTAACTCTGAGGCTGGCAAGGGCTTTTGCTCTTTTTCAGGGGAGTCATCAGTAATATTCATTGTGTCTTTGTCTCCTCTTTTGCTTTGGTCATTATACATCTAGTTATCAGAATCTTCTCCTTGGGGCAGGTTTTTAAGCTGTGTCACTCACAGGTGTACACTTTGGTTTTAGTTATTGTGATTGGCACACGGCTGTTTGTTTGCAGTCAGTTGTGCCACTCCCTCCAGTGAGTTCCAGGTCTGGATTCTTATGTTAGACTTCCACCATGGTCTCCATAGCTCCAGCTTTGGCTCACCATTCTTCGCCTCCTGTGATACCATGCTGAGGCTGCACCGTTGTCTGTACAACCTTTCTCCCATTTCTGGTTTGAGTAGGTCCCTGGATTAGGGAGACACCAGGTGTTGTATATAGCTAGGTTGTTGTTGGTGGTGATCTTGCCGGAACCTGTTGATTATTAGTGCTGAGGCCCACATGGACCTATTTTGACCCATAAGATGCAAAAGTCAGTATTATTTTTCCTGTGCAATGCCCTGTGCTCAGTGATTTTGCTCCTAGCTCAGTGCATATGTAACTCACTGTTGTCCCTGCAATGTTAAAGCAGTATTAAAGCTTTTTCCATACTGTACAAAATGGTGCCTGATGTGTCACTACTAGAGTTCTTGATCTACTGACCGTCAGATCTGAGGGCTACCTGGACCCATCTTGGGTGGAACCCGTAGGATGCCACGTTGTTGCAGTTCACTGAGCCAGAAATGAATTCACTCCCAGCTTAGTGCAAGCATCTTCCTGTCCCATAGTCTTTGTCTCTTTAAACCAATAGGCGCCTGATTTGGCTCGAGGAGGCAGACTGGGCTGTGAACTCCACCCTGTTCCCTCACCGCCCATCTGGGACCTGCTACTCTGTCTCTGCTCCTGGTCAAATCAAGCAGACCAACAGGACCAGTAGTTCTTTGTCTGGGTTCATCTCCTGAGTTCCTGGGGAATGCCCTTTCCCATTTTGTTGCTTGTGGAATTCTGGCTGCCAGTGCAGTTCAGATTGCTACTTGCTGAATGCCACTGGGGTATTGGTCACTGCAATACCACACCGCTGTGTCCACTGCTTCCCTGTGTCTGTCAGTCTACAGCTGCCCCTGTGCTATCGTTTTGTCCTCTCCTATTTCCTGGAATGTGCTCTCTCTGCTTCACTCTGGCTGATGTTTCTCTGTCTGTTTTAACATGTTCTTACCCTATCGCGCCATCTTGATTCTCCCTAATCACGGTCAGTTCTAGGTTGGATTGCACAGTGTATTGATGACTACATAAATGATCATAAATGCAAAGACCATTGCCAGGGCGGCAGTGTGATGCAGTGGGCGAAGCTCCAGACAGCGACACCAGCGTTCCATTTCTGAGCAGTGGTTTGAGTCAGCTCTGCTCTGGATCCAGCTCCCTGTTAATGTTCCTGAAAAAGCAATACATGACAGTCCAGGTACCTGGGCTCCTGCCACTCACATAGGAGACCAGTGCATTTGCAGGCTCCAGTCTTCAGCCTGGCCCAGCCCTGACCAATGTAGTGATTTAGGAGTGAATCAGCAGAAAGGGGATCTCTTTGTTCGTCCAAATACGTAAATACATCTTTTTCTTTTTTAAACAAAAACTGGAGTTCTGTCAGCTCTGGGAGAGATGGGAGCTAGGAGACATGGAGGTGGTCCAGATAGCTAGGAGATGACTCACCTTGGCAGAGTGAGGACTGGGACTGCATGTGTGAGAGGGTGGTGGGCCTTGTCACTGGGCAGCTGTGCTGCCTCCAAATGAGTCCCCTAGGATACTACACACCCTGGGGAAGTGAATCCCATCCAAGAGTTGGCTCTCCAGGGCACAGCAGCCTGGCAGCGCGCCCAGAAGGCTGGCTCTGAGAGACACAAAGGAATGAAACCACTGGGGGCCTCAGGAGGTTCTGAGGGAAGTCGTCTCTGGAAGAGCTGGTGAAGAGAAGAGCGTGTCCCAGGGCTGGGCAGCTGGAGTGCTGGCTAGACAGAGGCAGTGGTGTGGGACCTGGGAGAGAGCAGGTGCTGTAATGACAGTGCAGCAGGAAGCAGAGCAGTTGAGACCTTGAGGATGCCACTTGTTTAGCTATGTGAGTGCTCAGAGCTGTGCTGTACCAGCAGAGCCTTCCCTCCAGAGAAGGTGGCTGTGTGCCTCCAGGAGCTCCTGGGTCTATGCACAAGGGCTCCCTATGCCATGCTGTCCAGCCAGACTCATGGCCTGGACTCAGGCAGTGTGCCCAGACACCTGCACCAAACATGCTATTGGTTTCCTTGAAATGAAAACCTTTTCAGACTGGAGATGATGCATGGGACACCTGCCTTCCCTGTTCAAGAACATGGATTAGTGTTTTGGCTCTGCTCTTGACTGCAGCTTCCTGCTGATGGACATTTTGGAAGGTAGCAGGTAAAGGTTCAAGTTCTCTGGTCCCTGCCGTTCACATGGGAAACTCAGACTGAGTTCCTAGCTTCCAGCTTCGAATGAATGGGTCACTGGGGACCTGTGGGGAGCAAGTTTGCCTTTAAATAATAATAATAATTAAAACCAAACAAATAGATGATTAAAAACACAAAACTCCCCCTCACTTGTGGTACATCCTGTTATTGGGATCTATTTCTCAATTCCTCTTCTATGTTGGGCCATCCTCTGCTGATTTCCCAGGCCATAACACAGTGAGCTGGATCAGTAGCAGAGTAACTGGGACTCAGACTGGTACCCATATTAGCCTGCTATGTCACCATGCCAGCGCCAAGGTTTCAATTACTAATTCAACTTTTTGAAATAGATCCAAAACCTTTGGAATATATATTTCTCCTTATGTGAATGGTCTTAGCCTTAGCTGCCTGTAACCCCGTGGGCTGAGGGGCTTAAAGGGCAGAATTTATTTTTCTGAGGTCCTGGAAGCTGGGAGTCCACATCCAGGAGTTGACAGGACTTCCCCTTGGTTTGCAGGTGGCTGCCTCCCTTTTCTCCTGAGCTACACTCTCTGACGGGCTCTCCCTCTCCTTACAGGTACAGCAGTCCTATTGGCTCAGAGCCCCATCCTCACCTCCTCACTTACCGCGACCTCCTTAGAGGTACCGTTTTCCAAGAGCGGTCACCCAGGGTAAGGGTAGGTTGCCACCTGCTAATTTTGGCAGTGGAAATGCAGTTCAAACCTCAGCATGAAATTTTCATTTCATTTACTTAAGTATGTGGGCCTCATGTTGCCTGGTGTGTTTTCTTATTATCTTCTCAAGAATTCTTAAATTTTTATTTGAAAGGCAGACAGACAGAGGTCCTCTACCCACTGGTCTGTTTCCTGAATGTCCACAACAGCCACGGTTGGGCCTGACTAAAGGCAGGTGTTCAGATCAGCATACAGATCTCCCCATATGAATGTGGCAAGGGTCCAAGGACAGGTGCAATGGCAGGAAGCTGGAATCAGGAGGAGCTGGGATGCAGGTTTCCCAGGCAGCACGTGTTAGTCACTGTGGGTAATGCTGGCATCCCTCACTCAGCCTTTTAATGTCTCTGTGATCAGTGTAATGAACCCTTGTTCATCTCTGGTATTATTGCAACTTTGTATCTTTTCTCTTTTTTTCTTTGATGATTTTCTAGAGGTTTACCAACCTTCTTTAGATTTTTCTCTATTGTCTTGCTATTTTCAATTCTATTAGAGCCAGCTTCAATTTTTACTATTTCTTTTTTTGTTGTTGCTGTTGTAGTTAAGATTTACTTATTTTGTTGGAAAGGCAGATTTACAGAAAGAAAGAGACACAGAGAGAAAGTTCTTCCATCCACTGGTTCACTCCCCAAATGGCTATAATGGCTGGAGCTGAGCTGATCCAAAGCTAGGAGGTAGGAGTTCCCTCCGATTCTCCCATAGGAGTGCAGATCCCAAGGATTTGGGCCATTCTCTGCTGCTTTTGCAGGCCATAATAAGGATGGATGGGAAGTGGGGCAGCTGGGACATAATACTAGTGCCCATATGGGAGTCTAGCACTTGCAAGGTGAGGATTAGCCAATTGAGCCATTGCACCAGGCCTAATTTTTATGACTTCCCCCTCTGCTATTTGCTTTAGCTTTAGTTTGCCATCTTTTCTCAGTTCCCTTAGATATAGTTTAGGTTTCTAATTTTATTTTATTACTTTTAAAAAGATTTATTTATTTTTATTACAAAGTCAGATATACAGAGAGGAGGAGAAACAGAGAGGATCTTCCATCTGATGATTCACTCCCGGAGTGACCACATTGGCCGGTGCTGTGCCGATCTGAAACCAGGAGCCAGGAATTTCTTCCATGTCTCCCACGTGGGTGCAGGCTCCCAAGGCTTTGGGCCATCCTCAACTGCTCTCCCAGGCCACAAGCAGTGAGCTGGATGGGAAGTGGAGCTGCCAGGATTAGAACCAGTGCCTATATGGGATCCTGGCACGTTCAAGGCAAGGACTTTAGCTACTAGGCCACATTGCACTGAGCCCAGGGTTTCTAATTTTAGAACTTTGTTCTTTTTAAATCTGTGTACTGATTGCTGTAAATTTCTCCTTAAGCTTTACTTACTTCTCTGTATTCCACTAATGCCAATGTTTTGTCAGTTTTACTCATTTCAAAATACTTTTGAATCCTCTCTTGAAACTTTTCCTCTGACATGGGATGTTTTTCAATTTTTAAAAAATGATTTATATATTTTTATTTGAAAGGCAGGTTTACAGAGAGATAAGGAGAGACGCAGAAAGAGAGGTCTTTCGTCCACTGGTTCTCCCCTCAAATGGCCGCAACGGCCAGAGTTGAGGAAGCCAGGAACTTCCTCCCAGCCTCCCATAAGGATGCAAAGACCCATGGACTTGAGCCATCTCCCACTGCTTTCCCAGGCTATAAGCAGGGAGCTGGATCAAAAGTGGAGCAGCCGGGATACGAACCAGCGCCCACATGGGATGCCGGCACTGCAGGTGCAGGATTAGATTGCTGTGCCACTGCACCAGTCCTGGAAATTTATTTTGAAGTTTATTGTTTAGCGTCTGAATAACGAAGGATTTTCCTTGTATCTCTAGGGATCCTTTTGTTTTTTGTTTTTAGTTTCTGTCTTAGGTAGACTGAGGGTAGACACTGTTTGATTATTACTAGTTCCTAGTTGTTTTGTCTATTTTATGACTCAGAATGTGGCCCGTCTTGGCAAAGATTCCCTGGAAAAATGTACAAGTGGTTTGATTGAATATCCAATAATGTCATTCGCTGCGGCTGTGTGTTTCATGTGGTGTGCATCCTTACGGATGTTCTGTCTCTTTGTCAGTCCCGACAGGAGTTAGTGAAGTAGCCAGCTCCAGTTAGAGTGTTTGTTGTCACTTCAGTCCCTGCAGGTTTTGTCCCGGAGCTTTGATGCTCTGCTGCTAGGTGAGCGAACATCTAGGAATGCCATGTGTTTGTGGAGAAACGGCCCTAAGTCATCCGGGAATGTCCTTCCATGGCTCCTGTAATCTTCCTTGTTCTGAAATCTGCTTTGTCTAAGTCATGTGGTTACTCTAGATTTCTCCTGATTAGCCTTAGCACAGTGTAATCTTTCTCTAGTCCTTTATTTTAAATGTAATTTTGTGGGTACAATCTCACATCTTAGCTTACCCATTCAGTCACAGTGTATATTCATAGAGCTTAATCACATTAAATTCCATATTTATTAGACTACTACTTTCACACTATCTCCTCTCCACCTCAGCCCCAGACAACCACCAGCTGGTGTCTGTTTCCATGCATTTGTGCATTCCAGGCGCTTACTAGGAATCCACTCACTGCCCATTTCTCTGGTTCTCAGAAACCCTGGCCACCACTGATTTACTTTCCTATCAGTTCAGAGTAGCCTTTCGTGGCTGATTCGAATACATCGAACCATACAGTCCACTGTGCTTTCTTACTGACTTCTGTCATCTAGCATCATATGTTGGCAGTTCACTCAGGTTTCAGCACGTCTCAGCACTTCATTCTTTTTTATTGCCCAAAACTATGCAAGCAAGAGGGGAGTGAAAACTTTCAGCTGTTCAAAGAAATAGCCAATTCAGAATTTTATTAGGTGGGTAAGTGAGGGCCAGAAAGTCAAGGGTAGATGACAGAGAACGAAAAGAAAAATGAGTCACACAGGCACTTGCGTGGTGGTGTATCAGGTGAATCGTCTGTCTGTGGTAACAGCATCCCATAAGGGCAATGGTTCGAGTCCCAGATGCTCTGCCTCTGATCCTGCTCCATTCTGACGTCCTGGGACAAGGTCTTGGTCCCCTGCACCAAGACCTTGAAGACCTAGAAGAAGCTCCAGGCTCCTGGCTTTGGATCAGCCCAACTCTAGCTGCTGTGACTATTTGGGGAATGAACCAGTGGTGGACAACTTCTGTATCTCTTTCTGTCTGTAACTCAGATTTTTGAGTAAAAATAAAAATAAAAATAAATCATAAAATCTAAGCTTCTTAGTACAGGAGTGAAAGATGGAGGAAAGGCAATAGGAAGCGTTTAGGTCCTGGTTTCTCAAGTGTAGTTGTTTGACTAGCATCTAGTGATATCTCTCATTTTTTGTGCCATCTTTTCCATAAAAACCAACAACTAGCAAAAGGCACCAGATGGGATGATGTGGCACCAGCAGGACCATCTGTGGCATCCAGCGGAGGCAGGCGCTGAACTCCGGGAGACAGAATCTCCTAAGCACGGTTGTCCATTCCTAGGCTACATATGGATTTAGCCAAAGTAGATCAAAGAAATGTCTGAAAATTAGATTACATCCGTATTGCACACGTACAGACATTTTTTTATCATTGTTCTTTGAACAATGAGCATAACAATTATTGGCACGGCATTTACGTGGCACTGAGTATTATAAAGTTATCTAGACATGATTGAAAATTGGCTGAAAAGATGTACGTAAGTTCTGTGCAAACACCACATCGTTTTGCGGCACTTGTGCAGCCCCAGGTTTTGGGATCTACAAGAGATCCTGGAACCCATCCTGCATGGGTACCAGTGGACGACTATGCTATGCTAAAAATTAATTAGTGAATTAATTAATTGGTTTTAAAATGAGTCCAGGCTCTCTAGGCGGAGTCCAGACTCTCCAGGGGGCCTTCCGAAGTCTAAGCCACATTTTATTTTTCTTTCCCTCTTATCCCTAAACATGCCCAAGGCAATCACCATTTAATGAGGACTCTTCCCCTTTCTCCCTTCCATGTGCTTTTTGATGTCTGCCAACAAAATTCACTTACCATGATGAAGGTTGAGCTCAGGTGAAGAATCCGGGAGGCCTTCCTGATACTGTCACTGGGAGGCGGTCCCCTTTCCTCTCAATTGTTCACATGTTATTAATCACACAGTGTCACTTCTCACAGCAGACATGTTCCTGTCGATGTGGTAGTGTACCCACCCTTCATACAAGAACACAGCAGTTAGTAAAATCCATGAGCAAAAGAGGAATGCAAAGACATGATCAGAACCAGATGGCTAAAATCAGCCAGAGCCTTGGGTTTTCTGGTTGTCATGGACACAGCATGTTCTATTGTTGGTAACTTTGATTTCTTTCCTCCTCTTTTTTTCTCTTTTTTTTAAAAAAAATTTTATTTATTTTTATTGGAAAGGCAGATAAGGTTACAGAGAGAAGAGACAGAGAGAAAGATCTTCCACCAACTGGTTCACTCTCCAAACAGCCACAATGGTTGGAACTGAGCCAATCGGAAACCAGGAGCCAGGAGACTTTTCTGGGTCTCCCACACGAGTGCAGGGGCCCAAAGCTTTGGGCAATCCTCCATTGCTTTCCCAGGTCACAAACAGAGAGCTGGATTGAAAGTGGGGCAGCTGGGACACAAACTACCACTACCCATAAGGGATCCTGGTGCTTGTAAGGTTTGGATTTAGTCATTGAGCATTGCTCCAGGCCTAGTAGCTCTGGTTTTTATGGTGAGCTCACACTTGCAGCTAGAGAATTAGGGAAGCAAGAAAAGAGATGCTAGATGTGGCTCCCATAATATTCCAGTGGAGGGCATAGGAAAGATAAGTGGAGGACAGACAGATAGAAAAAAAAAAAAAAGCTAAAATAAGTGTCTGGCTTTTCAATGGCTTCATTTCCTCTTCCAATGGGCTAAATCTTATTTTAGATCTATTTCAACTGTTCTACATATATTTCCCTCCACCTACAGAGTCCCTTGTCATTACCAACAGGTTGCCTTGTCACCACCATACAATGCTTAGTATCTCTTAATGTGACTGAAGGAGTATGAAAAGTGGGCAAAATTGTATCAGCAATGCATGGCAGAATTTTATGCCAGAGACTTCAAGGGGATGTAGGACATATGAAGAGATGAACGTTGATTCCTTGATTCTTCTCAACTCTGTCATGCAAGTGATGAAAGACGAGACAAGGGTGCTGGGAGTACAAGAGAGAGCTTCCACGTTTGGACTGCCTTATTGCCAACTTAGCATTTGCTGGGTTGGTTCTAGCCAGCAGAAAGCAGCATCCTTCAGAAGCAGGGGAGCAGGAGCCCTGGTCCACCAGCTGGAGCTAGCCAAACTGTAAACTATTCCTAGAGAGATGTAACAAATGTATTGTTTTAAACTGGTAAATTTTGGAGCAATTTGTTGTGGAGTAAAAGATAATACAGTGATAAACTGGAGAAGGGAGACAGAGGGGCGACTGGGAGAGAATTGAAAGGAGAAAATCTAGAAGAATAAAACATGTTTAAAAGATAGTAGAAGAATTCTATAGACAAAGAGAAGATGTGGGGACATATGGTGTGGAGGGGGCATATGGGAGCAGCATTGGGGCACAGTGCGTAAAGCTGCCAGCTGTGATGTTTCATGTGGGTGCTGGTGGAGACCCAGCAGCTGTTTCTAGCTGATGCACCTGAATAGGCAGCAGAGGATGGGCTTGGGCTCCTGCATCCATGTGGGGGACCTGGAAGAAGCTGTGGGTCCTGGCCTGATTTTTCTCTGTTGCTGTCTCTCTGTAACTCTGCTTCTCAAATAAAAAAATAAATCTTAAAAAAGAAGAGAATATATATATATATGATATATATTTCAATGCTCTCTCATGAGCATGAGGCTCCTAAGAAGGAGGAAGACGTGTGTAGGGAGGGTTTGGCCTTCAGTTGGCGCAAGGGTACTTTTTAAGGGTCTTAAATACACATACTTTTTTTTTTTAACTTAGCATTGCAGGCATTTGAATTGGAGGTGCTATGAGATGAGACAGGCCAAGTTTCTGAGCTTAATTGAGAAAAATTTAATGTATTTCATTCATATCAAGAAAGGGATATTATAGAGGATACAGATGACACTAAAACCATTGTAAAGAACATGATATACACCTCTTAGCTGAAGAATTTGAATATTCAGAGGCTTTTTATCTGAGACAGTGATTATTGGCTGCCAAAATTGATTTATAGATAGGAAAGTCAGAAAAAAACAATCATGCAAAAAAAAAAAAAAAGAAAGAAAAGAAAAGAAAACAGTTCTCGGAGAATGATGTCAAAAAAGTAAACAAAACAAAACAGAACAAAACTAAATCAATGCTGGATCCATGGTTTCAATCAAACATGAACTTTGTGTTGTCTGATATGGTAGAAATGGGGTACATGCGGGTTTTAAAAAAAAATTATTGATTTTTATTGGAAAGTCAGATATACAGAGAGGAGGAGAGACAGAGAGGAACTTCCATCCACTGATTCACTCCCGGAGTGGCCATAATGTCAGGAGTTGAGCCAATCCGAAGCCAGGATCCAGGAACTTCTTCCAGGCCTCCCACACAGGTGCAGGGTCCCAAGGCTTTGGGCTGTCCTGGACTGTTTTCCCAGGCCACAAGCAGTGAGCTGGATGGGAAGTGAGGATGCTGGGATTAGAACTGGCACACGGGATCCAGGCGCATGCAGGGTGAGGACTTTAGGCACTAGGCTATCACACTGGACCCAATTGTGGCTTTTTTTTTTTAAGATTTATTTTATTTTTATTGGAAAGGCGGATATACAGAGAGGAGAGACAGAGAGGAAGATCTTCCGTCCGATGATTCACTCCCCAATTGAGCGCAACGGCCAGTGCTGCACTGATCCGAAACCAGGAGCCAGGAACCTCCTCTGGGTCTCCCACATGGGTGCAGGGTCCCAAGGCTTTGGGCTGTCTTCGACTGCTTTCCCAGGCCACAAGCAGGGAGCTGGATGGGAAGCAGGGCTGCCGGGATTAGAACTGGCACCCATATGGGATCCTGGGCATGCAAGGCGAGGACCTTAGCCACTGCTGCGCTGGGCCCCCAATTGTGGCTTTTTAAAGTCACAGCAAATAAAATTAAAAATTCAGTGCTTCAGTGATAATAGCCACATTGCAAGTGCTCAACAGCTACCTGTGGCTGGTGGCTGCCACATCAGAAAGTACAAAAGCAGACCTTGACCCTCACCGCTGTATGTCCTGTGGTCAGGGCTGCACTAAACAGATGTGCCTCACCTTTTACACTTTGTTCCTATGACATATTATGACACCAAAATACATCTCATGCCAAAATGCAGCCAAGAGCATATCCATGAAGTTAGAAACCAACCTCGCTGATGAGCAGGTGCACATGTTCTCGATCAACCATCAGCTGTTCAAAGTCAGATGTCCTTCAAGAATAGTTAGACATTGGCAGGCTGCAGAAAAATCATTATTATTAAGGAGAAAAACCTCAAGGCTGCAAAACAATTTATGCATAAGTGAAAGTCATTGCTAAATATATATCAAGACAAGAGGAGGCATTATTTAGCGTGTTGAAAAAATGGCCTTCTGAGACACCATCAACCCAAGCCTCATCCTGAACAGACTCATGCTTAATGACAAAGTGCTGTGGGCATTAAAATGAACCGGAAGACTAAGACTATGATAAGATCTAGCAAAATGATGCCAGAAATTCCAGCGTGCCTGAATAAAGATGTATAAATAAGATAAAGGGAGAGCTATGAAAAGTGTAGCTATAATATTTTTCAACTGTACCTAGAGAAGTCCAAGAGAATTGACCACACTAACGGTAGACTGCAGTGAGACCTGCCAGTGTCAGAATGTCTGATGAGTTGAGAACCAGCCTCACCACCCGGAGTGGCATTGGGGTAGAGCATCAGCTCCTACATCAAAGGAGACGGCTGGTGGGTGGAGACAACCTTCAGATTTCCCCATGGACACAGGAGAACCCAGGTAAACAGGTCCCCCCAAAATGGCCAAACGTTCCGTGCAAATAATTATAACTCTACTTCTTCACCTCGTTTTACTCCTCCTGTTTTCTAAACAGGAGCAACTCCAATACCCATCCAGCGAATTGCCCCGTACTCCCAGATGACCTCATTCGGAGCCGAACTCCACCTCCTTAAACCCTTCTCAAAATCAGCGAGGATGAGTCCAAGTCCTACCAAGACACCCCCTCATTGCGAGGAGCAGCAAGTTCAGTTTGTTTGATCACCGTATATACCTGGAGGCCGGTGGCTCGTGGACACCGACAGGTGGCTACTAAAAGACACATATGTAAAACAGGAAATTGCAGCGACAGCAGCAGTACAGCTTACTTTGTACTGTGACAACCACAAGGAAAACACACAAGAAAAGCACTCTCACTGGCTTGTGCATCTGCAAACGTCCTAAAAGGAAAGGCATCTAAGTGCTAATTGTGGTTATCTTCTAGCTGGTGATAATGTTTTTGAAATTCCATTTTCCTTTTCGTTGTAACAAGAACGTTTAACCTGAGATATACTCTCCAAACGGATTTAAGGTGTACAGCAGTGCCAACTGTTGGCTGCCTGTTGTGCAGCAGATTTGTAGAGCTGGCATAACTGAACCCATGCATCTGCCCTCTGACCAACGCTCCGTTAAGTTCGCTGCCCCTGTAAATTTGGCCATTATGCACACATTACACAAGCGCAATGATGCTGTGATTCCTGCATTATTTCATGTCATCTACATGAGTGAATGTGGCAGGATTCTCTTCTTTATAGAGGTTGAATACTATTCCATTGTATGTATATGTCACATCCACTTTATCTGTTCATCGGTGAACACTCCTGTTGTATTTTAGGTGCAATATATAAGCCTGCAATGATAAATCTATTAAATGTTGAAAATAAGGACTGAAATAGCTGCCTGTGATGTTGGCTTCCCATATGGGCACTAGTTTATGTCCCAGCTGCCCCTTTCTGATCCAGCTCCCTGCTAACGGGCTGGGAAAAACAGTGGAAGATGCCCCTACTACTCACAGGGGAGACTCAGATAAAGCTCTTGGCTCCTAGCTTCGTCCAGGAACTATGAGAAGCTCCCAGTCCCATAGGGGATGCTGGTATTGCAGGTCGCAGTTCTATTCTTTATGCCGTGATGTTGTGGACTTTCATCTGGGTACAAATGAGGATGACATTAAAGAGCTCCTAGAGGTGGTTTCCGAGCAAGTGACTAATGAGGAGTCATTGGAATTGTCAACAGAAGGCTAAAGTGAGAAAGAAAAGCACCAGACCCTGACTTGACTTGATCTCATGAATCATTTGGTCCATTCAGGCATCCGTTTACAGAATAAGGGGTTTTTACTTACACTGAACATTTTCTTGAGTAATTTTCACTAGATTCAGCTCCTCTAGAGCTTACAAAAATACTTGCTGCATTCACAGTAGTGTTCACTGATTTACAAATGGGTTTCACTCTATGAAATGAATAATAATGCTTGACTCCTTTAAGTCATCAGACATTGTGGTAAATTCCGCATCATAATGGAGTCCAGCCTTAGCTTTCAACATTGCGGACAAATGCTTTCCTTTGGCTTTACTTGTCATGTGCCGAGAGATGGGTTTCTGCATGTGGCCTTCAGTGCAGGTTTTCCTAGAATTCTCTCCGTGTTGATAAAGGGTCTTCTTGAATACGTGGTCTTGTAGCCTTCGGTAAAGCTCATCCTATCACCTTGAGCGGCCCCTATCACCTTTGTTCTTGTTCGGCAGGAATGTAGCTGTGATAAAATGGGACATGTCTGTCTGGCAAACAATGGTGATGACTGACTTTCCTTTTTCCTTTTAATTAATTGATTAATTAATTTTGTGATACAGTTGCAAAGAACTGTGATTTTTCATCTCTATTGGCTTAGTTTCCAGGTAAGCCACTTAGCACAGCCCCCTGTGGGCAAGATTAACAGGGACTTTTTTGGCCACGGTAAACAAAGCAACACAACCTTAAAACAAGCACAAGAGAACTGATGCAATCGAAGGGCAAACCTTGATTTTTGCTGCTGAAAACCACCATTGTGGATTCAGTCCGTTGTTGACAAAGCATCTCCTGCACTGCATTAATGTATACGTAGTGGAAGAGGAAGGAACCTTGCCATTAGCAGCAAGGCGGATGCATCTGGAGGGCATTGCACTAAGTGAAATAAGCCAGACCCAGAAAGGTCCACACGGCTTGACCTCCCTTGTGTGTGGAATCTAAAAATGTTAGTCAACCTGTTTTTGAACTAGTTCTCTGCCCTTTACACTCTCTCTTCTCCCCGGGAGACTCCTATTATGCCATTATGCAATTATATATTTATATACTATGCAATTATATCTTTTAATATGTTATATATATTCATTTCATAGTGTCCTATGGTTCCCTTTATCTCTCTTCACTCTTTTTCATATTTTTTATTCCTTTGCCTGGATAATTTTCAGTGACTTGTCTTTAAATTCACTGAGCCTTTATTCTGCTTGATCTGTTGTGTTGTTGAATTTTTCCTAATTAAGTTGCCAGTTCAGGTATCATATTTTCAGCTTCATGACTAATGTTTGCTATTTTAAAATTTTTTCTTTGCTGAATTTCTCACTGTGCTTATTCAATATTGTTCTTTTACCATTGATGATGAGGGTTATCTTGAATTTTCTTTCAGGCATTTAATGTATCTCCATTTCATTGAGCCTTTTTCTGGAGACTTATCTTTTTGGTTGTGGTTGTTGTTGTTTGAACCTTTTATTAACTCTTGGCGTTGATATGTATGCATTAAAAATATCACTTATCTTGGGCCTGGTACAGTGGCCTAGTGGCTAAGGTCCTCGCCTTGAGTGCACCAGGATTTCATATGGATGCCGGTTCTAATCCCGACAGCCCTGCTTTCCATCCAGCTCCCTGCTTGTGGTCTGGGAAAGCCGTCGAGGACGGCCCAAAGCCTTGGGACTCTGTACCCATGTGGGAGACCTGGAGGAAGTTCCTGGCTTTGGATTGGCACAGCTCCAGCTGTTGTGGTCACTTGGGGAGTAAATCATTGAACAGAAGATCTTCCTCTCTGTCTCTCCTCCTCTTTGTATATCTGACTTTGTAATAAAAATAATAAATACTTTTAAAAATGTCACTTATTCTTACCTATACAGTAGAAAAACATGATCAGTCTGACCCAAGATTATGGGAGTTCATCCAAATTTCCATGTTTACTTTCAGTGGTCCCCAGACATCTTGATTTTATTCTGGGTCTCATTAGTACTCTCACTCAGTTGAGATAGAGTCAATGCCCTCAACAGGCCCTGAAAAGGTTGAAATTTGAATATGTGTTCCAAATTCTCCTCTTCTCAGGAAGAAGCTAGAAATTGAGGGCTTACTTGGATGGTCTGGTGCTAGGCTGATAGTAAGGCTTATGCTGGGAAGGAAGGTCAAATTTCCCTGTCAGTTTCAATAGGACTGGGTCATATTGCTCCAGGGAATAGGAGCCTCTCAACTTGTTTCTGAGTTTCTCAGAAAGGGAATCCGCATTGTTTTTGAATTGGTGTGTCCATGGTGTGGAAGGAGTGTGCAGGTCTTCCTACTGTGCTGTCTTGTTGACACAGTACTTCCAGGATGTTTTAGAGGTTTGATTACCCTTTATATTTTCAGTGATGGATATGCATTCCTTTTATAGCCAAAAAGGTAATTATTTTCTGAAAGCAGTGACTAATGAAAGATAGTGGTAATTGTAAAAAAGAACGCTGTGTTGTGAGCTAACAGGGTTATAGGTGACTAGCAGGAGAAAGGAGAGTTCACAGCTCCAGTAGTCTCAGTCTCAGGTCGTTCATGCCTGGTTCCAGATGGTAGGGAGCCGATGATGATGCAGCAAAGGGCACAGACCTCTGGAAATGGGACAGCCTTGCTGATCTCTTCTGCCAGTGCTTCTAAACCGGCAAAGTAACACGTGCTGGGTTTTGACCTCTAAGTCTTGCCACTGAAGGTGACCAGTAATGACATCGAATTTTACTCGAGCCCGGCATCACTGGCAAGCAGTGAGGGTTAAGAAATCCTCCTTCTCTTTTGTGTTCCTGGAAACAAAGAGTGACAGTCAAAAGATGGCCACTTTCACATGTGGCCCAAAGAAGACTCATGGATGCTCCCCTTGTTTACCAAGATGAGGCTGGACACAGACCTGTCAAACTCCTACTCGCTGAACTGTTTGTTCCTGATGGTTAATGAGAGTCAAGTGCTATTATCCAGTCTTCTGCCAGGTCCCTGAACTTTGGCCGCGCTCACCCTGAGCCATTGCCCAGCTCCTTACCGGCCCCTTGTGAGAACAGCCTGACTTCTGGGAGAAGCACTCGCCGACCTACTTCATGATCAGGTCATATCCAGTCATTCTGCTTCCTCATTTGCTTTTTCTTCTCTGGTTTTTTGTTTGTGTGTTTGTTTGTTTGTTTTCAATCTTATTGCTTGATCTTCAGGACACTGTAGATCTTTTGGTCAGAAGTGCTTCTTCTTAAAGCAATCTGTTTCCCCCATCTTTGCAATAATCTTCTTGAATAAAGTCTCTTCTTAAATCCAGGTTTGTTTTTTGCTTTCAACACCATGTGTATAAGAAGGAAAGGAAAATGAAAGCAAAAATGTCCAAATCCTATTCTGGGATAAGTCACCCACGTAAAGACATTTCAGAATGTAACGCTTTGAAAATGAGGCCCCTCAGTGAGCAGAGCCAGGGGCAGTAACAATTCAAGGTGGAAAGATCTGAAACCTGGAATGAAAAAATGCATGTGTAGGGCAAGAAGGGCATGGTCCTGCAAAGACTTGACTCTACAGATCACTGAGAAGGAAGATTAGAAGGTGTGAAGAATGAAGGGAGGGTCATTCCCAGAGCCACCTAAGGCTAAGAAAAAATATCTTGAATGAACTACATATGTGGTGGGAAAAAAAATGTTCGTGGAGGTGAACTTTGATTTTGTAAAATCTGAGTAAGATTTTCTTGGTTTGCCAGTTTTCTTGAAAGAACGTAATCTTCGGTGTCTTTTTTTTTCCTTCCAACCCCCATACTTTTAAAGCTCATGTTGTCCTGCTGAACAAAAGCAAGACACTTTGATCTGGTTTGACGCTTCATGCAGAGCAGAAGTTTAGCTATCTGAAAAAACAAAACAAAATAAGACGAAAAAAACAAATAAACAAAATAAACCCCTGATATCCCAGCCACAAGAGGATTAGTGAAAGGCATGAAACTTGACAGCCATTAAGTAAAAACTGGCTGGTAGTTATAGTTATTAAGGATAATTATAGCACTTAAGTTTAAGGGTATAAATTGGTCAAGTGGGTAGTTTTACCTGGCAGACATCAAAATTACACTTAAATATTGGAGAAAGAAGGCAAACACACAGAGGTGGCTGTTGGATGGCTTAAAAATGTTTAGAGTTTCTCCAGTGCTTAAAAACACTTCCACATATGAATGTTTTCTTTATTGAACCAATTAAAAATTAGCTACAAGTATTACGACGACATTTTGCCTCAAATACTTCACCATGTGTCTCCTAAGAGCAAAAATACGCTCCTGTGTAACTGCAATGCATTATCACAGTCAAGTCAACTAACATTGATGCAAAAGTGCAATCATTTTTAAATTTCATTTGTCTTAGCAATGTCCATTATAGCACTATGTGTGTCTAGGACTGAGTAAAAAATCTAGCACTGCGTTTTGTGGTCATTTCTACTTACTCTCCCTTGATCTAGAGCGTGTCCTCCCACTTTCTTGGTTTTGTTCTTTGTTGAAGACTTGAACATTTTTGGAGGGTCCCTCTTGGCTGGCTCTCTCATGGAGTATCCAATGCTCTGTTGATTATCACATTGTTAGCAATGTTAATTTTTGGAATTCCTCATTCCTTCTCAATTCTTCCATTTTGTACTGTCTTTAGCACTTTTTAGAACTCTTACTCTGCCCCCTCCTCTTTCTCCCCTTTCTCCTTTCTGCTGTCATGTGTGTTCACACTCCATCAGCAGATGCAAGTGATGTCGGCAAGCCCAAAGTCAGCGGGATGCAAAATAGGGTCCTCCCACGATGGAAAAGAGTGTATGTGACCGTTTGCTCAGCAGTCATTCCAACAGCTCTTCCAACCACCAGAAGCTATTGGTGATCCAATTGCTATTTCCCATCTGTGGATTGGAAGGAAAATCGGTTTTTAATTTCATGGGTGGTAGCAAATAGAATGCTTAACGGCCCGTGCTATGAGGTGGGATGATGAGAAAGTCATCTAGTATCTATGACCAACTCTAAGAAGTGAGAAGATGCTCTTGTAAAGCTTTTTGCTTGCCGTTCCTGCACACAACCAAGCTCAAAAAGATGAGGCTGAGAGTTTTGCAACTGAAACAATTCATGCCCAGATAGCTCCTTCCTGCAAAGACCACTGAAGCCCAATGCCAAGGATTCATCTGCTTTGCAGCCTAATGCTGACATCTGCCATCTGTCCAGAGCAGAGTGAGTGGAGCCTTTAGGAACCCCTGGAGAAAGCCTCTCCTTGGGGAGCTCTGGGCAGGAATATTGTGAATCAGGTTGGCGTCTCGATATCGGCTGTAGTAGGACTATTGATAGCACAAGGCTTGATAGCTGTCGCGAACACCGAGCCCAGTCACCAGAACAAATGCCAAGAGTCGAGAGTGGATGCTTTGCAATCAAGCATTCAAGCATTTATTCAGGCAAGCACACACCAAACAGGATGGGGGAAGCCACCGAGAGTGCCTCTTGACTTCAGTCTCATGGAAGTCTGCTGGGCCTTTAGCTCCGGCCTCGTGGGAGCCTGCAAGTTCGAGTGGAAGCCCAGGGGCTTTTGGCTCCGGTCTAGTGGGAGCCTGCTGGCTTCAGTGACTGGGACAAATGCATGGGTTTATATACAAATCCAGGGGCAAGACAGGCAGTTGTTTACAATGTTTTGATTGGTTATTACATGTTATCTATCAATAACACTTGCTTTCTCTCAATTCTAAGAAAACATGCATATTCATTCTCAAAACATACCTATTCATTAATATACAATTATTTCTTCTTTATCATTCCTACCATGACATGCTTACGTACTTTGTGGTTTCTTGACAAAGGTGATAAGGGGAGGGCTTGTGCGCCTGAGTCTCTTGACAGGAGCGATAAGAGAGGAGGCCCCATTTCACCAGTAGTTTAGGAGGATGGAGTCACCTTTGTTAAAAGACTCTAACATACACACTATATCCGTTATTAAGTCACAGCATAACTTACAAAGGAGATCTATTATTGCAGCTATTTCTGGATCATCAATTTCTGATAAAACTATAACAATATTGAGGATACAATTAAGATTATTAATAGTACTCCAACCCATATTTCCCAAAGCTCCATTTTTATTTATGGTCATGTTTTGCTGGAGCAATGTAAATGTAAAGTACTTATAGTCAGACTGTTCCTATCAATAGCACAAGGTGAATGGTTCAAATCAGGGCTTTCCTCTTCTGAAAAGCTGGCTGTTCAACATTCACTAATCCACTACCACCTGCATGGAGTATAATATCCCACTGTATCTGCTTGGTGGGGAGGAGTTAGGGGAAGGCATGATTTCCACCTGTTTCCTGTGGGTTCCAGTGTATTGGAGGCACCATATGAGAGCACCTGCATTACTCACAAGTGGCCAGACACACAGGCTCTATACCTAGCCTGAACTTCAATGTGCAGGAACTGGGCAATGAAGATAGCCCATGCCCCTCCTCATGTGTGGTGGAGCCTGGAGGCACAGCTACTGGCTTGGCACTCCCAGGTCTCACGGTCACTGCCTCATTTCAAAGGGGTCTTACTCTGGAGGAAGCATGCTGATTCTGTCACTAATCAGATGAGTCACCAAAGGAGAAGAGGTCTATAGCTCTGGTCTTCACTTGACATTAGTTTCAGAGTCTGGGCACAATTTTATCTTACTCTATTCACTCATGAGGAGTAGAGGTACAACTAGATTTCTTCCTGTGTAGTGTCACATCAGCCACTCTTGAATTACATCATCCAAAATTCTCAGTGTAAGAATGGTAAAAAGGTAGACCAATGTCCACTTAATTTACAAACACAAGGATAAAGGGATTATGGCAGTAAACACTCATTCAGCTCTTTCTGTGGGCCAGACACCAGTGTGCTTTGTACTTTCTTTGAAATAGATGTATTTATTTGGAAACCTGAGTGATAAGGCACACACACAAACAGAAAGAGCAAGGGAGAGAACTCCCCATCTTCTGGCTCATTTAACACCTGCAACCATGCAGGTTGGTCTGAAGCTGGGGACTAGGGTCTCAGTCTAGGTTTCCCACATGGGTAGTAGAATCAATTACCCGAAGCATTGCTGCTGCCTTTTAGGATTCACATTATGAGAAAGCCAGAGCCAGGAATTGGAGCTGCTTGAGGAAGTGAGGTCCTCTGATAAGGCATGCTGGCATCTTCTCTGAAGCCTTAATTGCAGGCTAACTGCCTCCCTGCAGGCACTGTGCTTACAACACTCTGCATGATTGCAGTTAATTCCTACAGCCATGAATTATCTGCTAGCAGACCTTCTTTACAGGTAAAAATCCAAGCCTTGGGGAGGCTAATAGAGGCTGGAGGCGGATCTTTCTAACTGCCTGCATGTCTGTGCCTTTGGAACCTTCACTCTGATTCCAGAGACGTTGTCTGTATTCAGAATGATGCAGGGGGAAAGTCCATGAGCTGATAGAGTTCTTGACAACATGGTTGTAAAATCTAAGTTTGTTTTTATACAGAAATTTAGAAATCCATGCACTCATACAGTCTTCAAAAAGTTCCTCAAACGCTATGCATGCATTTAAAAAAGCTTACACTAAGATAGCTTGTCTTTTTCTAAAAAAAAAAAAAAAAAGTATTCTTATTGGAAAGGCAATTTACAGAGAGAAAGATCTTCCATCCACTTCCATCCACTAGTTCACTCCCCAAATGGCTGCAAGGGCTGGAGCTGAGCCAATCCGAAGCAGCTTCTTCTGGGTCTCCTATGTGGGTGCAAAATTCCAAGGCTTTGGACCATCCTCCACTGCTTTCCCAGGCCATGAACCAGCATCCATATGGGATCTTGGCACATGTAAGGCGAGGATTTAGCCACCGAGCCATCGTGCCAGGTCCAAGCATGTGTTCTAAGCCCATTTGTTCCCCTGTATGGTTGAAGTCTTTATCTATGTGCTGGAGAGGGAGAGACTTTTCAGATCTAGTAAGACTTTGATCAATACCGCCTTTAAATGTCTTGCTTAATTGTTTGTTCCTTTATTGATGGCTTCCTAGTAGAATGTGAACTTTATGATACCTGAAACTTCTATGGCTTTTCTTTCTCCCTTGTTCTAAATTTCAAAATAACTGGAAGAATTTAAATTTTGTCAGTACATAGAAGTGATAAATATTTAAAGAGATGGAAATGCTATTCACCCTGATTTAATCAATACACACTGCGGCATTCTGTAGATACGTATATCGTGTCAAATTAAAGTCTGAAAAAAATTGAAGTTAAATTTATATAAAACCCAGGGAGATCAATGCCATTAATTTCATGCAATCAAAGGTGAGACTGAGTCTCACAATCTTTTAGCTACTTGCCCAATGGTCATTCCGCTCAAATGGGGAAAGTAGAACCTTCCCCAGCCTTCCCCTTCTGTCTCCTATGCTATTTGCCCACCATTCCTGCGGACTCACCTGATGAGTGTTAAATCCTGGTGATGTCTTTACTCATTTACTTTGACTTATATTGGCTTCAGTGACTCACTGAATAAAATAGGCCTCCTTCCTCCATGGAACAGGTTTCCTGTGTATCTGGAGAGATAAGTGGGAACTGGCCTATTCACTTTGATATGGCTTTATAGCCTAATCAGAAATCCAGTCTTATTAACACTTCAGTTCTGTTGATTTTCTAGCTGATGATGATGCTCCCTTGAAAAGTGATCACTACTTTTTCCCAACAGTGTAGGCAGGTGGCAGACTTCTCAAAGTGCCAGGTAAAGGAGGTATGGGCCCAATGCCGGCTCTGTCATTAGCAAATTTAGTGGCAATGGATGGAAGCCATCTGGGTCTTCTCTAGGCAGCACTGGCGTGGACTCCTTTCACACATAAGCCCTGCCTTGTCCCCTCAGCAGGGTGTTGGCTCCTTTAACCTTCACTGTGCTTTGAGACCCCATGGCTTAGCCGCCCCTAGGTATGGATTGATGAGGACCATCTCACCCATGCCTTATTTCTGTGTGCTTGCCAAAAGTCTGCTAGGGGAAAGAACTGGCGTAGAACTGGTGAGAGAATGTTTGGGCCACTCCTTCTTCAAATTCTCCTTGAATTGGGTCCAACATCTGGGCTGCTAGACTGATTTAATGCTATCCCTTAGCAGGGCTGTTGCTAAATTTCCCTTCCATGCAATACCAATGTTTTTCCCCATTGTACTTTAAAGAACTGTCCAAGAAACTCACTCTCTATATTTCCTATAAATTGGGGTCTATATATAGATATCTAATTAAAGAAAGAGTTATAGTTTTGCAAAACAAACATAATTGTGATGGTGTATACTTTTATTTTTTTAAGATTTATTTTTATTATGTTTTTTATTGGAAAGGCGGATATACAGAGAGGAGAGACAGAGAGGAAGATCTTCCATCCGATGATTCACTCCCCAAGTGAGCGCAACGGCCGATGCTATGCCGACCCGAAGCCAGGAGCCTCTTCCGGGTCTCCCACGCAGGTGCAGGATCCCAAAGCTTTGGGCTGTCCTTGACTGCTTTCCTGGGCCACAGGCAGGGAGCTGGATGGGAAGCGGGGCTGCTGGGATAGAACCAGCGCCCACATGGGATTCTGGGCGTTCAAGGCGAGGACCTTAACCACTTGCGCCACCGCGCCGGGCCGGATGTATACTTTTATTCAGGAGGTCCCTAACTCTCATGTTGTCTCCTTTCTTGAAAAATATTGGAGAGAGAGAGATCCAGAACTGGGATAAAGCTTGGAGATGAAAACTCAATCCAGGTTATTTGTGTGAGTGGAAAAAACCCAAACACTTGGGTCATCGTCCTGCCTCCCAGGGTCTGCACTGGCAGGAAGTTAGAGTAAAGAATCAGAGCTGGGTACTTTTGTGGGCATGTTAACGACTTGGTCCAATGCCTGTCCCTACTTTGATGATTGGTGCCTAGGTGGATGTATGACTTCAAATCTGATTTTGAATGCTGTGTGGAGAGAAACTATTCAAGGGAAAAGTGGAATTTAAGGAGGTTGTGGCAGTCATGCAGGAGAAGATAGAGGTGATCTTTGAGGTATTTTAGAGAAGAATTACAGATGGGCTGTGGGGGTGCTGGGAGAGGAACGAGCTGGGGGCTTTGTACTTGTTCTAATAACTAGCTGGATGACGAACACCATTTTGAATGTTGTTTGGGATTCTTATTTTTGTAAACGTGAATTTATGGAAAATGGAAGGAGGGAGGGAGATTTTGCATCCACTGGTTCATTCACAAATGGCTGCAACAGCCAGGTCTAGGCCAGACTGAGGTCAGGATCCAGGATGCTGGTTTCTTACCTGAGCGTCAGGGACCCAAGGACTTGAGTCATTCTCAACTGTCTTATCAAGTACACTATGATGAAGCCAACTCAAAAGCAAAGTAGCTGGGATGCCAACCATCACTCCAATATAGTGACCATTGGCCATTATGTCTGGTATTATGGAGACCACAGTGAGCTCACTTGGGCTGCTTCTATAGACCACAAGGCAGAAGCCAGATAGGGAGTGATCCGAGTAAGACTAGGTGAGGAGGAGGGGACAGTAAATAGACAAAACTTCCGAAAAGTCTCCTGGAGGAGAGGAACTGTCAATATTGTGCTGCTTCTTAGCTCCTGGAGTCTTTACCAGCTGGGGAAAATGAGTCAGACTTGCTCACTGAGCTCTGTTCTCATATTTGGCTGAAGGAATGCAGTGCTACATCTTGGCTCACTCATGACAGAGTTCAGGACTTTCCGGTGTGCATGATCCAACACCAGCTTGAGTTTATGTTTCTGCTTTGATGCCTATAAGGCCATCTTGATTCTGAGTGCCATTTTAAGATGCCTAAACATTTCCTAGCAAAACTTGAGTGTATAACTAATGATATGCTAGGCTTCAAAGCTTATTCTTTTTTGTGTGTGTGAAAATGTATTCATTTAACTAAATTAATTTATTTAAGAGAGAGAGAGACCCTATCCATTGGTTTGCTCCTCCAAAGCTTGCAATGACTGGGGCTCGGACAGGCCAAAACCAGGAGTTGGGAACTCCATCTGGGACTCCCACATGGGGAGCAGGGACCCAACTTGAACCACCTGCTGCCTCCCAGGGTGCACAGCAGTGGGAAGCTGGAAGCAGGAGCAGAACTGGGACCTGAATCCAAGCATGTGGATATGGAATATGGGAGTCCTGAGCAGCACCGTAGCCTCTGGGCCAGATGTCGACCCAGACAGCTTTACCCACTGGATTTCTTAAAGCATGCGTTCGTCTCAGTAGAATGGCTGTAATCCCTCGAGTCGGTGGGAGAAAGGGAGGAGAGCCACCAAGGTTAATGCAAGAGGCTGCTTGAATGTGTAGAAGTCTGCTGCAGACTGGAACAGACAGGCTTGTTTGGGAGCGTTACATAACTTCCAGGACTCGTTTCCTTAAACATGCAGGCTTGATGCCATCAACGGTGCCCTGGTTAGGTTGGCCTTAGTCTCTGAGGGCTTTCCTTCCCCTGCCCCTGGAGAATCATGAGAGTGACATTGGTTCCCTCTCGGCAGCCACTTCCCTGTCCACGAATTGCTTCAGAAGCACTTTGCGCTCAGAGCAGCTTGTTGACTTGTTCCTGATGCCGAGACGTGGGCTGCATCCTGCTGACCAAGTCATGGATACCAGGGTGGTGCGGGCATGTGTCGGGGGCAGCAACTCCCTTTCCGGATGTAACAGACTCAGGGAACCCAGGGCCTGATGTTGGTCTGAGGGTGGGCGGTGGTGGCTGCTCCACCTGCACCAATCCCTGTGTCCATTGACCCCAACTCTGTTCACTCTGCTTCCCGCCCTGCCCCAGTTTGCCTCCATCCTCCATTCCCCGTTGTTAAAGCAGCTTTGTGCCAGGAGGATTTGGTAATTAATCTGTCACTGTGTTGCCATGGCTACGTATTTATATATCTCCAATGCCACCTGCCCGGGGAGGCAGGATTTGAAAAACAACTTTACCCAGCATTCCAGCTAGTGATTAGTGCAGGATTAGGATCACAACACAAAGGCAGCTGCTGGTTCCAGGGCAGAGAAGGCCTTAGGGGCCTAATGGGCCTTTCTCCTCTTCTAGAAGGCACCGAGACTCCGTTAAGAATTGGGAGCCAACAGAATCCATCTGCTCTCCTCGGAAACATTATGACCTCCCTGGAAGACCTTAAGTAGGAATCTTTCCTCTCCTCTCCTTTTTCTCTCCCCTTCCTTGAGACTCCCATGTACACACAGGTGCTGTTCTCCGAAGGAATCTCCATCCTCAGGACCCAGGGAGACAGACCGTGGACAGAGCTGGGGGAGAAGAAAGGAGAGCAGGACCAAGCCCAGGTTGGGAGAGGAAGGAGAAACCGGAGAAGGAGGAGGAATACGGTTGTGGCGGATACCAGCAACTCAGCAGAGAAAGCTTTGGGGTGGAGGTGATCAGCCCAGCGGGAGGTGCTGGTGGGTGACATCCAGCGAGGGCAGAGCAGTGAGGGCTGTGTGAGGTTCAGCTGCTCTGGGAGAGGACAGAGTGCAGATGGGGTGTAGGTCACTTTCAAACATGAGGAAAATGTGTATTACAACAATGCTAGGCAGAGATTTCAATTTTCTATCCCTAAAGAAACTTGTCTCTTTTTCAACTCTTTTTTTTTTTTGAGTTAACAGTTAACAGTTTATAGTAAAGCTTGATGGTGCTACTCAATAAAGAATTCAACAAATGTATTCCTTATCTTTTTGTTCCATTTCCCCGTGAGCTTCTTGCAGTGTCCTCCTGTGTGTGGCGGGTAGAGGACAAGGCGACTCTGGACTGAGAGTCAAAGACAACGTGGCTTTTCAGATGGGAGTCATGTGTGGGGCCAGGTGGGAACTGATGTATGGGGGAAGGCTGGGGTAGAGGCAGCAGGTGCCTGGAGGGTGTTTATGTTCACCCGGTGGAGGTCCCTAATAACCTGGCTGTAGCATTGCTTCTGCAGTGGCTGCTAAGTTGGTACCCAGGTATTCGGGTTCTCGGGTAATTTCTTCATCTCAACCGCTATAAGTGATGGAGTGTTGGACCATCTCCCTCTTCCCACTCAGCTGCTAAGCTAGCTGTTAATGTAGATGTTCACAGGCCTGGATTACTGGGGACTATTGGGATGGCCAATGCCACACACAGGCCAGTCCCTTCAGACCAGGCTCAAGGATCCAGTGTTTTGTTTGTTTTAAAGCTGCCCATATACTTTTGGACACTGCTCCCAGTGTTAGAACAGTGTTTCTCATGTGTGGGTGTGCAGTCACAGGGCTAGCAGGGGATGGACCTGGAACTTGGCATTTCTATCAGATGCCATCAGAGGGCAAAGATCCAGAACAGAATGATGGCTCTAACACAGGCTGCACACCTGAATCATCCAGGGTGTCTTATCTGGGCCCCAGTCCCTGGAGAAGTGTGGCTGTGGACGGCAAGGCCCAGGCCCCAGGAACTTGAACAGACCCCTTGATAATTCCTTCTTGTGGCCGAGCTGAGCCTTGCAGATCCTGAGGTCCAGAGGCTGCACCGCCTTGGGTAGGATGGTGCTCAGCTTTTGTCATTCCTCACTGCTGCCTGCTCGCTCCATCCCATTGGAAGTTCCAGCTCAAGGAGGAAGTCCTGAGCTAACTCTGCCCACGCCTCATGTCCTCCCTTCCTCCGACAGGGCTCGACAATGAGTCCTCCTGGTTACTCTGGGCAGGATTTAGTCTTAGCAGATTGGATCACTTCTGGTCAGGTTGCCTCCCGCACCAGATAGGTGGGAAGCAGGAGAAAGAACCTGTGGTGGACAAGACCACCCCCTTGCCATGGGCTGCAGCACACACGTTGGGGGCTTTCACACTTTCTCTCCCATTTCCCAACTCAGAGCAGAGGCCTGCCTAACTTGCTCCCATTTTCTTGGACTAAGAGCTCCCTTCCTGCTGGCACCTAGGAACAGGGCCAATTCCATGGTGCTGCCTGGCAGTGCCCAGACTTCAGGGCGCCTCATGGGAGGTCCATCTCCCTGCTGTGCTAAGCTTGGACCGCAATTCTCTCTTTCTTTTTAAAAGATTTATTACTTTTATTGAAAAGTCAGATATACAAAAAGGAGGAGAGACAGAAAGATCTTCTGTCTGTTGATTCACTCCCCAAGCAGCTGCAATGGCCAGAGCTGAGCAGATCTGAAGCCAGGAACCAGAAGTCTCCCATGTGGGTCTCCTTGACTGCTTTCCCAGGCCACAAGCAGGGAGCTGGATGGGAAGTGGGGCTGCTGGGATATGAACTGTCTCCCATATGGGATCCTAGCATGTGCAAGGTGAGGATATTAGCCATTAGGCTCCCACGCTGGACCCCGACCCCATTTCTGCAGACATCCAACCCATGCCCTTGTCAGCAACGCCACAGCCAATTCAACTGTCTGTCACTGAGTGACAATGTCCCACAACATCTGGAGATGAGACCCGAGTCTGCTTTGCCACTTGATGCTCCATGCTTGCCTTGCCATGTCTCCCACATCCGCACTTATTTCCAGGGCTGTCACGAACGGTATTCAAAGCACAATTTCTTGGCAGTCAGTTTGAATTAATCAGAGCATTGCATGAAGGCATCTCTGGGGATGGAGGAGATCGAATAGCACACACACTGCACAGCAGGGAGTTCCTCTGCCGGGGTGACTCTTGGGAGGAAAGGGGTGCCATGGCCGGACAGGCTCCCACAGCAACTCTGCTACAACCGCTGATGGTTGTGGGGTGTGGGAACCGGGTGGAGAGGCCTGTTGGAGCGTGCTGTGCCTGTTCCCAGCTTGGGGAGACAGGTGGCTTTGAAGCTGCACCTATCTGACAGCTTTCATCATCCAGGCTTGGAGATAAAGACAAGACTAGCGAGGTGTTATTAGCATCATTATTTATACTTAGTGGAACCTGTATTTGGGGCCTCTTCTGAAAAGGGCTTAAGGCATTGCTCACTTAAATGCAATTTTGCTTCTCACAGAGGACGAGTCTGCAGGCAGCTCTGGAAATCAGCATGTTTTCTCCAAGTTACAGTGCTCATGAAGCCAGGCCTACTGAGTTCGTGTAAGGCTGCTTTGAAACACTCATGGAAGAGTTCATCAAAAGCTAAGTATATTTGGATGCAAACAAATTTTGACATCGTTGCGTAGTTTCCTTGTAACACATGTTTTCTATGATTATTCTGGACATGATTTCAACATTCGTTGGCACTAACACTTTAATTCCGATATTCCCATGAGCCATTTGTGTATTCTGTTGATGGTTTGGATTCAGGGGAAGCTCACGAGCCTCAGAAGCCTAGGATAGTGATTTTTTAAAAGATTTATTGATTTTTTTTTATTGCAAAGTCAGATATATACATAGATAGAGAGGAGGAGAGACAGAGAGGAAGCTCTTCCATCTGATGATTCACTCCCCAAGTGACCGCAATGGCCGGTGCTGTGCCGTTCCAAAGCCAAGAGCCAGGAACTTCCTCCAGGTCTCCCATGTGGGTGCAGGGTCCCAAGGCTTTGGGCTGTTCTCGACTGCTTTCCCAGGCCACAAGCAGGGTGCTGGATGGGAAGTGGAGCTGCCGGAATTAGAACCGGCACCAGGCCCTAAGATGGTGATTTGTGGAAAATTTCCACCACTCTTCCCCATGGAGAACATCGATGGTGTCCACACAGGGGTGGGAGCCCCAGGCAGTTCAGATGAGGGGCCTGGACTGTGGGAAAGCTGACTCAGAATATAAAGTGTGTCATCAGTATCATCAGCATTTACAGGGTGCTCCATGGAATGGTGGATTTGGGAGTTGAGGACACATCAACACCACTCCCCAAATCCCTGTGACAGCCAGGGCTGGACTGGACTGAAGCTGGTAGCTGGAAACTCGAGCCAGGTTTCCCGTGTGGGTGGCAGGGATGCAAGGACCGCTGTCTCCCAGGGCTGGCATCAGCAGGAAACTGGAATTGGGAGCTGAAACCGGGTGACGTAGCTGGCCATCGCAAAGTGAGATGTGGGTGTCTTCACCTACATCTTAGCTAAACACCTGCTCCAACGCTTGGGTTTCAAATACAAGAGTTTGCATTTCTTCACTGAATCTCTTTTGCTTTGAAGTCCTTGTCAGACAATTCTCTATCTGCTTCATCTTAGTGTCACCATTTTTACCATTTGCTGATTGTCTTTGCTCATTTCCATGGTGGCTTTCTAGAGAGATAGAAAGAGAGAGATGTTCCATCTGCTGGTTCATTCACTTAAAAGGTCAGAGCTGCTGGCGCTGGGCCAATCCTAACCCAGGAGCCAGTTGCTGTGTCCCGTTGTCCCACGTGGGTGCAGGGGCCCAAGCATTTGGCCATTCTCCACTGCTTTCCCAGGCACCTCAGCTGGGAGCTGGATCGGAAGTGGAGCAGCTGGGACTGGAACTAGCTCTCAAATGGGATGCCCGCATGTGCATGCTTTGATTTTAAATGTTCACACTTCAGAGCTATGGGGAAATAAATTCTGGATGTTCTAGACCACCAGTTTGTTGCAGCTTTCTATGGTCACCGTAGAAAATCAGTACAACTGGGAAATACTGACTTGTTTAAACACCGGGAATTCAGGCAGACAAAATCATGAATCCCAGGCATCATGGATTCAAGTTCAGAATCCACTGACCAGGTATATTCATGCAAGCACTAAGCAGGCCCGATCCTCCTTAGCTTCCAAGATCAGACGAAGCTGAGTATGTTCAGGGTGGTATGGCCATAGATGAGGTACATTTCCTTACCATGGGACAGGGACTGACAGCTCAGTCTAGTGGACATGGTTGCTGGCCTAGGCCACTCTTGCGACATGGGTAGGAGGTATCTGGGTGCCCAGCATCCATTGCCTGCCTTTGAATGGACCACATGGCTACAAGCATCTCCCTGGAATGTCAATGGACTGAGACTGGACATTGCCCCTTCTGTTTCCTGGGCAAGTTAGAATCTATTAAAATTCTTCCACAACACCCAGTTTCCCTCTGTCAGGTTGTTAGGATGGAATCTTCTACTACCTGAAAGTACTCAGTGTGAGCATAAGGTTACTATTTCACTAATTAACAGTGGTTCACATTTGCCACTTTTGGCCTCCAAAAAGATATATTGAAGTCCTAACTCTAGTGTCTCAGACATGACCTTACTTAGAAACTGGGTGCTATGATTTGGTTGACTTGATCTCCCACGGATTTTTGTGTTAGCTCTGAGTCCTCATTGTGATGGTGTGGTATAGCAGTGGGACCCCCTAAGAGCCGGGGCCTAGTGAGAGGCTCTTGGGGCATTGTGGCAAGTAGGGATTAAGGTATTTCTGGGCCCTGAGTTAGTTTTTCAGAGAGAGATATCATTATGTCATAAAAGTCGCTTTGGAAAGTAACTTCAAAAGAAGGTGTGGGAAATTTCCTAACCAGTGCTGAGACAGGAAAATACGTATCTATCTCATTTTCACATTTTCCTGTACAATAATTTCCCTTTGAACCCTCACTTTAGAAGCTGATGCTCCCGGGAGCCGGGCGAGCTTTCAGGACCACTCTGTGCAGATGAGTGAGGACCCTCCCGCTCTTGTTATTTTCTGCAATTCAACAAAATGGCAGAGGTGTGCTGAAGGTGACTGCAGACACAGGGCATGCTTGGTGATTCGAATTCCGAATCACAGCTCCTGCTCTGATGCCAACATCTGGAAGCCACTCGGACTAGAAAATTCCAGGAACATCTGGGGCAGATGGGAGATAGCCCTCAAGGAGTGCCTGCTGTATCCCAGCTCCTGCTGGGTGACCGTCCCTGAAGTCACGTGTGTCACAGGGTAGTGCTTCGCTTAGGGTGAATTGTTTTGAATGAAAAAAAATAGTTATTCTGGCTGTACCGATCCCAAGAAGATTTCTAGAGGATGCGATGGTTCCTCCTAACAGCAACCCTTTTGTGGGTCTCATCAAATGAGCCTTTGCTTTGGAAAAGCGTGGCTCCAGGGTCTTGGAGGTGGGGATACAATGCTGGCTCGACCCTTCCTCCCACGTAAGGCATTCCTCAAACCCTGCCAGCCCTGGGTTCACTGTATTCTGTGTTGTGACCTTCCTGCCAAAAAACCCATGCTGCAAGCTGTAGCTTACTTAGCACCCTGCCCCTGCCTAGTCCACACATCCCACACGCCTTTCAGTTGGCAGAAATCAGGAGGGGGTGAGGGTATAGCGACCGTCTGAAGTTGTCTGGCCCATGACAGAGCACTGAGGCTCCCTGCCAGTCACGCACAGAAACCCGGCTCTGGTCCCTCTGTTCGGAGTTTGCAAGGTCACGCTGCCCAGCCGCCGGTCCCAGATGCCCTCGATGCACTGGACTGGTCATGTGCCCTTGCAGGAGCTGTTTTTTTTGGCTCTGGCTTGCCGCTGTGTGACTGAAGCTTCAGGACAAAATTTCTGGTTGGGGGTGGGATGAGGTAGGCGGGGGCAGTGAAGTCATTTTCTGAGATAGAACGTTCAGGCAGCACCCTCTAGTGGTCACGTTTATTCTGTTCGGGCCTATTCTGCACTGTTCTAGTTGACAGAGTACAGCGAAGCCAGGGGATGTCTTGCTGAGAACAATAAGCCTCTAGTAAAAGGTGAAGATCTGCTGCTGCCCAAAGGACAGTTCCTATTTACAGGTCCACAGAGCATCCTGTGAGACACCAGCCAGCTGCCAAGCCCGTGTCCTTTCACCGTGCCCTCCCTGTCCAGCTCCACTGCCTCCAGCCCCCAGACACGTCAAGACTTGGCAAATTTGCATAAATTTCTTCTGCCTAAGGTTTTTAAAAAATTGTTATTTGTTCAAACCTAACTCCACCAATAGTGCTGAATGATTTTTATTTTATTAAACTATTTCTTTCTTTTTTTTAAAAAAAGGATTTATTTATTTATTTTTATTGGAAAGTCAGATATAAAGAGAGGAGGAGAGACAGACAGGAAGATCTTCCATCCGTTGGTTCACTCCCCAAGCGGCCGCAATGGCAGGAGCGGGGACAATTCGAAGCCAGGAGCTTCTTCTGGGTCTCCCACGTGGGTGCAGGGTCCCAAATCTTTGAGCCATTCTTGACTGCTTTTCCAGGCCACAAGCAGGGAGCTGGATGGGAAGCAGGGCTGCAAGGATTAGAGCCAGTGTCCACATGGGATCCTGGAGCATGCAAGGCAAGGACTTTAGCCACTACGCTATTGTGCCGGGCCCAAACTATTTCTTATTTTTTATTTTACATGCAAGGCAGAGACACACCAAGGGAAAAACAGAGACAGAGATCTTGCCTCTATTGGTCCATTCTCCAAGTGCTCACAACACGGAGGCTTCAGTAACTAACCAGGTCTTCCATGTGGTGGCAGGGACCCAGGGCTTGAGCCTTTGCCTGCTGACTCCCAGAGTTTGCATGTCCAGGAAGCTGGAATCACAAGAGGAGCTGAGGCTGAAACCCAGACACTGATGGGGGAGGTGGGTGTCCACCCTGGGGGTCTCAGCCACTGTACCAAATGCCCGCCCCAGAACACGGGGATATTAAGATCTCGACAACCAAATTCTGCACATACTGAGCTGGGCAGGCGTGGCAGCCTGACTCAGGTGCACCAGCCCCACACTGATGCATAAGCCCAGACCAGCCACCTAGGCTGTCCTCCATTTCAATACCCCCAACAATAGACACTGGTTGAAATATGAAACCCAGCCTGGCCTTCAAGCTTGCTGGCTCCCTCCCATCCCATCCCCCACACAGAAGAGATTCTGCCCAGCCGACCCTTTCCCAGGCTCTCTTCATTGTTTTAAAGTTGCCAGGAAGTTTCTGGAGACTTGTTGAGTGCTAGATTGAGAAGCGCTGCTCGCAGCCTGGTCCTCCCAGCTGCTGCTGCAGCAGCCGTGGTCGCCAGGCAGCTGTGGAGCTGTCTGACTTGCCCTCCCCTCCTGCTCCTCCCCGCTGGCTTCGGAGCAGCAGCTGGACATCACCCTGCTGCTTTCTCTAGCTTTCCTCCCTCCTTGGGGAATCGCCTGTCTTGGTGTCCCTTATAGCCAGAGCTGTAAGGGCTCTGCTGTGGAGCTGAGCGTGCGAGTACAGAATGGTACAAACGCACTTCTATCTAATTCTCGTTGGTGCCCCACCTGGGAGGTTGCTCCAGGAATTGAGGCTCGGGGAGATCCAGTCACTCACTGGAGGTCACATGGCTAAGTGGGGGCAGAGCGGGCTTGACCTCAGGTTGAACGCTGCACCCAGTGGCGTTCCTCCCTACATCGGAACGCGGGCAGGGCGTTTTTCCCCCCCTCTCCCAGAAGAAGCTCCTGGCTCCTGGCTTTGGATTGGCTCAGCTCCAGCCGTTGCGGCTGCTTGGAGAGTAAACCAGTCGGCAGAAGATCTTTCTGTGTAAATCTGCCTTTCTAATAAAAACATAGAGATCTTAAATTGGTGTGGCAGCTGTTAAAAACAAGGGACCATGGCTAACTACCGTGCTCTGTTGCCTGGCCTTAGTCCGGATGGTAATTTGGCACAGGCTGTGAGAGCAAGGAGCCTTGAGGCCACTGTGCTGAGTACAATCAGCCAGTGACAGAGGGACAAGTCCTGAGGGAGGACACGGGGTGATTCCTCGACGCAGGAGATAGTGTGGAGGTGAGGGGACACAGTAGCAGCAGTGTTGGAGGGGTGAGAGTTAGTCTTGAAACATGCCAGTGTACTTCATGACACCAAACCCTGCACTGAACTCGCTTATAATCCTAACCTGCACGCAGTCCCATTCTGCTGCAAGCAGAGAGCTGGAGAGAACGTTACGTTGGCAGACTCTCCCAACGTGGGAGAGGCTGGGGAAAAAGAAGCCACTGGTGAGGTAGGGGAAGAGCCTGGGCGAAGCCTCTCACCGGGGCTAGTGGTTGCTGATGGCAGAGCTGAGAGATGGGGGTTGCGGTGGCACGCCCACGCACCAGCTTGGGGTCCTTGAGCAAGTCCTCTCTGCACCTTGTCTATGCTCTAGATCTTCCCAAAGGGCTTGATTCAGTCATGCCTGGCACTCAGCAAGGGCTGGGCAACAGCTCACACTCATCCACTCCGTGTGGCTGGGCATCATGTTGAGCAAAGTGGCTGGGGGTTCCAGCGGCACCTGCTTTCCCTGGGAACTGGTCAGGCTGGAAGGCCTCCTGCCCTGAGCCTGACCCTTAGCTCAGGATCTGTAGGGAGGGAGCCAACACAAGTGTGTGCTCTGCCAGGTCTGCCAGGTGCCTCCTGTGCCCTCCTGTAAGTGTGAGGAGTGCTTGGCGGTGGGCAGTAGAGACATCCTGGCAACCATGAATGGAGACTGAGGAACGGGGAAGACTCAGCTCCGCACTTGTTGGTGAAGCTAAAATCTTCAGAGGCCAGGCCTTGGCAAGGCGCTAGCCACAGCTCCCACAGGGAGGCAGCTTTATCAGAACTCTCCCTGCTTCTGGCCCGTGCTGGGCACAGTCCACGTGCTGGAATGGGCTGGGACCTGCAGGTACAGCAGTGTCCCTTGTGCCAGTGGTTGGGACACCATGCACTCATAACTCGGCCCAAGAGGCTCTTGTTTGCAAGCAGTCAGGTGGCCAGTTGCCCCCCCACCAGGCGCCTGTTCCCATGAGACAAGGAAGGGAGGTGGAGATAAGGTGTCCATTGTGCATTTATCTCAAGGACTTGACATTGGGATTCAATCTGTACCATCTGAAAGGACAGAAAGAGCCACAGGACAATGAATCGCTGCCCCTGGTGCTGGGAAATGTGGCCTTGGGAGAGGCAGCCCCAGCTTTCTGAAGGGGAGGGAGGGATCCTCCTTGCTCACCTGGGGAAGTGAGAAGACCCCAGTAGTAAAGGCACAGGATCAATGCCCCCAGGCCTCAGCTCTGGCGGCTCCATCCCAAGGGCCTGGAGACTGGGTGGGTCCCTGGGCAGCATTCTTGCAGGCTTTGTTGTTTCCTGCAATTTTGCTCCTAAAGCTTTGCATCTGTGGTCCCTGGGCAGGGGACGAGGGTACATCCTCAGGCTGGGGACAATTTCCTGAAGGCATTTTGCAAAAGATCCAGCTTCTCTGACATGGGGACCCATGGCCAAAAGAAATCACCATCCTTTGGCAATCCATAGGCTGGGATCATCTGCAGCCATGGCCTGCCTCCTGAGCCCCAGGGCAAGGACAGGCGGCCACCACCATGCCCATGTGTGGCCACAGGGACGCTCAGCGAGGGCTAGGCTGGAGCAGGTCCAGGAGGCTGACTTGTGTGAGAGCTGAATGGGATGTAGGACAGACTGGACCAGTCTGCTGGATATATTGCCAAGCACAGAAACCAGGGCAGGTGTTGGGCCTAATGGGGGTAACTGTGGTTCACTCCAACTAGGCTACAACTCCCACTGGTTTGTGTGGGGACCGAGTGGGCAGTGGGCAGGATTGGGCTGGACTGCATCACCCATTAGCTTGCATAGAAGACAGAGCTGGAGACAACTGATCCAGTAAGTGTAACTGACAGTGTGCGCGTAGGCCGATTTGGGTGACAGACTGTGCTAGACCCTGTACTGACATGCACACACAAGAATCAGGTCTGGGATCACCTCAGACCAAGCTTCTTTGGAGCAACTGGCTGAGCAGTTGGGCAATATTTGATTAGCACCTGTGGACACTTGGGCTACTGTCTTCAAAAGAAAAGAAAGAAAAAAGCTTAGTGGGGCTGACATTGTGGCACAGCAAGTAAAGCCACAGCCTGTGACTCTGGCATCCCATAGGTTCAAGGTCCAGTTGCTCCAGTCCCATCCAGCTCCCTGCTTATGGCTTGGGAAAACAGCAGAGGAGGGCTCAAATCCGTGGGCCTGTGCAACCACATGGGAGACCTACAGGAAGCTCCTGGCTCCTGGCTCCTGGCTTTGAATGAACTCAGCTCTGGCCATGAAGCCATTTAGGGAGTAAGCCAGGGGATGGAAGCCCTTGCTCACTCTCCCCAAATCTACCTTTCAAATGAATAAATCTAAGAGAGAAAGAGAGAAGCTGCCCTCAGTTTGTGTACCTGTCCAGACAGACACTTTTTCAGGGTCCCCACAACACTGTTCCTCCAGGTCTGGCTGGCCTGCTTTGAGGGACACCTGCCCAGTGCCCTTCCAGGAAGAGACCTCAGCTGCTTGTCGGTTCATGAGGCTGGCGCACCCTCTGGTGGCCGCACTGAGTCCTCCATCCACCAATGTTAGGTAAGGGGAAAGTCTGGAAATAAATTAGAAATCAGATTATTTTTAGGATGTGGAAAGGAAGAACGATTTCTTTTCAGGATGAGCTTACGTGAAGATGTTATTGTTTTCCCAGGTATTCACTGCCAACACGTGGCTGGGGGAGTTGATCAATTTGTTCTGTCCTCTGTCATGGTACCAGGTGTCCTGCAGGCTCCAGTGTACTGCCATGTCCTCCACGTGCTTCTGGAAATGCTGTCCACTGCTCTGTCAGAGCCACTGAGGAGACTCAGCTCTAACACATGTATTCTGTGGTCAGACAATAGAATGTGCAATTTTCTCCATGGTTGGAGTACTGAGTCCAGTGGTTCAATTGGGGGGATCCCCAAAGAAACTTTGTCTGAGGTGATCTCAGACCTGATTCTTGTGTGTGCATGGCAATACAGGGTCTGCATAGACCATCACCCCACTCAGCTTATGCATGTGCTGGTGGTTGCAATTGCTGGGTCAGTTGCCTCCAGCCCTGTCTTCTACATGAACCAATGGGTATTGGAGCCCAGTCTGATACTGCCCACCACACACCTGAACCTCATGCAAACTAGTGGGAACTGCACCCTAGTTGGAATGATCCACAATAACCCCCATTAGGCCCAACACCTGCCCTGGTTTTCTGTGCTTGCCAGTATGTACAGCACACTGGTCCAGTCTGTCCTACATCTCATCTGGCTCTCATACAAGACAATGGGCATTGAAGCCCAGTTCAACCCAACCAGTCCCCCAATCCAGCCCACACATGTGTTAGTGGGTGCCACTCTGTCTGGTCATGCCTGTTCCAGTCCTGGTTCTCATGCTCACCAGTTGGAGTGGCAACCCAAGACGGAGGTGCCCACTATTTCCTTAATGAGCTCACTCCTACACCTGGATCTTGCATTCTCCAGGTGGTTCTACAGTTTAACTTGACAGAATTAAGCCCCAGTGCCAGCCTCTGCCAGCTGATGCTGTGGCAAAGCCCAACCAACCCAAACCCTCTGGCTTATGCATGTGCCAGTAGGTACAATCTGCTTAGTCTGGTTTGTCACTGATCCAGCACACATGAGGCCAACAGGTGTTGTAGCTGTGCCCGGCCTGGTCTGCCCCCACGCCTACTCATACTGGAGCGGTGGTCCAGCAGGGGAGCCTCATATAGCCCCCCAATGGCTTTGACCCCTCCCTCCCTGGGTCTCACTTGTGCTAGTTGGGTGCTGTGGCCCAGTCTGGCATGGTCCAGCTCACCTCAGCATTTGTCAGGGGTTGCCTGGCCTGGCCTGGCCAGGCCCAAACCACACCTATTCCAGCTCACGCTTGTGGGGGCTACAGCCTAGCCTAGTCCAGCCCAGCCAGCCCCCAGTCTCACCAACATGTATACTGGCATGTACTGCGACTGAATCTGGCCTGATCCACACTCCATGCTGGTGCTCAGATTTGCCAGTGTGTGATATGAACTGGCCCTGCCTGGTTCATGCCTGACCTGAGCCAAGTGTGTGCCAGTTGGTACCATCCCTGGCCTGGTCTGGGCTGCTCGCTATCATGATTCTTGTGCTCACCTCAGGGACTGTGTCCCGACAGAGGCGTTTCCCAGGCTCCTCCATCAGAACCTGTCGAAATGCCAGATCTCGCACAAACCAGTGGGTCCATGGGCCAGCGCTACTCAGTCCACCTCCTGTCCTAGCAGGAGGTTTCCTGACTGGGCTTTAACCCATCCCAGTTTTTGCTGTTGGGTGCCACAGCCCAGTTGAGCCTTGTCCACACCCAGACACAGTTCACACATGGCTCAGTAGGAGCAGACACCTAGCCCAGCCCTTCCTACACTTACACTGGTCCTCATGAGCAACAGTGGGTGCTGGAGTGTAGTCCAGTCTGGCGCTCCTAACCCCAGTCCACACTTATGCCGAGGGTCACTACAGCCATAACCAGATCAGAACGCGGTACCCACTCTAGCCCGTGCATTCACCAGTGGGCACAAAAAATATACAAAATAGAGCCAAGTGGGCTACACAAATATAACAGGAAATCAGCAGGAGCTCTAATGTTGTCTACAAAAATTAATAGTTTCCCTGAGATTCTTAAAAAGAAGTTTTAACCAGTAAAAAGCAAATCACAGTTCTAGTTGGAAAATCTGAGAAACATAATATGGGTTTGTTTAAAAATGATTACAATTTAGAGCTGGTTCTCTGGGGACTTTTGTAGGAAATGAATGAGATGATTGTACACATCTTACGTGTCATCAGGAGTCACAGTGAGTAGATGAGGGTCACCTTGCCATAGCAGATGGACACACATTGCCCACCCTGCCCTGCCAGGTGAACCTGGGGGATGGGCCAAGCAGCATCCCTGGGGACAATTCTGGCATCCTCAGAGGATTCCCAAGAATCGAGTGACACCCAAAGAGCAGTTTGAGCTTGTAGAGGACTTAATGCAAGGCTTGCATCATGTGGTTCCCAATAGATGCCATCGATGCCCTCAGTTTACGGAGGCGAAGGCTGAGACACAGAAAGGCCAGGTGATTTGCCAATGACGACACAGCCCATGTACGGTGAAGGCAGGATCTGGGCCCAGGCCCCTGGGACAGGAGCAGATTGGGCAGGACTAGGCGGCAGCACCTGACAGTGAGAGGTGAGACCCTGAGCACCTAGATTTGCCAGTAGTGATCGGAGGAGCAGCAAGGCCCAGGGCATCACTGAGACCCAATGGCCAGAGTTAAGCTGTTCTGAAGCAAGCAACTGGGAGCTCATTCTAGGTCTCCCATGTGGGTTCAGGGTCCAAGGACTTGAGCCGTCCTCTGCTGCTTTCCCATGCCATAAGTACAGAGCTGGATTCGAAGTGCAGCTAGATCCAAAGTGCTACTCAAATTGATGCCTGTATGCAATGCTGGTGCCACAGGTGCAGGCATAGCTTACTATGCCATAGTGCTGGCTCCAACTTTCACTTACATTGTAATTGTGTCATTTGTAGAATACTGATACCAAACCAAATGATTCTATCAAAACACAAATGATTCATGCTCCATCACCCAATGGGTTATTCTCTATGCACATTCACTTTAGCCTTCCTGGCAGCTCATTTCAGTCTTCCTTCCTGCTGCCAGACATGCACTTGTTCAAATTCTCGCTAGACTAGCTACAGCATCTTACTCATTTCTCATTTGTTCAAACATGAAATCAAATAGAAACCTCGACCCGAGTGTTATACTAGATTGCTTTAAGCATCATGATATTACATTTAATACTAGACTCCACGTGATTCTTATAGAGGCAGAAAAGGAGCCCATAGTTGGCAGACATTCTGGGTGTAGTGAATGCAAGTATTGTGTTAACTATACCAGTATGCCAACATAGTGGCTTATACTTGTTTGTTTTTTAAGATAGGTGGGGAAAGCATGGAATAGCAGGCCGAGATGGTGCCAGCATAGTGCCTGAGGCAGTGGGCTTTTGGTTGCTTGGGAAGGGGTTCTGGGAACATGTTGGAGTGGCAGCAGCTGAGGGCATGCTTGGTAGAGGAAGCATGGCTTGTGGTGGCTTCCATGTAGCCAGCTGTTAGACCCGGGAGCTGAGATGGAGTGATTGAGCTGCTTGCTTCCGTGTAAGGTGGGGGTGAGAGCAGCCCCTTCTTCACAGGTGAGCAGGGCCTTAGTGCCCAAGCCAGGAACCCGGCCACAGCAGGGAGCATGCAGGGAGCCAAGCCCATCACAGGGATTCCGCACATGTCCCCACTTGCAGGCAACTCAGTGTGCAGCTGGATGCCAGAGGGCAGCAGCTGGGTGGGGCCTGGCCCGGCCTAGGTTCCCTCCTGTGCTATGGACACTGCTACCTGCACCAGTTCTGGCAACCACTGCTGGGCTTCTCCTGTCAAAGTCACACCCACGGGCAGAGGGACATTTGCTCGCAGCATAGTGACCCACGAGGACATGTACAGAGCGACTGAGGATCAGCCCCATGAGAAAGAGGCCACCCTGTCCACTGGGATCTTGGCCTGGGTCCTTAGCCAGGAGCCAGGAGCCAGGAGCCAGGAGCCAGGAGCCAGGAGTCAGGAGGTCAAAGTGGGAGCTGGGAGCACGAGGTGTGCATAGGGAACCCCAGGGCATGTCATCTCATCTCGCCTGAGGTGCCCTACAGGGAGGACCAGGACCCCAGGTCCCAGATGAGGACCCTGAGACTCCAAGGGACACACCAGTCCCTGCCCTGGGCAGCAGAGAGTAGGGGTGTTTGCACAGCATGGGGTGTGACTGAATGCACTGGAATCCACGCTCCAACCAGAGAAATCAATGTATTTATTAATGTAGGGCATAGTGCAGGGGAAAGGGAGATGTGGGGAAAGGAGAAGCACTGCAGCTATATGATGGTTGGGGGTCAGGGGGTGACTCTGGCTACAGGTGATCCTGGGAGTCCTGGGAGTTCCAGTTTTGCCAGAGTCCATTCTGCTGCTCTCTTTCTTTTTCAGCCCTGGCTCTGGCCAGAGCGCTGGATGCAGAAACACGCAGCCAGGGTGCGCACCCAGCCGGGGAGTCGATGTTGCGCACGGCCCTGGCTGTGGTTTGGCCATGGCAGCCTGAGGCGGCTCCAGGGCCAGCGTGTGGTCTTGCCGCGAGGACGTTCTCGCTGGGTCTCAGCTCCTGGGAATCCTGGGGACCCCAGAGCAGGTGCTGGGGCCTGTGGCTGGAGAAGAGCTGCAGCAGTTGGCACAGAATCATTGGTGAGACCTGCAGCAGAAGCAAGACAAGATGAGCACCACAGCCCCGCTGCTGCTTTTGCCAAGCCCGAGACAGCCCTTGCCATGCAGAGGAGGCCCATTCTGCCAGCAGACTGTGCTCAGGCCTGGGACTCTGAGCCTGGAGTCTACCCTCGGAACATAGCATATACCCTCAGAGCCTCCAGCCAGCAGGATACCACCCCGATGCCCCCCAAACCCCATAGGGCTGCACAGAGCCACCCAGCCAGCCAGCCTGCCCTCCTCACCCTGAGGCTCAGGCTCTGCCTCCTTGGGCTCCTGGTCCTCTATCTGGCTCAGAAGAAGGTAGACACGCAGGGCCACGTAGGACAGAGGCATGTTAGGCCGGTGGTACATCATGAGCGGGTTCTGGCTGGCCTGGTGCTGGGGCTGGTGGATGTATGTCAGGCACCAATCCAGGCCGGTTCCCACGAGGCAACAGAAGGCCCTGGGGACAGGTATGAGGACAGCAGAGTCAGGGATCTGGCTTCTCGCGGCCCTGAGTCCTCTCTTCCTCCTGTGGGGCTGGTCTCTGCACAGAGGAAGCTCAGCCCCATGTGCAGGAAAGCATTGGAAACCCCACTCGGGAGCAGGCTGCCCTCCACCGCACACTGAAGCCTTGAAAAAGAAAGGCACGGGGCAGTTGTATGCAATGCTTTGTGGTAGAGCAAGATTCTGCCTGCTCCCTTGGGCTGGGAACCCTGACACTTCTGTCCCCTGCTGAATACAATGCCCTCGTCCACAGTCCTCAAGCAGCAATCAGAGGAAATGTGAGAGCTGAGGTCACAGCCTCAACTCATGTCCCAGAAGTGCAGATGGCGTCACGCCTCATGTCCCAACACATTCTCACTGGTTTGGTCCATTTTCTTGCTCATGCTTTTCCCTGCGGATGGGACCCAGTGGAGGCCAGGAGGTGGCACCTGTTGTTCTCTTTTGTTGCACCTTCCCGCAGGTCCTGGGGTTTGACTGACTCCCCGACAAGCAGGACAGGGACATTGGGCTGTGCCTGCAGGTGTGCTGAGGTCCTGGACAGGGATCTGCATTCAAGGAGCTAGGCCGATGTGGTTGGATGAGTGAGGCAAACTAGGCACCTCCTCCGTAGGTATCTGCATGGGCCTGGGGATCCTCTTCCAGCCCCTAGGATCCTAACTCAACCCCCACCTGCAGTGGGTAAAGGCCGACATGGAAAGCCAGGGCTGAGGCCCAGAGCTGTCTCCCAGGGTGAGGAAAATCCTAATCAGATCCCTAGCCAGACCCCACCTCAAGGCCAGGCACCTGCAGCCCTTCCTGGGGTGAGTCCTAGTAGTCCTGACATCACTCAGGGTCTGGTCCTCTGAGCACCCAGATTTGGCAGGAGTGATTGGAGGAGATGCAAGTCTCAGGGCATCACTGAGACCCAGCCAGGAGACCCTGAGTTATGCCCGTGTGTGCAGGTGCAGGTGCTCACCTGGGGAACAGCAGGCAAAGCACGCGATGTGTGCCAGTGAACCTGCACAGGATGGTGCCTGTCTGCTGTGCAGCTGGCAGCAGATTCATGTGCTTCTGCACCATGCCTGCCTCCAGCATCCCCAGCTGGCTGGCCGTCGACAAGTTGGGTGCACAAAGGACGTGTCCTGGATGTCCCTGTGCCTTGTTGGGTTTGCAGTCTGGCTCTGTGGTAGGACCCTTGGTGGGCTGCAGCACCTCGATGGCAGGAGGATGGGCTGCCTGGGGCAGAGATGGTTCCTGTGGCTCTGGCTGGGGAGCAGCTGCTGGGGATGGCACAATATGTAAGCAGAGAGGGATGCACAGGTCAGGACAGGAAGGAAGAAAATAGCATCAACACCACTGCTCTTCCCACTTGCTGGAGCAAAAACAGAGGGTCCCCCCCTTGCCTGCAGAGAAGTCCCTGCCCTGGCTCACAGCAACACCCTGTCCACACTGAACTGCAGTCCTAAGGGCTCTGAGCCTGCTCTTTGGAGCCCATCAACACCAGGCTCAGAGCCTCCTCCCAGTGTGGCCCAGCCCTGATATTCTTCTGAACACTCAGACCCCCAGCCCAGCACTCCTCACCCTCAGGCTCAGCCTTGGCCTCCAGCTCAGCCACCAGCTCCTCGTATTGGTCTTCATTCACCAGCTGCGTGAGCAGCTCTAAGGCTTGGAACTCCAAGTCACTATATGGCATCTGGGTCCAAGCATAAGTAGCCAGCTTCTTGAGGCAGCTCAGGTCATGGGCCTCATAGAAATGGCCAGGAGAGTGCTGCAGCCAGGTTTCCAGGAGGGAGCAGAGGGCCCTGGGGACAGACACGTGGGCAGCAGAGTCACACACCTGGCTTCTCCTGTCCCTCAGCTCTCCCAGGTGCCTGTGACTTTAGGATCCTGGAACAGGATGCTCACCGCATGTGCAGGAGGGCTGTTGGAGGCCTCTTTTGGAGCTGGCTGCTCCCCACCTCCCATCAGCCCAATGGCACAGGACTGCAGTGTCCAGCCTCCCTGGGATGCGTAGTGATTGGGTGATCCCAGGACTCTGTCCCACTCCTGCAGGCAACACTGACTGTCTCAGGCCTCTGGCAGGAAGCAGAGCAAGCCTGCGTGTCGGGAACACAGCCAGTCTTCCACACCCCAAGGTCCCAGCTATGGATCATGGCACCTCCCTCGTGGCCCAAGCACACTCACTCCTTGCAATCTTCATCTTTGTTCCCTTCTTGAAAGTTGTGGTATCTAGAGGAGGACAGGAGGTGTCACCTGAGATGTCCTTTGTCCCACCTGCCAGGATGTCTTGGGGAAGGGTGTTTGGGGGGGGGGAGTGTGGGACGTCTCCCTGAGTCTTAGTAGGCAAAGTTCCTGGGTCTGTGCTGTGCCTGGAGGGTTGCCGTGTGGCCTGGACAGGTGCCTTTGCACCGTGAGCACTTTACTGTGGGAGTGAATGTGTGACCTCAGCCAGCTCCTCCCCAGGGCTTGGGTTCCAAACACAGGGTGTCACAAGGAATCTGAAAGTTGTTTTCAGAAGAAGGGAGTGCTTTGTCCATGGCTGTGGATGTGAGCCCTGAGGTCCAGAACCTTGACATGGTGGCAGGAGAATCGTAGGTGAGAAGCAAGCCCTGAGCAGCCCACTTGTTGGGCCAGGAACCTGGAAGCCCTCTCTCAGCCCGGGGTGGGGTTGGTCCTCTGAGTCCCAAGAGGCTGCAAGAGCAAGCTGGGCCTCTGACCGCATCAGATCATCAGCCAGACCCAAGCGTGAGTGGTGAGTGTGGGCCCCTGTGCGTGCAGGTGCAAGCCCTCACCTTTGCAAGAGCAGGTCGAGGACCTGGTGGGTGGTGGTGAACCTTTTGTAGATCTGCAAGAATGCAGGCACCAAGAAGGGGTCCCCTCTCTGCTGCGCAGGCACTAGCTGGTGCACAATTGTCTTCAGCATGCCTGCATCCATGGTTCTCACAGCAGCCCCAGAGGGTGCAGATGAGACGCCTCCTGGCTCCTCTATCTCAGGACTGCTCAGGACTTGTCCTGGTCCCGAGGAGGGCACAGGGGACATTGGTGCTGGCTTCTCTGGGTGCGGGAATGCTCCTGGCTCCTCAGCTGCGGCCTGCTTGGCAGGGCTTGGCTCTGCTGGAGCTGAGGGTTGTGTTGTGGCTGAGGGATCCCCCTCAGGCCGGCCTGCCTGGATGGTGTGCACTCCACTGGAGTTCTTCCTCTGGGGTGTCCTGAAGGCACTGTCATTCTGGGGTGAGACAAGGAAGTTGCTACAAGCAGGGCCCAGATCTGCTTCCCCAGCACTCCCAGCCTTGTCCTGGCTCCACCAAGCTCCCCACCCCAACCGTCTGTCCCTTCCATGGGTTGGGTTTCCCAAGAATATACCCTTAACAAAATACAACACACACACACACACACACACAGGGCAGAGTGACAGGGCCACCCTGCAGGACTCAAGTGGAGGCCAGCCCGGGTGGACCTGCCCTGGCTCTCTGATGTCACCTTTAGGACCCTCGGACGGAAGTGTGCAGGCGAATCATGACGTGGACTGATCCACTGTCTGTAGCGGGGCTGTGTGCGGGGCTGACCAAGGTCTGGGCCTCGCGAACGCGGGAAACAACGGAGATCCATCGTCTCCTCGAAGCTCTGAACAACTGAACGGCTGGGCCACTCGTGCCAGAGTGAGGGCACCTGGTTACCGGGGTTACCCAGGCTGTGTTCTGTCCACTGTGAAGGAAGTGATGTCACTTCCTGGCTGAGCCCCCTCCAGAGAGCAGCCATTCTCCTGAGGCTGGTGGGCTCCTTGTGGCTGTCACAGGTGCCTTGTGCACAGCTGGGTGCACCCATCACTTCAGAGGCAAAGGCCAGCTCGCTGTGCAGATCTGGGACTGCTGGACCCGCCCTGGGAGGTGATGGTCTTGGTGTCACACCCAGCCCCTGCTTCCTCCAGGCCTTTGTTCCTGGAGCACTCCTGGCACCTCTCAGAGCCTCCCACCTCTCCTCTGCTTGTAGGACCTCATAGTAGCACTTTCTTTGGAGGGTGCCCTCCAGTGTCTGGACCCCAAACAGCTGTGGGACCCATGAACTCCCCCACCCCCAATCCAGAGCTAGTAGTATTGCACCAACTCAGAGATGGGATGACACCAAAGAGGACTGGCACAGAAAGGATTATGCTGCCCCACATTGGGGCCATTATTGATGTGTGACATGGCATCTTGTGATGATAGAATGAATGAGATTTGGGGTTGTAGGCATAAAACATGTCTGCAAGTATGATCTAGGCATGTTCCCAGCTGGGTTGCTAAGCTTTGAGATAGGACTCCATGGTCCATCATGGTCAATTTTGTCATTTACTCTTGGTGGCTCTTGTCATTGCACCTGTTTTGGAAGCATCCAAAATGCAATTTGGAGTCCTTAATTGGTTATTTTGCTCTGTATTTATAAATGTTTCATAATGGCCTGGCACGATAGCGTTGTGGTTAAAGTCCTTGCCTTCAACGTGCCGGAATCTATATGGGCATCAGTTCTGATACCGGTGGTCCCACTGTCATCTAGCTCCCTGCCTGTGGCCTGGCAAAGAAGTCGAGGATGGCCCACGGACTTGCGATCCTGTAGCCGTGTGGGAAACCCATAAGAGCTTCTGACTCCTGGCTTCAGATTGTCTCAGCGACCGCCATTGCGGTCACTTGGGGTGTGAATCATCGGATGGAAGATCTTCCTCTCTGTCTCTCCTCTCTGTATATCCGCCTTTCCAATAAACATAAATAAATCTTTTAAAAAATGTTTCATAATGTATGTTCATTTTGTTGACAGACAGGAAGGATGGGAGGGAAGGAGGGGGCAGGGCAGGGAAGAGGAGCTCTTTGATCCTTCGGCTCAATCCCCAAATGCCCACACCATATAGGGTCCAGGCTGAAGCCAGGAGCCAGGAGTTCAAATCCCAAGCCAGGTTTCCACATGGATGGGAATGACTCAAGTGCTTAAGCCATCATCTGCGGCCTCCCAGAGTATACACTGAAAGGAAACTAGGGGCCTGGTGCCGTGGCCTAGCAGCTAAAGCCCTCACTTTGAAAGCGCTGAGATCCCACATGGGCACCGGTTCTAATCCCGGTGGTCCTACTTCCCATCCAGCTCCCTGCTTTTGGTCTGGGAAAGCAGTGGAGGACGGCCCAAAGCCTTGGGACCCTGCACCCACACGTGGGAGACCTGGAGGAAGTTCCTGGATCCTGGCCTCAGATCGGTGCAGTACTGGCTGTTGCAGTCACTTGGGAAGTGAATCATCAGATGGAATATCTTCCTTTCTGTCCCTCCTCCTCTCTGTATATCTGACTGTGCAATAAAAGTAAATAAAATCTTAGAAAAGAAGGAAGGTGAAGGGCCAGTGTCATAGTGTAGTAGGTTAAGCCTCCACCTGCGGTGTTGGCATCCCACAAAGGCACCTGTTCATGACCTGACTGCTCCACTTCCTGTGGAGCTCCCTACGTATGCCCTGGGAAAGCAGTGGTGGATGCCTGAAGTCTTTGGGCCCTTGCACTCATGTGGAGAACCGGAGCAAGTTACTGGCTCCTGGCTTCAAATCAGTTCAGCTCTGGCTGTTGCAGCTGTTTTTGGAGTGAAGCAACGAATGGAAAGATCTCCTTCTGTTTCTGCTCTCTATAAATCTGCCTTTCAAACAAAAATTCTTAAAAAAAAAAAAAGAAGAAGTAGAAGGAAAAGAAGAAGAAGAAAAAGAAAGAAAGAAATGTGAAGAAAAGAAAGAATCAGGATTTGGAGCAGACACTCTGAAATCTTAACTGCTGTGCCGAGCACCTCCCATCTTTCCCTCGCCCTTTCTTTTTTCCTACACTTTGTCTTTCTTTTCCTTCATTCTCCCCATCTCTCTTTTCTCCTTCTTCTCTCCTCTCTTTCCTTCTCTATCTCTCTCTCAAAAGCATGCGATGTGACCTCTGGTTAATACTGAAGCTTATCTTCAGGGAGAAAAATGTGGCTTTGAAAATCCTTTCTCATAATACAAACAAACAGCCTTTTGCCTCCATAAAACAGATGGTTCTGTTAAGAAACTATGGATTCTAACTCACTGATACTGACAGCGCAACTAGAACAGACATTGTACTCTGGACGAGTCAGTTACAAGGGTGCTATACTTGAGATGTTTGCTGGAAAACGTGGTTGGCAGCCAATAGACTTAAATGTCTGTGGAAAGTGTTCTGGGAGGAGAGCTTTCAATTTAGATGTTTGTATAGTGAGGAATTGTCAGATGCAGAAACTTTCACCCATAGTCATTTCAACCAAGTTCTCCTTGCCAGAGAAGACAAGTTGCATAGCTAAAATGCAGTAAACTCTTTTAAAAATATATTTATTTTCATTTACTTGAAAGAGTAACAGTAGGATACATACACACACAGACAGAGAGAGAGAGAGAGAGAGATGCCTGCAACACGCATCTCTGGCTCATGCCAAAGACAGGAGCCCAGAACTCTCTGTGGGTTTCCCCTGTGTGTTGCAGGGCCCAAGACTTGAACTATCACCTGGACCTTCTGGGATGTACTACTGGGAAGCTGGGTAGAGCGAAGTAGCTGGGACTAGAATCAGCACGTTGTTGTGGAGTGCAGGTATCCCAAATGGGGCTTAGCGACTGTACCATAATACCCATGCAATAATTTATGCTGATTCCTCAGCCAGATCTTTTTGATTTTTGTTTTTATTGTTAGCATTTTAATGTAGTTCTGTTTGGATATTGGTGGATGCATTCATTTACTTTCTGTCACTATAATGAAATCTCGGGGGCCAGGTGCCTTATAAAGAAAGGAGATTTAGCTAGCACACAGTTGTGCAGGTTCCGGTGCATAGTGCCAGTATCCGCTTAGCTATGGTAAGGACCTCAGGCAGATGGCATCAGGACAGCAGGATGGAGGATGGTAGGGACAGATCACACAGAGAGCCAGAAAGCCCTAAGGCACTCCCCCATGATCTAAGGACTTCTCATTAGACCTCACCTCTTAACCATACCACTACCCCTAACATGGCCACGCTGGGACCAAGCTCCCAACACAGGAAACTATGAAGAACAAACTGTGCCCAAACCATAGCACCCTATTACCATATTACATATCCATACCATGCGCCATCTTACAGTGTCTTTCCAACAGACCACTGTATTCTAATTCTTTTCCATGTTCTAAAGTTGGTTCTTTGTTTCTAATGACTGCGTGTAATTGTACAGTAATAATTATGTGCTATAGTTATTACATGTATTATTTTAATATTTATAGCATATATGGGATAGGTGTTGTCCTCCTTTACAAATAGGAACAAAGTCAGATACAGGGAAGATGAGTGAACTGTAGAAGAACCCAATGCCTCTGCATCTCAGAGTAGTAAATTGTACGTGATTTAGTTAACTAACCTTTCCCTTATCGATCCACTCTTATATGCTATATAATTTTTATGGATTATTATTGTAAATATTAGGAGAGAAAGCCCGATTCAGAAAGCATTTCTTCAATTTTAAGAGATTTTCTTTAGGATAGGTTGCTAGGAATACAAATAATAGATCAAGAATTAGATGTTTTTAAGGCTAATGTACACTGCCTTCACTATGTTCGTAATGATTGTTTGCATTTCTTTAATAATTTATGTGGGCATTGTTCAGTTACTTTTGTTTCTTGGTAATATGTTTTAATCTATGTTAATTTGACTGCCAAACATCTGCAGACAGCTGTCTAACCTTCCTTGTTGTTTGGGGGTGATGTGTTACTGAGGGTGATGTGGGGGTGACATCTGCAGACAGCTGTCTAACCTTCCTTGTTGTTTGGGGGTGATGTGTTACTGAGGGTGATGTGGGGGTGACATCTGTAGATTTCTGATTACCATGCTGAGAACATTTGGAAGTTTCCGCGTCCATGTAAATGATATCTTGTACAGAATGAACACTATTCCTAAATTATGAGAATATTTTTGTAACATTTATATTTATCATTTACCATCTTTCATAAGAATGATATTGGATGGTCAGAAACAGGTAATTAATAAAAATGATAATGTTGGGACCGGCGCAGTGGCGCAGTAGTTAAGGTCCTTGCCTTGCACGCCCGGGATCCCATATGGGTGCCAGTTCTATCCCGACAGCCCCGCTTCCCTTCCAGCTCCCTTCCTGTGGCCCGGTAAAGAAGTCGAGGATGGCCCAAATCTTTGGGACCCTGTACCCACGTGGGAGACCGGAAGAGCTCCTGGCTTCGGATCGGCATAGCATTGGCCATTGCGCTCACTTGGGGAGTGAATCATCGGACGGAATATCTTCCTCTCTGATTCTCCTCTCTGTATATCTGCCTTTCCAATAAAAAAAATAATAAAAATAAATCTTTAAAAAAAAAAGATAGTGTTGTCACTACAAAATTAGTGGTTGGGTAAGAAAAAATATATAAATATGAAAGTCGTATGGATACATATGTATGAACATGTAACAATATATACATATATTTATATTTTGTGATAATTTGTGTTTTAATATTTCAACAAAAGTTTGGTCTTACAAAATGCTTTAAAAACATGTGAGAGTAATGCTAACACTTCCAAATGAGACATAATTGATATTTCCAAAGTTATCTACAGGGAAATCATTGCCATCTTCTAATAGTTTTTCTGTTTACCATATCATTGATTATTATTTAATAATCTTTGTATTTTAGCTACATATTTAAATCAGTGGAAAATTATAACGAAACGACCTGGCAGCCTTGAATAAATCATCTCCTGTTCTCCCTCCGCAGTGATTGTATTTAATGTTTGATAATCAGAGTTCAGTGATTTATCATTGAAGCTTATTCCTTCAATGCATTTCTGTTGTAAATGTCTGCTGCAGAGCTGATCTACATCTCATTTACGCAGTGCTTTTGAAATATAAGCACTTTGACATTTTGATAGACTTAAAATATAGACATACTTTATTTTAAAGTTTTTAACTCCTGCCTTGCATTATTTTTACCCTGTGACAATTTTACATTTAAAATGATTATAAAGTTTGCCACATTGAGGGCAGTATAATTATCAAATGAATCTTTCATAATCATGACTCTTTTATAACTTATTTTTTCAAAGAATACACTGGTAAGAAGGGACACAGAACTTCTTTTTTTTTTATTATTACATTTTATTTTATGACAGAGTTTCATAGGCTCTGGATTTCCCCAATCCCTCCCCATACCCTCCCCCCATCGTGGATTCCTCCACCTTGTTGCAGTATTACAGTTCAAATCCAGTCATAATTCTTTCATGGCAAGCATGTACTTTGCATAGTGTCCAGCATATTATTGTCCAGATAAATTCAATGGTTTCTTGGGGAGACCATCTCTGGTCTGAAGGCAGAGCTGGCAGAATATCATCCCGACCAATTAAAAGCCACAACATAACATCAACAACTGTTTACAACCTTATGGAGTTAAATGACATGATATTGAGTGACCAATATGTTAGAAAATGCAAGTTCTTAACCACATCCTGTGATTACTTCATAGACATTTCAATTTTAGTTTATACACAACTTAAAATGGCTGTAGGGTACTATTCAGCTGTCTCGTGTCTATTTTCACTTTTGTATTTAGTAGTTTATAGTGTTGAAGCATAATTTTTACTAAACTTGGTGGATTTGGGGATAGTCCATGCTGGCTTATAACTCTAACAAGGCATATGTCAACAGTTGAAGTGCAGAACAGTTTTAGGAGGGGTGTGCAGAGAAATCTTCAATACCTTAGAGAGGAGTAACTTATCTTTGTGTCCTACCTAGTAAGGTATATGTGAGTCCAGGCTAACCATTTCCTGTTTGGTACTAAAATTTCCTTGTTGTTCTCTGTCTATCTAATCTAATTTGGGGGGGTGGGGGGCGGGTAGGCTCCGGAGCAACCCTGATTGTCATTGCAAGAGAGGGTGGGGATCCAAAGTTGGAACTAAGTAAGGACCAGAGAAAGCTCCTCTCCCGATTCCCGAAGGAAGTGTACTGTTCTGTTTCTATGGACTGCTCCTGGCTCCTGGCTGTTGTTCTGATGACATTGGCTCCTGCGGTGTAGGATTTAGGCTTCTTCCATCCCATGTGGTAGATCCAAATGGGGGTGGATGACCTCAGAGTTCTTGGCCTCCAAAGGCACTCCAATTCCCCATGTTCTCCTTGGCAGTTGGGATATAGTCCTTGGTGCCTGTACTGACAGTCCTTGGTGAGGATCCAGGAGTATCCAGGGTTGGGATACGAGCCTCCTCCTGTCCACCTGCTCCACTCTGGGGTCCCTCCCCGGCTCTGTGCATATGATCTCCTGTTAAGAGGTTGTCAGGATCACTCTTGATCCCCCCAAGAACAACAAACACTTAGCAAACACTTAGCTTAGCAAACAAACTAGCAAACACTTAGCTTTGGATACCATCTAGCAGTTATCTGAACTCCTGGGAATTCTATTACAACTTCCAGATCCTTCTAGGCACTCTTTGTGAAAGTATGTTTGTGTTTAAACATATTTAGCTTTTAGATATGATCCACACTCTCTTCTGTGTATTGTAAAAAATGATAGAAATAAGGCTTGCTTTGAAGTACAGTACTTGAAATGTTCAGATCAATATCACTTTTTAAAAAAGATTTATTATTATTATTATTATTATTATTATTTTGCAAAGTCAGATATACAGAGAGGAGGAGAGACAGAGAGGAAGATCTTCCGTCCAATGATTCACTCCCCAAGTGGTCACAATGCCTGGAGCTAAGCCAATCCAAAGCCAGGAGCCAGGAGCTCTTCCAGGTCTCCCATGTGGATGCAGGGTCCCAAGGCTTTGGGTGATCCTCTACTGCTTTCCCAGGCCACAAGCAGGGAGCTGGGTGGGAAGTGGAGCTGCCAGGGTTAGAACCAGCACCCATAGGGTATCCTGGGGCATTCAAGTCGAGAACTTTAGCTGCTAGGCCAAGGCGCCGGGCCCTAATATCACTTTTTAAACCTTTAATACAGCCTTGTTTACATTAAACTGATCGAAAGCATGGTTTGCTAAGGTGGAAGCTGCTTGATTTCAGTATAATTATAATCAATCAGTACCTCAAAATATAGGTTTTTTTTCTAATGAGATTTCATATTAATATTGATTTCAACTTTCTGTTTTATAGCATAGAGTGTTACATTTTTCTTCCTTCTGATGGTTCCTCATTGTATCATGTTAGCTATGACAGGCAGATGTCTTTTATGGAATGCAGCAAATTTATGAGATCTTTGTTACCCTTGTTTGCAAATATTTGTTTATTCCACACATATCAGTTATTCAAGTGAACAAAGACCAATATCATTTTTATGCCTCTTACAGAAATACAATATTTGACCATAGCTAAGCATGTGTTTGAACCACTTCGTCACTTCCTTTATATCTTCTTAGAAACCCACGGTAGTCACACCAGCTCGGACAGGGGCCATGATTCAAATGGTGGGCAATGAGACTCCAGGTTATCTACTCTGAACTGCTAGACCTTATTGCTTCCCATCATAATGAATAGAACTCTTTTTTCAGGCACATCTTAGGCAATATTATGAAGAAATCTCTCACCCAGCTGCAGAGAAATAACCAACTACACGTATTTTTGGAAATAATGAGGGAGTTGTTTTCCCTGTAAAGAGCCTGCTACAAGCAGAGCAATTGCATAACATGGTCTGTGCAGATTACACTTTTGTCACGATTCATTTAGCTACTTGAACTTGGCATGATTTCCTTTCGACCTGAAGCACAGCTGATGCAGATTTACTGGGACATTCACACTCTATTTTGGTTTTAAAATCTTCAGGCCTCATTTACAAGCTTGCTAACAACATACCCATTTGGAATTACACCATCCTTTATAAGTTTAGCTGTTCATATTTATGTCAGGATCAAAAATAATATAACAAAAAGCATGTTTATAATGTGTTACTAACATTGTAACTAATCCATCACTCACAGACTGGCTTTCAGCCAACCCACAAGTGGGGAAGAGTTCTGAGAAGTTTGACAGATGGTAAGACACAAATAATAAGACATCTGACCAAGTGCACAACATGGTCTGTCTGTGTATTCTGTCACGATTCATTTAGCTACTTGAACTTGGCATGATATTACACAATCAGACATCTGACGAAGTTCCTTTGGAAGTATTCACTTTATTTATGCCCTTATTTGTTTGGTCTCTGAACTGGAACCTTTTTGAAATCAAATTCACACTGCTTTAATTTGCATTGCTTGTGCCATATGACCAACATGGAGGCACATCATCTTACTGGCCAATTCGTCGGAGTAATTCAACGCTGAAACACAGTTTGAGTTTGTATTCAGTTTTTTTAGCTCAACTGGAGATGAGAAATCTCTCGGTTTGTACAATTTTTGAGGTTTTATGCATTTTAGAAAAAGCACTTTCAATCTTTTTGGTTGATAATTTATGATAGTGAATTGGTGGATGGAAGGATCTCTGTATCTTTCCCTCTTGGTTTGTGACTTTTCAAATAAATCTGAGGATTATTAAAGTTTTCTGCCTGATAGGATACATACAGACACACACACACACACACACACACACACACACACACACACACACACAAACACCAGAGCTCATGTGAAAGCCGTTTTGTTGTTCCTGGGGCTGTAGACTAGTGATTGAAGTCCTCACCTTGCAGGTGCCAGGCTCCCATATGGGCATTGGTTCTAATCCCAGCAGCTCCACTTCCCATCCAGCTCCCTGCTTGTGGCCTGGGAAAGCAGTCGAGGACGGCCCAAAGCTTTGGGTCACTGCACCCACATGGGAGACCTGGAAGAGGTTCCTGAATTGTAGGTTTGGATTGGCTTAGCTCCAGGCATTGTGACCACTTGGGGAGTGAATCATTGGACAGAAGATCTTCCTCTCTGTCTCTCCTCCTCTCTGTATATCTGACTTTGCAATAAAAATAAAATAAATCTTAAAAAAAGGAAATCCTGTTTATTGTGTTTCTCTTTTGTTCTATTGCATCCTTCCTCTGAGTCTTTTCAAAGCCAATTACATGTCACAGGAAGAATTTCTGATTTTTTTCTGGCACAGGCAGTTGAATGGTTGAATGGGAGACCATAGATGCTGGATGTTCTGCATTGTTGCAAATTGAAGATTCACCTTTCCTATTTGTCTTATTTGTAAACAACCCTTCTTTGTCTTATGAAGTGTCAATATCTGTATGATAGGTGGATGTACTGTCATTACCAGAATCCACTTCTCTGGTACGCTTGCCTCTGTGTCTCAGAGCTGGTTATTTAAAGGAGCTCTGAAAAACACTCCTGCGTGGCAGACAAGGACGGTACTGTGTCTCGCTGTCTGTGCACCAAAGCAGGAAGGAAGCGAGAACAAGAGTGGAAAAGGGAACTTAGGGAGGGGTGGGCTTGAGCAGCGTTCCTAGTGACCTAAAACCATGTGCACAGCACCGGCCAGCCCTTCAGTGGACTTGTACTCTGACAAAGAGACCTTCTTTCATAACCTTGATCAGGAGCTTCCTGGAATGGGCAGGTTACATTTTCTTTATTACTGTCACACTTGCAGGATTGTTTTTTTAAACAGTATACAGTGTACTATATGTAACCAAGAGTATGTACCTGGGGTATTTTAGACTTCTAGGTTTCTTTTTTCTCTGTTTTTTTTTTTCCATTTTTCATCCATGTTTTATTGGATATAATGAAGAACCATTGTAAAAGGTTCAAGATAATTTACTAGTCTTGAATTCAAAAGGTTTGTGGGATAGAAATAAAAGGGTTTTAAGAAAACATAAATATATCCATTTTTCTCATAATATAGATTTTGTAATGAACATTTAAAAGACAACTCATGTTGGTCAACTGTAATCATACTGCCTTTAAGTCTCATTCCAGGGCTGTTTTACTGTGAAAATATAATAATAATAATAATAATAATAATAATAATACCAGAGCAGTTCTTTTCAATTTTTGCTGAAAATCACTTAGGCACTGAAGCTCTCTAAGGATAAGGAGTTCTTAGCACATTGAGTGAGAATCTACCGCCTTGTTTTGTATGGGATGCTCATATGCTACAATTCAACAGTGCACTCTATGGCCATTGGACTAAAAGTGGCAAAACTGGGTTTCTGGGAGAGCTGCTTCTGAGCCTGATTGGATGTCATGTTAGTGACCCAAATGGAGTAGTTCTGCCACTGGAACACCTGTGCTGCTCCTTCGGGACTACGCCATTCACCAACACACCGAGTTCCCAAGGTGTCACATGCACATTGGGCACTATGTGGTGTCAGAGCAGTTGTTTTCAATGGTAGCTGGAAATTATTTGAAAGCTAAAGTCCTCTATGGATATGGAGTTCATAGCACATGACCAACAATCTACAACCTTGGTTTGCGTGGGGAGCTAAACATGCTTCATTCAATACAGTGTGGTCTCTGGGCATTAGACAAAAAGTAACTAAACTGGGTTTCTGGGAGAGCTACGTGTAAGCCTGATGGTATTTGAAGTTAGGGACCCACATGGAGTTGTTCTGCCATTAGAAACCTCAGTTGTATGTGGTGGGCTATGCCATTACCAACATGTTGAATTCAGTATTTGTTACCTGAAGATTCAGGTTTCTGTGGTGTCAGAGAAGTTGTTTGGAATGCTAGCTGCAAATCTCATGGGCAGTGAAGTGCTTTCAAGATGTGGAGTTCGTAGCACATTGAGCAAGAATCTGCAACCTTGTTTTTCTGTGTGGGTGCTCAACATGCTTCATTGCGATAGAGTGCATTCTATGGGAATTAGATGAAAAGAGACAATGCTGGGTTTCCACGAGAGCTGCTTTTAGGTCTGGTGGTATGTGAAGTTAGTGACCCACATGGAGTTGTTCTGCCATAGAAACCTCTGCTGTATCTTCTGGACAATGCCATCCACCAACAGGCTGAGCTTCATAAGTGTCACATGAACTTCAGCAGTAAGTTGTGCCAGCGCAGGTTTTTTTAAGATTTCTTTTAATTTTTAATAGAAAGAAGCACAGAGGTGATGCGAGATAGTGAGGAACATCTTCCGTCTGTGGATTCACTCTCCACGCACCTCCAAGGGCTGGAGCTCCGCTGATCCGAAGCAAGGAGTAGCGAGCCTCTTCTGGGGCTCCCATGCAGGTGCAGGGTCCCACCGTCGGGCCATCCTTGACTGCTTTTCCAGGCCATAATCAGGGAGCTGGATGGGAATCGGGCCACAGAGACTAGAACCAGCACTCAGATGGGATTCTGGAACATGTAGCTACTGGGCTACCACACTCGGCCCGCAGAGCTGGCTGAAAATTCCTTGGGCAGTGAATTTATTTTTTTATGTGGAGTTCAAAGCACATTGAGTGAGAACCTACAACCTTGATTTGTGTGGGTGCTCAGCATGCTTCATTTCAATACCTTGCACTCTATGTTCATATATGAAAAGTAATGAGATGGAATTTCTGTGACAGCTGCTTGCACGCTTAATTTTGTGTTACGTTAGTAACCCAAATTGAGTTGTCCTGCCAGCAGACCCCCTGCACTGTATGTTCCGGACTTTGCGGTTCCCCAACATGCGTGTCCCCTAGGCGTCACAAGTACATTCAGCATTATGTGATGCCAACAAAGTTTTTTGGATGCTAGCTGAAGATCACTTCAGCACTGAAGTTCTTTTGGGATATGGAGTTCATAGCAAATTGAACAAGAATCTATGACATTGGTTTGTGGGGTGCTCAACACGCTTCATTTCAGTATAATGCACTCTATGGGCTTTACACAAAAAGTGACAAAACCGGGTTTTTGTGAGCACTGCTTGTAAGCCTGATGGTAGGTGAACTTATTTATCAACCCAAATGGAGTTGACCTGTCAGTGCAACACCTCCACTCTATCTTCTAGATTGTGCCATCCACCAGCAATGTGCTGAGTTCCCTAGATACCAAATGCATGTTCAGCAGTGTGTGGTGCCAGAACAGTTTTCAATGCTAGCTCAAAGTCGCTTGCGCTCTGAAGTTCTCTCTGGATATAGAGTTCATAGCCAGTTCAGGAGATTCCTGCACCTTCTGTTCCATTCTGTTTTCAACACAGTGCATTCTATGGGCAGAAATCCCTCATTTTTGAAGTGTAACACTACTTGGTTCCAGGCTTAGTGTCAGTGTCAGGCTCAGTGTCAGAGTCAAGGTCTGGCTCAGGGCTTAGTTTCAGGGTAAAGGCTCAGGGCTCAGGGCTCAGGGCTAATGCTTAGGCTCAGTCTCAGTCTCAGGCTGTGTGTCAGAATTAATGTCAGGTCTCAGGGATCAAGTTCAGGCTCAATGTCAGGGTCAGGGCTCACAGTCCTGGTCAAGCTCACAGTCATGGTCAGGGTTAGGGCTCAGGGTCCTGGTCAGGATCAGGGTCAGGGTCAGGCTCAGTGTCCTGGTCAGTGTCAGGGTCAAGGTCAGAGCTTAGGGTCACAGTCAAGGCTCAGGGTCCTGGTTGGGATGAGGCTCAAAGTCAGGGCTCAAGCTCAGGCTCAGATCTTGCAGTCAGGCTCAGTGTTGGTGTCAGGCTTGGGGGTCAGGCTCATGGTCAGGGTCAATCTCAGGCTCAGGCTTAGCATCAGAGTCAGGCTCAGGATCAGTGTTAAGACTTCAGGTAAGGGTCATGGTCAGGTTCAGCGTCAGGGTTAGGCTCAGCTCAGGCTCAGGCTCAGGCTCAGGGTCAACCTCAGGGTCAGGATCAGGCTCAAGACTAGGCTCAAAGTCAACTCAGGCTCTGGGCTCAGTGCTCAGCTCAAGGCTCAGGCTAGGGCTCAGGGTTGGGCCTGAGCAATGGCTGTCTTGGCCACTGGAGGATGTTTCCCTGCAGCCTCACCCCCACCAAGAGGGACCACTCCCCTGCCTGCAGGTCTGAATGTTGCTGCTCAGTAGGCTGCTTAGGAACAGCACCTGGCAGTTGGCGTGACGGGGGTGGGGGGGAGTGTCTCAAACAGAACCACTTCCTGGCCGGCTGACACACCCATCGCAGCTAACTTATGAGGAGCATGTAAGGGACAGCAAAACAAATCAAAATGATCCAAAAGTGCTCCATTAAAACAAACAGGGCTTAGCGTCGCGGTGTACAAGATTCCCTCTGTTTCCATAGTGACCAGAAGGTTCTGGTACCAGATGGAGGCTGGGGAGAGCATGTCACTCCTGTGACCTGCCTCACTGCCCTGATTCAATGCCCGTCAATGAAACACTGCTGGAAGGATGGCCCTGGGTGGACAGAGGGCAGGCGGTCTGCAGGGAGCCTCCCGCAGCCCAGGGCTGTCCTGCTGGCTCTCCCTCCCACCCCTGCGGTGCCCTCTTGATTGGAATCAGCACAGTGGCACTCCAGTGGCCCTGCCTGCTCCCCTGGCATCCTGGCATCTAACTCTCACAGTCATCTCAGTGGAGCAGGCGGGAGCCACCAACACTCAGAAGGTACAGCAGCTGGCCTGGCTGCCATGCTAAAAGGCGGCCTCCTTCTCTCCTTGGGAAGCCGCACCCAGCAACTCTGCCCCTCCACGCTGTCCCATGCCTCAACCACTGGCTGGGCAGGGGGCATCCCAATGCAGCTGTCTGTGCTGGATCCTTGGCCCTGCATCCCCATTGGCTGGGTGTCCTCCAGCGAGAAGAGCAGGGACACCCCCCACCCCACCCCCCAGTGGTTTCTGACCAGAAGTTTGGCGTTGTGAGCCGTGAACTTCAGCCAAGCTGATCTGGTGGCTCTTGTAGGCCCAAAGGGGCTCCTGCCAAGGCCAAGGAGGAACTTGGGCAGTTCCTCTGGCTGGGGTGCAGGAGGCAGGGGCAGTCAGAGGACAATAGCCTATACCAGCAGAGCCTGCCTGCCTGTGGTGATAAGGAAGAGAGAGAGACAGAGACAGAAAGAGAGAGAGAGAGAGAGAGAGAGAGAGAGAGAGAGAGATTTCCCATCCACTGGTTCACTCTCAAATGGCCACAAAGGCTAGGGAAGGGCCAGGGCAAACCAGGAGCCAGGAACCCCACCTGGGTCTCCCACATTTAGACCATGGTCCACTACTTCCCAGGCACATTAGCAGGCAGCTGGACAGGAAGCAGAGCAGCCAGGACTGGAGCTGGCATTCTTAGATGGGATTTTGGCCTTGCCAATAGTGGCTTAACTCGCTGTGCCACAGTGGAACCTTCATATCCCAGGATGGTACAGAAATAAAGAGTTCCCCTCCCCCTCATTCATGAACTCAGCCAAGTCCTCTATTTCCTCCTGGTTGGGGCTGTGATTGGGTATCCCGTTATCATCATTGCATACAACTACCCAAATCTGGTATTTTACTTTTGGTACGAGTCCTCAGACTCAGTTTTTTCCTCTTCATTCACGGATGTCGCCAGGCCCCAGTTTTACCATAGTACACGGGCACCTCCGTGTCCCCCACGCCCTTCAGCTTCCACAGCCGTGACCAACGTCCCGACTTCGCCTTCACTGCATCAGCACACGAGGCCTCCATTTTCTATTTGTCCATGTTCCTGGCAGAGAATCATCTTATTCTCCGTGTCCCCTGTAATGCTGCCTGACTCCCTGTAATTCTATGGATAGAATCCGGCCAGCAATTTCTCATCTCCCTCCCATGGCACCCACTGAAGATTGCTGCTTCTCTCTCGGGTCTACCCTCTGTCTGGCTTCTCCCAGACCTCCAGGACTGGTTCGGCTTGTCTGGGACCGAGCGGACTCACGTGGGACTCGTAACTGCCACCACCGCCCGTGAGGCCACTGTGCAGGTGCAGGGGGACGCCTGATGAGTCTCGACAGGCTTGGGGTGGGTGGAAGGGTGACGGTGTCCAGCACTGCGTAGGAAGACCATGTCGTCTCAGTGTCGTGTGACAGATGAACTGCAGGTAGCAGAGGGTCCAGGATTTGGTGTCCAGCAAAGGAGTTGAAGCTGAGGCAGCTGGGCTTTGACACTAGGCTTTTCTCCTTTTTATTTTCCTATTTTTCACAGATACAAATTTTATTTTATTTTAAATTATGTCTTTATTTTGAATCAACTTCAGTTGTAGAAGAGGTTACAAAACAGCACACAGCTCTCTTATCCCACTTTCCTATTCCTTAGCATACATTCACTCATCTAAACATCCTGACCAACTGGAGTGAGACCTCATCTTAACTCACTTTTTTCTTTTAATGGGGTACTCTTGCAGGCTTGGAGGTACAGGCAACAGCTTGCCTCCAGGCCCTGTAGTACTAACACCTGAACCAGGCTCCCAGCCGCTCCTTCCTCATAAACACTGGCATTACCTCACAAGGCTGCCCTGGCGTCACAGAGAGGTGTGATGAGCTGGCACAGGGCCTGCAGGTGCAGGTGGAAATCTGAGACAAATGAGACGCAGGCGAGTCAGGACAGCCTGTCTCTGCAGGCACCCAGGGGGAGCGGTGGATGCTGTGCTGGCTCGGTTGGACCCCGAGGTAGGCACGTGGACATCATCCCTCATACGCCCTGTGGCTGATTTGCTGCATCTCAGTTCAAGTTTACCTCCCTCCATGGGCTCCCCTCTTCCCATCAGCATCTCTGCCCTGTCTGCTGCACCTGACATAGCATTACAGATTGTGTCAGCATGAGGGCTGGGGGAGGAGCTTCAGAGCTCCGTAGGGATCTTAGAGGGACCAGTTTGGGCATCTCAGTGTCTGTTTCTCTGTTGCAGCAAGGCCACCACCCTGGCAAGCGAGTGACTGGTGCCACCCTTCCCAGCAGGTGCATTTTGGGTGGAAAGTTTCTGAGCCTTCAGAGATGGAGGGAGGTTGCTGGAGGATGCCCCTGATGGTGCTGATGGTCCTGACTCTGGCGGTGACCCTGGGCCACTTTCAGCACTGGGGTGGCTTCCAGGAGAAGCCAATGAGCAAGAAGAACATGAACTCCACACTTAACTTCTTCATTCAGTCATACAACAACAACAGCAACGACACCTACCTGTTTCGGGTGCAGAAACTCCTCCGGAGTCAGATGCAGGTTCGTGTGTGGGTTCTGTGGCAGCCCTCCTCACCCCTCCCTGGTCCCCCTGGCCACAACAAGGCTCTGGTGTCCCTCCCGGGATGCCAAGGGACAGTTTCTCAGGTTGGGAAGCATCTTCCCTCTGAACGGGCATGTCTTTGGGCTGTGTTTGTCTTTGCCCCCCCAAAGGCCTCCTTTGGCAAATCTCGACTTTCTTTGCCACTTCCCCTCCCCAATAGCAGCATCTCTTGTCCACGTTCAGGGTGGTGCAATCCAAGACTGGATTTCTGTGTCGCACACACCCTTGGCATCACACAGAGGGTCTTGTTTTCACTTTGGGAGGGGGTGGATGGGGAAGGGAGGAAGGTCGGCGACAGGGGCAGGCCTGAGGCACAGTGGCTAAGAGGCCATTTGGAGTGCCTGCATGTCATAGTGGAGACGCCTGGGCTCAAGCTGACTCCCAGGTCAGCTTCCTGTTCACGTGGAGGCAGCAGCAATGAATGGCTCAGGTCCTTGGCTCCCTGCCCCCCACGTGGGGCTCCTGCATGCAGCTGGGCTCCTGCGTCCCGGGTCAGGTCTGGCTGTTGTGGGCATTCGTGGGGAGTGAACCACACGTGACATATCTCTGTCTCTCTCTCTGCATTGCAAGTACAGAGTTAATTTTATAAAGGAAAAAATATAGGCTTAGAAGGGATCATCCCTCTTATGTTTACATATACATCGCCTGAAGGATGGAAGAGGAAGGAATACCTGTTTGGAAATCACTTGTGTTGATCCAACCATTTCTGTGTCAGATGGATGCCACCGCATCTTGGCTCCCTACGTCCTTTGTGTGTGTGTATGTGTGTATGTGTGTGTTGTGGGGAGCCGATGAGGGGTGGAAAGACCTCTAGTTAGAGAAAGGAGCAAAGGGGTGGCTGTGGGTGGGGAAGGGTGACAGTGTCCCCTGGCCAGATGGGGTCCCACTGGCACTGCAGGCTTTCCAGCAGGTCCCTGTGCCAGCATACACTTAAACCACAAGGTGGCAGTGTTGCTCGCATGGCTGCTTGATCTGACCAGTTTTCCAAGCTAAGTCTGGGACCCCCCAGCAGGCCCGGGTTGTGCCATCAGTCCACTATGACCTACATGAATGTGCACGGCAGGTCTGCCCCTGGAAGCTGGGTGGGCACTCCTGGATCCCAACATCAGGGATCTTCTCTGAGATCCACGGGGACAGCACAGGAGGTGCACAAGGAGTGGGGGGATCCTCCTAAGGCCTGGCAGCCTGCTCACTAACTTGTGGGACTCTTGGCCCACAAGGGTCTCCTGGTTTCAGGATGCTCACCTGGAAGATGACTGAGGGTGAGAGAGGCGCCCTCAATAGAGACTTGTGGAAGATACGACTGCAATTGTGAGAATTGCTCTTCTTCCTCAGCTGGATTAGCCATGAGCAATACCAACCCACGAGCATTCGTGAGACACGGTAGCACTGGAGTGTGGGAACGGGTGACAGGACACTGTGCATGCTGTGTGTGCGGCTGGGGTCTCAGCGTTTACCTACACACACAGTGGGTGATGGGCAGCAGGGCCGGAGCCTGGCACAGTCCTGCATGCTGCCCCGGTGTGGGTGCAACTGTTTTCTGGTCAAGAACAGGGTGCACCTGCTCCTGGGGATACTTTCAGTGGATGCCACAGTTGATGTTTCAACAGTGAAGGATGGCGAGACAGAGAGAGAGCGCTTGCTCCCAGGCACCTGCCCACTCTGTAAACGCCAATAGCAACGGGGCTGCTGCTGGTGTGGTGTGAGTATATAGCGCAGGTCTCTAGCAGGGCAGAGGGCTCTGCCAAGCCTGTCAGCCCCAGTGACTGCCTAGGGCAGGGCAGGGCAGGGCAGGGCAGGGCAGGGCAGGGGGCTCCCCCAGGCCTGTCAGCCACAGTGACTGCCTAGGGCAGGGCAGGGCAGGGCAGGGCAGGGCAGAGCAGGGGGCTCCCCCAGGCCTGTCAGCCACAGTGACTGCCTAGGGCAGGGCAGGGCAGGGCAGGGGGCTCCCCTAGGCCTGACAGCCACAGTGACTGCCTAACTGGGCCTGCATTAGCAGGAACCTGGAGTCAGGATTGAGAGCTGAGAACTGAACCCAAGAAATGCAACACAGAATGTGTTTTAACCCCTAGCACGCCTATCCCCTGCCCCGTCCTGACAATTTCAAAGGTGCCTTCCCCTTCCCCATCTTCCAACATCCCAGGCAGGACAACAGCTTCTCCTGGCCTTGGACCTTGGACCCGCGATGCTTGGGCAAGGCAGCAGGGGCTCCCAGGAGCTTCTCCTCCACACAGCAGAGCTCTCCCATGGAGGTATCAGTTCCCAGCAGGGGAACTGTGGCCATAGAATCCTAAGTCTGTTTCACTCCCCTGTTCACCAGGGCTACCCAGGCATCCTGCCCCGGCCTCAAGTCTCCCTGGCCTCATACTTAGTCACGTGGTAAAGAAGACAGACTGGCCAACGGGCATGGCACTGGTGCTACATGCCCCATGACTTGTGTGGCCATCACAGCCCCTCCCTCCAGCCTCAGTACCCTGAGGGAGACAGGGCAGGATTCTTCTGTTTTTCTGGATGAGCATACTGAGGCCCAGGGAGAGGCTGGGGCTAGCCTGTGTGACACGGTTCACAAGAGACCAAGTCAGACCTCCAGCATGATTCTCTCTGCTCTGTTGGTTTGCCAACTCCATAGCTGTGCCCTGGACACGTTGCTAAGACATTCAATAATGTGTTAACTCATCTGTGTGCGCTGAGGGGGTCAGGGGCTTGCATCTCGCCCACAGAACAGCTCCATGAGCAAGCACATTGGCCGCCTTCACTCAGGACATGGCTGAATCACCTACTCAAGGTTGTCATTGATATTCCCAGGGACACAGGTCCCAAGGCAGTTGGTTCCCAGACTCGTGCTTCCTGCAGGTTTCCCAAAGGATGGCAGGGACCCAAGCACTCAGCTGTCCTCCACTGCTTTCCCAGGTGCATCAGCAGGGGGCTGCATGGGCAGTGGTGTGGTGGGAACTGGAACCAGTGCTCATATGGGATGCCCGTGTTGCACGAGCTACAACGTGGGGCTCTAGACTCCTTGTCTTTGTTGCTAAGTGGCCTCCCTCAGGTTGGCGGGAAGGATCTGACAGGGCAGGGGCAAGGTGCCTGGTTCCATTATGAGGACCATCTGGGGCCCACCTGGGAGTGACCTGTGGTTGCTAGGCAACCCAGCTTGCTGTCACCTCCCTTGTGGCAAAAATGGAAGGAAACAGGTGAGACGCGTGCTCTGTTGAGAGTCTGTACCAGGTGTGAGAAGGGGTTGGCCAGGCCCCTTAGTGAGTGTCCTGGTGCCTCATCTGGGCTGGAGGGGAAGGGGAGCCACATTTGGTGGTGGGGAGCTCTGGGCGGCAGGACTGTGGCTCCCGGGGTTTCATCTGAAGCCCTGGAGTCTCGGGGAGAGAGGCACTGCGGGGTTGGGGTGCATGCGTAGCTACTGGACACACAGAGGCACACCTGATCATGGAGGGCTGCTGGGGTTTCTCTGCAGCTGACCACCGGAGTAGAGTACAAGGTCACGGTGAAGATCGGCCGCACCAAGTGCAAGAGGAGTTCCAGAACAAACTCTTCCTGTCCCCTGCAGAAAAAGAAGTTGAAAAAGGTGACCAGCGGCCAGATCCATGTCATAGGGGCCGGGGAACTCACACTAGAGGGGGAAGAACGGGCACCAAGGAAGGTACCGCCCAGCCATGAGTGCTGTGTTGGCTGGCCCTAGGACCTCACACCTCCCTGACGACACACAGGGAAGGAAGAAGGCTCCTTGGCCAGGGCCTCTGGTCACCTGGCTGCTTCTGCAGCTGCTCCTGGCCTGCTTTGCTTGGGATCAGCTTCTGCCTCTGGGTCCCTAGGGACTGTCCAGTTTTCCCACACTACCTCCCTAGTTCTGCCCATGTTGACACCAGCAGAAGACTGGAGGTCATGTCCGCTCACCATTGCTGTAGGTGCCAGGGGCCCAGATGAGGAGCAGGAGGGCAAGGCCATGGGCCCAGAGTCTTGCTAGGCCACATGGTTCCAGGTTCACCTGCTGAGGGGTTGTGTGTCCCCGCCCAGTGCCTGCGTGGTCCATGAGCAGCCACAGGGTTGGGGCCTGGGGGAGGACGGGCAGCCTCCGTTGCCTACGAAAACTGACTGTTTCCTTCCTCGTCCACAGAGTTTGATTTGTGAGTCTCTGATCTACACCGTGCCCTGGATTAATTATTACCAGATGTGGAACAATTCCTGCCATGACAACTGAGTGTTGGTGTGAAGACCTTTGATGAGGCCCCAGATAGCTGTGTGGGGCTCTGGCTGTCATAAAATTCTAAAGGATGTTAGTCTCACTCATTGGGGCCTTCCCCCTACCACACACACACACACGTGGCCCTGCCCTGAATTGTGCCCGGCCCTCTGGATCCAGGCACACCCTGACTTGTGACCTGAGCCAGCCTGAGACTTGTGTGCGCACACAGCATGGTGGCTCCCCCTTGCACCAGAGTGTGTACACATGAGGTCAGAGACAAGCCAGGTTGACTGATTCTCTAGAAACCCTCGTAGGGACCATGCTTTTGGAAGCTGTGACCCTGCCCCAGGCATGACACAGGAAGCAAAATCAGCAAAGAGATGAGGCCAGGGGTGGAGACGAGACCAGGGTGCCCAGGTGGGAGCTTCCAGACCCCTCCTGCGGTGTGACCACACGGAACGCACCTGAGTGATGGGGCTTCCCCACATCAGAGGCAAAATGTGCAGGGTTTCTGCTGGGGACCAGTCAGGCCTGCAGCTTGTACCCCAAGTGTCCAGACTCCTGCTCCCAGGAGGACAGCGGGCGTTAGGCCCACCCAACAGCTTAGGCACCCTGGAGTCACTCTTGCCTGCATAGTAAGCGCAAGCTCAATGCTGACATCTGTCTGCCACCCAAGTCCCCAGCTGCAGCCCAGCCCAGCCTTGCCAGGGTGGGCTGTAGGTACTCTTTGGTGTGGAATGACACTCATGGTCCCCTGGACAAGGTGCATCCCAGACAGCCAGGCTTGGACATAGACCCAGAGTACACCAAGTGTGTCCATGACCATCTGACCTGCTGCCTGGGCTCCTGCCTCCATGGTGATGCGATGGCATTGCCAAGGATGACAGGAAACATACCAGCGTGACCTCACGGCTGCCAGAGTGGCCAAGAGGGAAAGGGAGTGAAACTCCCACTGCACTTCTGACCTCACCAAGGGCTGCCTCGTGTCCCCTCCTCTGCCTTCATCACAGCCCTGGAAACGGTGCCTCCTTCATGGGCAAGGGGCCTCCCCACGTCCCCCAGTCCAGATGCGTCCCCCAGTCAGGCTGACCTTAGGGCTGGAAGCCATGCCCCCTGTGGTTTGGGGCTTCTTGAGTTCAGTATGGCCATACTGTTGTCTGCTTGTGATTCACTCATTACTGGCTGCAATTCCATTGTGTAAAATACACTCTGTTGTACGTATCCATCTGTTGCTTCTGGACTTTTAGGGCAGTGATGTCTACCTGCTTTTGTAAATTAAGTTTTGTTGGAACCCCAAAGGTGAAAAGATAAGCATGTATTCACAGAAAGCACTCAGCAATGGCCGAACCACCTTTTGTGTGTGCCCAGGATGGAAACACACTGACAAGATGCGCAGTCATTTAGCTTTTGGCTATGTTTGCTGTGAATCTTCAACCTTTTTTTATACTTTATTTTGTTTTCTGATGTTGTTTACTGATTTAAGCTCTGCTCAAGCTGCCAGGTTCTTACTTTAAAAAGATCCTCCCCAGGTGCAGGCAGCTGGCTAGGTTACCTTGTACCTAACAAGTGCTACATTGCTGGGAGACAAGCAGCGGGTAGCCAGCAGGCATTCCTGGCCTGGGCACTGCTATGTTTATGTTAACTATACCAGTATGCCAGCATGGTTGCTTATTCTGTTTTGAAAAGCTATGTTGGGAGGTAGGGAACCCTGGGTTGGGACATGCTGGGGTCGGCGCAGTAGGCATGGATGACCCGAAGGTGTGAAGAGAACTGCTCCTCTGCTGGCAGGGCCTAGAGGAGCTTCCAGCTGTGTCAAAGCCTGGTGAATGTCTCTTCTCACCACTTCAACGCAGTCTCCCCACCCCCTTTGCATGGACACTCAGCCACCCCACTAGGAATTGAGACATTGTTGTTTGCCCCAAGAGATGGCTTTTGTAACTGATGTGAGCTTGGGAGTTAATGTTACTGATAATGTCTAGGTGAGTGGGCCTTTAACTACACAGGAGTACAATTAAACCCATGCCGTTTCTGAACACTGTATTGTGTGCCTACCCATTGCCCCAGAATCTGGCCCAGACATGTGGCATGTCTTCTTGGAAAGGGCTTGATAACAATCTTACAAACTAATGGAAGTGATAGGACTATGAGCTGAACTGCTATGACAAAAAATAGTTACTGTGACTCTTAAGGTTAGCCTGTCCTTGCAACCCTTTTAGAGCGTAGAAAATGCAGCTGTTTTAGCCATTTTATAATTCTTTAACTAGAGGAATTATAGAGTGATTTGATTCTTATCATAGAGAAATGATTTTGATTGTTGTTTGACTGTTTATGGGGTTGTGGAGCCTGCAGTTGTAGGGGGATTTAGTATTTGAAACTCTTGTCGTGGATCTTTGTTTTTTTTCCCTTCTGATGTATTTTTCCCCTTAAGTGATAGATAAGTTGTAGAAACAGAACCGTAGTGGGAAAATATTGTTGCTTAGTAGGCAGTTCCATGTGCCTTGGCCTTGGAGTCCTGGCTGTCACCCAATGGCCACTACTGAAGAATGAATAATGGCTTACTTTGAAGAAGAAAGATTATAGTAACTTACAGAATTATCTTTAAGAGCACCTGGTTGACCATAAAGTAGTAATTAATTAATCGAACATCTGTGCAATTCGACTTCGTTCTGAAGTTAAAGATTGTAAAATCAAACGTTAGTACAGAGTTTTGTGATGTGTCTAGTAAATAAAAAGGACAGCTTTTCTTGAGCTGTTACAAGAGGGGACCAAGGGACAGTGTCCGTGTCTTTTCACCGATGCCACACACCCTTCTCGAGCTCTGAACTCAGCTTGAGCTGGCCTCCAGCAGGGACATGCCACCCCAGGCCCCAGGTGAGGGGGTGTAACAGATTTCCTGGGAAGGGTGACATGGGGATATATTGGGGTGAGAGCAGCTGAGGGAATGTTTGGCAGAGGAGGAAGGACTTCTGGGGTCTTCCACAGACTGGACCACTGCACTTGCACATAGACAAGGGAGCTCAGATGGAGTGGTTGAAAGGGGGAAACCCAGAGGGCCAAGGCACTTGTCCATATGGGAGACATGGGTTGAGCTAAATAACATTGCCTGGTGCATACAAAGGAGGGGCTGTGGGACAAGCTTGAATGGCATTGTCAGAGCAGGGGCTGGCCACAGTACAAACCTGAATGGGAGTGTCAGAGCAGAGGCTGGGCCACAGCACCCATCAGGAAGAGAGACACCTGGTTCTGGGGTAGATTCTATAAGACATTTGTGGGCTCACCTCTGTGGGACTATAGCACCTTTCAATTTACATGGAGAGCTGGTGGTATTAATGAGCCTAGACAGACTGGACCACAGACTCATCTGACAAGAACCCACCAGACACTTGTGGGAGCCAGGGCTGGGAGGTAGTCAAACTGGGTCAGGCTACACCACCAGCCAGTACTTGCAAAGGCTGGGACTGAGGGCACACCATGCCAAGCATGGCCATGGCACCCACAACTTGTGTGGGGATTACCTTTCATTACTCATTCTTAAAATTTCTCATTTTTAATACCCTACATCATCATCCCCTTCCTTAAATTTTATCCTTCTACTAATTTTAACCCACATATCCCCCAGTTTTCCTTCATCAACCCCTTTTATTCTATATCTTCATTTACTCTTTATTTCATTACTTTTATACTACCTCCCCCATCAATACTCTTCCTAAATATTTAATATATCTCCCTACCCTAATCTCTTCACACTCATGACCCTCATTACTACACCCATAACCATCATCTACCCGACATTCCTTCATACCATACCAACCATCCACCCACTAAATTTTCTCATTTCTCCATCTTTCCTTTAAACTATTTCTACCCCATTTTTCTTATCTCCCTACCACATAATATCATTTCCCCATTTGTCCTTCCTAATTACACCTTTTCCTCCCATAATTAATCCATATTTATTTCCAATCTCCTACTTTTAATACAAATCCTTCTACCGTACCTTTCCCCTCTCCTCTATGTACCCACAAAAAACCATTGTTGCTATCGATTCGTCCATTAGTTGCATATTTATGATTTCCCCATCCTAGACATGTAAGTTATTCCTTCATTCTTTCTTTTCAACCTCACGCATTTTTTCACTTTCCTTAGATACCTTTAATATTTGCCAAACTTCGCATTCAGTTTCATCCCCTGTATTTGCTTATTCTTGTCACACGTTTTCCTACCCACACTCCCCCATTACTTTAGTTTCACACATCCTATTTACATATTTCACCACAGGACAATAGACTCTTGAGTATCCTCTCCCAGCCACAGGGACAGTCACAGGGTGTGTGGTCTGATATTGGACTGGGTCTGCTTAGTTGACTATGCCTGTGCAGTGGCCAGCATGCACACATGCACATGGGGTATGTGGTAGCCAGCTCATCTAGGCCAGCAGGGATGGCCAGTGCCTCGTCAGACGATCAACAGCAGAAAAGGCCAGACAATGATTATTTTTTGTAAGTGACTACTTTATTATTCTATCATGAAGTTCCATAGCCTGTGGGATTTCTTTCTCCTTCCCCCACTAATTTCTCCCATTTATTACAGTGGAATAGTCCTTCATAAACAGTCACATGTCCATCACTCTGCTAGCTAAGTATAACCTTACATTGCAGATACAGACCATCTGCAAGGGGCAGGCAGTGGCCGCTGGGCGGGAGGCTGGAAGATGACCATACCACACCATTCCTCACCACTCTCCTGTCCATGTTCTCAGGTGTATTCACCCTGCCCCATACACACATTTATTCATTTGTCTACACATCCACCTATCCATGGCATTATCTGACTTATTTATTTCTCTTGTTTTCTCCCAATTTTTTCTTTTCTTTCTCTTCCTTCTCTTCTGATTACAGATCAACATTTTAAGCATATTTTTGACAACCAGGTATGGGAGAGGGCATGGGAGGACTTACATTTGCTTAACATAGAATTCAATATTCCAATTCTATCATCTCAATCTCTAATCCAAAAGTTCTTTGGATTTACTTCTCTGGAGTCTCCAAGTATTGTTTTTATAGAGCTCATGCACTGCTCCAGGGAGTAACAATGAAACCTACTTTTTCAGGATTGAAGTACTGTCCATCTAAAGTACTGTCCAGACCCTGCATGGACACACTTCTGCGCTGTGATGCCAGGGTGTTACAGCTCGGGTGACCACATTTATTAACCATGAAAGACATAAGCATAGTTGTGTTTCTAGGATTCTACCAAGGTAAGCTAATCCTTCAATCGGGATTACTCCAGGCAGGGTGGTACTGACAGACAAGTGAGTGTCCATTCTTTGGGTCATTGCAGGCAGGGCTGGTAGGACTAATGACCCAGGAAGCTCTCCTGTTGACGGTTGTGAAGATGGCCAGGGCCGGGGTCTGCCCAGCACGGTGGGGACTGAATCAAACTTGGGGGGAAAGACCCTGTGCAGATCACACATCAACAACTTGGTCCCCTCCCTGGCCCCTGCTAGCGATCAGATCATTCCTGGACTTGCTTTCTCATCTCCGTCTCCTACTCGCCAGGCACTGCTGTGTGCAAGGAGCACAGTCACTCACTGATTCATCTTCCCATCTCGCTGGGGCTCAGATGTTCAGCTGCGGCAGCTGCCAGCACTTTCTCCACCCCTCCCCGCCGCCCCGGCCCCATCCTCAGCTGATGAATTATTAGCCACAGGAAACAGTGGCCTGTGGCACTGAGCCAGCCTGACTCTGCCCTCTGCACCCCCTCAGCCTCCTCAGAATCACCCCGCACCCCGGAGCAGTGTCTCGGCCAGTCCGACGCTCAAGTCCCTCCCTGAGAAAGGAGGTGTAGCTCATGCCTTCTTCCCGAGGCAGCCCAGAAGAAATCCTGTGGAATTCTGACACGCCCACAGGAAGCACCTGCGGGAAGGGGCCTCCCTGTAGTTACCTTGTAGAGCTCGCCTTCCTGGAAGTCACAGGGCTTGGGGTCCAGCTTTAGGCAGGTGGTCCTCCACATTTCCACGTTCATGTGATATTCCAAGTGATCCGTCACCTGGGGGTGGCAGGTGGCAAGAGCATCTGCAGGGGGGATCCTTTGTGCTGTGCCCAAGAGCAAGGACCCAGGCCTGGGCAGAGCAGGCGCCTCCTCTCTCCCTTGCTGTCTGGGCCTCTGCCTCCATTTGCCATTCAGAGAGAACTCCCCAGAGATCACCACACACAGAGTCTTTCTCTGTGGGCAAAGCCACGCACAGCTTGGATAACACAAAGGAAGTCAATTGTTCAGGGCTGGGGTCAGCCAATCACTTTGCTCATATTATCATTTGTTTCATTCTAAAGGGATGAGATGGAGAGGGATATGCCAGGGTGCCACCTCATTTCCCAAATGTTTAGAATGAAGGGGTCTTGGGCAGGAGAAGTCAGGAGTGAACACTCAACTTGGGTCTCTCCGTGGGTGGCAGGGCCCCAAGTGCTGGGGCCGCCCCCAGTGCTCAGCAGCGCACACAGGAGCAGGCAGCTGGAATTCAGAGCAGAGCCAGGACTCTGACATGAGTGGCAGGTGTCTCAAGGGGCCTGCAAACCACGATGCCAAAGGCACGCCCGCAGAGCAAATGCTCAGGGTCTGCTGGGCTGCTCTGTCCCTGTGCAATGCGTCAGCCTGCCACTGGGCAGGAACGCACCTGCAGAGGACACAAGGGCAGAGACAGGAGCTCCAGGAGCACTGCATCCACAGGCAGGCAGCAGGTGCAGGATCCTGGGCCATAAAGGCCTGAGCTGCCCTGTAAGCGATGTAACAAGACCTGCCTTAGTGCACGCACACTCCCTCAAAATGCCCGCTTTGCCTCCAGTGGGACTTTGCCTCCTTTAGCAGCTCCCCTCCATGCATATTAAATCTAACTCTTGCTGGGGCAGGTGTGCTAGTTCCAATGTGTACCTTAAGCAGGTGTGAGATAGCATTCTGATCTCCTCAGATGTCTTCATTTCATATCAACCCCAAGAACTTGCACATTTATATGCATTGAGCATTATTTTGTCAAACATAGGCAGTGGTGTTCCCTGCTGGGACCTTGAACTCTGGTCATTTTTCACAGGGGATTCTCCCAGCACAGAGGTTGGGGGAAGCAGGGACCCAGGAGTCCCAGCATGGACAGGTGGGTGAGCAGGGCAGGCATGGGGCACACACTGACCTGCTTGAGGATCCTCAGGATCCGAATGATCCTAAAGTTGTATGTGTCGTTACTCTGCTTGTTGTATTCATTGGTAACGAACTGCAAGCACCCCAACACGGGCTCCTCCACTGCGGAAACTTCATAGACAGTTACAAAGCTTTTCCTCCGTGACTGTTGAGTGACAGCCAAAAGGGCCACCAAGACGGCCAGCAGGAGCTGGGGAACCTGCCAGGGTCTGGCCATCATCGCCCCTCAGCTAAGGAACAACAGGAAGAGCCCCTCTTCGTCTTCCCAGGGCTCCCGTGGGATCACACTGACTCTGCCTCCTCAGCCGGATTTAAGAGCAGCCAGCGGTGACCACCCACAGCCCTTCCCTTCTCGCCTCCTCCCTGTCGGAGCTGCGCTGGGCAGAGCAGGTGCACTTAGGGCCATCTGCCTCCCACTCTCCCTACCTGCACCCCTCCCCCACCGTGCTCACTGTTGTGGACCAGGGTGGAAGCCAAGCCAGGGGTCTTCTGTCCACTGAATCAGGTGAGAAGCAGTAGAGGAAATGACGCAGGTGATGCTGGGCCCTAGGAAGCAGAGGCTGCAGCCAGAGGTAGGATCCCAGTGAGAGGAGGACCAAGACCTTAGCAGTGGGCAAAGGAGCAGGCAGGGCTCAGAAGGCAGGGATGCCAGAGGGCATCCTTGTGGAAGCTGATGACACCCCCAAGCCCACTCAGCTGGGGCGGGGGAGGAGTTGAGCTCAGCTCCACTCAGGTGCTCTGCAGGAGGAGGAGGAGGAGGCAGACAGGGAGCTGGCAGGTGGCTCTGCATCCTCAGAAAGCAGTATGACAGCCAGCTCTGGTTTTTCGAGATCCCAAGGAGACTCTCAAGCTTGGTATCCCCCCAGGTGGGCACTGCCTGAGCAGCAAGGGCCCCCTGCACTGTTTCCAGAAGATTCAGTGCGGGGAGCCCCCAGGAAGCACAGGTGAGCAGCCAGGAAGAGGGGCCTGGGTGCCTGCTTCCTGTTTCTCTCAAGGATCAGCCGGGCTTTGCACGCATGACTTCTAGAGAGGACCTGGAACAAGCCAGCAGGTGTCTCCTTTGCTCACAGAACCTTCCTCCAGGCTGTGACACACATACACACACATGCACGCACACACACACATGTGCACAAGTATTCCTACCTGTTCCCCCGTCACCCCTCAGCACCACAGTGGCAGAGTCCCATGCATGGTGTCCAAACTCAGAGTCTGCATCTGGATACATGGCACTGCCAGCTGGGCAGGATCACCCCTCTGGATGACTGAATTTCCCTCCAAGAAGGGCCAGGGACACAATGAGTTGGCAACTGCCTTTAAGTCATCCCAGAGGACTTGGTCCAAGGTGTGTGGGGCTAAGTCTCTGTATGCTGTTCCAGAATCCCATATGGCTGCCTCTTTGAGCCTCAGCTGCTGCACTTCAGGTCCAGAGCAGGAGGCAAGCTCAGGAGGGGAGCAGGAAAACAAGAAGCAAGCTCAGGAGGATAGGAGGCAAGCCCTGAGCCATCAGGAGCAATGGCCAGAGAGTTCTCTGGTGAGGCAGGGAAGGGATAAAAGGGAAGATGCAGTCTTTGAAACGGTACAACTTGGACGGCTGGCATTGCAGCAGAGAGAATGAAGCCTCTGGCATCTCGTATGGGTGCTAGCTCCCAACATGGCCGCTCCACTTCTGATCCAGTTCTCTGCTATTGCACCTGGCAAAGTATTGGATGGCTCAAGTAGCGCCCATGTGGGAGACCAGAGAAACCTCCCTGTTTCAGGATGGCACGACCCTGGCCACTACAGTCATTTGGGGAACGGAAGATCTCTCTGTGTCTCTTCTTTTTGTAACTCTGTCTTTTAAACAAATAAATCTTAGAAGAAGAAAAATGGTGAAACTTAGATCTAACCAAAGGCAACAATTCATTAATTCAAATTCTTCACCTAGGATTTGGTAAAATACACAGCAGGTGTTCTGGCTTAGTGGTTAAAGCCAGTATCCATATGAGCATCGACGTAAGTGCTGATCGCCCCAGTTCTGATCCAGCTCCCTAAGGGCAGCCTGGAAAGGCACCCAAACAGGGCTTACATGCTTGCTCCCTTGGGACCCATGTGAGGGACCCAGACCAAGTTCTTGGCTTCTGGCTTCAGCCCTGCCCAGTCCTGGTCACTTAGGGAGTGAGCCAGTGAATGAAAGATCTGCATTGCTCTATTTCTATCTGTGTGTAACTCTTAAAATAAACAAACAAGACATTTTTAAAAAGCCAAATTTACATTAAACAATCTTAAAATCAAAAGCAATAAAAATGAATAAGAAATCCAAACCTTTATCTTTAACTAAGCATTCATCTGGTTTTTCAGATAAGAAACAAGGAAAACCAGAAGATATTGTCATGAGCTTTCTAAGTGATGGAGGAAATTGAGCATCAGGCTGGAATTTCTTTTTTTAAGATGTGCTTATTTTTATTGGAAAGTCAGATTTACAGAGAGAAGGAGAGACAGAAAGATGTTTCATCTACTGGTTCACTCCCCAAATGGCCAACAGGCTGGAGCTGAGCTGATCTGAAGCCAGGAGCCTCGTCAAGGTCTCCCACGTGAGTACAGGGTCTGAAGGCTTTGGGCTGGCCTCCACTGCTTTCCTGGCCACAGCAGGGAGTTGGATGGGAAGTGGAGCCGCCGGGATTAGAACCGGTGCCCACGTAGGATCCTGGTGCATGCAAGGTGAGGATTTAGCCACTGAGATTCTACGCCAGGCCCCAGACTGGAATTTCTTAACCAATCAAAATATATTTCAAAATTATGTACAAAACTGCAGAGGGAGTTGAAGAATGGCCAGTTAATGCTCCATCTGTGATGCCAGTATCCTGTGTCAGAGTGCCAACTACTCTGCTTCTGATCCAGCCACCTGTTCCTTGGACTTCTGTCACCTGTGTGGGAGACCTGGATGGAATTTCTAGCTCCTGTTTGGCTCGATTCATCCCTGGTACATGTGACCCTTTGATGGAGTGAACCAGTAGATGGAAAACCTCTTTCTATTTCTCTGTGGGTCTGGTTTGACCACTCACTGCTCCACTCCGAGCAAAGTTCCTGCTAACATGCCTCCTGCTAATGTTAGTGGCTGATGGCTCGAATCCTTGGGCCCCTAAAGCCCCCATGGCAGGTTGGGATGGAATTGCTATTTTTCTACTCCTGGCTTTGACCTGGCCCAAGCTTCATCCAGTCTTCCATGTGGGTAGCAGGGATCCAAGCACTTGGGCTATCTCAATGCTTTCCCAGGCCATTAGCAGGGAACTAGGTCAGAGCATCTGGGCAAAACACCATGGCTCAAAGGCTAAATTCTCACCTTGCAAGCACTGGGATCCCTTATGGGCTCTGGTTCATGTCCCAGCTGCTCCACTTCCCATACAAATTCCTGCTTGTGGCTTGAGAAAGTAATAGGGGATGTCCCAAAGCCTTGGGACCCAGCACCTACACCTGGAAGAAGTTCCTGGTTCATAGTTTCTGGTTGGCTCAGTTCTGGTCATTGTGGCTACTTGGGCAGTGAACCAATGGATGGAAAATCATTCTCTCTGTTTCTCCTTTGCCTCTCAAATATTCTTTAAGATCTATTAAAAGGAAAAAAAAGTGGAGCATCTGCCACTCAAACTGGTGTTCATATGGAATGTTGGTGCCACAAGTGGCAGCTGGATCCAGTTTGTGCCACAACATTAGGCACATCTTTTTAAGCCTACACTTGTTTGCAATGAAAAATGTCCTTCTATGCTATTGAAATAACAGCTGAAGAGTCAGCATGCTGGACTGTTTTTTGTTCTTTATTATACCCAATGAGGATGTCTGAAACCTCTTCAATTCTCTCAACCCAGGAATTACTTTTCAGATTAATGTGTTCTGTCCCAAATACTCTCTCAGGACCTATTCATTGTATTTAATATTTTCCTCTGACCTGTCCATAGAACGAAGAGACTCCCCTCATGTTGTGTCTTGGAGGTGTCGCACTTGCCTTTGTTGGGGTCTGTGTGGTCAGCGGTCAGTTTTCACGCATGTCAGTTGTCTGGGGTTTGACAGAGGGGACAGGCACACAGGTGACCAGGACGTGGAGCTTACTTGGAGAGCCATCACCTTTATTACGACCCACGTGGCCACGGAGGAGACATTGCTTGTTTCCCTTGGCCCTGGGGGTTTTGTTGCACCTGCTCTTTGCACACACATCAGCATGGTTGTTCCTCTCACAGTCATCCCAGGCGCTCTGAGGCCCCAAAGGACACACTTCAAGTGAGGCCTCTCCAGCAGGGCAGGTGTGGTTCTGATCGCTGTGGTCTGCATGGCAGTCCAGCAGGCTGAGGGTTGGGGAGGAGCTGTGGGAAGGATTGTGTCTACACGCTCCATGGAGGATGCAGTGGGTTACAGCGCACAGCTTTTTACCCAGGAGTTCTGCTTTTGTGTATCTGAAGGAGTTCCTTACTTGCGGTTGGAAGTAAGTGAGAAATGAAATTCTCATCTACTTAATGAGAATATGTAAAGCAAGATGATTGAATTTCCCTCCCTGGTTGACAGCTGCTGTGGTTGGTGTGAAGGAAGTCCCTTCAGATAAGGCTGCAGGTGTCAGCTTGGAGGGCTCCTGAAGCCACAGATCCAGCTTCCAGAACATTCTTAATGTGCCATCTAGCTTTAGGGGCAAATTTCTTCCTTGTTCTTCCCTGCCTGGGCAAGGGGGAGCGCGCAGCCCCAGGAGGGCATGTGGAAGCAGCATGGCGGAGTGAGATGCTGAGCTGGGCGGGCGGGGGAGGGGGGAGGGCCGGCGAGGTGTGTGTGTGTGTTGGGGGGGATGGCAGGGCTGCCCTGCCTGCAGCAGGGTGCGGGCAGTGACATGCTGAGCCTGTGCTGGGCGGGGGCGGGTGGTTTCCTGGATGGCTGTCCTTGCTGCAGGGTCCAGCTAGGCTGCTAGCATGGGCAGGGCAGGAAGATAGCGACAAGATCCTCTACCTGCAATTCCAGTCCCCTCCTACAGGTGCCTGTAAGACCCAGCCCTGGTGGGTGAGGGGTGGCTTGAAGGCTGAGAAGGCTGACAAAGGCAGACCAGGAGAAGGTAGCTTCCTCCTCAGTCAGCAGTCCAGCAGAGACCCACCAAAGTCGAAGGAGGTCTATGACACTCCGGCAGGCACATTTTTTTGTCGCGCAAACCCGACCTCCACAGCCCCCTGATAAAACCACACCCCACATCCCATGGGTGTGACTTCCCTGACCCCCATCTGTACCACAGCACTGAACCTCGCCAGGGAGCATCCCCAATAAAGCTTGTTTAAAGCTGAATTCTGTTCTAGGTGAATTTCTAGTTCTGAACATGACCTCCAACCATACAGTGTCCCAGCTCTTCAGTGACCGAGCCTGTTAGTGGCATTCTTTGCTGTGTTGGGTACAAGGGAATGAGTTTTAAGTCTGGTAGCCCAGCTGATCGGTGTGGCAGCTCTGTAGGAACCTCTGAGCCCCAGGCCATGCTGGAGCAGGAAAGAGGCCTCAGGTCAGTTGAGAAGACATATACCCCTGTCTCAGCTGATTTGCCCCTCTGATTCACCCCTTAGCCCCCTTGGCAACCTGGGAAGGCAGCATGCCTGCTTAAACCAGCAGTGTGCCTGGGTCTGGAGCAGAGAGGGTTGCACAGTGAGGGGGACGGAGTCTCCTTGCTTCCACTGTGGATCTACTTGGACACTTGAGTTTTTGTGTTAGTGTTATGGGCTGGGGTGAGCCAGCACAGGCAGCAGAGGGAGCTTGGGCAGAAGACATAGGAATCCTGAACCCAGAAGCACCCCAACTCTCGGCACCTGCTCAGTGTCACAGCTGGAGCAGCTGCATCAGGAAGGGCTGAGGGAGGAAAGGCCACGGGGGCGGGGCATGCTTGACCCACCAGTGCCTGGGCAGGTGTGTACCCAGGATACCTACCTGCCCAACCCCAGACCTGGCCAGGTTTGAAAGGGCAAAAACTGATTCCCTAGAAGAACCTGATTCGTAAACACGTGCTCAAGAGAGCCACCCAGGCAGAAAGGGGGAGGAAGGTGGAGGAGGATAAAAGGCCAGGTGCCCAGCTGCTCAGCCAGGGGAGAAGGAACATCCACAGAGGAAGGAACTGCCCCACCCCACCTCCGGCCGTCGGGCGGCTCCTTCCCGCCACGGCCCCCACCCCATGTGTGGGCAGAGCCTTCCTGCCGCTGCCATTACCACAGCGGCACAGGCCGCCTCTGACCCCCTAGTTTGCCTTGCAACCAGACTTCAGTCCCTCCCACTGCCACTCCAAGAGGCTTGCGTTTACCTCTTTCTCTATTCCTGCATCCTTGTCCACTGTGGTGTGGGCAGCAGGTGCACAGGTCAGTCCAGGCACGGAGTCTTCGCTCCCCTGTCTCCTGAGTCCCGCTCTACCTCCTGCCCACGCACAAATGAACAAACTCACAGGCCTGAGGAAGCTGCCATGTGTGCTTTACCTGGCTGTGGAGTCCGTGCTTTTTCCGGAGTTTGTCCTAAGTGTCAAAGTGTCCATGCACTGGCCATTGTGGATGGAAGATTCTCTCCCTGTCTCTCTATAACTCCAACTTACAAATAAGTTCTTTTCTTATCTCTCTTGCTTGCTCCCTCTTTTTCTATAGCTGCAACTTACAAATAAACAAATCTTTAAAGAAAAATCCAAATATTTCCAAAATGGTACAATTACTTGAGCGTGTCACGTGACGATACTACTTAGTCTCATTTTCATGGTGTGCCTATATATGCTTTAGTCAATCCCTGAGAAATGACTGTAAGTTTTCTCTAGCTTTGACTCTCTGAACAATGTTAGAATGAACAGTCTTTATTTCTATTGATTAATGTTTCCTCAGAGGTAGTTTGTGGAAATTGTCACTGCTGAGGATTTTCTTAAAGAGATTTATTTCATTTATTTGACTTGCAGAACTAAAAGAGAGAGAGAGAGAGAGAGAGAGATCTTCCATATTTCCACTTGCTGGTTCTTTCTGCAGCTGCATGTCATAGTTTAGACTGAAGCCAGCAGCCTGGCACTCTATCTGGTCTTGTCTGTGGATGCAGCTGCCTCAGCACGTGGACCATCGCCAGCTTTTGTCCCAGGTGCCTTAGCAGGGAGTTGCATCAGAAGCTAGGACCTGAACAGACCCTCCGGTAAGGATGCCAGGTCACAGGGAGAGGCTTAACCCACAGGGCTACAATGCTGTCCCCGGGTGAAAGGATTTCTGTGTGCATCTAGGTGATGACGTCAGAGTTCCTCTGCTTTCTGTTTTCTGTCTATTCCGGCAGGTGCAGAAGTTGAGCAGTTAGTCAACCCACTGTTAGAGTTGCCCAAGGTCCATGCATGCTGTCTCTTCCTAGCCTGCTGTGGTGTCCCCTTCCTGGGGCCCCGAGGAGGCCTGCACTGTTTCTCAGTGCCCTTTGAGGCTTCCTTGTGCCTGTCCCACTTTCTTCCTCTGTCTGCCTCTACGCCTGTGCGTGATCTCATGCAACTTCAACTGGGCTTCCCTCACCCTTCCTTCTCCCGCTGATGCCATGGTGGAGAGGCTGTCCTGGCATGTCCTGGGTTCCCCTCACCTGGCTTCTCCCACTGATGCCATAGGGGTATCCCAGAATATCATGGGTTTCCCTCACCTTGCTTCTCTCACTGTGTGATTTGTGGATGGAGACAGATGTGTGCAGACCCAGCTGTGAGCCTGACACTCTGCTCATGGTTGCAGGACTGGGGGCTGGATCTCGGTGTCCCTCCCAGGTCTCCTGGGACCATGTTTACTTCTCTGTCTCCGGCCACATGCCTGAGCCCCTCTCTGAGGTGTGCAAAGAACCCTACACTTGTTCATGTGTTACCTTCTCTGGGAGGGATCCGGCTGAGCCTGCCGTGCTGCTCAGTCTCCCCCAGGGCTGCAGGAAAGCCAGGGCACAAGCTTTGGGTTCCCTGCCTGCCTGCATTCATGCATTCATTCTGTGTTCTAGATGCTTTGGTGCACCTTCATTGTGAGTTGCAAGCTGTGAAAATTCACACTCACTGTGGGGAAGCAAAAGTGCCGAGTCATCTAAGTTTCTTCCTGCGTGTTCAGCCGCACTCACTCCCACTGGAGAGATGTGATGACACCTGCGAGTCCTGGCGACAACTTCATTGCGGTGTGTTCTGTGGGGCTTAAGTGCAGGAACTTCCCCAGTGTATGGGGACAGCCCTCACCAGATTCTGCTGCCTTCCCAGGCCATTGGCAGGGAGCTGGATCTGAAGCAGAGCCTATGGGATGCCAGAGCCACAGCAGTGGCTTAGCCTGACCTCTAGACTTCAGATTCTAATCAGTCTGAACAATGGATGATCTCCATGTGGTCTTATGTCACAAGGGCCCACATTCTAACTGCAAATGGTGTTTTCAGTGGTGTGGCACACAGCTTTTCTCCAAGCCTGAAGGTCAAGCGTAAGAAGTGCCCCTAAAGCACAGTTAATGGAGAAGCAGGGGGATGAGACCCTTCCCCCACCCCTGTCCATCTTCAGCACTGGGTGGGCTGCGGGAGGCTGCACATGCTTCAGCCAAAGCAGGGAGCCTGGCATCCTGCAGACTCTCTAGGGATTCAATGTGAGAAAGTGACTTCAGGGGTTTATCAAGGTCATCTCCATGCAGGCACTTTGGTCCAGAAGGGCTAGGCCTACAGAGCTGTGTGCAGGGAAACATGCAGACCCTGTGGGTGACATGCCTGTTAGTCTTGGTACCCCAGGTCCCCAGTCAGGAGGTCCAACGGGGACCCTGACTCCTGTGGCCTGTGTGCATGCTGTCCCTAGGGACCCAGCTCCAGGGCAAAGGCCCCAACAAGCAGGCCCTGTGGGAAGTTAGAGAGGTGGCCTCTGCAGGGCCTCCTGGGGGTGCTCCCAGGAGATTCGGGGTACGGGCCTTGGTGCTTGCTGCGGAGTGTGCTCCCTGGCCCTGGGTACATGCCCTGGGGAGCTGTGGCCCAGGTCCTGGCCCTCCAGCTTGCCCGGCACATCAGAAGGGAGGCAGATGGTGAGTCAGCAGCACGGAGGGTGCCTTTGCTAAGGCAGGTTCTAGGGTCCTCAGCATCTCTGGGAGGTGAGGAGGGTGTGGCTTGAGAAGTGCCTCCAGGGCTGCATCCCTGGGAGCCTTTCCAATGCAGGGTGGCAGGGATGGCATGTGACCTCCCCAGCAGATAAGATGGTCCTTCATGGCTGGGGGAAGCCAGAGCAGCCTGGCTCAGGGTGGGGGCAGGTAGCCCCCTGTTCGGCCCCAGAGTGGGTTTTCCCCGAGCCCGGCAGCCCAGAGAGTCTGTTCCCAGGCTGCTGACCTTCAGTTCCATCTGTGCCTGGCCTGGTGCCTTGGAGGGGCCCTCAGCTCTGCCCCCGACTCCTGGGGCCTGGCCTCTCTGCACGCTCAGTCTGTCTGGTTTGTCACGGCTCTGAGCCACCTCTGGGCCTTCTTCTCCTCTGGGAAACCCAACAGGATGGGTTCCCCATACCAGAAGCCAAGAAGCTCACTCCAGTTTTCCATGTGGGTGTCAGTGTCCCAAGGACTTTGTTGGTCATTCTGGATCAAGTAAATCCTTCCTGGAATGAACTCAAGGAAGTGCACTGTGGCTCAGTGTCCAAATCCTTGCCTTGCAAGCGCCGGGACCCCAAATGGGTACCAGTTCATGTCCCAGCTGCTCTACTTCCCATCTAGCTCCCTGCTTGTGACCTGGGAATGCAGTAGAGGCCAGCCCAAAATCTTGGACCCTCTATCTCTGTGGGAGGCCCAGAAGAGGCTCCAGACTCCTGACATCAAATCAGCTCAGCTCCATCCCGTTTCGGCCACTTGGTGAGTAAACCAGCAGATGGAAGCTCTTTCTCTCTGTCTCTCCTCTCCACATATCTGTTTTTCCAAAATAATGTCTACATCTTTTTTTTTTTTTAAAGTAAACTTGAGCATGTAAACCTTCACTTTCCACTTTGTTCTAAAAGTTTATTAACTTTTTCACTTTACAGACCCATCTTCACTCTGGCATTAGACACTTCCAGCTTCCAATTTCTGAGTGTGGAAGGGAATGTGATGTGATTTTTTTTCAGTGTTAGGTATGGGCCAGCTTGATGGAAATTTTTAATGAAAATACAAGAAAGGCATGTTGAAAAGATCATCAGCGAAACTTCTAAATAAATATCTCTTAAATGACAAAAGTTTATTAAAACTTCTTTAGAATTCCTGACTTGCTGCTGACAAGTCTTCTTTGCTTAAATGCATTTCTCCCAGCTTGTCCTCTGAATCTTTTAGAATTAATGAGATTTACTTAGTTGAAAAGAAAAAGGGAATCAGTTCTGCCCAGCCTGCATGGTGAGAAAGGAGAGGAGCTGGCAGAGGAGGCACGCTGTGCACCTGGCCGTCCTCTCCCTGCCCTGTCGGTGACCCAGGGCTGGTCCACACACGTGGTATAGGTTAACAGCCAGACAGAGTGTTTCTGTGCAAACCTTGATGGGAGTGAGGTTTATAAATCCATCTAGGAAAGGGTGTGGAGGTGCACAGTGCTGGCTGTATTCTCACATTTGTGCAGAGCTAAAGTCATTCATGGGCTGAAGTATGATTTTTTTCATTCTTGAAATATTGAAAACTTTTGAGTGATTCAGATGCAGGATACTCGGCGGATGGAGGATGAAGGCTTTGGTGAAATAAGCACAGGTGGTAGAACCTTTGGCGCCGGGAAGCCAGACGCAGTCTCAGAAACCGAAGCAGAATAAGATGGTCTTTATTTGAAATGACAAATGGTTGATGCAGCAATAAGCTGAATATTCCTCTTTTTCTGACTGGGACAGGTGGGTGATGGCAGCCGTCATGCGCAGTTCTCATCAGTGGTGTGTTTCAAGACCCTGCTTAACACTGTCCTCGGGCTATGTCACACTAATGTCTCTTAGCCCTGGCCCAGCCACCCTTTATTCTCTCTGGGGTCTGTTTCTGGCTCTAGCCACACCTTTGCTCTCCACCAATCCTCTCAATGGGCTGCCTTGTCCCCGTGTTGTCCCTCCCCACCCCCTCCTGTGTCTCCAGTGTGTTAGCAGCTGCATTTGTTGTCCGCAGAAAGCTTTTGTGGGCACTGCAGAGCTGGAAACACAGGACCTGGGGGCTGGGCTTTGCCGTCTCCTTGCTTAGGAAACTTATCCTGGAGTTCTCAGGCCCCTCACCTGGAACAGGAACAGGAACAAGGACAGAGTGACCAGCCGAGGGGCAGGTGCAACAGTGACATGATGACGCGAAGGTTCATGCTTAGGACTGTGTATGGGCTGTCATTAATCACAACCATTAATGGCTGGGGTATTACACAGACGGGGAGAGTGTCCATCGCTACATCACTCAATCCGGGCCTGTCACCAGAGCCGAGAGTCAGGTTGGACGGGCAGCTCTGGGGCTGTCAGCAGCAGTTCCTGGCTCAGGAGTGAGGGAGAAAGTAGCAGCTTGCAGATGCAGGAGCCACAGATGTGGAGACAGGGGGCGTGGTAGACTTGGACCCTAGAGCCAGGGCAGCCAGACAGTCCCGGGACCTCTGAGCTGTTGGCTGTACCGTGTGGAGCTTTGTGGCCTGGGCACAGTGATGGCTCCCAGCTCAGCAGCTCAAGCAGGATCTCATGCCCACTGGGCGGAAGGGCTCGCCACTCCAGGGTGTGGCCTAGACCCTTTCCCAGGGATGTAGCAAAATGCCAGGCACACACTTCAGCCTGCCTCTGCTGCCTGAAGTCCCAGGCTGCCACTCTTCACATGGAGGGGTAACTGCAGAGCCTTGTCACCAACCCTAATTCACTGGTTCTGCTTGCTGGATTACAATGCCAGCCCTGTCTCCCTTGGTCTCTGGCCTGGACACAGGGTCCCCCATGGAAGACCAAAAGGCCCTGCATCATTTGGCAGCTACAAGGATACTGCCCAGGAGAGACTGAACCTGGAGTTGCAGGTGGCAGAGGCTATGGCTCAGGGGCATACTGTGAAGGACTTGAGCCTGAGTTCCAGGGGTCCCAGACCCCGCTACCCTCGCAGCGAGCATTCTCATTGACCATCATTCTGAGATCCTGGGCCCTGTGAGATTTCCTGTGCAACAGCCTGCCAGAGCTTTCCTCCATCCTGCAGTTCTAGCAGATGACTCTGAGCCACACAACTGTGGGAGATGATGCAGGTGATGAAGGGCCTCCTCGCTGCCCATCAGTCAGGCTGCCATGGTTCTCTTAGCTGGGATCCTGGTGGGAAAGTCACCCCCAAAATGATATTCTTGTAGGGGAGATGCCCTGCCCAGGGATCAGGGTATGGCCTGGCAGAGCTAGGGATGACCCTGGGCCAAGAGAGTTTGAATCAGGCATACCTAGCATGCTGAGGGGTGAAGCTGGCATGGACACAGTGTCCTGGCAGAGTAAAGCAGAGCCCTGCATATGTCTACTTTTGTTGACCCAGGACACATTAGCCTGGGGGCCAAGGGTGAAGACTGGACTCAGCGGAGCTGCTAAGGCTCTGAGCAGGACACCTAGACAAGACTCCTGCTACCCGCAGGTCAAGGTTTCATTCACGGGGGTCGAGTGACTGAAGGAGAGAGCAGGCTAAGCCACAAGGAGCCCTCCTGCCTGTGAGCAGTGAGAGTGGGAAAAAGCAATGAGCCACGGCCCTTGTCTGGGACCTCTAGGGTGGTGGAGCTGCCTGTGGAGGCTCAGAAAACCGTAGATGCCGTGGGAGTGTGGATGGGAAAGCAGGGGCCAGAGCCAGATGCACACATTTGTCCTTGCTTCAGTCACCCTGGAAACCACTGAAGCCACAAAGGGGACACGGGCACTGCCCAGAGAAACATCTGCAGCACCAGAGGGCACCAAGGGCTGGTGCCATTGAGGGGCCTTTACAGCTGAACGTTGCCATGCAACACACAGGACTTTCCAGGCTGGACAGGGTATGGAGACAGCTAGTCAGTTCAGGGCAGGACTGTCTCCTGAGCAAGAACTACCCTTGGTAGAACAGAAGTTGTGGTGTAAGAGGATCCAAGACAAAGGGCATTAGCAAGGCCGAACCTTCTAGAAGGCTGGCATGCTCCACACAGGCAGAAGGACCAGGGAGGGACCCAGACTGAGGATCTTGTTTGGGGCTGGAAATCAAATTTTCCACAGTTCCTGCCAGGCCCTGCCCAGAGCTGCCAGGTTCCTAGGCTGGGCTGGGAGGCCTATGCTGGACATGTGAACCCTACCAGAACTTCATGGAGAGTGGGTTAAGGCTGCTTTGGGCTGAGGCCCAGGAAGAGAGATACAGATGTTTGAGGTACAGCAGGCAGCCTGGTAGCCCCTGGAACACAGGCTGTGGAACACACAGGGGTGTCGGTGTGTCAGTGATGGACAGGTATAGCCTGTGTGTGTGCAAAGTGCCACTGCAACGTGACCACTCATGCCTGTGGCCACTGTGGACAAACACCAACACCACAGGTAGCAGAGTGTACACCTGCCCATGGAGGTCGAGGCAGGGGCCCTCCAGCATCTACAGAAAGCCTATGTTCAGCCAAGGACTGAGCAGTGAGCTACCCCGGTGACACTCAAGCATGCCTGGACCCTGTGTCCCTTAGGAGGTGAGGAGGCGCAGGCCACTCTCCAGAGCAGGGACACCCTGAAGGGACCCTGCATTGGGGTACCCACGGACATTGCCACTCTTGGTGCCAAGCGCATCACACACGGGAAGCCTCCCCTCTCCCGCAAGTTCCTCCATCACCCACTCATGAGATGAGCACCAGGGTACAAACGAGCAGGGCGTGCCCTGGGAGGTCACGGTCACTGCCTGCAGGGCTGCGAGGGCCATGTCAGGAGCACTGAGTGAGAAGCTCAGAAGGGCCTTGGCTGTGCACCCTGAGCCCCTCAGGATGCCCGCACTGGGGAGACACCTCCCAGCCCAGCTGCCCCCAGGCCGCCCTGCTGAGAACCACCCCCTCGCAGCCCAGCCCTGCCCCAAACCTCAGCACACAGCAGCCTAGACATGCGGAAGGTTTAATAAGAGACTCCACTCTGTCCCGGCAACAATGAGCGACCCAGGGGCAGGAGGCAGGCACCCACGCAGGGATCCCCAGAAACACATAAAAGGTGGGAGCAGTGGTTCACAAAGGAGCAGCCTTGTGGGGGAGCTCCTGTGCCCTGATTGGCAGGGAGCAGTTCTGGCTGGGCCCGCACCTGGGCATCGACTAGAGAGATTTCTCCTGGCAGTCCTTCTGTATGAGTTTGTAGTTGGACAACCATGGTGTAGTGCTGATAGTGAAGAAGCATTTCATTATCTATAGGAAGAAGCACAACAGGGACTAGTGAGGTAGCTTGGGGTGGGCAGGGCTGTGGCTCAGGCTGGCACACTGCATACATCTCCATTCTGTCCTTTCTTGGGGTGGGATGTGGGAGGAGCGTGGGCCTGAAGAAGTAACCACCCAAGAAGCACAAACCCTGGCCAAGCCAGAGCTCACCTCTTGGGTCCCTTTGCCACCCCCACGGCCTTCAGGGGAGTGCACAGGCTGACTGCTATAACTTCAAATGCCCTTAGAGCCACTGGGAATTCTTCAAGGGCAGCTGGGCTGTGTTGTTAGCCTTGGCTGAGCTGTGCCTTTGTCCTCTGCTCAAACAGAGGGCCTTCTAGCCTGGCAGGGCCATGTGCTGGGAAGGCCATGTGCTACCCAAAATGGTGTTGGGCCCCATCAGGCTCCTTCTGAGGAGGGGACCCTGGCAAGCCAGTGACACCTTTGACTCTGATCAGATTCCTAGAACCATGGCTGATGTGAGAGGTCAGAGGTCAAGTGGCTCGGGAAGAGGCAGGTACAATAGTGTGAGTGGGCAGCATTGGGGAACTCCAATCATCTGGGGACTGTGTGTCAGGAGATGGGGCGGTCCCTGCTGTTGACTCAATGCCTTGGCTTCATATAAGGGCAATGCTAGGTGCTTCCCCCATCGTCACCCCCAGGGTGAGCTCCCAGTCGGGGAAGTGCTGGGAAGCTGGAACCTTGCCTTACATGTTTGAACTCTGTACCCTTCTGAAAGGGGCAATCTTCAATGTCCGCTTCTGTTTTCTTGCAGATAGTTCGGTGCATCAAAAGTTCCATAGAGAAGACAACCGGGTAGTTACCCTGTGGATGACCAAAAGCCCAAAGCATACATTCCCTTTGGCCCTTCAGGAAGTGCTGATGCCGCTGGGTTCAAGGTAGGCAGGCACCCACATGCTCTCCTGAGCTGAACTCTACAGCAACCTAACAGCTAGGACAGGCACGGCCCGTTAGAGGAGGCCAGGCCCACGCAGGCTGAGTCACAGCTTGGCACAGCCTCCACATCCCCCGACTGCACCTCGAGAGCTGGCTTTGCTCTCAGCAGCTGTCTCCACTCACGTGTACCACCTGAGGACTGGGACCAAGCGCCCTGGAGCTGCTGACTCACCTGTGGTTTGATTCTCTCTTTATGGCACAAAGCTGTAAAGGTTACTGTCACCTGCTTCCAGGAAATCATTCCTGTCCTTATTCTGAAGGCACTCAGTGGCCTCTGACTCCATTCTATTTTATTCACTCAATATCTTCCACCACTTCCCTTTCATTGGCCCAACCCACTCAACTGACTCCAGCAGAAGTTTGCACAGGGAGACTGCCGGCCAGGAGTGCCAGAGGTGACTCTGCCTTACTTACGACATTGCCTAGATCCTCTGGGTGGGACTGAGCCCTGCTATTCTTCTCTGAGCCAACTGTGAGAGCCCTTGATGTTGTTCCCTGTGGCAGGTGGAGCCCTCGTTTCTACCCCAGCCCGTGGGAAGGAACACAGCAGTCCTGCTTGAACATGGACACAGGACAGTCAGGGTTCAAGGGGTATAAGTAGGAGAGAGGGCCATGTTGGGTTCATAGAACAGAGACACTCTGTGACCCCAGGCAGATGTAGGTCCCAGGAGAGGTACTGTGCACCCAAGGCTCCCAGAACTCTATGAGGTGGGGTGGGGTTGGGCCATTTTGCTCCTGGAAACCTCAGCAAGTTCTCTGTCTGTATCTCTCGCTTTCTCTCTTCATTAGTGCCTGTGTGTCTCTCTCCTTTTTTGTTTCATTTCTTTTTCTTCTCCCAGTTTTTGTGTGACAGCTTTCTCTAGCTCTATGGTCATTTTCTTTTTCCTTACTTTGTAGCTTCATCACCTCTGTCATCCTGATTTTGAATGTATTATTCAATTAAATAGTTATGAAGATCATGAACATCAAAAAATCTATCTTGTTGGGGACAGTGCAATGGTACATTAGGCTAAATCTCTGTCTGCAGCTCCAGTGTGATCTAAGCGGCACCAGTTTGAGTCCTGGCTGCCCAGTTTCTGTCGTGGCTCCTTGCTAATGTGCTTGGGAAAGCAGCAGAGGAAAGTCCAAGTGCTCGGGCACCTGCTGCGCTTGGGAGATCCGGAAAAAAGATCCTGGCTCCTGGCTTCTGACTTGGAAAATCTCTCTCCTTTTCTCTCCGAAACTCTGCCTTTCAAATAAAAATAGAAAATAGAAATAAATTCAACAAATAAAATTGAAATAAAAATAATAATAAAGAGAAGTTGGTTTGTGAAAGAATGGATATTGACCGTCTGTAAGGAAAGCTGTCCTGCGTTGCTTTCTAACAATCTGGAGCTAAGCAACCAGCTGCTGCTTCACCCTCATGCTGTTGGCACACAGCAAATGGAGATCCCTTGTTCAGGACCCTTTTCCATCCTATCCCTCAGAGAGGGGCAGAGGCTGTTGGGGCAGGAAAAAGACAGGGAGCTCACCCACCTTCTCCCTCCAGAGTTGCAGGATGCGCTCCCTCCTGTAGAAATAGTCATCCTCCATCTCCTTATTGAAAGCTTCCTCGGCAAACCTTACCACAGACAGGTAAGGATACTGGGCATATTTATTATCTATCTCCTTTTGTTCTTCAGAACACCACGTGTGAACACTTGGCAGCTGCAATCCGAGAAGAAGGGGCAACAGGGCCCAGGGCAGAGCCCTCTTCCCAGGCCCCCGCAACATGATACAGGAGGTGCCTCTGCTCTCCCAGCCCTGGAACAGCCAGGAGCCTGCTGTGCTGGTCCTGCCCTTGCGCTTGCCTGCCGGCTGCAGGCTGCTCCTTCAGGGCCGCCTCTGCAGGCACAGCCTGTTCCGGCCCCCTCTGGTCTGGCCTCCTCCACTCAAGATGGAGCACACCATGTCTTGTTCACGTCGGAAGAACTGGAGACAGAAGGAAGGGTGGGAAGGAGCAAGTTTGGTGGGGGACTGGACATGCCCACTTCCTGCTGCTCTCCCAGAGGCTCCAGGGCTTGGAGGAGACCCCAGCCTCAGACTGGAGCCCAGGAGCTGTGGGAAGCAGGTGGTCCCTGCACCCCTCAGTTTGCACAGAGACACAAAAGGATGAGTGGAGGAGCAAGGCCTGTGGGTGCTCCCAAAGCCCCATTGCCCAAGAAGCAGCAGCCATATCCGGGGAACAAGAGGTGAACAGGGGAGGCCTGGCTCTCCTCTCCAGCAAGGTGTTTTATTGCACCTCACCCCAGTAGCGGTCTGGGAGTTGATGGGAGACAGAGTAGGGCATGACCTGTTCTAGAAAGGCAGTGCTGGAGCCAGGCACAAGCAGGAGTTCCCTGCCCAAGCCCTCAGCTCAGGAAACACAACTTCGAAGGGTAGATGTGGCCACATGTGAGTTCTGGGATGATTGGCTACTTGCAAGGAGGCTCAAGGGAGTGGAAAAAGACACTTCGGAGTCTGCTGGGTGGTCACTGGTGGGCCCTGGCAGCCCCAGGCATTGCAGCTCCACCTGCAGAAAGCCTTTTGCTCTGGGATGCAATGCAAGAGTTCCCTCACCCGAGCAGCCAACAGCACTCGGCAAGGCAGAACAAGGCCCCTGGGAAAAGGCGAGGTGGCCTTGGAGCGCGAGGATCCTCTTAAAGGCTCTTGAGAACACAGAAATGGAAGGTGCTTTGCTAGAGCTGCAAAACCATTCCGAGGGCCACTTGGTTTCATTTCTATTTCCATGAGCTTTTCGAGAACTCCTTGTGTGTGTGGATTTTGACATGTTGCCACCAAAAGAAAGTCAAGACTTTAACAAAATATTTATGCTATTGAAAAGGCAGAGGGAAAACAGGTAGGGCTGTCTCTCATCCACTGGTTCACTCTTCATTTATCCACAATGTGCAGATGCCTGTCTACGGCCAGGAGCCCACAGCTTCTCCTGGGCCTTCCAAGCATCTGGGCCATCCTCTGCTGCTTCCTCTGATGTGTTAGTAAGGTGTGCATAAAAAACGGAGCAGCCAGGACTCAAACCAGTGCCCATGCGGGATGCCAGCACTACAGGCAGAAGCTTAACATGCGGTGTTACTGCATCAGAGCCAGTAAAGTCCTCTTTCAATTCTATTTTGGCAGCACCATTTGGAAGTCCACCATTTGGAATACTTTCAGCGTGTATTGGCAGCTGCATATAAACCTCCCCCTGGAGACCGGCATTTCCCAAAGCCAGTGACCACTTGTGTGCCTAACCCCTCGTCCCACCCAGGTATGTGAACCTAGGAACTGAACAGAACCAGGAGGCTGCATTTCTCACTTCACCCAGTTCAGGGGTGCTGATGGTCCTGAGCCCCGGACACAGGTTCAGTACCCCCTGCTGGTGGCAACATAGCAGGACTCTGCTCAGAATGTCAGGCTGCAGGGGCTCTGGTCCTAGGCCTCAGGCACCAGGATGGCCCCTCGGAACAGTGGGGAGACTGCTTGCAACTGAGCATCCAGGAAACCTCCCAGGAACAGCTCTCCAGGTCTTGGCCTGCCCACCTGCAGAGTTCCCTGCCTCATCACAAGCCCTGGCCAGGGCCACCCTGCTCCTGCTCCCTTGCCCAACTTTCCTCACATCCTGGACTCCCTCACCCTGGGTGCAGGGGACACCCCCATTCTGTACTCCTCAAGGGGCCCCTTCCATCCTGCACCCCTCACCCTGGGTGCAGGGGACACCCCCATCTTGCTTTACACTCCAGGCCGACTCCGGAAACATTTGCTTTTCCAGCAGATAAGGATCTTCATGACTAGTGCTGTCTTGGGGTGGTTTGGGTAGTGGGATCCAGAGCCAGGGACAAAGTAACTGCCACCTGCTCACTTCAGCCAGGCCAGCTGCACTCCATCAACTCCCCCACTAAGCACAGCGTCTTCACCAGGCCAGCTGGAGCTCATCAACTCCCCCACTAAGCACAGCGTCTGCACCAGGCCAGCTGCAGCCCACCTGCACACCATCCACTCCCCACTGAACACAGCCTTATTGACCCATCCAAGGATGTGAGCGTGCGTTCAGCCATGTCTGTTGAATCTAGCTAGATTTCTTTCTGTAGAGGTTTTTTCTTACCCACATGACCCTGATACTATGCGATGGTCCCTTTTCACAGACTATGAGCAAATACAGAACCCTGGCTCTTCTTTTCTAGAAGAATCTGCATCAAGAGCGAGGATGGTACGAATGGATTGTTCTGCCTTGCCTGCACTTTGACGCAAGCTGTCGCGACGGATCTGACCTCCTCTTCTCCTCCTGCTGGCTCCAGCCACAAAAGCGTCCCACCTCCCACCTGCTTGTCCGGAACGAGAAGAAAGGAGTGTTTTCCCAGAGCCGACTCGTCGTCAAAGTGCTGAAATCATTTTTCAAACACGTGGAGACCTGAACCTGATAATGTTTTGGGAAACTAAAGAATGAGACAGTCATGGGCTGGTAGAAGTAAGACAGAACTTGGCACTTACACAGGAATCGATGCACCTTGCTTCACCCAGTTTTCAGGAGACTGAAACAGTCTGATTAGATACTGATTTTTCGGGGACCCTGCAAGAACCTCTGTCTTCAGGACATGAGAAGAATGGCAGCCACCGCTGAGGGGGAGTTTTGGGCTTTTACAGCTCTCCACCAAGGTGCATTTTAATTTATTTTCAAAATTTCACTTATTGGGCCCGGCAGCGTCGCCTAGCAGCTAAAGTCCTCGCCTTGAATGCACCGGGATCCCATATGGGCTCCGGTTCTAATCCCGGCAGCTCCACTTCCCATCAAGTTCTCTGCTTGTGGCCTGGGAAAGCAGTTGAGGACGGCCCCAAGCTTTGGGACCCTGCACCCGCGTTGGAGACCCGGAAGAGGCTCCTGGTTCCTGGCTTCGGATCGACGCAGCACCGGCCATTGCGTTCACTTGGGGAGTGTATCATCAGACGGAAGCTCTTCCTCTCTGTCTCGCCTCCTCTCTGTATATCTGACTTTGTAATAAAAATGAGTAAATCTTTAAAAAAAAAAAAAAAAACTTCACTTATTTCCCCCCACCCCAGTTCTAAGTCTTTGAGAGGAGTGAAGGAAGACACGAGGCTTTTTCTCTGTCTCCCTGCAAGTCCACGGCCGTGCAAGTAACCCCTGCAGTGAAACGGATTCAGGATAATATAGGGAGATGTTCGAGCCACCATCTACGTGTACAGTAGGTAGCAACTGGATATTCATAATGCTGTATAATTTTTACTTAGTGGATGAATGTACCTGCTGTCTTCAACCTTCCATCGGTTCTTCTCTATGTAACTTCCTACTGGTGATACAAGGACGCGTAGACCTGCTGCCCCCTGCTGGTACAGCTCTGCTGGTGCATGATGGTTGCTGTCAAGGACATTCACCCGAGCCCAGTCTTTCTTTCCCTCTTCCCTGGGAAATCAACCACACAAGTGCTTAATATCAACCGGCCTGAGAGGGCGGGAGGGAACTTGAAGCTGTTTTTCAAGTCAACTGTTTCACGTAGAATGCAGCGTGTTGGCACCTCATAAAAATACAGGGATGTTAACAACGGTAGCTGTGCTCTTGGTACTAATGGAAAATGTATTTTACTTTGGTCAAATAAATAACTCTGGAATGTTCAAAAAAAGAACAATGGAATATGACATCCATGCAATTTTTGTGTTCTCTGTATATATGTTAACTTCGCACAAATAAGAAAGCCTGGCTTGTTTCACTAAGTGTAATTGTTGCAGGGTGCGAGCGAGATCACACCAGACACGCCTAAGGCTTATTAAGGAGCCTTTATTAATCAAGCTTGGTGACAATGGAGCACAACAGCAAATCACAAGTCCATACGGCAATCCAATCAATCATAATCCAATGAATCGTAATTCCCAAAGGAACAAACGGTCATTATCCTTAGTCTATCCATTAAGCTGAAAAACCTATGTCCCAGCTTCCCCAACAATATAAGTTATCCTAAGAGACATGCAACGGATAACCTGGACACACTTACAAAGCTGCAGACATTCACCTTCCCCTGGCTTCTCTGCCCACATTCTACTACCGCTAGGCCCCACCTCTCCTGGAACTCCTGATGGTACAAAAACCAGAAACAACATTGTCCCATCTAAGCAGTACAGGGACCATGCTCAGGGGATTACCTGTCCTGGGTCAGCCAAGAGTCAAGGTGCCAGAGTAACAGAAGCACCTGACCAGAAAGAGAGTGAGAGCCCCTGCTTCACGGGCCTTTTAAAGGAGCTTGTGAGGGGAGTGGTTACACGACAATGCAATACGTCCCCTCTCAGTTGATAGGTGAGTCCCAGGTGGGCAGGAGCGAATACTTAAGTGTTGTGGGCTAAGGGGTTGATTAGTGCTTGTTGGGATGGACAGGAACAGGAACTGGGCTTGTAGCTAAAAATGCCTAGACTAATTGGACGTGTCTGCATCCAATATCCTGGCTAAATTAGGATGTGGGGAAAGTGGTTGAGGATGGAGTTATCATTCCATTGTTGTTAGGACCCACCTTCAGGACAGAAGATAGGGGGACACAGCCAAATTTCAATGGGTGCTGGCTATCACTGGCTGCACCCCATAACATAATCATCTCCAGTTCTACTTTGTTGTAAATGTGATTCTTTCATTCTTTCTTCTGGCTAAGTAATATTCCATCGCAGATGGGTAGTGCATTTTCTTTATTTGAGCATCAGTGAGTGCATGGGCACTGGATTGATTCCATAGCTTTGCTATCGTGAATGGAGCTACTATAAGTGTGGGAGGAGGGATTTTACTTCCTCTGCGAATGTTCCCGGAAGTAGGATAGCTGGGCCATGTGGTGCTTCTGTTTTTAGATTTCTGAGGAATTTCCATGTTGTTTTCCGTAATGGTGATGTCCGATTGCATGAGTTGTGTATTCAAGTTCCTTCCCCCACCCCCTAAAAAAACAAACTTCACTGGCCTTTTGGGAGTGGTGGTGAACAGTCATGCCAACTGGAGTGAAGCGTAAGCTTGTTGTATTTGTGTTTGCATCTTGCAGATGACTGTTGATCCTGAGCATTTATCATGTGTCTGCGCCCACTGGTATTTCATCCTTTGAAAAATGCCCCCTTTAGGCCTTTGTCTTCTTAATGGAATGTTGGTTTTGTTGCTACCAAGCTTCTTCAGACTCTCATGGACTCCGGGTATCTGTCCTTCATCAGGTGCATATTTCGCAAATATTTTCTCCCATTCTGTCAGTTGTCTCTTCCCTTTCAAATTACTGTGCAGAGGTGCCTAGGCTTGATGTAATCCCGCTGGTCTACCCTTGCTTTGGTTGGCTGTGCTTCCAGAGTCTCACAGTCAACACATCTTCATATAAGCAAACCACAGAGGGACACCAGGCAGGGGGTGGGTCAAACCACAGAGGGACACCGGACAGGGGTGGGGCAAACCACGGAGGGACACCGGGCAGGGGTGGGGCAAACCACGGAGGGACACCGGGCAGGGGTGGGGCAAACCACGGAGGGACACCAGGCAGGGGTGGGGCAAACCACGGAGGGACACCGGGCAGGGAGTGGGACAAACCACGGAGGGACACCGGGCAGGGGGTAGGGCAATCTTTTGAGTTGGAAAAACTTGTTCTCCAATCTCCTTTTCCCTCTGAACAGTGTTAACCCGGCACCTGCCTTGGCTTTATGTGAGCTTCTATTTGCACAACGTAAACTCACAGTCATCGCCAAGGCAGTTGTGATGAAATGAGAGATTCAAAGCCAAACAACGTTGTGCCACCCCCTTTCCCTGGCTGCGTCTACACTGTCACGGGACCTGGCAAGCCATGGTACTAGAGTTTGGGTCTGATTTGGCCCCTAAACTCACACTGGACTTTAAACCCAGCTGGTGATAGCAAGAGGCATTTAACCTGGCCAGAGTGTGTAGGAGGCACAGTCTGGTTGGAGGCCCTTAGATTATCGGGAGGGGGACATAAGCCAATGCCCCGTGAGACACAGAAGGTCCAGCACAACCATAGATAACTTTGTGGTACTTATGCCCCCTGGTGGTTATGGGAAACATGTCCTCAGGCTTCGTGCTTGTGTGGCCATCCTCACTTTGAGCAAGTGGCAGATGCCCCAGGAGATGCATCAAAATACCAGTGGGATGAGCGCTGTGCAGGGGGAGGGATCTCCAAGGGCATTAGTTGATTTTTCATTACTATAGCACACTCCCTGGGACAACTTACTCATAAAGAGAAAGTTGGGTTAGCTCTCAGTGGTAAAGGTTGAGAATTCAGATGGCACAACACAGGCGTAAGGCTCTGGCCGGCACTTTTGGTGGATGGCAAAATGTGTACAGAGGAAGGACTGGACATGAGCCAGGAAGTGAAGAGAACAAGGGGTTGGGTCCAAACTCAGGCTTTCACACAGCTCTCTTCCCAGAACTGGTGCTGTAAGAGCCTCCCGCCCGGTCCCAGCTGCTGACACTATAGGAGTATCACTAAATGACAATGTTGGGGTTTAAAGTCTTGCATGAATTTAGGAGCTAAACTGTGTTCAAACCATGGCAACGTGTCTGGTAGAGGGTGGGCACAGCCATGGAAATGGGATGGCACATTGCTGTCTGGCTTTAATTTTAGACTTCCGGTCCAGTTCAGACTAAGACCAGAGCTCAAGAAAACTCACTCCTTGGGATATGCCAGGTTGAAGCAGCTACCTGTGGTACTGCCATTCTATTTTTTTTAAAAGATTTATTTATTTATTTATTTATTTATTTTGGAAAGTCAGATATACAGAGAGGAGGAGAGACAGAGAGGAAGATCTTCCATCCGATGATTCTCTCCCCAAGGCGCCGCAACGGCCAATGCTATGCCGATCCGAAGCCAGGATCCAGGAACTTCTTCCAGGTATCCTACATGGGTGCAGAGTCCCAAAGCTTTGGGCCGTCCTCAACTGCTTTCCCAGGCCACAAGCAGGGAGCTGGATGGGAAGTGGAGCTGCCGGGATTAGAACTGGCACCCATATGGGATCCCGGTGTGTTCAAGGCGAGGACTTTAGCAGCTAGGCCACGCCGCCGGGCCCGGTACCGCCATTCTAAATAGGCAAAGAGCTGTGTCCAGCTGCTCCATTTCCTGCTAACGCCCCTGGGAGAGCAGCAGTACATGGACCAAGTGTTTGGGTCCCACACCCACATGCTCTGGTCCAGACTTGGTGACTGCGAACATCTGGGGAGTGAACCTGCAGATGGAGGATATCTCTTTATATATACCCCTCTCCTTTTACAACTCCATCTTTCAAATAAATCAACGTGTCTTTAAAAAAAAATCATTCTGGGTAATGAAATAATTCTCAGACAGTCAGACATTTTTCCCTCGTGCTTCAAACACAAAGTGCTGGGGATCCTGGGTTCAACGCTGTAATGTTCTGGCCTTGCAGCAGTGCCACTTGGCAAGCCGTAGCCTTCCTGTGCAACCCCCATCCCCACCATGGCCCCATCTCTTCTTTTGTGACTTGGTTTTGTTCATGTCTAAAAGAGGGATTTTGTGCGGCAATCTTGGAACCGTTGGCAGTAAGATACCCACCGTCCCTCTGTCCCTTTTCTGAAGTCTAAACAGCCTCTGGGTCCTTCTCTTTCTCTGCTGGGGGCATATTCTTTCTCCAGTAAAATCCGACAGGAGTACAGATGGCAGCACTGGCCGAGAGCCGCAGAGCCCTGCGTTCCCACCACTCGGCCTGCTGCCGCAATGGCGCTTTGTCCCTGTCGGCCCTTTCTGCAGTGGGCGTGCGGGGGTGGTCAGCCTGAGACCACTTAGACACATGGCGCGCTGTTCTCAGTGCTTTGGGCCCATGCTTCCCGCTGCTTTCCAAGTGTTCTCTTCAGCCTTGGCCAGCTTGGCAAGCATCTCCCCTTGGCCTTTGCTAAGTCGTCCAGGACACACAAGGGCTGCTTTCTCCTCGAAATGATTTCATTCTCAGTCCTTTCTGGATCCCCCGCAGTGGTTTCCGTCAGCTCAGCCAAAGTTCCACTTCCTCAGCTGGCATTATTTAGACATCAACCACAAATGTCCAGCACTGGCACGGAATTTGGACACAGCTGACAGTAAGCCAGTGGCAGCAAGAATACTCCCTTTGGGGGTGTAAAGCACTGGTTGGCTCTGTTTTTCCATTTTCTTTACTTTTCCATGCACATTGGCGAGACTTGGCTGCGTTCACCTCTTCCTTGGGTCTCGTTGTGATCCATGGGAATTCAGGCTAAGGAATCAGATGCGGACTATATTTCCCCAGTGCCCACCTTCAGTGGCACCAATGAAAATATGACCTGTAATAGTTAAAATTAAACAACTAAAATCTAAACGTCAAAAATATAAACAATGCAAGTAAACCTTTCTCCACTTATTTGTAGTTTTGTTTTGTGTGATTTTTCATTACCTACAGGCAAACATGATCTGAAAATAGTCATGTTTGTCTTCATTCTTTTGTAGAAGATTTATTTTTATTTGAAAGGCAGAGTTACTGAGAGACAGAGAGAGGTTTTCCATCTGCTGGTTCACTCCCCAAATGACTGCAATGGTCAGAGCTGAGCTGACTCAAATGCATGGGCCAGGAGCTTCTTCTGGATCTCCCACGTGAGTGCAGGGGCCCAAAGACTTGAGCCATCCTCCATAGCTTTCCAGTCCATAGACCGGAAGCTGGATCGGAAGTGGAGCAGCTGAGTCTCGAACTGACACCCATGTGGGATCCAGGAGCGAGGGGACTTCTTCCTTAGGCGGTGCTCCACCAGGCACCCCTGTGAGACTGGTAGGTGGCAGGAAAGTAAAGCTCCCAGGCAGCCCTGTGTGTGCCACATCTGTCCCTCAGCATCTCTGCTTTAAGTATTCTACGATAACTAGTCAGTGTTGCGGGAGTTAGAGGCTGGAGTCCTCATGGCTGAATGCTTTAGGAGGTAGTATCCGCTTTGGGGGCTCCCCAGACTGCGCCCCATACCTGCATGCTCGGGCTCTGTCTCACACATTTCCTTGTCTCGTTGAGGTTGCAAAATGCTCAGTGTAACATTTTCTCATGCTGACATGTGCGTACACACACACACACACACACACACACACACACACACACACACACCTGTATATACACACATACAAACAAGAAGATTCGTGAGCTGGGCTCTGATCTACCTCGAAGCCCTTTCACAATCCTGTCTTTTAGTGTCCACCTGGGCTCTGGAAGGGACTGACCTAGGCTGTTGACTCCAAGCCTCCCTATGCCCCAAGACTCAAGTTCAAATCCTCCAGCTTCCAATTGTCAGCTACTTCCGGCACCCTTTGCTTATCTTCCCTTGCCATTGTCAGCAGTTCTCAACTCTACACATCCAACCACCTTGGCAGTTTACAAAACAAGGATTCTAGGGGCAGCACAATGGCTCGACAGGTTAATCCTCCTCCCGCAACACTGGCATCCCACGTGGGTGCCGGTTTGAGTCTCGGCTGCTCCATTTCTGATCCTGCTCCCTGGTTATGCACTTGGAAAAGCAGCAGAGGATGGATCAAGTTCTTGGGCCTTGGCATTCATGTGGGAGACCCAGAAGAAACTCCAGGCTTTGGGATATCTTTGCTCTGCTCTGGCAATTGTTGCCATTTGGAGAGTGAGCCAGTGGATGGAAGATCTCTCTCTCCCCCTCCCCTCTCTCCCCCACCACTCTCCTTCTCTTTACTGCTCTCTGTAAATCTCTTTCAAATAAAAATAAAATTAAAAAACAAGAATTCTGATGCCTTACCCAATAAACTCAGAACTTTCAGTAGCAGGTTCTGGGAACTTGGATTCTTAAACCAAAAAGGATTTTTTTTTAAGTCCCCATTCAAATTTCTTTTTCCTTCATGTTGCTTTTTTTTTTAAACTTTCTTTTCTTTTCTTTTCTTTTTTTTTACACCTGCCACATCCTTTCAACACTTGCAGGTATGAACTGTTTCCAGAAACAATTTCCTGTGGGACAAGATCATCACCCGGCCGGTTGCACTGGGCAGTTTTGCAACATGTACTTCTTATGCATGGCAGGTTCTGCTCATTTGCTGCTGGGTCACACTGAGCCGCAGTCCTAAGGGGTCCCAGTGAAGGCCAGGACTACCCTTGACCTTCTAGAGACACTCAGTTCTCATAAGCAACCACAACCTGGGAGCTTGCTGTGTGGACGGGTGTGAGTGTGTGCACCTGTGTGCGTGTGACTGCATTGTGTGAGGTGTGAACGCATGCGTAACTGTGTGTGTGCACGTGTTTAATAAGTGGCTAAATCCTGCTGTGGGCCGCGAGTCGAGCAGGGAAGCCCCGAGATCCTCCATCCACCCACGTGCTGTTGCCCTGTTCTGGGGTGTGCATTCCTGAATCAAAAGATCACCCTGCAGACCATCCATCTGGTGATTTCCACAGGCCAACCTGCAGGTGGCGCCCTGCCCAACCGCAAAGAATCGCAGGGGGATTCATTACAAATCCAGGTCTCCAAGGATACCATTAGCACTGTCCCAGAGATGACAGAGTTTTGTTTTTTTTTTTAAAGATTTATTTTTATTATTTTTTTTATTGGAAAGGTGGATATACAGAGAGGAGATGGGCCGTCCTCGACTGCACAGGCAGGGAGCTGGAAGGGAAGCGGGGCTGCCGGGATTAGAACCGGCGCCCATATGGGATCCCGGGCGTGCAAGGCGAGGACTCAACCACTTGCGCCACCGCACCGGGCCCGAGATGACAGAGTTTGGAAGGCACTCCTTAGCCATGGTCCCTTCGAACCAAAGTAACACAAACCCAATAGGTCCGCAAGCCCGATGAGAAGTCTTCAGGGTTTCATCAAGCAGTTTTGCTAATTTTTGCATGGCACTAGATGGCTTTATGTTTGTGCAACAAAGAACATCAGTAACTGCAAAGATTATGTGCTGTGTGAAGACAGAGAGTCTACCGTCTAGTGTCCCAGAAAGGGGCTAGATCAGGGCAGAGAGTGCCAACTCTTTCAAGGAAGCCACCCACCAGCACAATCTTGAACCCTTGGCAGTAGGGGTGTAGCTCAAGTGACCCACGTGGGATCTGTTCCGTGGTCAGGAGTGACCCACAGCACCTCAGGTTATATGGAACAGCCGTCGAGCGCAGGAGCCAATCACAGCTCCACCCTCGCCATCACCTTCTCCTCCCGTTGTGTGGCACATGTAAGACACAAGTCCTGCCCCCTGAGAGGGACTCCAGAAACTCAACAGCCTTCACTCTTAGTTGGGGAATTGCACCCAAATATTATAACATGTTTTTAGGAAGTGTTTCAGAACTGAAAAGCTATGCACAAGACTACAGTCCAAGAACACATGTGCTAGGCCTGGTGTCATGGTACAGTGCAATAAGTTGCCATTTGCTACGCCAGTATCCCACTTGGGCACCAGTTCGTGAGTATCAGCTATTCTACTTTCTGTCCAGCTCCCTGCTAATGTACCTGGAAAAGCAGCGCAAGATGGGCCACGTGCGTGGGCCCCTGCCAGCTGCATGAGAGACCTGGATGAAGCTTAGATTCCTGCTTTGGTGTAACTCAGACTCAGCTGTTATTGCTGCTTGGTGAACGAGCCAGCAGTTGGAAGATGATTGCGCTCTCCGTCTGAAACTGTGCCCTTCAAATGAAGTATCAAGCCTTTAAAAAGGGGAAAGGGAAGAAGAGTGGAGGGGAGGGAAGGGAGGAGGAAAAGAAAAAAGACCACATGTTTTGCAGTTTTTCCCTGGCACATAATCCTCTCTAGAATCCTCCTATGTTTACCAAGCGTGATCATGGGAGACTGATTTGTTTGTAAAGAAAGGTCCATTTCCCAGCGACGCGCTGAAGTGTGGCCAGGAGAGCTACCCAGGCTCTTGAGAACTTATTTTGATAGAAGAATTAAACAGGAAGCTGATTGGACCTTAAAAACAAAACAAAACAAAATCACAAGGCTAGGAAGCAAACTAAAGAAGCCAAAATTCCAGGCAGAATGCCAATCGAAGCCAGCTACTTCCAAGAGTGTCCTGTTAGGAAAACAATAGATTTTAGTGAACTTATGTAAATCATTGTATTGCCGTAAAAATGAACTTACAACGTCTGGAGGAAAAATGCGTGCTTCAATTTCTGTTTAGGAAAGAGCGTGTTTTACCAAATCGCTGTAAATTACAGACAGCTGAAAAGGAAACTTAGTTTCAAGTCTGGAAAACAAAACCTACAATGAATCAGCTGTTTCCACCACAGCTATAAAAACCCATCTTTCCCCTTGTTCATTCAATCTTACAAAATTATTTTTTTTAAGAATCATTTTATTTTATTTACTTAGAGAGAGAGAGAGAGACTTTCCATTTGTTTCTACCAGGCTGGACTGGGCTAGGCAGAAGCCAGAGCCAGGACCCCATCCTGGTTTCCCACATGGATAGCAGAATTCCAAGTACTGTTGCCATCTTCTGCTGCCTTCCCAGGCCCATTAGGAAGGAACTGGATGGTGGACTCAAACCCAGGCTCATATGCAATGCGTGTATCAATGGTTTAAGAAAATTCTTGCTCTCTGTCACAGGAGATAAAAGACTTGCTTAGCATCAGCGTATTGCATATGTCAGCACTCAATGTTAGCCAGCCTGGTAACCACATGCATTGCTTTTGGAGGATTCATCCTCCACAAACCTTTCAGAACCCTTACTCCTCTCCCTCTGTGTCCTTTCCATCTCACATTAGGATGACCACAGTTTAACACAAACCCATTCTCCCGTTCCCTAAACAGAAACACACCCTCATGTTTCATGACCTCTTTCATGACCGATGTCTTCCTGTTTTCACATAGAATTGCTTCCCTTCCTAAGTTTAGTGTTGGTTAGAATTATGAGCTAGAATTAAAAGGAAGTGTGCAGCTTTTTCACTTTCTTTGAAAGGCCAAAAGACAGAGAAAGGATCAGTAAAGCAGAGATCTGCCACCCAATGGCTCAACCCCGAGGTGTCTTGGCCCATCTGGTGGGGCCAGGCCAAGGCCAGGAGCCTGAAACTCAAATCAGGTCTCCCTTGTGAGTGACAGGGATGCCCTGACTTGGGCCATCACCCTCCATCTGTCAGCAGAGACCAGTGACTGCAAGTAGGAGGAGGCTCCAAGCATGGCACCCTGCTATGGGACGCGGGCACATCAAGCAGCATAGCAACCTCTGAGCCAAAAATCCACCATGGAATTTTAATCCTTGATGAAGCATCATTTTTAAAACTCTTTTATTTGAAGAAAGAGATCTATTGTTTTTGAAGAAGTGTTCTGTAGACTAATATGTCTCTGTAATTTCTCAAATTCGATTTTCTCAAAGTCTATTTTTCATGTTTCTTAACAGACCTAAATATATTGACTTCTTTCATGCCATGCAAGAAGCTTAAGTTGTAGCCTTGAAAGAGATAAAAAAAAAAAAAGAAAGAAAGAAAGAAAGATCTTCCATCTGTTGGCTCACTCCTCCGAGGCTGCAATGGCCAGAGCCGAGCCAGTCCAACGCTGGGAGCCAGGAGCTTCTCCCAGATCTCCCATGTGGATGCAGGGGCCCAAGGCCTTGGATCGTCCTCCACTGCTTTCCCAGGCACGTTATCAAGGAGCAGCTGGGATTCCAACTGGTGTCCATACAGGATGCAGGCACTGCAAGCGGAGAATGAGCATATTGCAACACTGTGCAAGCCTGAGACTTATTCTACATAACTGATATTTTAGTGTGCTGAGCTTATTTAGAAATGAGCCAGATGTCTCCTAAGTACCCTTTATTTGATGTGACATAGCATTGCTATGTAAATATCTTAACTTCTGTCCCAAGTCCTTGCCCTTGCCAAATTAGGAACTCAAAGCCCAGTGCACAGACAGTGCAATAATGAGTGTACGTTGGTGGGTGGATGCGGGTCACACCAGCAAGAGGGAGGAGGCCAGAGAAGAATCCTAAAGAGAGATACAAAAGCTAGAAGGGATGAAAGGCTGCTGCCGTGAAGGGACGGGGCTGGTGCCCTAACTGGACAGTGGAGCTCAGTGTGTGGGAGACTTTGGGATTTCCTGGCACCTCCCCACAGTCTCGCTTCTGCATGGCCGCACGACACCCTCATCCTCCCGCTCCCAGATGAGACACATCTGCCTTGTGGGAAAGCAGGCATGCTGGAATGCCAGTGTAGGACTGTAGAAACCGTGAGAAAATCCAACTCCACCATTGCAAACGAATCTTCCTGCCTAATTCTCTCTTAGCAGCCACCTGTTTTTTTCAAAGTTTCAAAATAGGCAGCTGAAATGCCAGAAAATTGCACTTTGGCAACCCAATAGTTGAAAGGCAGTTTTTTTTAACTTTGCTTTTTTTTAATTAGATTACAGAGCAAAGAATGTACGTGCATGCCTGCTTGGCCCAGGTATTTAACCATTGCATAAAGTTTTGACCTTTCTTTTCCTCTTCCGAGTGGAGCAATAGTCTAGTTTCTAGTTGTGCAAGGTTTTCACTTGCTCTTCTGCAAAAAAAAAAAAAAAAAAAAAAAAACCCTTTGCAAAGAGGCCAATGGGGTATGGGTTTGGCAGAAAGTCTTTGCAAGGAGGTTAATGGTGTGTGGGTTTGGCAAACAGCCTTTGCAAGGGGGCTAACGGGGTATGGGTTTGGCATAGCTGTGTGGATGCCTTTGGGACATCCACACTCGACATCTCACGTTAGAGAGCCAGGTCCAAGCGTCTGCTCCCACCCTGAGGATGTTGTTGGGGATGGGACTGACAGAATGTGCTGTGGCCATTGAAATCCCTGGCTGTGCTCAGACATACCCCAGCTAGACCCAGCCTAGGTTTCTGTCTTCGCCTCTGCAGCAATACAGGCAAAGGTGGGCAGACGAGCAGCATTAATTGAGAGGGCAAGCAATAGCACACACTCAGGTACAGGTACCCATGATTCCAAGTGAGAGAACTGCCCCCTATCCAGGCTATGGTTATTTTTCTCATATAACTTGAAGGGTGGGGCTGCTGTGTGCATTGGGATCTCCAAGGAGGCACTTGGTGTCTCAGGACAAGTGAAGCTTAACCGCCTGGTGGAGCATGGCTAGAATCTGCATGGAAGGTGATAGGATTGGGTGGTGCACATGGTTGGGATACTGGTCAGCTTTAGCTCCTGCATTTCACGGACTCCTTCCCTGCCCACCCAACCAACCTTGAAACTAACAGTTTGCAACATCTTGGTCATGAGCTGTCTCCTGCCAGGTAGCCACCACGGATGACCCCGGGGTCAGAGACCTCTTGGAAAGATATGAAGTACTGTGCTGGTGGCCTTGCTTTTACTGTAAATGCCTTGCCTAATTAGACATATGACAGAGAAATAAAACCCTCCTGGGTGGAAAAGCTACTTTGAGTAATTCTACCATGGATGAGCAAACTGTGGCATGCAAGAGGGAATTACCAGCCACTAAACCTAACACTGATCTGGCTGCAGTCTCTGGCATTGAAATCAGAGGATCTTGAACTTTTCGTTGTCATAATGAAACTCATTTCTTGAGCAGAGACTATTTCTACACGCACTGTAGTCTGCTATGGATCAGACACAGTGATATATCTTATCAATGAGACAATAAAAAAATGATCTCCCACAGAAGCCATTGCTACAGAAATTGCCATCTCTTTCAACTTTATCTCCATTTCTCTGTGATGGGATGCAGCTGGGTGATAGCACCCCATAGCAGTAGGCAGACAGCTTTGCTGAGTTAACTGATGCTCTCTTCCTGCCTCCTCCTGGGCACCACGGAAATTAACTGAATGTTTTGTACTTCAAAGGGAAACTGTTGTTTATACTGCACACCACTTCAGTAATTGGATCCATATTTTGCACAAATGTGAGCTTTAAAACCCCTGTCTTCAGCCACACGGTGCAGTAGCTCCTAGAGTGTAGCTGGAGCTACTGTCACCAAGCTTGGCCAACATCTTACACGATGTCTGGCATTAGTTCTCCAACTCTCTCAAACGGTCTCCCTCTCTAGCTTTTTATCTTTCTGATCTCTCTCCCCCCTCCAACAAAAAGTTAAAGAAGAAACAAAATTTAAGCATGGCAAATATTATTTTTAAAAACAACTGGTAAATATTTTGTTCACATGCAAGGTCAAAGTGTGTGTCGGGGTGAAATATTGTTGAGTGAGTGCATTCAATGGTCACCAGCTGGGTTAGATTGATCCTCCTTCCCTAAGGAGAAACCAAGCGGTGGGAACTGGGCCCTAATGGAATCAACTTCCAAGACGTTAAACCGTGACTATAACTATGGAATTGGTCATCTCGGCTTTAACCTGCTCATTGCAGTTTCTGTAGCGTTGTTCACCTACTTGCCAACATAAAGACCATCAGGATGTGGAGTTTTTTCCTTTAAAAGCTCACTGCCCCAACAGCTCAGGGCTGTCTCCTTTAGCCCTGATCTGAGTGGGAGCAGTCACTAGCTGGCTAAAAAAAAAGACTCCCCAAATCCTAAACTGGCTTCGGTGATCTTTTATAAGCTGTGCTCTGTAACAAGTGCACACTCTCAAATCCCTCTTGAATCAGGTTTGTAACCACACTTCTGGTGTGAGTAGCTGCCTCCTGTCGCCCGGGCTCTGCCTTCTGAGATGTTGCCTGTGACACTGGCTCTGGGATTCTCTGTGCACATCGCTATCTCTATGAGCGCTTGGTGTCTCAGATGACCTTGACCACCAAGGTTCCGGTCCTGTGGCCTCCTGTTGGGCTCTCCCAAGCAGAGAAGTGTCTGTACAGGCTAGGGGCTGCAGGAAGGAACATTCTGAAAAGGAGGTCCCCTGGGGGGCACTGTAGATGCTCCCCTGGCAGTGTGTTTTGCATTCACAGATGGGCAGTTCTGTTGCCCTCACAGCCTGCCAAGTGCAGTTTTCAGGAAAGAGAAAGCAGTGAGACTGCCTTACTTTTGTTCCTGTGTTTATTCTTTCTTCGGTCACAGAATCCCTAAGCCACGATGTGGCCACTGAGGCTGGGATGCGACCCCTTGGGGAACAGAGGGCCCTATGCTGCTCTTCTCCTGGGGAGAACTTGCTCTCTGCAGAGATGTCACTGGAGAGCCAAGGACAGGTGGCCATGGAAGGGGCTGGGATTCGAACAATGCTCTTCCGGTGACTCAGACTTTCTTGGGAAATGAGCAGGAACAGGAGCGTGCTGGAAAACAAGCTTCATGGAAGCTAAAGCCTTTTTTCAACTGTTTAAATTTTTTATTTGATTTTATGTTTGATGCCCAAAACAAACATTTGTATGATTTTTGCATCATTTCCCCACGTAGCCAGGCCTCAGATCAGCAGAGGCTGAGTTTACCTGCCGCACCAGAATGCTAACCTCATTGAGTCAACATTATTAAGAAGATATTTGACATGAACATTATTGAGAAGAGCTTTGCCTAGTGTTACAAAAGGCAGGATATTGTCTGGAGTCTAGCAAGAAAATGAGCCAAGATATGCCAGACAGAAACAGACAATATTTAACAAAGGTCTTAATTCACAAAAGTGTTGGGAGGTCAAACATGGTGAGGTGATCAAGAAATTAGTCACAGTAAGAAGTCACAGTCTTTCTTAGGAAAATAGCAAGAGTCAGAACCCAGCATTGGAAACGCCTACAAGAAGCACCCAGTCAGAAGAGAGAAACTGTAGAGCAAATTTCCCTTTGCTATCCCATCTTTCAGTTCCTTGGTCTCTTCAAAGTCTTGTATTGGTTCAGCCGTGGGGTTGGGACGAAAGGAGCCCCCTGCAGTGTGGCAGCTATGGGAGGTGCCCAAGCCAGGCTGGACCCAATGCTGGGGACTCAGGCCGTGGTCATTGCCACCACATGGTGACCAAGTTGTAGGCTTTGGGCAGCCAGTGCGTCCATTGGGCGCCAGGCTCTGCCTCCTGGCCGCCTGGCAGTGAGCTCTGAAGTTTTTAGGGTATGTAATTGCTGCGTAGGGACATCCATAGATAAGGCCACTGTGAGTATAGATGAGGGATAAATTCTGGGTGACTCCCAGCAAGATGGTCACAGAACTTTCCGGCAAGCGTGGGGACTGAGATCTGGTGGTTTGGAGCGGACAGCCCATAAGATCTATTAGGGCCAGACTGATTGACCAGCCCAAATGAGAAACCTGAGATGGACTATGTAGAGCATCACTGACTACCACATACCAGTTCACACAAACACTATGGCTGTGGGCCTATCTATCAGTGCTAGGTCCAGTACCTGACTGATTGGTGGAACAAGGGTATGGGCCACACCTGACAAGGTCAAGACACTAACCAGCACACGAGAGAACCAGGTCCAGGGTTAGATTCTGTGGGGAAGTGAGGGCTGAACCCTATAGAAATACAAGTCCCCCTGGTTAGCTCACAAGCTGCAGTGGTGATGGACTGACTAGGTATGACCATGGAACCGGCCATCATTTACAGGTAAAGGAATCAACAACAGTGTGGCTGGTCAAGGCAGCAGCACCCGAATGTGCATCATAAAACAGGATGTAGGGTGGGCCAAGTACAACTGGAAGGGGGCAGACTGAGCAGGACAGAGAAAACCTGAACTCACAAGCAAGAACAGAAATCAGGATGGAGCACAGGTCATGCCAAGCTAGGCTCTTACACCTACTGGTCTACATGAGCCACAGATACTAGGCCACAGCATGGAAGGCAAAGGCTGAGACAAGTCAGGGGCTTAACCAACTGGATCAGACCAAACACTGGCATGTGCGTAATCTAGGGCTGGGAATAGGTCCAGTTGGGAAGCTGTGAGAGTACACCCTTGCTGGGTTGGGGTTCCCACAGGGTAGAGCAGGGGCTGGAGTGGGGATGAATTCTGCTCTGGATATGGCTCAATCTCCCTTGGCACAAGCGTGAATGGAAGCTGGGTGCACCTAACCAGTCTAGACTCCAGCACCATCTGGTGCTCTGGAGAACCTAGATAGATGTAGGACAGACTAGGCTAGGTCTCTGCCCCTACTGAGCTATGTGTGAGCAGAGTCTGGGTGTGGACGAGCCTTGGCTGGGCTAAAACATCCAACAGTAAGAACCAGAATAGGTTGAAGGCCAGTCAGGAAAGGCCACTGTTCCTGCTAGGACAGGAGGTGGACTAAGTAGGACTAGTCCATGGACCTACCGGTATGCGCAAGATCTGACACAGGGAGAGGTTCTGATGGAGGAGCTTGGCAAACTCCTCTGTCGGTACACAGTCCCTGCAGGTGAGTGCAAGAGCCATGATAGGGAGCAGCCCAGACCAGGCCAGGGAAAGGTACCCACTGGCATACATTTGGCATAGGTTGGAGGTGGACCAGGATGAACCAGTTCACATTACCCACTGGTGAATCCAAGCACCAGAATAGAGTGTGGGTTAGGCCAGGATTGGTTGCAATACATACTAGTACACATTATAGCTGGGACTTGGTACCTGCTGGGTTGGGCTAGGCTGTAACCCCTACCAGTGTCAGCTGGAATTGGGGGTGGGCCAGGCTCAGCTATGCTACATCACCCACTGGCAAATGCCGAGGTGATGGGGGCCATGCCAGACTGGCTGCAGTGCCCATCCAGCACATGAGGGAACTGGGAAGGGAGGGGCAAAGCCGGCAGGGGGAATGTGGAGGGTCCCCCTGCTGAACCGCCTGAGTTGGGATGGCGGCAGACCAGACCAGGCAGGGCTATAATACCTGTGGCCCTCATGTGAGCTAGACCAGGGAAAAGCCAGGCTGGGCTGACTGTTCCTACTAGTGCAAGCATAAATTAGAGTGGGTGAGGGTCTATTGGGTTTAGCCGCAGCATCAGCTGGCGGATGCTGGCACTGGGGGGCTAATTCTGTCAAATTAAACTGCAGAACCTCCTGGAGAGTGCATAATCAGGCAGTGGGAGTGGCTTAGAAGGGAAATAGTGGGCACCTCCGTCTTGGGTTGCCACTCCCACTGGAGAGCATGAAAATCAGGACGGGGGCAGCAGTGGCTAGACAGAGCAGCACCAGCCAGTATGGGTGTGGGTGTGGGCTGCATGGTGGAGCTGGTTGGGTTGAACTAGGCTTCAATGCCCATTGACATGTATGAGAGCTGAATGTGGGACAGACTGAACAAGTCTGTGGTACATAGTGGCAAGCATGGGAACCAGGGCAGGGGGCAGGCCTGATGGGGGTTATTGTGGGTTGCTTGACTAGGCTTCATCTCCCACTGGTTTGTGTGAGGGCCAAGTGTGTGCTGGGCAGAGTCAGGCTGGACTGCATCACCCACTGGTTTGTGTGGAAGACAGGGCTGGAGATAGAACTGACCCAGCAATTGCAAGGATCAGCATGTGCATAAGCTGATTGAGGCGATGGACTGTGCCGGACCCTGTATTGGCAGGCACACCCAAGAATCAGGTCTGGAATCACCTCAGATGAAGTTTCTTTTCTCCAACTGAACTGCTGATCTCAGAACCCCAACCTGAAGAGAATATGTCAGCCAGTGAATTCTGAACGGATTTCATCATGCTTGGAACGGCAAGATTGTCAACAACTCAGAACTGTTGAGCTCTCAAAACTGCTTTGCAGGACCCTCGGAGCAAGCCCCACGTCGGGGACCTGGGATGGGTGGGAGGCCGGGTGGGGCTTCTTCCTTTGTTTCTCCCATACCTCAGATACAAGGGGTGGGGAATTGATATTTTTGTGGAAACAATGGTCTTACCCTCTTTCCTGCAGCTCTTGACCCTTTGGGCTCTAATCAACTAAGTAAGATTATCAAAATAAAAAATATATATGTTAAAAAAAAACTCTGGTATCAATTGGCTCTATTCATTAACCACTTTCCAAGAAAGCAAAAAATGTTAACTTGCGAGGTTTTTCCCTCTGCTACAGAGGAAGAAGCAAAAATACTGACAACGTAAAATATAAAATAACAAATGGGCAGCAGAGTTAGGTTCACTTCTTTAGCCCATTCCCCTTTCTTGCATAATACTAAGAAGCTAAAGCTTTGAAAGCAGGATTGAAACAAAACCAGAAGTGAAGGAAGCCGTCTGCTGCGGTGATGCCAAGCACCGAGCAGTGCTGTGTGTCTCAAGCAGGGTGTCGCTCAGATGCAGCTGATCAGAAGAACCAGCGTCTGGCTGGATCTCCCCCAGGTAGCTGACGACTTAACAAGAAAACACAGGATTGCAACAGGCGGGTATCTGACTCAAACCACTAACTAGGAACTCCAGTCCTTCCCTGCCTTTCCGTGTCAGAGCAGCTGTAAAGGAATTCTTGAACCTGCTTTATCAAGCAGTAAATCACGAGGCTCCATCCCTGAAGCGGTGTTGCTCCATCCCTGGGAGGAAGGAATGCTAGGAAGAGAGGGAAAGAGAGAGAGAGAGAGAGAGAGAGAGAGAGAGAGAGAAAGGGCAAGGAGTGTCAGCAGAGACAGCCCGTGCGGGCTTCCCCATGTAGTCCGTTAGCCTTAGGTCACCCCTTTTTGTCCCATCTCATCAGGCCATGGTGTCCATGTCCCAATCACATCCCACGGATGGGGTTAGGGAGCTGGGTGGTACCTCGCCCTGCCCACTGTGCCCTCTGTGCCCTGGGAGCTGGCATGGTTGGCCTCACCAGCTGGAAGTTGTGCCATCTGCCCACAGTGAGCCTGTGGTTCCATTTTACCAGCAGCAGGGGCTCACTTCTTGTCTAACATATTTTGCTAATTCTTGAAATAGATATAATACTTTTTACTTATTTCTATTCATCACACTTAATGACATTTACATTTTATAGTCTATGTATACATAAATACATACTTATGTATTGCATCAAAATATTTGTATAACAAATATGTATAGTTATTTTATTTAAATCAAGTTGTTCACATGTTATATTATTTGTTATTTCTGTTGTGATGACTTGTGATTCTTTTTTTTTCCTACCCAGCCTCTAGCATTTTTTCTTAGAAGATTCATTTATTTTTATTGGAAAGGAGAGATAGATCGAAAGATCTGTCTGCTGGTTCACTCCCTAAATGGCTGCAAGGGCCGGAGTTGAGCTGATCTGAAGTCAGGAGCCACTTCCAGTTCTCCCACCCAGGTTTAGGGTCCCAAGGCTTTGAGCCACTCTGTTGCTTTCCCAGGCCATAATCAGGGAGCTGGATGGGAAGTAGAGCAGCCAGGACATGAACTTGTACCCATATGGAATGCTGGCACTTGCAAGGTGAGATTTAACCATTGGTCCTTTGCAGAGCCTAGGGATTATATAATTTTACGAAGAAATGCTGCTATCCAACATCACATACCCTAGGGGAACTATGTAGTGAAAGCAAGGCTCTATTGATACAGCAAACTCTTTGACACTCCAACCTGTGGCAGTCACTGCCTTGATTTGTCTGTAGGCATGGACACCAAGGTGAGCATCCTGCTCCCACCACCTGCCCCGCTTCCACCAGTAGAGAGAGCAAGACTTTTTCAAGGCTAGGTGCGTTTTTGAGCACTCAAGCAATCCCATGAGAGAACTATTTTAATAGTTACAGATCATGAGAGAATGAAGCTGGTTGATACTTAGCACCAGCTTGCTGAGTTAATGAGAATTGACAGTGTGGAAATGATGGCTTCGTGCCTCACCCTTCCTACCTCCTCCCGCCATTTCAAGTTATTTGAAAGCGCTCAACCCACTCTGAGGCTCCCTGAGTGCCCTATCCTGCCCCACCCCGCCCCTTCTGCCTCCAAATTAATTGACAGCAGGGAAATGGCTCCAGAGACTGGGTACCTGGCCCCTCTTGCCTCCCACCAAGGAGTTTAAGTTAATTGACTACACAGAAACTTTGGGCTACTGCAGCTCCCTTCCTGCCTCCTGCCACTTAGTTAACTGGATGTGTGGAAACTGTGTTTCTACTGAGTATCTCTCAATCTGGAGAATGAAGCTTAAAAACCCCTATGGCAACAGGTCGCAGTGGTTCCTGGAGTGTAGCAGGAGCTGCTGACACCAAATTTGACCAATAAAGACTCCTCCTAACGTCTTACACTTGGGCCCAGTGTGATCGCTCCCACATTCAGCAATGAAAGGGACAGAGATCTTCCATCCATTAGATCACTGCCCGAATAGCCACAATGGCCAGAGCTGGGCCTGTTCAAAGCTGGGAGTCAATAAATTCCAGGCCTTCCACATGGATACAGAGGCCCAAGGGCTTGGGCCATTCTCTGCTGCTTTCCCAGGCCATAAAGCAGGCAGCTGGATGGGATGTGTAGCAGCTGGAACTAGAACTAGCACCCATATGGGATGCTGGTGCTGTTGCAGAGTGCGAGAGGTCATACTGGACCCAAGTGTAAGATGTTAGGAGAAGTCTTTGTTACCCAAACTTGATGACAGCAGCTACTGCTGCACTCCAGGAGCCACTGTGCCAAGCTGCCAAAGTCGGGGGGGGGGGGAGTTAAGTTTTCATCCTCCAATCAGATTGAGAGCCACACAGTAGGAACAATTTCCAGAGCCCAAAGCTTTCCTGTAGTTAATTAACCTAAGCTGGCACAATAGGAGGAGGGGCCAGGTGTGCAGAGCTTCCAGAGTCATTTCCGCCTGTCGATTGTTCTGAATGGTGGAAGGCAGGAGAGGCAGGGCGCACACAAGGAGTCTCTGAAGTTGGTTTCAAGTCTTCAGTTGACTTGAATGGTGGAAAGGAGGTAGGAAGGGCAGGGTGGGAAACCCCATTTCCGCACCCTGTTTGCTGTCAATTAATCTGACAAGTAGGTGTGAGGCATGAATGGCTGCACCCCATCACAGGTGCCACAGGCAAGGAATTGGCCTGATAAGCCACCACACCAGCCTCTTACAGGTTGTTTTTCAGACATGCATCTTCTGCACACTTAAGCACAGTGCAGTGCAACTCAACTTCCACATGCCGTGGGAAACCAAGAGTCATGTGTCTTGCTCGAATTGCCGTGTACAAAACCCAACTCTCACCACCTCCGAGAAAGGCCCACAGCATTCTCTGTAAGAAGCTGATAAACATGGGTACTTCTCTGAGTTCTGTGGGTTGCTGAGCAGGGGCCCGAGGGGACCTGGACTTACAGCTCATAGCTTATGAGCTCAGGTGAAGCAACATCCCTGCAGGTCCTTCCAATTGTGCGGTGGGCTGAAGTCTCCAGGGAGAGAGATGCATTCAGCAAGGGAACACGGAACTGGTGCCTGCTGAAGACCGGTATGTGAGGGCCAAAAGCTCATGCTTCCTGGGTCAGAAGTGACAGCTGTGAGAGTCTGAGGGGAAAACTGAGCTGAAGTTTGCTTCCTATGTCTTTGAAATAATCTCTTTACAATGAAAATAAATGCTGTCTGTATTGTGTATACATGCTATCTCTTTCCTGTTGGTTTTTTCTCTTGAGATACCCTGCGTGGCATGATGCAGCAAGAGGGAGCACTTCTCTGCAGACAGGGGGATCTGGACCTATGAGGGCAGTGTTGAGTGCAATGCAACTCTGAAGGCCAAGGCAAGACAGCAGCCTGTCCTGGGGTATGACCACCCTCTCAGGGGTCGGAGGAGTCTAAGACATTCAGAATGAGAAACAGACTTGGGTGTAAGTACCTGATGAAGATGAATATAATCCTAGAACAAACCCGAAGGCGTTACTAGGGAAGGGACGGAGGGAGGATCATAGAGACCCAAGGGTAGAAAAAGTTGAGGGGCTCCTCCTTTTTGTTGTTGTTGTTGTTTTCTCCCCATAAAGATGTATTTGAAAGGCAAAATTATAGAGGGAGAGATCTTCCATCTGCTGGCCCACTCCCCACATGTCTGCAAAGGCCAGAGCTGGGCTTGAAGTCCATCTGGGTCTCCTCCATGGGTGGCAGGGGCCTAGCACTTGGGCCATCTTCTGCTGCTTTCCCAGCTGCGTTAGCAAGGAGCTGGACACGGAGTGGAGGAGCCAGAACTCAAACCAGTCCTCAGGTGGGATTCTGGGTCCTGCTGCACCACAGTGCCCCAGCCCCTTAAGGGTGGCCTCAGATAGCTGTAACAGCCTCTGGGGAGTGTGACCTGAGTGGTGTGGGTGGGGACTGTGATTCAGAGCCTATTCAAAGCTGCCAGGGGATTCTATAGGTGTTGCCAAGACTAGAGACCCGCAGCCAGGGTGACCAGGTCAGACTTTCCAGGCAGCCTGCAATCATCATACTTTCAGATGGAGAAGCAGGTGTGTGTCAGCCCCAGTTGGACAGGCTTGGCACAGTCAAGAGAAATGGGAGGGTTGTTCAGGACTGCGCATGGCGAGTGACCCAACGAAAGTCACTCAACTGCAGAGGAGAACATGAGCAAGATGATTCAGCAGCTGGTGTTGTGGGCTGACAGGGTTACTGATTGACAACTGTCCCTTGGACCAGAAACGTAGCTGTATGCATAAATACAGAAAGAGGCGTGACAGCAGGGACAAAGTGAGAATCAGTAGCAGCCAGAAGCTTGAGGAATCGAGCCAAGGAGCAGCTGAGCCCTCCAGACCCTCACCTGAGTGAGGCAAGGGTACGGTGTACTCAGAGACAGCATCTCAAACCTCAAGCCTGCATCAGAGTCCCATGAAGGCTGGGGGAATTCGTTGCCAACCTCTAGCTAACAAATGTCCTTGACGTGTGACATGCAGCCCCCTAAGGTACCAGGCACTTGTCTCAGTGGGTCAGGAAGCCAAGTGTAGCTCCAACTAATTGAGCTCTGAGTTTCTCATGGGGTTACAGCCACGTCTACATCCTCTGCAGGTGTGGTGTGGTGGCTGGGCAGGGAGACTGGCCGCATATCACCTGTGATATGATGCTGGGATTCGTGCAGTGGGTGTGGATGACACAAAGGTGTGAAGAGAACAGCTCCCCTGTCAGCAAGGCCGCGAGGAGCTTCCAGCTATAAAGCAGGGCCTGGTAGATGTCTTTCCAACCACCTTGATGCAATTTTACCCCCTTTGCATGGACACTCAACCTCCCTGCTAAGAATTCTGTAACTCATTAAGACATTGTTTGTCCCTGTGAGATGTTTTTTGCCATGGATGTGAGCCTGGGAGTTAATATTACTGATAACGTTTCAGTGAGTGGACATTAAGCAATTTACACACAGGGGTACAATTAAGCCCCTACCGTTTCTGCACAGCTGATTGTGTGTCTACTCATTGCACCGGAATCTCACACAGACATGTAGCATGCCTTCTGGGAAATGGATTGATAAATATTCTAAAAATTAATGCAAGTGAAGGGAGTATGAGCTGAAACTACTATTGGGATAAATAGTTACTGTGACTTCAAAGAATTCTGAGTCCCACAGTTCGATTGAGGAGATCCCCAAAGAAACTTCGTCTGACGTGATCCCAGACCTGATTCTTGAGTGTGCTTGCCAATACAGGGTCCGGCACAGTCCATCGCCTCGATCAGCTTATGCATATACTGGGCTTTACAATTGCTGGGTCAGTTCTATCTCCAGCCCTGTCTTCCACACAAACCAGTGGGTGATGCAGTCCAGCCTGATTCTGCCCAGCACACACTTGGCCCTCACACAAACCAGTGGGAGATGAAGCCTAGTCAAGCAACCCACAATAACCCCCATCAGGCCTGCCCCCTGCCCTGGTTCCCATGCTTGCCACTATGTACCACAGACTTGTTCAGTCTGTCCCACATTCAGCTCTCATACATGTCAATGGGCATTGAAGCCTAGTTCAACCCAACCAGCTCCACCATCCAGCCCACACCCACACCCATACTGGCTGGTGCTGCTCTGTCTAGCCACTGCTGCCCCCGTCCTGATTTTCATGCTCTCCAGTGGGAGTGGCAACCCAAGACGGAGGTGCCCACTATTTCCCTTCTAAGCCACTCCCACTGCCTGATTATGCACTCTCCAGGAGGTTCTGCAGTTTAATTTGACAGAATTAGCCCCCCAGTGCCAGCATCTGCCAGCTGATGCTGCGGCTAAGCCCAATAGACCCTCACCCACTCTAATTTATGCTTGCACTAGTAGGAACAGTCAGCCCAGCCTGGCTTTTCCCTGGTCTAGCTCACATGAGGGCCACAGGTGTTATAGCCCTGCCTGGTCTGGTCTGCCGCCATCCCAACTCAGGCTCTTCAGTGGGAGTGGCGGTTCAGCAGGGGGACCTTCCACATTCCTCCTGCCGGCTTTGCCCCCTCCCTCCCTGGTTCCCACATGTGCTGGATGGGCACTGCAGCCAGTCTGGCATGGCCCCCATCACCTCGGCATTTGCCAGTGGGTGATGTAGCATGGCTGAGCCTGGCCCACCCCCAATTCCAGCTGACACTGGTAGGGGTTACAGCCTAGCCCAACCTAGCAGGTACCGAATCCCAGCTATAATGTGTACTAGTATGTATTGCAACCAATCCTGGCCTAACCCACACTCTATTCTGGTGCTTGGATTCACCAGTGGGTAATGTGAACTGGTTCATCCTGGTCCACCTCCAACCTATGCCAAATGTATGCCAGTGGGTACCTTTCCCTGGCCTGGTCTGGGCTGCTCCCTATCATGGCTCTTGCACTCACCTGCAGGGACTGTGTACCAACAGAGGAGTTTGCCAAACTCCTCCATCAGAACCTCTCCGTGTGTCAGATCTTGCGCATACCGGTAGGTCCATGGACTAGTCCTACTTAGTCCACCTCCTGTCCTAGCAGGAACAGTGGCCTTTCCTGACTGGCCTTCAACCTATTCTGGTTCTTACTGTTGGATGTTTCAGCCCAGCCAAGGCTCGTCCACACCCAGACTCTGCTCACACATAGCTCAGTAGGGGCAGAGACCTAGCCTAGTCTGTCCTACATCTATCTAGGTTCTCCAGAGCACCAGATGGTGCTGGGGTCTAGACTGGTCAGGTGCACCCAGCTTCCATTCACGCTTGTGCCAAGGGAGATTGAGCCATATCCAGAGCAGAATTCATCCCCACTCCAGCCCCTGCTCTACCCTGTGGGAACCCCAACCCAGCAACGGTGTACTCTCACAGCTTCCCATCTGGACCTATTCCCAGCCCTGAATTACGCACGTGCCAGTGTTTGGTCTGATCCAGTTGGCTTAGCCCCTGACTTGTCTCAGCCTTTGCCTTCCATGCTGTGGCCTAGTATCTGTGGCTCATGCAGACCAGTAGGTGTAAGAGCCTAGCTTGGCATGACCTGTGCTCCATCCTGATTTCTGTTCTTGCTTGTGAGTTCAGGTTTTCTCTGTCCTGCTCAGTCTGCCCCCTTCCACAACCAGCCTTCCGATTAGGCAATCTTTGGAGCTACTTTGCCTAGCTTGCCTGACCCCAATGCCTGGACCATGTGATCATCAGTGAGAGTTGTCACTCACCAGGGAAGTTTCCCAAGTTCCTCCACTTGAACCACTCCTAGACCCAGTTCTTATACATGCCAATGGGTTTTAGCCCAGTGCCCGGCACAGTCTGGTCTCCATTTGGCCATGTATGAGCTGTTGAATGTTGCTGCTGGCCCACCCCACACTCTGTTTTAGGATGCACATTCGGGTGCTGCTGCCTTGACCTGCCCAGACTGTTGTGGGTTCCTTTACCCAGGAGTGATAGCAGGTTCCATGGTCACACCCAGCTCAGCCCTTCACCACCCCAACCCGAGCTAACCAGTGGGACTAGTATTTCTACAAGGTTTGTCCCAGACACGCCCCACAGAATCCACCCCCGTACATGGTTCTCTCGTGTGAGATATGCTTTTAATTATTGCTTGGTGTTTATGGGGTTATAGAGCCTAGAGGGATTTAATATTGAAAACTTTTTTCTTGGATCTTTTGTTTTTCCCTTGTGACATACTTCTCCCATTAAATGATGGGCAAGTTGTGGAAATAGAAATGTAGTAGAAATGTATTACTGATTAGCAGGTAATCACATGTGTCTTGGCCTTGAAGTACTGGCTGTCACTCCATGGTTGCTACTGAAGAATGAACAATGGTTAGCCTTGAAGAATATAAATGTAGTATTTTGCAGAATTATCTTTAGGGGCACCTGCTTAACCATGAAGTACAAATAGAACGTCCCCTTAGTCATGAAGGCCCAAGGCCTTAGGACCCTGCACCTGCATGGGTGACCCAGTGGAAGCTCCTGGCTTCAAATCAGCTCATCTCTAGCTGTTGCAGTCATTTGGGGAGTGAACCAGAGGACACAACATCTTTCTCTGTGTATCTCATTCTCTCATATATCTGCCTTCCCAATTAAAAAAAAAGTGATGACAAGGAGATGGAAGTGCTAAATGTAGTGGTCTGTCAGGACAGGTTTTACAAATGTCTTAAAACATTACTCTATATTCCACCAATATGTACCAGTATCCTGTTAATTAAAAGAAAAAGTATAAAACCCTGTGAGTGTAAAACGAAGAATGCAAGGGGCTGGCTTTGTGACGCAACGGATTAAGACACTACCTATGGTGCTGGTACTCCAGTTTAGCTCTGAGCTAAAGTGCCTGAGAAAGCAGCAGGGGGTGGTCCAAGTGCTTGGACCCACATGGGAGACCTGGATGGAGTTTCAGGCTGGCTCAGGTCTATCTGTTGTGGTCACTTGCAGAGTAAGCCAGTTGATAAAAGATTTCTCTCCCCTTGCAACTCTGCCTTTCAAATAAATAACATTATTTTAAGATTTGCTTATTTTACTTGAAAATCAGTTGCAAAGAGAGAGTGGGGACATTGAGATAGAGACCTAGAGAGATCTTCCATCCACCTTCCCTAAATGGATTTAACGACCAGAGCTGGGGAATCTGAAGCCAGGAGAAAGAAGCTTCCTCCTGGTTTTCCAAGTGGGTGCAGGGATCCAAGCACTTGAACCAACTTCCACTGCTTCCCCAGCCCATTAGCAAGAAACGCATTATGAAATGGAGCAGCTGGAACACAAACCAGTGCTGTATGAAATGCCAGCATGTTTACCACCATAAGCCTGTTCACCACCACATCAGTTCCAATAAACATTTTTAAGATAGCAAATAATAATTAAAAACAACAACAAAAATAAAACCTCTTCTGACTCATTTGGAAAACTGAAAGACAATTTCTTTCTTCCTCTTTAGTCAGGGAGCACAAATGGGAAACCCAACATTCTGTGCCTGAAGAACGGTGATTGGCCCACAAACTACAAGGCCAGAGGAAGCGCTGGGTCAGGCTTGTTGCAGGGACAAAAACAGTGACTGTGCCTGCTCCTTGCTGCTTTTTCAGCTTAGCTGTTAAGACACTGCACCCCATACTGAAGTTCCCCAGGCTCAATGCCTGACTATGGCGTCCAATCCATTTCTTGCCAGTGCAGACCACAGCAGGTAGCGGTGATAGTAATTGGATGCCTGCCATCCCAGCGGGTGACCTGGGTTGAATTGCTGGCACTCAGCTCTGGCCCCTGCCTCACCCTGAGAGCGGAGGGCACTGAAAAGTGAGCCAGCAGGCAGGCACTCTCTCTTTATCTTTCTGCTGGCAACATGGAAGTTTATTTTGCTAAAAAAAAAAAAAAAAGAAAAAGAAATCCATACCTTTTTTTTTCAGAATGCGCATTCCCCACAACCTGTTTGAGGACTGCTGTCTGCATGAATTTCAAAGGCATTTGGCCCCTAAATAAACTTAGCATGCTACTTTTCCATGACCTTTCTGAAATCCCTGCAGTGCACATGCCCAGGGTTCCTCCCAGAGCCATCACTGTTCCCTCCTGGGGTGTTCATGCCCAGGGACCCTCCCAGAGCCATCACTGTTCCCTCCTGGGGTGTCCATGCCCAGGGACCCTCCCAGAGCCATCACAGTTCCCTCCTGGGGTGTCCATGCCCAGGGACCCTCCCAGAGCCATTACTGCTGCCCCCAGGGGAGCACATGTGCAGCAGGCTGGAGTCTAGGGTGTGGCCGACTTCGACTCGGGCATTCTGAGGAGAGACGTGGGGTGTCCCAACTGGCATCTTCATTGTTTAGGAAAATATCCACCCTCTAAACACATTGAGAAAACCAAAGATTTAAAAAAAAAAAAAAAAAAAAAGAGTGACCACTTTATTAAAGTGTCATAGTTGGCAAAAAAGCGGGAACAAAGAAAAGGAATCAGCCAGACTGAAGAAACTGACATGTGATGCTATAGGGAACTACTGCAAGATTATGGCTCCTTGAAGCAGGATCTGGAAGTTTCCTAGACTTTTAAGATGATCACTTATTTGCTTGAAAGGCAGAGATAGACAGTCAAAACTCTGGCACCTGCTGGACCCCTCCCCTGGTGCCTCTGACAGCAGGGGCAGGGCCCGGCCAAAGCCAGGAGCCCAGAACCCAGTCCAGAGCTCCCCTGTTCCCTTGGAAATCCGATCTCCCTGTAAACAAATGGGATCCGCTATCTGGCTGAGTCCACACAGAGGCCTGGCCCCAGACCCTGGACGCCACCCCCACAGTTCCTGCAGCTCAAGGCCTGGGTTCCCAGCTCCTCATTGCTCTAATATGTCCTGGGTCTCTGACACCTAGGTCCCTGCTTGAGATCTCCACCAGCAGCTGGAACAGGACGCAACAACCAGTGTTGGCGGTGGGTGGGGTAATGGGGGACACTGGCTGTAATGATTGTATTGGGGGGGGTGAGTGTGTTGGCAGGTCTTCAGAATAAGGTGGGCTGCTCCAAAGGTGGTTCTCTACAGGGCTGGCTGCACAGGCCAGACACCAGTTCACCGGCAACACTCCATCAGCCACCTTCCCTGCTCCCCACATACCTGTAGGCCCACAGAGCCCCCAACCTGGACTGCGGACCTCCCCAGCCACATGCTGAGACAAGCCTTCCCTCCAAAATAACTTATCCCGGGCATTTTGGTTCAGGAAGTAACAAAAGGCCGACTAACACAGCAAGAGCTGATGCTGTTTTTTATTCAGTGCAGTTGAGGCAGCACACATGCACCACATGGCAACGCACTTGGTAAGCAAGGAAAGATGAGAACAAGGGTGGAGCCACTCAGCTCTTCAAAACCTGCCTTGTCCAGCCTGCCAGCGGGGCCAGGGGCGCCTGTGGATGACGGGGTGGGCACTGGGAACAAGGGTGGGCACTGGATGGGGCAGCAGGCGAGGTCAGGGCTGCCGCAGATCCCCTAGGCATTCTGGCAGCGGGAATTCAACATGGAGATCTTGTTCAGCCAGGGCACACTGTAGATCTCAAAGGAGCACAGCAGTCTCTGTGAAAGGAAGAGACAGGTGGCTGATGATGCACACAGATGCTCATGCAGATGATCAAAGTGTGGGAGGTCCCGGGAAGGGGGGACTCTATGGGAAGGGGGCAGCCTCGGTCCTTCCTCTCCACCACCCCCCCACCGCCACCCCCGCCTAGCATCATCCTCCGCAAGGCTGCCCAGGGCCCTAAGAGCAGGCCGGCTCCAGGAGGGGTACAGAGGGAAGACCCCAGAGGGCAGGAGGAGGTGGCAAGGGGTTAGCTGTGCTCCCCACCAAATCAACCTTGCAAGAGCTGGCAAGGACCACAGAATAAGCAGGTAGAGGAATGAGAGGGGGCAGCCTCAGGGCGCTGAGCCGCTCACAAGCTCTAATCCCTCCCCTAGTCTGCTCAGCGGGGCTGTGGGGCTGTGAGCAGATGGCCAAGGCTGGGATCACACACAGCTCCCTCCTCTCTTCCTGGCAGCACTCCTGCAGCTGCCTCCCCCAGTCCCACAGATAAGCAGCCCTGCCCTCGCAGTGCCCCAATTCCCAGGCTGGGCTCCCCCAGCAATCCCAATGCATCACATGCACCCATTCCCCTATGCCCCTCTACACACAACACACACCTCCCTGTGTGCAGCCCACCTCTCCCCCCACCCAGCACTGCATGTTGGGTCTCTCCCTTCCCCAACTGCCATCAGGCACATACCCTCTGCATCTCAGGCTGCTCGTGGAAGGGACAGTCGGCCAAGTTCGGCTGCGATTTGGTGCACGTGGTTCGGCCTAGCTCTACATCCAAGTAGTATTTCACGCCAGCAACGATCTGCATGTGTGCAAAGAGCCAGAATCACCAACACTCCCCATGGGTTCACACACACACACACACACACAGAGTCACTCTGTTGCTGGCCAGGGCAGCCCCTGGGTTCCTCTCTGTCAGTCACTCTGTTGCCGGGCCCGGAGAGCCCCTGCAAGTACAAAAAGCAGCGGGGACAGTTTGGGAAAGGGGCCCTGTTGTTGCGCACCATTAGAACGGAAGGCAAGCAGGGTGCGGGCTGACTTTGACAAGTGGCTTTAAAGAGGTAGAGGGAGGCCTTGTTTTCTGACGGTGCACCCCGGGGCGTTTTACTCTCAAAATGTAAACAAGTGGGAGGTAGGATGGAGCCAGGCGAAAGATCTTGAGTAGTACTCTGCAACATTTTGACCACTGTCGGCCTTGCAAATTCGAAATGAAGTCAGGTTAGAAATCTCTTGAAACTATTTAGGGGCAGGCCTGGAGGACACAGCAGTTAAGAGTCGTTTTTCTTCCGACACCCACGGTGAGCCCCGCTGCTCACCAGGCAGGACAGGACAGAGCCAAACCCTGACTCCGCGGCGCCTCCCGATGCCGAGCGCGTGGACGCAGATTAAGACGCCAAGCGCCGGCTTTGCTCGCCAAGCAGGATTCCAGATCGGGCCGGGCCGGGTCGGACAGGGGCCGCCCGGGGACACGCCGGGAGGGCGCGCGGCGAGCGCAGGCGCGCTCACCCCGGGCGGCTCCCTGGACTTTGGGCCCGGCAGCGGAGGCGCAGGGAGGGCCGCTGGCCGTTCCCGCCCGCCCCAGGCCCGGGCGGCCAGCACGCACCTGCCTGCGGGCGCGCACAACCTGCACCGCGCGGCTGTGGTATGCGTCGTTGCTCCCCTTGTTGTACTCGCTGATCGCGAAGCCCACGGCGCGCTGCACGCCCTCCTCGTTCACGTCCACGTCCTCCACGCCACCCAGCCGGCGCGGCGCTTGTCTGGCACCGGCTGCGGGGCTCACGACCAGGCTCACGGCCAGGGCGCCCAGCAGGAGCAGAGGGACGCTCAAAGATCTCGCCATGCTTCGATCGGACACGCACCTACGGCAGGAGAGCTGAAGCTGCCTCCGGCACGACAGTTGGCAGGACCGAGGCGACAGTGTTTTTATGCGATGGGGACTCCGGTCCTCCCCCTGCAACCCCGGCCCCGCCCGGCCCCGCCCGGCCCGCCTCTTCCGGGCCCTCCCCGCCCGTCCTAAGCCAGCGTCCCGCCCCTCCTCCCCAGGCCAACCCCTTTCCTGTCCCTTTGCTTCTCCCCGGAGCGCCCGGATCTTAGGGCCAAAGTACTCTGGGGTGAGGGGCTTTTGCGCTTTCTCAGGGGTCCCGGGAAGACCGAGTCTGGGCTCTGTTCTGTTCTGTACTGGACTCAGGGAGAAAAGAAAGGGGCTGTGGGTTCTCTTTAAGGCCCCGTAGCCCTCAATTAGCAAATCTTTTGCGAGCTCGGCCTCTGGGCCAGGCAGTCTAGAAGCTGGGGCTGCAGGGGTGCGGAGGCGGTGGCTGAAACACGACGGGATAACAGCGCTGCCGGCGCTGCTTCTGCGTTGGCTGCTTGGAAAACATCACCCGGGTGTATTTATTGTTTATTTTCCTACAATACAGATTTATAACCATAGGGGATCAATCATCTCCCTCCCTATAACCTCTCTCATCACTTACCTCCAAGATACTACAATAACATAGTCATTCATTTCAGTTACGGGCTGACTTGATGATGCATAAATGTGTCATGGTGTGGCAGGTATGGAAACGGGAGAAAAATGTAATAACATAAAATTACAAATAATAGTAGCAAGCTTCCTGTAATTCCACAGTAAGGATGCATTCATTATTCCCCACTGTGCAAATTTCCCTTGTAGAGTTTGTAGTGTTTTTTTTCATCCTTTGGTGATCTGTGTACTGTCACATACAAGCAAGAACGCATGGTGTTCCTTGTCGGGCGGTGGCCCAAGCCCTTAGAAGCCTCCTGCTGCTTTCCCAGGGAGCAAGATTGGAGGTAGAGAAGTGAGGACAGACCAGGGATCTGAAAGGGGATGTGCAGGGTGTGGCTTAGGCAGCTCCCCGACCGTGCCGGCCCGACCTGATTTGCAAAATCACCAGAGACAGGTATAATCTCAGACATGCACAGGCACACGCGGCCGCGTCGTCACAGCCTGGGGATTCTGCCTGAGCCTCCACGGCTGCTCCTTCTGCTCTGCTGTGGCCACACCATCCCCGCAGGGCTGTTCTGCTTGTTCGTGAGCTTCTCATAACCAGCATCGTATGGGGGGCGGGCGGGGGGGACATGGGCCTGCCTGCCTCCTTTCTCCTGCCACCCCTCCCCAGTTCTGTCTGGTTAACCTCATTGCTGATTAAGAGGCTGCAGTCAGCTGGGTGTCCTAAGTGGTCACGTAGAAGCCCACAGCTGGGAGAGGGTGCAGGCCTGGGCATGAGTGGAGACGCTGGCAGAGTTTCTGGAATGCATGGTTGACTTCCTTACTTTCTTTCCTTAGCTCCACCCTCTGTGCCTGAAAATGACCACATGGCAAATGATGCGTGTGATGATGGTAGACTTTTCTGGAAACCCCAGGAGGCCCCTGGTCTCTTGGCTTGCGCCATGGGAAAAGTGAGGCCATGGCCACCAGCATAGGCCCAGGGGTGATCCCAGGGCTGGTGCCGGGTGGGCTGCATAAGCTGAGCTCTGTCAGGCAGTGACTGTATTGCTAATGAATCTTTATGTTTCAGGTTACCTCTTGCAGCCTGCTTACCATCCACTAATGCCATAGCTGAGGATAACATAACAGAGTTACAGGGCCAGCTGGCATAATGCTGGCATTGGTCACTCAGTAAACAGGACTGAGCAGGAGGCTTTGCTGGTTGGCTAAGAGAGAGTGGCGATGGACAAGGTGGGGGAAGGCGGGCCTCACTGGCCAGTGTGTTCAGAGTACAGTGGTTAACTCTGATCCAGGGAGATTGGTCGGGTCTGTATTTGTCCTAGGCAGTAGGCATATAAGGAGAGTACGTTGTATTGAGTGTATTTTAATTAAAAACAAACAAACTAACAAAACCACTTTATCTGAAAGCAGAGTTATAGAGATCTTTCTAGAGAGATCTTTCATCAGCTGGTTCTCCGTCCCATCTCCCACCGGGGACAGTAGCCCAACCATTTGCACATCCTCGGCTGCTCTCTCAGTCACATTAGCAGGGAGTTAGATTGGAGGAGGAACCTCCAGAACTAAAAGTTCTACTTCGTGGGGACACTTTCCTGTTACAGAGCCAATACCCCAGTTACGCCCTGCTAGTAGAAGCTGAAAGTCAGGCTGGAACTGGGAGGCTCCGGTGAGTGGCTTTGGTCAACTCTTGCCAAATGAATCAGACTCCCAAATCAGCCAGCTTCCCCGTCTTTTACCTGAGTTTGTAAGTCTAACGCCATGGTTTCTGCAAGACGATCCAGGGTGGAAAGCTACAGCCCACAGGACCAGTACAAACCACTGCCTCACTGATAGCTCAATGATGCCTTCTGTGGAGTTGCTAGCGGGACAGCAGGCCTGAGAGCTCCTGCCCCAATGCCACAGGGAGGCAGGCAGTACCCGCTGCAGGTGCCTCTCGGGAGAAGCAGCAGTGAGAAAAGTAGCTTGGTGCAGGAGAGGATTTGGGTGAGTCCGAGGGAAAGTGCTAGAAGGTCCTTGGTGAGCCAGGCTTGCCTCTCTGGCCAGTAGGCAGTCTGTGGTATTGCAGGGGATCTGGTGACAAAAGGGATGTGTGACATGGAGGTTGTTGCCGGGAGGCTGATCACACCTGGCTGTAGCATCATCACACAGCCCAACGAGGACATAGCACAGCTGGAGGTGAGGCACTCCCTGGCAGACAACCTACAGAGGTCTTCAAGGAAGGAGCTGGCTTGGGAAGGACGTCCTAGCCAATGCAGGGAGGGCGGGTCTTCAGGCGCCCGAGTGAGACAGGAAGAAGTTGCTTGTTCACTGGGCCCAAAGCAGTCACTGACAAGTGAGCGGTGACTTCCGGGGGTTCTGGTTAAAGTGCTCTGGTTTGGTGGCACTAGAAGGCATTGGTCAACGAAGGTGCTGTTACCCCCTTGGCTTGTATTCTGATTCTTGGCACACGTGGGTTTGATGTCACTCGGCATATGGAAGATGGCAGTTTGAAAGAAGCACCAACATCATCAAGTCTGATTTGTTTCGCAGAAGTACCCACAGCCCATTGGAGCCTCGTCGTGTGCCTGGGGCAGCTGCTGAAGTGGCCCAGGTATGCTGGGGAGAGACCACCTGCTTGGCTTAACGACCTTTCTTGGGCACAGAAATTAGCACTGCAAGGGGTGGTCCCCTTTACCCCTCAGAGTTCTGGCCTTTCAGCTTCTACTTAGCAGGAGATAACTGGGTATTGGGTTTGTAACAGGAATGTGTCCCCAGATGGAAAGGTTAGAAATAAAAAGATCAAATAAAGGGCCTGGCACAGTAGCCTAGTGGCTAAAATCCTCATCTTGCATGCACTGGGATCCCATATGAGCAACTCCAGTTTGTATCCTGACTGTTCCAGTTCCCTTCCAGTTCCCTGCTTGTGGTCTGGGAAAGTAGTTGAGGACGGCCCAAAGTCATGGCACCCTGCACCCACATGGGAGTCTCAGAGAAATCTCCAGGTTCCTGACTTCAGGTAGGCTCAGCTTCGTGGCCACTTGGGGAGTAAACCAGTGGATGGAAGTTCTTTCTCTCTATCTCTCCTTCTCTTTGTAAATCTGAGTTGCCAATAAATATAAGCCTTAAAAAAAAAAGATAATATCCAGAATATGATATTTCCGTGCACTGGGGAATGATGTTCCACCTTAAGAGGCTGGACTGAGGGCCAGTGAGTTAAGCCTCTGCCTGCATTGCCAGGTATCCCGTATCAGCACTGGTGCCAGGTCTGGCGTCTCCGCTTTGGATCCAGTTCCCTGCCAGTGAAGCTGGGAAAGCAGCAGAAGATGGCCCACATGAGAAACCTCATGGAATTTTGGGCTCCGGACTTTGGGCTCCTGATGCCATCCTGACTCCTGTAGCCGTCTGAGCAGTGAACCAGTGGATGGAAGCTCGTGCTCTCTGTCTCTCCCTCTCTTGCCAATATGCCATTCAGATAAATGAAACAAGTATTTTAAAAAGAAAGACATTCTGATGCATGCTGCCACTGGTTGGGACTCGGGCTACATGGAAGAAGCCAACACAAAAGCACAGACACTTTACCCTGCAGCAAGAGGCAGGAAGGAAATGGATGGAGCCGGGGAAGAGGGAGGATGGGGGTGCAGATGGAGCGACGGCCCCCAGCCGACCACAGAAAGGTCTGTGCTCCCTCCGCAGCATGCCTGAGCCACTGCAGCAGCCACCCCGACATGAAAAAGGCTCCACTCTGGAGCGCCCCCAGCCCACCTTTCTTCTGTCTGGGAGCAGCTCTCTGTCCTGGAGTATCTTACCTTGTGATGTCATCACGCATCATGCCTATCACTTCTTTCCTTGTGAAGTCATGTCTCACAGTGCCATTTCCTCTCTTCTCACGTGATGCCCTTCCTGACCTCGTGGTAACATTTCTTGTGCAGTCATCTCCTTTTGATATCGTCTCTGGCTTGCAATGTCACCTCTGACCCTGGAATGTCATCTCTGAGCTGGAGCTAATTAAGCTCATTTTTCAAGACTCGGGTCGTTCCCTGTGTTGTGCCGGATTTTGAAATCCCCAGAAAATCATCAAGTCCGAAGTCGGTGCTAAGGCATAAAGGCGGTTTATTCAGGTTAGCCTCGGTCTCCCAGCCACCCCCACCCCAGCCCATTTCAGGCTATTAATTATAGACTCATGATTTAGCAGGCTTCTATTGGTGGATTTGAAGCAAGCAACTTTCTTTTTTTTTTTTTTTAAAGATTTATTTATTTTTTTTTTTATTGGAAAGGGGGATATACAGAGAGGAGAGACAGAGAGGAAGATCTTCCGTCCGATGATTCACTCCCCAAGTGAGCGCAACGGTCGATGCTATGCTGATCCGAAGCCAGGAGCCTCTTCCGGGTCTCCCACGCAGGTGCAGGGTCCCAAAGCTTTGGGCCATCCTCGACTGCTTTCCTGGGCCACAGGCAGGGAGCTGGATGGGAAGCGGGGCCGCCGGGATCAGAAACGGCGCCCATATGGGATCCCAGGCATGCAAGGCGAGGACCTTAACCACTGCACCACAGTGCCAGGCCCAGCAAGCAACTTTCAAAAGCACAAATCGAGGAGCTATAGGGCGGTGAATCTTATCAAACACCAGGTACCTCCTTCCTGAGGAGTGGTCTGCCAGGTGACCTGCCAGGTGTCCTGCCGGGGTGTCACGTAGACTATCAGGCCTGGAGTTCACACAGCCCCCAGCCAAGCGATTAAGGCAGAATCACAGAAAGCAGAGAACACCTAGGTTCTTCACCTGCATGGTGACAACATCCTCTCCTGCCTGTCTCCAGGATCCCCAGCAAGGAAGCACGCCCAGGAGTGAATGGTTCAAAGGTCAGCAAAATGGCCACCCCTTTCTGAGCAAGCTTCCAGCCTCTCCCAGGGCAACCCACCCTTGTGAATTCTGACTCACAGCAAGGCCGAGCAGTGGGATTGCTGGACTACCTGGTTTTGGGGTTTTGGGGTTTTTAAGGTACTGTTTTCAGGAATAACTGTTCTGATTGACACTCCCACTGACAGTGGTTCCCCTTCCCTGTCTTGTTAGCTTTGTGTTGGTTCCAGCCAGTATGCCTGGAGTGACGTAGAATCTCATGGCGGTTTGATGATATATCAAGGGAAACATTTTAAATAATTCTTCTTGGCCATCATGGCATCAGACAGAATCTGCACTTGCATGTGTATTGCACCATTAGTTGCAGTAGCTGAGCTACAGAACCACGTAACTGGCCATCGATGGAAGAAGAGTGGATAAAGAAAAGGTCGCGGGGCCAGCACCATGACGTAACCAGTAAAGCTGCCACATGCAGTGCCAGGATCCCAGTTTGAGTCCCAGTCGCTCCACTTTTGACCCAGCTTCCTGCTAATGCACCTGGGACAAAGGATAGCCCACCTGCTTGGGCTTCTGCACCCACCTAGAAGACCCAGACAAAGGTCCTAGTTCCTGGCCTCAGACCTGCCCAGCTCTAAACATTGTGGCCATTTGGAGAATGAGACAGCAAATGAAAGATATTCTCTCTATCTCTCTTTCTTTCTCTTTCTGTAAATCTTTCAAATAAATAAATATTTTTTTTAAATAAAGAAAGAAAATGCAGTATAAATACATGATGGAGTATTATTCAGCCGTACAAGGCCTGTCATCTGAAAAGATGGAACTGGAACACATCTAGGGTAAGTAAAATCATCCTGACACAAAAAGATACATACTGCATGTCCTCACTCATAGGGAGAAGGAAGTGAAGAATGTCAGATAATGGTTAGGTTACCAGAGTCCGGGCAGGTAGGGAGAGGGGGGTTAGAGGGAGATTGGAAAACAGGTGTCAGAATATGGTGAGATCGGAAGTCTGAATGTTAGTGCTCTACAGCATAGGAGGTTGGCCACAGCTTAGGACTATTTATTACACGTTTTATACAGCACTGGAACATAGAGGCCAATGTGGTGGCATGGCTGGCTGTCATCTACCTGTAGCACCAGCATGGCATATGGGCATTGGATGACGTCCCAGCTGCTCCACTTCTGATCCAAACCCTGCCTATGGCCTGGGAAACCAGCAGATGACCGAGTCCTTGGGTTCCGATACCACACGGGAGACTCCTGGATCCCAGATTCAGACTGGCCCAGCTCTGGCCATTAAAGCCATTTGGAGAGTGAACCAAATAGATGGAAGGTGTGTGTGTGTGTGTGTGTGTGTGTGAGCGCGCATGTGTGTCCTTCTCTAGCTCTCTGTAATTCTTTCAAGTAAAAACAAATAAACTGTTTACAAAGGGTCCGGAAGATAAGGCCCCCCAAGCATTCCAACATGAAGAAAGGAGAGAGAAATGTTAATTGCCCTGTCCTGATCACCACACCTTGCAGACATGTCTCCAGCGATCTCACTGCACCACATACAGATGAGTGCTATGGGCTGATTGAAAAGGAAACAAAAATAAATGTTACAGACCCTGTCCACTGCCACCCTGGGTCCCTGTGTCCACTGCCCTGTCCGTTGGGCACTTGCAGGGAAGGTCAGCCCATCCATTCTTAGCCTGGGCCCAAGCCTGTGATCCTGGCTTAGCAGGGAAGTGAAAGAGGGAAGAAGCAGAGCTGGGCTTCAGTCCAAGCGGGGGGCAGAGATGTGTCTCCTTTTCTAGTCCCCACCCCGTCTCTGAAACAGGAACTGAAAGAGGAATGAGGCATAGGTTCTCTGGACTGGCCCAGGTCTTTATGCCACTTTGCAAGAGGGCTATGTGTTTAGCCAGATGCAAACCAAGGCCTGAACCCCACACGGGTCCTCTCTTGGCGACACATCCTCTGCCAGCGTGTCCCAGCTGCTGTGTCTTCCACACCTGACAATGCTGGTGAGTTCTCAAGTCTCTGGCCTCAGAATTGATTAACAATAAAACCCTTTTTTCTCCCCCTTTCTGTTCCCACAAAGAGAAATTTAAATTCTGGAAGGTATGGAGCTTGCACTTAGTTAAGGAGGAACTCCAGATCCAGCGCTGAAAACTCAGTCTGCGTAAGAAAGCAGAGTTCACAGCGAACCGAGCAGTATTTCCTAACCTCAGACCCCTGTTTTCATCAACTCCAGGACAGGCTCACCACACACACCAATGCCCCTGAGAAGCACAAATCAGATGAAACGTGTGTAAATGAGTATGTGAAAGTGTTGCAATTGGCAGTGATAACCCCTGGTTACTGACATCGGTCATTGTAATTAGCGATCAGCCAGCCATCTGCGAGCTGTCTGCTGCACTGTAATTGGCGAGGCACACACTTGGCTCCCAGGTGCACATGTTCTAACTTTGGGAGCATGCAGGTTTCACAAAGCATCTAGCTCTTTTCCCAGTTCCCTGAAGAACCTCCTCCTTGCCTTTCCAGCCACCCAGCCTGTTGCCCCTGTCTCTGGCACACTTCCCACTTCCACCAAAGATGAACAGCCTTGATCTGGTTTCCCTTTCTGCCTAGATGAGTGTGTGCGGTGCAACTGTCTTCCTAAAACTCCGTTTCGACATCCATACAAACTGAGTGATGCCTCCCAGGGTGGATTGGACCTTGAGTGGGGAGGAGCACATAGCAGGATGTGGTACAGCACCTGGCGATTGCAGATGATGCTAAGCTGTTCATCTTCCTGCCCTATCCTCCACTCCAGCCTCCTCCTTCCTTCCCAGCCTGTCTCCATCCAGCGTATCCCAACTTCCCACGCCTGCTCCGCCTTCTGCTGCTCACAACCTCCATCGCCAGAGATGAATCTCATGAAGTATATTTAATATCTTCCTCAAATATTTTAAGGGGGGGCGGATTTCTCTGCAACTGTATTCTATCAGGGATTTATTCAAATCAAAATCTAAAAAAAAATTTAGCAATTCCCATTCATGAACATTTTTATGTATAAGTCGATTAAAACAGACCACATAGCTTGTCACATAGACATGCACACGTGTAACAAGTAGCTCACGTTACAGGACAATAATGCACTTTCAGTAACAGCTCTTTAAAATTTCAGTGTTTTAAAATTACCAATGGCTTAGAATTACATCTTGCTCGTAGTAACCTAAGTCAATTCAGTACTTTCAGTTGGAACCTGCAGCTTAGGGTTTAACTTCAGCTTTGTCTGCAATGAATGCAACAAGTCTGCTGGAACCTGGAGGATGAAACATCCATGATTAGAATCATAAAAAACAACCAGCAAGCAGAGACTTCTGTCTATTTCACACAGCACTGGCACCATCTGGAGAATTTTACACACACTTGGACATGTTAGGCCTCCAGGCCTTTCTCATTGGGATAACAATGGTGACTAATAATGCAACAGGATCATTAGGCTTCATAAATGCGTGGACATTTGGACCAGTACAGCTTGTTATGTTAACATTTCGTTATTATAACCTATAGTGTGTACCACTTCACATCTTGGCACTACCTTTGACTTAATGCAAATAGCCTAACCAACAGTCATCTCTATAAAATGAGAGATACTTCTTCAACACTTGCAGGATGCCTCGCCGGAAATACCAAAGTCTGCAAATTTGAAAATTTTGAGCTTTTACAGGACTGTCTAGGATGCCAAGAAGGCTTAAATATCTGGTTGGAAGAGGCACAACAAAAATCGATTATTGACACAAAGTGATCACTTAAATACTTCCAACAAGCATACAATTTTTGCTGTTCTTAAACAAAGAGAACTCAAGAAAAACAGAGAACACAAAGATTTCCTCAACAAGACACAAAAAGTATATATTGGGCTTGTCACTAAAACAAACAAAAATCCTTGGATAAGAGCTAGTGCCTTGGTTTGTCTCATACCTTGAAGCAACTTAAGAATCAGAATTAAAACTTACTGGAAGTAGCTAGAAGGTATAGTCACCAATAAGATGGAAATCACTTAAAAGGAGATGTTAAAGCTGTGTTGCTTTAATGGAGGATCAGATTTTTAATTCCAGGCACCAATGATAAATATCTAGAAAATGCTGCAAGCAATATGATCAATTACACCACACATCCTTTAATAATTTTCCATTTTCCTATGGGACAAAATATCTTACAACAATGGTTTTTTTTTGTGTTTTGTTTGTTTGTTTGTTTGTTTTTGTAGATAGGAACTCATGTAATTATCCCACAACATGGAACAGTTTTACAGTTAGAAAACATCCTGACTGGTACACACAGGCACTAATATACAATAACCACTTTTGAAACTTTACCAAAGATCGTTGTAACCATGCAAATTATTCACTCACGTTAATAGAACATACAAGTTCACATGCAGAATTTGCTCCTCCTTATTAGGGCAACAAATTATAACATATTTACAACGTATACTTTGCATGATCTAAATTAACCCAAATGACCATCAGATGATCCAAGTGGAGTCTCATTCTTTGAGCATTCCAGGGATCCTTCTGGAAACCTCAAAGTCGTTTTAGAACTTTGAAGAATTCAGGGGTCCAAGTAATTTGATCACAATGAAGTACATTTAACTGTGCCTATTAACAAACACTATAGGCCAGATCTGATCGGAGTTAGGATAATATTAGAAACAGGTAGATAGCTAACTTTCTAAAGATCCAGTAAACAATAAAAAGGAAGGAAAATCTTTCAAGACACATGAAAGCTCTTTGCTGGTCAGCCGCAGTAGCACAGAAAAACCTTGCTTCAGCACGTGAACCCATTGTTTATAACAGATAAATCATGAGACAAAAAGGTATAGAATCACATACTCTTATAGCCATGGGGTCAGAGGAAATTGCAGCGAAGAGGGAAAAAAAAAAATCTGCCACATTAAAAAGGATTAATGGATTCAAGCCTCTACCGAGCTGGGATGAGGAGCCCAGTCTGGCCAGCTGTTAACTAGCAACATTCCCTTTTGTCCTGAAGACCAACAACCAAGCAGAAACAAAATGAGCTCAGGCTAGATATTTCTGATCGTGCCTGCAAGGATGCAGCCAAGAGAATGGCCAAAAGCAAGACCGAACAGGGAAGGACCAACGTGGATTCAGAAAGCCAGCTGTGTGGTCCTTCATAGAGATAGGACTGGTGGAGCAGTAAAATTACTGCAATCAAGCGATGCAAAGAGGACCCATTTAGGCTAATTCTCTCCATCCACTAGTTCGAAAGCAGATCAGGCAATGATGTAGAAAAAGAATCAGGCGCTTTCTCTTTAAGCTCTCGTGCTCACAGGAATACCCGTGCCTAAGGTGGCACCCCAAGGGGATGTCTCTGTTCAGTTCCCTTTACCAGCAGCATGCTAGAACTGGGATTCTGCCTGGTAGTTTCAGAACAGCACGTGCAGGGAGACTGAAACGAGAGGCTAAACACAGAAGCATCCCCTAGTTCTTGTATCTCCTGAGTTTGAGACCTCTCTCAAGACTCCTCAGCCAGCCTGTGGCGTGCAGACATTCACTGAAGCCCACAGGGTAAGGAGGAAGGTGAGGGGAAAATCAGCACTTGTCACCCGCTGTAGCTCAGCCTTCCACGCCTTTGGGCTGTGTTTGTCAGAATCGCACGTGCAGGGAGTGATCAGTTCCTGTTGCCAGCCCCTTGCAAGATTTGGGCCTTTGCCTGGTCAAATATATCCTGGTTTTACTACCCTTGAGTCAACAACGAGCCTGATTTTAACAATGAGCCTGAGCTTGGAGAGAGAATGTTAATCCTGGCTACTGCTTAGATTGGCAGTTCAGGTGGAAGAACGGATTAAGGGTCACTAAGCTTGCCTGACAACCGAATCCAAAAAAGACACCTCCAAGGAAAAGGAGACACTAGGGATCCTTGCTGAGGACCTAACTGCTTAAGTTCAGATCACCTACTGAGGAGCCTAGTTAGGAAGGCCACCCGCCTATAGAAGAATTATTTAAGCCCTCTTACAGACCTAACAAGATATTTAGCAAACACTGCCTAGTAAAAACCCCAAACCTGAATCCACAGGAATTGAAGAGATGTGCTGGTAGTGAGAAAACACTTTTGGGAGTGTCTAGCAGAAAGAGAAATGGAGGAGCTGTCAGTGACTGGGGCAGGTTGGGGATTCATTGAGGCACACAGCACAAGGCTCATGGCCTCGCTGTGAACTGTACCCAATCTGATCTCCCAAACTGATCTCCGTGGAAGGAAGGACAGAGGCAGATTTCAGCCCAACACCCTGGTGGGCTGTCAGAGTCTGGGATACAGTCAAGGAGCCTCCCTCCAAAATGCCAGAGAGTAGCCCTGACTTGCGACGGGCTTGATCCACAAAAAGAAACTGAGTTTGGACAGGACCAACGTTCTTGGAGCTGATATGAGAACTGCAAGGGGTGGGATCGTCCCCTTCCACGGAGATTGTGGAGGGAAGGTACTAAGCATGAGGAATCCAAGACTCAAGTGCAGTCCCCTATGGAAAGTGCTCCACAGTCCCCTGCCCATGCAGGCTCACTGGGGACTGGAGCCCAGCAGAAGGACTTTCAAAAAACACCAGCGTGTTCTTTGGCCAGAATCCTTAATCATCCCAAGCCCTTCTTCCCATCCTTCACAAGCAGCCTATCTGCAAAAAAGTGTTTTGCAGCAACCCTGCCCAGGCAGGTTCGTTAGGGACTAGAATCCAGCCTAGAGACTTTCAGAACATGCCAGGAGTGTCCGGGCCAACGTCTTCTCCCTGTTCTTCCTGAGATGCTGATCCATGGGAGGAGAAAGATCAGCACAGTGCCCCAGCTCCAGGGGACTGATCCCGCCTCACGAGCAAGCCTGGCTCCTGAGTCTTGTGGGCTCCCAAAAAGAGAAGCTAGAAAAGTCCACTTGTTCGCCATCCGACGAGATGATAGGATGCTGGCTGGTTGATCCAGGTATCACTGGCAATGTCCGAGTCACAACACCAAATCTGTTGCAAGGAACTCGATGTGAAACGCAGCAGCAACCTTATTTCTTGACTCACACAGAAGAAGAATTTTCATGCAGACAACTGTAGTTTGCAAAGCAGGATTTACTTAGGAATGGAAGAAAGAAGACTCCTGTCTCTAGGACAGGAAGGGACTCGGAGGGGGGGGCAAAATTCAAGGTAATGATGGAAATGGTGTCTTATGCACCATCTCAGGGAGGGGGTTCAGTGAGTCACCCCAAGGACAGAAAGAGAAAAAAAACTCACTCGCAGTGGGCAGCAATGTCTACCAACCTCACCCAGAAATAAGAGGGTGAGCCTTGGGGCTTCCTTCTCCCATCCGGAAGACAAGCCTAAAACTAAAGCACCATGCCTTTGATGTTGACCCAGAGAGGAGATCGGCGCGGGCCAGTGGCCTTGCCTTTGATATGACAACAGCCCTAAGAGATGGAGATTGATATGTTAATTCTGTCCCTTTGTTCCCTCGCAGGAGGAGAAGTGCTCCAGGGAGGGTATGGAAATAAGGGAAAGCACCGTTTTGTTTTGTTTTGTTTTGTTTTGTTTTGTTTTGTTTTGTTTTGTTTTACACCTCACAGGATAATTTTACCAGGGACCTGGAGACCCTAACTGCTTACTGTCCAGGCTGACTCTTCACACTATGAAATACCAAGGCATAATTTTTCATAATTTTTTTTTATTGTTGCTTACATTATATTATGTAGTACAGTTTTATAGGCGCTGGGGATCCCCCCCACCCCTCCCATACCCCTCCCCCCATGGTGGATTCCTCCACCTTGTTGCATAACCATAGTTCAAGTTCAGTTGAGATTCATTGCTTGCAAACACATCAAGGCATAATTTTTCAAAAATTAGTTAAACTACCTTTGTATTGACGGTAAAAAATACCTGCTAGTGTTTCCACAGGCACAAGCGGCAACCTCCCACAGTGACAGCTTCTCCCAGTGCCCTCATTGTCCGCTCTCCCACTCCAGGCTGGGCAGCCCCACTTGGGAAATATGCAGGTGTGTTAGAAACCTGACCCTTCCCGTGGCTTTCTCGAGTCCTGTTATCAGAAGTTAGTGACTGGTATTTTTCTTATGGGAAAAGGAAAGGATATGGGGTATGATGTGAGCTGTGCGCTTTTCAATCATTTATCAGGTAATAATTATGCATACAATGGGAAACAGTATGATATTTCAGTACAAGATGAACTGCTCAAAATAGGATGATCAACATTTTTCCTTTTGTACAATCACAGACTTGAAACTCTGTGTTCATGCGCCATGTCCTGGTTATACTGGCCGCACTCTCACTCCCTCGATCTGGTTCTGATTTGGTATCTGCCACCCAGCCGCCTTCCACCCCCTGCCCTCTGCCACCCAGCCGCCTTCCACCCCCTGCCCTCTGCCACCCAGCCGCCTTCCACCCCCTACCCTCTGCTACCCAGCCGCCTTCCACCCCCTACCCTGCACAGCCAGTAGGAATCACCATTCTGTTTCTAAACTGGAGAATGTTGTTTGTTGCTTGGTTTTTAGCTCCCATGTTGGAGTCAAAATATGGTATTAGCCATTCTGTCTGGTTTGTTTTAGTTCCACACATTTTACTACAAATGACAAGCTTTCACTCTGCAGTGGAGGGAGAGAAGGTTGAATTATATTTCACATTTCACACTTTTTAGCCATTTGTCTGATGACGGACGCCACCTTGATTGATGCCGCGTGTGACTGTTGTAAATAGTGCTGCAGGAAACATAGTGAAGCAGGTGTCTTTTTGCTTCAGGGAGGTCACTTTTTTTGGATACATGTCCAACAATGGAACTGTTGGAGCATAGGAAGATTCTATTTCTAGTTTTCAAAGAAATATCGTCCATTTGGTTTCCACAGTGATGGTACCAGTTCGGATTCGGACTAGCCAACACTGCCTGAGTTTCCCGTCCTCCAAATCCTCTGCATTCCTACCTTTTTAGTAATAGCCGTTCTCACAGAGGTGAGGGGCTATCTCATTGTGATCTTGTTGTGCCGGATTTTGAAATCCCCAGAAAATCATCACGTCTGAAGTCGGTGCTAAAGCATAAAGGTGGTTTATTCAAGTTAACCTCGGTCTCCCAGCCGAGGCTACTGCAGGATCCGCAGGGAGGATAGCAAAAAGGAAGAGTGAGCACGAGAGAGCCCCTGTTGAACAGCCCAGCGTTCTTATACATTTTCAGGCTATTAATTGTAGACTCATGATCTAGCAGGCTTCTATTGGTGGATTTGAAGCAAGCAACTTTCAAAAAGCACAAATCGAGGAGCTACAGGGTGGTGAATCTTATCAAACACCAGGTACCTCCTTCCTGAGGAGTGGTCTGCCAGGTGACCTGCCAGGTGTCCTGCCGGGGTGTCACGTAGACTATCAGGCCTGGAGTTCACACAGCCCCCAGCCAAGCGATTAAGGCAGAATTGCAAAAGGCAGAAAACACCTAGGTTCTTCAATTTCAATTGTCTTTCTCTGATTACACGTAATACTCAGTGTTTTTCACATTTTTGGACCACTTTGTTTATCTTCTGAGACTATTTTTTTTTTCCTAAGAATTGTATCTGCTTTTCTGAGGCTTTTGTAAATCATAAGAGTTTTAGAAATGTTTTTTCTAAATGTTTAAAGGATGCCATTCACAGGCTAGTGTGACTGCTCAGTGACTAAATCCTCACCTTGCCAGCACCGGGATCCTGTCTGAGTGCCAGTTCATGTTCCAACTCTTCCATTATCCATCCAACTCTCTGCTTGTGGCCCGAGAAAGCACAGGGAGAGACCTCAAAGCCTTGGATCCTGCATCAATGTGGGAGACCCAAAAGAAGCTCCTGGGTTCTGGCGGTGGCTTGGCTCAGCTCTGGCCATTGTGGCCACTTGGGGAGTGAACCAGTGAGACAGTGTAAAGTCAGTTGGCGATCCTGTCCTCTGCTTGTCTTCTTCTGAAATCACTCATCAGCTAAAGGAAAGAATGAATGACATGATGGCAAAACCAACACGTGTGTCACCCATATTGTCACCTAAGTGAGGGGGAAGGGTGAGGACAATGCAACGATGATGAGAGCACCCCACTGTGATCAAGAAGGTGGAGGAGCCAGCACTGAAGGTGTTCCAGTGTCCTTGTGTCCACACAGCCCCATTCCTGCAGTGCTCACACAGAAACGCTACCAGCCACGGACAGAACTATGCCCTTGTGGCATAGCAGGCTAATTCTCTGCCTGTGATCAGCACCCTGTGAGGGCACAGGTTCAAGTCCCGGCTGTTCCATGTCTAATTCAGCTCCCTGACTATAGACTGGGAAAGCAGCAGAAACAGGCCCAACTACACCCGCACAGAAGACCCACAAGAACCTGCTGGCTCCTGGCTTCAGCCTGGCCCAGACCTGACCAATGCAGTCATCTGGGGAGTATACCAGTGGATGGAAGATTCTCTCTCTCTCTCTAACTCTGCCTAAATTAAAAAAAAAAAAATCTAAAAAAGGTGGGGTTTAAAAAACAAAGGAATCCTGTCTGCTGGGGTTCACTAACAGCTCAGACATTCCTTGGGTAATTGGAGTTGTCCTGATGGAGGTCTTCCTGTCAACTCTGATCAAGAGGGGAGGGGCAGGCACCGGGCCACATGGCCAAGCTGCCATTCCCTGTACACACAGACAGTGCACCTTGGCCAGCCCCACAGCAGACCACAGGTGCTCTGGGTAAGAAGGACACCAACGTCCCTCCAGGTGCTCAGTTGCCTGGGCTCAGCAAAGAGGATGTGTACAGGGGCTTATGGGACTAGGTGGGGCTGGCCAGCTGCAGTCAGGAGCAAAAGAAAGCCAGGATCTGGGAACAGGAGGTGCACCCACCTGTCCAGGGCCCAAGGGCAGAGGGGAGCATGCCAGGTGTGCTCTGAAGGTGCCCAGGCAGCAGCATAGTGGGCCTCCTTCCCAGGAAAGGGGTAAGATTCGACCAATAATTGCTAGACAGCGTCCCCTTCCTGCCCCTGAACTCTCACACAGCCCAGCACAGGGAGGCTGCTGTGCAACAAGCCTGGAAAAGCACCATTCGACCCAGCCTCCCCAGGCAAGAGCCCCAGGCTGCCCCACAATGGACCCTGAGTTTCACATTTGGGTAGTCCTCTCCATGCACCTTCAGATGCTGAACTTGAAACACAAAGTCAAGTGCAAGTAGTTGCTTCAGAAGGGCTCTCATAGGCAGCAGATGGCCTGTGATAGTGTGAACAGCTGTGCCTCAAGCTGGTCGAGCACGCCCCATCGGACTGGGGACTGCTGGCTGGGGACAGAGGTAGGTTTGTCCCTGACCTCCAGGGCACACCAGCCTGCCTCTCACTGGCCAAGAAGGCCTCCAGTGGCAGAGGGGCAGGGGGGCAGAGGGGCGGGTGGCTGCAGCCTGGGACCTCAGCAGCCCAGCCTGCCTCTGAGCTGCAAGCTGCCCCTGGGTCACAGCTGCTGAGTCCCTGGCTGCTCTCCGCCCGCACACCCCTGCTCAGCCCCCACAGCCGGGGGCCAGAGGGCCTAGTTCATGTCAGGCCAACAGCTTCCTCCACTGAGCCTATCGCTCCAGCCACAGGCTCCCATGAGGCCCCAGCGAGTCCCACTTAGAAATCTTCACTCAATGTGTGGCCTTGCCAAGCCTCTCTAACTACACCCTGCCACCTGGTCACAGGGTGCCTGGAGAGCTGGGGAGGATGCGAACTGATGTAGTCACAAAAGAGACCTGCTTCCTGGGCCTGGTGCCAACGCTCCAGCAGCCACGGCTGGGAACCCCTGTCCTCCTGGCACCATGCCCATGCCAAGGCTCTGTGCAGCCTCCCACACAGCCAGGGTGGCCCAAACTCAACAAGCACGATGTGAGAGACACGTCCAACATCAAGGTGGCCCCAGCACTCAGGTTTCTATCATCCGTGAAGAGACCCAGGTTGAATTTTGGCCCCTGACTTCCCCTGGACATTTGGGAAATGAAACAGCATACTGGCATATCCCTCTCATCTCACCCCTTTCGAATGAATCAAATGATAATAAGCAAAGTGATAGAATGCGTGCTCTCTAGCCCGTCACCGAAGACAGCTGACCCCAGGCTGCCCCAGCCCACGGGGTCTTCAACAGAGACCTGGGGAGAGAACCGACGAGTGCGGGGGACAGGAGACACAAAGAATAGGAGCAAGACAAGAGGTCTGATCAAGCTCCGAAAACTTTTATTTTCTCAGGCAGTACTTTAGCAGCAGGTAAGGGTGGGGGAGAGAGGAGGGAGTGGGGAAAGTTTTACAGCAGGATGAGGGCCAGATAGGGTGGAGGTCACCGTGACAACCCTTATCTTGGGTGAAAGGTTACCAGGAAACTAGGGAAGGATAACTGGATCTTGCATTCCAGGGCCATTACAAAATGAGGAAATAACAAAATGGAGTCACTCCTGCTGTTCGGCAGTTCTCTGGTCCCCGGTACCAACCCTGATCCATTGACTTTGTGTTATCCAAGCTGTGCTGGGTGATTCTGGGGAGGCTGAGGGGGTGAGGAGGGCACAGCCAGGCTGGCTTGGTGCCACAGGCCACTGTTTCCAGTCACTAATAGTTCATCAGCTGAGCATAGAGCCGGGGCGGGGGGAGGAAGGTGCTGGCAGCTGCCACAGTGAACATCTGAACCCCAGCAAGATGGGAAGATGTAGGAAGTTTCCATAAAGGGATCACACCCCCAGGTGGGAGCAGTCAGCAGTGAGGAGTGTTTCCTCCTGGATCCCTGATTCAATTGGTCAAGAGCCACAGCATCCCCCTACTCCGCATCCTGGCTGCCAATAGGGAAAGGAAGGTCAGGCCAAAACTTTGGGATCTCATACCAGTGGTGAGCTCTAGGGGGCACTATAGAACACACACACACACACACACACACACACACACACACACACACACACCAACAACAACACCATCAGCAGCAGCATCATTCAACTGTCTGACTGAGGAGGGAGAGGAGTGGCAAGTTGTACTCAGCTCTGCCTGAGGGCAGCTCCTAGGGGACAGATAATCGCTGCCAAAGGTACACAGGTGCCAGTGCCTGGCAGCTGAGCAGGTGCACTGACTTGGAGCTCACGTGAAGCTGAGAGCATGCAAGGCCAGGGCCAGCAGGGCTCCCTAGAACATGTGGCCTGTGGCCCAAGAGACACAGCAGCACACCCAGGTTCCAGCACAGGGACTTCGAAGAAGCCCACTCCACCAGGTTCAGAGATGCTCATAACCCCACTTCTGGGCTCAGGGGGCTCCCCTAGCTGAAGTTGGCTATTCCAGCCACTTCCTCATCCTTACCAGAAAACAACACCTGTCTCTTAGAGTAGTTTGAAGGAAGCAGGATAAGTCACCTGAATTGCTCACAGCTCAAAACAGTCATTCATGTTAAAAACATGGAGGGTGGGAGTGTCAGATAAGCTGACCCTGTGGTGCCATCAACATATACAGGCACAGGTTCAAGCCTCAGCTGCTCCACTTCCGATCCAGCTCCCTGCTAACGCACCTGGGAAAGCAGTGGAGGATGGCCCCCAAGTGGTTGGGGCTGTGGATCCACAAGGGAGACCCTGATGAAGCTTCTGCTTTCTGGCATCTGCCTGGTCTAGTCCTGTTCATTGTGACCATTTAGGCAGCAAACCAGCTGATGGAAGATTCACTCTTTTTCTCTTTTTAACATTGTTTTTGTAATTGGGAGGGATAAACTTCCATATAACTGCAGTAGGGAGGGTCAGGTATGCAGGAAGGTGGGTAGGACTAATGTTTCAGCTTTTATTTTCCTCCTGTATCCATAAGGGAGGAAGGGGAGGGGGCCCCTTCTTGCTAACAAACTGCATCAGCACCCAGGGATGAGGGGACGGTGAGCTGATGACACCATGGAGACCACATTGTGGGAAGGAGTGTTCTGAGGGCATTCCTTGAGTGGTTTTGAGAGTTTGGAAAGTCGTTGGTTTCATTGCTCCTGGGCTGAGAAAAGCTAGCCAAGGTCTATAAGGTCTATTGGAAAACAGAGTTCACCTCACACATCCGCAGACCCAAGAACATGCTGCAAAGTTTAGTCTGAATTGTCCACAAAGGCGAACTCTAAAAGAAACTGTGAAATATGTCTTGACAATAGGATCCTGGGCTCTCTGACATTGTCTGTATCTGCAATGTAAGGTTATACTTAGCTAGCAGAGTGATGGACATGTGACTGTTTATGAAGGACTATTCCACTGTAATAAATGGGAGAAATTAGTGGGGGAAGGAGAAATAAATCCCACAGGCTATGGAACTTCATGATAGAATAATAAAGTAGTCACTTACAAAAAATAATCATTGTCTGGCCTTTTCTGCTGTTGATCGTCTGACGAGGCACTGGCCATCCCTGCTGGCCTAGATGAGCTGGCTACCACGTCCCCCATGTGCATGTGTGCATGCTGGCCACTGCACAGGCATAGTCAACTAAGCAGACCCAGTCCAATATCAGACCACACACCCTGTGACTGTCCCTGTGGCTGGGATCTGAGTCCAGCAGTCTAATTGTCTGAGGTGACCTCAGACTCAACTCTGTGTGCACCAGCCAGTACAGGGTGAGGTTTGGTCTGTCACCTGTACCAGCCAACGCACATACCAGTGGGTGCAACTGCCTGCTCAGTTCTGCCCAAATCCCGTATCTCATGCAAGGTGAACCACTGGGTGCTGTAGCCCAGCCCAGCCAGCCTGCCACACATACCAGTGGCTGGGGCACTCCTCCAGTAACCCCCAACCAGGGCTCCACTCAGCCATGGTTTTTGTATGTACCAGCTTCTGCTGTGGCCTTGCCTGACCCAGTATACATCCCCATCTGGCTCATGGGCACACCCATGGATACCATCTGGTGATGCTACCTTGTCCACTCTGGCCTGCCCCCTGGTTCTCCTGCTCATCAGTGGTAGGTACAGCCTAGCAGGGGAGCGCCCGCAGTTCCACTGCCAGGCATGCTCCCAGCTCCAGATCTTGTTTGGCCAGTAGGTATTGCAATCCAGACTGATATGAGTTGTACTCAGTCATAGCTCTTGGCAGCTAGTGCAGCCGCCAACTTGACTGGCTCACACACACATTCTGACTCTATCATGCCAGTGTGTATGGTAGACTACCCAGACCAGCCCACCCGCAGTCCCAGCTCTCACAATCACCCATGGAAGCAGCAGTCCACCAGGGGGTCTCAGAGGTTCCCCTACTAAGCCTGCTCCCCATTCCTGGGTCTTGCAGCATAGTAGGGACTTCCACAAGCTCCCTTTCCAGGCCTGCTACCAGCCCTGAATCCCATACAAGTTGTGGGTGCCATGGCCATGCTTGGCATGGTGCGCCCTCAGTCCCAGCCTTTGCAAGTACTGGCTGGTGGTGTAGCCTGACCCAGTTTGACTACCTCCCAGCCCTGGCTCCCACAAGTGTCTGGTGGGTTCCTGTCAGATGAGTCTGTGGTCCAGTCTGTCTAGGTTCATTAATAGCACCAGCTCTCCATGTAAATTGAAAGGTGCTATAGTCCCACAGAGGTGAGCCCACAAATGTCTTATAGAATCTACCCCAGAACCAGTTGTCTCTCTTGCTGATGGGTGCTGTGGCCCAGCCTCTGCTCTGACATTCCCATTCAGGCTTGTCCTGTGGCCAGCCCCTGCTCTGACAATGCCATTCAAGCTTGTCCCACAGTCCCACCTTTGTATGCATCAGGCAATGTTATTTAGCTCAACCCATGTCTCCCATATGGACAAGTGCCTTGGCCCTCTGGGTTTCCCCCTTTCAACCACTCCATCTGAGCTCCCTTGTCTATGTGCAAGTGCAGTGGTCCAGTCTGTGGAAGACCCCAGAAGTCCTTCCTCCTCTGCCGAACATTCCCTCAGCTGCTCTCACCCCAATATGTCCCCATGTCACCCTTCCCAGGAAATCTGTTACACCCCCTCACCTGGGGGCTGGGGTGGCATGTCCCTGCTGGAGGCCAGCTCAAGCTGAGTTCAGAGCTCGAGAAGGGTGTGTGGCATTGGTGAAAAGACACGGACACTGTCCCTTGGTCCCCTCTGTAACAGCTCAAGAAAAGCTGTCCTTTTTATTTACTAGACACATCACAAAACTCTGTGCAAACGTTTGATTTTACAATCTTTAACTTCAGAACGAAGTCGAATTGCACAGATGTTCGATTAATTCATTTCTACTTTATGGTCAACCAGGTGCTCTTAAAGATAATTCTGTAAGTTACTATAATCTTTCTTCTTCAAAGTAAGCCACTATTCATTCTTCAGTAGTGGCCATTGGGTGACAGCCAGGACTCCAAGGCCCAGGCACATGGAATTACCTACTAAGCAACAATATTTTCCCACTACGGTTCTGTTTCTACAACTTATCTATCACTTAAGGGGAAAAATACATCAGAAGGGGAAAAAAAAACAAAGATCCAAGACAAGAGTTTCAAATACTAAATCCCCCTACAACTGCAGGCTCCACAACCCCATAAACAGTCAAACAACAATCAAAATCATTTCTCTATGATAAGAATCAAATCACTCTATAATTCCTCTAGTTAAAGAATTATAAAAATGGCTAAAACAGCTGCATTTTCTATGCTCTAAAGGGTTGCAAGGACAGGCTAACCTTTAGAGTCACAGTAACTATGTTTTGTCATAGCAGTTCAGCTCATACTCCCATCACTCCCGTTAGTTTGTAAGATTCTTATCAAGCCCTTTCTAAGAAGACATGCCTCATGTCTGGGCCAGATTCCGGGGCAATGGGTAGGCACACAATACAGTGTTCAGAAACGGCATGGGTTTAATTGTACTCCTGTGTGTAGTTAAAGGCCCACTCACCTAGACATTATCAGTAACATTAACTCCCAAGCTCACATCAGTTACAAAAGCCATCTCTTGGGGCAAACAACAATGTCTCAATTCCTAGTGGGGTGGCTGAGTGTCCATGCAAAGGGGGTGGGGAGACTGCGTTGAAGTGGTGAGAAGAGACATTCACCAGGCTTTGACACAGCTGGAAGCTCCTCTAGGCCCTGCCAGCAGAGGAGCAGTTCTCTTCACACCTTCGGGTCATCCATGCCTACTGCGCCGACCCCAGCATGTCCCAACCCAGGGTTCCCTACCTCCCCACATAGCTTTTCAAAACAGAATAAGCAACCATGCTGGCATACTGGTATAGTTAACATAAACATAGCAGTGCCCAGGCCAGGAATGCCTGCTGGCTACCCGCTGCTTGTCTCCCAGCAATGTAGCACTTGTTAGGTACAAGGTAACCTAGCCAGCTGCCTGCACCTGGGGAGGATCTTTTTAAAGTAAGAACCTGGCAGCTTAAGCAGAGTTTAAATCAGTAAACAACATCAGAAAACAAAATAAAGTATAAAAACAGGTTGAAGATTCACAGCAAACATAGCCAAAAGCTAAATGAATGCGCATCTTGTCAGTGTGTTTCCATCCTGGGCACACACAAAAGGTGGTTCGGCCATTGCTGAGTGCTTTCTGTGAATACATGCTTATCTTTTCACCTTTGGGGTTCCAACAAAACTTAATTTACAAAAGCAAGTAGACATCACTGCCCTAAAAGTCCAGAAGCAAGAGATGGATACGTACAACAGGGTGTATGTTACACAATGGAATTGCAGCCAGTAATGAGTGAATCACAAGCAGACAACAGTATGGCCATACTGAACTCAAGAGGCCCCAAGCCACAGGGGGCATGGCTTCCAGCCCTAAGGTCAGCCTGACTGGGGGACGCATCTGGACTGGGGGACGTGGGGAGGCTCCTCGCCCATGAAGGAGGCACCGTTTCCAGGGCTGTGATGAAGGCAGAGGAGGGGACACGAGGCAGCCCTTGGTGAGGTCAGAAGTGCAGTGGGAGTTTCACTCCCTTTCCCTCTTGGCCACTCTGGCAGCCGTGGAGGTCACGCTGGTGTGTTTCCTGTCATCCTTGGCAATGCCGTCTCATCACCATGGAGGCAGGAGCCCAGGCAGCAGGTCAGATGGTCATGGACACACTTGGTGTACTCTGGGTCTATGTCCAAGCCTGGCTGTCCGGGATGCACCTTGTCCAGGGGACCATGAGTGTCATTCCACTCCAAAGAGTACCTGCAGGCCACCCTGGCAAGGCTGAGCTGAGCTGGGCTACAGCTGGGAACTTGGGTGGCAGACAGATGTCAGCATTGAGCACCAACTCTGCAGGCAAGAGTGACTCCAGGGTGCCTAAGCTGTTGGGTGGGCCTAACGCCCGCTGTCCTCCTGGGAGCAGGAGTCTGGACACTTGGGGTACAAGCTGCAGGCCTGACTGGTCCCCAGCAGAAACCCTGCACATTTTGCCTCTGATGTGGGGAAGCCCCATCACTCAGGTGCGTTCCGTGTGGTCACACCGCAGGAAGGGTCTGGAAGCTCCCACCTGGGCACCCTGGTCTCGTCTCCACCCCTGGCCTCATCTCTTTGCTGATTTTGCTTCCTGTCTCCTGCCTGGGGCAGGGTCACAGCTTCCAGAAGCATGGTCCCTACGAGGGTTTCTAGAGAATCAGTCAACCTGGCTTGTCTCTGACCTCATGTGTACACACTCTGGTGCAAGGGGGAGCCACCATGCTGTGTGCGCACACAAGTCTCAGGCTGGCTCAGGTCACAAGTCAGGGTGTGCCTGGATCCAGAGGGACGGGCAAATTCAGGGCAGAGCCACGTGTGTGTGTGTGTGTGTGTGTGTGTGTGTGTGTGTGTGGTGGGGGAAGGCCCCAATGAGTGAGACTAACAGCCTTTAGAATTTTATGACAGCCAGAGCCCCACACAGCTATCTGGGGCCACATCAGGGTCTTCACACCAACACTCAGTTGTCATGGCAGGAATTGTTCCACATCCGGTAATAATTAATCCAGGGCACCGTGTAGATCAGAGACTCACAAATCAAACTCTGTGGACGAGGAAGGAAACAGTCAGTTTTCTTAGGCAACGGAGGCTGCCCGTCCTCCCCCAGGCCCCAACCCTGTGGCTGCTCATGGACCACGCAGGCACTGGGCGGGGACACACAACCCCTCAGCAGGTGAACCTGGAACCATGTGGCCTAGCAAGACTCTGGGCCCATGGCCTTGCCCTCCTGCTCCTCACCTGGCCCCTGGTACCTACAGCAATGGTGAGTGGACATGACCTCCAGTCTTCTGCTGGTGTCAACATGGGCAGAACTGGGGGGGTAGTGTGGGAAAACTGGACAGTCCCTAGGGACCCAGAGGCAGAAGCTGATCCCAAGCAAAGCAGGCCAGGAGCAGCTGCAGAAGCAGCCAGGTGACCAGAGGCCCTGGCCAAGGAGCCTTCTTCCTTCCCTGTGTGTCGTCAGGGAGGTGTGAGGTCCTAGGGCCAGCCAACACAGCACTCATGGCTGGGCGGTACCTTCCTTGGTGCCCGTTCTTCCCCCTCTAGTGTGAGTTCCCCGGCCCCTATGACATGGATCTGGCCGCTGGTCACCTTTTTCAACTTCTTTTTCTGCAGGGGACAGGAAGAGTTTGTTCTGGAACTCCTCTTGCACTTGGTGCGGCCGATCTTCACCGTGACCTTGTACTCTACTCCGGTGGTCAGCTGCAGAGAAACCCCAGCAGCCCTCCATGATCAGGTGTGCCTCTGTGTGTCCAGTAGCTACGCATGCACCCCAACCCCGCAGTGCCTCTCTCCCCGAGACTCCAGGGCTTCAGATGAAACCCCGGGAGCCACAGTCCTGCTGCCCAGAGCTCCCCACCACCAAATGTGGCTCCCCTTCCCCTCCAGCCCGGATGAGGCACCAGGACACTCACTAAGGGGCCTGGCCAACCCCTTCTCACACCTGGCACAGACTCTCAACAGAGCACGTGTCTCACCTGTTTCCTTCCATTTTTGCCACAAGGGAGGTGACAGCAAGCTGGGTTGCCTAGCAACCACAGGTCACTCCCAGGTGGGCCCCAGATGGTCCTCATAATGGAACCAGGCACCTTGCCCCTGCCCTGTCAGATCCTTCCCGCCAACCTGAGGGAGGCCACTTAGCAACAAAGACAAGGAGTCTAGAGCCCCACGTTGTAGCTCGTGCAACACGGGCATCCTGTATGAGCACTGGTTCCAGTTCCCACCACTCCACTGCCCATGCAGCCCCCTGCTGATGCACCTGGGAAAGCAGTGGAGGACAGCTGAGTGCTTGGGTCCCTGCCATCCTTTGGGAAACCTGCAGGAAGCACGAGTCTGGGAACCAACTGCCTTGGGACCTGTGTCCCTGGGAATATCAATGACAACCTTGAGTAGGTGACTCAGCCATGTCCTAAGTGCAGGCGGCCAATGTGCTTGCTCATGGAGCTGTTCTGTGGGCGAGGTGCAAGCTCCTGACCCCCTCAGCGCACACAGATGAGTTAACACATTATTGAATGTCTTAGCAACGTGTCCAGGGCACAGCTATGGAGTAGGCAAACCAACAGAGCAGAGAGAATCATGCTGGAGGTCTGACTTGGTCTCTTGTGAACCGTGTCACACAGGCTAGCCCCAGCCTCTCCCTGGGCCTCAGTATGCTCATCCAGAAAAACAGGAGAATCCTGCCCTGTCCCCCTCAGGGTACTGAGGCTGGAGGGAGGGGCTGTGATGGCCACACAAGTCATGGGGCATGTAGCACCAGTGCCATGCCCGTTGGCCAGTCTGTCTTCTTTACCACGTGACTAAGTATGAGGCCAGGGAGACTTGAGGCCGGGGCAGGATGCCTGGGTAGCCTTGGTGAACAGGGGAGTGAAACAGACTTAGGATTCTATGGCCACAGTTCCCCTGCTGGGAACTGACACCTCCATGGGAGAGCTCTGCTGTGTGGAGGAGAAGTTCCTGGGAGCCCCTGCTGCCTTGCCCAAGCATCGCGGGTCCAAGGTCCAAGGCCAGGAGAAGCTGTTGTCCTGCCTGGGATGTTGGAAGATGGGGAAGGCACCTTTGAAATTGTCAGGACGGGGCAGGGGATAGGCGTGCTAGGGGTTAAAATACATTCTGTGTCGCATTTCTTGGGTTCAGTTCTCAGCTCTCAATCCTGACTCCAGGTTCCTGCTAATGCAGGCCCAGCTAGGCAGTCACTGTGGCTGACAGGCCTAGGGGAGCCCCCTGCCCTGCCCTGCCCTGCCCTAGGCAGTCACTGTGGCTGACAGGCCTGGGGGAGCCCCCTGCCCTGCCCTGCCCTGCCCTGCCCTGCCCTGCCCTAGGCAGTCACTGGGGCTGACAGGCTTGGCAGAGCCCTCTGCCCTGCTAGAGACCTGCACTATATACTCACACCAGACCAGCAGCAGCCCCGTTGCTATTGGCGTTTACAGAGTGGGCAGGTGCCTGGGAGCAAGCGCTCTCTCTCTGTCTCTCCATCCTTCACTGTTGAAACATCAACTGTGGCATCCACTGAAAGTATCCCCAGGAGCAGGTGTACCCTGTTCTTGACCAGAAAACAGTTGCACCCACACCTGGGCAGCATGCAGGACTGTGCCAGGCTCTGGCCCTGCTGCCCATCACCCACTGTGTGTGTAGGTAAACGCTGAGACCCCAGCTGCACACACAGCATGCACAGTGTCCTGTCACCCATTCCCACACTCCAGTGCTACCGTGTCTCACGAATGCTCGTGGGTTGGTATTGCTCATGGCTAATCCAGCTGAGGAAGAAGAGCAATTCTCACAATTGCAGTCGTATCTTCCACAAGTCTCTATTGAGGGCGCCTCTCTCACCCTCAGCCATCTTCCAGGTGAGCATCCTGAGACCAGGAGACCCTTGTGGGCCAAGAGTCCCACAAGTTAGTGAGCAGGCTGCCAGGCCTTAGGAGGATCCCCCCACTCCTTGTGCACCTCCTGTGCTGTCCCCGTGGATCTCAGAGAAGATCCCTCATGTTGGGATCCAGGAGTGCCCACCCAGCTTCCAGGGGCAGACCTGCCGTGCACATTCATGTAGGTCATAGTGGACTGATGGCACAACCCGGGCCTGCTGGGGGATCCCAGACTTAGCTTGGAAAACTGGTCAGATCAAGCAGCCATGCGAGCAACACTGCCACCTTGTGGTTTAAGTGTATGCTGGCACAGGGACCTGCTGGAAAGCCTGCAGTGCCAGTGGGACCCCATCTGGCCAGGGGACACTGTCACCCTTCCCCACCCACAGCCACCCCTTTGCTCCTTTCTCTAACTAGAGGTCTTTCCACCCCTCATCGACTCCCCACAACACACACACACACACAAAGGACGTAGGGAGCCAACATGCGGTGGCATCCATCTGACACAGAAATGGTTGGATCAACACAAGTGATTTCCAAACAGGTATTCCTTCCTCTTCCATCCTTCAGGCGATGTATATGTAAACATAAGAGGGATGATCCCTTCTAAGCCTATATTTTTTCCTTTATAAAATTAATTCTGTACTTACAATGCAGAGCGAGATACAGAGATATGTCACGTGTGGTTCACTCCCCACGAATGCCCACAACAGCCAGACCTGAGCCGGGACGCAGGAGCCCAGCTGCATGCAGGAGCCCCACGTGGGGGGCAGGGAGCCAAGGACCTGAGCCATTCATTGCTGCTGCCTCCACGTGAACAGGAAGCTGACCTGGGAGTCAGCTTGAGCCCAGGCGTCTCCACTATGACATGCAGGCACTCCAAATGGCCTCTTAGCCACTGTGCCTCAGGCCTGCCCCTGTCGCCGACCTTCCTCCCTTCCCCATCCACCCCCTCCCAAAGTGAAAACAAGACCCTCTGTGTGATGCCAAGGGTGTGTGCGACACAGAAATCCAGTCTTGGATTGCACCACCCTGAACGTGGACAAGAGAAGCTGCTGTTGGGGAGGGGAAGTGGCAAAGAAAGTCGAGATTTGCCAAAGGAGGCCTTTGGGGGGGCAAGGACAAACACAGCCCAAAGACATGCCCGTTCAGAGGGAAGATGCTTCCCAACCTGAGAAACTGTCCCTTGGCATCCCGGGAGGGACACCAGAGCCTTGTTGTGGTCAGGGGGACCAGGGAGGGGTGAGGAGGGCTGCCACAGAACCCACACACGAACCTGCATCTGACTCCGGAGGAGTTTCTGCACCCGAAACAGGTAGGTGTCGTTGCTGTTGTTGTTGTATGACTGAATGAAGAAGTTAAGTGTGGAGTTCATGTTCTTCTTGCTCATTGGCTTCTCCTGGAAGCCACCCCAGTGCTGAAAGTGGCCCAGGGTCACCGCCAGAGTCAGGACCATCAGCACCATCAGGGGCATCCTCCAGCAACCTCCCTCCATCTCTGAAGGCTCAGAAACTTTCCACCCAAAATGCACCTGCTGGGAAGGGTGGCACCAGTCACTCACTTGCCAGGGGGGTGGCCTTGCTGCAACAGAGAAACAGACACTGAGATGCCCAAACTGGTCCCTCTAAGATCCCTACGGAGCTCTGAAGCTCCTCCCCCAGCCCTCATGCTGACACAATCTGTAATGCTATGTCAGGTGCAGCAGACAGGGCAGAGATGCTGATGGGAAGAGGGGAGCCCATGGAGGGAGGTAAACTTGAACTGAGATGCAGCAAATCAGCCACAGGGCGTATGAGGGATGATGTCCTCGTGCCTACCTCGGGGTCCAACCGAGCCAGCACAGCATCCACCACTCCCCCTGGGTGCCTGCAGAGACGGGCTGTCCTGACTCGCCTGCGTCTCATTTGTCCCAGATTTCCACCTGCACCTGCAGGCCCTGTGCCAGCTCATCACACCTCTCTGTGACGCCAGGGCAGCCTTGTGAGGTAATGCCAGTGTTTATGAGGAAGGAGCGGCTGGGAGCCTGGTTCAGGTGTTAGTACTACAGGGCCTGGAGGCAAGCTGTTGCCTGTACCTCCAAGCCTGCAAGAGTACCCCATCAAAAGAAAAAAGTGAGTTAAGATGAGGTCTCACTCCAGTTGGTCAGGATGTTTAGATGAGTGAATGTATGCTAAGGAATAGGAAAGTGGGATAAGAGAGCTGTGTGCTGTTTTGTAACCTCTTCTACAACTGAAGTTGATTCAAAATAAAGACATAATTTAAAATAAAATAAAATTTGTATCTGTGAAAAATAGGAAAATAAAAAGGAGAAAAGCCTAGTGTCAAAGCCCAGCTGCCTCAGCTTCAACTCCTTTGCTGGACACCAAATCCTGGACCCTCTGCTACCTGCAGTTCATCTGTCACACGACACTGAGACGACACGGTCTTCCTACGCAGTGCTGGACACCGTCACCCTCCCACCCACCCCAAGCCTGTCGAGACTCATCAGGCGTCCCCCTGCACCTGCACAGTGGCCTCACAGGCAGTGGTGGCAGCTACGAGTCCCACGGAGTCCACTCGGTCCCAGACAAGCCGAGCCAGTCCTGGAGGTCTGGGAGAAGCCAGACAGAGGGTAGACCCGAGAGAGAAGCAGCAATCTTCAGTGGGTGCCATGGGAGGGAGATGAGAAATTGCTGGCCGGATTCTATCCATAGAATTACAGGGAGTCAGGCAGCATTACAGGGGACACGGAGAATAAGATGATTCTCTGCCAGGAACATGGACAAATAGAAAATGGAGGCCTCGTGTGCTGATGCAGTGAAGGCGAAGTCGGGACGTTGGTCACGGCTGTGCAAGCTGAAGGGCGTGGGGGACACGGACATACCCGTGTACTATGGTAAAACTGGGGCCTGACTACGTCCGCGAATGAAGAGGAAAAAACTGAGTCTGAGGACTCGTACCAAAAGTAAAATGCCAGATTTGGGTAGTTGTATGCAATGATGATAACGGGATACCCAATCGCAGCCCCCTAACCAGGAGGAAATAGAGGACTTGGCTGAGTTCATGAATGAGGGGGAGGGGAACTCTTTATTTCTGTACCATCCTGGGGTAAGGTTCCACTGTGGCACAGCGAGTTAAGCCACTGTTGGCAAGTCCAAAATCCCATCTAAGAATGCCAGCTCCAGTCCTGGCTGCTCTGCTTCCTGTCCAGCTGCCTGCTAATGTGCCTGGGAAGTAGTGGACCATGGTCTAAATGTGGGAGACCCAGATGGGGTTCCTGGCTCCTGGTTTGCCCTGGCCCTTCCCTGGCTGTTGTGGCCATTTGAGAGTGAACCAGTGGATGGGAAATCTCTCTCTCTCTCTCTCTTTCTTTCTGTCTCTGTCTCTCTCTCTTCCTTATCACCACAGGCAGACAGGCTCTGCTGGTATAGGCTATTGTCCTCTGACTGCCCCTGCCTCCTGCACCCCAGCCAGAGGAACTGCCCAAGCTCCTCCTTGGCCTTGGCAGGAGCCCCTTTGGGCCTACAAGAGCCACCAGATCAGCTTGGCTGAAGTTCACGGCTCACAACGCCAAACTTCTGGTCAAAAACCAGCGGGGGTTGCGGGGGGGTGTCCCTGCTCTTCTCACTGGAGGACACCCAGCCAATGGGGATGTAAGGCCAAGGATACAGCACAGATAGCTGCATACAGACACCCCCTGCCCAACCAGTGGTGGAGGCGTTGGGGCAGTATGGAGGGGCAGAGTTGCTGGGTGCGGCTTCCCAAGGAGAGAAGGAGGCAGCCTTTTAGCATGGCAGCCAGGCCAGCTGCTGTACCTTCTGATTGTTGGCGGCTCCTGCCTGCTCCACTGAGATGACTGTGAGAGTTAGATGCCAGGATGCCAGGGGAGCAGGCAGGGCCACTCGAGTGCCACTGTGCTGATTCCAATCAAGAGGGCACCGCAGGGGTGGGAGGGAGAGCCAGCAGGACAGCCCTAGGCTGCGGACAGCTCCCTGCAGACCGCCTGCCCTCTGTCCACCCAGGGCCATCCTTCCAGCAGTGTTTCATTGACGGGCATTGAATCAGGGCAGTGAGGCAGGTCACAGTAGTGACATGCTCTCCCCAGCCTCCATCTGGTACCAGAACCTTCTGGTCACTATGGAAACAGAGGGAATCTTGTACACCGCGACGCTAAGCCCTGTTTGTTTTAATGGAGCACTTTTGGATCATTTTGATTTGTTTTGCTCTCCCTTACATGCTCCTCATAAGTTAGCTGCGATGGGTGTGTCAGCCGGCCAGGAAGTGGTTCTGTTTGAGACACCACCCCCCCCACCCAACTTCCAGGTGCTGTTCCTAAGCAGCCTACTGAGCAGCAACATTCAGACCTGCAGGCAGGGGAGTGGTCCCTCTTGGTGGGGGTGAGGCTGCAGGGAAACATCCTCCAGTGGCCAAGACAGCCATTGCTCAGGCCCAACCCTGAGCCCTAGCCTGAGCCTTGAGCTGAGCACTGAGCCCAGAGCCTGAGTTGACTTTGAGCCTAGTCTTGAGCCTGATCCTGACCCTGAGGTTGACCCTGAGCCTGAGCCTGAGCTGAGCCTAACCCTGACGCTGAACCTGACCATGACCCTTACCTGAAGTCTTAACACTGATCCTGAGCCTGACTCTGATGCTAAGCCTGAGCCTGAGATTGACCCTGACCATGAGCCTGACCCCCAAGCCTGACACTAACACTGAGCCTGACTGCAAGATCTGAGCCTGAGCTTGAGCCCTGACTTTGAGCCTCATCCCAACCAGGACCCTGAGACTTGACTGTGACCCTAAGCTCTGACCTTGACTCTGACACTGACCAGGACCCTGAGCCCTAACCCTGACCATGACTGTGAGCCTGACCAGGACTGTGAGCCCTGACCCTGACATTGAGCCTGAACTCAATCCCTGACCTGACACTAATTCTGACACACAGCCTGAGACTGAGACTGAGCCTAAGCATTAGCCCTGAGCCCTGAGCCTTTACCCTGAAACTAAGCCCTGAGCCAGACCTTGACCGTGACACTGAGCCTGACACTGACACTAAGCCTGGAACCAAGTAGTGTTACACTTCAAAAATGAGGGATTTCTGCCCATAGAATGCACTGTATTGAAAACAGAATGGAACAGAAGGTGCAGGAATCTCCTGAACTGGCTATGAACTCTATATCCAGAGAGAACTTCAGAGCGCAAGCGACTTTGAGCTAGCATTGAAAACTGCTCTGGCACCACACACTGCTGAACATGCATTTGGTATCTAGGGAACTCAGCACATTGCTGGTGGATGGCACAATCTAGAAGATAGAGTGGAGGTGTTGCACTGACAGGTCAACTCCATTTGGGTTGATAAGTAAGTTCACCTACTATCAGGCTTACAAGCAGTGCTCACAAAAACCCGGTTTTGTCACTTTTTGTGTAAAGCCCATAGAGTGCATTATACTAAAATGAAGCGTGTTGAGCACCCCACAAACCAATGTCATAGATTCTTGTTCAATTTGCTATGAACTCCATATCCCAAAAGAACTTCAGTGCTGAAGTGATCTTCAGCTAGCATCCAAAAAACTTTGTTGGCATCACATAATGCTGAATGTACTTGTGACGCCTAGGGGACACGCATGTTGGGGAACCGCAAAGTCCGGAACATACAGTGCAGGGGGTCTGCTGGCAGGACAACTCAATTTGGGTTACTAACGTAACACAAAATTAAGCGTGCAAGCAGCTGTCACAGAAATTCCATCTCATTACTTTTCATATATGAACATAGAGTGCAAGGTATTGAAATGAAGCATGCTGAGCACCCACACAAATCAAGGTTGTAGGTTCTCACTCAATGTGCTTTGAACTCCACATAAAAAAATAAATTCACTGCCCAAGGAATTTTCAGCCAGCTCTGCGGGCCGAGTGTGGTAGCCCAGTAGCTACATGTTCCAGAATCCCATCTGAGTGCTGGTTCTAGTCTCTGTGGCCCGATTCCCATCCAGCTCCCTGATTATGGCCTGGAAAAGCAGTCAAGGATGGCCCGACGGTGGGACCCTGCACCTGCATGGGAGCCCCAGAAGAGGCTCGCTACTCCTTGCTTCGGATCAGCAGAGCTCCAGCCCTTGGAGGTGCGTGGAGAGTGAACCCACAGACGGGAGATGTTCCTCGCTATCTCGCATCACCTCTGTGCTTCTTTCTATTAAAAATTAAAAGAAATCTTAAAAAAAAACCTGCGCTGGCACAACTTACTGCTGAAGTTCATGTGACACTTATGAAGCTCAGACTGTTGGTGGATGGCATTGTCCAGAAGATACAGCAGAGGTTTCTATGGCAGAACAACTCCATGTGGGTCACTATCCTCACATACCACCAGACCTAAAAGCAGCTCTCGTGGAAACCCAGAATTGTCTCTTTTCATCTAATTCCCATAGAATGCACTCTATCGCAATGAAGCATGTTGAGCACCCACACAGAAAAACAAGGTTGCAGATTCTTGCTCAATGTGCTACGAACTCCACATCTTGAAAGCACTTCTTTGCCCATGAGATTTGCAGCTAGCATTCCAAACAACTTCTCTGACACCACAGAAACCTGAATCTTCAGGTAACAAATACTGAATTCAACATGTTGGTAATGGCATAGCCCACCACATACAACTGAGGTTTCTAATGGCAGAACAACTCCATGTGGGTCCCTAACTTCAAATACCATCAGGCTTACACGTAGCTCTCCCAGAAACCCAGTTTAGTTACTTTTTGTCTAATGCCCAGAGACCACACTGTATTGAATGAAGCATGTTTAGCTCCCCACGCAAGCCAAGGTTGTAGATTGTTGGTCATGTGCTATGAACTCCATATCCATAGAGGACTTTAGCTTTCAGATAATTTCCAGCTACCATTGAAAACAACTGCTCTGACACCACATAGTGCCCAATGTGCATGTGACACCTTGGGAACTCGGTGTGTTGGTGAATGGCGTAGTCCCGAAGGAGCAGCACAGGTGTTCCAGTGGCAGAACTACTCCATTTGGGTACTAACATGACATCCAATCAGGCTCAGAAGCAGCTCTCCCAGAAACCCAGTTTTGCCACTTTTAGTCCAATGGCCATAGAGTGCACTGTTGAATTGTAGCATATGAGCATCCCATACAAAACAAGGCGGTAGATTCTCACTCAATGTGCTAAGAACTCCTTATCCTTAGAGAGCTTCAGTGCCTAAGTGATTTTTCAGCAGAAATTGAAAAGAACTGCTCTGATATTATTATTATTATATTTTCACAGTAAAACAGCCCTGGAATGAGACTTAAAGGCAGTATGATTACAGTTGACCAACATGAGTTGTCTTTTAAATGTTCATTACAAAATCTATATTATGAAAAAAAATGGATATATTTATGTTTTCTTAAAACCCTTTTATTTCTATCCCACAAACCTTTTGAATTCAAGACTAGTAAATTATCTTGAACCTTTTACAATGGTTCTTCATTATATCCAATAAAACATGGATGAAAAATGGAAAAAAAAAAACCCAGAGAAAAAAGAAACCTAGAAGTCTAAAATACCCCAGGTACATACTTTTGGTTACATATAGTACACTGTATACTGTTTAACAGTGATATTCCCTTTGAAAACAATCCTGCAAGTGTGACAGTAATAAAGAAAATGTAACCTGCCCATTCCAGGAAGCTCCTGATCAAGGTTATGAAAGAAGGTCTCTTTGTCAGAGTACAAGTCCACTGAAGGGCTGGCCGGTGCTGTGCACATGGTTTTAGGTCACTAGGAACGCTGCTCAAGCCCACCCCTCCCTAAGTTCCCTTTTCCACTCTTGTTCTCGCTTCCTTCCTGCTTTGGTGCACAGACAACGAGACACAGTACCGTCCTTGTCTGCCACGCAGGAGTGTTTTTCAGAGCTCCTTTAAATAACCAGCTCTGAGACACAGAGGCAAGCGTACCAGAGAAGTGGATTCTGGTAATGACAGTACATCCACCTATCATACAGATATTGACACTTCATAAGACAAAGAAGGGTTGTTTACAAATAAGACAAATAGGAAAGGTGAATCTTCAATTTGCAACAATGCAGAACATCCAGCATCTATGGTCTCTCATTCAACCATTCAACTGCCTGTGCCAGAAAAAAATCAGAAATTCTTCCTGTGACATGTAATTGGCTTTGAAAAGACTCAGAGGAAGGATGCAATAGAACAAAAGAGAAACACAATAAACAGGCTTTCTTTTTTTAAGATTTATTTTATTTTTATTGCAAAGTCAGATATACAGAGAGGAGGAGAGACAGAAAGGAAGATCTTCTGTCCAATGATTCACTCCCCAAGTGGTCACAATGCCTGGAGCTAAGCCAATCCAAACCTACAATTCAGGAACCTCTTCCAGGTCTCCCATGTGGGTGCAGTGACCCAAAGCTTTGGGCCGTCCTCGACTGCTTTCCCAGGCCACAAGCAGGGAGCTGGATGGGAAGTGGAGCTGCTGGGATTAGAACCAATGCCCATATGGGAGCCTGGCACCTGCAAGGTGAGGACTTCAATCACTAATCTACAGCACCAGGAACAACAAAACGGCTTTCACATGAGCTCTGGTGTGTGTGTGTGTGTGTGTGTGTGTGTGTGTATGTGTGTGTGTGTGTGTGTGTGTATCCTATCAGGCAGAAAACTGTAATAATCCTCAGATTTATTTGAAAAGTCACAAACCAAGAGGGAAAGATACAGAGATCCTTCCATCCACCAATTCACTATCATAAATTATCAACCAAAAAGATTGAAAGTGTTTTATCTAAAATGCATAAAACCTCAAAAATTGTACAAACCGAGAGATTTCTCATCTCCAGTTGAGCTAAAAAAACTGAATACAAACTCAAACTGTGTTTCAGCGTTGAATTACTCCGACGAATTGGCCAGTAAGATGATGTGCCTCCATGTTGGTCATATGGCACAAGCAATGCAAATTAAAGCAGTGTGAATTTGATTTCAAAAAGGTTCCAGTTCAGAGACCAAACAAATAAGGGCATAAATAAAGTGAATACTTCCAAAGGAACTTCGTCAGATGTCTGATTGTGTAATATCATGCCAAGTTCAAGTAGCTAAATGAATCGAGACAGAATACACAGACAGACCATGTTGTGCACTTGGTCAGATGTCTTATTATTTGTGCCTTACCATCTGTCAAACTTCTCAGAACTCTTCCCCACTTGTGGGTTGGCTGAAAGCCAGTCTGTGAGTGATGGATTAGTTACAATGTTAGTAACACATTATAAACATGCTTTTAGTTATATTATTTTTGATCCTGACATAAATATGAACAGCTAAACTTATAAAGGATGGTGTAATTCCAAATGGGTATGTTGTTAGCAAACTTGTAAATGAGGTCTGAAGATTTTAAAACCAAAATAGAGTGTGAATGTCCCAGTAAATCTGCATCAGCTGTGCTTCAGGTCGAAAGGAAATCATGCCAAGTTCAAGTAGCTAAATGAATCGTGACAAAAGTGTAATCTGCACAGACCATGTTATGCAATTGCTCTGCTTGTAGCAGGCTCTTTATAGGGAAAACAACTCCCTCATTATTTCCAAAAATACGTGTAGTTGGTTATTTCTCTGCAGCTGGGTGAGAGATTTCTTCATAATATTGCCTAAGATGTGCCTGAAAAAAGAGTTCTATTCATTATGATGGGAAGCAATAAGGTCTAGCAGTTCAGAGTAGATAACCTGGAGTCTCATTGCCCACCATTTGAATCATGGCCCCTGTCCGAGCTGGTGTGACTACCGTGGGTTTCTAAGAAGATATAAAGGAAGTGACAAAGTGGTTCAAACACATGCTTAGCTATGGTCAAATATTGTATTTCTGTAAGAGGCATAAAAATGATACTGGTCTTTGTTCACTTGAATAACTGATATGTGTGGAATAAACAAATATTTGCAAACAAGGGTAACAAAGATCATAAATGTGCTGCATTCCATAAAAGACATCTGCCTAGCATAGCTAACATGATACAATGAGGAACCATCAGAAGGAAGAAAAATGTAACACTCTATGCTATAAAACAGAAAGTTGAAATCAATATTAATATGAAACCTCATTAGAAAAAACCTATATTTTGAGGTACTGATTGATTATAATTATACTGAAATCAAGCAGCTTCCACCTTAGCAAACCATGCTTTCGATCAGTTTAATGTAAACAAGGCTGTATTAAAGGGTTAAAAAGTGATATTAGGGCCCGGCGCCTTGGCCTAGCAGCTAAAGTTCCCACCTTGAATGCCCCGGGATCCCCTATGGGTGCTGGTTCTAACCCTGGCAGCTCCACTTCCCATCCAGCTCCCTGCTTGTGGTCTGGGAAAGCAGTGGAGGATCACCCAAAGCCTTGGGACCCTGCATCCACATGGGAGACCTGGAAGAGCTCCTGGCTCCTGGCTTTGGATTGGCGCAGCACCAGCCTGCGGTCACTTGGGGAGTGAATCATTGGATGGAAGATCTTCCTCTCTGTCTCTCCTCCTCTCTTTATATCTGACTTTGCAAAAAAAAAAAAAAAAATCTTTTTTTTAAAAAAAGTGATATTGATCTGAACATTTCAAGTACTGTACTTCAAAGCAAGCCTTATTTCTATCATTTTTTACAATACACAGAAGAGAGTGTGGATCATATCTAAAAGCTAAATATGTTTAAACACAAACATACTTTCACAAAGAGTGCCTAGAAGGATCTGGAAGTTGTAATAGAATTCCCAGGAGTTCAGATAACTGCTAGGTGGTATCCAAAGCTAAGTGTTTGCTAGTTTGTTTGCTAAGCTAAGTGTTTGCTAAGTGTTTGTTGTTCTTGGGGGGATCAAGAGTGATCCTGACAACCTCTTAACAGGAGATCATATGCACAGAGCCGGGGAGGGACCCCAGAGTGGAGAGGTGGACAGGAGGAGGCTCGTATCCCAACCCTGGATACTCCTGGATCCTCACCAAGGACTGTCAGTACAGGCACCAAGGACTATATCCCAACTGCCAAGGAGAACATGGGGAATTTGAGTGCCTTTGGAGGCCGAGAACTCTGAGGTCATCCACCCCCATTTGGATCTACCACATGGGATGGAAGAAGCCTAAATCCTACACCGCAGGAGCCAAGTCATCAGAACAACAGCCAGGAGCCAGGAGCAGTCCATAGAAACAGAACAGTACACTTCCTTCGGGAATCGGGAGAGGAGCTTTCTCTGGTCCTTCTTAGTTCCAACTTTGGATCCCCACCCTCTCTTGCAATGACAATCAGGGTTGCTCCGGAGCCTACCCGCCCCCCACCCCCCCCAAATTAGATTAGATAGACAGAGAACAACAAGGAAATTTTAGTACCAAACAGGAAATGGTTAGCCTGGACTCACATATACCTTACTAGGTAGGACACAAAGATAAGTTACTCCTCTCTAAGGTATTGAAGATTTCTGTGCACACCCCTCCTAAAACTGTTCTGCACTTCAACTGTTGACATATGCCTTGTTAGAGTTATAAGCCAGCATGGACTATCCCCAAATCCACCAAGTTTAGTAAAAATTATGCTTCAACACTATAAACTACTAAATACAAAAGTGAAAATAGACACGAGACAGCTGAATAGTACCCTACAGCCATTTTAAGGTGTATAGCAGCCAGTTGTGTATAAACTAAAATTGAAATGTCAATGAAGTAATCACAGGATGTGGTTAAGAACTTGCATTTTCTAACATATTGGTCACTCAATATCATGTCATTTAACTCCATAAGGTTGTAAACAGTTGTTGATGTTATGTTGTGGCTTTTAATTGGTCGGGATGATATTCTGCCAGCTCTGCCTTCAGACCAGAGATGGTCTCCCCAAGAAACCATTGAATTTATCTGGACAATAATATGCTGGACACTATGCAAAGTACATGCTTGCTATGAAAGAATTATGACTGGATTTGAACTGTAATATTGTAACAAGGTGGAGGAATCCACGATGGGGGAAGGGTATGGGGAGGGATTGGGGGAATCCAGAGCCTATGAAACTCTGTCATAAAATAAAATGTAATAATAAAAAAAAAGAAGTTCTGTGTCCCTTCTTACCAGTGTATTCTTTGAAAAAATAAGTTATAAAAGAGTCATGATTATGAAAGATTCATTTGAAAATTATGCTGCCCTCAATGTTGCAAACTTTATAATCATTTTAAATGTAAAATTGTCACAGGGTAAAAATAATGCAAGGCAGGAGTTAAAAACTTTAAAATAAAGTATGTCTATATTTTAAGTCTATCAAAATGTCAAAGTGCTTATATTTCAAAAGCACTGCGTAAGTGAGATGTAGATCAGCTCTGCAGCAGACATTTACAACAGAAATGCATTGAAGGAATAAGCTTCAATGATAAAAACTGAACTCTGATTATCAAACATTAAATACAATCACTGTGGATGGAGAACAGGAGATGATTTATTCAAGGCTGCCAGGTCGTTTCGTTATAATTTTCCACTGATTTAAATATGTAGCTAAAATACAAAGATTATTAAATAATAAGCAATGATATGGTAAACAGAAAAACCATTAGAAGATGGCAATGATTTCCCTGTAGATAACTTTGGAAATATCAATTATGTCTATTTGGAAGTCTTAGCATTACTCTCACATGTTTTTAAAGCATTTTATAAGACCAAACGTTTGTTGAAATATTAAAACACAAATTATCACAAAATATAAATATATGTATATATTGTTACATGTTCATACATATGTATCCATACGACTTTCATATTTACATATTTTTTCTTACCCAACCACTAATTTTGTAGTGGCAACACTATCATTTTTATTAATTAATATCTTTTTTTTAAAAAAAATTTATTGGAAAGGCATATATACAGAGAGGAGAGACAGAGAGGAAGATCTTCCGTCCGATGATTCACTCCCCAAGTGAGCGCAACAGCCGATGCTATGCCGGTCCGAAGCCAGGAGCCTCGTCTGGGTCTCCCACGTGGGTACAGGGTCCCAAAGCTTTGGGCCGTCCTCGACTTCTTTACCGGGCCACAGGCAGGGAGCTGGAAGGGAAGCAGGGGCTGCCGGGATTAGAACTGGCGCCCATATGGGATCCCAGGCGTGCAAGGCAAGGACCTTAACCACTGTGCCACCACGCCAGGCCCAACACTTCATTTTTATTAATTACCTGTTTCTGACCATCTAATATCATTCTTATGAAAGATGGTAAATGATAAATATAAATGTTACAAAAATATTCTCATAATTTAGGAATAGTGTTCATTCTGTACAAGATATCATTTACATGGACGCGGAAACTTCCAAACGTTCTCAGCATGGTAATCAGAAATCTACAGATGATACCCCACATCACCCTCAGTAACACGTCACCCCCAAACAACAAGGAAGGTTAGACAGCTGTCTGCAGATGTCACCCCCACATCACCCTCAGTAACATGTCACCCCCAAACAACAAGGAAGGTTAGACAGCTGTCTGCAGATGTTTGGCAGTCAAATTAACATAGATTAAAACATATTACCAAGAAACAGAAGTAACTGAACAATGCCCACATAAATTATTAAAGAAATGCAAACAATCATTAGGAACAGTGAAGGCAGTGTACATTAGCCTTAAAAACATCTAACTCTTGATCTATTATTTGTATTCCTAGCAACCTATCCTAAAGAAAATCTCTTAAAATTGAAGAAATGCTTTCTGAATCGGGCTTTCTCTCCTAATATTTACAATAATAATCCATAAAAATTATATAGCATATAAGAGTGGATCGATAAGGGAAAGGTTAGTTAACTAAATCACGTACAATTTACTACTCTGAGATGCAGAGGCATTGGGTTCTTCTACAGTTCACTCATCTTCCCTGTATCTGACTTTGTTCCTATTTGTAAAGGAGGACAACACCTATCCCATATATGCTATAAATATTAAAATAATACATGTAATAACTATAGCACATAATTATTACTGTACAATTACACGCAGTCATTAGAAACAAAGAACCAACTTTAGAACATGGAAAAGAATTAGAATACAGTGGTCTGTTGGAAAGACACTGTAAGATGGCGCATGGTATGGATATGTAATATGGTAATAGGGTGCTATGGTTTGGGCACAGTTTGTTCTTCATAGTTTCCTGTGTTGGGAGCTTGGTCCCAGCGTGGCCATGTTAGGGGTAGTGGTATGGTTAAGAGGTGAGGTCTAATGAGAAGTCCTTAGATCATGGGGGAGTGCCTTAGGGCTTTCTGGCTCTCTGTGTGATCTGTCCCTACCATCCTCCATCCTGCTGTCCTGATGCCATCTGCCTGAGGTCCTTACCATAGCTAAGCGGATACTGGCACTATGCACCGGAACCTGCACAACTGTGTGCTAGCTAAATCTCCTTTCTTTATAAGGCACCTGGCCCCCGAGATTTCATTATAGTGACAGAAAGTAAATGAATGCATCCACCAATATCCAAACAGAACTACATTAAAATGCTAACAATAAAAACAAAAATCAAAAAGATCTGGCTGAGGAATCAGCATAAATTATTGCATGGGTATTATGGTACAGTCGCTAAGCCCCATTTGGGATACCTGCACTCCACAACAACGTGCTGATTCTAGTCCCAGCTACTTCGCTCTACCCAGCTTCCCAGTAGTACATCCCAGAAGGTCCAGGTGATAGTTCAAGTCTTGGGCCCTGCAACGCACAGGGGAAACCCACAGAGAGTTCTGGGCTCCTGTCTTTGGCATGAGCCAGAGATGCGTGTTGCAGGCATCTGTCTCTCTCTCTCTCTCTCTCTGTTGTGTATATGTATCTCTATCTGGTGGTGTCTACTGTTCTTTCAAGTAAATGAAAATAAATATATTTTTAAAAGAGTTTACTGCATTTTAGCTATGCAACTTGTCTTCTCTGGCAAGGAGAACTTGGTTGAAATGACTATGGGTGAAAGTTTCTGCATCTGACAATTCCTCACTATACAAACATCTAAATTGAAAGCTCTCCTCCCAGAACACTTTCCACAGACATTTAAGTCTATTGGCTGCCAACCACGTTTTCCAGCAAACATCTCAAGTATAGCACCCTTGTAACTGACTCGTCCAGAGTACAATGTCTGTTCTAGTTGCGCTGTCAGTATCAGTGAGTTAGAATCCATAGTTTCTTAACAGAACCATCTGTTTTATGGAGGCAAAAGGCTGTTTGTTTTGTATTATGAGAAAGGATTTTCAAAGCCACATTTTTCTCCCTAAAGATAAGCTTCAGTATTAACCAGAGGTCACATCGCATGCTTTTGAGAGAGAGATAGAGAAGGAAAGAGAGGAGAGAAGAAGGAGAAAAGAGAGATGGGGAGAATGAAGGAAAAGAAAGACAAAGTGTAGGAAAAAAGAAAGGGCGAGGGAAAGATGGGAGGTGCTCGGCACAGCAGTTAAGGGAGGGGGAGGTGTCTGCTCCAAATCCGGGGGTCGGCGGGCGGGGGGGGGGGGGGGGGGGGGGGGGGGGGGGGGGGGGGGGGGGTTTCTTTGGGGGTTTCTGTTTTTTCGGGCGGCGGGCGGGGGGGGGTCGTTGGGGGGGGGGGGGCTATGGTTTGGGGTGTGGAGAGGATATTTTGTAGGTTTAGGGTAGGGAGGATGTTGGAGGGAGGGAGCGGAGGAGACAGGACGGAGTATGCGTTTCTCGGGTGTGCTTCTCTTCGGGGGCTGCTGCACTGCCGAGTGCTGTATTTATTTGGTTGAGGTCATGGAGCGAGGTATCACATGCTCGTATGAGGATATCCACTGTGGTTAGCTAGGGCCCAATGTAATGACTTCAGGCATCCGGTCACTACTATTCAGGCTAGAAAATAGTAGAAGATGAAGCAAATCCTTTACAGGAATTAATTGGTGCGAGCATGGTCGGGGTTGATGGACGGATGCCTATGTGACGTGTGGAATGCCAACACCGCAGGTGGAGGCTTAACCTACTACACTATGACACTGGCCCTTCACCTTCCTTCTTTTCTAAGATTTTATTTACTTTTATTGCAAAGTCAGATATACAGAGAGGAGGAGGGACAGAGAGGAAGATATTCCATCTGATGATTCACTTCCCAAGTGACTGCAACAGCCAGTACTGCACCGATCTGAGGCCAGGATCCAGGAACTTCCTCCGGGTCTCCCACGTGTGGGTGCAGGGTCCCAAGGCTTTGGGCGTCCTCCACTGCTTTCCCAGGCCACAAGCAGGGAGCTGGATGGGAAGTGGGACCACCGGGATTAGAACCGGTGCCCATATGGGATCCCAGCGCTTTCAAAGTGAGGGCTTTAGCTGCTAGGCCACGGCACCGGGCCCCTAGTTTCCTTTCAGTGTATACTCTGGGAGGCCGCAGATGATGGCTTAAGCACTTGAGTCATTCCCATCCATGTGGAAACCTGGCTTGGGATTTGAACTCCTGGCTCCTGGCTTTAGCCTGGACCCTATATGGTGTGGGCATTTGGGGATTGAGCCAAAGGATCAAAGAGCTCCTCTTCCCTGCCCTGCCCTCTCCTTCCCTCCCATCCTTCCTGTCTGTCAACAAAATGAACATACATTATGAAGCATTTTTTAAAAGATTTATTTATTTTTATTGGAAAGGCGGATATACAGAGAGGAGAGACAGAGAGGAAGATCTTCCATCTGATGATTCACACCCCAAGTGACCGCAATGGCCGTCGCTGACACAATTTGAAGCCAGGAGTCAGAAGCTCTTATGGGTTTTCCACAAGGCTACAGGATCGCAAGTCCGTGGGCCATCCTCGACTTCTTTGCCAGGCCACAGGCAGGGAGCTAGATGACAGTGGGACCACCGGTGTCAGAACTGATGCCCATATAGATTCCAGCACGTTGAAGGCAAGGACTTTAACCACAACGCTATCGTGCCAGGGCCATTATGAAACATTTATAAATACAGAGCAAAATAACCAAGTAAGGACTCCAAATTGCATTTTGGATGCTTTCAAAACAGGTGCAATGGCAAGAGCCACCAAGAGTAAATGACAAAATTGACCATGGAGTCCTACTCAAAGCTTAGCAACCCAGCTGGGAACATGCCTAGATCATACTTGCAGACATGTTTTATGCCTACAACCCCAAATCTCATTCATTCTATCATCACAAGATGCCATGTCACACATCAATCATGGCCCCAATGTGGGGCAGCATAATCCTTTCTGTGCCAGTCCTCTTTGGTGTCATCCCATCTCTGAGTTGGTGCAATACTACTAGCTCTGGATTGGGGGTGGGGGAGTTCATGGGTCCCACAGCTGTTTGGGGTCCAGACACTGGAGGGCACCCTCCAAAGAAAGTGCTACTATGAGGTCCTACAAGCAGAGGAGAGGTGGGAGGCTCTGAGAGGTGCCAGGAGTGCTCCAGGAACAAAGGCCTGGAGGAAGCAGGGGCTGGGTGTGACACCAAGACCATCACCTCCCAGGGCGGGTCCAGCAGTCCCAGATCTGCACAGCGAGCTGGCCTTTGCCTCTGAAGTGATGGGTGCACCCAGCTGTGCACAAGGCACCTGTGACAGCCACAAGGAGCCCACCAGCCTCAGGACAATGGCTGCTCTCTGGAGGGGGCTCAGCCAGGAAGTGACATCACTTCCTTCACAGTGGACAGAACACAGCCTGGGTAACCCCGGTAACCAGGTGCCCTCACTCTGGCACGAGTGGCCCAGCCGTTCAGTTGTTCAGAGCTTCGAGGAGACGATGGATCTCCGTTGTTTCCCGCGTTCGCGAGGCCCAGACCTTGGTCAGCCCCGCACACAGCCCCGCTACAGACAGTGGATCAGTCCACGTCATGATTCGCCTGCACACTTCCGTCCGAGGGTCCTAAAGGTGACATCAGAGAGCCAGGGCAGGTCCACCCGGGCTGGCCTCCACTTGAGTCCTGCAGGGTGGCCCTGTCACTCTGCCCTGTGTGTGTGTGTGTGTGTGTGTGTGTGTGTGTGTGTGTGTGTGTGTTGTATTTTGTTAAGGGTATATTCTTGGGAAACCCAACCCACGGAAGGGACAGACGGTTGGGGTGGGGAGCTTGGTGGAGCCAGGACAAGGCTGGGAGTGCTGGGCAAGCAGATCTGGGCCCTGCTTGTAGCAACTTCCTTGTCTCACCCCAGAATGACAGTGCCTTCAGGACACCCCAGAGGAAGAACTCCAGTGGAGTGCACACCATCCAGGCAGGCCGGCCTGAGGGGGATCCCTCAGCCACAACACAACCCTCAGCTCCAGCAGAGCCAAGCCCTGCCAAGCAGGCCGCAGCTGAGGAGCCAGGAGCATTCCCGCACCCAGAGAAGCCAGCACCAATGTCCCCTGTGCCCTCCTCGGGACCAGGACAAGTCCTGAGCAGTCCTGAGATAGAGGAGCCAGGAGGCGTCTCATCTGCACCCTCTGGGGCTGCTGTGAGAACCATGGATGCAGGCATGCTGAAGACAATTGTGCACCAGCTAGTGCCTGCGCAGCAGAGAGGGGACCCCTTCTTGGTGCCTGCATTCTTGCAGATCTACAAAAGGTTCACCACCACCCACCAGGTCCTCGACCTGCTCTTGCAAAGGTGAGGGCTTGCACCTGCACGCACAGGGGCCCACACTCACCACTCACGCTTGGGTCTGGCTGATGCTCTGATGCGGTCAGAGGCCCAGCTTGCTCTTGCAGCCTCTTGGGACTCAGAGGACCAACCCCACCCCGGGCTGAGAGAGGGCTTCCAGGTTCCTGGCCCAACAAGTGGGCTGCTCAGGGCTTGCTTCTCACCTACGATTCTCCTGCCACCATGTCAAGGTTCTGGACCTCAGGGCTCACATCCACAGCCATGGACAAAGCACTCCCTTCTTCTGAAAACAACTTTCAGATTCCTTGTGACACCCTGTGTTTGGAACCCAAGCCCTGGGGAGGAGCTGGCTGAGGTCACACATTCACTCCCACAGTAAAGTGCTCACGGTGCAGAGGCACCTGTCCAGGCCACACGGCAACCCTCCAGGCACAGCACAGACCCAGGAACTTTGCCTACTAAGACTCAGGGAGACGTCCCACACTCCCCCCCGCCCCCAAACACCCTTCCCCAAGACATCCTGGCAGGTGGGACAAAGGACATCTCAGGTGACACCTCCTGTCCTCCTCTAGATACCACAACTTTCAAGAAGGGAACAAAGATGAAGATTGCAAGGAGTGAGTGAGCTTGGGCCACGAGGGAGGTGCCATGATCCATAGCTGGGACCTTGGGGTGTGGAAGACTGGCTGTGTTCCCGACACGCAGGCTTGCTCTGCTTCCTGCCAGAGGCCTGAGACAGTCAGTGTTGCCTGCAGGAGTGGGACAGAGTCCTGGGATCACCCAATCACAACGCATCCCAGGGAGGCTGGACACTACAGTCCTGTGCCATTGGGCTGATGGGAGGTGGGGAGCAGCCAGCTCCAAAAGAGGCCTCCAACAGCCCTCCTGCACATGCGGTGAGCATCCTGTTCCAGGATCCTAAAGTCACAGGCACCTGGGAGAGCTGAGGGACAGGAGAAGCCAGGTGTGTGACTCTGCTGCCCACGTGTCTGTCCCCAGGGCCCTCTGCTCCCTCCTGGAAACCTGGCTGCAGCACTCTCCTGGCCATTTCTATGAGGCCCATGACCTGAGCTGCCTCAAGAAGCTGGCTACTTATGCTTGGACCCAGATGCCATATAGTGACTTGGAGTTCCAAGCCTTAGAGCTGCTCACGCAGCTGGTGAATGAAGACCAATACGAGGAGCTGGTGGCTGAGCTGGAGGCCAAGGCTGAGCCTGAGGGTGAGGAGTGCTGGGCTGGGGGTCTGAGTGTTCAGAAGAATATCAGGGCTGGGCCACACTGGGAGGAGGCTCTGAGCCTGGTGTTGATGGGCTCCAAAGAGCAGGCTCAGAGCCCTTAGGACTGCAGTTCAGTGTGGACAGGGTGTTGCTGTGAGCCAGGGCAGGGACTTCTCTGCAGGCAAGGGGGCACCCTCTGTTTTTGCTCCAGCAAGTGGGAAGAGCAGTGGTGTTGATGCTATTTTCTTCCTTCCTGTCCTGACCTGTGCATCCCTCTCTGCTTACATATTGTGCCATCCCCAGCAGCTGCTCCCCAGCCAGAGCCACAGGAACCATCTCTGCCCCAGGCAGCCCATCCTCCTGCCATCGAGGTGCTGCAGCCCACCAAGGGTCCTACCACAGAGCCAGACTGCAAACCCAACAAGGCACAGGGACATCCAGGACACGTCCTTTGTGCACCCAACTTGTCGACGGCCAGCCAGCTGGGGATGCTGGAGGCAGGCATGGTGCAGAAGCACATGAACCTGCTGCTACCTGCACAGCAGACAGGCACCATCCTGTGCAGGTTCACTGGCACACATCGCGTGCTTTGCCTGCTGTTCCCCAGGTGAGCACCTGCACCTGCACACACGGGCATAACTCAGGGTCTCCTGGCTGGGTCTCAGTGATGCCCTGAGACTTGCATCTCCTCCAATCACTCCTGCCAAATCTGGGTGCTCAGAGGACCAGACCCTGAGTGATGTCAGGACTACTAGGACTCAGCCCAGGAAGGGCTGCAGGTGCCTGGCCTTGAGGTGGGGTCTGGCTAGGGATCTGATTAGGATTTTCCTCACCCTGGGAGACAGCTCTGGGCCTCAGCCCTGGCTTGCAATGTCGGCCTTTACCCACTGCAGGTGGGGGTTGAGTTAGGATCCTAGGGGCTGGAAGAGGATCCCCAGGCCCATGCAGATACCTACGGAGGAGGTGCCTAGTTTGCCTCACTCATCCAACCACATCGGCCTAGCTCCTTGAATGCAGATCCCTGTCCAGGACCTCAGCACACCTGCAGGCACAGCCCAATGTCCCTGTCCTGCTTGTCGGGGAGTCAGTCAAACCCCAGGACCTGCGGGAAGGTGCAACAAAAGAGAACAACAGGTGCCACCTCCTGGCCTCCACTGGGTCCCATCCGCAGGGAAAAGCATGAGCAAGAAAATGGACCAAACCAGTGAGAATGTGTTGGGACATGAGGCGTGACGCCATCTGCACTTCTGGGACATGAGTTGAGGCTGTGACCTCAGCTCTCACATTTCCTCTGATTGCTGCTTGAGGACTGTGGACGAGGGCATTGTATTCAGCAGGGGACAGAAGTGTCAGGGTTCCCAGCCCAAGGGAGCAGGCAGAATCTTGCTCTACCACAAAGCATTGCATACAACTGCCCCGTGCCTTTCTTTTTCAAGGCTTCAGTGTGCGGTGGAGGGCAGCCTGCTCCCGAGTGGGGTTTCCAATGCTTTCCTGCACATGGGGCTGAGCTTCCTCTGTGCAGAGACCAGCCCCACAGGAGGAAGAGAGGACTCAGGGCCGCGAGAAGCCAGATCCCTGACTCTGCTGTCCTCATACCTGTCCCCAGGGCCTTCTGTTGCCTCGTGGGAACCGGCCTGGATTGGTGCCTGACATACATCCACCAGCCCCAGCACCAGGCCAGCCAGAACCCGCTCATGATGTACCACCGGCCTAACATGCCTCTGTCCTACGTGGCCCTGCGTGTCTACCTTCTTCTGAGCCAGCTAGAGGACCAGGAGCCCAAGGAGGCAGAGCCTGAGCCTCAGGGTGAGGAGGGCAGGCTGGCTGGCTGGGTGGCTCTGTGCAGCCCTATGGGGTTTGGGGGGCATCGGGGTGGTATCCTGCTGGCTGGAGGCTCTGAGGGTATATGCTATGTTCCGAGGGTAGACTCCAGGCTCAGAGTCCCAGGCCTGAGCACAGTCTGCTGGCAGAATGGGCCTCCTCTGCATGGCAAGGGCTGTCTCGGGCTTGGCAAAAGCAGCAGCGGGGCTGTGGTGCTCATCTTGTCTTGCTTCTGCTGCAGGTCTCACCAATGATTCTGTGCCAACTGCTGCAGCTGTTCTCCAGCCACAGGCCCCAGCACCTGCTCTGGGGTCCCCAGGATTCCCAGGAGCTGAGACCAAGCGAGAACGTCCTCGCGGCAAGACCACACGCTGGCCCTGGAGCCACCTCAGGCTGCCATGGCCAAACCACAGCCAGGGCCGTGCGCAACATCGACTCCCCGGCTGGGCGCGCACCCTGGCTGCGTGTTTCTGCATCCAGCGCTCTGGCCAGAGCCAGGGCTGAAAAAGAAAGAGAGCAGCAGAATGGACTCTGGCAAAACTGGAACTCCCAGGACTCCCAGGATCACCTGTAGCCAGAGTCACCCCCTGACCCCCAACCATCATATAGCTGCAGTGCTTCTCCTTTCCCCACATCTCCCTTTCCCCTGCACTATGCCCTACATTAATAAATACATTGCTTTCTCTGGTTGGAGCGTGGATTCCAGTGCATTCAGTCACACCCCATGCTGTGCAAACACCCCTACTCTCTGCTGCCCAGGGCAGGGACTGGTGTGTCCCTTGGAGTCTCAGGGTCCTCATCTGGGACCTGGGGTCCTGGTCCTCCCTGTAGGGCACCTCAGGCGAGATGAGATGACATGCCCTGGGGTTCCCTATGCACACCTCGTGCTCCCAGCTCCCACTTTGACCTCCTGACTCCTGGCTCCTGGCTCCTGGCTCCTGGCTCCTGGCTCCTGGCTCCTGGCTCCTGGCTCCTGGCTGAGGACCCAGGACAAGATCCCAGTGGACAGGGTGGCCTCTTTCTCATGGGGCTGATCCTCAGTCGCTCTGTACATGTCCTCGTGGGTCACTATGCTGCGAGCAAATGTCCCTCTGCCCGTGGGTGTGACTTTGACAGGAGAAGCCCAGCAGTGGTTGCCAGAACTGGTGCAGGTAGCAGTGTCCATAGCACAGGAGAGAACCTAGGCCGTGCCAGGCCCCACCCAGCTGCTGCCCTCTGGCATCCAGCTGCACACTGAGTTGCCTGCAAGTGGGGACATGTGCGGAATCCCTGTGATGGGCTTGGCTCCCTGCATGCTCCCTGCTGTGGCCGGGTTCCTGGCTTGGGCACTAAGGCCCTGCTCACCTGTGAAGAAGGGGCTGCTCTCACCCCCACCTTACACGGAAGCAAGCAGCTCAATCACTCCATCTCAGCTCCCGGGTCTAACAGCTGGCTACATGGAAGCCACCACAAGCCATGCTTCCTCTACCAAGCATGCCCTCAGCTGCTGCCACTCCAACATGTTCCCAGAACCCCTTCCCAAGCAACCAAAAGCCCACTGCCTTGGCCACAATGCTGGCATGGTCTCAGCCTGCTATCCCATGCTTTATCCACATATCTTAAAAACAAACAAGCACTCGGCGGCGTTGAATAGTGGCTAAAGTCCACGCAGGTGATCCCATATGGGTGCCGGTTCTAATCCCGGCAGCTCCACTTCCCATCCAGCTCCCTGCTTCTGGCCTGGGAGAGCAGTCCACGATGGCCCAAAGCTTTGGGACCCTGCACCCGTGTGGGATAAACGCAAGAAGTTCCTGGATCCTGGCTTCAGATCCCCATAGCATTGGCCGATGCGCTCACTTGGGGAGTGAATCATCGATAGAAGATCTTCCTCTCTGTCTCTCCTCCTCTCTGCTTATCTGACTTTGTAATAAAAGAAAGAAATCTTTAAAGAAACCCAGCTGGGAACATGCCTAGATCATACTTGCAGACATGTTTTATGCCTACAACCCCAAATCTCATTCATTCTATCATCACAAGATGCCATGTCACACATCAATAATGGCCCCAATGTGGGGCAGCATAATCCTTTCTGTGCCAGTCCTCTTTGGTGTCATCCCATCTCTGAGTTGGTGCAATACTACTAGCTCTGGATTGGGGGTGGGGGAGCTCATGGGTCACACAGCTGTTTGGGGTCCAGACACTGGAGGGCACCCTCCAAAGAAAGTGCTACTATGAGGTCCTACAAGCAGAGGAGAGGTGGGAGGCTCTGAGAGGTGCCAGGAGTGCTCCAGGAACAAAGGCCTGGAGGAAGCAGGGGCTGGGTGTGACACCAAGACCATCACCTCCCAGGGCGGGTCCAGCAGTCCCAGATCTGCACAGCGAGCTGGGCTTTGCCTCTGGAGTGATGGGTGCACCCAGCTGTGCACAAGGCACCTGTGACAGCCACAAGGAGCCCACCAGCCTCAGGACAATGGCTGCTCTCTGGAGGGGGCTCAGCCAGGAAGTGACATCACTTCCTTCACAGTGGACAGAACACAGCCTGGGTAACCCCGGTAACCAGGTGCCCTCACTCTGGCACGAGTGGCCCAGCCGTTCAGTTGTTCAGAGCTTCGAGGAGACGATGGATCTCCGTTGTTTCCCGCGTTCGCGAGGCCCAGACCTTGGTCAGCCCCGCACACAGCCCCGCTACAGACAGTGGATCAGTCCACGTCATGATTCGCCTGCACACTTCCGTCCGAGGGTCCTAAAGGTGACATCAGAGAGCCAGGGCAGGTCCACCCGGGCTGGCCTCCACTTGAGTCCTGCAGGGTGGCCCTGTCACTCTGCCCTGTGTGTGTGTGTGTGTGTGTGTGTGTGTGTGTGTGTGTGTGTGTGTGTTGTATTTTGTTAAGGGTATATTCTTGGGAAACCCAACCCATGGAAGGGACAGACGGTTGGGGTGGGGAGCTTGGTGGAGCCAGGACAAGGCTGGGAGTGCTGGGGAAGCAGATCTGGGCCCTGCTTGTAGCAACTTCCTTGTCTCACCCCAGAATGACAGTGCCTTCAGGACACCCCAGAGGAAGAACTCCAGTGGAGTGCACACCATCCAGGCAGGCCGGCCTGAGGGGGATCCCTCAGCCACAACACAACCCTCAGCTCCAGCAGAGCCAAGCCCTGCCAAGCAGGCCGCAGCTGAGGAGCCAGGAGCATTCCCGCACCCAGAGAAGCCAGCACCAATGTCCCCTGTGCCCTCCTCGGGACCAGGACAAGTCCTGAGCAGTCCTGAGATAGAGGAGCCAGGAGGCGTCTCATCTGCACCCTCTGGGGCTGCTGTGAGAACCATGGATGCAGGCATGCTGAAGACAATTGTGCACCAGCTAGTGCCTGCGCAGCAGAGGGGGGACCCCTTCTTGGTGCCTGCATTCTTGCAGATCTACAAAAGGTTCACCACCACCCACCAGGTCCTCGACCTGCTCTTGCAAAGGTGAGGGCTTGCACCTGCACGCACAGGGGCCCACACTCACCACTCACGCTTGGGTCTGGCTGATGCTCTGATGCGGTCAGAGGCCCAGCTTGCTCTTGCAGCCTCTTGGGACTCAGAGGACCAACCCCACCCTGGGCTGAGAGAGGGCTTCCAGGTTCCTGGCCCAACAAGTGGGCTGCTCAGGGCTTGCTTCTCACCTACGATTCTCCTGCCACCATGTCAAGGTTCTGGACCTCAGGGCTCACATCCACAGCCATGGACAAAGCACTCCCTTCTTCTGAAAACAACTTTCAGATTCCTTGTGACACCCTGTGTTTGGAACCCAAGCCCTGGGGAGGAGCTGGCTGAGGTCACACATTCACTCCCACAGTAAAGTGCTCACGGTGCAGAGGCACCTGTCCAGGCCACACGGCAACCCTCCAGGCACAGCACAGACCCAGGAACTTTGCCTACTAAGACTCAGGGAGACGTCCCACACTCCCCCCCCCCCCAAACACCCTTCCCCAAGACATCCTGGCAGGTGGGACAAAGGACATCTCAGGTGACAGCTCCTGTCCTCCTCTAGATACCACAACTTTCAAGAAGGGAACAAAGATGAAGATTGCAAGGAGTGAGTGAGCTTGGGCCACGAGGGAGGTGCCATGATCCATAGCTGGGACCTTGGGGTGTGGAAGACTGGCTGTGTTCCCGACACGCAGGCTTGCTCTGCTTCCTGCCAGAGGCCTGAGACAGTCAGTGTTGCCTGCAGGAGTGGGACAGAGTCCTGGGATCACCCAATCACAACGCATCCCAGGGAGGCTGGACACTACAGTCCTGTGCCATTGGGCTGATGGGAGGTGGGGAGCAGCCAGCTCCAAAAGAAGCCTCCAACAGCCCTCCTGCACATGCGGTGAGCATCCTGTTCCAGGATCCTAAAGTCACAGGCACCTGGGAGAGCTGAGGGACAGGAGAAGCCAGGTGTGTGACTCTGCTGCCCACGTGTCTGTCCCCAGGGCCCTCTGCTCCCTCCTGGAAACCTGGCTGCAGCACTCTCCTGGCCATTTCTATGAGGCCCATGACCTGAGCTGCCTCAAGAAGCTGGCTACTTATGCTTGGACCCAGATGCCATATAGTGACTTGGAGTTCCAAGCCTTAGAGCTGCTCACGCAGCTGGTGAATGAAGACCAATACGAGGAGCTGGTGGCTGAGCTGGAGGCCAAGGCTGAGCCTGAGGGTGAGGAGTGCTGGGCTGGGGGTCTGAGTGTTCAGAAGAATATCAGGGCTGGGCCACACTGGGAGGAGGCTCTGAGCCTGGTGTTGATGGGCTCCAAAGAGCAGGCTCAGAGCCCTTAGGACTGCAGTTCAGTGTGGACAGGGTGTTGCTGTGAGCCAGGGCAGGGACTTCTCTGCAGGCAAGGGGGCACCCTCTGTTTTTGCTCCAGCAAGTGGGAAGAGCAGTGGTGTTGATGCTATTTTCTTCCTTCCTGTCCTGACCTGTGCATCCCTCTCTGCTTACATATTGTGCCATCCCCAGCAGCTGCTCCCCAGCCAGAGCCACAGGAACCATCTCTGCCCCAGGCAGCCCATCCTCCTGCCATCGAGGTGCTGCAGCCCACCAAGGGTCCTACCACAGAGCCAGACTGCAAACCCAACAAGGCACAGGGACATCCAGGACACGTCCTTTGTGCACCCAACTTGTCGACGGCCAGCCAGCTGGGGATGCTGGAGGCAGGCATGGTGCAGAAGCACATGAACCTGCTGCTACCTGCACAGCAGACAGGCACCATCCTGTGCAGGTTCACTGGCACACATCGCGTGCTTTGCCTGCTGTTCCCCAGGTGAGCACCTGCACCTGCACACACGGGCATAACTCAGGGTCTCCTGGCTGGGTCTCAGTGATGCCCTGAGACTTGCATCTCCTCCAATCACTCCTGCCAAATCTGGGTGCTCAGAGGACCAGACCCTGAGTGATGTCAGGACTACTAGGACTCAGCCCAGGAAGGGCTGCAGGTGCCTGGCCTTGAGGTGGGGTCTGGCTAGGGATCTGATTAGGATTTTCCTCACCCTGGGAGACAGCTCTGGGCCTCAGCCCTGGCTTGCAATGTTGGCCTTTACCCACTCCAGGTGGGGGTTGAGTTAGGATCCTAGGGGCTGGAAGAGGATCCCCAGGCCCATGCAGATACCTACGGAGGAGGTGCCTAGTTTGCCTCACTCATCCAACCACATCGGCCTAGCTCCTTGAATGCAGATCCCTGTCCAGGACCTCAGCACACCTGCAGGCACAGCCCAATGTCCCTGTCCTGCTTGTCGGGGAGTCAGTCAAACCCCAGGACCTGCGGGAAGGTGCAACAAAAGAGAACAACAGGTGCCACCTCCTGGCCTCCACTGGGTCCCATCCGCAGGGAAAAGCATGAGCAAGAAAATGGACCAAACCAGTGAGAATGTGTTGGGACATGAGGCGTGACGCCATCTGCACTTCTGGGACATGAGTTGAGGCTGTGACCTCAGCTCTCACATTTCCTCTGATTGCTGCTTGAGGACTGTGGACGAGGGCATTGTATTCAGCAGGGGACAGAAGTGTCAGGGTTCCCAGCCCAAGGGAGCAGGCAGAATCTTGCTCTACCACAAAGCATTGCATACAACTGCCCCGTGCCTTTCTTTTTCAAGGCTTCAGTGTGCGGTGGAGGGCAGCCTGCTCCCGAGTGGGGTTTCCAATGCTTTCCTGCACATGGGGCTGAGCTTCCTCTGTGCAGAGACCAGCCCCACAGGAGGAAGAGAGGACTCAGGGCCGCGAGAAGCCAGATCCCTGACTCTGCTGTCCTCATACCTGTCCCCAGGGCCTTCTGTTGCCTCGTGGGAACCGGCCTGGATTGGTGCCTGACATACATCCACCAGCCCCAGCACCAGGCCAGCCAGAACCCGCTCATGATGTACCACCGGCCTAACATGCCTCTGTCCTACGTGGCCCTGCGTGTCTACCTTCTTCTGAGCCAGATAGAGGACCAGGAGCCCAAGGAGGCAGAGCCTGAGCCTCAGGGTGAGGAGGGCAGGCTGGCTGGCTGGGTGGCTCTGTGCAGCCCTATGGGGTTTGGGGGGCATCAGGGTGGTATCCTGCTGGCTGGAGGCTCTGAGGGTATATGCTATGTTCCGAGGGTAGACTCCAGGCTCAGAGTCCCAGGCCTGAGCACAGTCTGCTGGCAGAATGGGCCTCCTCTGCATGGCAAGGGCTGTCTCGGGCTTGGCAAAAGCAGCAGCGGGGCTGTGGTGCTCATCTTGTCTTGCTTCTGCTGCAGGTCTCACCAATGATTCTGTGCCAACTGCTGCAGCTGTTCTCCAGCCACAGGCCCCAGCACCTGCTCTGGGGTCCCCAGGATTCCCAGGAGCTGAGACCCAGCGAGAACGTCCTCGCGGCAAGACCACACGCTGGCCCTGGAGCCGCCTCAGGCTGCCATGGCCAAACCACAGCCAGGGCCGTGCGCAACATCGACTCCCCGGCTGGGCGCGCACCCTGGCTGCGTGTTTCTGCATCCAGCGCTCTGGCCAGAGCCAGGGCTGAAAAAGAAAGAGAGCAGCAGAATGGACTCTGGCAAAACTGGAACTCCCAGGACTCCCAGGATCACCTGTAGCCAGAGTCACCCCCTGACCCCCAACCATCATATAGCTGCAGTGCTTCTCCTTTCCCCACATCTCCCTTTCCCCTGCACTATGCCCTACATTAATAAATACATTGCTTTCTCTGGTTGGAGCGTGGATTCCAGTGCATTCAGTCACACCCCATGCTGTGCAAACACCCCTACTCTCTGCTGCCCAGGGCAGGGACTGGTGTGTCCCTTGGAGTCTCAGGGTCCTCATCTGGGACCTGGGGTCCTGGTCCTCCCTGTAGGGCACCTCAGGCGAGATGAGATGACATGCCCTGGGGTTCCCTATGCACACCTCGTGCTCCCAGCTCCCACTTTGACCTCCTGACTCCTGGCTCCTGGCTCCTGGCTCCTGGCTCCTGGCTCCTGGCTCCTGGCTGAGGACCCAGGCCAAGATCCCAGTGGACAGGGTGGCCTCTTTCTCATGGGGCTGATCCTCAGTCGCTCTGTACATGTCCTCGTGGGTCACTATGCTGCGAGCAAATGTCCCTCTGCCCGTGGGTGTGACTTTGACAGGAGAAGCCCAGCAGTGGTTGCCAGAACTGGTGCAGGTAGCAGTGTCCATAGCACAGGAGGGAACCTAGGCCGTGCCAGGCCCCACCCAGCTGCTGCCCTCTGGCATCCAGCTGCACACTGAGTTGCCTGCAAGTGGGGACATGTGCGGAATCCCTGTGATGGGCTTGGCTCCCTGCATGCTCCCTGCTGTGGCCGGGTTCCTGGCTTGGGCACTAAGGCCCTGCTCACCTGTGAAGAAGGGGCTGCTCTCACCCCCACCTTACACGGAAGCAAGCAGCTCAATCACTCCATCTCAGCTCCCGGGTCTAACAGCTGGCTACATGGAAGCCACCACAAGCCATGCTTCCTCTACCAAGCATGCCCTCAGCTGCTGCCACTCCAACATGTTCCCAGAACCCCTTCCCAAGCAACCAAAAGCCCACTGCCTCAGGCACTAGGCTGGTATGGTCTCATCCTGCTATTCCATGTTTTCCCCACTTAAAAAAAAAAAAAAACAAGGGCTTGGTGGCATTGAGTAGAGGGTTTCTTCGCCTTGAACATGCTGGGGATCCCATATGGGCACCAGTTTTAATCCCGGCAGCTCCACTTCCCATCCAGCTCCCTGCGGGCAGCTCTCTCAGGACGCCTTACCCTTCACAGCCCCGGACCATTGCTTCCAGCAGTGTTTCATTGACAGGCATTCAGTAGGGCAGTGAGGCAGGTCACAGGAGTGACATGCTCTCCCCAGCCTCCATTGGTACCAGAACCTTCTGGCCTCTATGGGAACAGAGGAAGTCTTGTACACCGCGACGCTAAGCCCTGTTTGTTTTAATGGAGCACTTTTGGATCATTTTGATTTGTTTTGCTCTCCCTTACATGCTCCTCATAAGTTAGCTGCGATGGGTGTGTCAGCCGGCCAGGAAGTGGCTCTGTTTGAGACACTCCCCCCCCCCAACTGCCAGGTGCTGTTTCTAAGCAGCCTACTGAGCAGCAACATTCAGACCTGCAGGCAGGGGAGTGGTCCCTCTTGGTGGGGGTGAGGCTGCAGGGAAACATCCTCCAGTGACCAATACAGCCATTGCTGCAGCCCCAACTCTGATCCCTAGCTTGAGCCTTGAGCTGTGCACTAAGTCCAGGGCCTTCAGCCCTGGCCCTGATCCTGACCCTGATCCTAAGACTGAACTAAGCCCAGAGATCTGACCTGATCCTGACCCTGCATTAGAGCTGGGACATGCCTAGGACATGGCTTACCTTGGCTGGGAACATCCTGTTCTGGAAAGCAGCCCGGTAACAGGCACCTAGCATATCTGCAATAAGGTGATGCTGCAGATGGCTGGAGCTGGCATTGGCCCAGGAGAGGAGGGCACATTTGTGTGAAACAGGAATCCCTAAGGGCCCTGCTGCAGCTCAAAAGAAGCATCTGTACTCTGCAGGGTCCCTTGGGCCTAATAATGGTGCTGCACAGGGAGTCTTCCCTTTCCACTAGCTCTGCAATAAGTAGCATTACTATTACATAGACGTCAAAATTCCACAGTTTAAAATCAGAGAGTGGGGTGGGGCACTGTGCCGTAGTGGGTAAAGCTGGTCTTTGTGGCTCTGGAATCCCAGTCCCAGTCCTGGGGGCTACACCTCCCATGCAGCTCCGGCCTGGGAATGCAGCCACGTCACAGTCACTCTGTGTGTCCCTCGCAGTGCATGGACACTTTGACACTTAGGACAAACTCCAGAAAAAGCACGGACCCCACAGCCAGGTAAAGCACACACGGCAGCTTCCTCAGGCCTGTGAGTTTGTTCATTTGTGCGTGGGCAGGAGGTAGAGCGGGACTCGGGAGACAGGGGAGAGAAGACTCCGTGCCTGGACTGACCTGTGCACCTGCTGCCCGCACCTCAGTGGACAAGGATGCAGGAATAGAGAAAGTGGTAAACGCAAGCCTCTTGGAGTGGCAGTGGGAGGGACTGAAGTCCGGTTGCAAGGCAAACTAGGGGGTCAGAGGCGGCCTGTGCCGCTGTGGTAATGGCAGCGGCAGGAAGGCTCTGCCCACACACGGGGTGGGGGCCGTGGCGGGAAGGAGCCACCTGCCGGCCGGAGGTAGGGTGGGGCAGTTCCTTCCTCTGTGGATGTTCCTTCTCCCCTGGCTGAGCAGCTGGGCACCTGGCCTTTTATCCTCCTCCACCTTCCTCCCCCTTTCTGCCTGGGTGGCTCTCTTGAGCACGTGTTTACAAATCAGGTTCTTCTAAGGAATCAGTTTTTGCCCTTTCAAACCTGGCCAGGTCTGGGGGCGGGTAGGTATCCTGGGTACATACCTGCCCAGGCACTGGTGGGTCAAGCATGCCCCGCCCCCGTGGCCTTTCCTCTTCCAGCCCTTCCTGATGCAGCTGCTCCAGCTGTGACACTGAGCAGGTGCCGAGAGTTGGGGTGCTTCTGGGTTCAGGATTCCTATGTCTTCTGCCCAAGCTCCTTCTGCTGCCTGTGCTGGCTCACCCCAGCCCATAACACTAACACAAAAACTCAAGTGTCCAAGTAGATCCACAGTGGAAGCAAGGAGACTCCGTCCCCCTCACTGTGCAACCCTCCCTGCTCCAGACCCAGGCGCCCTGCTGGTTTAAGCAGGCATGCTGCCTTCCCAGGTTGCCAAGGGGGCTAAGGGGTGAGCAGGTGTCAGAACTGAGACAGGCCACATCTATCGCCATACACTAAAATCCAATCTAAATGGATAAAAGACCTAAACCTACATCCAGAAACCTTCAAACTCTTGGAAGAAAATGTAGGATTATACCCTGCAAGACCTAGGAGTAGGTCCTGACTTTCTAAGAAGGACACCAAAAGCAATAGCAGTTAAGAACAGAATAAACAAGTGGGACCTCATCAAACTAAGAAGCTTCTGTACAGCAAGGGAAACAATCAGCAAAGTAAAAAAAGCTACCCACAGAATGGGAGAAGATCTTTGCGCACTATGTAGGGGATAGAGGGCTAATCTCCAGAATATACAAAGAACTCCAAAACAACCAAAACACCAAAACAAACAAGCCACTCAAGAAATGGGCACGAGAAATGGGCAAACATTTCACAAAGGAACAAGTCCAAATGGCAAACAAACATATGAAAAAATGCTCCAGCTCCCTGGCAATAAGGGAAATCCAAATTAAGACATCGATGAGGTACCACCTAACACCAGTAAGATTGGCCCACATAAACAAGAACACCAACGACGCTTGTTGGCGAGGATGTGTGGAAAAGGGAACCCTACTCCACTGCTGGTGGGAATGCAGGTTGGCACAGACCTTATGGAAATCAGTATGGAGAACACTTAAACAACTCAAAATCTGCATACCATATGATCCAGCAATAGCACTCCTAGGAATATATCCAAAACACCTGTTTCACGACCTACCAACATGCACCCCTATGTTCATAGCAGCACAATCAGTAATTGCCAGAACATGGAAGCAACCGAAATGCCCATCAACAGAAGATTGGATAAGAAAACTTTGGTTCATCTACTCCATGGAATACTCAGCTATTAAAAAAACAAATTGCAGTTCTTTGTGGCTAACTGGGCCCAACTGGAAACTATAATGCTAAGGGAAATGAACAAATCCCAAAAGGTTAGATACCACATGTTTGCCTTGATTTAACCTGTAATTTTTGTTTGGTTGTTTGTTATTTTTTGAACCTGTCATTGATACTGTCTCAACCCAGATGTTTCGAAGAATGGAACTTGCATTATTTTTAACATATTGTTTACTCAATACTATGTCAATTAATTCCATAATGTTGTATATTGATGCTGAGGTTTTGTTGGGGCTTTTAACTGACCGGAACTTTATTCTGTTAGCTCTACCTTCAGACCAGAGAAGGTCTCCCCTAGAAACCGCTGAATTATCTGGACGATAAGATGCTGAACTCTATGCTAGGTATATGCATGCAATGAATGAATCCCAATTGAACTTCAACTGTGAATATGCAGCAAGGTGGAGGAATCCACCATGGGGGTAGGGTTGTGGGAGGGGTAGGGGGAATCCCAGTGCCTATAAAACTGTATCACATAATACAATGTGATTAACAATAAAAAAAAAAAAACCTAAAAGAAAACTAAAAAAAAAAAAAAAAAGAACTGAGACAGGGACATATGTCTTCTCATCTGTCCTGAGCCCTCTTTCCCACTACAGTGTGACCTGAGGCTCAGAGGTCACACAGTTGCCACACCGGCCAGGCCAGCTGGACTACCAGACTTAAAACTCATTCCCTTGTACCCAACACAACAAAGAATGTCATTAATAGGACCAGTCACCTGGGCACCTGTAGGAGGGGGCTGGAATTGCGGGTAGAGGATCTTGTCACTATCTTCCTGCCCTGCCATGCCAGCAGCCTAGCTGGGCCCTACAGCAAGGACAGCAATCCAGGCAGGGCAGCCCCCATGCGCAGCTCAGCATCTCACTGCCAGCACCCTGCTCCAGGTGGGGCAGCCCTGCCAACCCCCTCCCCCCCTGCCCTTCTTCTTCCCCCACTCACCCAGCTCAGCGTCTCACACCACCATGCTGCTTCCACATGCCATCCTGGGGCTGCGCGTTCCCCCCTTGCCCAGGCTGAGCCCTTTGGATGTGGCTGAGATGTAGGAAGGCCACCCATCATCCGGCTTCTTCCATAAGACATGTCTCACCCTTCTCTGATTTTTGTCTTATCCAAAAGATTTGGATTACGGGTCACTCAGTGGCATTTTATTTGTATTTTCTCACTGTCTCTCAGAGTGCATTTCCCAAGGACAGAATTCTTTTTCACTCCACCTAACTCTCTTTGCCTAAACTGATCAAATGCAACAACTGGAATTCCCACAGGTGCACGTTAGCTGAGCTTCCACATTCCCTGGAGATTGTCCCCAGAGCTTTATTTTCACAATATTTTTGTGCATGGAAGTGTGCATGGTTATTATGAAAACGCATGCAAAGATTCAAAGATTGCATCCACACACATGTATATCTACACTCATGGGCACCCACACACACGTGTGTACATCCAGGCTCATGTATATCCACACTCATGGGCACCCACACACGTGTGTACATCCAGGCTCATATGCACCCACACATGTGTGTACATCCAGGCTCATATGCACCCACACGTGTGTGTACATCCAGGCTCATGTATATCCACACTCATAGGCACCCACACACACGTGTGTACATCTAGACTCATGTGCACCCATACATGCAAACATACACGCATGCAGGTGCACACCCACACACATGCAGTTCACCCTTCAGGCTTTTGCCCTTCTCTCTTCGTGACTATTATGCAAGAAGTCACAAATCCCGTAATACACAGAGAGTACACAGGGAGGGCAACTGGCTCTGCCACAGGGACTCCACTCTCCCCCAGCCCGGGGCACCTGTCTGCTTGGAAATCTCAGGCAGGAGAGAGCCTCAGACCCAAGCAAGCATCCAGAACAACATGTTGAAGAGTTGCCCCACTGGGCTCACAAGAGATGTCCACTGCGGACTGCCAGGGCAAGGGACTCCGACCTCACACTGTGTTCTGAGTGTTTGTACACAAAGACATCCCTGGGGCTGACCAGCAAGCTGGATATGAACCCAGGATATGAACCCAGTGGCCATATGGGATCGTGGTGTGCAAGAGGAGGACTTTAGTCACTAGGCTGCTGCACCTGGCCCCCAATAAATAAATCTTACAAAAGAAAGAAAGAAAGAAAGAATATGGATAATGGAAATTAAAGTTAAATTCATTTGGGAGCCAAACACACATTCATTTCCATGCATAAGCTTTTATTCATCCCATTTCCCAGGAACCTTATGAAAAGTGTGTGCAAAGTGCTTTGACGGCTCAAGCATTCACGGACGGTGCTGCTCATTGCACACTGTGCTGCAGGTGCAGTATGCAAGTGAGTGCTCCCGAAGCTTCTAGGTTCACGGGTGTTTGGCCAGCCCACCTCCTCAGGCTGGCCTCACCCATGCGTGGCCCTGGTTCTCTGCCGAGCAACCCCCTCACCTGTAGCTGGGCTTGCAGGATCTTGGCCACCAGGAAAAGATAACTTGTCTTCACTCTCCCTGTTGTACTCTTGCATGGCGAACCGCACACTCTGCTTCACATTGGCGTTTGCGGTGTTCATGAGTTTTAACATTTTCAACACCTTCCCCTCATTGCCACTGTGCTCTGTACTGGCCAGGGAGAGGGCTAGGAGGAGGAGTAAGGAGAGCTGCCCAGGTCGGATCATGGTCCTTCGGTCAGGAGGCACTGGTCTGCGCCCCGTCTCGGGTGGAGCTGGCGGAGGTGGGGTGGTCACTGCTGCTGCTGCTGCAGGATGCAGAGGGCTCACCACACTGGCTGCCTGCTCTCTGTGTTGGTTCAGCTGGATCCTAGGCAGAGCCAAAGGGTCGGCCTCCCTGGCCACCTCCCTCCTGCAGGGACACCCTCCCCTGTCTGCCTTCCCCTCTCTTGTGCCCTTGACTGCACCTGCTCCCATGGGGTTTCCTGGCTCCTTCTTTCTCCTGCACCCCACCTCCCCACCCACACACACACACAGGAGAAGCTGGGCTGTGAATTGGCCAGGCCAGCCTGCGCTCACCTGAAGCTCCAACACTTCCAGTTCGTGCCTGAGCTCTGTGGGTTCTGATGTCTAGTCTTGTCTGAACCTTCAGAGATCCTGCCTGCAGGGAGGCCAAACTTTGTGATGTAACCCAGTACCTACGACCCTGAGGGTGGGCATCTCTCACCAGCTGGCCTCTGGCCCTAGGCTGCCAGCCATGCTGAGAGCAAACCCCATAGGAAGCACCCACCTCCAACTACCCTGCTCTGCCCTCTGGGTTTTCTGCTCACGGGTGCCAGGAGCCCCAACTTCTAGAATGCCTGACCCTGAACTCCCTCAGCTCGGACCCAGGCAGGGGTCAGCCAGGCCACCTTAAAGCCTGGATCTGAGCCCTAGAGGGAAGATGGACATGCACCCCTTCACGTCTCAGAGGTTCTGCTTTTCAATGAAATATCCAGCCTCATTCAGCAAGTTCCCCGAGAGGCAGACATGGCGAACTCTCAGCCCCCATAAAGGGAAACGTCAACGCATTCACAGAAATGGCTACTGTGGGAAAAGCCATGCGTGCCATACCTCAACTGAGACTGCAGGAGAGTGTCCTCTCTCAACAATCCCTCCTTCTCAGTCAAGTGGCGTTTTGCAAACCACACAATGGCCTAACGGCTAAAGTCCTTGCCTTGAATGCACTGGAATCCCATATGGGCGTTGGTTCTAGTCCCAGCAGCTCCACTTCCCATCCAGCTCCCTGTCTGTGGCCTGGGAAAGCAGTTGAGGATGGCCCAAAGCCTTGAGACCCTGCACCCACATGGGAGATCTGGAAGAAACTGCTAACTCCTGGTTTTGGATCAGCTCAGCTCCGGTCATTACTATCTCTTGCGGAGCGAACCAGCAGATGGAAGATCTTTCTGTCCTCCCTGCAATTTGCCTTTGCAATAAAAATAAATCCTTTTTGAAAATGAGACCCATAGCAAGCAAGCATGTGTGCTATAAACACTTCCAATATGCCTGAGGTCTATTAATGCGCATGAGGACTTTGGAGATGGGTACTGCATCCCAGTGGGGTGGGAGTCCAAGAACAATATTGGAGGAGGTGGTTCCATGAGAAATAGACATGCAAATCCCCAAACTGCACTGGTAGAGTGTGGGGTAAGAGATCCATAGACAATGTTTATTAGGTCCATGGACAATATGAACAACTGATGTGAGGGCCGAAAGCTAATGTTCAATTTCATGAACAAGGGATGTGAGTTCCCGGAGCAATGACAACAGAACCCAAGAGTTCAGAAGACCATGAGTGACATTAGCAGGGTCTATGGACAGTGTGCACTGGGCCATGAGCAGCAGGAAGTAGCTGAACAATGGTCATGAGGCCTATGCTAGTGGGCCTGGGACCCAAGAGAAATGGCATAGGGTCCACGAATGAGCAATCAGTAGGCCCAAGGGCTGTGAAAACATTTATGGCATCTAACAAGCATGGGATGGGATCAATGAACAGCATCCATGGAACCATAAAAATTCAGCCTAGGTTCCATTAAAAATGAGAGTGTTGGGGTTGGCACGATGGCTCAATTGACTAATCCTCTAGACGCAAGCACCGGCATCCCATATGGCCTCCAGTTTGTATCCTGGCGGCTCCATTTTCCCCCACTAGCTTTCTGCTTACTTCCCCTCCTTTCTGGGAAAACAGTGGAGCATGGCCTAAAGCCATGAAACCCTGAATCCCCGTATGAGACCTGGAAGAAGTTCCTGGCTCCTGATCGGTTCAGCTCTAGCCTTTGTCACCATTTGGGGAATAAAACAAGCAGATGGAACATCATCCTGTCTCTCCTTCTTCCTAAAGATCTTTCCAATAAAAATAAATAAAATATTTTTTTAAATGGGAATGTCATTCATGAACAACGGGCAAGGACTAAATAAAAATAGACATGTGACCGACATAAAGAGTAGAAAGGTGGGACTATTTCTCTTTCATTTCTAAGTGGCTGTGCCCTCGTGATTCTCATTGTTAATATGGCTGAGGGGTGGTTTTGCTCATCTTCTTACAGAATGGCCCTTTCTTGTTTCATTCTGCAGTTTTTTGGTTTCAAATGCAGTTATTTTTGCTGTGAATTTTATCTTTTCATGCCCGCTATTCACTTGTATCTTTTCTAATAAGTCCTTGTCATTCATTAATTGATCATCCATAAGAGACATTCTAATTGCTTGTAAGCCTATGAGGTTGTAAATGTCCCTTTCAAAAATGTTTTTGCTACATCTCATGGGTAATGTTGTCCTAGCTTTTATTATAACTTCTTCAGCACCATCGCAATGTCTTCAGGGTCATGCATTAGCATCAATTTCTACAAGAAGATTTTTTTATTTTTCATCACTCTAGTGACACATTGATATTTTTGTAGCATGTTCCTTAACTTTCATGTTGATGAAAATTTACTGTTCTCCCTGCTGTGGGCTGTGTTTATTGGCTCTGTATTTTTTTTTAAAGAATTTTGTATTATATTTTTGACAATCTTTACATTGTTAATTAGGGTTAAAAAGTTTAAGGATTATAGCAAAGTGGGTAAGACTATTATTTCCATATTGTTTCCTTCATGTTTAAAGGGGGATATTAAGGGAGAAGGCCCACCCAATTTCCCACCCTCCCCAGGTCCCAGATGTAGGGGGTGCTCCGAGGTTCTTGCCCAAGTGGTTCTGATAATTCACCAGTTAGGAATCGCTGCCATTCTTGCCACTCCAAGCACGATGAGGTCTTTGAAGAATCCACTGATTGACATAGTCTGTATAACAGAAGTGTAGCAGACACTGACATGTCCAGATGTGGAGACATAGTGCAGTATGCCTCTCTGCATCCAGACCAAAGGTGGACTCCCAGTGAAACTGTTGAATATATCCTGATGGTAGGAAGCTGGACTCTCTGACATTGCCCATGCCTACTACGTCAGGAAACACTTCAGTATAAGTTCAGATGGACTTATGACTATTTATGAAGGACCACCCATTTAATACTAGAGAGGAAATCAGAGAGTGGGGAGGGGACTTGGAAAAGAGAAGGGGAAATCCCAGAGCCTATGGAACTGTATCATAAAATAATAATAATAATAAAAGAAGAAAATAGACATGTGGTTCATGAATATGGACATGAGGTATGTGAATACACAAATAATGAGAATAAAGTTTATTAAAATGATCCAAAAACCCTTTGAAAATAGACAACTGGTATGTGGCCGAGGGCAGCACATGGGGACCATGAAGAAGAGTCCTAGAGCCCCAATCAGGCATGGGATTCTTGGTCAGTAGATACGGGTTCTTGTCAAGCCACTTGTAAGTTGCAAGTCAGCTTTGCTGGGCACACAGACCCACCTTGGCCACACAGACTGCTATTCAGTGTTGAACAGCACCACAAATCATACACACAGGCCAGCCAGTGCATCAAAACATTCAGGCCACCATGTCTTTGCTGTGTCCCTGCCACCAGTCACAGTTGCTTTTGAAAATCCTGTCCCATCAGGGAGGCAACAGATTCTGGGGTTTGGGCCAAGGAAGGGCAGCACTCTGCCCAAACCCAGTCTTACGGAAAACCCTCAGAAACCCAAGAGGAGGAGGGTGGACGCTTGCCTTCCCATCCCCAAGTATCCACCAGAGGGCACTGCCACTTCCTGTCTGTCTCACTGGAGCCCACCTCTCACCCAATCTCTGTCTTGCCAAGATGTGCCTACTTCTCCACCAGCACCCTGGCAGAGGGATGGACCACCAAGATGTCTCTCCCCAGGGCAGTTGGTGGTGCTGACAGCCAGAACCCAGGTAGGCGGTCAATATCTAGGCACTGCAGCTGGCATCTTCTGAGCTGCCATCCAGCCAAGCAGAATCCATCCTTGGCAATCAGGCAGGCTGCGAGGAGAGAGCTCCTCTTCTGCAGGAGTGGCCCGTAGGTACTGTGTATGGAGCCTGGTTCCCAGATGGAAGCAAAATGCTGGCAGGAAACTTCTCCTGGCAAAGCTTACATTCCTTTGAGTAGAACTGACCAGGAGCATAGACAACATGGAGAATGAATGCATGAACAAGGGACAGAATGTAAGGATAAATGAATACACCTGACAGCTGGTGGGGCATCTACCTGAACCACCTCCCAGGACTGGAGAGATTAAATCACTCAACACGCTGTACTGACGCCAACTAGTGACCGTGACCTCTGCAACAAAGTGCTGCAGGATAATGTAGAACTACTGAGGGATTGGGCTGGTGTTGCGCTGTAGTAAGCTAAACTTCTACCTGGAACATCAGCATTCCATATGGGAGCTGGCTTGAGTCCCAGCTGCTCCAATTCCAATCCAGCTCCCAGTCTATGGCCTGAAAAATAGCAGACGGTAGGTTAATTCCCTGGGCCCATCACCTTTGTGGGAAACCTGGAAGAACCTCCTGGCTATGACTTCCGATTGGTCCAGCTCCAGCCATTGCAGCTGCTCGGAGAGTCAACCGACAGATGGAAGGTCTCTCCTTTATCTCTACCTCTGCCTTTCAAACAAAAACAAAACAATTTCAAAAGCTACCCAAGGACACAGAATGCATGCCAGTTGCGTTTAATTCTGCAGGAGATGCACACACATTGAGCTGCTGATTGTCACACTCTAGAAGGAACAGGATTGCTGCTAGGAGAAGCCACAGGCACCCCCCTTTCCGATGTCAGCACGCAGCTGCTATCCAAGATGGTGAACTGGGTAAACCACACCAGCGAAGTCAGGATGTAAGTGCAGCGCACCTAAAAGGAGATCATTGCAGTACAATGGGCATGGCGCTCATGTGACATGTGGTAGGGCCTCAAGATGCAATACAGACAGAAGGAAGCAAGGAGGGAGGAGGGCAAGGAGGCAGGAAAGTAACACAGCCATACCTGGGGGCAGGATTTGGAAAGCCCAAGGCTCCAGCAGGAGAATGGGCAGAGCAGCTGATCCCACCACTTGAGACAGCAACTGCCTGAGGCCATCACCCACCCCAGGAAACCCCATCCACCCACACCACCCTGATGTCCCAAGCACTACAGACACGGCACCCCCTCTCCCTGCCCCACTGTGTATTCTGAGGCCAGATCACTGCCTGAGCCCTGCCCCTACTTGGCACCACCCAACTGAGCAGCAGCACAAACACTCAGGCTGTACGTTGAGAGGCCAGAGCGGTCCCACGCTCCTCCATCCCACGGGTCCCATAATACCTCCAGGGTCGGGGCACAGGCTCGTGGCCCAGGGACTGGAAGGACAATGTGGCCATTCTTCAGCCCACAGGACATATGTGAAAGCATGAGGACCACAGGAAGAACATGCCCCCCCAAACCTTCAAGGGTCTCAGAAAGGCATGGAGCTGGAACCAGGAGGGAGGCTCGGTGCAGACATAGTGGGTATGTGGTCAGCCAGCTGGGCTAGGAGCAGGGGCCTCAGACCTGGTGTTGGTGGACAGGCTGTGTCTCAGTGGGATCACTGGCTCCTGACTCCAGTGTGGAACAGGGATCCTGATTCCTCCGCCTGCCCCAAGGCTGTGTTGAGCCTCCTCCAAGACCCTTCATTCTCCCAAGATGCACTGTGATTGTGGTCTCCAACCTGTTTCTCTCCCGCACCCTCCTGCAATGGGCAATTGTCGATGTCTTCATCGTGCTTTTTGCAAATTGTGCGGCCCATCTCCACGTCTACCAAACAGGTCCAGGAAAACATCTGTTGAAAGAAATAGTCGAAACTGCTAGTAAATAACCTGTCAGAGGAGGCGGAACAACAGAAACAAGGGTGTGACTGTGCAACAACCGACCAGTGCCACCACTCGGCCTGCGACTTACTCCATCTTTGCTTTTCTTTCTCCATTTCTCTTCATAAGCGTGTCCCTCGTACAGTGTCTGTTGGCCTCTGGAAGATAGGGTCCCATTTGGGCATCCTGCCCTGGGCCCCAGCCACACCTACCACAGATGACTCTCCAAGGCACACCTTGGCACAGCCTGCTTCTCACACCAGCTAGGAAGGGCCGGGACCACAAAGCCTGAGGCCGGAGGCCAGAGCTGCCCGGAGCAAGAGTGCCTTGGGCAGTGTGTCTTTTGGCATGGAAGCCGACATCACGCGAATGTTTTGTGGGGTGAATACTCAGTGTCCCATGCCACCCTAGGTCTTTATTGGGCTCCTTTGGATAGTTATCGGAGATTCTTTTCATTCCTGGGGAGAAACATGGTAAAGACCCAAGAAGCACTAAGAGAGGAAAGATAGAAGCGTGGCAGGAAGCTCTCCCAGAGAGGGGCCCACACCCCCCGAACTGGAAGCTGGCTAGAAGCTGACCTCCGCCAGGGCTCAACAGGCAGAGGACACCCGTCATGGCCCTGTGACACTCACACACACATGTGCATCTCAGGACACACAGAACACACACAGAACACACGCCTGACACCAACACACAGCACACTCACACATTCCTTCTTGACACTCACCCTGGCTTACCCCCCGTACACCGTCCCCCACACTCAGCCAGGCCTGGAGTGTCCCTCTGTTAGGTCAGATCCTTTTGGCTCAGTAAGGTCACTGGTGCCCAGGGGTACTGCAGCCCCCAGGGCCAGATCTGGGTGCAGATCGCATCGGGGATGGAGGGGAGCCCTGGGAGGGCTGTGTCTCCGTGTAAGGAGGAGGATCCTCAGGACTGGGTGCACATGTCACATCTTCTTCCCAGCCCCCAGAGTGCCCACTTGGCCCTTCCTCCTGCAAGGCCCTCTCACCTGGACCTGGGCACGGCTGGATGATCATCATTGCTGTATTCATGACAACAGTCAGCCATGACCGCCGAGACCGGGAAACTTCGCATAGCGGAGGACAAGGACACCACATTTTACATGAGGCAAAAGCTCCTCGTCACCCCGAAAGGACTCTCAGGTGGCCTGGGTCCACCTCGGAGGTGTGTCAGATGCATTTCACTTCCCTCTGCCCCTCCTCTGGACCTGTCCACCAGTTGGCAGATAGAGTCCCTTGGCCGCTGTGCTCAGAGGAAGACCTGGAGCTGCTCTCTCACCGGCTCCCCAGCACCCCCAACCCTGCCCCCGTGTCCACCTGCCAGCAGCCTGGCTGTGCAGGCCACTGCATGTTCCATGAGCGGCCACAGAGGCGCTGGCTCCAGCACATGCCACCCCCCCCCCCACGAGGGTACTAACCCCTCCCCTCCCCCTGCACCCCTGCCTCTGAACACCACCCCCCTAGAGGCCCAGCTCGCTCTGCACCCAGCGCTTCTCAGTTCAGAGACATTGACTCCCCAGTCAGAGCAAGCCCTTCAGAGAGGGACTTCTCCCTGCTCGGCATCCCCAATCCGCAGCTTTGGGCCTTCCTGCCCCGCCCCCAACCCCAGTCCTCACATCCCTCCCCTGACGGCACCTGCGTCCCTCCCACACGCTCCTCCGCTCCTCCGAGGACGAGGGCTTGGCCTCTCTCTTGCTGCCTTTGCGCAGCGTGCGAAACCGGCGACAAGAAGTCCCTGTGGGCCTTCACTGACTCTTCCTGCCTGACATCTCAGCGGGATCTCTGGTGTCTCCAGGGCCCAGCCCTACCGAGGAGCAGTCCCAACAAGGGTATCCTACACCCCGCCCCGCCCCGCCCCGCCCCGGCACCTGCGAGCATGCTCTGTGCTGGGGTGCTGTTCTCCCAGGGCTGCTGCTCCTCTCTCTTTCTTTGTCTCTCTCTCTCTCTCCATCTCTCCATCTCCCCTCCCCCCCCACACACACCCCAAGACTGTTTCCCAGAGTGCTATTCCAGTGTCTCTGTACCTCTCTGTATTCCTCCAGCACTTGATAAAGGAACAAAACCAAAAGTTGGAGCTCTCCCAGTCAGTACCTCTATTTAAAAAAAAAAAATTTTTTTTAAATCTATCTCTAGGCCTTAAAGGCAGCTGCTGATTCCTGAAGATGCTCACCTGGGCTCAGGGATGCTGTGGGAGCTGAGTGGGGTAGGGTGGGGACAGCTCAGCCACTCACCTTGCGCTGGCTCTGCCGAACCTTCAGAAACTTGTAGGCAAACTCATCCTCCTGGGCCTCGTTGAACTTGTACATGACATACTCCATGGAGATGGCAAAGAACTCCGAGTTCTTGTCAATGTCCACGAACTTGGAGTTGTCCATGAACTTGAAGCTGCCCACAAGGCTCCCCATGAGAACAAACCCCACAAACAGGAGTGCCTTGTGCGGCATAGCTGCCCTTGGGGCAGGGGACATGTGGGATAAAGGGGACAGTAGCACCCTTGGCAGCTGCAGCCCTGCACAGTTCTGTCTGCTGATGCCCTGAGCTGCTGACCGCCACCCCAGGGCCGACACCTCCATCCAACACCTTGTCTCCACCCTCCTCCACAACACGTGGTCCTCTCACAGCCAGACAGAAACAAAGCAGCCAGTCACATTTGCCAGCCCTTGCTCCCATGAAGCTTGCAGGCACACACTCAAGGACAAGGCTGCCTCCTCCAGTCCTGGCCCTGCCCTAGGAGGGGCGGGGACTCACCCTCCCAGCCCCACATCCCAGGCCAGGCAGAGTTACAGCAGCCACAGGCTCATGCATAACCACAGAACCAGAGTCTCCGGCAGGGAGTACAAACAAGGTCAGCCATGACCTTGGCATCCCATGTCACAAGCAAGCTTTAGAAGAGCGAACAGTGAGGGCCAATGTCCGTGGCAGGAGACAGATACTCCACTGTCAGCAGTACCTGCTGGCTGACTTGCTCTTTTGCTCTCGGGCCCTGCGGGCTGGGGCTGGCCATGTGTGTCCTCGGTGGGAACCAAGCCATTTCTAACGTTCCAGGGTGAGACTTCCTGCTGCAAGGTCACCATAGCTCTGCTGAGATGGAGGAGAATAGCTGTGGGCTTGCGAAGGCATCAGGGCTAGGGAAAGAGAGCTAGCTGAAACTTGCATTGCCTCGCAGCTCTGCCCTGCTACAATGCTGGGTATCCACTGTCAGACTCTTCCTCTTTCCCAGGAAAGCCACTGGGAAGTGAAGAAGGTGATGGGGGTGAACAGGCTGGGAAAGAGTGAAGGTTGGAGTCAGCATGGTGTGTAGAAGTAGGCTAATCCTCCGCCTACAGTGTCAACACACCATATGGGCCTGGTTCCTGTCCCGGCTGCTACACTTCTGATCCAGCTCCCTGCTAATGCACCTGAGAGGGCAGTAAAGGGCGGCCCAAATCTTGGGCCCCTGCACCCACAAGGGTGACCAGAGGAAGCTCGTGGCTCCCAGCTTAACCAGCCATCTTTTGGCCTTGATATCTCTTTGGGGAATGAACCAGCAGATGGAAGATTCTCACTCTCTCTCTCTCTCCTTCCTTCCCTTCTTCCCTCCCTGTACCTTATCTCTCTGTAATTCTGCCTTTCAAATAAAAAAAGTTTAAGGGGGAAAAAAAAGAGGGCAGGCTATAGCTATGTGGATGCAGGGAATAATTATTGTCCCTTGGTATAAGGGGTGTCAGGCCCTGGCAAACCCAGTGACCCCCAGTAAAGGTCTTATCCTGGGAAGAGCCAGCACTGGGGCCGACACAGCAGAGACGGGAGTGTGGACAGAGGGAGGGACATAACTTGGAGTGCCTTGCTGGGACTTCTCTGAGGGGAAGGATGATCTGGTATGGTTGCACTGATGCAACATGGGCAGCTAACAGTGCTGGGAAGGACTGGAGAAAGCCGTGGGACCCTGCCAGGCTGGTGCATGCTTTAGGAAGCACCCTCCGCCTGCCCAGGGCAAGGCTCACCATTAGGAATGTCTCTCTCATCTCCCCGAGGCATGGATGAATGTGCAATGACGCCAGCATGGGTCCAGCTGCTTCCACAGCAGATGTAGAAGTTTCTAGAAAAGAGTTAGTCATCCTACATAACAGTTCAGACATGAAGAGTCCCACTTGATGCTCTGTTTCCCCTCTTGTCTTTCCCGCATCTGTGTCATAATCCTGTCAGCTCTGAGAGTCACAGGCAACACTTTGATTCTTCAGAAGGACCCTGGGGTGGTCCCTTTCCATTCTGTCCGTCAGCAGCTCCTGTCAATACAGGACCTCAGAGGTCCTCTTGGTATGACGGAACAGCTGCATACATGCTATCACAGAGATTCCAGCTTCCGGTGAGGACCAGGGATCCTGAGCCCTCTGCCTGCCCCGAGGTTCCACCGAGCATCTGCCCAAGGCCTTTCATTCTCCCAAGATGCACCGTGCCACTCTCAGGCTGATCATTTCCCCCAACCCTTGTTTTTCTTGCACACTTGGCAGCAGATAGCTGTCGATGTCTCCGTCGCACTTCCTGTCAATCATGAGGCGCAGCCCCAGCTCCATCAGAAATATGGCTATGCACATGTGTCAAGAAGAACGGATGCAGACAGCTGGTGAACATCTGCAACTCAGGATTGAGGAGAGAGGCAGAGCGCCAGGGGGACGGTGGGTTACAGAGTGCAACATGCCTGTGCTGAGACACAGTTCACACCAGGTGCAAACTGTGATGGGTCAACAGCTCCATGTCCTTGCGTGCGCTTCAAACCCCAGTGGAGCCTTCCCAATGGCTGAGGCCAACGTCACAAGATGGGGCAAGGAATAGATGTGCTGTTGGTTGCACATCTGCATCACAGCGAGGCACCTGCACGGGCTCCCAGCACCTGCTGATGAGAGCACTCCATGTGTCCACCTTGCAGCACCAGCCAGACACAAGAGGCACCTGCAGGATCAAGGAGAGGGTAGGACTAAGCCTCAGACTGGAGGTGAGAGCTGTGGTCTCCCTTGGGGAGCCTGTGCAGGGCCTGGGGTGCGCAGTGCCAGCTGGCCCACATTCACGGAGTGGCAGCCATGAGCATTCCCTACTGCTGCCCACGTTTGTCGTGCATCTCTAAGAAAGCTGAGGGAAGTAGGTCGGCTTCCAGAATGAGGACCTTCTGATCCAGCCCTGGATCCTCGTGCAGGTGGGGAGGGGGCGCAGACCTAACACGAAACTGTTTGGGAAAAGGGTCGGCACCATGGTGTGACAAGTGCATAGGCACTGGTTCAAGTCCCACTACTCCCTTCCAATTCAGCTCCCTGCTAATCTGTCTGGGAAAGCCTGGAGGACAGCCCACATGCGCCCCCATGGGAGACCCAGGAGAAGCTGCTGACTCCTGGCTTCAGTCTGGCCCAGCTATGGCCATGGAGGACATTTGGGGAGTAACCAGTGGATGGGAGAGTCTCTCTCTCTCTCTCTCTCTCTCTGTATATCCCCTTCTATATGCAAATCTGCCTTAACATACACACAAACACACACAAATATATTTTTTAATTGTTTGGGCCCTGGAGCAGTAGATTAGCGACTAATGTTATTGCCTTGCATGCACCAGGATGCAATACTGCACTGGTTCATATCCCAGCTGCCCCGCATCCCATCCGGCTCCCTGCTTGTGGCCTGGGAAAGCAGTCAAGGATGGCCCAAGGCCTTGGAACCCTGCACCTGCGTGGGAGCCCTGGAGGAAGTTCCTGGCTTCAGATCTACTCAGCTCTGGCCATTGCAGCCACTTGGGGAGAAATAAGTGGGTGGGAGATCTTCCTCTTGGTCTCTCCTCCTTTCTGTATGTCTGACTTTCCAATAAAAATACATACATCTTTTTTAAAAATTGCCTGGAAGGCTGACTGTGTGGCACTGAGCGTCTAACCACAGGACACTAATACCCACTCATGCCTGACACACACTCACCCATGGCTGCCTGACACGTGCCAGCACACTCCCACGCTCAGGCTTGACACACCTGACACCACATTTGCACACTCACATGAGACAGCTCACACAGCCATGCACTTGTGCCACACACTCACGCACACACATACACACACACATGCACAGCTGGTACCAAGAGTACTCACACACCTGCTCCTGACTCACAAACAGTATCACACCTACTCACACAGCCAATGCCCCTGTGTGCTTCCCACGCCTGCAGACTGGCCTGGCCCCCACCAAATGCGACAGGTGCAGTATGGCCAGCAGAGTCATCCATGCCAAGGACTCCTGTGGTCTCAGGGACCCAGGCCTGGCATCCACCCATGGAGGCCGCACCAGGCTCACGCAAAAGTCCTGGGGTAACCACGTCTTGTGCCAGAGGGAGGACCTGAAATTGTGGCCGTGTCCCCGGTCCCTGTATCTCTTGCCTGGTACAGGCTTCCCACCTAGAGCAGAGCCCTAGGAAGGGACCAAGTCACTGCCACTCACCTTCCGCTGGGCTCAGCCGCCATCCAGCAACCCATACGCCTGCCCCTCTGTGCTGGCATCGTTGAACTGAGCCACAGTGAACTCCATCGATCTCACAAAGCACTCCAGGTCCTTGTTGACATCCACAAACTCCAAAATGGGCACATGTAGGCGCCCAGCACCATGAGCCCCACAAACAGGGCAGTCTTGTGCAGCATGGCTGTCCTCAGCATCAGTGCCAGAGGTCAAGCTTGGGGACACATCCTGGTCACTTGTGGATCCCCTCATGGAGATCCAAGCTGACAACCACCTTCCTTCGGCAGGTCCTCTATCTGGTCCACTTCCCCACTGACCCCACCTCACCAGGCCCTCCTGAGAACACCAAACAGAAACTGAGCAGGAGGTTTATGGGTTCCCCACGGTCACTCAAGCCTGGGTCCCAGGGAGTGCACACACTGCCACCCGAGGCCTGCCCATCTCCAGGCCTGTGCTCTGCTGGAGGATTTCCAGCACGGTCCTGTCTGGTGCTCTAGTCCTCTGGGGGCTGAGGGGTGGCCTGCAGCCACCTTGCAGAGAGGAAGCTTCTGGGAACACAGATAACCCAGTTCCCCCACCTCAGGAGTTGAAGGAAGCCTACCCAGGACTTTGGGGGCAGCTCCCATGCACCGCTGTGCCCAGCACAGCACTGGGTGTGCAGCCGGTGGCGGGGGAGGGGACTAAGGCAGGCCAGCTGTCCACTGCTCTGATCTCCTTCTCCCACAAGGTGCACCTGCATTCTGGCACTGCCAGTTTTCTGCTAGGACAACCTTCCCCCACTCCTAAACCTCCACGTGGTCCTGGGCAGCTTTTCTGGAGTTATGACCATGTGTTGCTCCCTTCCAAACATGCTTGGCTTTCTCATGACCTTTATTCACTTCTCATTCCAGTCCACTGCAGCCTGGGAGCGGCCCTCACAGCAGTTCCCTTCTGTGGACCTTGTGCTGAGTCCCCTTGCTGTGTGGCATGGAACCAGCATCCTACAGGGACTGCCTAGTGTTATCTCAGCAAGCTCCTTTTCTCTCAAGCCTTCTGCATGTTTACTCCTGGTTTCAATGTACTGTGTTTGAGTAGATTTGATTGTGTTTTGAGAGTGGGATTTGCTCTTTCTTTCCCCCCTTCCAGCTCTTTGGAACTGTTTGAATCTCTTGCTATGACTGTAATCATGATCTTGTTGTTTCTTTGTCTAAGGATCTTTGCTTTGTGTCCATTTGTGGGGGACAACTTGGAAACTGTATTACCACTCACTTGTGCCAACAGAGCTGCTACACTGGCCATTTTATCGCTGTGGAATGTGCCTTCTTGTTCAGTAAGCCTCTTGCTCTGAACTCGGCCCTGTGGCGCAGGCTGCAAAGCCACACCAGCATTGCTGTGACCAGTGCTTCCCGATGCTCCCTATTTCCGGTTCACGCTCAAATGCTTTCTTGTGTCTTTGCCATTAGCGCTTTAGACATCACGTGAAACCACTGACTGCCATGTCAACATTTTACAATACAAAGAAGACAAAAGGACAGCGTATGGATAAACTAGAGGCAGGATGATGCAGTGTTTTCTTCCTCCCCAAGAGGCTGTTATTCCCATTTGTGGTCAAGGGGATGGCAGGTGGGTAATGACTGATGGGCTGTTAGCGCCAGAGTTCTTTCTGGAAATGACCGACAGCTGCATGTGTCCCTGCTACTTCACAGTGAGTGTACAAGGAGGTCAGGAAGCAAGTCTGCTGGCTGCCTCCTGTCACAGGAAAGACGCTATCTGTATAAAGGTAAAGTTTATTTGGGGAAGTGACCAGCAGATGGAAGATCTCTCCCTGTCTCCTCCTCTTCTTTCTGTAAATCTTTCAGGTCCAATAACTTTTGAAAACAATTGTGTGAAGTGGCCGTCCCCCTTCCCATCCAGCTCTCTGTTTATGGCCTGGCAAAGAGCAGAGGATGGCCCAAGTCCTTGTGATCCTACACCCGCATGGGAGACCCGAAGAATCTCCTGGCTCCTGGCTTCAGATCAGCTCAGCTCTGGCTGTTACAGCCATTTGGGGAATGAACCAGCCTATAGAAGACCTCCCATCTCCTCTCTTTGTCAAACTTGTCTTTCAACCAAAACAGAGAGAGCTATACATCCTGACACAAACGGGTCATACCTAACTCATAAACCCTGATATCTAGGTGGCAATTTGACAACTGCTGCCTCAGTGGTGCTCACTCAGACTTGACCGAGACCTTGCGATTCCTGTGTTCTCTCAGGGGACTGCAGAGTTCTGGTTGGACTTCCCCGTGGTTTGCTCTGCCTCAGTCTCTTGACGATCTCCTTCCCGACTCTGTGTCTTGGGCTTCCATGTCCTTTGTGGAGTCCTTCTGCCACCTGCTCTATTGTTGTTCCACATCTTCTTGATTCTGGCCTGCACTCACTTCTTCCTTTTCCCTTTTGGAGCAGAAGGGCCGTAGTCAGCTGCCCTTCCTACTGGTGTCATCACCTCCTTGGAGTGACAGCTGCCAGGGGTCAGGTCCTGCACTCACAGAGGTATGTCTCAACTCCTTCATGTGCTTTCTTAACCCACACGTTCCTTGAATAGGTACTCACATGGGTCACTGCTTCCCACTTTAGCTCCTGACCCTTTTGCTATTAGCCCTGTATGACTTCCCACAGCAACAGAAAACTGGTCCTTTCTCTCATTATTTTCTTCTTCATTGTGCATTTCTGGAAGTTCACATATTGCAGTTTTACATTCTTGGAGTTCCTTCATTATCTATGTGTTTTTCGTGTTGTTATGCAAGGTTGGCAGTGTGCCATTGTGGGTAAAGCTACCACCTGGACTACAAGCATCCCATTTGGATGCCAGTTTACATTCTGACTGCACCACTTCCAATCTGGCTGTGTGCCAAGGGCCTGGGAGAGGCTATAGAAGATGGCCCAAGTGCTTGAGCCATGGCACTTGTGTGGAAGACCCACATGAATTTCCTGGCTTCTCTCTGGCTTTGCTCTGGCTCTTGTGGCCTCTTGGGTGGTGAACCAGCAGATGGAAAATCGTTCTTTCTGACTCTCACTGTGAAGGAAGTTGTTTATAGTAAGAAGAGCTGAGGGAGGGAGGGAGCTTCCAACAGCAGTGTGGCAGCTATTGGGGGTACATGAGTGAGGTCGGACTAAATGCTTAGGGCCCTGGCCACGGCCACTGTTGCCACCCAGTGAGCGAGTCCTGGACTTTGGGCAGCCAGCGCGCTAAGTGATGCTGAGCTTCACCTGCTGGCCATCCAGCAGTGAGCTCTAGGGTCTTTGTAGTGTGTAATGCTGCCTAGGGCCTTATCCATGGATACGGGCCATGTGCATGTAGGTGAGGATTGAATATTGTGTGACTCCCAGCGACAGGGTCACTGTACTTTCAAATGAGTTTGGAGGGAATAGTCTGTAAGATCACTTTGGGTCAGATTGATTCACCAGCCCACATGGGAGTTCTGAGATGGGCTGTTAGTGCAGAACATCACAAACCGCCACACGCCAGCCCACACGAAAGCTGTGGCTCAGGGCCTGTCTTGTGGGGGTAGATCCCAGTACCTGACTGAATGCAGGAACAGGGGATGGGTCACATTAGGCAGGGTCATGACACTAACCACCATGCGAGAGAATCAGGTCCAGGGGTAGATTCTACAGGGGATAAGAGGGCCCAACCCTGTAGAAATACAAGTCCTACTGGTTAGCTTAAGAGTTGGGGTGGTGAAAGGCTGAGCTAGGACTGACCATGGAACCCGCCAACAGTCATGGGTGCTGGGGTTGGAAACAGGTTGGGCAGGTCCAGGCTGCAACACCCACATGTGCATCCTAAAACACAGGGTGTGAAGCAGGCCGAGCTGCCACATCCTCCAGCTCATACAAAGGCCAAGATGGAGTGGCAGGCTATAACGGGCAAGGACCTAGCACCTGCTAGGAGCTTGTGAGATCTGAGTCAGGGAGTAGCCTGAGACGGGGAACCTGGAAAACTGCCCTATTGGGGAAATATATCCTAATGTCGAGCACATGTTCTAGGCCTGGCAACCTGAGCAGAGCAACTCCAACTGTTGGCCAATTTGGGTTAGTTTTGGATGGGGGTGGACCAGGCAGGGCTGAACCAACCTTATCTCACCAGCAAGAACATAAATCAGGCTGGAGCACAGGTCAAGCTCAGCTAGGCTCTCACACCTATCCATTTGCATGAGCCTCGGATGAGAGCAGACTAATCAGGGCCAGGTTCCAGCATCCACCTGCGAGTGGTGGGACTTGGGGCAGGCCTGGTCAGACCAGGCTACAACATCCAAAGGCAAAGGTCATGACAGGTGTAGGACCATGCCAAGCCTGATCAGAGCAACCACTGCCCCATGCAAGATCTATAGATGATCTAAGGGGATGCCCTGGCAGGGCTGTGGGTAATGACTGATGGGCTGTTAGCGCCACAGTTCTACCCTGTATGACTTTCCACAGCAACAGAAAACTGGTCCTTTCTCTCATTATTTTCTTCTTCATTGTGCATTTCTGGAAGTTCACATATTGCAATTTTACATTCTTAGAGTTCCTTCATTATCTATGTGTTTTTCATGTTGTTATGCAAGGTTGGCAGTGTGCCATTGTGGGTAAAGCTGGACTTGGGGCAGGCCTGGTCAGACCAGGCTACAACATCCAAAGGCAAAGGTCATGACAGGTGTGGGACCATGCCAAGCCTGATCAGAGCAACCACTGCCACATGCAAGATCTATAGATGAACTCTATTCTGGGTATATGCTTGCAAAGAAAGAATCTCAACTGAACTTGAGCTGTTGTTATGCAACAAGGTGGAGGAATCCACCATGGGGAGAGGGTTATTGGAGGGGTGGGGGAAATCCCAGTGCCGATAAAACTGTATTACATAATACAATGCTATTAACAATTAAAAAAAAAAAGCAAGATCTATAGATGGGAACAATCCTGTTTGGGGAGCTAAGGGGATGCCCTCGCAGGGATGTGGTTCCCACTGGTAAGTGTGGTGGCCAGAGTGGGATTTGCAGTCTGGTCTGGACATGCCTGCAGTGTCCCTTGGCACAAGTATGCACTGGGGTTGAGTGTGCCAGACTGGACTAGACCCTAGCACCCACTGGTGCTGGTGCTATCCAGGATGAATATAGCATAGGCTGCTAGGTTTTTCCCCTGCTGAGCCAGATGTGAGCTGTGTCTGCCTGTGGACCAGGCTAGACTGGGCTGTAACACCAAACAATAATAACTGGAATGGGTTCATGACAGTCACGAAAGGCCATTGTTCCTGCTAGGTCAAGGGATCCACTGAGTAGGGCTGGCCCATAGTCCCAGTGGTGTGTGTGTGATCTGGCACTGGAGAGGTTGTGATGGAGGACCCTGAGAGACTCCTCAGTCAGGACACATTCCCTATATGTGAGAGCAAGAACCACGATAGGGAGCAGCCCAGACAAGGCCAGGTTATGGTACCCACTGGCATACTTTTGGTGCAGATCAGGGTCAAGCGAGGTTGGATGAGTTCATATCACCTGCTAGTGAATCTCAGCCCAGAATGGAGTGTGGGTCGGGCCGGGTTTGGTAACAACACACGCCAGTACACATGAGACATTGGACTGAGTGCTAGCTGGCTGTGCTAGGCTGTAGCCCCCACCAACCTGAGGTGGAATTGGGGGTGGCCATGCTGGGCCAGGCTACCATACCCACTGGAAAAGCTGAGGTGAAGCAGGCCATGCCAGACCGAGCCACGGCACTCAACCAGCACACACAAGACTTGTGACTGCTGCTGAAGCACCATACATTACAATAATTTAGGGGGGGAATGGAGGGAGGGTAAATGTGGCGGATGAAGGGAAAATATCTAAGCCTATGAAACTGTATCATAAAAAATAAACATTAAGTGCTCGCTTTGGCAGCACATATACTAAAAAATAAACATTAAAAAGTTTTAAAAAGTTGTATTTACTTATGTGAAAGACAGATTTATTAGAGACACACAGAGAGAAAGAAAGTACAGACAGAGAGGCAAAGATCTTCCAATCCATGGTTAATTCCAGAAAGACCTCATAACCAGATCTGAGTCAACTGAGGCCAGGAGCCAGGACCAGGTTCTGCGCTGGGTCCCCACAAGGCAGCAGAAGCCCAGGACTGAGGCTGTCCTCCACTGCATTCCCAGGTGCACTAACAGAGGGCTGGGCCAGAAGTGCAGCAGCTGAGACCCAAAGAAGCACCCTTACGGAATGTCAGCCCTGCAAATAGAAGCTTAGCCCCGTATACCTCAGAGCCGCTCCCTTGGGGGACTATCAGGGCGGAGGGCACACTTAAGTGGGATCCTGACCCTTCTGGAGGGAAGTTCTGTCATCCAGAGGGGTGATCCTCCAAGTTGGCAGTGCCATGTAGTCTGGGGCAGACTCTGAGTGAGGACACCACTGGTCTTTGCTTCTGAGCCATGCATAGGACTCTGCCACTGTGGCTTTGATGGGTGGCAGGGCAGCAGGTAGGGATGCTGCCCTGTGTGTGTGCAAAGGAGACACCTGCTGGCTTGTTCCAGGTCCTCTCTAGGAGTCACATGTGCAAAGCCTAGCTGATCCTTGAGAGAAACAGGAAGCTTGCACCCAGGCCCCGCTTCCTGGCTACTTACCTGTGCCTCGTGGGGGCTCTCCGCACTGCACCTTCTGGGAGCAGTGCTGGGGGCCCATACTGCACAGGCAGTGCCCACTTGGGGGGGAACACCAAACTCGGGAGTCTCTGTAGGGGCTTGGAAGCCCAGAGCAAGCTGTCATACTGCTCTTGGCATCCATACTCTACCAGGATGCAGAGCCACCTGCCAGCTCCCTGTCTGCCCACTCCTCCTCCTCCTCCTGAAGAGCACCTGAGTGGAGCTGAGCTCACCCCACAGCTGAGTGGGCTTGGGGGTGTCATCAGCGTCTACAAGGATGCCCTCTGGCATCCCTGCCTTCTGAGCCCTGCCTGCTCCTTTGCCCACTGCTAAGGTCTTGGTCCTCCTCTCACTGGGATCCTACCTCTGGCTGCAGCCTCTGCTTCCTAGGGCCCAGCATCACCTGCGTCATTTCCTCTACTGCTTCTCACCTGATTCAGTGGACAGAAGACCCCTGGCTTGGCTTCCACCCTGGTCCACAACAGTGAGCACGGTGGGGGAGGGGTGCAGGTAGGGAGAGTGGGAGGCAGATGGCCCTAAGTGCACCTGCTCTGCCCAGCGCAGCTCCGACAGGGAGGAGGCGAGAAGAGAAGGGCTGTGGGTGGTCACCGCTGGCTGCTCTTAAATCCGGCTGAGGAGGCAGGGTCAGTGTGATCCCACGGGAGCCCTGGGAAGACGAAGAGGGGCTCTTCCTGTTGTTCCTTAGCTGAGGGGCGATGATGGCCAGACCCTGGCAGGTTCCCCAGCTCCTGCTGGCCGTCTTGGTGGCCCTTTTGGCTGTCACTCAACAGTCACGGAGGAAAAGCTTTGTAACTGTCTATGAAGTTTCCGCAGCGGAGGAGCCCGTGTTGGGGTGCTTGCAGTTCGTTACCAATGAATACAACAAGCAGAGTAACGACACGTACAACTTTAGGATCATTCGGATCCTGAGGATCCTCAAGCAGGTCAGTGTGTGCCCCATGCCTGCCCTGCTCACCCACCTGTCCATGCTGGGACTCCTGGGTCCCTGTTTCCCCCAACCTCTGTGCTGGGAGAATCCCCTGTGAAAAATGACTAGAGCTCAAGGTCCCAGCAGGGAGCACCACTGCCTATGTTTGACAAAATAATGCTCAATGCATATAAATGTGCAAGTTCTTGGGGTTGATATGAAATGAAGACATCTGAGGAGATCAGAATGCTATCTCACACCTGCTTAAGGTACACATTGGAACTAGCACACCTCCCCCAGCAAGAGTTAGATTTAATATGCATGGAGGGGAGCTGCTAAAGCAGGCAAAGTCCCACTGGGCTGGTACTGAAACTGGAAGCGGGCATTTTGAGGGAGTGTGCGTGCACTAAGGCAGGTCTTGTTACATCGCTTACAGGGCAGCTCAGGCCTTTATGGCCCAGGATCCTGCACCTGCTGCCTGCCTGTGGATGCAGTGCTCCTGGAGCTCCTGTCTCTGCCCTCGTGTCCTCTGCAGGTGCGTTCCTGCCCAGTGGCAGGCTGACGCATTGCACAGGGACAGAGCAGCCCAGCAGACCCTGAGCATTTGCTCTGCGGGCGTGCCTTTGGCATCGTGGTTTGCAGGCCCCTTGAGACACCTGCCACTCATGTCAGAGTCCTGGCTCTGCTCTGAATTCCAGCTGCCTGCTCCTGTGTGCGCTGCTGAGCACTGGGGGCGGCCCCAGCACTTGGGGCCCTGCCACCCACGGAGAGACCCAAGTTGAGTGTTGGCCCCTGACTTCTCCTGCCCAAGACCCCTTCATTCTAAACATTTGGGAAATGAGGTGGCACCCTGGCATATCCCTCTCCATCTCATCCCTTTGGAATGAAACAAATGATAATATGAGCAAAGTGATTGGCTGACCCCAGCCCTGAACAATTGACTTCCTTTGTGTTATCCAAGCTGTGCGTGGCTTTGCCCACAGAGAAAGACTCTGTGTGTGGTGATCTCTGGGGAATTCTCTCTGAATGGCAAATGGAGACAGAGGCCCAGACAGCAAGGGAGAGAGGAGGCGCCTGCTCTGCCCAGGCCTGGGTCCTTGCTCTTGGGCACAGCACAAAGGATCCCCCCTGCAGATGCTCTTGCCACCTGCCACCCCCAGGTGACGGATCACTTGGAATATCACATGAACGTGGAAATGTGGAGGACCACCTGCCTAAAGCTGGACCCCAAGCCCTGTGACTTCCAGGAAGGCGAGCTCTACAAGGTAACTACAGGGAGGCCCCTTCCCGCAGGTGCTTCCTGTGGGCGTGTCAGAATCCCACAGGATTTCTTCTGGGCTGCCTCGGGAAGAAGGCATGAGCTACACCTCCTTTCTCAGGGAGGGACTTGAGCGTGGGACTGGCCGAGACACTGCTCCGGGGTGCGGGGTGATTCTGAGGAGGCTGAGGGGGTGCAGAGGGCAGAGTCAGGATGGCTCAGTGCCACAGGCCACTGTTTCCTGTGGCTAATAGTTCATCAGCTGAGGATGGGGCTGGGGCGGGGGGAAGATGTTGACAGCTGCCGCAGCTGAACATCTGAGCCCCAGCGAGATGGGAAGATGAATCAGTGAGTGACTGTGCTCCTTGCACATTGCAGTGCCTGGTGAGTAGGAGACAGAGATGAGAAAGCAAGTCCAGGAATGATCTGATCGCTGGCAGGGGCCAGGGAGGGGATCGAGTTGTTGGTGTGTGACCTGCACAGGGTCTTTCCCCTCAAGTGTGATTCAGTCCCCACCGTGCTGGGCAGACCCCGGCCCTGGCCATCTTCACAGCCGTCAACAGGAGAGCTTCCCGGATCATGAGTCCTACCAGCCCTGCCTGCAATGACCCAAAGAATGGACACTCACTTGTCTGTCAGTACCACCCTGCCTGGAGTAATCCCAATTGAAGGATTAGCTTACCTTGGTAGAATCCTAGAAGCACATCTATGCTTATAATATGTCTTTCATGGTTAATAAATGTGGTCACCCAAGCTGTAACACCCTGGCATCACAGCGCAGAAGTGTGTCCATGCAGGGTCTGGACAGTACTTTAGATGGACAGTACTTCAATCCTGAAAAAGTAGGTTTCATTGTTACTCCCTGGAGCAGTGCATGAGCTCTATAAAAACAATACTTGGAGACTCCAGAGAAGTAAATCCAAAGAACTTTTGGATTAGAGATTGAGATGATAGAATTGGAATATTGAATTCTATGTTAAGCAAATGTAAGCCCTCCCATGCCCTCTCCGATCCGTGGTTGTCAAATAAAGAACAGAAAACACAATCATGCAGAATATGTAATATGTGCTTAAAATGTTGAGCTCTTATCAGAAGGGAAGGAAGAGAGAAAGAAAAGGAAAAATCAGGAGAATACAAGAGAAAGAAATAAGTCAGATAATGTGTGGACAAATGAAGAAGGATAGGAAGCAAATGGATAATGGATGGAAGTTCAGAAGAATGAGTAGATGGGACTCTTTGAGTGCATGTGGGAAAATTGATGGATAAATTGGTAGATGGACGGCTGGACAGATGGATACATGGATGGATATATGGGTGGGTGGGTAGATGGACGATGGACAGCAGGATGTGTTTGTGAAATGGATTCATAGATGGATTGATGGACAGATGGGTATGCGGATGGATAAATGTGTGTATGGAACTGGATATGTGCATGTGGATAAATGATGGATGATGGATGCATAAATGGAAGGATGGACTGATAGATGGTTGGATGGATGGATGGATGGGCAGGCAAATGTATGTATGGAGATATGGATGTATATGTAAATGGGTGTATGACTGAAGCCAGGCTAGATAACTGGAAGAATGGCTGGATGAGCGGTTGGAAGCATGAATGAATGGATGGTTGAGTTGATACACGAATGAAAGATAGATTGTTATATAAATGGATAATGGATAAATAAACAGATGGATGAATATATGAATTCATTGATAGTTGGATGAATGAGTAGATTAATTAAAGGCAGGAAGGAAGAAAGTGGGCAAAGGAAGATGTGAAGTTAAAAAATGGCACAGAGTAAAGAATCTGTAGGTTCTGAGAGAACTATGGGCTGAGTGGACCCTTTAGGCTCAGCTACAAATGTGACTGCAGACAGAAAGACTTTCTTGTATGAGCCCAGCAAGAGCACTACCAAGTGACTGAACTCAGGGTCAACACTGAACTAGCTGTGGGTGGGAAGGTGCTGAGGGATGGTGTGGTGTGGTCATCCCCCAGCTTCCCGCCCAGCGGTCCCTGCCTGCCCCTTACAGATGTCTGCTTGCATGTGAATCTTTGGTGGTGTTCTTTGGGGGTCACTGTCTTTGGGGGTCTTCTTGTTGTTTTAGCACATTCAGTGCTTCTTCGCCGTGTTTGCTGACCCTTGGATTGAGAAGTTCAAAATCCTGAAGCAAAACTGTAGCAGCATATGAGTGTGAGGACGTATACCTGCCACTGCCATACGGGAGAGTGTCCTGGAGACAACAGGGGCCCTGACCCAGACAATAAAGGTTTGTCCACCTGCTCTTCTAAGGATCTTAGCATTTCTCATTCCACTTTCTTTCTTTTCCCTTTCTTTCTTTCTTTCTCTCTTTCTTTCTTTCTTTCTCTCTTTCTTTCTTTCTTTCTTTCTTTCTTTGGATTTATTTATTGTTATTCCTAAGTCAGATTTACAGAGAGGAGGAAAGACAGAGAGGAAGATCTTCTGTCTGATGATTCACTCCCCAAGTGGCCGCAATGGCCGGAGCTGTGCCAATCTGAAGCCAGGAGCGAAGAACTTCCTGCAGGTTTCCCAAGTGGGTACAGGGTCCCAAGGCTTTGTGCCATCCTCGACTGCTTTCCCAGGCAATAAACACAGTGGGAAGTGGAGACACCAAGATTAGAACTGGCACCCCACATGGGATCCCGGCGCATTCAAGGAGAGGACTTGAAACCCTAGGCAACAGTGCCTGGCCCTTTTTCATTCCTTTCTTCTCTTCCCCACACCCCAAGTTACTCTTCTTATAAGAACATAATCTGAAGGCTTACTGGGCTAGTGAAATTTGGGATGACCAAGTGAATCATGCCTGGCTTTGCAGTCTGTAACTACATGATAGTAGGACTTCTGCCACATCTTCATAGCAAGTAGGACAGGGCCTGAAACCATTGGCTATTGTGTTTGTGAAGCATTTACGTAGAAAAGTGTCAGAGCAGACATGCTCACAAAGGAAGGATGTTTGCTCTTCCTTTATTCCTTTTTGTTTGCTTGTTTTAACTTTGATTATCTTTACATAGTTGATTAGGGCTCAAAGGATGAAGGGTTACAGGAAAGTGGTAAGACCATTGTTTCCATATTCTCTTTTTTTCCTTCCTTTATCTGGGAGAAAGGGAAAGACAAAGGGAGAAGCCACACCCAGCCTTCCCACCCACCCCAGATCCCCACGTGGGGCATGCTCTGAGGGGCCTGCTCAAGTTGTTTTGATAGTTCAACAGTTCTGATTTGCTCCTGATCTCGCCACTCCAAGCATAATGAAATCTCTTCAGAATCCACTGGCTGACATAGTCCACCTTAGCATCTCCACTTGCTCAGATTTTCACTGCCAACACTATGCTGTGCTAGTGGATCAATTTGTTCTGTCCTCTGTTGTGGTACCAGGTGTCCTCTCCAGGCTCCAATGTACTACCATATCCTCCATGTGCACCTGGATATGCTGTCCATTGCTCTGTTTGAGCCACTGAGGAGGCTCAGCTTTGATATATGCATTCCATGGTCAGACCATGAAATCTGCAATTCTCTTCATGGTTGGGGTTCTGAGTCCAGCAGTTTGATTGGGGCCATCACCAAAGAAACTTCATCTGAAGTGATTCCAGACCTAATTCTTGTGTGTGCCTGCCAGTTTGAGGGCCTGTCACAGACCATCCCCCCTATGCATATGCTGGTTGTTGCAGTTGAAGGTCTATTCTGTCTCCAGCCCTATCTTCTATGCAAACCAATGGGTGTTGGAGCCCAATCCTGATCCTGCCCACCACATACGTGGTCATCATGCAAACCAGTGGGAGCTACAGCCTAGTCGGACGGACCTGCTATAACCCCCACAAGGCCTGATCCCTGCCCTGATTCCCATGTCCAGTCTGTCCCACGTCTCAATTCAGCTCTCATACCTGTCAATGGGCATTGAAGCCTAGTTCAACCCATCAGCGCCACTGTCCAGCTCTCACACTTACTGACAGGTGCTACTCTCTGTCTAGCCTTGCCTTTCCCAGTCTGGTCCTCATCCTCACCAGTCAGAATGGCAACCCAAGAGAGAGGTGCCCATTGCTTCCCTACTGGGCTCACTTCCACTGCCTAATTATACACTCCCCAAGTGGTTCTGTAGTTCGGCTTGATAGAATTAGCCCCTCGTGCCAGCATCAGCCAGCTGATACTATGACAGAGCCCCACCAACCCACACTCGGTCTGACTTCCAGTAGGAAGAATCAACACATCCTGGCTTTTCCTTGGTCTAGCTAGCTCACATGAGGCCAACAGGTGTTGTAGCTCTGCCTAATCTGGTCTGCCCCCATCCCAATTCGCACTCTCCTTGGGTTTCGTGATGCAGCAGAGGAGGCACATGCCCACCACCAACGTCTTTATTCCCTATCCCCTGGATCTTGGTGTGAGGTTGAGTGCCGTGGCTCAGTCTGGCATGGCCTGCTTCACCTCAGCTTTTCCAGTGGGTGCTGTAGCCTGGCCTGGCCCAGTACACCCCGAATTGGTTAGTGGGGACTACAGCCTAGCCCTATTCATCCAGTACCCAGTCCATGCCTCATGTGTACTGGCGTGTGTTGCTACCAAAGCTGGCCAAACCCACACTCCATTCTGGTGCTCAGATTCACGAATATCACCCAACCTCGCTTGACCCTGATCTGCACCAAAAGTATGCCAGTGGGTACCATAACCTGGCCTTGTCTGGGCTGTTCCCTATCATGGTTCTTGCTCTCACATATAGGGAATGTGCCCTGACTGAGGAGTCTCCCAGGGTCCTCCATCACAACCTCTCCAGTGCCAGATCACACACACACCACTGGGACTATGGGCCAGCCCTACTCAGTGGATCCCTTGACCTAGCAGGAACAATGGCCTTTCGTGACTGTCATTAACCCATTCCAGTTATTATTGTTGGGTGTTACAGCCCAGTCTAGCCTGGTCCACAGGCAGACATAGCTCACATCTGGCTCAGTAGGGGAAAAACCTAGCTTAGCCTATGCTATATTCATCCTGGATAGCACCAGCACCAGCGGGTGCTAGGGTCTAGTCCAGTCTGGCACACTCAACCCCAGTGCACACTTGTGCCAAGGGACACTGCAGGCATGTCCAGACCAGACTGCAAATCCCACTCTGGCTCACCACATTTACCTGTGGGAACCACAGCCCTGCCAGGGCATCCCCTTAGCTCCCCAAACAGGATTGTTCATCTATAGATCTTGCATGGGGCAGTGGTTGCTCTGATCAGGCTTGGCATGGTCCTACACCTGTCATGACCTTTGCCTTTGGATGTTGTAGCCTGGTCTGACCAGGCCTGCCCCAAGTCCCACCACTCGCAGGTGGATGCTGGAACCTGGCCCTGATTAGTCTGCTCTCATCCGAGGCTCATGCAAATGGATAGGTGTGAGAGCCTAGCTGAGCTTGACCTGTGCTCCAGCCTGATTTATGTTCTTGCTGGTGAGATAAGGTTGGTTCAGCCCTGCCTGGTCCACCCCCATCCAAAACTAACCCAAATTGGCCAACAGTTGGAGTTGCTCTGCTCAGGTTGCCAGGCCTAGAACATGTGCTCGACATTAGGATATATTTCCCCAATAGGGCAGTTTTCCAGGTTCCCCGTCTCAGGCTACTCCCTGACTCAGATCTCACAAGCTCCTAGCAGGTGCTAGGTCCTTGCCCGTTATAGCCTGCCACTCCATCTTGGCCTTTGTATGAGCTGGAGGATGTGGCAGCTCGGCCTGCTTCACACCCTGTGTTTTAGGATGCACATGTGGGTGTTGCAGCCTGGACCTGCCCAACCTGTTTCCAACCCCAGCACCCATGACTGTTGGCGGGTTCCATGGTCAGTCCTAGCTCAGCCTTTCACCACCCCAACTCTTAAGCTAACCAGTAGGACTTGTATTTCTACAGGATTGGGCCCTCTTATCCCCTGTAGAATCTACCCCTGGACCTGATTCTCTCGCATGGTGGTTAGTGTCATGACCCTGCCTAATGTGACCCATCCCCTGTTCCTGCATTCAGTCAGGTACTGGGATCTACCCCCACAAGACAGGCCCTGAGCCACAGCTTTCGTGTGGGCTGGCGTGTGGCGGTTTGTGATGTTCTGCACTAACAGCCCATCTCAGAACTCCCATGTGGGCTGGTGAATCAATCTGACCCAAAGTGATCTTACAGACTATTCCCTCCAAACTCATTTGAAAGTACAGTGACCCTGTCGCTGGGAGTCACACAATATTCAATCCTCACCTACATGCACATGGCCCGTATCCATGGATAAGGCCCTAGGCAGCATTACACACTACAAAGACCCTAGAGCTCACTGCTGGATGGCCAGCAGGTGAAGCTCAGCATCACTTAGCGCGCTGGCTGCCCAAAGTCCAGGACTCGCTCACTGGGTGGCAACAGTGGCCGTGGCCAGGGCCCTAAGCATTTAGTCCGACCTCACTCATGTACCCCCAATAGCTGCCACACTGCTGTTGGAAGCTCCCTCCCTCCCTCAGCTCTTCTTACTATAAACAACTTCCTTCACAGTGAGAGTCAGAAAGAACGATTTTCCATCTGCTGGTTCACCACCCAAGAGGCCACAAGAGCCAGAGCAAAGCCAGAGAGAAGCCAGGAAATTCATGTGGGTCTTCCACACAAGTGCCATGGCTCAAGCACTTGGGCCATCTTCTATAGCCTCTCCCAGGCCCTTGGCACACAGCCAGATTGGAAGTGGTGCAGTCAGAATGTAAACTGGCATCCAAATGGGATGCTTGTAGTCCAGGTGGTAGCTTTACCCACAATGGCACACTGCCAACCTTGCATAACAACACGAAAAACACATAGATAATGAAGGAACTCCAAGAATGTAAAACTGCAATATGTGAACTTCCAGAAATGCACAATGAAGAAGAAAATAATGAGAGAAAGGACCAGTTTTCTGTTGCTGTGGGAAGTCATACAGGGCTAATAGCAAAAGGGTCAGGAGCTAAAGTGGGAAGCAGTGACCCATGTGAGTACCTATTCAAGGAACGTGTGGGTTAAGAAAGCACATGAAGGAGTTGAGACATACCTCTGTGAGTGCAGGACCTGACCCCTGGCAGCTGTCACTCCAAGGAGGTGATGACACCAGTAGGAAGGGCAGCTGACTACGGCCCTTCTGCTCCAAAAGGGAAAAGGAAGAAGTGAGTGCAGGCCAGAATCAAGAAGATGTGGAACAACAATAGAGCAGGTGGCAGAAGGACTCCACAAAGGACATGGAAGCCCAAGACACAGAGTCGGGAAGGAGATCGTCAAGAGACTGAGGCAGAGCAAACCACGGGGAAGTCCAACCAGAACTCTGCAGTCCCCTGAGAGAACACAGGAATCGCAAGGTCTCGGTCAAGTCTGAGTGAGCACCACTGAGGCAGCAGTTGTCAAATTGCCACCTAGATATCAGGGTTTATGAGTTAGGTATGACCCGTTTGTGTCAGGATGTATAGCTCTCTCTGTTTTGGTTGAAAGACAAGTTTGACAAAGAGAGGAGATGGGAGGTCTTCTATAGGCTGGTTCATTCCCCAAATGGCTGTAACAGCCAGAGCTGAGCTGATCTGAAGCCAGGAGCCAGGAGATTCTTCGGGTCTCCCATGCGGGTGTAGGATCACAAGGACTTGGGCCATCCTCTGCTCTTTGCCAGGCCATAAACAGAGAGCTGGATGGGAAGGGGGACGGCCACTTCACACAATTGTTTTCAAAAGTTATTGGACCTGAAAGATTTACAGAAAGAAGAGGAGGAGACAGGGAGAGATCTTCCATCTGCTGGTCACTTCCCCAAATAAACTTTACCTTTATACAGATAGCGTCTTTCCTGTGACAGGAGGCAGCCAGCAGACTTGCTTCCTGACCTCCTTGTACACTCACTGTGAAGTAGCAGGGACACATGCAGCTGTCGGTCATTTCCAGAAAGAACTCTGGCGCTAACAGCCCATCAGTCATTACCCACCTGCCATCCCCTTGACCACAAATGGGAATAACAGCCTCTTGGGGAGGAAGAAAACACTGCATCATCCTGCCTCTAGTTTATCCATACGCTGTCCTTTTGTCTTCTTTGTATTGTAAAATGTTGACATGGCAGTCAATGGTTTCACGTGATGTCTAAAGCGCTAATGGCAAAGACACAAGAAAGCATTTGAGCGTGAACCGGAAATAGGGAGCATCGGGAAGCACTGGTCACAGCAATGCTGGTGTGGCCTTGCAGCCTGCGCGACAGGGCCGAGTTCAGAGCAAGAGGCTTACTGAACAAGAAGGCACATTCCACAGCGATAAAATGGCCAGCGTAGCAGCTCTGTTGGCACAAGTGAGTGGTAATACAGTTTCCAAGTTGTCCCCCACAAATGGACACAAAGCAAAGATCCTTAGACAAAGAAACAACAAGATCATGATTACAGTCATAGCAAGAGATTCAAACAGTTCTAAAGAGCTGGAAGGGGGGAAAGAAAGAGCAAATCCCACTCTCAAAACACAATCAAATCTACTCAAACACAGTACATTGAAACCAGGAGTAAACATGCAGAAGGCTTGAGAGAAAAGGAGCTTGCTGAGATAACACTAGGCAGTCCCTGTAGGATGCTGGTTCCATGCCACACAGCAAGGGGACTCAGCACAAGGTCCACAGAAGGGAACTGCTGGGAGGGCCGCTCCCAGGCTGCAGTGGACTGGAATGAGAAGTGACTAAAAGATCATGAGAAAGCCAAGCATGTTTGGAAGGGAAAAACACATGGTCATAGCTCCAGAAAAGCTGCCCAGGACCACGTGGAGGTTTAGGAGTGGGGGAAGGTTGTCCTAGCAGAAAACTGGCAGTGCCAGAAGGCAGGTGCACCTTGTGGGAGAAGGAGATCAGAGCAGTGGACAGCTGGCCTGCCTTAGCCCCCTCCCCCGCCACCGGCTGCACACCCAGTGCTGTGCTGGGCACAGCGGTGCATGGGAGCTGCCCCCAAGGTCCTGGGTTGGCTTCCTCCAACTCCTGAGGTGGGGGAACTGGGTTATCTGTGTTCCCAGAAGTTTCCTCTCTGCAAGGTGGCTGCAGTCCACCCTATCGGGGTCCCTCGTCCCACGAGCAAGACCCCGATACGGTAAAGATTCTTTAAAAAGTTTATTGGATAAGACTTCAAGCGTTGTGGCAAAGTGAAAGCAGTTACAGCACTTGTAAGATTTATTACAGTAAAGCAAAAGCAGCCTAGTGCTAGCTAGCAATAGCCTTGAAGTGATAGCGATAGCTCTAGCTCTAGCATAGCCTTGAAACGCGCCTGGGAGAATCTCCTGCTTAACTATTTTTTACCCAGACCTTTTTACATTACACAAACCAATCCATACACAGTTCCTCACATCATGTGGCAAGCACACCAATCATAACTTAGGTCACGTAGCTTCCCTGCGTGCTGGCCCAACCCTCAGTAACTTAACGAAACCTGTTTACCACCTTTGTGCCACGAAGCAATGGTCAACAAGTGCCATCTTTGAGGCACGGCTCCGCTCTCCACAGTTCCCCCTCAGCCCCCAGAGGGCTAGAGTACCAGACAGGACCGTGCTGGAAATCCTCCAGCAGAGCACAGGCCTGGAGATGGGCAGGCCTTGGGTGGCAGTGCATGCACTCCCTGGGACCCAGGCTTGAGTGACCGTGGGGAACCCATAATCTCCTGCTCAGTTTCTGTTTGGTGTTCTCAGGAGGGCCTGGTGAGGTGGGGTCAGTGGGGAAGTGGACCAGATAGAGGACCTGCCGAAGGAAGGTGGTTGTCAGCTTGGATCTCCATGAGGGGATCCACAAGTGACCAGGATGTGTCCCCAAGCTTGACCTCTGGCACTGATGCTGAGGACAGCCATGCTGCACAAGACTGCCCCGTTTGTGGGGCTCATGGTGCTGGGCACCTACATGTGCCCATTTGGGAGTTTGTGGATGTCAACAAGGACCTGGAGTGCTTTGTGAGGTCGATGGAGTTCACTGTGGCTCAGTTCAACGATGCCAGCACAGAGGGGCAGGCGTATGGGTTGCTGGATGGCGGCTGAGCCCAGCGGAAGGTGAGTGGCAGTGACTTGGTCCCTTCCTAGGGCTCTGCTCTACGTGGGGAGCCTGTACCAGGCAAGAGATACAGGGACCGGGAACACGGCCACAGTTTCAGGTCCTCCCTCTGGCACAAGACATGGTTACCCCAGGACTTTTGCGTGAGCCTGGTGCGGCCTCCATGGGTGGATGCCAGGCCTGGGTCCCCGAGACCACAGGAGTCCTTAGCATGGATGACTCTGCTGGCCATACTGCACCTGTCGCATTTGGTGGGGGCCAGGCCAGGCTGCAGGCGTGGGAAGCACAGAGGGGCATTGGCTGTGCGAGTAGGTGTGATACTGTTTGTGAGTCAGGAGCAGGTGTGTGAGTACTCTTGGTACCAGCTGTGCATGTGTGTGTGTATGTGTGTGCGTGAGTGTGTGGCACAAGTGCATGGCTGTGTGAGCTGTCTCATGTGAGTGTGCAAATGTGGTGTCAGGTGTTTCAAGCCTGAGCGTGGGAGTGTGCTGGCACGTGTCAGGCAGCCGTGGGTGAGTGTGTGTCAGGCATGAGTGGGTATTAGTGTCCTGTGGTTAGACGCTCAGTGCCACACAGTCAGCCTTCCAGGCAATTTTTAAAAAAGATGTATGTATTTTTATTGGAAAGTCAGACATACAGAAAGGAGGAGAGACCAAGAGGAAGATCTCCCACCCACTGATTTCTCCCCAAGTGGCTGCAATGGCCAGAGCTGAGTAGATCTGAAGCCAGGAACTTCCTCCAGGGCTCCCACGCAGGTGCAGGGTTCCAAGGCCTTGGGCCATCCTTGACTGCTTTCCCAGGCCACAAGCAGGGAGCTGGATGGGATGCGGGGCAGCTGGGATATGAACCAGTGCAGTATTGCGTCCTGGTGCATGCAAGGCAATGACATTAGTCGCTAATCTACTGCTCCAGGGCCCAAACAATTTTAAAAATATATTTGTGTGTGTGTGTGTGTGTGTGTGTGTTAAAGGCAGATTTGCATATAGAAGGAGAGAGAGAGAGAGAGAGAGACTCTCCCATCCACTGGTTACTCCCCAAATGTCCTCCATGGCCATAGCTGGGCCAGACTGAAGCCAGGAGTCAGCAGCTTCTCCTGGGTCTCCCATGGGGGCGCATGTGGGCTGTCCTCCAGGCTTTCCCAGACAGATTAGCAGGGAGCTGAATTGGAAGGGAGTAGTGGGACTTGAACCAGTGCCTATGCACTTGTCACACCATGGTGCCGACCCTTTTCCCAAACAGTTTCGTGTTAGGTCTGCGCCCCCTCCCCACCTGCACGAGGATCCAGGGCTGGATCAGAAGGTCCTCATTCTGGAGGCCGACCTACTTCCCTCAGCTTTCTTAGAGACGCACGACAAATGTGGGCAGCAGCAGGGAATGCTCATGGCTGCCACTCCGTGAATGTGGGCCAGCTGGCACTGCGCACCCCAGGCCCTGCACAGGCTCCCCAAGGGAGACCACAGCTCTCACCTCCAGTCTGAGGCTTAGTCCTACCCTCTCCTTGATCCTGCAGGTGCCTCTTGTGTCTGGCTGGTGCTGCAAGGTGGACACATGGAGTGCTCTCATCAGCAGGTGCTGGGAGCCCGTGCAGGTGCCTCGCTGTGATGCAAATGTGCAACCAACAGCACATCTATTCCCTGCCCCATCTTGTGACGTTGGCCTCAGCCATTGGGAAGGCTCCACTGGGGTTTGAAGCACACGAAAGGACATGGAGCTGTTGACCCACCACAGTTTGCACCTGGTGTGAAGTGTGTCTCAGCACAGGCATGTTGCACTCTGTAACCCACCGTCCCCCTGGCGCTCTGCCTCTCTCCTCAATCCTGAGTTGCAGATGTTCGCCAGCTGTCTGCATCCGTTCTTCTTGACACATGTGCATAGCCATGTTTCTGATGGAGCTGGGGCTGCGCCTCATGATTGACAGGAAGTGCGACGGAGACATCGACAGCTATCTGCTGCCAAGTGTGCAGGAAAAACAAGGGTTGTGGGAAATGATCAGCCTGAGAGTGGCACGGTGCATCTTGGGAGAATGAAAGGCCTTGGGCAGATGCTCGGTAGAGCCTCAGGGCAGGCAGAGGGCTCAGGACCGCTGTTTCACTCTTGAGTGGGGTGGCGTGCGTAGTACTATGTCACCAGTCACTATGCTTTTTCACTGGCACCTCTGCTTTTTCTGAATCTCTCTCTTGCTTGCCCCACCCCAGGCCTAGAGAAGTGGAGACAGAGGCCGGCGTTCTTGGCGCCAGGCTTACCCATCAGCCACAGCAGCACAGGTCCCTAGCCATGAGCCATGCCAGGCGGTTAGGAGACCACGGGGACAGGTGTCTCCTTTCTTCATGTCCTGACTGTGAGGGCAATGGAAACCCAGCTGCTGTCCCTGGTAGACGGGCCCCCGCCGTAAGCGCCTGCACTTCGGACAAGCGTTCACACATACGCTCGCAGTAAAGTCAGAGTTGTCCACACTTGGCTCGGGGAAGGTATCCCTGAATCCCTAGGAGCACCTCCGGAGAGAGGGCGAATCAGCCCGAGGCAGGAACCCTCCTGGAGGAATTCAAGGCCACAGAAGAAGAGGGGACAGGACTGTATCCCAATCGTGCCAGCCCATATGTTCCTTTGCATGAATGCCCACGTGCGGTTGGTTCCTTTACTTGAAATCAGAAGACAATGACTTTCTGCTGTCCCTGCCAACCCCTCAGTCACCAGCGTGTAGCCTATCAGAGCCACCATCCGCCTGGCAGCCTGTGCCACACAGCTCTGTGTGCTGTGAGGCTCCCTTTCCCGACCCCAGTCCCAAGAGTGGAGGCCACAGTCGGGCTCTCTGCTTGCAGATGCCCCCGGACCCTGTGTGCCACAAACCAGCCCCTTGTGACGGAGCCAGCGGGTCGCTGCTCCTAGGACGTGAACTCTGCATCTCTGGTCTCCTCTGCTGGTAGAAGTGCTCAGACCATGGTCCACTTTGCTCCTGGCTGCTACAGTTCAGAAAACCTTGGTATCCGAACTGCAAACATCTCCACCTTCCCCTCCCCCCTATTTTATGTTGTAGGCCATCTCAGGGTTTTGCTAGTGTATATGTAATATAAAAGCAGTCTGTCAAGTTGTTTAAAAAAAAAAAAGCAAGTTGGGATGAGTATTAGAGATTTTTAAAAGATTTATTTTATTTGGAAGGCATAGGTACAGTGAGGAGACACTGCCCAGGTGACTGCAATGACTGGACTGGGCCAGGAACTTCACCTGGCTCTCCCAGATGGGTGCAGGACCCCAAGCACTCAGGCCATCTTCCACTGCTCTCCCAGGGAGCTGGATCAGAAGTAGAGCAACCAGGACTTGAACTGCTGCCCCCATGAGCAGCAGCTTAACCTGTTAAAGCTGTAATAGTGGCCTGTTGAAATAATTATCAATCTGCCAATCAGAGAAGTGAAGCCATTAAAATTCTCCAGTTCTTCACACCTCCTGAGATGGGACATTTTTACTGCTGCCAAAAAACAAGTGACCTGCTCTGTCCCCAGAATCCAGCCTGACCTGTGATCTGCCTGAGCCTGGAGCCTGGCATGGAAGGCAGGCTCCCCCGGCCCCCACAGGCCCCCACAGGCCCCCACAGGCCCCCACAGGCTCCCCTGGCCCCCACAGGCCCCCACAGGCCGAGGAGGAGGGTGGTGACATCGCGGGCTCCAACAGCGCCAGGGTGAGCAATTCTGACTTAATTACACTTTTCAAATTTTGTTCATTATGAATTTTGCATCAATTCTGATCATTTAAAATATTGCATTCAGATAGTACTACCTTTATTATTATCATCATCATCATCATTATTATCTTGATTGTTTTGGGATACCCTTATATTTCATACCCAGCTGCCTCGCTTATTCACTCAGCTTTCATCCGGGTCCTGCTCTCACCCAACCCTCCCCAGCCGTCACATAAATGAACCTGGAAAACCACAGGCCCCAGCCCAGCACCTCTGGCCCCAGCCCATAGCCAGCCAGCCCTGGAAGACAAGGGTCTGCAAGTCGACAAGGGAGCCTGGCTGAGTGCAGCCCCATCCGCCCATGCGCAGTCGCAGCAGCTGCAGGACATAGAAGACCAGCCCTGCAATGCCTCTCGCACGAAGCAAGGATAGAAGAATCAAGTCAGGAGGTGCAGGCACAGGGGTTGTTCAAACCCGGACCCAACCGGAGCTGGGAGCCCTGGCTGCTGTGGGAAGCTCTGCCCACCACCCACCAGCCCTAGGCCTTCAGGGTCCCCCAGGGGCTTCAGTTCATCCATAGAAAAGGTCCAAGGACAGCAAGCCCTCCTGCTGTCTTGTAGTCTGGGGTCAGTTTTCTAAAGTTCTGTCCCCAGCCGGGTGATGTCCCAGGCAGGGCTGCAACCTCAGGAGGAGGAGGGTGGAGGCGAGAGGAGGTCAGAAAGAAGGCCACAGCCCAGGGAGTGGTGGGCTTGCTGTGGAGCGTGGTCACAGCACCTGCTGTCCTCCACCCGCAGGAGGTGCAACAGGCTCCCACGACCACAGCCCCTGCCGGTGCCCAGCACGACCCAGCCTCCTCAACAAGAAAGCGGAGTTTTCATCACTGGAATGGCCAGGGGGTGCCAGCAAAAAGATCTTGGTTTCCGGACCTGACCTGCTGAGAATAAAGTGGAGGAGAGAATGAGCCGTCATCCCGGTGCACTAGTCCCAGGCTGCAAACCTTCCCCAGGGGACCAACCCCCCAGGAAGAGCCCCATCTTCTCCACTCCAGCCTGGTCTCCATGACAACAGCTTCCCCAAGAGGTCCCATCTTATTTCCATAAGAACATGAGCCCAGCCACCTCAGAGAAGGGTGTAGCAAGCTAAGGGACAAAAGGTATGGGAGCAGGGGGTGAGCCGTGGAAACAGGAATGTCCCACATCAGGGTCCCCCTACCTTGGGGCTCAGGCGGGTCTACACAGCACGGCCCTCTCAGGGTGGCTGCTGGGCCTTGGCAGGGTTTTCAGGCTCTGAGAATTATCACAGAGGGTGAACACTGTGCCTAGGGCAGCTGGCAGAGCCCATGGGACAGGGTGGGATAGCTGCCAGGTGGGTGGGTACCAAGTGCAGAAGAAGGCAGAGGACAGAGCCTTTCCCCTGTTCGCCTTCCACGCTGCTTCTCCCCTGCTTCACTCACCATGTGGCCGGGGCTCTCCTAAGGCTGTGGGGTCCAACTCCGTGTGAATGCTGCCCAGGGGGTGCTCCTGCCCTGCACTGTTTTTGGGCCTGAGCGGGAGGATAAGGGGGCGGGAAGTGGCACCTTTGCCATGGCTCCTGGTGGCCGCTTCCCTGCAGCATGGCACCCAGCCCAAGTTCAGTGTGCCCGAGTTTGCACCCTGCTCCAAGTCCCTCTCCCCACGGCCTTCCTGGTCCCTTCTAAAGGAGCCCTGGCAAGTGGCCTTGCAGAATACTCAGGCCAAGGCAGAACGGCTGGCACCTCCTCCCTGTCCCCCGCCACCATCCTGCACCCTCCAGGTGTTGGCACAGTTCAGAGGACAGGAGCCCCTGCTGTCCTTGTGGATGCAGTCCCTCTGTCGCGCCTCCTCCAGCAGTGACCAGCCAAGCCCCCGACTCTCCTTCTGGGCCCACAGAAGCCTCACTCCCAGCTGGAGAAGCTGGGGATGGGGCAGAAGGGTAGCGGGTTCCGTGGAACATATGCTGCTGCATTAGGGCAAAGTCAAGGTGAGGCAGTCATGGCTGGAGAGACCAGGAGAGGCAACAAGCAAGGATTGGTAGCTTGGGAGTTTGGGGACTTGGGGGGTTGGTTGCTTGAGGGCTTGGGGTATTCCCTGAGTGCTGCTGGGGTTGGGACTGTTATCCATTGCCAAGGGAGGGACTACCCTCTGCACCTGAGGCTAAAGCCAGGGCCCAGGGCAAGGGCCCAGAGCCCTTGCAGCCTGGACACTTGGGGCCTACCCACTGTGCGAGGGGTCCTTCCTGCAGCAGCCCCAGGGGCATCTCTGGTGACTGGATGCCAGCAGCCGGTAGCGGCACCAGGCCAGGCCAGCCCCAGGCAGCAGTGGAAGCAGGAAGCTTAAGATGGTGCCCAGTAGGAAGGCATCGCCGGGGTCTGCAGTCGACAAAGAGGAGCCGTGAGCCCTGAGCAGGTTCACCACCAGCACCACCTGCCAGCGCTCCCACCCCCCAGGAGGCGCACTGTCAGCCTGCGCGGGGCCGCTGTCCACACTGCCACCCAAGCCTGGCTTGTCGCAGAAGGGCGGAGCCCAGCCCGGAGGGCAGTGGCAGTTCCCGTTGCTGTTGCAAACCTACAGAAGGGGAAAGGAAAGAGGTTGGTACGGGATGGGCCCCTCTCCCGCTGAAGCCACGCCTCCCCATCCCATCCCCCACCCCCAGTGACAGGTTCCTCACCCCGCGGTGGTGGCAGACAGCCTCGCAGCGCTGCAGCTCCGGGAAGCTAACGTTCTGGCAGCGCCTGTCCTGGCACACCTGTGGGCAGAGCACCCATGGGACACCCGCGGTAGACTCCCAGGTGGCAAGCAGGGTTCAGGGGTCAGGCCTCACCATTCCAGGGCCACACTGAGTGCCCGCCTCCACCAAGCCCAAGTCCAGCTGGTGCGGTTGGGCATCAGGGGGCGGGAAGACTCCCCGACAAGTCACCTCGCCGCCCTCCAGATGAACGGTGGAGTCCACGGGCGCTGTGTGCGGTGGCAGTCGCCCAGGGTCCCCGCCCTGGCACTGCAGCCTCCCGCACCAAGCATCCCTGAGTGAGGGAAAGGAGGAGGTGAATGGGCCGTGGCTCCTTCCCCGCCCATTGTGCTGCCGGGAAGCCTTGGTTCCCTCCCTCAGGTTTGACTCCCCACCTCTTAGCTTGAGGCACGAAGCCGGCCTCAGCATCCTGGTCGCAGTTCCCGTGGGCGTCCCCCGCCGAGTTCACCACCTGGAAGCAGGCCTCGGGGGCAGCGCGCGAGCCTAGGGAGCAGGCGGGCAGCTGGGGGATGGCGCGGAGCAGGGGCACGCCCGGAGAATGGGAGCGGGATGCAGGGGCGCGGGATGCAGGGGCGCGAGATGCAGGGGCGCGCGCTCGGTCTCACCAGGCCCCCAGAGTTGCTGACACTGCTGCTCCAGCGTGGGACATGCGCCGTCGCGGCAGTAGCCGTGCCCTCCGGCGCAGGGCGAGCCGTCCAAGAGGTAAACGTCCGGGGGACAGTGCGGGGAGGAGCCCGTGCAGAACTCCGGGAGGTCACAATCGCCCACAGCCGCGCGGCACGGCGTGCCCGCCGGCCTCCACTGCGCCACCGGGTACCCGGTTAGGTGAGGAGTGAGAGACTAGAGTTGAGCTGGGAATCCGGACGGAACCAGCTCCCCAGCAGGGGCCCCAAGAGGCGCCGCAGCCAAGACCACCAAGGCCGACTCCCCATTGTGCCCGGAGCCCTCACCAGGCAGCGCGCGCAGCAGGCTCCTTGGGCGCACTCGGCCCCGGCACGCAGCGAGCAATTATGGGCGAAGCAGCAGAGTTCCGGGCACTCCTGGAGCCAGAAAAGTAAGGAACAGGTGAGGGCGCAGCGTCCCAGATGTCAGCGCTGGGGGGAACGGGTGTGTGCGTGAAGGGTGGGTCTTGGTAGCTCAAGGCCCGACAGAAGGACCTGACCTGGCCAGAGCCGCAGTCACACTCCTCGCCCGCCTCCACGAAGCCGTTGCCGCAGCGCGCCGGGCGCACCAGGCGCTCCGGGTCCGGAATATCGGCGAGGCACGCGCCGCCTCCCTTGCGGAAAAAGGCGCGCAGCTGACGGCGGCTGCAGGCGCTGAATACGCGCGGAAACGGATGCCTGGGGACACGGGGAGGAGGACATCGGTGTGCGGGAAGTGCCCCAAGCCCGGCGCTCTCCCACTCCCACGCCTAGACTGGCCACAGTCGCCAGAGGTGCGAGGCCCCTGTCCTCCAGGGAGAACCGGGCGCCGGGAAGCAGCCAGTGCAACGCCAAGAGCAGCCCAACAGGTGCAGACACGGAATCAGCACCCGAAGGTCGAAGTGCCTAGGCTAGGCTGTGCTCAGAGACCCCCCCCCCCGGAGGCTGCAGACTAGGCGCCTCCGACGCTGAAACCTCAGGACGAAGCAAGGGCGGGCCCTGTGGCCGTCAACCTTATCCCACAGAATTTGAAGCACAAGCAAAGACACGCGGTCCACGATCGCCCCATGCCCAACCTCGCACGCACCCCGTGGCCGCCGCCATGACGCAGCCGCCCGGGTCGCGCGCGGCATCCTCGCAGCAGCCGTCGGCATCGTGACTGAGGCCAAGGCTGTGGCCGATCTCGTGCGCCATGGTGGCCGCGGCGCCCAGGGGGAGCTCGGAGTGGTCCTGGTAGGACGTGGCGGGGAAATGGTCACTGTGAGCCCCCATCCCCGCACAGCCGCCTGCACACAGTCCCCCGGGCGCTCACCGTGCTTACGCCCCCAGAGCTCTCTGCGCCGCACATGCCCTCGATGGGCGCCAGACCCACGGTGGCGCCGCGGAAGGGGCGGCCCCTGGAAGGGCAGAGCATGGCGGCGTCAGCCGTGGGGGCCAGCTGCTGGGGCCCCGCAAGACCAGTCCCGGGGCCCGCGTCCAGGGTCAGAGGCACGCACGTAAGCAGCTGCGCCGAGTCGTGTGGCCGCCGTGCCCACAGCCCCCGGCGCCACCGCAGAAAGGCCCATAGCGTGGCATTGGCGTCTGGCGTGACCTGGCTCTGGTCCTGCTGGTTCCACACTTCCAGGCCGCTCAGCACGACCCGGATGTCCAAGGTCCTGAGGATCTAAGAGCCGGGCTGGGTGCGGTGGGCAGGCGACCCACTGGCTGGGCATAGGGCCCTCAACTCCCCCTGCCCTGCACATGCCCGCTAGGATCCACCCTCTCTTTTGCAGCTCTGCCAACCTGATCCACGTAGCTGGCCACCTCCAAGAGCCGCTCTTTGGTGCGATTCACATTCCTGTGCCGGATCAAGAACTGGGAGGGCAGAAATACACCGTGCGATGGGGCAGGGGGTAGGTGAGTCCTGGCCCTGGCCCCCTGCCAGGTCCCTCGGATGCACTCCTCACCAGGGAATGGTCAGCCACTAGGTACAGCTCCAGGTACTTGGTGCTCCTGCCAACCCCGCGCCTGTTCTGCGGAGGGAACAATGAAGGATGATCCAGAGAGGCAGGCCGCTGGGCTTGAGTCCTGGCCACCAAGCCCAAACCCCAAAGAGAACAGCGGCATAGGTGCCAGGACTTGCTTCCTCCTAGGCCCTAGCCCTGGGGCCTAAGGTCCCTTCTCTCTTCCCCTGTGTTTCCACTGCCACCCGGTCCACGGCCCTGACCCTGTTCTGGCTCACAGTCGGGCGGCTGGTCATGCCCGCCTTCTCCCTGGGGTCCCTGTGACCACAGGCCCCTTCCCAGGTGAGCAGTTGCTGGATTCTGAAGACTGTGTGGGTTGAAGCCTCCTTGGGGTCCCCAGGCGCCCTGGGCCGCAGGTAATAGGTGGTGTTGCAGTTGAGCACGATGAGGCCACTAGGGTGCAGAGGAGGGGTCAGAGGGCATACCCCAGCCCCAGGCCCAGCTTCCCCCCACCAAAAGCTCCTCACCTCAGCCCAGAGCAAGTGCTGAGGGCCACCCAGGAGTCCGGGAAGCCCCTCACGCGTCCGTGGTAGTGGCAGTGATCCTGGGGAGGAGGCCCAGGTCTTAACCAACAGTGAAGTGGGATGGGCAAGAGCAAGGCAGGCCGGGCAGTGGGGGCACCCCCTCCAGTGGGGGAGCGCATGCTCCCCCAGCACCTCTCACGGGGTCCCAGGGCCCGTGGGAACATCTCACCGTGTGGCTGCGGGCCTGCACCACCAGCTGTCCATCTGGGCTGTAGTGGGTCTCCGTGTACCCCGGGGCCAGCAGCCTGCTGGGAGTAGGGGTTTCTAGGAATCACATCACTCGGGCCCAGCACCGCCTCCTCCTAGACGCCTTCCAGTCCTCCTCCCTGAATGCTAACTGAGCAGCTCTCCGAGGGAAGGCCCCGGAGTGCTGGATGGGGAGCTGAAGGCAATGATGGTTCAGAGAGGGAGGGTCAGTGGCCCCGTGTGGGAAGATGGGGGCTGCAGCCGGTGCCTCTGGCGAGGAGGGGACACTGCTGAGGGCAGGCACTCCTGCCTGCTGCCTATCCTTGTAGTACAACTGGTCCACCTTCCCACTCTCTCCTGTACCATACCTTTCAAATCTCTCAGCCTCTCAGCCTCACTATCAGATGAACTAGAATCCCACCTGTCCCCACCTGCTCCTGCCCTGCCCACCTGAGAAGGGGTCTCCATCTCCCCTCTGCCCTGTCTGTGGGCTCCAGCTCTCCCCAGGCCCAGCAGTCACCCAGCATCAACCTCTGAGCTTTTGGGAAGCTCGGCTTCCTGACCCCTAGAGGTGCCCAAGGCACCCAAGACTGGTGATGTCTGCCTCTGTTCCTGCTAGCCATCCTCAGCAGCTCTGCTCCTCCACTGCCCTCCCACGCACAGGCCTGGCAGATGGCGAGCGTGTCCGCAGTACCACACAGACAGGGCTCACACGCTGACACGAGCACTCGGTGGCCATGCCTGGGAGCACCATGTGGCCAGGATGCCTGCCTCCGCGTGGCAATGCCTTGGTTCAGTGTTCGCTCTGGCTCCTGGCTCCAGTTTCCTGCTAATGCGCCTGGGAAAGCAGCAGATAATGACTTGGGCCCCAATATCCACATGGGACACCTGGATGGAGTACCTGGCCCTTGACTTTGCCCTAGCCCAGCCTTGGCTTCAGGGAGTGTTTGGTGAGTGACAGAAGTACTCTCTCCCTCTTTCCCCCTCCTTTTCTCTGCCGTGCAGATAAGTAAAAATAAAAACTTTTTGAAACATCCCACACTCTTTCTTGGGCTCCTCCCGCACTCCGTGAACTGCTCTGTCTGCTCATTCACCAGCTTCAACCCTTTGGCTCCACCAGCCAGGACAGGCAGAGCTAACCCGGCCTTCGGAGACCTGGCCCTCCTGGATCCCCCAGAGCCTATCGCCCCAATCCAGGATGCTCCCCAGCTGCAGCAGACTCCAGGAACCGCCACGAGGTGGCGCCGCTCGCCTGAGGGATCCTGCTCCTGCTGCGGTTGGGATGCTCTGCCAGACCGGAATTAACCCTGCCTCCAGTCATTTCAGCTCCCAGAAGATCACCAGGGCTTTCCTGCCACTTGCAGTCCCAAGTCCCTGCAGGGCCCTCTGCCCCTCCAGGCTGCCTCCCTCTGGGGGTCCCCCCGCCATCGGTCCCCAGCATGGACTCACCGGTTCCTGTGCAGCTCAATCAGGAGCTCCTGGCCATCAGCCTCCAAAGTCAGGAGACCTGCATCAGGGGCCTGGCCGAGAAGAAACGTGGGGCTGAGGTGGGGGCTTCCACGCTTGCTGGAGAGGTGTGGAGTTCAAGGGCAGACCCTGGTGGGGGCTCCATGGGAGCCCAGCACATGCCAAGGTGTGTGCTGCTGCCAACAGCCACCTGCCAGCGGTGCCCCAAGCTCCCCGGAGTCCAGGGCTGCCAGGAAGGTGCCCCGCTTGGCTGTGTTCCTGGGTCCTGCCTCCTCTTTTTCAGATCTAGAAGGCACACACGAGAGAGCCAGGCGAAGGCGACAGGGCCTAGAGGACACTTCAGGGGGACATCTCAAGGGCCTCCCTGCCATCTGAGAGCAAGAGCCCCCAGAGTCCAGTGGCCCCCCAGTCCACCTGGCTGCCTGCGGGCCTGTCCCACATCTGCCTTGCTGAACTCGGGGAGTAAACGTGGATCCCTTCCGGTGGAGAGGCAGCCCTGACTCCCCACCCGATGCCAGGAGGGCCAGCTGGGTCCTCAGTACCCCCTCCCCATCTCTGGTCCTCCACACCCTTCTCGGTGAGGACGCCCCTGAGCTCCCTGGAGGCCTTGGGATGCTTGCCTCCCTGCTGGAAGGTCTCCTCCTGTTATCCCAGAATGCCCTGAGCTGGGGCCCAGCCCGGGACACCCCAGCCCTAGGCCTGGCCCCTTGACTGGGGGAAGGCTACCCGCCAGGGCCCGTCCCTCGGGGAGCCCCACTACCTTCCCCTCCTGGACAGTCTGCCCCTCGCCGTGCCCCTGACCCATCCCCACGTGTGATGGGGCAGATCCCCTGGCCTGGCCCCAGCAGCCCCTGGCCTGTTTTGCCACGTTTGCAGGAGCAGGAGGCCAAATGTGAAGGAAGCAGTGCCCACCTGAGTTTCTCCTTTGGTCACAGCCCAGTGACCATGCTGGAGGCATGCAAGGATGGATAGGACATGGGAGGAGGTGGGACAGGGTATGTGGGGTGTGTTTGCATAAGGGGAGGGGAGACAAGACGGCAACCACTGCCTCCCACCCTGCCCAGCCAAAAGTGGATTTCCCACGATCTGATGAGGCCAAGGTTCCGGGCCGCCAAATGGCAGGTCCTGAGGAGGGACAGCAAGGCGCCGCAGGAATCACACGGCCCAGCAAACTGTGCCAAAGATATTCTTGTGATTTCTTCAAGATGCTCCTAAAAGCTTCAGGCCCCACAAGCCTTGGACCCAGCTCTGTCTGGTGGGGGTGGGGCCTGCCTGGATCATCTAAGGAGGAAGGGGGGAGGGAGTAGAAAGCACATGCAGACTCCCCCCCCCCCTTGGCATGCAGGCTCCTGCAGTGGGGAGGGGCCTGGAGGAGCCCCTGCATGGCTGGCTGCAGGGACCCTCCCCCAACACCACCCAGCAAAGCGGCCACCCTGCATGGCAGGGAGGGACTGACCAGTTCCTGGGTGACCACGCGCCAGGGCCTGCCATCCAGGACCCAGCGGGGGGTGACTGGCTCTCCAGGGTCGCCTCCTGCAATGTGGACAGAGCACAGGGTGGAGTGCTGAGGCTAGAGGCACGGCAGCCAGAGGAACAGGGCTGGAGGAGAGAGGACATGAGCACCTGCCGGCTGACCTGGGCTTGGTGCAACCACCGGAGCCTGGAAAGTAACAGCTCACTGGGCACAGGCAGCAGCCTGATCTTGGCTTGGGGTCTAGGTCAGAAGGGAACAGCCAGGCCCCAGTGCCGAGGGGGTGGGACGGCCCAGGGTATTTTTAGCCTGGGCTACAGATGCTTTCCTGATGAGGAGCGGCCGGCCGCCTGGTGTTTCCCACTCTCCATCCACTCTCCATCCACGCTGGAGGACGCATGGCTGGGCTTCGGGACACCCACCTGGTCTGAGCCGCCCTGGGGCCTGTATGCTGGGGGCAGGGCTCCCTGGGACCCTGGGCCAGAAGCCCCCTTCTCTTGTGTCGTTGGGGGCCATAGGATGTCTGAGGGAGGAATCCGGAGCCAGGCATTACTCAGAGGCGTGTGGAATGCTCCCCTGGAATGCTCCCCTCCCAGCCTCCTCTCCAGAAACAGGCCACCCTGGCCCCAGTCCCTCAGCGGATCCTTCTTCCAGACCGCAGCACCAAAGATCTGGGTGCCGCGGGGTGGGGGGGGGGGCAGCAAGGAGCTCCAGCAGCCCCTGCCCCCCTGGAAGTCCCTGGAATTACGTGAACTTACTTACCAGTGAAACAGGACGGGAGTGGGAGAGGGGAGGGTGAAGAAGCCAGAGTGGGGAGGGGGATGCGCAGGACCAAGCCGGGCAGGTGCAGTGTGGGGGAGGGGCGAGGCGGGCCGCCAGCACCATGATGGAGGCAGATGGGGAAGGAAAACTGGTCCGGTTTGGGGGAGCACGGAGCCCCTCTCTCCTCCAGGTCCCACTACCCTCCCCCGCCTTGGCCCTGGGCCCGGCAGCCGTGCAAAGTGTGGGAACTACCCACAAGCACGCTGGCTCGCACTCCTCACCCCTGCTGCAGGAGGCGCCTGGACAGAGCTGCACAGGACACACTCCCCATGCGGGGGCCAGGCATGCACCGCCCGGCTCTCCCAACCCCCACTTGAGAAACAGCTGGGAGAGTCCTCCCCCAGGTCCTCTGCCTCTCTCTGCCCTGACCAAACAAGGCAGCAATGGCCAGAGCTCACACTCTCCCAAGCCCCTGGAACCAGGTCCCTGGGAGCTCCCAGCGGAGCCAACTACAGAGGGCTTCCTGGAGGAGGGAGACCAGCCCTAGGAGTGGGAGGCAGTGGGGAGAGGAGCGGGGCTGGGAGGGAAATAGGGAGTATACTCCCAACTTGCCCTGTGGGAAGCGGGGTGAGGGCGCACAGACCCCGCATCGGCGGCCCCCGTGGCCCCTTCACCACCACCCACATTACGACCGTCCCCGGCCTCACCTCGGGGCACCCAGGTGCCGGGCCCTGGCTTCGGGAGCAGCAGCAGCAGCAGCAGCAGCAGCGGCAGCGGCGGAGGCCCCCAGGCTATCTGGGAGCCCCAGCCCATGGCTCAGAGCTGAGGCTGGCGGCCCGCGCAGCGCCCCAGCCCGAGCGCCCTGCTGGAGCGGGGTCCAGAGCGCAGCGGCCGTCGAGGGGGAGAGAGCCGAGCCGGACCCGGAGGAGGCGTGGGTCCAGCCCGCCGCGACCCGCCCTCCATCGGTCCCGAGGGCCCCGAGTGGCGCTGGAGGGTGGGGCCGCAGCGGGCGGCGGGCGGGCGAGGAAGCGCGCGCCTGGACACCACCTGTCGCGGGGTGTCCGTCCGCAGAGCGCCCCGCAGCTCCGCCAGGACCGCCTTTCTCCCCGCCTGGCCACGGCTCCCCGGGGAGGACGGCAGCCAGGCAGGTGTGGCCGCGCGCCTGGGCGCTTGGTGCCCGGCAGAGGCGATGTGGCCGCTCACACCCAGGCTGAGGGAGGGCCAGGGCGCACAGGGCGTGTGCAGCAGCGTCCCACGGACCCGTTTCTCGTTGTAGGGCTAAGGGAGCAGGGCTGGTGCTCGGTTCTATTTTTACCCCCCCCCCTTTTTTTTTTAAAAAATCTGAGAAGCAGAGTGCCAGAGCGCTCGCTCGTGTCTGCTAGTTCATTCTGCAACTCCCCACAGCCACTGCAAACCATCGGTGTCTCCCCTGTGGGTGCAGCCAGCCACCTCCTGCCGCTGGTCTTCCAGAAGGAACTTCACCACCGGCACTTGAGTACTGGGTTCTGGTTGCAAGAAAGAGGCTCCCTCCCTCCCACTGTGTCATAGGATGGATGCATAGCGGAAGGGAGGGCTGGACAGGATTCCTAGGAAAGTCTGAGGTCAAGCACACAGGTTTGGGGGCGGGGCCTGAAAGCAGCAAAGGGGCAGCCCCACCCGCATTGCGCCCCTGACTTCTGACTGGTTCCCAGGCTGTTGGTTCCTGCACCAACCGCCCATGACCCTGCAGGCTCCTCCACCCCACTCCTTCAACCTGGGCTCTGCTCCTCCCACCACAGCCACCAGGCCCCAGAGGAGGCCCTGGCTCTCTGGAAGCTGGTCCTTGCCTCTGCCTGGTCTCCTGAGCCCTCTCCATGTTCCTGATCCTCCTCCTGGCAAGGGAGCCTCTAGGGCCAGGGGGATGGACCCAGGGCAGACACAGAGAGGAAGAGGACAACCATGTCCTTTTGGGGGGGGGGGTCCAAAAAGAGACAGAGCCCAGCCCCTGGGTTGGTGGTGGAAACTGGGGCGCTTCTCTTTCCACGCAGGCAGCCCAGGGCCCAGCCAGCCCCTCTGCCCAGGATGCCATGCCTTGATGGCCTCAGCCCTCACTGTGTGGGAGGGCCATCCTCCAGGACACTCGTCGCCATCAGATAGGCACCGTGGCAGAAAGTGGCTTGCTAGTGACTCTCCCCTCCCCGTTGAAAGTCCCAAGTCAGGTACGTGGCAGAGAGTCCAGCAGCAGCAGCGTTTGCACGGGAGCTCTGAACTCCCCATAACAGCTACCTTTCCCAGCTCCCCCTGCAGCTTCAACTGATTGCATCCTGGCCAATGAGGAGCGAGAGAAACACTGCTTGCCACTAGGGGCTCTGTCCTTCCGTGTCCACTGGAGGGAATGTGGACAGCGCGGGGCCACCCTGAGCCTCACAGCCACAAGCAACATTGGCAGGAGTGCAGAGGAGCCAGAAGGCTCCCAAGCCCCTCTTGCCTGGCCCCACCACCGTCACAGGCCGGGCTTGGTGGCAGAGAACACCAGAGACCCCACCATGGGACAGGCACTGTATTGGGTCTCAGGCTAGAGCAATACTAGCTTGTGTCCAGAGCAGAGGGAGGGCTGGCTCAGACTTCCAGGGAGGGACAGATGTGCTGGGGTGGGGGAGAACAGGCCACATGGGTGGGGGGGCCGTTTCTCTTCAGAAGCCCCCCTCCCCAGCCTCAGTGACATCCCCTGGGAGATCGGGGCTTCTGACCCACTTTCTTCCAGGGGGGGTAGAGGCTCAGAGTCAGGTGCCGGGTGCCAGTGAGGCAGAAACCACAGCGCTGTTTCCACAGAGGTAGGCGGGTCTGAATGGGCACATGGGCCGGCGACATCCTCCTCCCGAGGATGGGCAGGGCCTCTCTGCTCAGTCCAGGAGTGGAGCACTGTCCAAGGTGGTCCCATCACCAGCCAACGCATCCGGATCACAAAGCTTGCCGACGAGAGAGCTGTGGTCACCGTCGGCCCCGGGCACACACGTACTCCCCCGAGGGCCCCAGGCCTCAGCCTTATGTCAGGGTACTAGAGGGCAGGGGTTCAACACCCCATCTCCCCCGTTCAGGGCCTGGGCAGGCCCAGGACAGGGGAGGAGAGGCCACAGAGCCCAAGATGCCTCTGGGAAACAGGGCATGGCTGCAGAAACCAGACAGCACCCAGGCCACCCCACCAACCTGTACATACCCCACATGGGGTCCTGGCTCCCAGAATTCCCCTACACTCTCCCCTGATCCCAGGAAATGCAGCCAGGCCCCCAAGGTTAGCCAGTGCCTGCACCTGCAGGTGTCCGCAAGACGCGTACCTGTGTGCTGTCTTTCTGAGATGCCATCTCCACTAAGTTCTTGCTCCTCCTCAGCTGATGAGCGTGCCTCCTTCTGCAAGGCCAGGAGCCGAGTCAGAGGGCCCCTGCCTGCCCACTCCCTGCCATCCCAGCCCCCTCCCCACCGGCTGGCCCCAGACTGCTCACTGTACACGGCAGGGGAGGCCTGGGGACAGTAGGGCATTTGGTCTTTCTTCCTCCCCAGCCATTTCTTTAACATCGCCGCATGCATCAGAGAGAAGGAAAGAAGATAATGACAGCAAGATGGACCGAGAGGTGACTCCAGAAGGGATTCCCACTTAGCAGCAGGAGGAGGAGGCTAAGAAGGATGCAGCCCGTGAACCTGGCAGAAGGAGGTGCCCCTGAAAAAGCGGGGGTTGCTGGAGGCAGGGGAGGAAGACGAGGCAGCCGACCCAGCCCTCCCATCGACCCACCTCCAGGCGAGGCAGGCCCCAAGGCCCAACAGCAGGCCAAAGAGGCTCGCCACCAGTCCCAGGCCCCAGAGAAGCTGCTGGAACAAGTGCAGGCGATGCAGGGCTGGAACACAGAGAAGGAGGGGGTTCAGGACCAGCAGGGGTTCCAGGCTTCCTCCACCCTAACTCCCAGGACCTCCCTGCAGCCCTCCACGCTGGGAACCGACACCAAGTCTCTTTAGGCCAGGCAGACAGGCCGGCCTGCAGAGGGAGGGAGCCTGGGCCCTGTGCAGCGTGGCTTGGGAGAGAGAGAACCGCCCCCCCCACCCCACCCCACCCCCACCACCCTCACCTCGAGTCCCGAAGTAGGCGGAGGCAGAGCTGGAGCCCAGGATGTTGGAGGCGGCACACACGTACTCCCCCTGGTCACCCGGCTGCAGCTCCTCCACCTGCACCCGCAGGGCATTGGGCCAGGCCGAGACTCGGATACGTCCCTGGCCAGGGTCACCTCGCAGCTGGCTAGAGGCCACTAGTTGGCTGCCAAGGTGGAGCGTCAGGCTGGCGGCGGGCTCGCTGTCCACTTGGCAGTCCAGGATGCCCTGGAGGCCACCCTCAGGTTCCAGGAAGCTGGTCAGGGTGGGCATGGTGGGTGGGTCTGCGGGAAGGGACATGGTGATGGGCAACAGTGACCCATTGGCTGGCTCCCTGGCCCCAGGCCTGTTTCCTCACTGAATCTGAGGCTACGGTGGCCACTGGCAGGTGCAAGATATGACCTTGTGCGGTCCCCAAGCTGGCCTTGCTGAGACCCTGAAGAATCTGCTTGATTTCTAAAGCTCAGCCTGCTGAGCACATGGGGCCAGAACCCTGGGCAGCAGTGGTCCCTGACATGAGATTTGCCCCTGCCAACCAGAGCTGTGCTCAGTGCAAACCTTTTATCCACAGGGCTGTGGGCAAGAACACTGCTGCCGTTGGCACAGGATTGGGGGCTTTTCCAGGGAGGAACAGCTGACGGACACAGCGGGAAAGGTGCTCTGCATGCTTCCCACACTGTCCATGGGAGCGAGAGGCCTGGATGTTCCCCACCCCATTCTCCAGGTAGGAAAACCCAGGCATGAGTGTCCGGGTGGTCTCCAGGCACTCACAGAGCACACGCAGAAGGACTGGAGCAGCAGTGGTGGATCCTGTGGGGAACTCGGCCCGGCAGTGGTACAGACCAGCCTGAGCCCGGGCCACGTGGCTGAAGGTGAGAGTGGGCAGCGGCTCCATGTGCAGTGGCCGGCCATTCCAGAACCATGTGACGGTGGAGTTGTCCACAGGCCCAGGGCCACCAGGGAAGTGGCAGCTCAGATTCAGCGCCGCGCCCTCAGGCACGTCCAGGCCTGGGTTGGCCACCACATGGCCACCTGTGGACCAGGGCCAGAGGTGGTCAGCAACGGCAGGCCTGCAGTACCTGGAGCTCTGAGCAAGCCCGCGGCACCTGCCAGGCTGCCCCGGACATTGCAGGAGAAACCCCACATGGAATGGGGTCTGGGCCAGCAAGCTGGGACTGTGCCTCCCCCTGCAGATGGACACGGAGATGCCGCTGGTCTGGGTGCTGGGACCCCCAGGATGGGGCTCTGCCACCCCTCTCAGATCAACTTCCTGATACATAAGGCCATGTCTGTTTCCTCCCAACCTTCCCCCAAACATGGGCTCACATCTCCCCTCCTCTCCTTGGGCCCTGACATTTTGCCTGCCTCTAAGGAGAGCTCCAGGGGCCCCTGCAGTGCGAGCTGTGCCTCGAACCCTCAGCTGGGCCCTGCTTTGGGTCCCGCCCACTCCCTTTCCCACTCACCCGACGCCTGCAGCTGCCCAGTGGTGCTGGCTGAGCCCAGCAGGTTGCGGGCTGTGCAGACGTAGGTGCCACCATCACCTGCAGTTGTATTTTGCACGTGTAGCCACAGGGCATTGCGGGCCACCTGGACACGGCCCAGCCCCGTGGCTGAGCCATTGGCCCCATGGCTTGTGGCTAGCACCTCGCCATCCAAGAACAGCGTCAGCTCAGCAGGTGGCTCGCTGTCCACGGTGCACTGCAGCACAGCCACAAGAGTGGTCCTGGAGTCCCAGGAGGTGGACAGCACAGCATTCCGGGGGGCATCTGGGGGCAGGGCAGAACACAGATGCGGGCCTTGCCCAGGTACCACGCGCACCCCACTACCTACCTGCCTGCTGTTGGCAAAAGTTCAAACTGCCTCCCTGCAAGTGACTCCTTCTGAAGTTTTGTTCCCTTCTCCCCCATGTCCCCACTCCTGTACCCCTGCCACCCCATGCCTGTGCCCACACCTCTAGGCCCCCAAAGCACCTCCACCGCCCTTGCCCCAGGTGGTGCCCACCACGGATCCCCTCTCACAGAGAACTTGCAAGGCAGCAGGCCGTGAGCTGCGTGTGCCCTGCGCATCCTGGACCTGACACGAGTAGGCCCCTGCGTGAGCCTGTTTGGCCTCTGGGAAAACTAGCGAGGCAGTCGGACCCTCCTGCAGCCAACGGCCATTGTAGTACCAGACGAAGAGGGCAGGCAGCTGGGCAGCGGGGTCCTCACAGGTCACCGTGACTGTGGCCCCCTCGGGCACAGTGGCCGATGGGACCAGTGTCACCCGCACACCTGAACCAAGGAAGCCAGGGTCAGCTTGGAGCAGCCACAGCCGAGTTCCACCCCCGTGGCATGGACATGGCCTGTGCCTGCCTCACCCTCTAGCCGCAGCTCCAGGGAAGTGTTGGCCCGGCCCAGGGGGTTGTGGGCCGAGCAGACGTAGAGACCCTCATTGCTGGGCCGGGGCTCCCGCAGCTCGAGGCGTAGGCTGTTGGGGCTCGAGGCTTCAGTGGAGGAGGCCAGGAGGTGGCCGGCATGGCTGATGGCCAGTTGGGCAGGCGGGTGGCTGTCCACGGTGCACAGGATCAGCACCAGCCGCCCGCCGTGCCTTTCCAGGAGGTAGGTGAGGCGCTGGTTGCGGGGACCATCTATGCAAGTGTGTGAAGTGCCATCTCTGAGAAGGACTAGGCACGCTCTGGTTTCCTACCCCAAGGCCCCCCACCCTGCTCTTCTCTGCCCAGAAAGGACCCAGCTCCACTGTTCTCCCCTCTGCTTCCCTTGGCCCATGCTATATTGGTTGGCTGCGTGCCCTGACCACGCCCCAGTCCCCTTGGACCGCCTTCATCCCCTGCACCCCCCTCCTGCATGCACACACTCACAGAGGACCTCCAAGGTGACAGGCCTGGAGAGGCGAGGTGGTCTGCCATGAGACTCCACACTGCAGTGGTAGGAAGCAGCGTCACTGGCGGTGGCATTGGGCAGGAGGATGGAGCGGCCTCCTGGATGCTGCTGGCTATCCCGGTACCACGTATAGGTGAGTGGGGCCAGGTCGGAGGTCCACACAAGGCAGGTCAAGTTCACCTGCTGCCCCTCCTGCACGCTGGCTGTGGGCCACACCTGCACGCTCACAGCTGCAGAGAGATGGGGGAAGGGGTTCAGGCTGGGTCACATGAGCAGTCTGTTTTCCATCCTGCCGGGTGAGTGGCCTCAAGCAGCCCCCTGGGTAGGGCACAGGGCCGGGAAACTGGCTCAGCATCTCCCAAGGGGAGCCTTGGCATGCCCTGATTTGTCCCCCAGCTGCCCCACTGCAGCCGGGGGACAGTGCCCACTGCACTGAAGCTTAGCTGTCACTCCTACACCAGGCTCCTAGGCGCCACCTCCTGCCCATGCGCACCCCAGAGGCATCAGTGAGGGTGTGGGACACCCCACCAGAGCTCTGGCCTCCTGGCATCGTCCCGGCCTAGCCCGGCTGCTGCAGGCATTGGGGCAGTGAACCAGCAGATGGGAGATCTTCCTCCCCATCTCTGTTCTCTCTCTGTCACTCTTACTCTCAAATGGATTAATTAATTAAAATTAAGTAGGAAAGGCTTCTGGAAATCACTGTTTAGAAACTGCTGCCCTGAGGGAGGGTGAGTGTGCAGACCGTGCTTCTGCACCTGCACTTCTGGATGCATGTTCCACCGCATCACACACACTCTCTCTCTCTCTCAGCCCACACACTGACCCTGCGCGTCGAAGTCAGTCGAGGCAGAGGCCTGGCCCAGCACACTGGTAGCCTCACAAGTGTAGGTGCCCTCGTCCTCCAGGCCAGCCCCGTGGATCTCTAGGCGCAGCATGTTGGGGGCCACGACCACCTGCAGCCGGGGAGAGCTGCTTGCAAGCTCGCCTGTGCCCTGGTTCGTGGAGGCCACCAGGCTGTCCCCGTGCAGCAGTCGCAGCTGGGCTGGGGGATCACTCTCCACACGGCACAGGAGGAGGCCCAGGCGCCCGGGGCCTGTATCCAGCAGGGCAGTGAGAGTGGCCTGGCGGGGAGCATCTGGGGGCAAGGGCGAGTGGGGGCGATCAGAAGGACCTGGCCATAGCATTCCCTTCTCCAGCCAGGACCCGAGGCTGCCTCCCCCACCCCACCCTGCCACCACTCCCCACCACCCCAGGACAGGAAGAAACCCTACAGGACACGTGGAGGACAACGGGGGCAGCCAAGCTCGCGGTGGCCGTGCCCGGCGCCTGTGCTTGGCAATGGTAAGCTCCAGCTTGTTTCAGAGTGATGGCCGCCAAGCGGAGCGTGGCAGAGTTCGCGCCTTCCAAGGGCTGGCCGTCCCGATACCAGCGGTACGAGCTTCCTTCAGCAGTCCCCGTGGGCAAGTGGCAGCTCAGGACCACAGCCTGGCCCTCCTGGAGCTCAGGCGACGGGGTCACCTGGACCCAGGCCCCTACAAGGAAAGGCAAGAATAATGAGGGCACAGTGGAGGCAGCTCAGGACCACAGCCTGGCCCTCCTGACCAGCCCCAGGGACCCCTCAGACTCCCTGCCTCCACCTCTGCCCCAGCCTGCCCCCGGGGCTCTGCCTTGCCTGTCCAACTCGCTAGCCCCGTGGGGACCAGGCCTATGTGGTCTGTGACCCCAGTGCCAGACACAAAGCACTGAACCTGGAGGAATTTAGATCCTGACTCTGAGCTGGCCTCAATGTGAGTGAACAGGGACTTGAAGGGCAGGTCAGCAGCTCTGTGGCCGAGTCTTCTGAAGCCCTACTCTGCTCCGGGCTCCAGGCCACGAGAGCCCAAAAATGTGCTGGAGACCAGGGTGGGAGGAGTGAGGCCCTGGGACGGCTGGGATCGGAACTGGCACCCCTGGCCACAGGCGATACCTAGGACCAGAGCTGAGTTGCTCCAACAGCTAGTGGGGAGGCCCTGCTGGTCACGTGACCATGACCAAGTTCCTGAACCTCTGATTCTTACTTCCCAAGGCCCAGGTAAACGCATCCAAATGGGTGCTATCTGTTACTGTGGGAGAAGCAGCCAGGGCTCCTCGCTGCCCCTTGCGTTGCAGGTACTATCTCACTCCCAGGCTTACTTGCTTAGGGAAGAGCAGGAACATCTGACATGTAGAATATACGTGTATAAACATATCTCTATTGATAAACACACATATAATGCATTATACAGCTCATGCATATTAGACAAAAGCATACATACATATCCCTAATATATATGCATGCATATTAGGTTTCTATAAGTGTGTTTACTGTTTAACAAAGTTGGATGCTACAAAGTTTTTATCAGTAAGTGCCGACAGCAGGCCTCCTCATGCAGCTGCCACTGCCCCCTAGTGGTAGCTACAGTTATTTTGGGCCCAGATGTTTTGGCGGCAGTGGGCTGGCTGGCTGGCTGGGAACCTCCCCCTGCCCTGTCCCTGAGCAGCCCAGCAGCCCCCGGGCTTGCCATGTGCTCAGAGGATGAACACTCACCTCGCACCTGGAAGAAGAGGGAGGCGTTGGCTGACCCGAGAGTGTTGGTGGCCTCGCAGCGATAGTTGCCCGAGTCCCCAAGGTCCAGTTCCCGGAGCTCCAGCTGCAAGGAGTTGGCCGTGGCCTTAGCCCGGAGCCGGCCGTGGGATGGGAGCTGGTGCCCTCGACTGCTGGCCAGGAGGAGCTCTCCACGGAACAGGGCCAGGTGGGCCAGGGGCCAACTGTCCACGGTACAGGCAAACACGGCCATGTGGCCCTGGGCCACATCCAGGAGGGCTGACAGCTTTGGAGGGTCTGGGGGGTCTGCAGAGATGGGGGGAGCTCAGGTCATGCCTCCCACGCACACAGCCAAGGACCCCACCACCACCACCACCACCTCCAAGCCCTGCCCTGCTCCCCTCTGCCACGTCCCCTGCCTCCAAGCATGTCACCCACAGAGGACAGTCAGGACTGCAGGAGCTGACAGGAGGGTGTGAGCCTCGGTGAGGACGCGGCAGGCATAGCGGCCAGAGTCCGTCCGCGCCACCGGCAGCAGTGTCATCGTCTCCAGGGGACCCTGTGTCCACGGCTCCTCATTCCGCAGCCAGGAGAAGTTGGCAGGGCTGCCGGCTGCCTCTCGACTCACAACACACTTTAGGGTCACCTCGACTCCTTCCCGCGGCGTCTCGGATGGTCTGATGACCACGACGGTGGCTGCGGGCAGGCAGCACAGGCTGGCTTGGACCACCTCCACAGCCCCCAGGGCCTGGGAGAGGGGAAGAAAGAGCGCCTGGGGGTGCTCACAGGGAGGGCAGCCTGGGGTGCGCTGCAGGAGGAGGAGCCCAGGGTCTCCTGCTGTCCCCTGCCCGAGCCCAGCGCCAGCACCAGGGCCGGCTCTACCCACTCTCACTGCCTTGCCCCGAGTGGCTCAGCCTGCTGGAGGCGCCTCCAGCCCAGCCCCACGTCCTCCCCGCCTGCCCTGCTCGCTCACCCTGGGCGTTGAAGGAGACGGAGGCAGAGGCGCTGCCCAGGGTGTTGTTGGCCTCACACACGTACTCCCCCTCGTCCTCCAGCACTGGCTCGCGAATCTCCACGCGCAGCGAGTTGGGGGCCGAGGTGACTTTCACTCGCGGGGAGCAGGTGGCACAGCTGCCCCCTGGCGGCAGGGAGGTGGCCACCACGCGGGTCTCGTGCAGCAGCCGCAGCTGGGCAGGGGGGTCGCTGTCCACCTGGCACGACAGGAGGCCTCGCTGCCCAGCGCCCGCTTCAGCAGCCTCGGGGTCCAGGTGGGCAGTGAACGCGGGCCGACGGGGTGGGTCTGGGGAGGGCATGAACACGAGCCTTGTTGTGCCTTGAGGGTGATTTGGTTCCTGAATTCATCCAGGAATTGAAGGCACCCCATCTCAAGTTGGCAAGTGTCACCCAGGTGTGGTGTTAAGGGACAGGGCCGTTGGAAGGCACTGGATTGGATCAGGTGGCTGCAGTGGCACTTCTATGACCAAATCCTCCTGGTCCCACGGGGCCACTCGCAGCTGGCTAAGCACGGGACACACGCCAGACACAGACATAGTCCCAGACACAAAGTCCAGTCGTGCAAGCTGTATACTGCCCAAGGGCCCCAGGCCAGGGCATGTCAGATACCGCCCCTGTTCCTTGTCCCAGACTATAACCCGTCCCTTCCACACGGCCCTAACCTGACAGGGAACCTTCCTCAAACCAGTCTCCAAACTGTCTTCCATTTTAACCAAAAGTGCCCACAATGGCCTCTTTCCAGAGGTTCCTGGAGAACCAGTTGGGGCAACCAGCAGTTCACACCCCAGCATCCCATCTCCAGTCCTGGCTCCACTTCCTGCTTAAGTAGACCCTGGGAGGCAATAGGTGGGGCCCCTACTGGGACCAGAGGGTAAGATGCAAAAGACGCAAGGGAACCCAGAGGCCCATGTGGGCCGGTCTATGATGGCCCAGGGTCAGACGCAGTCAAGTGAGCCCTCCAGGGCAGATGAGGGTGGGGTGGGTCCCCGTGGGCTTCCGTCTCCCTCCCGCCCTGCAGGCAGTGGCTGATGGGATGCCACTCACGGAGCACGGTGAGGATGGCAGGCGAAGAGGGGCCGCTGGCGCTGAGGCTGCCCTGGGCCCGGCAGTAGTAGGAGCCGGCGTCGGAGCTGGAGACAGCGGGCAGCAGGAGGCTGCTGCTGGGCCCCTCGAGGAACAGGACCCCATTCCGGTACCAGGAGAAGCGGGTGTCAGACGTGGGTACCAGGCCACTGCTACAGCTCAGAGTCACCACCTGCCCTTCCACCACCTGGGTCGCAGGGCTGATAAGGAGGCGGGCCACTGGTGGGAGAGGGATGGGGGAGGCTGCGGAGGCTGGGAACCCCCACCCCCACCCATGCCTCCGCTGTAGGAAGCCCTCCAGGCAAGGCTCCTGCATCCCGCAGCTGGAACTTGCCACCTGCCTGGAGTGGCTGTCGAGAATGCCAGGCTGCAGCTTTTAAGAGCGGCTGGCACGGTATGTTTGACGCAGAACCAGCCACCAAAGTTTAACATATGTTTAAAAACAAGAAAATGCCTCCAAGGGGGCTCTCCAACTTCAGTCAGAGAGTGTGCGGAAGGGACACAGCAGCACGCTCCATATTTCCCTTGTCATCCTGGCTACTGGGAAGCTCTGAGGCCCAGCTGACCAGCAAGCTCCCCAGATTCCCAGAAGGAGGAGGCCACAGCAGGTTCCCTGCCTCCAGGCTCCCCTCACTGCCCCTTGGCCAGCCCCCGGCTGTTCTCACCATTAGCATGGAAGTCCAGCGTAGTGGTGGAATTTCCAAGGGAGTTGGTGGCTGTACACTGGTACTCCCCATCGTCGGCTGGCTCCAGGTTTCGGATCTCCAGGTGCAGGGCATTGGGGGCCAAGGAGATGCTGAAGCGGGGCCCGGGGTCATTCTCCCCAGTGGAGGAAGCCAGGATCAGGCCCTTATGAGACAGCGTCAGAGTGGCCAGGGGCTCGCTGACCACGGAGCAGTGCAGGATGCCCATGAGGCCCGTCTGCGTCTCCAGGAAAGCCGTAAGCTCCGGGACGAGGGGTGCGTCTGTGTGAAGACCAGACACAGGCCTGTCACCCCAGGCAGGGCAGTGCTGGATCACCCCTGGCCTCTTTGCCCTGTGACAGCCTGGAGCAGGGACCAAGCTCAGGAGCCGCGGGGTCAGGCCAAGCACATCCCTCCACTGTCCCAATGGGCATCCCACAGTGGGCATCGCCCTAAAGACAGGAGACCTGGCTGGATCCTCTGAGCCGAGTGATGAGAATGAGTGACATGGGACAAAGCGTGCCTAGGGACACACAGCTTGGCCTCCATCCACTCGACTCATGCATACGTACACACACACGGACACGCCACAACTGGCCTGCACGCTACACAGATTCAATGCAAGACAGACACAGAGCCACTGAGGTCATCACAACTTAAAGGAGACGCAGCTGAGTACCCCACTCGATCAGGACATCATCGGCCCAGCTGATGAAATCAGAATACAGGCTCTAGGTTACATCTCGCTTTTGTGCTGTTCTTGCACTGTCAACTCATTTACAAAAAGCAGTGTCTTCAAAGAAAAGGAATCCCCAGGAGGTCAAACTTACCCAGCTATGCAACCGGCCACAACATCTGCATCTGGGTGGAGCAGCCTCAAAACCCCCAGAGCCCCCAACCCCCAGCCCCGCCTACAGCACCATGCTCAGGCCTTGCCCTGCAGCCACCTCCCCACCCGGCCACCTCCAGCACTCACGGTTGACCACGACGCTGACGGGGCCGGAGCGCTCACGGCCCTGGGCGTTCTGCACCTCACAGGCGTAGAAGCCGGTATCGGCCCTGCTGGCCGAGGGCAGCAGCAGCGCGCGGGCGTGGGCGCCCTGCAGCAGCACCTGGTTCTTGTACCAGCTGTAGTGGAGCTCGCTGGGGCCCTCCGGCGGGGTGTTGCACAGCAAGGTCACCGCCTGCGTCTCCAGAAATGGGCCGGCCGGGTTCACCTGGACCTCAGCCACTGCAAGGGCAGCGCGGGGCTCTTTGGTGGACTCCTGGGTGACCACCGGCCCAGAACCCTCCGAGTCCCCTTGTGATCAGCTTCTAGCTCTGCCCACACATCCCACCCCCCCCTCGCCCCCCCCCCCCCCCCCCCGCAGCTTCGCTTTGTGGCTTTCTGCAGGCTTCTCTCGCCAACTCCCTATGCTGCCATCTCTCAGAGAAGCAGGACTGGAACTCCACCTCCCAGGAGGCTCTGGGCCTCGGTCAATTTCTGCCTCTGTTCTGGCCTCGCGGCCCCAGCCCCCACAGCCCATCCCAGTCCCTGCTCACACAGGACTCACTGAATACGTGCAGGCTGAGAGGAGGGGAGATGGAAGAGCCCACCCGGTTCCCAGCATGGCAGGTGTACACGCCAGCATCACTCCAGGCCACCTGGGACAGCTGCAGCACACGACTCTTGGCCTCCAGGTGCAACCCGTCCTTGGTCCACTGCACAAAGTTCACCTCCGGGTAGCTGGCGTTCACCAGACAGGTGAGAGTGACCAGGTCCCCTGGGAGGATGTTGCGGTCCGAGGGGCTGAGGAGTACCTGTACACCCTTGGGGGCATCTGCAAGGCATGATGGGAATGCTGGGTAAGGTGTATGCAGAGGACAGGGCCAGACCAGGCACACTTCTTGCCTCCCTTTCAGAGCTGCCTGGCACAAGTTCACCTGGAAAAAAGACGCTTCCTTCCCCAATAACCTCCAGAGCAGGCCGGGTCTCTCAGCCCTATCTTCTCTTTTTCTTTGTTCTTCAAAGATTTATCTATCTATCTATTGATTATTTATTTGAAAAGCAGAGTTACAGAGAGATCTTCAGTCTACTGATTCACTCCCCAAGTGGCCACAATGGCCAAGGGCTGGGTCCGGTCAAAGCCAGGAACTTCTTCTAGATTTCCCACATGGGTGCAGAGCCTCAAAACCTTGGACCATCTCTGCTGCTTTCCCAGACCATAAAGAAGGAACGGAATGGGAAGTGGAGCAGATGGGACTTGAAACCAGCGCCCACATGGGATGCCAACAGCTCAGCCCACTGTGCCACAGAGATTCCTCCTTGGCTTCCCACCTGCTCTGCTCTCTGGGTGGGTCACAGGTACCACCCTGTGATAGTGGCCTGCAGTCACTGTTGGCAAGGGACGAGGTCCCAGTTTTGAGCAGGCCAGGGCAGCCTCGTTAGCTCTGAGAAGAGGTGGCCGTTTTGTAAGGCCGGGCCAAGGGCAGAAGATGTTCACACTTCTTACTGTCTTATTCAGAGCCTCTGTGTGACTAAGCTCTCAAGTTCACATTGTCACCTGTTCGCACAGGTGAGAGTGGAGACTGGGCGCAGGGACCCCGCTGTGGGGGTGTCTGCCCACCTGTGGAGGGGCAGCAGCCACATGCCAATGCATGGTGGTGGCCAGGAATGGACTGCCAGGCACAGGCCCAGCCTCTGGCAGCCCCTGAGCTTTCTCCCTGCTGACTGTGGGCCACATGGGGTACACCCTGATGGGCGCGGTCATGAGCAACTCACACAGCTTAGCCAGGAAAGAGACAGCGCATCTGCCCAGCACCCATGCAGCCGGCTGCAGGCACTCCTACCCACTCCCAAGGCTACCCAGGAACTCCTGTCCCTTTCTCTTCCCAGCCTGGCCTCGAAGACAGACCCCTGGAAAGCTGGCATGAGGCTGGAGGGCACCATTGGGCCTGGCTCTCTCCACCTGCCTTGCCCGCCCTGGCAATGCCCAGCTGTGCTTTGGGTGGTGGCTGAGGAGGAACTGGTTCCCATGTGGTGCTGAGGTGTGGCCCCCACACACTTACACTGAACGTGGAGGCGGGTCTCTGCTTGCACCTTGCGGTTGGCCACTGAGAGCTGGCAGTGCAGGGCACGGTCGTGGTCCTCCCAGGTCAGTGCCATGTGGAGGGTCTGCAGGTGACTGATACCAGTGGGCTCAAGGCTCAGGTGATTGGATGTGACAGAGCGGCTGGGGTCCTGGCCCTGCCACTGCAGGCTGATCTGCCCTTCTAGGCATGCATAGGGCGTGGAGCAGTTCAAGTCCACGGCCATGCCCTCACGAAGCTCTGTAGGGAAGCTGATGGTGGGCACCACAGGTTCCTCTGAGGACAAAAAACAGGTGCGGTCAGTTCTCCTCTTGGGCACACCTGAAACCTAACCAAGGGGACGGTCTGGGCAGAGAGCTTCAAGGGGGAGCCCCACATGGGAGGGAAGACCAGCACAGGGGCCAGGCCAGGGCCTGGAGGTGAGGGTGAAATAGGGCCAGGGGTTGGGTTTGTGAGCAAATGGGGCCCAAAGTAACTTGGGCCAAAGTAACACCCTTCCGGCCAGCAGGCAAGCCTCCCCCCCCCGCGCCCCCTGCCCAACTCACCTGTGACAGTGACTGAGGTCCCTTGGCTATCTGACCAGCGGTTGCCCTCGCTGATCTCGAAGCGGAAGTTGTAGGTGCCCGAGTCCTCGGGCTTCAGGTCCCGAAGCAGTAGGTTGCACGTGTAGTGCTTTGTGTTGCCCAGCAGCTGGGCACGTCCTTGGAAGCGCGCCTCCACTAGCTTGGGGTCTGCGGAGTGGGTCACCACCTGCCGGCTGCCCGAGTAATCATAGTACCAAATGGCGGTGATGCCTTGGTCGGTCACCTGCACGCTGTCCGGGAAGCTGAAGATACAGGGGATGAGCAGGCAAGATCCCCGCACGCCCTGCACAGTCCTGGGGCTGGAGACACCCCACGAGGCCTGGCCTACGGAGTGGAGCAATAGAAACAGAGAGGAGACAAAGCTGGTGGGGTGAGGGCACCACAGAGCTGAAGGGTAGCAGAGCCCTAGGTGGGGGCACCGCAGAGCTGGGGGGTGGCAGAGCCCCAGGTGGGGGCACCACAGAGCTGAAGGGTAGCAGAGCCCTAGGTGGGGGCACCACAGAGGTGGGGGGTAGCAGAGCCCTAGGTGGGGGCACCGCAGTGGTGGGGGGTGGCAGAGCCCTAGGTGGGGGCACTGCAGAGCTGAGGTTGGAGGTGACAGATCCCTAGGTTGTGGGGCAGAGCTGGGATGGGGTGGGGAGGGCGGCAGACCCCTCAGGGTTGCCCTGGAGCAGTCCCAGGGGGTTAGGCTCACCTGATGGAAGCAGGGAGAACAGGAGGAGCAGCCGGAGCGGGAAGGCCATGGTGGAGTCCCTGCTGGTACTCACACCCAGCCAACCGGGCACCCAGGGCCTCGCAGGGGCGACGGGGGCTGCTGCAGCTCGGCGTCCTGGCCAGAGGGAGGACAGGGCTCTTAGGAGCTGTGGGCCAGCCACCAAGCTCAGGCTATGCCCAGGAGTTCTCAGGGAGCCTGCTGTGTGGCCCTTGGATTCACTCCAAGTTCTGCTTCCGCAGCCCCTCCATCCCCCCACCCCAGGGCAGAAGAGCGGTGGTTTCTCCCTCCTCCCACCCTTTCCTGCCCTCACCAAGTCAACAGGAACTGGAGTCAAGAGAGTGCCCAGTGAGAGTGACAGCTTGCTGCCTGGGACTGGTCTTCCCATCAGCAGCTTGACCTGCTAGAGGCGGCAAGGGGCTGCCTGCGGGAGTCCCTTCCCTGCTCCCTGATATGAAAGATGCTAGCTGCCTCCTCCCTGCAGACCATGGGCTGGAAGCCTCACTCCATCTCCAAGACAAGGCATGAAGGTGACAGTCAGCCGGAAGGTCCCCTGTGGGGTCTATTCTGCCGTCCCTGGACCTGCCTCACCCTCAGCACTGTGTGAATGGCCATTCCTTCATGTATCCTATGAGACTTTAATATCCAGACTACATAGAGAAACCTTGCAACAAAGAAGCAGCACAACTGAGAGCTAAGCAAGGGACTTGGACAGACACACCTCCAGGAAAACAGCCGGATGGCTGAGCCACCTGAGCCAGAGGACCACGCGAACCACACACTACAAGCCTGTGTTACAACAGCGGACACATCCCGCGAGGCAGTGCCTGGGCTCAACTCACAGCCCCTGCTCCTGCCAATGCAGACCCCGCGGGGTAGTCATGGCAGCCAGATGAATGGGTTCCTGCTACTCACAGGGGAGCCCTGCCGGAAGTGTCCGGCTCCTGCCTTTGGCTCCACCTGGGCCTGGCCACCATGGACATTTTGAAAATGAAACAAGCAAACGCAAATGCTGTCTCTGAATGTGCCTATCTATTTGTTTGAAAGGCCAGTGCCCAGTGAGACTAGTTCTCCAATAGGAGTTATTGGTGTTCCAAATGGCATCTTACCCCATTGCACCACAATGTTCACCCTAACAAATAATTTTTAGAAACCCAAATAAGGGAGCAGTGACATGGTATAGCAGGCTAATCCTATGCATGCGGTGTTGGCATCTCATGTGCGGGCTGGTTTGAGTCCCAGTTCTCCACTTCTAACCCAGGTTCCTGCTCATGGCCTGGGAAAGCAGCAGTGCTTGGGACCCCATGCAGCAGACCTGGAAGAAGCTCCTGGCTCCTGGCTTCAGCTCAGCTCAGCTCTGGCTATAGCAGCCATTTGGGGAGTGAACCAGCAGATGGAATATCTCTCTGTGTGTCACCCCCACCCCACCTCTGTAACTCTCACTTTCAAGTAAAAGAAGTAAATCTTCTTAAAAACTAAAAACCAAAAAGCTGGCCAAAGGTGAATGACCAGCACGCTGTGGTCTAACCACACAGAGAAGTACGAATCAGCCCCTAGAAGGAACACGGCACACAACAACATCAAAAATGCCACGCTAGGACTGGCGTGATAGCTCAACTGGCTCATCTTGAGCCTGCAAGCATTGCAACCCAGAAGGGTAATGGTTCATGTCCCAGCTGCTCCACTTCCCTTCCAGCTCCCTGCTTGTAGCCTGCAAAAGCAGTTGAGGATGGCCCAAAGCCTTGGGAAACCGCAACCGCGTGGGAGACCTGGAAGAAGCTCCGGGCTCCTGGCTTCAAATTAGCACAGCTCCAGCCATTGCAGTCATTTGGGGAGTGAAGCAGCAGATGAAAAATCTTTCTTTCTGTCTCCCCATCTCTCCATAAACCTGCCTTTCAAATAAAAATAAACACATCTTTTTAAAAATGTACATATACAACAAACACCATGCTAGGGAAATGGGCTAGGTGCCAAGGTAACTGTTGTGCAATTCTACTTTTCCAGAAGTTCTGGAACACACAAATTCATAGCAGAAGTGATTGGGGCTGGGGAGGGAGAGGGGGGAGTGGGTTTTTCTCAAGCACTGAGAATATTCTGGAACTAGCCAGTGGGGATGGTTACACATCATTGTGTAAGTACCGGGGGCCCCTGAATCATACACTAAAGACAGCCTAGAGGTCAGCTCCGTGCAAAGTGGATTCAGCACACACACTTTGCGGACTTGGCAGTCCTCTCGGGTCCTAGATGCTGACTCGACAGGGGAGGAGCGGTGCCTGGGAGGCTGGAAGTGGGACAGGAAACCCAGCATATTTCCCGGCCCCTCTGCCTCGGAGGGCTGGGGCAGCTGACATGATGGATAGGGGCTACCAAGTGACACACCTGTGGAGGGGCTGTGCAGGATGTCCCGGCAGGGAGCACCTCCCAGGCAGCTGGGATGGGGAGGATCCTGCTGCTCCCCACACCGCTGATCTGATCACTTGCAAGCCCAGTTCCTAGGACAGCCTAGCCCTACTCCTCTTTCAGGAGGATGTGCGTAAGTCTCCATATTGTACCCTCAGCCTGAGCATATTTGAGGTGGTTGTGGCCCTGGGGCCTCAGGAGCCACGTAGGGTGTCAGGGTCTGTGCCCCTGCCCCTCCCACTTGGGGTCCTGGAAAGGGCGATGCTACACTTTAGTGGAGGGATGGTGTGGCCTGAACCTGACCCCAGAATGGAGCACGCAGGGGGCGGATCTTTCTAGAATCACCCAAATATCCTCCATTAGATATCATACATGCCCAGCCCGGTGCTAATACCAAAGGGAACAGCCCCCCTCCGACCCTGGTGGCACAGCTAGAGACCTCCGCTGGAAAAAGACAAGAGAGGGCACAGTCTGTGTGAGGGAGAGCCTTGACGCTGAGTGAAAGCCCCTGCCTGTAGGGAGGTTGTTCAGTGCCTCCTGAGTCCTGGGAATGAGGGGGGAGCACCAAGCAAGGAGCCCTGGGACCACCACACCTCCCTTGGGTGCACGCCCTTCGGCAAAGCATCGCTCCCCGACCCCCCAATGTGAGTCTCTGTACCTGAATCCTCTAAAGGGCCTTGACTTGAGGTACATGGCCTACTACATGGTGATACCCATTTTTGCTGCCTGGCTGATGCCAAGGGTGCTAGATGTCCAAGCAGACCGAAACACGGAGTCCTTGACCTGTGACCCCGCGGGCTGAGGCCAGTGGGGAAGCAGGGCCAGCTGTGCCAGGGAGGACAGCTTCAGTTTCTGTTTCTTGGGGCCAGGACTCCTCTGCAACTTCCCTGAGCACTGCAGAAGGAGGTTACCCAAGCAACGAGGCCAGCTGGAGGGCCCCGGCCTGCAGAGCAGGAATCAGCGGTCAGCCCCAAACTCAGGATCCCATTCACAACGTCCGTGAGCTTCGACATGAGTCATGGCCAGTTCACACTCCTCCTTAGCTGGCTCCAAAGGCCCCTAGCCGGAGCCTCCACCCCACCAAATGGTTTCTATGGTCTGCACAGAACCAGGGGCTCCTCCTGCAGACCCCTAAAATAGTGATGAAGGAAGTGGAGCAGGAGTGGGGTTAGAGTGAAGGATAGATTAGGGTAAGCTTGGGCCAGTCTCGGGGGGGTTGGTTAGGTTGGGATCTAGCATGGAATGAAAACTAGAATTGAGAGTGACAGAGAGGTGACAGCAATAGGGCTGGGGTAAGGTGAAGGTTGTAGCTGTGTGCAGGTGGCAGCGAGGAAGTTGGATGGGCTGGGTTAGGCTGACAAGTTGGCTGTGATTAGATGCCAATGACGGTCAGCAAATGGTTGACTGGGCTGTGAGTTTTAGAGGTTTGGGGTTTGAGTATAGCTTTGATTAACCCCCAGCTCAGCCCACTCCCAATGCACAACACCCTCCAGGCCCGGGGGGTGGGGGGGAGCAAAGTGTACCTGCTCGGTGGGAGGAAGTGGCTGCTGGACTGCCACACTGGCCGAAGGACGGAAAAGGAGAGCTCTGCTCTCCCCAGGAAACAAGCCAGCTGGGGTGGGGTCTGGGCAGCGTCTTCCTCTTTCCCTAGAGCCCCAGTTGTGTGCGTTCCGGAGGCTGCTTAGGGAGGCAGCTGTGTAGGCCTTGTGCAACACCAAGACAGGAAAGCCCTCCAGGAGGAGGACAGCCCCGCCAGAGGCCCAGGACTTTGGAACTTCCACCAGCAGCAGTGTGATCCCAGCCACGCTGGAACCTCTTCAAGCAGTGGGGTAGAAGGCAGGATGTGCCCATTCGCCAGCCATGGCCTCACTCTCTTTCATCTGTGGGAGACAGAGGGGCAGCTGGGAGGCGTGTTCCACTCACTCCCCTCAACCAACAGCTGAGAAGGGAGCCACCCCAACCCAGCCTGGGCTGTAGGTGGAGGCGTTTACTCTCCCAGCCCTTTGAGGGGGCCTTTCTTCACTCCCCCCACCCCCACCACACTGCTCTAAGAGTGACCAAGAAGTGTGGCCTCCTGTGGGGTCCCTGGGGCTTCCACATAACCAACAGCACCTCAGGGTGCTTCCTCCCCACCCCTCACCCTACCCTGCCTGTCATATGCCTTCAGCCCCGTTTTGAGGCAGAAAAGGAAAGTCCCTACCCCAAACACTGGACCTGTTTTCCCGAGGGCCTCCTATTCCACAAGCTCACCATACAGGGGCGAGACAGGTGCTAAAAGCTCTAGGCAATCCCAGACACAAGAGTGTCTGCTCAGTGGGACAACCCAGCCTCACTTAGCTACTGCCCCTGCCTATCGGGCCCTTGGGCCCTGTGGACAAAGTCACAGGCTGTGCCACGGCTTGGAGACAAATCCAGCGGCCTCACACTCAGAAAACCTCAGACGGTAGAGACCAGCTACTTGGCTACTCCCCCATCACTCTCACATCTACTCCTAAGCTGGGGTCATTTCCACCTCAGATCAGATCAAAATATCAAGTGTTCATCCTGAGGCTTCCCGCCTGGAAGGCTGCCACTCCCCTGCCCAGCTCTGGGCCTGGGGCTGTCACCCCTGCAGACCAAGGCAGTCATCTTCCCCAAGCCTGCCCCACCTCAGGTAGGCCTTCAGCAGTGACATACTCCTCCAAGGGGTACACAGGGACAGGACCTGAGTGCTGGTTGGCCTTTGCCTTGCCCTTCCAGCCCTTGCCTTGCCCAGGTACCCTCCAGCTCTACCCTGGAGGCACAGGTGTACAGCTGCAACTCCAGCCCTTGCCTTGCCCAGGAACCCTCCAGCTCTACCCTGGAGGCACAGGTATACAGCTGCAACTCCAGCTCTCGCCCGCAACCAGCCCTGCAGGAGTACAGGCAGACCTGCATATGAATCCTGCAGCAGACTAAAGCAAGGCCTAACCCAGAAAGCACATGGCAGAAGGGCTCATGACTCCTTAGAACAAGGAAGTCAGACTCATCTCCCCGCCTTTTCGTGGCTCTGCAGAGTCTGCAGGAGCCTAAGCCCACTCATTAGCATTCCTAGGTATGTCTCAATATGTCACCCTGTTGTCCGTGCCCTTAGCCTTCACAAACAATCCAGGAGTGGACACCATAGTTCTCATTCCTGCCACAAGATTTTAGCCACAGGCACATTGGGGAATTCCCCAGGGCAAAATGTTTTGGTTGCAAAATATAGAAAAGGTGGCTGTCAAAGTGCAGAAAACCTCAGCCAACAGTGGTTTAAGCAATGTAAAAGTTTGTCTGCCTTCCTTCAAGTGTCAGTCTCTGAGATGAAGCAATCGCACAACCCCAGCAAAACAGGACTGACTGCTTGGCCCGCCGTCATTGAGGGGCTGCTTCCACTCACGGTCGGTGACAGCAGCTCCAGCACCCGCCTCTGCCGCCCAGCCGGAGAGGGATCGGCCGGTCCTGCCTCGTGCTCTGAGACAGAGGCTGAAGCCGGATAGAGGTCGAGAGCTCCGGTAGAGATCGAAAGCTGGGGCCGAGGCTGAAGCCCGGCGAAGATCCAAGGCCCAGGCCTCGGTAATGGCAGAGAGGAAGCCCCGCCCTCAGGGGGCAGCTCGGGTCGAAAGGCAGCTTCCCATTCCAGGCCTGCTTGCAGCTCCTAGCTCCCGCCCCCAGGGCCTTGTCCGCCTCCCTCCAGTATCTGCAGGGCCGCCTCTCTCCCCCAGAGGGAGCCGGAGCCCGCTGCTGCACCGAGCTGGGGGTGTTTAGGCTAGCTGGGAGACACCCTGGAGGCACCCAGCTCTGCGATGAGGCGAGTCCTGTGTATAAAGCTGTGTTCCAATGCAGACGCTGCTGTGCCCTGGTGGGAGGCTCTGGCCTGGAACCCGCACTGCAACGCAGTTATCATCAGGAAAGCTCTATCCCGTGGAACCCCGCAAGAGCCTGGAGGCATGACCCTGCCCTGTGCTTCTCCACATCCCATGCGAACACTCACAGGCCCCAGGGGGCGCCAGCTGTGCACAGCTGGAGAGCTCTGAGGACATGTAAGCCACCACACCAATGGCGGGGAGGGTCAGCCTCAGCCCTGCAGGGATGTGGAACGGAGGTGGACAGAAGCCATCAGGGCCCAAGGCTGGGGGACAAAGGAAGAACCCCCCTGGGCCGAGCAGGCGTGGACCCTCCCTGGGCAGCGCACAGAAGTTTGTCCCTGTTCAGGGTGGGGACAGACTGTGTGATCACCACCGCCCATCACACCTACCCTCTGCTCCTAAAGATGAACCAGTCACAAACGGCCCCTGCCAAAGTGGACACGGGGAAGGCTTGAGGGACGGAGGAATGCCAACAGCCTGGAAAGCTCCCTGAGCTCTGGCTAGGTCACACTGGGGTGTGCATAGCTGGCCAGCCCCAGAGAGAGGAAATTCCAACACAAGGTCAGTTCCCGCCTTGGGCCTGGATTCCTCACGTGCACTTTCTCTTTAACAAGTTAAAGAGGAACGTGGACCGGAGAGAGCTGAGGACAAGAAAGATTCGAATGACACACCGAGGCAGCTGGGCTGGCACTGTGGTCAGGCCAACGACCACAGCCTGTAATGGAGCATCAGGTCAGATACCAGTGCTCTGCCTCCCATCCAGCTCCCTGCCCATGCCGCTGGGAGGCAGCAGCTGGTGGCCCAAGTGCATGGGCCCCTGCCACCCATGTGGGAGACCCAGCTGGAGCTCTGGCTCCTGGCATGTCCTGAACCAGCCCTGGCTCTTGCAGCCATTTGGGGAGATCTCTCTCTCTCTCTCTCTCTCTGCCATCTGCCTTTCAAATAAATAAATCTTAATAAGAACAAAAGGCATATTCTGGGGGCCCAGCACCGTGGCATAGTGCTAAAGCAACACCGCATCCCTTATGGAACGCGATTCATGTCCCAGCTGCTTCACTTTCGATGCAGCTCCCTGCTAATGTGCCTCAAAAAGCAACAGAGTCAGGGTTTCCAAAATTAACTCTCTGTTAAAAACCAAACCACCTGATTCGCTTCCTGTATCCTGGAGTTCTGTGGATTGCTGGGACCCACTCCCCTGCCATTTATGCCATGCAAGAGACAGGATGCTCTCCCAGGCCACCAGGAGAGGCCACGGGCGGAGGACAAGGCTGGAGGCAGAGGAAGGATGTACTGTGAGTTCCTGGATCAACCCCTGCCTGAAACGGAAGAGGTGAAAGCTTCTCTGTCTGCACTGACCAAATACCCTGAGAAGGCTCCAATCACCTCGTTACAGTTTCAATCATCCAGCCCTCAGCCCAGTCACCACTCAGGGAAACTGGCACGCCTTGCCTAGAAACCCACCCACAGAGACACTGGAGCTGGAAACAAAGCAGGAATCACAAAATTTGATGATGAAGAGCAGCCGCTCCTCAGAAATAAAGGGTTGCGGCGGGGGAACGCTGGATACCCACACCAACAGCCACTTTATCCCACTACATGCACAAACGACTGGGCATGGAGAGGCGTGTGCAGCCAGTGGACCCGCAGTGACATAAACAGGGCATTTGTGTCCACCATCAGCAAGAAACCAGAAAATCAGGAACAACAAGGTCAAGTCCAAAGAGCAAATAGGAAGCAAACACAAGTGAGGCACTCTGCAGCCATTGGTGGGTGGGAAACCCGGGTGAGGCACCCCTCAGAGCCCCCCACCATTGGTAAAGTGCCAGAGAATGCAATTGAGCTTAACCCTAGTTCTTCTTCAGCAGCGGGGTTGCAGGGAGCAACCTGTGTTTCCTCCCCAAAGGAGCTCTCAGGCGTGGCCATGTGGTAGGCAATGCTTAGAGACTCGTAACATGGGACCAATTCTGTGTTCAGAAGCAACCTGGAGTGAGAGCGGGCAATAGTTTACTCTAATTACAGAACAGGATGCAGCTGTTAGGAACACTAAAGAGAAAACCAACAGAGCCAGAGGGCAATGGGGAAAGCGAGGTGACTGGGAATACAGCGGGGTTCACTGTTCCCGTGAGGCCGGTGGGAGTGAAGCTGTAATACAAATGGAGGTGGCTTAGAACGGTCCGGAGCCCCAAAGAGGACTGCAGTGACAACCCAGCAAGCAGGATCAAGACGGCAGGCCAGCGAGACCAGAAGTAACACAAGTGATATTGCTCTAATGCTGAGAGGTCCGAGGAGCTGCTCTCAAGTTACTAAATAATGTGTTATCTGTGGCTGAGATGATGAACTTCCTGCAGAGGCAGCTGGTACAGCAGCCCACCAGTAAATACCTGGTACAGTCCCCCAGCAGACACCTGGTATAGCACCCCAGCAGACACCTGGTGTAGCAGCCCCCAGCAGGTACCTGGTACAGTAGCCCCAACAGACGCCTGGTGCAGTAGCCCCCAGCAGACACTTGGTACAGCCACCCCCCAACAGGCACTCCACTCATGTCCAGCTCTCTAATGAAATGAAGTGAACCGATGAATGGAAGATAACTCTCCCTCCCTCTAGCGCTCTGCCTTTCAAATAAACTAACTATATATATATATATAATAAAATCTTTTTAAAAGGCTCAACATGTTAGCCTAGCAGCTGAAGTCCTCATGTTGCACGCACCAGGATCCCATATCTGGTTTAATCCTCGCAGCCCCCTTCCCATCTAGCTCTCTGCTTGTGGCCTGGGAAAGCAGTCAAGGACAGCCCAAAGCCTTGGGACCTTGCACCTGTGTGGGAGAGCCCGAAGAGGAAGCTCCTGACTCCTGCCTTCAGATCAGATCAGCCAGCTCAGCTTTGGCCATTGCGGCCATTTGGGGAGTGAACCAGCGGATGAAAGATGTTCCTCTGTGTCTCTCCTCCTCCCTGTATATCTGACTTTCCAATAAAAAAATTTTTTTTAAGTCTTAATCTTTAAAAGAACGAAACAATAAAGGAGCAAAGGATCAGCAGCTTAAGTCATTAGAGAATTTTAGAGTAACCCCAGCATCTGCCCCAGTTACATCCCTATTTAATGAGCCAAATCCGGGGCAACGACACCCCAGTGCCAGTCATCTGCCTTGTCAGTGCCACCCCGGTGCTAGACAGGTGCCTCAGAGCTCTTGGTCCTTTGGTAGGAGGCGGGATATGAATGGTACTTTAATTTGAAAGCCTGCCAGTTGTTGCAGAAATTCAACATTGCCTCAACGTACAGTCAGGCAGTCACACGCCTAGATAGTTCTCCAGCTGAGATGAAAACCTATGTCCTCACACAGCCCTGCACGTGAATGTTTGCAGCAAGCGTATGCGCCATGTCCCCAAAGCAGAAGCAACCAAGAGGCGCTCCAGTATATGAATGGACACACAAACTGTGTTACAGCTGCACAGTAGAATACTACTCAGCACTTAAAAAAGAACAAAAACAAAAACAAAGCTACTGAGCCACAAAACTAAACAGAAGAGTCTAAAATGTTTATAATTTATATTGGGGCTCATGGGTTAACCGGCCACTGGGAGATCCACTTCCTGCGTTGGAGTGGCAGGTTCAAGGCCCCACTACTCCACTTCTAATTCAGCTTCTTGCTAAGACACACCCTGGAAAGAAGCAATTGACAACCCAAGGGCACTGCTGCTCTTGCGAAAGGCTGGATGGAGTGTTAGGTTCCCGGCTTCAGGCTGGCCCGCCGTAACTGTCGCAGGCATTAGAGAGCGAGCAAACAAAAGTGTTCCTTCTCTCTCTCTCTCTCTCAGCTGCTGCCCTTCAGATACGTGAGAGGTCGTGAGGGAGTGGGCAGCCAGAGATGGACCAAGACAGACAAGCACAGGGGCCTGAGCTGGGAGCTGGAAGGGATGAGGCTGCACTGACTCTCAGAGAGAAGGAGCCGGGCAGGCCACCCCAGGGACAGGAGATGGGTACACAGGGCACCTGAGCACCCCTAGATGTTCCCACTCAACCCACCCCACCAGCCCAGACCTGGGCTGGAAGAGGGCAGCTCCTGGGACAGACACTTGGACAGCATTCTTCCCACACGGAGTCCTGAGGTGTGAGCTTCCTTCCAGGAATTCCTCTGCCTGCCCCACCCAGCTGGACTTCCCCCTCCTGGCCCACCACGCTGCATCATTTTCCTCCTGGAAACGGGAGCGTGGGAGGCCGGGTCCCCTCCCAGCTGCACACAGGAGCCCGGTGGCTCCTATGCCCCTGCTTTGTGGCCAGCTAGCACCTCCTTCTTCATGCAAAGCAAGCCTGGGGCCCACTGCCCTGCCCAGCCCCCTCCGGCATGGGCATCAGGACAGGACCCTTCCTGCCCACATGTGCAACCCTTGCCCAGCAGGGACATCAAGATGCCTTCTGGAGGGAGGTGGCTCCTGAGTGGAGGGATGACCACGTGGGAGCTATGGGGAGCAGTGGGAAGGGCATCCCAGGTGGCAGCAGCGACAGTGTCCTCAGAGGCAGGGAGGGCACAGCTGAGCAGGGAGTGGAATGCAGCTGGCATCCTTGGCCGCCGGCCTCCCACAGGGCGGGCGCCTTTGTCCCTGCTGCTTCCAATTACAGACCTACCCTCATGTCCTGGCGCAAAGTCATCTGGCCCTTGGCACAGGAACCCCCAACCCTGCTGGCTCCGCTTGGATGTGTGCTCCTGCAGGAGTTGGTTTGGGAGAGAGGTCTCGCTTCATTGCACAATGATCTGCCCTTCTTCACTTAGCTTGGGTGAGACCTCCCCATGCCAACTTCAGCCCCAGAAAAGTGCCCTGCCTATGAGGTGGCAGAGATAGGAGAAAAGACCAAGGCAAAAGGCAGACTTAGGGGACAATGAGACTTCCCATTTCAATCATGTCCAGAGTGAAGGAGACAGGGCTGCAGTTCCCCTCCCCCAGCAGAAGGAGTGGGCCTATCTCTCAGCCTTCTTTTTGTTGTTATTGTTTTTTAAAGATTTATTTATTTTTATTACAAAGCCAGATATACAGAGAGAAGGAGAAACAGAGAGGAAGATCTTCCATCCAATGATTCACTCCCCAAGTGAGCGCAACGGCCAGTGCTGTGCAGATTCAGAGCCAGGAGCCTGGAACTTCCTCCAGGTCTCCCACACGGGTGCAGGGTCCCAAGGCTTTTGGGCCGTCCTCGACTGCTTTCCCAGGCCACAGGCAGGGAGCTGGATGGGAAGTGGAGCTGCTGGGATTAGAACCGGCGCCCATATGGGATCCCAGCGCGTTCAAGGTGAGGATTTTAGCTGCTAGGCCATGCCGCTGGGCCCACTCTCAGCCTTCTTTAAGCTAAGGGTGGCATGGGCAGGTGACCAAGTCTGGCGAGGAGACGTGAGCAGAAGTGCTTGGTGGCATCTTCCAAGGATCTTCCTTGAGGTGGCTGCTGGGTGCTTGCCAAAGGCTGCTTGTTTCTCATCACACTCCGCGATGTCTGGCTGTCCAGCATGCTGACAGGGTGACCAAAGCCTTAAGTCCTGCTGTGGACCATGAAGCTGGGGGACACGCCCCACGGACAGCAGAAGAGTGACCTCAGGGTGGCAGCCTGCGGCTGCAGTCCTGTGCCAAGCCAGGCGGGGCGTTTCTGACTGCCAAGTGCAATAGGGGGGAAAAGCAAAACAACTTCATCTCACTGTAGTCTGGTGTCCGTCACTGACAGTGGAACGCAACCCTGTCTGCTGCAGTCCACAGGGGATGCTGAGCAGGCAGCTCACGTCTGGAACTGCAGCTCCAAGAAGGGCTGCGGATTGCAGGTAGCCCTGGCAGTCATCCAGGTGGAGGTGGGATTGAAGACACCAAGATGTGCTCGCCCAGGTGAATGTGTGCTGGGGAAGAGGAGGTGCCGTGAACCCTGCAGCAAGACGCAGTGCTGAAAGAGAGGACAGGCAGGCAGGTGGGCAGCCAGAGGAAGCCTCTCTCTGTCAGAGGGCAACCCGGTGCTGACCACAGGCTTTCAATGAATACACAGATGCAACAGTTGTTTTGAAAGCAGCAGGCAAGACCTGGCACGGTAGCCTGGTGGCTCAAGTCCTCACCTTGCATGTGCTGGGATCCCATAGGTGTGCTAGTTCTAGTCCCAGCTATTCCACTTCCCATCCAACTTCCTGCTTGTGGCCTGCAAAAGCAGTCGAGGATGGCCCAAAGCCTTGGGATCCTGCACCCATGTGGGAGACCTGGAGGAAGCTCCTGGCTCCTGGCTTCGGATCAGCTCAGCTCTGGCCATTGCAGCCACTTGGGGAGTGAACCAATGGATGGAAGATCTTTCTCTCTCTCTCTCCTTCTCTCTGTAAATCTGCCTTTTCAATTAAAATGAATAAATGTTTTTTAAAAAGAAAGAAAGCAGCAGGTAGGAGGGTTCCTCTTGGAGAAGGAGCAACAATGCACTGTGTGTCCCAACAGCTTTTTTCACATTTCATATGAACTAATCCAGCTGTATGGCTTTTGCTCCCTGAGAGGTCATCACCCCAGCCAGGAGGTCTCCAGGGGAACACTTGCAAGCCTGAGCGGGGAGGAGAGCAGATACGAGGCCATTTCCAGCAGACACATGTGCTGCCCGGAGCTCTGGCCTGGCCCACCACAGACCTCATCAGCACAGCTCATCTCCCACAGCTTCCATGCGACGGACCGGCTCGGCCGGGAGCAATCAGTCCGACGGGAACAGGACCCCGGGAACGGTGGACAAGGATTCGGCGAGTGACAAACAGACACGACAACTCAAGGAAGTTGTATCTGAGTGCATTTTGCAAAAGCAAAGCATCAGCTTATATACAATAGATTATTGCAAAGGGACATTTTCTTTGTTTATACACATGGTTACATTTCTACAAGCAATTATTCCAGGGAGGTAAGCAGGTGTGTTGAGCAAAGATTGTTCTCTAATAGCCTGGTGACAGCCTGCAGTTGCTATTTCCTGTGGACGCAGTTTGGCTCCATTTGACTTTTAATCATTAAGCAGTTAGCTCTCATTGTGTTTTGTGCCTTACACTGGTTTTAATATTAACTTGCCTATATTTCTAGTTTTTCTTCCTGTATGGCTTTTTAAGCTATAGATTTCTACTATAATCTTCTTTTTAGGAATTCTCAAAAATAGTCCTAAGTAGGTTTACTAAAGCTAGTGACATGATAGTTTTTTATCTCATATTGCTTGCTGTCCTTGTCCAGTCTCCTGTCAGAAGGCTTCATAGAACTATAAAGGAACATTGAGCCTTTGCCGCACATAAATAGTATTATTCCAGTCATAAAGATAAGAGCAAAGAGAGTACAGCTAGGAACGCCAAGACCACTAGAGATGCAGCCGAATCCAGGAGGCATCCTTCCTTGAAGCTTCCGCCTCGGCCCGGTGATTTCTCACACAGGCTCCACTGCAGGTGGTGTGACACTTCCGTCTCTGACACCTGCCCTGGCCTGCGCCATCCTTCTCTGCTGCCGTCTCTCTCTAATGAGAGGAAGAAACCGACCTAGAAGGAGATCTTCCTCCCCCTGGTTCATTCCCCAAACGGCTGCAGTGGCTGGAGCTCACCCAGTCTGAAGCCAAGAATTCCTTCCAGCTCTCCCACATGAGTGCAGGGGTCCAAGCATCTTCTCCTTCTCTCCCCAGCGCATTAGCAGGGAGCTGGATCAGAAGCGGAGTGAGCAGGGTTGGGGGTTCCTGTGCCAAGGGCCAGATGACTTTGCGCCAGGACATGAGGGTAGGTCTGTAATTGGAAGCAGCAGGGACAAAGGCGCCCGCCCTGTGGGAGGCCGGCGGCCAAGGATGCCAGCTGCATTCCACTCCCTGTTCAGCTGTGCCCTCCCTGCCTCTGAGGACACTGTCGCTGCTGCCACCTGGGATGCCCTTCCCACTGCTCCCCATGGCTCCCACGTGGTCATCCCTCCACTCAGGAGCCACCTCCCTCCAGAAGGCATCTTGATGTCCCTGCCGGGCAAGGGTTGCACATGTGGGCGGGAGGGATCCTGTCCTGATGCCCATGCCGGAGGGGGCTGGGCAGGGCAGTGGGCCCCAGGCTTGCTTTGCATGAAGAAGGAGGTGCTAGCTGGCCACAAAGCAGGGGCATAGGAGCCACCGGGCTCCTGTGTGCAGCTGGGAGGGGACCCAGCCTCCCACGCTCCCGTTTCCAGGAGGAAAATGATGCAGCGTGGTGGGCCAGGAGGGGGAAGTCCAGCTGGGTGGGGCAGGCAGAGGAATTCCTGGAAGGAAGCTCACACCTCAGGACTCCGTGTGGGAAGAATGTTGTCCAAGTGTCTGTCCCAGGAGCTGCCCTCTTCCAGCCCAGGTCTGGGCTGGTGGGGTGGGTTGAGTGGGAACATCTAGGGGTGCTCAGGTGCCCTGTGTACCCATCTCCTGTCCCTGGGGTGGCCTGCAGGGCCCCCTCCTCATCTGTAGATGCAGGAGGTGTGATGAGGGTGATGAGGGTGAGATTGCCAGCAGGCCCCAGCAGCAGGAAGCCTCAGGCAGTGTTGGACTCAGCTCCTGGCACCCCCTTCCTTCCCAGGACAGCCTGGCAGCTCCCCTCCCCTACCCATGGAGTGTATTTGAGGCTAAGGGTCTGTCCCATTTTGTGGGTTCTGGGCCAGGAGCCAGGCTAAGTCAAGAGTGAGATGGGGAACTTCAAATCCCTAATCACCCTAGGTTGGGAGGACAGATCGTGTAAGTGAGTGTGCCCCCTTGGTGGCACTGATGCGTGGACCCGGCAGTGGGCACTGGGAGAGGGAGGACTTGTGTCTGTCTGCCAAGTTCAGAGACTTCCAGAAAGGCCCTCATGGTGGTACCCGGGACTGGGGGCTCTCAATGCGGCCACAGAGGCCCCAGGAGGGCCCAAGGGCCCAGGGCAGGGAAGCCAAGGACAAGGTCACAGTTGCCCAGGTGGTGAAGAAACAGGAAGCACAGGAGGTCAGTCATGCCAGGGACAGGCTGGAGGTCATGCTGGCCGGGGCAGCCCGAGGGATGAGGCAAGGTCAGGCCTCACCATAGGCTACCAGGAGAGGTCAGCAGGTGCCGTGTGAAGGCCCCAGATTGACATCCCTGCAAGTCTCCTCCAATTGGGATGGCAGGGGCAGGGCCCAGAGGAGGGCAGCTGCTCCCACGAGGCCACTAAGGCCACCTTCCCTCACGCTCGCCCTCCCCTGCCCACAGGGAGGTGCAGAGAGCTGAGGGGTCAGCGGTGGACCCACCGCAGGGCACAGCGGGGCCAAGGACAAGGACTCTGTGGGGTCTACCTGAGCCCATACCCCCTGATAACAAGTGAATCACGCTGGCCTACACATGGAGTTCACGGATCTCCGACTTCACACACATTCCTCAAACATGTCTATCCTTCCATGAGGCTGACCAAGGACTTGCTCCTGCCACACTCCCAGGCAGACACACAGAGACACCAACACTCCACCAGACACACAGAGGCAGCAAGAGGGTAGAGACCCTGGCTGGCCAGGGCTGGTGAGGCGGGGGTGGCCCGAAGAGTCATGGTGGCCAACCTGGGGGAGGTAGCCCTGCAGCCCGGCAGACAGATGCAAGGAAAGCAGCCAGACAAGAGAGGTGGGCGCTGTGGAGGCTGGGGTGGGAGGGCAAAGAGGATGCTCTGAGAAAGGGGTCTTGTTGCCAGGGTGCAGCCAGAGCCGCTGGGAGGGCACATGGAGTGGAGGACTCAGCCTAGCCCCTGCTAGAGCCAGAGGTGGTGGGCCAGGAGCCTTAGGAGCAGCAGGAGAGACCATGCCAGAGGCAGGCTCTGCAAAACTGCCCCCTGAGATGACATCTTAGCATCCCCAAGAGGGCCTGGGTGCTACAAGTGGGGATACTGAGTCCCCACGTGAGAGGGCCTGGGTCCTCCCTGTTGCTGAGGCGGGAGGGAGGGGGCGGGGGGTTGCTGTGGCCTGATCATCTGATTGTGGGAGACCAGGGCGGGGGCCCACAAGGGTAGGGGTCTGAGTCAAAAGCCTGGCGGTTGGGGCAGGGTCCTCCCTCCCCAGCGGCTTGGGCTCCCCAACAAGGTGGGCTGTGGGCGGTGGGAGGTGGGCGCGGGTGGGGGCCCCAGCACAGCTGGGCTGCAGGAATTGCCGCCTGCCTGCAGCGCCTCCCCGCCCGCCCCAGAGGGTCTGGAATTCCTGGTCGCCTCCTTCCACCTCCCCCGCTGCCTGCTCCCACCCCTCTGGCTGCTCGCAGGAGGGGCGCAGGGAGGGGCCCTGGACGCCGGGCCAGCCTGGGCCCCTCGGCGGGCGGCGGTGGAGGAGGCCAGCGCAGGCAGGCCCCGCCCCGGCCTCGCACATCTGGGCTGCGAGTGAGCGCGGCCATCCGGCCTGGGGGAGGGGGCGGCGGGCGGGGTGGGCGGCGCGGGGCCGAACCGGGGGCCGAACCACCGACAGCCCGCGGCAGCTGGGCGCACGTCGAGGGCTGCGGCCCGGGATCGAGGCGGTCAGTGGGACAGGCTCAGGCTGTCTAGAGCGCAGAGGTGAGCTCTGGGTCGGGGGCGGTGGGGCTCCTAGAGAGCAGGAAGGCATGGGGGGTTGAGGGCTGAGACCCCACCAAAAGCGAGGGAGTCGGGAGGGATCTGTTGTGCAAGGCCCTCTCTGGCGGCTCAGAACTCCCATGCATCAGCCTGGAGGCCAGCGCCTGCTCTGGGGGACCGCGTTGTGGGGCGCTTCGTTTCGGGGAGTTCCGGAGCTGGTTGTGTGGGGCGTGGAAGTGGGGGTGCTTCCACAGGCCGGTGCCAGGGGCTCCCTGCTGCTTTCCCTGAGGCCCATGTGGGGGGTTCAGCTGGGGTGGACCGTGGGCTCTGCTACCCTACCTGGCGGGGGGTGGTATTGGGACAAAAGCTAGTGTGGGAGAGCCTGGCCCTGGCTGGGAGGGAGCTGGGAGAGCCACCGTGACCCAGGAGTGAGGGGGCAAGGGTGTGTGGGGGGGAGGGCAGCAGGGCCCTTGGGACCCAGGTTGTTTGTGACCTGGCTGTCCCTGTCCTGGGGAGCCACAGGGTGGGGCAGGCAGGATGTATGGAAAACCAAGGGCAGAGGAGGGCCTGGTCATGGGAGGCACCTGATGTGTCCCCTGCCCCAGTACAGCCTGGGCAGCCAGCCCCCGTCTAGGGACTGCACCCTTGGGGTGCAGTGCCTGATCTTACCTTGGGCCCTGGTTGGCCCCATCTGTGACTTGAATGCCTGTGACCCAGCTTCACCCGTTGTGACAGTCCCATTCCTCTCAAGAGTCAATCCAAGGCTGGACAGTGGGCAGTGCACAGGATGGGCAGGGCTCCGGGGAGGAGGGTGGCCCATCAGGGCGGGATGGGCTGCTGGTGTGGAGCCCTGAAGCGCAGCAAAGCCACACGCCCACGGCTCTCTGATCTCTGCACAGCACCCTACCTCACCCCAGGAGGAAAGCCACCAAGAATTCCTTCCCTCAAGCTGGCCCAGCCTCATCCTTGGCTGCCCTGAGACTGGGGGGGTGGGGTGAGTCCAGGTCCCCCAGTGGTTTCTTGACCATGTTTTGGGGTAGAAGTCAAGGCCAGGGTTCAGGGTCACCCTGAGGCCAAGAGTTGAAGATCAGTTCCCGGGCAGGGCGTGAGTCCCTCTAAGGATTTGGTGTGAATGACTTTACTTGCTGAGTAAATCAGACTGGCCCAGCCGATTACCCTGTGCAGTGGAGGCCCCAGGGGGAAGGCGTATCTCTCCCCATCCCCTGAGTCCCGGGTCAGCACTCTCCTTAAGTGAGACTGAGCGTGTGTGTATCCCGTGGGGCATGTGTGCGTGCGTGTGGAGCTCAGGCAGCCAGCACACGCAGGGCACATGCAAGTGTGTGTATGGAGCACAGGTAGCCAGCAAACGTGGGGCACACATATGTGGGGGGGCACAGGCAGCCAACACATGTGAGGCACATGCATGTGTGTATGGAGCACATGCAGCCAACACACACGGGGCACACGCATGTGTGTGTGTAGCGCAGGCAGCCAGCACACACGGGGCACACATATGTGGGGGGGTGCAGGCAGCCAGCACACAGGGGGCACGCGTGTGCATGTGTGTGGCCTCCAGCTCCTCAAATCGCTGGAATATTTTGTGGCACACTTTGACTCAGTTGGACCTCCCCCCCTGCCCTGAAGAACTCAGGGTGACTAAAGTCTCCCAGAAGGACCCAGACCTTCTAACAAGAGGAGATGCAAATTCACGTCTGTCCACGCTGGCCCAATCACTGCCTTTCCCAACAGCCGCCCTACACACGCCCCATGCCACCCACAGTACAGGCACTTGTGCCAACTGGGTGGGCCCTGCCTTCAGGGACACTCAGTGTGTCACAATGCGCAGGAGACAGCAACTTGCGACAGCTGGGGAACTCCAGGTCAGCGTGGCTAGGCCAAGTCTTTGCCCCACCACTTCTAGATATTTCCCCAGGTGCCCCCGCCTAGGATTAGAGGATTATTTTCTCAACAGAGAGGTTCCCCAGCACATGGCAGGGTCCAGCATGAAGAACTGCTCAATACGGGTTGGTGGGAGAGTTCAAGTAACACACCAAGGGGCCACCAGCTCCTCCCCTACGGCTCTGACGGAGTGCTGTGCTGGAAGCCACCTCTCTGAGCGAGGCTGGGGGCTCGCCGATTTCAGTGCTGTTGGCACCCCCAGCTTTGGCTGATGTCATGCTCACCTGTGTGATGCCCCCAAAATCAGCATGAGCACTTGCAAGCTGGTGGGCTCCATCGCCCTGAGCCTGGGGGCCTTGGCCATGACTCCCAAGCTCCCCACCGGCCCCCTCTGTCTGTGTTGCCTTCTCTCGGAGTCACCTCTCTGCTCTCCGAGGGCCCAGGGCCAGCTCTCACCCTTCCCCTGGCTCCCTCCACACAGAAGGTAGCCAGACAGCCTGTGTACGGTGGCGATCTCCCTGGTGCTGGCTACGTGGACATAGAAAGCACTGGCTTGTTTGCACCCCTGGATACAGAAGGGAGCTGACTCTGGGCAGCCTTCTCCAGATGAAGATCGTTGCATGGACAAGCTTAAAGCTGGCCATGGGGGCCCAGCGCAATAGCGTAGTGGTTACAGTCTTCGCCTTGCTCACCCAGGATCCCATATGGTCACCGGTTCTAATCCCGGCAGCTCCACTTCCCATCCAGCTCCCTGCCTGTGGCCTGGGAAAGCAGTCGAGGATGGCCCAAAGCCTTGGGACCCTGTACCTGTGTGGGAGACCTGGAAGAAGCTCCTGGCTTCAGGTTGCACAGCACTGGCCATTGTGCTCACTTGGGGAGTGAACCATCGGACAGATCTTCCTCTGTGTCTCTCCTCCTCTCTGTATATCTGACTTTGCAATAAAAGTAAATAAATCTTAAAAAAAAAAAAAAAACTGGCCGTGGGACACTAGAGAGCAGCGCCTGAATTACCTGGGGATTTTATCATTTTATCATTTTTGTTTTCAAAATTTGAGAGACCATTAAGGGAAAAAGTCCCAGCTGCTGGTTCACTCCCAAAGTGCCCACAATAGGCAGGACTGGATGGAGCTGGGCATCCTGACTCAATTCAGATCTCTCGAGGGTGGACAGGACCCCAGCTCTTAGAGCCAGCACCTGCTGCCTCCCGGGTCTGCAGCAGCAGGAGTCAGAAGCTTGGTCATCCATCCCAGGCAGCCTGCTGTGGGGCAGGCTCGTCGCCCAGCTCCTGCGAAGCTTGACAGAACACACGTTCCAGCGGGTCTGGATGGGCTCTGAGCTGTGCATCTCCCACAGGCCCCCAGGCAATGCTGATGGACTTGGGGGGTCCTGCCTGGAAGCTAAGACCCGGAGCTTCACAGACACAAACTCAGAGTTTGTCCCAATGTAGAAAATACCCTTTTTTGGGTTTGAGGCCCCTCCCATGTGCTCCTGACTGGCAAGTGGCTCAGCCCCCTCACCTGAGCGCACCTGCTTGGACCATAACCACAGAATTTCTGGTCTCATCTGAGGATCTCCTCAAGACATCTGGCTTTACTGCCTTCTCTCTCCTTGGTGTTTTGAGTCCCCAGGAGGGGCCCCCTCTCTCGGCCAGCCCACCAGGCCCTGCTCAGCGTTCACGTGTAGCTGCTCCCCACTTCCCTAGATCCTTCTGCTCTGCCCAGCCTCCCAGCTTGGGTTTCTCCCTGCCCTCCTGGTCACCACCCCTCTGGCTCAGGCTGTCGCCTCTGTTTTCCTGACCAGATGCTTGCTGCTGGTAGCCTGCTCCTGCTCCAGAATTCTCCACCTCACGACCCAGCTGCTAGCCACAGCCAGACCCTACCAGCCTCAGCACCTTCTTTCCCCTCCCCCCTCAGCCCATCTGCTGTTGAGTCCCACCTCTGGCTCCTGCATGTCTCCAGTTGAATCTCAAAGCATGTGCCCTCCACCATCGTCCACAACCTGGAGGGCTGTGTGGGCCCGAGGGGGTTCCTGCTTCCACATCACCCAAAGACCCCACTCACCCATAGCCTGCCCCCACCCCATCGCAGATCCCGCTAGATTGGCTGTAAAATGCATCCTGCATGAATCGAGCCGGCCCCTCTCTGAAGCCTTCTTGGGCTCCCGGCCATCTGCACAGCCATCCCCAGGGCAGGGACACTCATGTCTCCCTGGCACATGGCACATGGTGGACACCAGAAACCAGAGAGAAGCATCTTGCCTCGTGAAGGGCAAAGCCAGTTTAGAGACGTGCCTGGCCTGTGGAGCTGAGCTTGTCAGGAGACTAAGGAATGACTGTTCATTTTGTCCAACATGAGGGTTTACGGTGTTGTAGTGACTTTTCCCAAACGTCGTTTTCTTTTAGTGCGTCAAATGTATTGGAGATTTTATAGGTGAACAACATGGTGTCTGGGATTTGCTTCAAAAGACTCCAGCTGAAAGTAAATAAATAAGCATTTAGGGAGGGCACAGAGGAAACAAACAGATCCCAATCCCGCTTGCCTATTCCTGTTGACAGCTGCAAGCCTGCAAGATGCTGGCTGTTCCAGAGCTGGGCCTGCAGGGGCTGTACATCGGTAAGAGCCTCAGACCATGAGTGTGTGTTTGTGTGTGTGTGCGTGTGTGTGATGTGCAGGGAACCTTGTGAGAGCATGTGTGTGTGCATGGTGGGTCTGTGTGCAGTCCCTGTGTGTGTGTGTGTGTATGTGTGTGCAGGGAACCTCACGTGGGCATGTATGTTTACGGTGGGTCTGTGTGCACAGTCCGTGTGTGTGTGTGTGTGCAGGGAACCCTGTGTGGGCATGTGTGTGCATGGCTGGTCTGTGTGCACAGTCCGTGTGTGTGTGTGTGTGTGTGTGTGTGTGTGTGTGTGATGTGCAGGGAACCCTATGTAGACATGTGTGTGTATGTGTATGTGTGTGTGCAGGGAACCCCATGTGGACATGTGTGTGTATGTGTATGTGTGTGTGCAGGGAACCCCGTGTGGGCATGTGTGTGCATGGCTGGTCTGTGTGCACAGTCTGTGTGTGTGTGATGTGCAGGGAACCCCATGTGGACATGTGTGTGTGTACACCAGGCACATTTGCTCTCAGGCTGTGCATGGGGGTGCAAGGAGAGTCTGGCTCCCAGCACTGGGTTAGGTCTGTTTTGGGCTCCCTGTGAGTGAAGTTGTGTGTGTGGGCACGGGAAGGGAGACCCTGTATGTGTGTGAATGTGTCTACATGCATGTGTGTGTACACAGGACCTGCATGTGGCCGGGTGAGCAGGGAGGGTATACACAAAGCCAAATCCACTTACCTACGCTGGATGTGGCTGTGTTCTGTGTAGCCCTGGCAGGTGTCTGTGCTCAGGCAGTGTGTGTGAGTGTGGAGCGTGCAGGGGTGCATGCACGCATGCCTGTGAGCTGCCCTGGGAGTGGTTCTGGGTTCCTGCAGGGGTGGGAGGCCACAGGCCTCAGGAAGTCCATTCACAAAGACCTGGCGGGCTGGGCCCTTCCTTCCTGCCTCGCTTCCCAGGCTCCAGGCACGGCTGCCTGGCTGCTGAGGCTGGAGCTGGTGAGATACGGCTTAAGCCTGCATGAGTCCTCACTATGTGAGCATTCCCGGCCCTTCGTGGATGTCCCCAGGTTACCCCAAGAGCACAGGGTGCTGGGGTCTGTCCCGGGTCACAAGCGCAGGCCCCAGCCGAGGGAGTACACATGCCTGTTGTGGAGCAGCCTGAAGCCAGGAGATCTGCTGGTGTGTCCACAGATCCTCCCGGCAGATGCCACACCCTGTCCCTGGCCAGCCTTCCTGGGTCCACCCATGGGTCTCAGGGGGTGGGGACCAGCTTTCAGCCCAACCCCATGGTGTCCATCCAAGTAGGCCCTTCCCACCCACCAGGAGTTGCTTGCCCCTCCCAGCCATGCCTGGGACCACTCTCCTTGCTCCCTGCAAAGTTGCAGCCAAGGCTTGGCTGTAAATGCTGGTGTGTGTGTGTGTGTGTGAGAGAGAGAGAGAGAGAGAGAGAGAGAGAGAGAGAGAGAGAGAGAGAGAGAGAGAAAGGGCTACCCCCTTCCCTGTTGATTCCTCCAACCAGGCCACAGCCCTTGTGGGGTGGAGGAGGGGCGCTCTCCCTAGGCCTGATTGGAACCATGTGGCCCAAGTTCAGAACTGCAAAGAGCAGCCACACCTCTGGGCCAGCTGCCCCCTCCCAGGCAGTGAGAGCTGCAGCACTCCACCCCCACCCCAGCGGCCTTCCCAGCCCAGTTCTGCAGCCCTCTCTGGGCCCTTCCCTGCTGTGTGCACAAGGGGGTGCTGGGCAGAGTGGGTCCCCAAACAATATATGGAAAAGGCTGCCCTTCCCCCACACCTATACCCTTGACTTAGCCTAGCAAGGACTAATGGGGGTGTCCTGCCAGTCCCCATCTTAACTGTGCCCTCTCTCCGTAGGTTCCAGTCCAGAGCGGTCACCAGTACCCAGCCCACCCGGCTCCCCAAGAACCCAGGAAAGCTGCGGCATCGCCCCCCTCACACCCTCACAGTCTCCCGTAAGCCTGTAGCAGGGATGGGGAATGGGGACCTGGTGATACAGAGGAGGGGGTGCTGGGCAGGCCAACAGTGAGATGGAGGAGGGACGGAAATGCCCCCTGAATTCTCCAGGCACCTGCCTTCCCAGAGGGCTAGCGTGGGGCAACAGAATGAGGCTGCCCATTCTGACTCCCAGACTTTACTGGCCTGGGATGCCCACAGAGGCCACTGCTGCTGCCTGGCTCAGTGTGTGTCTTCCATCTTCACAGCATTGGCCTCCCATCTCCTGTCAAGCACAGCCCCACCTTAACCTGAGCCCTATCTGGGGGAGAAGAGACACAGTTGAGAAAAAAAAAAAAATCAGTTTGGAACCTTGCAGTTTGAGGTCTCCAGGACATACTCTCCACCCCTCAGGTGCCCTTCCTTGTTGGTTTCCAGGCACCCAGGGAGCCTCAGAGATAGGCCTGCAGGAAGGCAAGGGCCGCCCTACTCTGCACGGATTGCACAGTGGGCACAGAGAGCCAGGAGGCTGAGATACACACAGGCTCGCGGGCACTAAAGCTGCCCCAAGAAGCAAAGTTGCTTGCAACTGGGCCCTGCCTGGAGGCAGGCTGTGAAGATGGTACAAGATGGAGACAGGGCTGAGGCCGGCCAGGCAGAAGGTGGGCAGAGAGCCGGACCTGGGACAGGAGGAGCTGTCTTGACCACCCAAAGGGCCGCTGGCTTTCTTAGCACTTGGCACTAAGAGGTGTCTGAAGCCTGGAGCCTGGAGAGAAAGCCTGGTGGGTGGTTAGGTGCAGGAGGGCCGGGTCGGTCAAGCTCCCACAGCCAGCCCAGGGCAGAGGCTCCCATCTGCATTGGCCTGGGCCTGTGGCTGACCCCCTTCTTGCACTTGCAGAAGCCGGAACCCCGAGCCCTGCAGCCAGCCCCCTTCTCCGTGGTGGTGGCCATCGACTTCGGCACCACATCCAGTGGCTATGCCTTCAGCTTTGCCAGTGACCCCGAGGCCATCCACATGATGAGGTGATGGCGTCTGGGCTGGGAGCTCAGGGAAGGGGTCTACCTACTCCCAGTCCTGTGCATGAGACAGGAGTCTTCCTCAGAGCCTTTTCCACGCACAGGGCAAGCTTCTCTCAAGGGTACAGACAGCTGGGGTCCAGTGGTGTGCCTACCTTCAGAAAGGGAATGGGGGTCCAAAGAATGTCAGAGAGAGCCCTTGCCGGCCGCCCCCCCCCCCCATAGGAACCATGGGCCACATTTATAAAACACAGTAGCAGGCACCTGACGCCTGCGTTTGCCCTTCAGGCGAACCCAGAGGTAGTAACTGATGTTTCCATTTCACAGATAGTAAGACTGAGGCTCGAGGAGGCTGTGGTCAAGGCCACAGAGCCAGCCCTGGAGCCAGTACCCCGGCAGGTTGGAGGGAGGAGGGCATGCAGCCGCTGACTGCAGGGCCCACCCTGTGCCTCTCAGGAAATGGGAGGGTGGGGACCCAGGCGTGGCCCACCAGAAGACCCCGACCTGTTTGCTGCTGACGCCAGAGGGCGCCTTTCACAGCTTCGGCTACACGGCCCGCGATTACTACCACGACCTGGACCCTGAGGAGGCGCGGGACTGGCTCTACTTCGAGAAGTTTAAGATGAAGATCCACAGCGCCACTGTGAGCCCAGTTTCTGCTCCGCACCTGGCTGCAGCCGTGGGGCGGGGCTCGGGCAGAGGGACTTGGGGGTGCTGACGGGTTAGAGGAGGGCTTCAGGCTCGGGGCTAGGGCTGGGGACAGAGCCCAAAGAAGATTGGGGCTCCACAGCGGGGAGACTACAGGTGCTGGGAAGTGGCCTCCAGAAGAGCCGCCCTCCCTTCCCCCGCCAGGATCTCACCTTGAAGACACAGCTGGAGGCGGTGAACGGAAGGAAGATGCCTGCCCTGGAGGTGTTCGCCCACGCTCTGCGCTTCTTCAAGGAGCATGCCCTCCAGGTACCTGCGATTCCTCCTCGCCACCCGGGGGGACCCCAGGTCCTTCTGGTCTCTCTTTGACATCACGCCCCCCACCAATCTGTGCCCTGGATAGCCACTACGGGAGGCCAGGGGTCCTCCTCCCTGGTCTTTGCGTTCCTGTGTGGGTGGAATTCTTCCAGGTTACCTGGTTACTTGAGGGCGGGGAGGAGGGATGTCCAGTACTTACAGCTCTCCGCAGAAGACAAGCCCCCCACTCCAAGCTGGTCCCCTCACAGCTCCCCTCCTGCTTCAGGAGCTGCAGGAGCAGTGCCCCTCCTTGCCCAAGAGGGACGCCGTGCGCTGGGTGCTGACCGTGCCTGCCATCTGGAAGCAGCCAGCCAAGCAATTCATGCGAGAGGCCGCCTACCTGGTGAGCATGCGCGGGCGGATCAGGCACGCTGCTCAGGAGGGGCCCTTACTGGCCATGGGGCTGAAGACCCCCGGCCTTCCCCTGCTGGGAGGCACAGAGGCAGCAGGGTCACAGGGCACAGCCTCAGCCAGCGGAAAGTGTCTTAAGAGAGATTCCCTGGAGGCAGAGCCCGAGATGGGCAGTCTTGGGTGTGTGGCCGGCTGGAGAAGGGTTCTCCGGGGTCGGGGTGAGGGTGGCAGGGCGGTGGCTGAGGTCTGACCCAGCCTGGTCCCACCCTCAGCTGGCGTGGAGGGAGACTTGTAGCAGGAATTGGCCACCAAGAGGCAAGTTCCAGGGACAAGTTGGGGGTTGGAGGCTACTCCCCGTGAGGTGGCTCCCTGTCCAGTAGCGACAGACACAGCAGCGGGCAAGCACCAGGAACATGTGCTTGGCCGGCAGCAGCATGTTAGGGATCCCACTCATGCCCCAACCCTGTGGGTTCCAGAAACTCGGGAGGTCTTGCTGCTACAGAGGCCCAAAGTCTACAGGAAGTGGGATCAGGAGCTGGGACAGTACCTGGCCACAGGGAACAGGAAGGAAGCATGGTCTCTCCCAGAGCCTGGCTCTATCTGTGGGGCCTGCGGAGCCCGCAGTCCCCCATGCCTGTGGGCCAGGCATGACCCAAGAGCCAGGTTGAGTGCCCACCCTGAGCACATGGGCATTCCCCAGCAAGGCTGCCCCACCCATCCACCTGTTGTGTCCCCTGTGTGTTTTCTCCCGTTGCTTCCCTCCACACTGTTCCCTGGCTGTCAGGTCTCCCCCATCCCAAACCCCTCCCGTACCTGGTCCACATCCAAGGAACCCCAACAAGCTACCAAGGACCTCCCAAAGGGATCCCCAGCTCCTGCCGCATGAAACAATGGGGCCCAGGTGTTTTCTCCCTGCCACTCGCCAGTCTGGGTGCCTGGAATTTCACTTGCTTCCTTCCTGCCAGCTCAGATTCCCTGGGAACAGAGAGCCCTCGGGGAGTGGAGCCACCTGTGGCCAGTGTCTGGCACCAGCTGGCCAACCCCGGGTGCTACCCCATCCTGTCCCGTTCCCTCCGATGGCCTGAGCTAACTGCCGAGCTAGCCATCGCATGGCAGGCCGGGGGACCCTCAGTCTCATCTCACTGGGCAGCTCCTTGGCACCCTGGATCATAGGCAGCCTGGTCACAGGGTGGCTGGGAGGCAGCTCCAAGTCTGTGTCTGAGAGGCAGAGTGTGAGTGGGGAGATGGGAACCCCTCACTCTGGTTCCCCACCCTGGGGTGCTGCCTGGTTCTGTCCCGCACCCACCCCCAGGCTGGCTTAGTGTCCCGTGAGGATGCAGACCAACTCCTCATTGCCCTGGAGCCCGAGGCTGCCTCTGTCTACTGCCGCAAGCTACGGCTGCACCAGCTCCTGGACCTGAGCAGCCGGACCCCAGGCAGTGGAGGTGGCGGGCGCCTGGGCGAGCGGCGCTCCATCGACTCCAGCTTCCGGCAGGGTGAGCCACTGCCCAGCATGTCACTGTAGTAAAGGGGCAGAGGGGTGTGGTGCCCAGGAGGGGGAGAGAGACACAGCCCTGTTGGGGGAGCACATAGCCTGAAGGGGCACAGACTCTGACGACAGGCTCAGCCATGCCCTGGTTGGGGGAGATGGGAGACCACGCTCCCCTGGGGGCAGCTGCTTGGAAAGGGACCAACAAATGGAATGTCAGCCCCCAGGCTGAGTCCGATGGGGACCCCACTTTGTGGTCCCCCTGACATCAGTCCCAGATCCTGCTGCCAGGAGGAGGCACTCATGCCCCGGATAGCTGTGGGCAATTGTGGTCCCCTCCTGGACACCTCCTCCCATGATAGGCTCCCCAAAATACCCCCTCGGGCTGCTCCCACCCCCCAGCTCCTCCAAAACCTCTTAAGCATGATTTTGCCCAGGCCAGGGCTCTCTTGGGGAATAAAGGAGAGCACTGGGTACAGAAAGCCTTGTCCCAGCTGGTGGACCCAGCACCTGGGAGTCCTTCCCCTGGGCTCCTCTGCTCCCTCACGGCTCAGCATCGTCCTCTCCCGTGCAGGAGCAGGAGGACCTCCAGGTCCTCTTGAGGGGCCTTGGTGAGAGAACAGGGTTTGCCTGTGGTGGGCCCTAATCTTACTCTCCTGCAAGCCCTTAACCTAACCGTGCCCTTTCCCAGCCCGTGAGCAGCTGCGGAGGTCCCGCCACAGCCGCACGTTCCTGGTGGAGTCGGGAGTCGGAGAGCTGTGGGCAGAGATGCAAGCAGGTGAGGGCCGGGGGATGGGGTGTTTTCTTGACCCCCTCAAGTGCGGTATACTGAGAGCATGGGGGAGGAAGGTCTTTGTCCGGTGGAACCTCGCTTCAGCGCCTGCCTAACTTTCCTGCTCCAGCAATGCTCCGCAGGTCACCTCCTCACACCCCCTCAGTAGGTAGGGTAGGGATGGAGGCTAGGCGAGGCAGGCCCCAAAGGTGTGTCCATGCTTGTGGCCACAGGAGACCGCTACGTGGTGGCCGACTGCGGGGGCGGCACCGTGGACCTCACCGTGCACCAGCTGGAGCAGCCGCATGGCACTCTGAAGGAGCTGTACAAAGCGTCTGGTGAGTGGCCCAGCACCCAGTGCGCCCCTCAGCACCCAGGCCCCTGAATGAACGGCGGGCACTGACGTTGCCCTTCTACCTGCTGTCACTCCCCAGGCGGCCCCTACGGCGCGGTGGGCGTGGACCTGGCCTTCGAGCAGCTGCTGTGCCGCATCTTCGGCGAAGACTTCATCGCCACCTTCAAACGGCAGCGGCCTGCAGCCTGGGTGGATCTGACCATCGCTTTCGAGGCCCGCAAACGCACAGCGGGTCCGCACCGCTCGGGGGCGCTCAACATCTCGCTGCCCTTCTCTTTCATTGACTTCTACCGCAAGCAGCGAGGCCACAACGTGGAGACAGCCCTGCGCAGAAGCAGGTGTGGCCCGGGCAGGAATGTCTTGGGTCCCTGTGGGTGGCAGGTCCATGCACAGACCGTGCCAGGATTCACCCCAGGAATACACAGTCCGAACTAAGGCTGGAGGGTGGGGTAAGGGGCTCATGGAGCCTGGGAGAGGGCCACTGCACATGCCCCTGCCAGCTGTTGCTCCCTGGTTCACTCTGGGAACCTCAGGTCAGAGCTGAAGCAGCAGCCTGGCAGCTAAAGTCCCTGGGACAAGAGGCAGCGTCCAGCTCATCCTCCATTGCCATGCAACTTGTGGGCAGTGCCTCAGGGCACACCAGCCTGGTGGCAGGGCAGGGAATGGGGTAAGCAGCTGGGCCCTGCCACATGCTCCTATGGCCCCTTTCTGCAGCGTGAACTTCGTGAAGTGGTCCTCACAGGGGATGCTCCGGATGTCTTGTGAGGCCATGAACGAACTCTTCCAGCCCACCGTCAGCGGCATCATCCAGCACATAGGTGAGCTGTGAGCTGCAGGGTCGGAGTGAGGAGAGCTGGGAGCGGTGGGGAGGGTGTGTGATGTCTGGTCCTGTTGTGCCACAGAACCTGTGGCGTCTTGCTTCTCTGATTTGTAGAATAGGGTGGTGGGATTGGGTTCACGGGTCTTGTCCACAGAATGCATCCGACATCTGCGTGGTTCCGTGCCCATACATACTCTGCCGCCTCCACGCAGCGGTTCCCCCACCGCTGTGGCCTCAGCATTTCTCTCTCCCCCTCCACCCTGCAGAGGCGCTTCTTGCACGACCCGAGGTGCAGGGCGTGAAGCTGCTGTTCCTGGTGGGTGGCTTCGCCGAATCGGCTGTGTTGCAACAAGCCGTGCAGGCGTCGCTGGGTGCCCGCGGCCTGCGCGTCGTGGTCCCGCACGACGTGGGCCTCACCATCCTCAAGGGCGCCGTGCTCTTCGGCCAGGCGCCAGGTGTGGTGCGGGTACGCCGCTCGCCGCTGACCTACGGCGTGGGCGTGCTCAACCGCTTCGTGGCCGGGCGCCACCCTCCCGACAAGCTGCTGGTTCGCGACGGCCGCCGCTGGTGCACCGATGTCTTCGAGCGCTTCGTGGCCGCCGAGCAGTCGGTGGCCCTGGGGGAGGAGGTGCGGCGCAGCTACTGCCCCGCGCGGCCGGGCCAGCGGCGCGTGCTCATCAATCTGTACTGCTGCGCGGCAGAGGACGCGAACTTCATCACCGACCCCGGCGTGCGCAAGTGCGGCGCTCTCAGCCTGGAGCTTGAGCCCGCCGACGATGGCGCCGGCGCGCCCCCCGGCCGCCGCGAGATCCGTGCTGCCATGCAGTTTGGCGACACTGAGATCAAGGTCACCGCCGTGGATGTCAGCACCAACCGCTCGGTGCGCGCTGCCATCGACTTTCTGTCCAACTGAGTGCGTGTCTGGAGGATCCTGGCCCCAGCGCCAGCCTGCCCTTCCCGGGTCCCGAGGACTGCGGAATGGGGTGGAGCTAAGGAACTGTAGTCCTTATCTGTATCCCCACCAGCCCCAGGAGAGATGTCTTTGGAGGGCGGGTGGGTCGGAACTATCCAGAGACTGGCTTTAGGATTGGGCTCTGGCCCGACCAAGGACTGCGGTGGGCAGGGAGACTGAGGAGAGGTTTCCAAGAGGCCCACGCAGCCCGGCAAGGAGCCTGTGGCCTGGAGACCAACTGGACTCTGGGGCGGGAGAAGCAGGTGGCTTGGGAGGCAGAGAACCAGCAAAGCAGGCTGCTGGAGGCAGGAAGGGAGGCTGTGCAGGGCTGCGTGCATGGCCCACCTCACCAACAGCAGGCCCAATACACAACATACTGTGCTAAGGCCAAGTGGCTGGAGGCAGGCACTAGAGGGACAGCTGTATGCACTGGCTGTGTACTGATGGCACAGCTCAAGTGGGGAGGGAGGGGGGAGGTTGTGATGAAGGCAGTTGGGAGGGGCTTGGGTAGCATATTGGGGGATTTTGCTGAGACTAGTCACCCACTGGGGAAGGTGCCTAGGGCAGCCCACCAGTAATCTAAGGTGCTGCAGAAGTCAGGACCAGGTATGGAGCACAGAGGGAGTGGGGAACCTGCACATTGAGCCCAGTCCAGCCATGGCTGGGACACTGACCACTGGGGACCTCAGACTCTACCAGTGTTAAATGTCAGGCACCAGCCCCACTGCCAGTGAGCCCCAAGGTGGCAATAAAGCATTATTGTTCCAGGAAAGCCAAGCCTTGCAGAGCCCCACGCAGGGGAGCCCACCAGTGGAGAGGTCTAGGGCATGGGGGTTGGGAGGAAACTGCCAGGAGCAGGTGCTGTGGTCTCCTGGGCAAGCTCTGTAGACACTACCCCACACAGCAGTCCTGCCTCCTGTAAGGATGGCCCTGCCCATGGGCATCCAGCTTTGGAGGACTGGCAGTGTCAGGAACCCAAGAAGGAACAGTCGGCCAGACCTCTGGTATCCACTGGAAGTTTTATTTCTTTACAGTTCTATCCCAACCAGTCATTTAAAAATCAAATAGCACAGACCTGAGGGGTGGGGTTGGAGTCTGCACCTCCCTACTCCTCACCCGGGGAAGCACGGGGGAGAGTAGCAAAGGTGGCTAAAGCAAGGTGGTGGCAGCAGCAGCAGCGGTGGGGCCATGTCACAGAGCCAGCTCCGTCTTTAACCCAGACCCTGGCTGGGGTAGGGAATGGGTAGGACCCACCCCAGGCCCCTACTTCCCTCCTCAGATAGCCTCCCATGGGGGCTCAACCCAATGCTTCTGGCAGGAGACTGAGGCACATGGAGGAAGTGGGAGAGGAGGTCATGGGAGGGGCAGGGTGGTGGCACGAATGAAGGCAGAGGTGAGCAGTATGGGCAAGGCCTGGCATCGGAGGCCCCTGGATGCTCCACCCCTCCCCCCCCCCATGCCCATCCCGGGGAGGAGGGGGGACGCCACACCATTGCGCAGCATGTCGGGAGCCAAGGTGGGGTTAAGGCGGAAGGCCCCGAGAGGACAGGACCGGGGCATCAGTCGAAGCCATGCCAGTCACTGTGTTCTGAGTCGTATTCAAGCTCAGCGCCCACACATTTGACACCGTCCAGCAGCATGGGCGTGCCGTGGTGCCGGTCTGCAAGGTAAGGGTGCAGAGTCAGGCCCTGCTGGACTCTGACCCCAGGGCCCTTCCCTGGGGGACAGGCTGGGAGGAAGGAGTTGCCCAGAGTCACATCAGGGCCCCTTCTCAGACACCTTCAGGATCAGGACAAGCTCTAGCCAAGCTCTCACCCATGACTCGCGCCTGCACCGTCACTCGCACGTAGGTGCCGGCCCCTCCTTCGCAGGCCAGCAGCATCTCCTCCTTGAGCACGCCCTCCTTGTGTGCCGAGTACTCACACTTGACGCTGTAACCTGCCCAGGGGCGTGGGCCACTGTCAGCACCTCCCTGACTCCCAGAGCCACTCCACCCCCAGCAAACCACAAGAAAGGTCCAGAAAGTCTTCTGCAATCTACAAGAGCCCCCACCCCCACCCCCAGTGTGGCCCACACGAGCCCCCAGAACCCCCAATGTGGCCCACACAAGCCCCCAGAACCCCCGGTGTGGCCCACACAAGCCCCCAGAACCCCCGGTGTGGCCCACACGAGTTCCCAGCCCCCACCCCCAGTGTGGCTCCAAGGTACTCCAGCTTCCAGCAGACCCTTCACTCCTCAAAAGCAGGCAGCCAGGCAGAAGGGGTGATGGGGAAGAGGAGGGGTGCCAAGGCAGGCTGGCACGCTCTAAGTACATCAGGCTGTGAGAGGCTCTGGCCCAAAAGGTCTCCATCTGCTGAAGGGCCAGCTCTCTAGCCAGGGCAGGGGACAGCAGCCGAGACCCTGTCACCCTAGCCTCGAGCAGGCCAGGCCGGGACATGGATGCGGCCTGAAGGCAGCAGGCAGATTGTGAGCAGCAGCCTGGCAGAACCCAGGCCCCGGGCAGGTGGTGTTCTCACAGCCCCACGGGTCTTCCCTTGGTTAGGCAGGAGGGGAGGGCGTCTGAGACGGGGGACCGGCAAGGCACCCCTACTGCAAGCACACAGGGGTACCATGTCCCTGACATACTGAGCTGCCAGTTCCCTGTGTTCTCATTCCCACTCTATCCCTCCAGCAGCCTGGAAAGCAGACGCACCTTCTGGGACAGACAGAACGCTGAGCAGCCGGAGGTGCAAGCTGGGCACAGGTGCCTCGCCAACATCCTTGCTTAGTCTGTGCACTGGGGGAAGGGTAAAGGTGATCTCGTACCTGTGCAGAATCTTCAGGAAGCCAACCTGCAGCAGGAGGGATGGGTGGGGGAAGCACCTTCAGCCACTGTTCCTGCCAGGGCCCAGCCAGGGTGTGTATCTGGCACTGCTGCCCTGGGGAACCCGGGAGCCCCCCTCCCTCCATCACCTCAGGCTGCAGGGTTCTAGGCCTGGGACAGAGCCCCTTCCACCAAGGACTCAGCCCTGCAGGCCCTGTAGCCTCCGTGGACCATCTTTCAACATGGAAATGACTGGCTGGGGACCACACAGCACAGCCAGGGTAAAGTCACCCTGGACCTACCGGCCTTCCTGCTGTGCCCAACACAGAGCAAGGCTCTTGCCACTGGCTGCATGGAGATGCTCCCAGTCCTGGACCCAGGTGAGCTGCCTGCCCGGATCAGGCCACACAGCATGGGACAAGGGGTGCACCAGAAGCAGGAAGACAGACATTGCAGCAGCTATGTCAACCACAGCAAGCCCATGGGCCTGGCAACCCCTCTGAGCCCAGCACACACCTGGATGCCCACCCAGAGGCTCACTGTGTCCAACAGCCCGGTACCCCTAGAGCCCAGCACACTGGTTGCCCCCACAAAGGCTCACTGTATCTAACAGTTTGACACCCCCACTGAGGCCAGCGCACATCTGGACACCCACCTAGAGGCTCACTGCATCCAATGGCCTCCACTCAAGCTCTGAGAGATTTCTGTTGTTGGCATCCAGTGCTTGGCACCCAGTGCCCTCTGGACCCGATGCTGCCTTTGGAAACTGCAATGGTGAGGGGGACTGCAAGCCTGTGGCTCCTGAGCAGTGCTGGACAGAGTGCCAGTCCCGTAGGCACAGTGCATCGTGTACCCCCGGTGCCTGTGGGCCTGCAGCCCTGCCCCTGGAGGCCAGCTGGGACTGTCAGGCTCTTGATGAGCCTGGAATGATGTCCTGCCATGGTTGCACCTGCCCTCTGTTGACCCTGTGACCACTGGACCACTTGGCAAAATTTTCCAGGGGAAATACTCAGAGATGTACAAAACAATACTCCTAACTGCCCTGTTTATAACAGTGAGAAAACAGACATGGCCGGAACACCCAGGCATGCGGAACCAGCTAAGTCAACGGAGATATGCATAATGGAACGCCAGGCAGTTGTCAAAGCCCATGGAAAACTATCCACTGACACAAGCCAGCTTGTCTCGTGTGAGGCCAGCTTTCTGGGGTTGACCACAAGGCCTTGGAAAACACTTGGAATAACGCATGTCAAAATGTTAGTCCCGGTTCATTCTGAACAGTACAACTGTGGATTCTTTCAAATCTCTTCCTCTTTTTCTCTATGTTCCATTTTTTTTCTTTAGTAGACAGGATGGATTTGGCAAAGGTAAAGAGCTTGTTTTTTTTCCTGCTCGCGCCTTTGCTCCTTTGGGGAGGTTGTTGGCGGAAGCAGACAAGCAGGACAGCTGAGCCCCACCTCTGCTGGGTCCCTCAGCTGAAACTGGCCCCGCAGGCAGCGGGTTGCTGCACAGCGCGGCGCCCAGGCAGCCAGCCCCTCACACCATCCTGCTCCTTCCAGAGCACTGTGGGTCAGGCACAGCCTGGCCGTGGGAGGAGCCACACAGCCACCCGCCAGGGTAAAGTCAGGAGGAGAGCCCAGATAGGTGGGAGATCAAGCCAGGAAGGGGAGCAAGTGCCACACCCGTTACCACAGCCTAGCTACACACCTGAACCACACATGGGTTCCTCCCTCCTCCCAGCAGGGTGTGGGTGGGAGCTGTCTCACAGCATGGGCTTGTCCCTCCTCCCAGCAGGGTGTGGGTGGGAGCTGTCTCACAGCAGTGGGGAAGCAGGCAGTCCTTGCCAGCTCAAGCCTGTCCCCGGGGAAGACTGGTGCCCAGAGTGGGGAGTGTGATGAGGCCACAGGGGGTTCAGCCCAGAGGGATTACAGCTAAGCCCTCAGGAGTGGATTAGTGAGAGCCTCACCCCTCCCCTGTGGTCTGGGCCCCCACACCTGCTCCAGTGGAATGCCATCCCCAACAGGGTCATGGGGCCAGAAGACCTTTGCTGTAGTTAAACAGAAATCGGCACCATGACCTTGGACTGCCCAAACAGTGGGCCCATCCCTGTGGCACCACCACGAGGCCTGTCCCACAGTGCTGTCCAGGTGAGGCCAAGGATAGCATGACTCTGGCCACTTTGATCTACATGCAGGAATCTCATTAAACCGTCACCACTTCCCATCTGACAGTTGAGGAAAACCAAGGTTTAGGGAGGGGCTGAGAGGTGCTGACCAATCGTCCTCCTGGAGGAGAGGTCAGGCAGGCCCAGGAAGGCAGGAGGAGGAGGGACGAAGGCTGCTGAGACACAGCAGGCTGTACCTTGACCAGGAAGCTGCTGTCACTCTCCTGGGTGACCATGACCACTGAGTCATGCAGCTTCTCATCAAAGTGTACATGGCTCTGGGAGCCTTCCGCATCATGGCCTGCTGCGAAGCGGATACTCCGGACTCGGGCCTTGTTGCCTAGGAAGAGCGGAAGAGCAGAAGAGCGTCCAGGGGCTGCCGGCTCCCTCTGCCCCCCGCCCCCGCCTGTCAGCAGCTGGCTGGGCTCCCTTCAGGGCCAGGTGCACGCAGGGCATCACGAGGCTGCAGTCCCCACCCCACACCCTGGGCCCAAGAAATGCCACACTCCAGATAGGTGGGGGTCTCAGGGATTGGCTAACGTGAGCCCACACTTGGGGACCTTGGAGGCAGGGAGGGAGAGAGAGAGACAGTCCTCCATTCCCGCTGTGGCACATATGGGCAGAGTCCCCACCCCTCACACCCTCTCCCAGCTCTGTCCCTCTGCTTGGCCCTCCCAATGACTGCAGAAGAGGGCTGGGGAAGGCAAGGGTAGAAGAGTGCCAGGGGACCAGCCTGAGGAGGAGAGAAGGACAGAGGGTGAGAAAGCACACTCCGCCCACCCAGGGGAGGCTGTGGCCATGGCTGGACGCCACTGAGGATGGCCGCCAAGAAGGAGAGCCCAGGGGCCCTGTGCCCTGACCACCCCATCCCCCACCTAGGAAGGGAGAGCCCAGAGGCCCTGAGCCCCATCCATCCTCACCCTCTCCCCTCAGCTGACCTCCAGTTGCCTGGGGCTCTCCAGGGACACACAGGGCAGAGCTGAGGGCAGGCGCCCAAGGATACTTGCTGAGAAAGGCCAAGTGTGTGTCCCTAGCCTTCCCTGAGCTTCCAGGCCTGGGCCTCCCAAGAGCCCTGCCCGTAGTTCTTGATGTCACCAGCAGAGTCAGGAGGCTGTGTGCAGGCTTTGGTCTAAGTCCTCAGACATTCTGCTGAGGCCCAGGGGGCCAGCGTGACACACCCAGAGCCCTGTGGAGCACCCCCAGACACAACCCCTAAATCCTACCAGGTCACCTTTAGTTCTTTGGACTCTAAGTTCACCCCAGCTCCTGCAGTGGGACACAGTTACGGGAACACACATTGCCAGCCAGCATGCCAAGGAAGCATAGAGGTGCCCGCTGGGGGTTGAGGAAGCCCTGGGACCCAACAGACACTGGCATACTGCACACCCTGCCTCCCCACCACCCCCTGCCAGGCCCGGGAGGCACTCACCCTTATTGGCTGCAGCCATGGACGCCCTCACTGTCGTGGGCGGAGACACACACTCCTGCCTCCTCCAACGGCCCTCCAGCTCAGCAGCCTCCCATGCTCCAGGGACACCAGCAGGAGCCTGGGGAACAGAAGAGAGGGTCGGCTGTGGGCCGGGCCTGGGGTTGGGCAAAAGCAGGGAATCGCACAAGGTCTCTGCTTCATTCCATTCCCCAACCCTTCTGATCCAGGGCCCTAGGGCTGCATTGCTCCGGGGCAGCTTCTGGATGCTGGTGGTGCCAGCAAAGAGCTCCCGGGCCCAGCCACCCGAGGTTTGCGGCAAGGGCAGCCTACCAAGGGGAGGCCTGGACTGGACCACCCTAGGGGCGGTCAGCTGGGTGCTGAGGGCCACGCTCTTCAGGGCACATGGCCAATGTAGCAGGCGTGGATCCAACTCAACAGCCTGCAGTGTGCAGGGCCAGTACAGGGCCCAGGGAAGACAAGCAGGTCCTCAGGGGTTCCCTTCCTGAGAGCAGCAAGGGCAGAGATGCCAAACCATCGGAGGCCGCCACCCAGCCCCCGGCCTCTGCTCCCAGAGGGCCACCCAGGGACTGTGCCCACTCAACTGTGAGCGTGACTGACAGGGACAGGCAGAATCCACAAACCAGAGCAGTGCACAAGGATTATAAAGAAGCGGAAGCAAAACAAAGCAAGCAACCACTCCCGTGTCACCACCGACGACAGTGCAACATCCTCACTCTCTTCCCTTAAACCAGCCGTTAGAAGCAAACAATCCAGCTCGCCTCTAGGCCTGGAACAGAGGAAACATCAAATGCTAAGTCACTTGGCTCCTCCCGAAGGGTGGTGGCAGGGACCCGCAGTGAGGCTGAGCTACGGGGGAAGGCTGAGGAGGAGCAGGTGCCACGGGCAGGTAACCAGCTATGTTTTTCATTTCCACTGATTTCCATGTTACCTGGAAGGCAGAGGGAGCCTTCACTTGTTGGTTCAGCCCCTAAACACCCATAATAGTGGGGGCTGGGCCAAGCCAAAGCCAAGAGTTAGGAACATGTCAGGGCCATCAGCTGCTGCCTCCCAGGGCAGGAAACTGGACTGGGAGTGGAGCTGCTCCTTGAACCTAGGACCTCTGATACACGGGTGTCCCAAACAGCACACGACTGCTGATCAGGGGTGAGCGGCAGGGCAAGGTGGCGGCACCCAGCCTCTCACTGCCCATCTCCCTACTTTCAGGGGGGGACCTGACCCACAGACGCCTGCTGGCATGGAGCAGCCCAAAGTCACAGATACGCTGACCAGAGCTTCCTGCCCACGATGCTCAACCTGGATCTAACGGGGCCTTGAGCTGCAAGAAACACAGACTGATGGAACCAATTCAATGACTGAAAAAGAGCAGGAAGACAAACCCAGAGGGCAGGGGACTCTACAGGACGGCTGACCTGCTTTCTCAAACTGCGAGAAAAAGATAAAACAGGGAGAGGCCTAGAGATTGTTCTAGATACAGAAGCAGCAAACCACAGCCTGTTGTTAGCGAAGTTTACGGGGACACAGCCTGTGCTCATCCACAGGTTGCTGGTGGCTGCTTTTGTGCCAGCCTCATAGGCTGGCCATTCCTGAGTTGAGTCTGAGCCTCTGGCCCACCCAGGCCTCTTTCTAGAAAACAGGAGTAGCCGGGGCCAGACTAATCCTAGGTGAATATCCCTGTAAAAGGCCGGCTGACTTGGGCCCGGCGCAATAGCATAGTGGTTAAAGTCTTCATCTTGCACATGCCAGGATCCCATATGGTCTCCGGTTCTAATACCGGCAGCCCCATTTCCCTTCCAGCTCCCTGCATGTGGCCTGGGAAAGCAGTTGTGGATGGCCCAATGCCTCGGAATCCTGCATCCGTGTGGGAGACCTGGAAGAGGCTCCTGGCTTTGGATTGGCTCAATTCCAGCCACTGCGCTCAGTTGGGGAGTGAACCATCGGACAGAAGATCTTCCTCTCTGTCTCTCTGTATATCTGCTTATCCAGTAAAAAAATAAATAAATCTTTAAAAAAAAAAAAAAGGCTGACTGGCTGTCAGGTTTCCTTACAGACAGCAGGGAGAGCCACTGTTGTACTCAGGTTTTGAGATCCCCAGAAATCATTAAGAGTCTGAAGTTGATGCAAACATAAGGGCGGTTTATTCATGCTAGCCTGGACTCCCAGCTGCCTCCAGTCCCGCTGGACTGGGGGAGGGCAAGAGCAGCCACAGCAGCCCCAAGGTTGGACAGCACAGGGTTTTTATACACCTCAATTCCACACACTGTGGAGTCGTGATTGGTCAGCTTAACTGTTAACTTTTAAAAAGAGCGAGTTGGCAGACTTCTAATGGCGTGTTAGAAGCAACTTTCAAATACTACAAACGAGTGGGCTGTGGGTAGTGAGCAAGCCTTATCCAAAAAGCACACCAGGGCCTCCTTCCTGAGGAGTGCTCTGCCAATGTGACCTGCCAGGTATCACGAAGACTGTCAGTCCTGGGGTTCACACAGACCCCCAGCCTGGCTCTGGCTGGGGTCGCTGGGGGTCAGAGCAGCTTGCACTCCAACCCATTCACTCCAGCCACCCCTTGAAGCTGAGGACTCGGCATGCAACAAATGGTCAAGTGCAAGGATGCCTGGCCCGTTTCTGGCACTGCAGAGCCCACATCATCGTAGCCACAGGGCGGGGACAGCTCCCCCGGCCTGCCAGATACCCAGTGACACTCTGGAGGCTCCTCACGGCCAGTCACAAGACACCTGAGCCAGCAAAGCAGGGCTCCCCATCTTGCACTACCCACTGCCCGGCCCTGCATGCCTTCACCCAGGCCATCCCCTCCTGCCAGACCCTAGCCGGGCCTCAGCCCTAACCCAGCACCACACCTGTGTCTCCAGCATCTCTCAGTATACATGCATCTACCAGACCACACTGAGCGCAGCCTGAGGGGGCGGGTCCTGGCTGGGCCTGGCAGGATGGGGGTGGCGGTCAGGGCCCCATGGGGTGGCAGGCTCTCAGGAAAAGGAGCTCCTCACCACCCTCACCATTCACTTAGCCATCCCCTGCCCTGAGGCCACTCTCCTAGCTCAGTGCCCACCAGCTGCAGACAGGACCTGCATCCCACACTGTCCCTGGGGTCAAGACACAGGATCACGGGTGGGAGGGGGACAAGAGGTTGGGGGCCCAAAGGAGGCCGGAGAGGCCCAGCGTCCTTTCTGAGTCAGGAGCCCTTGCAGTACCCTGGAGGAGGGCCTCACAGAGCAGGAAAAGAGGGCACATCCACAGGGAGAGAACGAGAGAGAAGAACCTCAGCCCAGAACCTGGCCCTGCACCCAGCCTCCTCCTTGCAGCCCCCAGGGGCAACAGCCCTGGTTCCAGCTCAGGGTCCGCCCTTGCTGGGGGCCTGGTGACTGACTTCCAGGCTAAGCAGTGGCCTCCTCCAGACAGGCCTTGGGGCACAGCCAGGGAGCTCCACACCCCCTCCTCCCCCCAGCCTCTGCACTGCTAGCCCCCCAGGCAGGATCCCAGGGCTGCAGGGCTCAAGAGGCCTCTTCCACCACCACTTCCCTGGCCTCCTGCTCCCAGGACAAGCAGGCCCCTAGAGGGCCCAAAAGTAAACTGCCCAGAAGCCCCTGGCGCAACCCCCACACTCTCCCGCCAGCACCCACTGCCCCATCCATCCTCCTCCCCTAGATAGACTGTCACGCCCTGGACAGGCCCAGGAAGAGGCGGAGCACTGGGACAAGGGTTCTCAGGGAACCTGGAGCACTTTGCTGGGGGGCAGCGAACGGCCAGCCCAGCGCAGGTCACCCTCAGCCCACAAGGCTAAGAAGTTGATTAGCATTTAAGTTTAGCACCTGCAGGAAATGGGCTTGAGTCTAGTGGCACCAGGTCTTTCAGTCTCATTAGCATCCTATTGTTCTGCTAAGGGGCTGGGGAGGGGGGGAGTATATATGGCTGAATAAAGGGAGGCCTAAGAGACCTCTTCCACCATTACAGGTCTCCTGTCGGTGTTTCATTCCATGACCCTAGCCGTGTCCACGTTGCTGGCTCTGCTGGCCGGTATATAGTGGAAAGGCGGCTTCCAGGCTAGCTGACTTTGACACAGTGACCGACAGTCCCACATGACCATGCGCTCTCAAGCGAGCTCCCACCCTTTTCCAGGCTGGCCCTAGAACTGTATCCTCTGAGGCCCTGGGCCACCTTGCTGTGGGACAAGGGACATGTCTCTAAACTCCTTCGGCCTTGTGTCTCAATCCTTCCAACTGCTTAGGCTTATCCCGACCAGGCCAAAGGGCTTGGTCCTCCCTCCCTCTGTGTCCCTTGCCCCTAGCCTGCAGCAGTACCCTGCAGCCCTCCAGGGAATTCAAGCCTGAAAATTGCCACTGAGTCTCTCACTGGCGTGCTCACCCCCAGAGTCCGGAGCAACCCACTAACATCGCCAGGCCTGAAGGGAGGCAGGTGTAGCCCTGGCAGTCTCAATTGGAGGTCACTTCATTTCCCCCTCCCTCCAGCAGACCAAAGGTGCAAAGACAAGCGGGCCATGCACTCTCTCCCAAACAGGAGGTGGAGCAAGGACTCTTGGGCCTCTCAGACAGGTGTCTCCTCCACTACTCAGCATCTGTTCCAGCTAAGACCCACTCCATCCCCACCGTGCCCTAGCCCAGTGGCAGGCCGGGGTCAGTTCCCTGGGGGCAACCCCGTCCTCCATTCCCAGTGAGGGCTCTGAAAGGGTCAGCCGCGGCCAGCAGGGTGAAGGCTGGACTAGAACCTCCTCCTGGGGCTCTCTGGACTCGTCCGCACGCAGCCGCCCCAGCCCCGTGGGCGTGGCATTCCCTTTCCCAACACAAAGCACCGCGCCTTCGCTGGGGACCACAACAGAAACGTGACACACACACACACAGCCACCCTGCGCGCACACACGCGCGCACACACACACACACACCCCGCCACCCTGCACACTGGGAGCTGCTCTGTCCCTGGGAAATAATCCCGGGGCTCCCCAGCTCTCGGCTGACGCAGGAGCCTCCCCAGCCAGCGCCCGCACACATCACGGCCCTCCTCGCCGAGGGTGCCGAGGCACAGGGACTCCGCGTCCAAGGTCACAGCGCCAGGGGGAACAAAGCTGGGTGGGAGAAGGCAGCGCAGACCCCATGCCGCCCCCACCCACCCTCTCTGTGTCACCTGCGCCCTGCAACGGCGACCTGCGGAAAACACGGCTGTCCCGCCGGATAACGGTCACCCCGGTCACGCCGGTCACCGGAACCTGTGCCCAGCGGCGGCGGAGCCCTCCGGGCCAGAGCCCGAGAGCGGAGCTCCCCAGCCCTCCTTGCGCGGCCGCTGGGGGTCCCAGGTACCCACTGCCGAGGACAGCGCCGGGGCTGGGGCGGGGGGCTCTGCACGCAGCGGGACACGAAGCGGCCACCTCACCTTGCGGGGCGCGCCCCGGGGCCGGGCCGGGCCCGGACGAGCGCTGCGGCGGCGGCGGCCGGGGTCTCAACGTCGAGCACGAGGAGCGCACCCCGCGCCGCGGCCGCCCGCCTCGGGCACGCCCCCGCCGCCGCCATTGGGCGGAGAAAGGGTGGGGCGAGGGCCGCCTGCGGCCAATGAGCGGGCTCCCGGGGGTCGCCTGCGGCCAATGAGCGGGCTCCCGAAGGCCGCCTGCGCCCGGCGCGGGGGACGCGGCGGCTGCGCCCTGCAGGCCGGCCTCGGCCTCGGCCCGGCGAGTTCTCGCGAGGACGGCATCCTTCCTCGCTCGGGGCGCGTCCGGGGCTCGGGGGGCCTCGCTCGGGGCGCGGGCGACTTCGCTCCGGCGCGTCCAGGAAGCGGGCGGCCTCGCTCGGGACGCGTCCGGGGCGCGGGGGGCCTCGCTCGGGGCGCGGGCGACTTCGCTCCGGCGCGTCCAGGAAGCGGGCGGCCTCGCTCGGGGCGCGTCCGGGGCGCGGGGGGCCTCGCTCGGGGCGCGGGGAACTTCGCTCCGGGCGCATCCCGGGGCTTGGGCGCGCTGAGCGGCGGTAGCCCGGCCTGGTGCTGGGGACGCTTGCCGCTGCTTGACTGGACGCTTGGCGGGGCTTCGCTGCTCTGGGCGGCCTGACAGCAGGCCTCGTGCAGGGTCGCCTTCTCCCTGGACACCTTCGCCTTTGGGTCGCCCTCAGTTGACATGGGTGCCCCGCGCTCGTCCTGCCCAGGAGCTAGAGAACCCTCCTACCCTCTACCCCGACCCTTACACTTCTGTCTCGGAGGAACCGGAGACGCGTCTTGGGAGTCCTGCCCGATAAGCATCAGAACAAAAGAAGGCAACACGAATAGGGGGGTTGGGAGAGCCTTGCCGGCGCCCCCGGGGACCACAGCCTCTGCGCCCGGTCTCCATGGTAACGGTCGTCATGGTAGCGGGATGCGCTGCTGGATGGGATGTGGAGAGGCGTGGTCCTGGGCCTTGAGGGGGTCCTGGCCCGCGGCTCTGCCGGCGGGGCGGGTGGCTGATCTGCTCCAGGTCCCACAGCTGCTTGTTGGTGAGCGGCCTCGTTCTTTTCCAGTTCTCTTCCGCCAGGCCGTGGGTTGTTGTCTTTGAGGACGCCTCAGGCTCTCCGCCTGCTGCTTCCACTTAGCTCCAAGCTGTCTGCACACTGTGAATCTTCCTGAGCTATTGTTTCCATCGTGTCCCTCCTCTGCTCTGGAACTGTCTCCAGCACGGCTTCGAAGCTTGAGCAGTGTCCAGGGGTGACGCTCTGGTGTTGGCAAAGACGCCGTCCTCTGGAGACCTTGCTGCCTTCTGAGCCCAGCGCACCAGCTCCTGCCCACTCCCACGCTCCCGTGCACCTGTAATCCACCCCCTCCTCAACGTACTCTCATCTGCCGAACTTCAAGGTTGAACTTGGCAGGAAGTAGCTTGCCGATGTGTTTTTCTTAGCTCACGTGGAGCTTTTTCAGAATCATTCTTCCTCTTCACCCCCTACCCCCATCCCCTTCTTCCTTCACAAAGGAATCTGGTTTCCCGGCTCCTTGCAAGTCTGGCACAACCTCTTCAGGACACACAGACCCTCCGCAAGCCCTGCCATTGGTCCCCACGTTTATCTTGCCTTATCCCACGGTGCAAGCATTTGATTCTGCAAATCTCTCCCCATCCCTGGTTCTGCCTTCCGGCCTGAAAGTCTTACCCACGTCGCCCAACTTCACCCTGCCTGCAGGCAGGTTAAGGCCTTTTCTTTTTTAAAATCAAACCTTTCTACCTAACTTCTCAAAACCACCTCTACGGTGGACTGCCTGCAGCTATTTCTTAATTATTATTTCAACACTGCTCGCTGAGTGTATGTACTGAGCAAATGCTAGGTTCCTTAGTACTGTGGTCCCCCGTCCCTTGTAGACAGTCCTCGCACTGCCAGGCCTCCAGCAATGGGACCACCTGGGAGGAACAGGGATGCTCAGTGGCCTGTGCCTGGGGTACCACTGCACCCCACTAAATCACATAACTGTTTCTAGAATTCTCCAAAAGACTCTATGCCAAAAGGAAGTCAGGGTAGGTGTAGCCTGGTTGCAACAAGTGTGCCTGTAGCACCATGATGCCCACGGGTTGGCTTCGTAGAGCAACATGACAGTGATGAGGGAAGCCATGGGCCCCTGCCGGGCTCCTTAGAGATGGGGAGTCACGAGCGCCCCAGCAAGGACTGCAGAGGAACTCCGGATTAGGAAAACAGATTGGCACCGGAACAAGTACAAAGCTGCTTGGCAGTATTTGATAAAACTGATAAATGCCAGACCCTCTGCCCAGTAATTCCCTTCAAAATATACTCCAGAAGACAAGAACACGCACAGAATTAGAAAATGTTGACTGTGAAGCATGGAAATATGAAATCCATACAGTATGTAGAAGGGATCTTGACAAAGTTCACAGGAAGTATGTACTATGAATTGTTGCAGCCTTGTAAGAGTCCTGAAGTGAGACTAATTCCAGCGTCCACCAACAGAATATGTCAGTGACAACCAACAACCCATGGAACACAACAGCATGAATGAGCCTCACAGAGTCCTGCTTACTCACCGTGTCTGGGTTTCAGACCTGGATCTTCTGGCTAGCTTCCTGCTAAGGCACAGCCCAGGACACAGCAGGTGGCCACTCGGGGAGCTCTGTCCTTGCCCTTCCTCTGGGAGACTTGGACTGGCTTCAGCCTGGCCCACACCTTGTCCCTGTGAGCCTCCTGGAGGGAGGGGGGCACTCACGCACCTCCTCGCTCCCTCGTTCCCTCTCAGGTCATTCAGAAACACATAATACACTCTACTCCAGTGCAGGTCTTTGGGTGAGCATCTGTCTGCACTTGAGTATCTATTTAGGAGTGGAATTGGGAATAGGACATTACTGTGGTGTTTTTGGTATGTGTCAGCTTAGCTAGAGCGAACTGCATTTCCCAAATTCCCTTTCGTGTATGTTTTCAATTAGGGCTGGCCACAGCAGAGATTTCTGCGTGCCATCTGCATGGCGGTGGGAGCAAGAGGGTGGCAATGTTGGGCTTGGTTTTGGCCAGTTCCAGGAGGGGCTCTGTAGCCTGGGCGTGTTGCTGCCCACCACTGCCCCACCTCACCAACCCGGGGTGGCAGCTAGGCCCGTGGTAGCGCTGCCTCATGGGCCAGATGGTAAAGTGGGCCGCTCCTTCTGCAGTTTACCCGCAGCAGCAAGTTGGCAAGGGACAAGAACAGCCACACATTCTGGCTTGTCCTTGAGGCTCCAGCTGGCCCTCACAGATTCCAGCTCTTCCAGCACCCCTTGCTTCCTGTCCCTCTTCCCTTCCCAACAGCCTGACCTGTGCACTTGAGGCTCCAGCTCTCACAATCAAGCCTCTGCTTCTCAAGGGAACAATCGATGCCACAGCACAGGTGTAGTTTCAATCTTACAAGAAACTGCCAAATTGTCTTCAAAACAATCGTCCTTACTTAGACTCCCATTAGCAGTGTGAGAGTTCCTGTTGCTCCATATCCTTGTCAACACAGAAATGGGCCATTCACAGTGTCCACACACTAACTGTGTGAGTGCGAGCTGGGCCAAGGCCACCCGGCTCTGGCCTCTGTTCTGCGGCATGCCTTCTGGTCACACACACACACAATGGTGTTCAGAAAAATCCATGGAAATAGGCATGATGAGAAAAACCGCGTGGACTTCAGAATTTTTTAGATCAACATAAACTTATCTTTTCATATCATTTTCCACAAACTTTTAAAAACACTATTGTCTATTTAACCCAGCAATATATTCTGCTTGTGCGACACACACAGATAAATACACATGTATGATGCTAAATTATTGACATAGGAGGCTATTGTCGTGAATGACTATCAGAAATCACTCAAATATCTGTAAATGGACTGATAAATTTGGTGCAGATGATACTATTTTATAAATTAAAACAGACGACAGGGCAGATATTGTGGCACAGTGGCTTGAGATGCCACCTGGGGTACCTGTGTCCTGCATCAGCTGGTTCAAGTCCTGGCTGCTCCATACCTCTAATTCAGCACCTGGGAGGCAGACTTCCAAGTGGGAGACACAGATGAAACTCCTGCCTCGTGGCTTCAGCCTGGCCTAGCCCTGGCTGTTGCAGGCATTTGAGGGGACTGAACCAGAAGATCAAAGATCTCCGTCCCTTCCTTCTCCCTTCCCCTCTCCCTCAAGAAAGAAAGAGTGGGAAGAGGGCTTGAAGGAGCACGGGGCGGGAACCGACTACCCCGAGGTATGCAGGCACAAAGAGAAGGCAGGCCCAGGAGACAGCACAGCAACTTTACTGGGGGCAGCCCTGTACCATACCCCCCCGCCAAACATCACCCACAGGAGCCGGCAGGGAGGGAGGGCCATGGCTATAAGAACACCTGATGTCACCTCACCCCTCCCTTTTCAGCCCCAAGCTGGGTCACAGATGGGCACCCAACAGGGACCAGGGAGCCCCAATCTCCAGGGAGCTGTTCCACCCACCAGCCAAAGCCATCCTGCATGGAGACGCTGCTGTTCTCAGAAATGGTTGGGAATCTGGTTCTGGAACTGTTGAGTGGAACCAGTCCTCCCTTCCCCCCAGAGGAGGAGCCCCAGGCCCGGAGCACCGCTTTAGGGGGCACTCCAGGTGTCTGCAGGTGGCTTCAAGCTCTAGAAAATGTGCCATTTTCCTGACCCAGGTAGACTGGAAGGAGACTCCTCTGTGTTGGGTGTCCATTCTGAGGGTTGCTGTCCCACCATCCCCCCCACCACCACTTAACTCCCACACACACACCATTCCAAGGGAGGAAAGTAATGGCTCCCCTAGGGAGGCTCAACCCTCCCAATCCTTGGTCTCCCTGTGGCTGCGTCTGCTGGGCTTTGGCAGGGCCAGTCGGGGGGCAGCCCCCGCCATGTCCCCTGGCAGCCGCTCACCGCTGCTTACGCTCAGCCTGCTGAAGCCGCCGGGAGAGGTCCTCTATGCGCACATTCTTGAGCTGCAGCAGGTGCTCTAAACGCCTCACCTTCATCTGCAGGACCTGGACACCCCACACAAGGTCAAGGCCGGCACCCCCTTCTCCTACCCTGTCCCACCCCACTTCTACAGGACCTGGGCATCTGGCACAAGGTCAAGGCTGCCAACCCCCTACCTCCTACCCTGCCCCCACCCCACCTCTACAGTACCCAGGCATCTGGCACAAGGTATAGGCCGGCACCCCCTCCTCCTACCCTGCCCCACCCTGCCTCTACAGGACCTGGGCACCCCGTACAAGGTCAAGGCCGGCATCCCCCCACCTCCTACCCTGCCCCCACCCCACCCCTACAGGACCCAGGCATCTGGCACAAGGTCAAGGCCGACACCCCCTTCTCCTACCCATCCTCTGCAGGACCTGGGCACCCCGCACAAGCTCAAGGCCAATGCCCCCGCCACCCCATCTCTCAGTCCCTCACCTGCACAGTCTCCTGCGAGGCCAACAGTTCCTGCTCCTTTTCCGCAATTTGGAGGACAAAGTTGGGGTTGCTCTGCAGTGCCTGGCTCTGTCCTGGAGGCTGGGTCCCCCTGTGGGCGAGAAGTACCTCAGCACCTTCCTTAGTCCAGTGTCCACTACTCCACCCTCCCACCCCAACTTTGTGCCAGGCTGCTTTACCTGAACTGTGCCCCTCCCTGGGGGTCTGGGACACTCTCCCTTTGAGCTTTCTGTGACAAACCTGAGAGGGGGCAGGTGGAAGGGTGAGCATCAGGAACTCCAGAACGCCCACATCTCCTCCTCCTGTATCCCCACCAGCAATGGGAAAGGCAGGAGGACAAGGCCAGCTCACCCACATCCATGTAGCCGCTGCCATCCTGGGGTGCCAGCTCCTGAAAGACCCCCGACACAGATACCCCATCTGTGAGCCTGGTCTCCTCTTCTACCAAAAAGTCCCCTGTTCCCTCCCCATGTCCAGGCCAGGCCCTCGTTGCCAGATACCCCTTCCCCACACTCATTGCCCAAGTAGGCATCTCTGCTGCCTGGGAGACGGCCCAGCACCTGTAAGGAGCCAGAGCCCTGCTTCCTGCGCCTCTGCCGTTCCTCCAGGCGCTGCCTCAGTGGGATGAGCACCAGCTCCACCACGCCCGGGGCACACTGTGCAATCTTGCGCATTACGTCGTCAGGGACTGAAAAGTTCAGCTTGTGCAGCACCTTCCTGGGAGGGGGCACACACACAGAGATTGGGTTCTGGGGGAATGCAGTGTGGAACGTTGAGGGGAAGGCACCACAGGTGAGCCCCTCTGCTGGGTACTCCCACGGTCCCTGTCTCTGCTCATCAGAAGGCTCCCCTGACTTTCTTAACAGGTGGATTCTCTGTCGGTCCTCCCCACTCTGCCAGCAACACAGCCCCAGCCTGGGCATTCGAGAGCACAGATGAAGGCCTTAGGGTAACCCTTCCTGGGAACCCAAGGGGGCAGGTGAGGGTGGGGCTGGACACTCCTGGGTCCAAGCTCGCTGCTACCTGTTTAGGTGACCCCAGTTGCTGAGTTTCTGCTGGAGAGAGTTGGCAGGGACATAATTGTGCATCTCCACCATCTTGGGAAAGTAAAACTTGATGACCTCTGCAACCAGGACTGAGGGGAGGGGTACAAGCAGACATAGAAGGCAAGGAGTGAGTGAAGGAGGTGGGAGAAGGGAGGGTGGGGTGGAAGGAGCAGGGAGGCAGGCAGAGTTAGAGGCCCAAAAGGACAAAGGGAGCACATACCTGGTCCCCGAGGACACAGGGCGTGGAGACTCCGACGCCTCTGCCCCTCCAGCTGACTGCGAGTCTCCCAGAGACCCCTCCAGGAGCCCAAAGCCCCAAGCCAGAGATCTACAGGGATGCCCCCCACACACACACACACAGACCCAGGGCCCTGGGGTTGGGATTACACACACACACACACCCGCCTGCACACACGATGGGACGCGTAGGCAAAGACATACTGTTCACAAACAGATGTAAATCCAAGTCCCAGTAAACTGATTCCACCCCCAAGACACAGCCGCTAGCACAGAAGCACTGCGCGACCATGTGCGTGCGGACACGCACTCTGGGGCACGCACCTCCATCACTGAAGTCCCGGGAGAGGTTTCGCTTGGGTCGGGACAGAGGGATGTTGTCGACCCACAGGTACAGCTGGTGCAGCGCCTCCTCGTCCACGCTGGTCGCCATTGGCAGCTTCGCCAAGGCCAGGCCGTTCCCGTGCAGCACCCAGACCTCCACCTCAGCACCCCGCAAGAGCTCCCTCTCTTCCTACCGCAGACGCCAGGTTCCGCGTCTCCGTCTCACCGGGAGACTCGCGTCCCAGCTGAGAGCGGCCATATTGTTTTCTGAAACCATGGCAACCACTCCCGACTCGCCTGGGAGCAGTGCCTTTTGGGAATTGTAGTTTGCCCCCACCCCCGCTACGGTCCTTCCAGGTCCTAGCTTTGAAAATACAGTTAGACAGGTGTCTTTCCCACCTTCCCAGAAAGATATGACCTGTAGCCCGCACCACGTGCTGACCACCCTTTCTGGGACCCACTGAGGTCGAGGCAACACCTCGCATCCTTGCATAACTAATATCCTCATGCCCTTGAACCCTCACTCTCAAAGAAGGCAGCACCCAGCGTTTGCCTGCGCTCCCTCAGGGTTCATTGCTAATAACATACTACCTGGCCTTGTGACAGCACTTCCTGGGGGCTCCCTCTTCAAAGCTCTGTGCTTGTGGGGGTCACTCTGTACCCTCACATAGCAGAGCCTGGACGGGGGATGGAAGTGCATTCCCAGGAGAACCACTCTGGGTCATGTCACTCCTCGGCCCTATTGTTGAAACGGAATGGCTCTGCCCTTGCCCTGGAAACGGTTCTGTCTCCAGGAGACCTGTGTGTGCATGTGTGTGCTGAGGGGGGCCTGGCGAGACTCGGAGGCCACAGGAGCTCTAGCAGGGTCTCCCACACACCTCCTCTCACCAAGCAACCGTTGTAGATTTCTGTACCCAGCCCCATGTGGCTTCAGGCACATCAGCCACCCTGTTGGGGCCAGCAGTCCATGTGTTACCTGCCTTCTGTGGGCAAAGCCCTCAGCGAGAGCCCCGGGTGGCATCGGGTGCCAGGTCATGGATGAGATAGTCACCGGTCCCTGCCAAGTGGTGTTCTTGGCAGGAGACCAGCGGAAGGCACTTGGGTTGAGGGACCTGGGCCGACCGGGGACTTCTGGGGAGAAGGCCAGGAGTTTCCTTGGGCTCTGTTAGGGCTTTCTGGCCTTCTCCTTCAGGGCTGGGGTTGTGGGAGGAGCCAGGGAATCCCCTGCGACTTGCCTGTCACTTGGCTCATCCCCATGTATTCAGGTCATGTAGCATGCTAGAAGGGGGCACCCCCAGGGCCGACCAGGCCCAAAAGATGGCCTGGATATCCAACTGCCCCCCTTCTGACCCTCCCCCAAACATTCCAGGGTGGGGACAGGAGGAACTTGGTGGGGCGGGGTGGTGGAAGGAACTAGAGGTTCTGTGCCAGCCTCAGGCTGGGTGGGAAAACCGGTTTGGGGCCCAGAGCTGCCTGTGGGGCTCAGGCCTTCCCTGGCTGAAGGCCTCATGGGGGGAGGGAGGGCCCAGGCTTGGGAAGGGGAAAGGAGGAAAGGGCTGCCCTTTGCAGAGCGGGGAGTCCTCTGGAGGGCAGCCTCAACCTCCTGGGGTGCAACTCAGCTTCCTCCTGCCACTGTCCCTCCCCCCACCACCACCGCCAGTAGCCACCAAGCCACCAAGCGTGGCAATGCGTCACTGAATGGCATCGAGGCTGCCTCCCAGCCCAAATGCCCTCTTCTTTCCGTCCAGGCTGTTGTGAAACCACACCTGGGCTGGACTGCTTGGGCCCTGGTGCATGACTGCTGCATCATCTGGTCAGAGACAGCCTGCCTGCCCAGCCCAGGCACCCCCAGGTTCCTAACCCAAAGGCCTGCCTCAAAGCCTTCCTCCCTGGTGTGGGTGCACTGGAGACCCCCTCTCCCCTCAAGCCTGGATGTGGCTCTTGAGGTGCTCCCTACATGCCCCTCGCCCTGGGCCGGGCCACCCCATCAGCACCTGCTCCCATGTCCCACCAAGAGCCAGGACCAAGGAGAACCAGGAAAGGACGTGTCCCCCCCAAGACAGACGCAAGCCCAGACCACGAAGGATGCACCCTCGGCTGTTAAAACGCTCACTCCCCACAAAAGGGAGTGGACGGATTTATTGAATTCAAACTGGGGGGAGGAGCAGCTGGACGGCTGGACTATGGGCCCAGCCCCAGGCCCCTGTGCCCAGGAAGGGCCCTGCCAGAGAGGGAGGAGAGGCAAGGGCCTGCAGCTGCCCACGAGGGGGGTGCCCAGTGCCACTCCCCTGGAGCGCCTCTTGGAAACCTCTCATCAAGAAAGCAAACCAAGGGCCAAAGTCACACAGACTGGCTTACACACTGGGAGTAGGGAATTGGGAAGCAGGCGGAGCGGAGGCAGGCTCAGCCGCCTGCCATGAGTGCCATGCGTTAGATGTGCTTTCTCCAAGTGGCCCGGGGATGGGCTGGGGGGGCGGCTGCCAGCCCTGCAGGGACCAAGGCTGGACTGTCCCCTGGAGCCCTTCTCAGAATGGCTTTGGGGTTCCCCCCCACCAAAGACCTGGTGTGGACGGCAGAGGGGAGAGGCACTATCCGGCCGGCAGCTCGCAGGCTCCAACCCTGGCTGCTGCCGTGGTTTAGTCCACTGATGGGCTGGCATGGTAGCACCGGACAGCTCCCCACCCACTCCGCCTGGTCTCCAGAGCCCAGGGGTAAATGGGGAGAAAAGAGGATTCAGAGAAAGGGGCCAGAAGCAGGTGGGAGGCTGGCTGCAGCCCACCCGGGGCGTGCCTGCTGCCCTGAAGGGCGCAGGGCTCCCCGCTGGCCCCACCTCTGGCTCCATCCACAGCAGTGACCCAGGGGTTTCTTTCTCTCTGTCCCGGGCTGCTGCTGCCAGTGAGGGCCAGGGGCACGGCCAGGCGGAGGCTCAGCTTTGGTGCCCCAGAGCCCGCACTCCCGCTTGCCTGGCGTGGTTCTTCCTAGTCACGTGGACCAGATCGTGTTCTAAGTGCAGGATGTGGCTCTGTACCCGGTCGTCGATGGGGAAGGAGGTCAGGTACCGCTTGACCATGGCGAAGTAAGCCATGGCCTCCCCGAAGCTGGGCACAGGCACCTCATCGCCATCCTCATCCTCATCTTCATCGTCATCATCGTCCTCCTCCTCGTCCTCACCTTCCTCCTCCTCGCTGTCTGATTCCGAGTCCTCCTCGCCCTCCAGGAAGTGCAGGGCAGGGCACCGAGCCTCCTCCTGGGCGCCGTAGCCCCCATAGCTGCCTGCGGCCTCCACCACTCCCTGGGCCCAGTCCTCGGCCTCCAAACCCTCAGAGGAACTCTCTTCCTCCTCCTCGTCTTCCTCCTCTTCTTCATCGCTCTCATCGACATCCCCCTCCTCCTCCACTTCCTCTTCCTCTCCCAACTCTTCTCCTTCCCCTCCTTCCTCCTCTTCCTCTCCTTCTTCTTCTTCTTCCTCTTCCTCCTCCTCCCCTTCTCCCTCTTCTTCTTCCTCCTCTTCCTCTTCTTCCTCCTCCTCCTCCTCTTCCTCCCCCTCGCTCTTGAGGGAAGCGGTGATGGTGGCATTGGGGCCACCCCCAAAGCCAGCCTCCCGGAAGCACGCGGCAATGTCCGAAGGCTCCACCGCCTGCCAGGCAGCGGCCACGAAGTGCAGGGCCTCCATGAGGCCCAGCTGCAGGCCAGAGCGATCCTGGCCCTCGAGCGCAGCCATGGCCTTGAGCAGCATGGCCTGGCGGTAGTGGCCCTTCACCTGCTGCACCACTCCCCGCTCTAAGGGATGCACGGTGCCTGGAGGGAAGAAGGCGAGCTGCACGTGTCGCAGGCCTGAAGTGTCCAGGGACTGGGCGGCCAGGCGGCCTGCCAGCAGGAGGACCCGGCGGGACTCTGCGGCCATTCTGGCGTCCAGGGCCTTCAAGTACTTGGCCAGGGCCTGGGTAGTGACACCACCCTTGGAGTTGGCGGTGTAGTCGCAGGGCAGGCCGGCTTGTCCCGCGCGGGGCTTGGCTGACTTGCCGGCCACCAGCGGGGGCAGCTTCTCGCTGCCGTCGGCGTTGGCGCACAGCAACACACTCAGGCGCTGGGTGGCTTGGCGGGCCCTCCCGTCGCCACCACCGCCACCACTGCCACCAGCACCGCACAACCCCGCGGCCTGCTCGGGCAGAAAGTCGTACCACAGGCTGGTTTCGGTGGCGCTGAACACGTCCTGCGAGGCGTAACCCTCGGCCACCGACGGCGGCTGCTCCTCGCGAGCGCGCCAGCCTGCCGTGCCCCCGCCGCTGCCCTCGGAGGGCACGGCAGCCGGACTGGCGGGTGCCGCCGGGGTCCGGGGCGCCGCGTTCCGCGCACGGGCGCGGGGTACGCCACTGCAGGACACCACGCCGTGCCGCCGGCGGAAGCGGTCCAGCCAGCCGTTGGAGGCAGTGAAGTCATCCATGCCCAGCTCCTCCGCGATCCGCAGCGCTTTCTCCTTGAGGATGATGCCCTTGACCGGCAGGCCGGCGGCGCGGATCTGCTGGAACCAGGCGATGAGCAAGCCCTCGAGCTTGTCGTACGGGGACAGCTTGTTGGTCTTGCGGCAGGTGGAGGCCACGCCGTACTTGCGCTCCGACGCCAGGATGGCGCGCTTGTTCTTCAGGATGGTGCTCAGTGTGGACGGCGGGATGTTGAAGCGCCGCGCGATCTCGCCCTTGCGCAGGTCCGGGTTCTCCTCCACCTCCTGGATGATCCGCGACTTCTCCCGGAACGTCAGCTGCCGCCGCTTGGGGCCCATCGCGGCGTGCCCCCCGCCCCGGGGCCCGGCACCGCCGCTGCCGCCCCGGGGCGGGGGGCCCTGGCCCGCGGCGGGGGGCACCTGGCGGCCTCTCCCGCGCGCCCCGCCCGAGACAAAGCGGCTCGCGGGGCGGCGGGCGGGGCGGCGACCCGGCGGGGCCGGGAGCACCTCGGGGAGCGCCTGCGAGCGCAGAGCCGGGCGGCGGGCGGCAGGCGGCGGGCGCGGGCGCGGGGCGGCGCGGGCGCGGGAGGCAGGAAGTGCCGCGGCGCGGGGAGCTGGGAGCGCGGCGCGCGGGGCGGAGCGGGCGGAGCGGGATCTCGCGGGAAGCGCGGGGACGCCCGGCGCCGCCTCCCGGTCCTCGGCGCCCACCCCCTTCCCGTCGCCGCGGACCTGCCACCGGGGGCGCTGCGGCCTGCGGGACTGGCCAGGGCTTGGCATCCGGCGACCTGCGGGCGACGGCGTGCGGGCGGGACGCGGCGCGCAGCCACTGCGCCAGGGGACAGCGGTTTTGTTGCTTCATAGGAGTAGCAGCTTCTTTTACATACAATATATGCTTAAAAAAAAAAAAAGGATTGTCGAAATAGCTTGTCTTTTGCGGAAACCGAAAATTGCAGCAAGCCATAAATCGCCTCCGGCTCAGCACCTGCAGGGCCGCACAGGTAACATTTGGATACCTCTCCGTCCGCGCTTTCTTTGGGCAGATGCAGTTTTACCATTGCTAATTTTTTTTTAAATTTTTATTGTTTATAATGATTAAATGGTTGATCAGGGTGGGAAGGATCAAGGTTTACGGAAAATTGGGTAGACTCATTGTTTCCTCATTCGCTATTTCTTCTTGTTGTTTGTGGGGGAAGGGGAGAGACAAAGAGAGAAGCCGCACATGACTTTGCAAACGTCCCAGTACCCAGGGATGAGGAACCACCACCTCATATTAACCCAGGGTCTCCGTGTGTACGTATTCCGAGGGTTCTGCCCAAGTGGTTTGGATAGTTCCGATTCAAGGATGAAGCCACCGTGCCAGTGTCCACTGGCTGACATAGTAATCCTTGAGTCTCCATCCACTGGGATTATTTTGCTGTCGTCATTTGACTGGGATAATTGTCCAGTTCTGTTCTGCCATGACACCAAAGGAGCTGCCGTAGTCTCCTTTTGCAGCACGGACTGTGTCCACTGCTCCACATTTTTCACTAATTAGGAGATGCTCTTGCAGGTGAGCCCAAGGACCTGGGACAGTCATCCAAACCTTGCCGGATCCCCCACCCCTGGGGCTCAGGAACCCAGCACCCAGCTCACGGGCAAGCCAAGAGACCTGGGCCAGGCGCCTCAAGTCCTGCCAGGTCCTCCACCCTTGAGGCTCACTGAGGCCCTGGCCAAATACTTGAAGGCCTTGGATGCCAGAATGGCTGCAGAGTCCTGCCGGGTCCTGCTGCTGGCCGGCCGCCTGGCCGCCCAATCCCTGGACATTTTTAATGCTTTTAAAAAAAAGACATCAGGGTTCATGAGCCATCTATCTGGCATCAAGCAATGAGAATTCTGCCATATGGATGGATGTCATGCCAGCATTTTTAATGCTTGTTCTTTTAAAGGTTTATTTTCCATTTATTGCAAAGTCAGATATATAGAGAGAGGAGGAGAGATAGAGAGGAAGATCTTTCGTCCAATGATTCACTCCCCAAGTGACCGCTACAGTCGGAGCTGTGCCGATCCGAAGCCAGGAACCAGAAGCCAGGAGCTCTTCCGGGTCTCCCACACAGGCGCAGGGTCCCAAGCCTTTGGGCCGTCCTCAACTGCTTTCCCAGGCCACGAGCAGGGAGCTGGATGGGAAGCAGGGCCACCGGGATTAGAACCGGCGCCCATATGTGATCCTGGCACGTTCAAGAGGAGGACTTTAGCCGCCAGGCCACGGCATTGGGCCCAATGGTTGTATTTTGTTCCGTGAAATTGATAAACTGTTACAGAGTTAGTCTGGCTTTCTAAGCAACAATACAGTTTGGTGGTGGTGGTATTGTTGTACATGAACATGGACAGTGTGGTCACTGTTTGGACATTTCTGTGCATGTAACCGTGGGTAGACATGTTTACTGCTAAACAACGGCAGAGCTGCAAGCAGGAGTGTGTCCTGGGCATACAGAGGCACGGCAGGCAGGTGTCTGCAGCAAGCCCACAAACACCGCCGACTCCTCAGACTGCACAGGAGTCCCGTATGGCAGCGTAAGGGGAAGTGAAGCTGCAGGCAGAGGGGAAGGCTGTCACTGGAGGGGACTGCCCAGCTTCACGTGAGTAGTTGTAGACAGAGGACCCGGGACAGTGCCCGGCCACTGCAGGTGGAGAGCAGCAGCCAGCCAGCAGGTGGGAGCAGGCAGGCCATTGTGCTGCTGAGGGAAGTGCAATTCATGGCTGGATTCTGCGCATTTCTCCTTTCACCTCTCGGTCAGTCATTTTTAGAAAAGATTTACCTTTTCATTTGAATAGCAGAGAAAAAGAGAGAAAGCTGTTTCATCTACTCGTTCACTCCCCAAATGTCCAGTATGGCCAGGGCTGTGCCAGGCTGCAGCCAGGAGCCAGGAACATCGAGGATTCCCGTGTGAATGGCAACAAGCCAAGGACCTGGCCATCCTCTGCTGGGTCAGCAGGGAGCTGGGACAGAACCACAGCAGCTGGGGCACTCTCTGCGCTCAGCAGTGCTGCAGGCGTTTCAAGCTGCAGCTTATCCCGCTGTACCCCATGCCTGTTTCTTGATTGCCCGTTGGAATCCTGTCCATTGGCTGGCTCTTGTGTTTGTTTTTCTTTTAATTATTTTTATTGGAAAGGCAGATTTACAGAAAGAAGGAGAGACAGAAATATCCTGTGTCCACTGGTTCACTCCCCAAGTAGCCGCAATGGCTGGAGCTGAGCCGATCCGAAGCCAAAAGCCAGGAGCCTCTTCCGGGTCTCCCATGCAGGCGCAGGGTCCCAAGGCTTTGGGCTGTCCTCCACTGCTTTTCCAGGCCACAGGCAGGGAGCTGGATGGGAAGCAGGGCCGCCAGGATTAGAACCGGTCCCTACACGGGATCCTGGGTGTGCAAGGCTAGGACTCTAGCTGCTAGGCTGCCATGCCAGGCCCTTTTCTTTCACTTTTTGGAGTTTTTTACATGCTCCAAACATAAAGATCCTTAAGTGTATTTTTAAGTATAAACATTGAGATGTTCTCTGTTTTTTTTTTTTTTAATAAAAGATTTAGGCAGATTTATAGAGAGAAGGAGAGACAGAGAAAAACCTTCCCTCTGCTGGTTCACTCCCCAAATGACAATGGCTGGAGCTGAGCCATTCTGAAGCCCCATGGGGGTAATGGGTCTCAACGCTTTGGGCCTTTGCTGCTTTCCCAGGTCATTCACAGGGAACTGGGTGGGAAGTGGAGCAGCCAGGACACAAACCAGAGCCCATTTGGGATCTAAGTGTGTGTGCAGGTGGAAGATTAGGCGGCTGAGTCATCACACCAGCCCTGAGGTATTTTCTGTTCGTTACTTGCCTTGTAGTTTGTAGGATTTTTAAATTAAAAAAAAGCATCTTACTTACCTATTGGAGAAACGGAGAGCTCCTCTCTGCTGATTCCCTTTCCATGTGTCTGCAGTGGTAGCTGAGTGAGGGATACAGGAGCTAAAAACTCAGGCCCAGGGCCCGGCGCGGTGGCGCAAGTGGTTAAAGGTCCTTGCCTTGCACGCCCGGGATCCCATATGGGCGCCGGTTCTAATCCCGGCAGCCCCGCTTCCCTTCCAGCTCCCTGCCTGTGGCCTGGGAAAGCAGTCGAGGATGGCCCAAAGCTTTGGGACCCTGCACCCGCGTGGGAGACCCGGAAGAGGCTCCTGGCTTCGGATTGGCATAGTTGCGCTCACTTGGGGAGTGCACTCACTTGGGGAGTGAATCATCGGACGGAAGATCTTCCTCTCTGTCTCTCCTCTCTGTACATCCGCCTTTCCAATAAAAAAATAATAATAATAAAAATAAATCTTTAAAAAAAAAAAAACTCAGGCCCAGTGGCCAGCCTGGCAGGAGCCCAAGGCCATGAGCAGTCACTGCTGCCCATCGGGCTCACCAGGAACAGGAAGCATCAAACTCAGGCAGCGCAAGATGGGCTGCCAAGCATCGTAGCTGGTGTCTCTAGAGCAAGCCCCGGCGCTTGGAGAACCTCTGCATGGGACCAGTTTTTCATCTCCAAGCAGGAAGTTCTTTTTTTTCCTTTATTGCTTCTGAGTTTTGTGTCTTACCTGGGAACACCTTTCCTACCCCTGAGATTAGAAAGAAAATATTCATTTGATCTCAAAGCCCAAAACAAAACCTAGGTGGTTTTTCCCCCATTGGCCTGTGTCAGTTCTTAGCCAAAGAGGGAAGTAGGCTCAGCAGCTGAGAGTTGTAACTGGGGGCAGGCCGGGTCAGGCCAGGCTGCAGCATCCGATAGCAAAGGTCAAGACAGGGGAAGGCCTTTGCAGACCTGGGTCAGAGCAACCACTGGCATGCGCAAAATCTGGTGCTGGGAGCAGACCTGGTTGGGTAGCTAAGGGGACACCCCGACTGGGTTATGGTTCCCACTGATAAGTACAAGAGCCAGAATCAGGGTGGTGCTCTGTGTCGGACATGGCTGCAGTGTCCCTCGGCATAGGTGTGGACTGGGTCTGGGGTGTGCCAGATTGGGCTAATCTCCAGCACCCACTGATGCTCGTGAGAGTCAGAGTGGGTATAGGACAGGCTAAAGATAGGTTTTTGCTCCCACTAGGCCACAAGAGAACTGCGTTGGGACATGGATGAGGGTGACTAGGCTGTAGCACCCAACAGTAAGGACCAAATTTTGCGTATGGGCCAGTTGGGCAAGACTACTGTTCCCAGGACAGGAGGTGGACTAAAGCCCAGACTAAGGCCCACTGGTGTACATGAGATCTGCCACTGAGAGGAGACCCGACAAGGAGCTTGGGGAACTCCTTTGTCACCTTTGTCAGAGCGCAGTCCCTGCAGGTGAGTTCAAGAACCAAGGCAACGAGCAGCCTAGAGCAGACCAGGTTACAATAGCTGCCTACATACATGTGGTTTAGGTCGGGGGGCGGGGAGGGGTGCCAGACTGCACTAGCTCATAACACCCACTGGCAGATCTGAGAACTAGGATGGGGTGCGGGACAAGCTGGATCAGGTTGCATCACCAGCCAGTTCACGCTAGGGCTGGGATTGGGGATTGATTGTGCCCGGTTGAACAGCAGCTCCAACCAGTGTGAGCTGCAATGGGGGCAGACTGGGCCAGGCCAGGCAAATGCTGAGGTGAAATGGCCACACTAGGCCGCAGCACCAGGAAAGGTATACAAGCCCAGTAAAGGAGTAGTGGGGACTTCCCTGCTGGGCTGATGCTCTTGCCTGGTGAGAGTGAGACTGGGAACTGGGGGCAGACCAGGCCAAGCAGATCTACAACACCCATCGGCCTACATGTGAACTGGGTTAAGGGGAGAGCCAGGCTGGGGTAGCTTATTGTACAGGAATGAGCCAGAATAAGGGCAGGTGGGTTGGGCTTTGCCACAGCATCAGCTGGCAAGTGCCAGAACTGGGGGCAGTCTTGTCGAGCTAGACTGCAGAATTACCTGGAATGTGCAAGATCTGGGATAGGGGGTGGGTTCATTGGGGAGGCTGTGGGCACCTCTCTGATGGGCTACAACTCCCACTGATGAACATGAGAATCAGGACTGAGGGTGGGCCTGGCTGGACAGTGGTGGCACCCACTGGCATGAGTGTGTGCTGGAGGGTGGAGTCAGTTGGGTTGAGTTAGGCTTCGATGCCCAATGATGTGTATGACATCTCAATGGGATGTGGGGCAGACTGGGCCAGTCCACTGCGCATGCCATCAGGCACAGGAACCAGAGCTGGGAGGCCAGTCCAGTGGTGGTTATCGGGGGTTGCTGCGACTGGGCTCCAGCTCCCCTGTGGTACATGGGGGCCGAGTGTGTTTTGGGCAGGGCAGGGCTGGGCCACAGGCTGAGCTCATTGGCTTGCAGAGGAAGTTAGGCATAACAAATTGATCAATTACCCCAGCAAAGCTTGACAGCAAATTTCTGGGCAAGTGGAGACTGGAAGGTGAACTATGTCTGCCAATTGACCTTGGAAGGATTTCCTCTTGTTTGGAGTGGCAATATGAACAGCATCTCAGAACTATCGAAACCACTTGGGCAGAACCCTCAGAATATACTCCACAACGGGGACCCTGGGTGACACTGGGCACTGGGGAGGCTGGGTGCACTCGCTCCCATTGTATCTCCCCTCCCCCAGATACAGGAAGAAGAAAAAGAAAAGTGTGTAAACAATGCCTACTTTCCCCTGATCCTTGACCCTCCCCACCCTGGTCAACTATGTAAACATCATCAAAGATAAAATTTTAAATAAAGATGGATGTAGGGTCCTCATGTGGAAGCTGGGCATGAGGCCCGCTGTGACTAAGGGCTGCTCCTTTGCAGGAAGCCAAGCCCCCTTTCTGGAGACTCCATCTCCTCTGCCTCCTGGTCCACAGTGGATGGTCACCCACAGGCGTTTGGGTGGCTTGGCTGCATAGCAGTGGGAGGTGTGCTACTTTATTTATTCATTTATGTTTAGCAAGCAAATACTTCTTCCCCCCTTGAAATGCCAAAGATAAAGGGAGTCCTGTGGAGGGATTCGAAGGACATGATTGAAAACGTAGAATGATGGGAGGCCTGCCGGGCACTTTGGACAGTCTAGGCCCGGAGAAGCCAAAATGGGACATGACTTTCTCTAACAGTTGCGATAATGTAAAGATGGGGCTTGCAGAGCAGGTAGGCTGTCCACAGCCATAGCACCCTGAACCCACCCCCCCCATCTTGTCTGATCTTGGAAGCTAAGCAGGGATGGGCCTGGTTAGGATTTGGGGTCTTGGATGAATGGTTGAGAGCAATGGTCTTTGGGAAGGATCAGAGATGGGCCTAGGACTAGATGCAGGAGGTAGACCAGCTGCCTGTGAATGGCTACGCCAGTAGCAACTATGTGTGAATATTTGCCCTGGAGGTGGCCGGGCCAGTGTCCACTCATAACACCAAAGAGAAACTTGGAGGTTAAAAGACTGTGAGCATTTGATGGGTGGGGGAAAATGCACATAGCAGAAAGTACCTAGCCATCCGAGGACAACCCTAGAGTTCCCAAGGCATCCCAGAGCCAAGGCCCAAAATGCACACCTCATCTACCTGTGGTTCGCTAGGAGTGCATGTCTTTCTTGGAGAAAGTTGCATTGAGAGATAGCTCAGGTGCCACACAGCTAGAGTGTCTGGGCAGGTGTTTATACAGCGTCTGTTCACTCCACTCATGTCTCCAACTCCCTGTTAGTGCCCTTTCAGAGAGGTGACAGATACGGCTCAAGTCCCTGGGTCCCTGCCACCCACGTGGGGAGCCCTGGATAAAGTTCTTGGCTTCTGGCTTCATCATAACCTGGCCCTGACTGCTGGCAGGTCCTTGAGTAGCAAGTTGGCAATCATCTGCTGTACCTTTCGAACAAAATCAAAACATCAATTCTTAAAATGCATACAAGTGACAATTACATGTAAGTTTCAGATTGATAGGTTTTAGAATATCCTCATCATGAAAGAAGAAATGCCATCTCCTTTCTGTGTCCAACCCTAGCCCTGCAGCCTGCTCCCCCTAACCTTGCAGCCTCCTCTGCCTAGACCTAGCTCCTTCCTCTGGCCCCACAGCCTCCTCCCTCTGGCCCTGCAGCCTCCTCCCTCTGGCCCTGCAGCCTCCTCCCTCTGGCCCTGCAGCCTCCTCCCCCTATCCCTGTGCCTCTTCCCTCTGGCCCTGCAGCCCCCTCTCCAGCCCTCTCTCCAGTCCCCTCCCTAGGTCCCTCTCCAGCCCTCTTCCCAGGTCCTTCTCTAACCCCTTCCCCAGCCCTAAGCCACCATTAACCTGCTTTCTGGCTCTCATGTGTTCCCTCTCCTGACTATTACATACAATGCAATCATATGTGTCTCTTGTGATTGGCCTCTTCCATTTAGCATCATGCTTTAATTTTTTTTTTTTTTGAAGGCAAAAATGATGGGGAAGGGAGAGAAAGACAGAATCTTCTATCCACTGATTCACTTCAAAATGCTCACAGTAACCATGGCTGGGCCAGGCTGAAGTCAGTGGCCAGGAACTTTCTCCAGGTCTCCCCCAGGAGTGGAGGGGCCTGGGTACTGTGACCATCTTGCATTGCTAAGCCTGTGAAGATGACAGGATGTAGCCCAATACTGTGTCCTGTAGTCCATGAAGGGGATCCAGATGGAGTTCCTGGCTCCTGATGTTGGCCTGGCCCGGCACAACTGTGGCAGCCATTTGGGGAGTAAACCACTGGATGGGAAGATATTGCTCTTGCTCTCTCTCTCTCTCTGTGTCTCTCTGCCTTTCAAATAAATCTTAAAAAAAAAAAAAAAGCATTTAATCAGTTAAAAAAATCTAATGGCAATGAGACAAAGCTATTCTGTGAACTAGTTTACTCCCCAAATTCAACCACAGGCAGGGTGGGCCAGGCCAGAGCCAGGAGCCCAGGACTTAAACTGCATCTCCCATACAGGCGACAGGGACCCCCGTGCTACCCCAGGGTGGGCCAGGCTGGAGCCAGGAACCAGGGACCCTAAGTTGATCTCGTACTTGGGTGGCAGAGGCCCTCATCCGCTGCTTTCCCAGGGGCACAGTTGTACATGGGCAGATGCTGGAATCAGATATAGGGAAGCATGGACTCAAACCGGCCCTCTGATGGAGGTCCCAGCATGGCAGAAAGCAGCTCACCCACTATATCACAGCTCCAGCCTCAGCTCCTGACTTCCTTTTCAAATGACTCTTTTCTGGAAGCTCAAAAGCTAATTGGTAACTACTCGCGGTTACGGACTGAGGGTCCCTGCCAAGTGTCAGGCACTGCTCTGCCCCATGGCCCATTCTCTTTAAAGCCTGCAGCGACTGCGCAGTCCATGGTGCACCTGCCCTCCAGAAGAGCAGTGACTCGCTGGGTTGACATCTGTGTGTTCTGTCATCCCCCAAAGAGAACTCTCTGGAAGTGTGCTCACGGGATCAGAGACCAACCTGCAGTTCGCGTCCATAATCCCATGCTTTCCAGCAGTTCCTCCCTAGAGATGCCTTCTTTGTTTTTTCTTTTTTTAAGATGTATTTATTTTTATTGGAAAGTCAGATATACAGAGAGGAGGAGAACAGAGAGGAAGGTTTGCTGACTTACCCCCCAAGTGACTGCAATGGCCAAAACTGAGCTGATCCAAAGCCAGGAGCCAGGAGCCTCCCTAGGCGTCCCACGCAGGTGCAGGGTTCCAATGCTTTGGACTGTCCTCGACTGCTTTCCCAGGCCATAAGCAGGGAGCTGGATGGGAAGTGGGGCCATCGGGATTAGAACTGGCGTCCATATAGGATCCCAGTGCATGCAAGGTGAGGACTTCAGCCTTTCGGCTACCTCACCGGGCCTGAATACATCCTTTTTTTTTTTTTTTTAAGAATTTTAATGTAGCTCCCACTGGTTTATGCGAGGACCAAGTATGTGCTGGGCAGAACCAGGCTGGACTGCAACACCCATGGGTTCCAGTGGAAGTCGGGAGTGAAAACAGAACCAACCCAGCAATTGCAAACACCAGCTGATCGGGGCAATGGACTGTGCCGGGCCCTGTACCTGCTAGCACATACAAGAATCTGGTTTGAGAACACCTCAGACAAAGTTTCTTTGGAGATCTCCCCAATCGAAATGCTGGACTCAGGACCCTAACCAAGAAAAGAGAGAAGACAGAACAGGTTAATCAACCAACTCGGCTATATGTTGGCAGCGAAATATGGGGCAAACGGAGACTCTATGATGGACTATGTCAATCAGTGGATTCTTCAACGACCTCATCGTACTTGGAGTGGCAAGATTGGCAGCGATTCATAACTGGTGAACTATCAAAACCACTTGAGCAAGAACCTCGGAGCATGCCCCACATCTGGGACCCGGGGAGGGTAGGAAATTGGGTGGGCCTTCTCCCTTAATACTCCCCTTTAAACATGAAGGTAACAATATGGGAAAAATACTAATCTTATTCACGTTCCTGTAGCCCTTGAACCTTTTTACCCTAATTACCTATGTAAAGATTGTCAAAAATATAATTTAAAAAAGGTAAAAAAAAATAATTTAAAAAGAGGTACACATCTATTTGAAAATCAGAGCACAAGCAGGCTGCAAAGAAATCTGAAGCCACAAGCTTCCTCTGGGTCTCGTAGGTGCAGGGGCCTGAACACTTAGGCCACTGTGCATTGTTTTCCCCCACCACATTAGCAGGGAGTTGGATCAGAAGTGGTGCCCAGATGGGATCCTAGCTTCTCCGGCGGCGGCTTTACCTGCAGTGCCACAATGCCAGTCCCTATTTGTAAGCTGTATCTGGAGAGAGGAGCAGGAGGTCTTCCATTCACTGGTTTGCTACTCCAAAGTCCCCCAAGGGTTACAGGAGTCCCGGTAGCTGAGTACCAAGTGCTTTCAGGTGCTTCACCGGAACCGGGTCGCAGTGCGGTAGGTGGGACTCAGCTGTATCCTCTATGGGCCACTGGTGTCGCAGGCAGGAGCCCAGCCTGCTGGCTCACAGTCAGCCTCTCCATCAGTGCGTAGTGTAGCTCATTTTATTGACTGCTATTGTTTGAAGCATTTAATAATCTATGATCTGATTGGCAAGATGCGGGAAGACACGTCAGTTGTTCCAGAAAGTGCTGGGGAGGGCCCCCTGCCCGTGCCTCCACGGACCTTGGGACAATCCTGTCCCAGGGGGCGACCTTCTGACTGTAGGATTTCAAGGGATTCCGAGCCTGCCGCCCTCAGACCTCCCCACATCCGGTGCGTGTTGGGAGGGGGCGTGTTTTTCCTGTGTTCATTTTGAAAATGCAACCCTCCGGGCAGTTTTGCTTTGCGCCGCCTGCCAGGGGCTCAGTCCCCTCTCCCTGCCAGCAGTGTGGGCAGCGACCAGGAGGGGCAGAGCGGGGGGCCTTGGCCATGGCGAGGTGACCGGGAAGCGGCCCTGGCCAGCTCTCAGCCCTGGCCCAGCCAAAGGGGCTGGGCACGTTGCTCAGAGTCGCCTCTCAGGTGGGGCTCACCGCGGGTCGGCGGTCCTCTTCACCCCACTCCGCCACTCCCGTTTGCCCACCCCACCCAGGGGCGAGGTTGCGGTTGACCCGGAAAGGGCGTGGGGCGCACGGCTCTCACCCCCAGAGTTGCACCTCCCCACCCCCAAGTCATCAGCGAGAAGTCCGGCTTCCCTGGGGAGTCGAGGTGCGCTGCTTCCCGCCCACTAGCTTTTGGGGGCGCAGCCTTCGAGGCCTCAATCCAAGAAAATAAGGGCTCAGCTGGAAAGTAATTAGACGTTGCCGACAAATTCTGCTTTCTCGGTCATCAGAGAAACAAGAGTTAAGCAACACTGCGCCATTGACACCAGAATTGCCAAGCCACGGGTCACCCGGGTCTGGTCCAGCGGTTAGAGTTGCCTTTGGGCTGTTAGGAGAAAACTGGACCCGCGGTGATCTCGGGACGCGTCGGTCAGCGGGGCGCAGGCCCCCCAACGTCCTCCCACCACCTGCACTGGACTGTGGGGCCGCTTGGCCGCGGGGCAGGGGGCTGCCGAATCACGCGTGACCTCGAAGGAGCTCGAGAGTTTCAGGGCTCCACGTCCGCGTCTGTGAAATGGGCCCGCGGACGCAGCTCGCGCACGGGGCTAACCGCGGGGCGCCCTTTCCGAGCGCTCGCCCGGAGCTGCTGCCGGCTTAGCTGGGGTGAGGCTGCAAGCCCTGTGCCCAGGCCGGGACTCGGCAGGGCCGCTCCGGGGCGGCGAGTAGGCCGTGCGATGAGCCCCGATTCCTCCGCTCCACCCGAGGCCGGGAGCCGAGCCGGGCTGGGCGGGCCGGTCCAGCCTCCACGCCGCGCGCCGCGGGCCCCGCCTCCGGGTCCGCCCTCCTCGAACCCGCGCCCCCATTGGTGGCGTCCGGCGGCGCGGCCGCTGTTATTTTTCGAATATATAAGGAGTGGAGGTGGCAGCTGCAAGCAGAGGCTTCCCGGACTGGTGTCGGAGTCCCGCGTCCCTCACCCCTCCCCACCCTCCCCGCATCCCTCTCCTCCCTGACTCCCGGCCCTACTGCGCTTCCTCCCTCCTTCCCTTCCCCCAACCCCGGACCCGCTCCCTGCCCCCTCCACTTCAACCCCGGCTCCCTAGCCGGCGCCCCGGCGCGATGGAGGTGCCGCCAGCATGCTCGACCCTCAGTCCGGCCCGCGTGCACGAGGGCGCCCCGCGCCCGGGCCACCTCCCGGGCCTGCGGCTGGGTTCTCCGGAGCGCGCGGTCGCTTCCTCGCCGGTCACCACCCTCACCAAGACCATGCACGACCTGGCCGGGCTCGGCAGGTAGGACGTCCCCAAAGAGGCTGGACGAGGGGTGGGTGGGCGACGGACCCAGACCGCAGTCCGCGGGGGTGGCACAGGGCGAGGCCCTGCCTCTGCTTCGGGGGCCCCGGGACCGGGGCCGACAGCCCCCCTCGAGTGATCTTTTCTGGGTCTGCGTCACCTCAGCCCATCCTAGACCCCCGTGCCTCCACCACGCTGCCTCCTGAAAGTCGGCCCAGGTCTCCTCCATTTTCCCCCAGGCGGGGCATATCGAGCCGGGAGGGGGGAGTGGAGGCTGGTAGTAGGGGTTCTCACAAGCCCATCACCCTGCACCCTTCCCCCCATGCTTCTGCCCCCAGGGTCAGGTGAGTGACCCTGGAGCAGCTCCCTAAGTGAGCCGGCTGCCTCCTACAGCAGCATTAGAGACCCAGGCCTGGGCCGTTTTCTGCAAGATGGCCCTGGATGGGGATGGGGTGGGGGCAGAGGGGAGGAAGCGCTCCCTGGGCTACCCCACTGACCCCCTAGCCCAGGCCCCTTGCTCCCGCCCAGTGACAACTCCCGAGCCACTTGGGAGGGCCTTTCCTAAGCCAAGCATGGTGGGGAATGAGCCTGCCTGGGCTTGAGGAGCAGGTGGGGGACCTGGAGCGGCAGGGGGAGGAGGGGGGACTGGCCAGCCTGAAGCCCGAATTCACCTTCTTGCTCTCCTGGGCCCCTCCTCCCTGCCCAGTGAGACCCCAAGGAGCCCTGCAGGGAGCCTGCTCTTACGCAGCAGCCGCCTGGCACGCCTGTCCATGTCCCGCCGGACGTCAGAGTGCTCTTCCGACTCTTCGGAATCTTCTGACGCAGGTGAGACCCACAGGTGCCCCCCGGGAGGTCTGAGTTTTGGGGTGGGGTTCATGCTCTCCCTCCCGAATCAGATTAACATTCTTCCCACTACCTGGAGTGCCCTAGAAGGCTTCCCGCCTGGCCCTGGGCAAAGGCACTGGGAGGAAGACACGCCTTTGGTGGACCCACCCCACCCAGCCCAGACCGGCGGTGGAGTGGGTGGGAGGGTGGGGCCCTCCGAGGCAAACAGAGCTCACCTATGTGAAACCAGGCGCCAGCCCCACCTGCGAGCCGCCAGAGGCTGGAGTTTGTTGGTCCTCCGAGTGTTCTGAGCCTGTAGCTTTTCCCTTAGAAAGCCATAATCTCTTCTAGAACAAGTTATTTTAAGCCCGATGGAGACAAAATGCTTAGTAAGCCCTGTGGTTTACACACATATGGAACAGAGGAGTTTCCATAGTAACAGGGAGGGGAGTCCTGTCCCTTTTGGGGAACAGGGTGTGTGTCATCCAGGCGGCAAGTAGAAATGGGATTTCTTCCCCTCCCTGAGACCTGGTGGGGGAAAGGTATAGGACATGGGACAGCTTTCACGCTCAGGCCCTCCATGCTTGCAGGTCTCTGCATGGACTCACCCAGCCCTGTGGACCCCCAGGTGGCAGAGCAGAAGTGAGTAGATGCTGGTGGAGCCCTGCACTGGCGGGGGTGGGGTGGGGAGGGCCAGTACTGGCCCACTACACTCACTGGAAAGGCCTGGGAAAGTGGATACCCTCCTTGAGCTGCCCATACAGGGGTCTTGCTGACCTTCCTCTTGGCCTCAGGACCAAGGCCGGTAGGGACCCGTTTCCCCGCCCGGGAGCAGTAGCTGCTGGACCCCAGATAGCCCCTGGTCTGTGCAAACAAAGCCGGATGTGTGTGCCGTTTGCCTTTTCTGCCTCCACACTTGATTTTAAGCTATGAAATATGTTCCAGTTAATTCAAAACTGCCATTCGCCCCAATGCCATACAAATGGCAGCTGCTTACAGACTGGGTCTAGCCCTAGGCTTCAGACACTTGGCCCACCGGCCAGCCCCTTTGTGTGCGAGGGAATGGACAGAGAGCTGGTGGTCCCTGCTCAGGCCACATGCCTCCCGTAGTGTGTGTTGGGGCGGGGGGCAGGAGTAATGCCTTCCATGACACAGCTGTTCCCGTCCAGCTGTGAGGACCCAAGCAGGTGGAGCAGCTGCCAGTCGTTAGTAGGGGCAGCTGAGCATCCCTCGCCCGGGCTGGGGACTCTTGACTGTGGGTTTAGGGCAGTGACGGCTGTGACTGTCTTTCCTCTCTGTTGCCTTTGATCAGACTGGGCTGGGTTGAAGCGTTTGTACACAAACAGGAAATGGAGAGAGAGTTGGGGGTGGCTGAGGTGGAACTGTCCTTGCCTCACCGTCCCCCCCACCCCCCACCCCTGAGCCCTGGCCCAGGTGCAGATTGAAGACCTAGCTAATGAGCTGGATCAACCTGGATGCCCGTGGCTGGGCACAGCCCTTCCTCTGGTGGGGGTGGGGCATCACTTGGGGCCCGCATGCCCCCTCCACCCTGCCCTGCACCTGCTGTGGCGGTTACACAGAATTTCTCAGAAAGAGGCTGTGTGTGTGTGTGCACAAAAGCTTGGCATGGCAGGTGGTCTCTGGTCACATTGCTAGGGGTGGGGCTCATATCCAGAAGCCTTCGCCCTGGCCTCAGAAGGAACATCTGCTGGAATTCCTTGCCTGCTGGCCTCCTCTAAGGCAGGAGGAGGGGTTGGAGACAGAAGCTGGATCCTAGAAAATTCCATAGGAGGGAGGAGAGGATGTGACCCCACACAGAGGTCACGGGGGAGTCCACTGGCCACGGGGGAGGGGGCGTCAGGCCAGCTCCACCCCAGGCCTCACTGACATACAGGCCCTGGAGGATGCCCATTGCTGGGTGCCCACAGCCTGTTGTCATGGGATGGATGGATGCCTTGCCTGGTGGCCATATGGCCCCCACTGAGGTGATTTGCATACAGGTGGAAGGCCTGCGTGCAGGCTGGCGAGACTGTTGCCTTGGTGACGCCTCAACGACCCTTCGACCTGCCCCAGCTGTCTCCTACACGGCCATTCTCTGGGCCCTTGTCTATTCAGAGCAGCCTTTCAAACCCCAGACTGCCTCTGAGCTGCCCCCTCTGCAGTACCTGGGCCCCACTGGCCTCAAGCGCTCCCCTCTCCCCGCCTCCCCTCCCTCTGGCTGGCATTACCCCTGGACTCTGTGACTGGAGGCGGGTGATGGGCTGCAGGGGCCCCTTCTCTCCCCCAGGTTTGAACAGGTCATCCAGGCAGCCAGCCGGGTCATCCGGAGGTAAGTGCCCTTGGCCTTGTGTTTCCCTGGAATGGCATAGGGCTTGAGTCCCGTCTGCTCTCCCTGTCCTGACTGGCCCATTTCCTTTGCTTGCAGCGAGCAGTTTGCCATCAGACGCTTCCAGTCCTTGCCCGTGAGTGTCCTCAGGGGCTCAGGGGAAGCCCAAGGCCCTCCAGGCAGTCCCAGGGCCACTTCCCACGGAGGAGATGAGTTGACACAGCTGGGGGGTCCTTGGGCTGGCGGGGTGGGGCTCTTTGAGGCGCTGGGGAGATGGTTGGAAGAGGGCTTGGAGAAAGTGGGTACAGCTTTCAGCCCTCTGCCCTTGCTGTTTCCCAGGTGAGGCTGCTGGGCCACAGCCCCGTGCTACGCAATGTCACCAACTCGCAAACGCTGCATGGCTGGAGGAAAGGCGAGGCAGGTGGCTGCTGCGCGGCCAGCAGCTTGGAGGAGGACAAAGAGAATGTGAGCTCCAAAGGCCCAACCTGGCGAGCTCCAGGGAGACTCCTTGCCGCCCGGGAGCAGGGGGCAGGTGCCGGTCCTCTGGCTTTGGTTGACATCACTTCTCTTACCCTTGCCCACAGGAAGGGGTTGTCTTCAAGATGCCGTGGAAGCCCACACATCCCAGCCCCATACGGACCCTTGCGGAATGGGCCAGCCGACGAGAAGCCTTTACCCAGAGGCCGAGTTCGGCCCCCAATCTGATGGTACTTTGAAGGCAGCCTGGTAGAGGGAGGGGGTCCCTGAGCCCCAGGCCCAGGGGAGGGGGCTGTCATGATCTCCAGCCCACAGACAGCTTGGCCCCTTGTCTCCAAGCAGCATCTCAGCCCGGAGCAGAAGATGGAAATGGAAGAGCTGAGTCCTCTGGCCCAGGCCTCCTTGACTCCCGTCCAAGGGACTGCTGAGGAAGATGATGGATTTGTGGACATCCTGGAGAGTGACTTAAAGGTAGAGCCTTGCCCTGCCAGGCCCATGTCTCCCCTTGCTGGGAGTTCCCATGGGGAAAAGATCCAAGCCCCTAGGGCAAGTCTGGCCTCATTCCAGTGTCAGAGGAGTTCAAGGTTACGGAGTCAAGTCTGATCCCTCACTGATCGGAGGAGTGGGCGGCTGGGGCTAGAATGGAGGGAGGCCGGCAGGACATGCACAGCAGCCAAAGAGCTTGTGCCTGCCGGGGAAGGCTGCTGGCCTGGGGTTGGAGGGGTTTGGCCTGTGCCCCATGGGTGCTAGCCTGGGTTTTGGGGGTTTAGCCAGTGTCCCGTGGGTGCTGGCCTGGGGTTTGGGGGTGCTTAGCCTGTGCCCCATGGGTGCTGGCCTGGGGTTGGAAGGATCTGGCCTGTGCCCCATGGGTGTCCCCAATCCTTGCTAATTTGGTCACAGGATGACAGTGCAGTGCCCCCAGGCATGGAGAGTCTCATTAGCGCCCCACTGGTCAAGATTGTGGACAAGCAAGAGGAGCAGGTGTGCCTGGGGCTGGGGGTGCTGTTCCCTCTCTAGGTGGGATTTCAGGAGCTGGGTGGGCTCAGTCGCTCTGACTGACCTGCCATCCCTGCCAGGACCTCGTCATGTTCAGCAAGTGCCAGCGGCTCTTCCGCTCTCCGTCCATGCCCTGCAGTGTCATCCGGCCCATCCTTAAGAGGATGGAGCGGCCGCAGGACAGGGACGTGCCGGTTCAGAGCAAGCGGCGTCGAAGTGGCACCCCACCTAAGGAGGAGCCGTGGGAACCCCAGCAGCCCGTGAGTGCCTCGTGGGGTTGGCTTCTCCGCACGGGATAGGAAAGGGAGTGCTGGCCCCTCACCCTGGCCACCATCTCCCTCCCCTCCCAGAAAGCCCGCGTCCTCCGCTCCAAGTCCCTGTGTCACGATGAGATTGAGAGTATCCTGGACAATGACCACCGGGGGCTCATTGGAGATTACTCCAAGGTATGATGGTGGCTTGAGCATCGTGCACCCTTAGCCCAGGAGCCACTGGCGCACCTAGTGTCTTCTTGTCCTTGAAGGTCCTAAGAAGGACCACATTTGAAGTCTGTCCAGGCACCTGTTGTAGCTCAGCTTTGGAAAACACCCACTAATGTCCAGCTGAGCCTCCCTGTGCTGCCTCCTCCTGGGCTGGGGAGAACACAGGGACTGGGGTGATGAGACAGATGGCAGGGAGTCGGCCCTTCTCTTCTTATTCTCTTACTGCTTATAAACTTGCTTCCCAGCTGTCAGACCCAGAGGGTGTCTTGCAGGTATTATGAGAACCAGAGAGTACTTGGAAGCCAAAGCAGATGTAATCTGGGTTTCTCCATCTCACCTGCTCCTCCCCTCCCTTCAGGCTTTCCTCCTGCAGACTGTGGATGGAAAACACCAAGATCTCAAGTACATCTCCCCAGAAACGGTGAGCAGGGCAGGTGCACAAGGAACTGCCGACTGGCTGTTGGCCCACGCCCAGGGTTGGGTCTGCATGTGCTAGACCAGCGGGAAGGCTGTCGGCTTGACCTGCTGGGATTGACACCCACCCCTCCCATTGCCTCCTCCAGATGGTGGCCCTGTTGATGGGAAAATTCAGCAACATCGTGGAGAAGTTTGTGATTGTAGACTGCAGGTACCCTTATGAATATGAAGGCGGGCATATCAAGGTGAGTGGGGTGCTTGGGAGGGACCCACTTGGATCAGGTCCTCTGCCCAGAGGACAACTTAGATTGCTGGGTGTGTATCGGCACGGGTGGGTGGTCCCTTCTCATGGTCAAAGACCCTGCCCAGCCAGAGGTGGGGCTCAGTCTGAGATGGGGGTCTGAGGCTGTGGCCTGAGCCTGCTCCTCTGACAGTCGGCCGTGAACTTGCCCCTGGAACGGGATGCCGAGACCTTCCTGCTGCAGAGCCCCATGGTGCCCTGTAGCCTGGACAAGAGAATCATCCTCATCTTCCACTGTGAATTCTCCTCTGAGCGAGGCCCTCGCATGTGAGTCCCAGCTTTGCTCAGCTCCCTGGGTCTGCTCCAGCCTTCCCTCGAGGCTGTGGGGGTGGCCTTGGGATGGGCCCCATCCAATGGCCTAGAGTCATTGGCACAGGTACCACCTCCCCCGTGTCCCTCTGGCTTCCTCCCTGTTGGGCCTCTCATCCCCTCTGCACCATTGCTGCCACCACCACCAGGTCGGATTCTAATTCTGGTGGCTCCAGGGACCCGGTGGTGGCCTGTAGTGATACAGACCCTTCTGGTGTTAGATGCCCCTCAGTGCCCCCTTCTGCCCATGGCACCTGGTTCCTCACTTTGTACTTTTCCTGTCTCTGTTGCCATTCAGGCGCTGCCCTGGTCCCTCTGATGCCAGTGGCTCTGCAGCCTGGCCTGGAGCGTGGGGAGTCCTTTGGCCTGCTGCCCAGCTCTCCCCCACTCCAGGGCAATGGCACGTGGCTCCCACCTGCACCTGGACGCTGGGAGAGTCCTTGGCTGCTGCCTTGTGTCCTCCCCAGGTCTCCCCATTCTGTCCACTCACGTCTGCTCCTTCCTCGCTCCTGCCCGGCTTGGGGAGATGTCTGCTACCTTCCAGTCCACAGCCCTGCTTCCCCCACATCTCCCAGCCCCATTGTAGCTGGTAGTCAGACTGACATGAACACATGCATGTGAGTGGGCACAGGACCCTGCCCTCGATGTGCCCGCTCTGAGCCCATCCGTGTCTGGTGCTGGTGTAGGTGCCGCTTCATCAGGGAGCGAGATCGTGCTGCCAACGACTACCCCAACCTCTTCTACCCTGAGATGTACATCCTAAAAGGCGGCTACAAGGAGTTTTTCCCACAACACCCGGTACCATGGTGGGGGGTGGGGGGGCGGCCGCAGCGGGAAAGGGCTCAGCCGGGGGAAAGAGAGCGAGACACATCCCCCCCAAGTTGACGGAGACTGTCCCTACCATGCCCACTTTGTTCTAGAACTTCTGTGAGCCCCAGGACTACCGACCCATGCACCACGAGGCCTTCAAGGATGAGCTGAGGGCCTTCCGCCTCAAGACGCGCAGCTGGGCCGGGGAACGCAGCCGTCGGGAGCTATGTAGCCGGTTGCAGGAGCAGTGAACCCTTCGCCCACCTCGGGCCTGCCCCTTCCTTGCCTGGCAGGGCCTGGCCACTAGCTGCCCGGGACCCTGCAGGGCTGAGGGCCTACCAGAGGCCCCAGGTGCTATGGGGGGAGGTCCTGTCTGTCTGTCCTGCCCCCTCTGTCTCTCCATATGCCCTCATTATACTGGCGTTATGTCTCCTGGCACCCCCACCGCTCTCTTTGCAGAACCCAGCCTGTTGGGTCAGTTAAGTTGGGGGAGTGCCAGCTTGAAGGAAGTGTTTTGGGCCCAGCAGGAGCATATTTCCTGTCCTCTTTCTTGTTTTGGTTGAAGTGTATCTTTCTGTCCAGTAGTCCTTTTGTGTGTGCCCCAACTGAGGCTGGGTGCAGCCAGGAGCTGAGCTCCCCACCCAGTGTGCACAGGGCCTGGGCTGGCCCTGCCGTCTCCAGGAAGCGTGCGCGTGGCTGCCATCTGGCCCCTGTCTCCGTTCCTTTTCCCCATCCCTCAGTGCAGGAGTGTGTGACTTGCTTCTGTGTCAGTGTCCGCTGTGTGCTTGGTTTGCCTGTGGGACTTTGGCCCATCTCAGGACCTGTTGGCCGGCTGCTTGGGCTCCCCGTGTCCAGCTGGGGTTAGAAATACACCTGGACCCCAGCTTGTGCGGCTCCAGCAAGGGTTGTGAGCATCCTGGGTCCTGACCCACAAGCCCACCCCCACTGCCGTGAGCCTTGGGGCTCAAGTGGTCAGGACTTGCTGCTGTCCCATCACAGGTGGAAGGACAGATGGAAGGATGGATGGATGGATGGGTGAGTGGTCGTGACCGTATACCCACTGGCCAGAGGCATTTTGTGACAAGACCATATGTGTTATCTGTGTGAACAAAAATCTTGATACTTAGGGGGTGGGAATATGTGAGAAGAAATGTTATCGAAGCAGCTAAAGCAGTCCGCTCTGGACTCTGAATCTCAAAGACATGGGAAGGGCTGCACTTGGAGGCCCCGTGAGCCATCTGTAGGGCCTTGGTTCAATAAAGCACTGTGCAAGTGGAGCAGCTGGCATCGTGTCCCTCGGGGCCCTGGCCGAGACCTCAGCAGTCGGGATGAGGGTGCTGGGGGCAGCTCAGCTGACTTCCTGGAAGAGGACGGCCTCATGGTGTCTGCCGTTCCTGCCGAAGCTGTGTCTCATCTACCCCTCTTTGATTGGCTGCCCCAATGCTTCTGGAGTTGGCCTTCCTGGACCCCGCACCAGGGGAGCAGAGGGACTCCCTTCGCACAGGCTCCGTGCAGTAGAGTCCTGTGTATGCTGCAGCTGAGACTGGGCAGGGGGTGACCACGCACTGGTGGCAGCAGAGAGTGCAAAGGTCATCCAGCCCATTCTGCAGATGTGAAGGTAGAGGCCATTTCCAAAAGGCACTCTGGACTCCCAGGCCGCATTTGAGGAGCACTGGACCTGTCTCCAGCTTGTCCCAGAGGCAGGGTCTTCACTCACAGACTCAGAGGGCTAAGCCAATGGAGCGTGCTTGGTGTAGCTCTCAAGTTTGCTCCAGAAGCCTCCCTCTTCTGACAGGTGACAGCAAGAGGGCCGTGGATGTGGGTGGAAATAAGCTGGCAGCTGGGTAGGGCTCCATCGAGCCACAGTGTGCATGTCCACCCTCTCAGTTTCATGGATCAAGGCTGAGCACTCGGGGGAGGCCCAGCTGAGGCCTCGCAGCAAGGAGACATGGGCGGTCTAGCTGGCCCTGGGGGCCTACTACCTTGGTCCCGGACCAACGAGGTGGGGGGTGAGAGTGGTTGGTGCCACCCACATCAGGCCACAGGAGGAGGAAAATGCTGAGTTCCTATAGAACCCAGGCCTCATGCCAAGTGCTGGAGGTCACGCCCGGCTCTTCCCATCAAAACCCACCCTCAAGGTACACACAGATGCTTTTAGATTTTAGATACGCTAAGCCCAGTAGATTGGATTTATTTGGCAGACAACAGGAGAGGTACAGTCTTGGTTAAGCCAGGAAGCGAAATTCTAAGAGTAAGGCTGAGGGGCTGGGAAAGGGGGTGCCCTAGGGACCTCACGGGGTCCAGCTCTGGTGGAATTCCCTCTGTCCTGTGCAGAGTTCAGGCATTCCATTATCCATGGCTCTCCGCCCCCAGCTTGGGAAGCTGTAACTTTCTTCCTGAATCCTTTTAAAGGGAACCACATCCCTTTGAGACCAGGCCTGGAGGCAGTTAAACACCCCGGGCTGCCAGCCAGCTTTAAAGGTTGTTTTGCTTTGTCCCTAGGCGAGGCAGGAATGCGAGGAGTCCTGGAGCAGCCACGCTGGCTCCATGGTCAGGAGCAGCTGAGCAGGCACAGGTGCTGGGTGCTGGTCCGTGCCTGGCTGAGAGTGGGGTGGGAGGAAAGGGTTGATATCCACTTTATCCTCAGAGTGGCTCATGGGTAACAGCAGTGACAAACGTCAGGAAGGAATGTTTTCTTTTGAAATGGAAGCATCTCCAGTCCAGAGCACAGCTAAGACAGAGGGTGGCGACGGCATCTTCAGGCTCCCTCTTGCTCCCTCCCTGTCTCCCCTCTCCAGAGGCAGCCACAAGTCTGGCCTCCCACAAGTCGTGGTGCTTTGCCCTTGTGCATGAACTACAGGTGACTAAATCTACGCCTGGCAAGCACTGCAGTCCCATATGGGCACGAGTTTGTATCCTGGCTGCTCCACTTCCCATCCAGCTCCCTGTTTGTGGCCTGGAAAAGCAGTCAAGGATGACCCAAAGCCTCAGAACCCTGCACCCGCGTAGGAGACCTGGAAGAGCTCCCGGCTCCTGACTCCGGGTAGGCTCAGCTCTGGCCCAGCCATTTTGGGGAGTAAACCAGTGGATGGAAGATTTTTTTTTCTGTCTCTTTCGCTCTAAATCTGCCTGTCTGATAAAAATAAATCTTACATTTTAACTTAAACACATTATTGGAGAGGCAGAGGTGGAAAGGAGGACCTTCCGTCCACGGTTCAGTCCCCGGTGCCTGTGAGATCAAGGCTGCGGAACAGCACAGATCTCATGTGGGCGGCAGGAGCTCAGCCCTATGAGCCATCGCTGCTGCCTCCCATGCTGGCATTATCACTGACTGCTTTATTCCCCAGATGCCCACCGTGGCCGCTGGCAGGAAGCTAGCTATTCACTTTAGTTGCCACCTGAGGCCTCCCAGAGTCTACAACAGGAAGTTGGAATGAATATTTTTTAAAGATTGAAAGAGAGGGAGAGATGGAAAGAAGCAACTGCTCGCTTGCCAAATGACCACAGTAGCCAGGGCTAGGCTAGGCCAAGGCCAGAGGCCTGATGCTCCAGTCGGGTCTCCCATGTGAGTAACCTTCCTCCCCTGCTGTTGCCAGGCGCATGAGCAAAGAACTGTGTCAGGCAGAGCAGCGGGAACACGAAGCAGTAGCACCCATACAAGATGTGACACTGCAGGTGGAGGTCCCAGGAAGCTGGCAACTGGAGCTGGGAGTGCGACTGCAATCCCGGCACTGAGATGTGGGTGGCATGCCTCTCCCTCCGTGTCTCATCTACAATGCCCAACACCTGCCCCAAGGTATAATTTCCATGCAGTAAAAGCCTTTGGGGTGTGCGGCTCTGGGAGTTGACAAATGTGTGCAGTTAAGGAACAGCCCACCCAGAGGCCCAGTCACCTTCCTGGGACAGACTCTTTGGGACTGTTCACAGATTGAGCCAGGCAGCCACCCGGAGAGGACAGCTGGGGCAGGGTGTCTCCAAGGCCCTACACTGTAAGTGCCATTTCTCCACATTTTCACCACAAGCAATACATTCCACTTCCCTTCTTGATCCGACTGCTGTCCACAGCCAAGTGGCGAGCTCCCGCACTGTCCCATGGCAGCAACAGCACCTTCCACCCTGCCTCCCTTCTGACTCTCCCATGTTGAAGAACGAGGCAATATTAGTCTTTGTCCTGTTTTTTGTTTGTTTGTGTTTGTTTTTCCCTCAAACCAGATTCTTCTAAAAAAAAAATCCAAGTGACTCTTGGGAGCTCACTGGCTTGGGCCTTCCCATTGGCCACCGTCTTCCACTCTCTAGTGAACTGACTGTGGCTAGAGGACTTTGCCGCTGAACACATGGGTCCCCCACTCTCCCTGCACAGGTTGGGGTGCAGAGTGCAGCTCACATGAGGTCTGCGACCCTCTGGACCCTGGAAGCAGTGAGGATTGGTCCCTGAGGTTGCTGCTGGCATAAAAGCTTCCAAGCATGCAGGGCATGCGCCAGTCCCCCATTGTAAAGGGGAGACGCGTTCCTACCCTCCCCACAGCGGAGGAATCTGCCCTGCTGCCAAGGCACTGGGGCGGGTGGCCCTTGCCCACACTGCCAGGCTCTGAGTCAGCGGGAGGGGAAGGGGCCTCACGTGGCTGGGCGGAGGCGGCCTCGTGGGGCCTGCTGGATCGCAGCCCTCCAGGAAGCGCGGCTGTTTGAAAGGACAAATCACGTATGGCCTTGTCCTCCTGGGGCCCAGCCAAGACCATTTCCCCAAAGGGAGGGGGTTGGGCTGGGGCACGCCGGGGCAGGCTGTCAGTGGAGCCTGCCTGGCGTGGGAAGGGGGCACCCAGGGTTGTGGGGGTGCAGAAGTGGGAAAGGCTGATGACCTCTCCCTGGGGGAGGACCATGAGCAGCCTCCTGACTTTGTTCCAGCAACTTCTGTAAAGCGATGTCACCTCTCGGGACTTCAGCTTCCTCACCGTGAAATGGGAGTAATGACGCCCTGCCTCAAAGGGTTGGGGTTGGGGGAAGCACTCAGGGCAGGAGGCTGCCGGGGCCAGAGGCCAGGGAGGTGGAAAAAGAGCAGCCTGAGGGGCAGATGGAGGCTTCCTCCCCTGACGAGGAGCAGCACCAGGAGGCCGGCTTTAGAGCACTGAGGCTGGCCAGCTGCACCAGGTCTGTGATGGGGCAGGGAAGAGGTAAAGACAAAACTGCCTGACTTTGCTCTGGGGCAGCTCCTTGAGCCCAACCTGCTGATGCTCAAAAATAGATTCCATCTCTTCCTCCTCAGGTCCTGCTTTGGTCCGGAAGAAGTGGCTGGACATTGCTGCCGGGGTCATTGTTGCAAGAATCCACAGCAGGAGGAGAGGTGGCTTCACCTGTCTGGTGTCTCAGACCGCCCAAAGCTAGTGGGGCTCATCAGGGGAGGGAGCTCCCCGTCTCAGGGGGTGGGCACCGGGGCCACAGGCTGGATTGGAGATGCAGGAGAGCTAGGGCAACTGCCCACAGTCAGCAAGGATGGGGGCAGGACAGGGAGAGGCCCATCAAGCCAGGTGCCCTGTCTCCTTGTGTGTCTCAGGATGCCTCACAGAGGCTCATCCTGCCAGCTGAGACCGGGTATAGGCAGGGCTCAGAAACCCAGCTTGGGCCCCCAGCAGCCAGAGCCCTTGGCCAGCTCTGTGCTGTAATCGGCAGCAAACACAAACCCTCTGCCAGCAACAGATACTGAGCAGGGGACAGGAAATGAGCCAATATTGAAGGTCCTCCTGCTCCTGTACCCGCCCTCCCTGCTGCTAACGTGCCTGTGGTCTACCTTTGGTCACAATGCCTACGGGCTGTGGCCAGGACTGCCAGCTGGATCACATGCCCTGCTTTCCCAAGTGTCTCAGCTCAAGAGTCCTTCCTCTCTTGGCATTGCCTGGGTCGTGGAGGCTGGGAGACTTCCTCCCAGAGCACAGGCCTCCACCCAGGGCAGAGGACACCACCTGGGCACAAAGGCCTCTCCTGCAGCTGGTCTGAGCATGTCTCCAAGGGTCAGGAAGTGGGGGAGGGAGCAGCCGGGGTGTGTGTGTGTGTGTGTTGGGGCGGGTGACCAAAGCTGAAGCAGTTCAGTGGGGTGGCAGGGGAGGTAGTGCGGCTAGGCAGAGGCAGGCCTTGGGGGCTCCAAACATCACTAGGCCAAGACCCTAAGTTGGGAGTCTTTTGTGTTTTAAGATTTTATTTGAAATCAGATTTAATAGAGAGGAAAGGAGAGACAGAGAGAAAGAGCTTTTATCCAGCGGCTCACTCCCCATATGACTGCAACCGCCAAAGCTGCTTCCAGATCTCCCGCGCGGGTGCAGGGTCCCAAGACATTGGGCTGTCCCCCGCTGCTTCCTGGGCCACAAGCCGGGAGCTGGATGGGAAGCGGAGCAGTTGACCCATCCTGCTGGCCTTGGCACGAACCCCTTCATCACACCTTTGTAGCCCCTCCACACCCCAAGCCAAGCAAGGGGTGGAGATGGGAGTGTGAAAGGAACCCAGGCTCAGCTCTAACAAGCGGCTCAGGCCAGTGAAGTGGGGCTCAACACAGCTGAAATCCTGACGGGGACAGAGTCAGGATCCTTCTATGCCAATCTGAGCCCAAGTGTAACCCCGCTGCTGGAACCCGCGCAGCACACAAGTGCCTATGCCAGCTGAGTGCTCTCGGCTCAGCTTGTCCACACGCAAGGGCCGGGAGCCAGCATTCTAAGAGCCCTGGGGCTCTGGGGTATAGCGGTGTCAGTGCTCCGTCCCGCACGCGCGGCCCCTAGCGGGTGCAGGGCTCCCGGGCTCCAGGCTCGCCGCTCCCGGGGCTTCATCACCGCGCCTGAGGCGCAGGAACTGGGAGCCAGGCGACCGCGCGCACCGGGCCAAGGGCGCACCCACCCGGTCCGGCGTCCACGGCCTGCGCGCTGCCGCCACTGCGTTCTTTCCGCCGAGGGCAGCGGCCCGGGCCGGCCTGCCTGGAGTAAGAAACTACCATCCCCGAAGTGCCTTGCGACACAGGGTGAGTGAGGCCGTGACGTCAGGAGGCTTCGCCACGACCTGGGAGGCCTGGGGGACGCGCGGCGAGGACTGATGACGCGTCGGGCGTCCGGCCGCGGCTGGGCGAGGAGGTCGCCGGGAGTCAGCGCGTGGACGTATTGTCCCTGAGCCGCTTCGCGAACCTTCCTCTTGAGCCCGTGGAGACCGTGTGTTTAGCCTCTTGTGCGCCCACTGTGTGTCCGTCGCCACGGGCCAGCCGGACGCCCCGTTTGTCTGCGTTTTGAAACAATTTCCAGCACATCCCTTCCGTGGAGTTTGAGTGAGTTGCTGATGGGATCCCGGTTCCGGGAGCAGGTGGCGCTTCGGGCCCGCTTCCCCGCGCCTTCTTTCCCTCTCACGACATGGATACTGTTGCAGAACCTCGGGCTAGTCATCTTGTAGTTTGAGCTTCGCCCATGTCGTCCCCCACTGCCGTGGTTCAGGGGTCCCGGGGGGGGGGGATGGTCCCTGCTGGGCCCCTCTCGCCCCATGCACCCCCTCCCGCCCCATGCACCCCCTCCCGCCCCATGCACCCCCTCCCGCCCCATGCACCCCCTCCCGCCCCATGCACCCCCTCCCGCCCCATGCACCCCTCTCCGTTTCCTCCAGAGCCATGGTGCACGCCTTCCTCATCCACACCGTGCGGGCCTCGGACGCCGGGCTTTGCCGAGTGCTCTACTCCCGCGTCTTCGGGGCTGAGGACTCAGCCGAGGACTGGCGGCCGCGTGCTGCAGGGGCGGACAGGCTCCTCCGCAAGGAGCAGATGTTGGCCGTGGCCAGGTAACGAGCCTTGGCTGTGCGAGGGGTGTGATCTGGCTGTGATCTGGCACGACATCATAGTGTCTGTGGCACCTGGAGGTTCATGCTAGGCAGACCAGTCTGTTAACCCATGGGATGCTCAGAGATGCTTTTCAGATAGGTGCTGTGCCTAGTGGCACAGATTAAACTGAGGTACAGGGGGGCTTAGGAACCCTGCCCTGCAAAAGGTTACACAGCCACACGGAGCTCTGAGTGTAGGCAGGCCAACATGCCGCGCCTGAGACCTATCAGGACCTTTAGTGTGCCTGCAGGCTTTAGGAGGGTCCCACAAAGAGAGAACGCACTGGTACTTCCAGCCTGTGGTAGCCAGCCCTGGACTGGCCCAGCCCCGACCACAGGGATCAAGCAGGTGCCAGAGACTTCTGCCTCCCGCTGCCTTCTGCGGTGAGCGCTGTGCCAGCCCCTGCCATGCCATGTCCTTGGTGAGTGCATGGCTCAGATGGAAGGTGGTTTGGTCAGTGGCACATTTTCCCGCCCGTCCTGGGCTGGGGGGAGGGTAGAGAGGCTCGGCAGTGCTGTTGATTCTCCTTGCTGCTCTTGTCCAGGCGAGGTCAGACCCTGCCTTGTCTGGGCCACGGGGCATGGTCTGGCTCTGGGCCCTGTCTCCTCTCCTGAGACTGAGGGTCTAGGTAGCACCCTACTCCAGGGGTGGCAGCAGTCGGTATTATAGGAGCCTTCCCAGGCTTGTCCCCTGCAGGCTGACCCACCCACTCTCCCCAGGCAGGTGGACACCATGTGCCAACTGCAGCAGCAGGCATCTGGCCGGCCCACCGCGGACCTTCAGGCCCAAGTCTCCGAGGAGCCAGTGTTCCTGCCCGAGGCCCCATTTGGAGCCTTCCGCCTGGCGGCAGGGGACCCTTTCCTGGAGCGGCGGACAGTGTTGTGGTTGGGTGTGCTGTCTTTAGGGTTCACCCTGGTGCTGGACGCCCATGACAACCTGCTGCTGGCTGAGAGCACGCTCCGGCTGCTGGCCCGCCTCCTCCTCGACCACCTGAAGCTGCTGACCACAGGCACCAACCTCCTGCTGCGGGCTGACCGCATCGAGGGCCTCCTCTCACGCTTCCTGCCCCATGGGCAGCTGCTCTTCCTCAACGACCAGTTCATCCAGGTCCTGGAGAAGGAGTTCAGTGCCTCTTGGCCCCGCTGACTGCTCGCCAGGATGGGGCTTCCTGCGCAGCCAGGGGATGCCAGCGTCTGTCTCCTGTCCAGCCACTCCCAGACTGACTACAGGGGAGCCAGACAGAGGGCGGAGGGGGCACAGGGCCTGTCCTTGGGTGGGTGGGGTCAGAGCACCCTGTTGTGTGTGACTTGTTCTAGTGTCTGTGTTATTGTGTTGGCCACATCCCTCCTTCACAGCCCCCTCAGCCCGCAGTGATCACAGCATGACACAGGTCTCAGAGTTCCTCTCTGCCTCAGGCCCTGACCCTGCTGGGCACTCACACAGGTTGTGGTCAGCCAGAACCCCGTGTATCTTCTGCCGGCCGCTGTTCAGAAATGTGCCTGCTGTCCAGCGGAGTGCCTGTGCAGCCCCTGCCCCTGGAGCCAGTCAGAACTCATGCACCGTGAACTCCCTCTGTGGGGCCAGAGGGGCCAGCTGGGGACCGTACAGGTCTGTGCAACACTCTTCACCTTGGATTAAAGGCAGGGGCTTGCAACGGCAGCCTGTCTCTGGGTTGTGGACAAATGCAGGCTGCTTGGGTGGCCCCAGCGGGGTGCCTGCAGTGTTGTGGGCCAAGGTTCCCCTCTGAGGTTCTTCCAAGGCCTCTGTCTCCTGTCCCCCACCTCTCCTGCCCCCTCACATGCCTCCTTCGTGGGATGTGTCACGCTGAGAAGCGGAGACAGACAAAGCTTAGAGGAGAGTGGGTTGTGTGGGAGGTGATCCCAGGAAGCAGGGAGGAGGACCGTGGGAGGGGCTGCTGTGCGGTGGTCCCCTTCGGGACAGCCTCGCCTGGGGGCCCCCCGATTGTGGGTGTTGTGGGTGTTGTGGGTCTCGCTGCTCCTTCTGTCAGTGGAGGTGGGTTGATCCCAGGTGCGTGGACTCCCTGGCTCTTTCCAGCAGTGGGAGCTGGACCTGCCTGACCAGCCTAAGCCCCAAAGGGTCATGGGCAGGGTACTGAAGACTGTCTGTGGATCTTTGGAGTGATGGCTTCCAATTTTGTGGCTGGGAATTTTCACTTGACTTCCATGGGCTTACTGTTGCCCAGTGAGGTGGGGCTTTCTTGGCTCTGCTCTTCACCTGCACTTGGCATTCAGGTTGGGCTCACCCACACCCCCCAGGGAGGCAGGGCCGGTGATTGGACCTCGTGGCCTGCAGTGAGAGCCGCCAACCTTGCTGTTCCACTGTGGGGTGGGACACCACCTCTGCTTCAAGCTGCCCTAAGTCACCCTCTGACCTGGACCTCTGGTACATGTGGCCAAGCTACCAAGTATCCCACAGGCCCCAGGAGGAACCCCTGCTCAGCTGGACCTCTTAGTGCTCACTCAGGCCCAGTGTGGAAGGTTTAGCTTGCTGAACCTTAGCAAGGGGTGGAGCCCCTATTTCCTGGAAGTGGGGGCATCAGGCGTACTTGGTGGCCTTGGTTCACAGCAGGTGGAAGAACCCTACAGCGAGTGGCTGAGCCTGCAACCATCGCCGGGCCACTGCAGCTCAGCTGCCTCTGCTGAGCGGCTGCCCAGTGCCAGCATTGCTTTTGCTTTTTGCTTTAGAGATTTGTCTTTATGTGAAAGGCAGATTGTACAGAGAGCGGTGAGACAGACAGATCTTCATCTGCTGGTCACTCCCCAAATAGCAGGAATGGCCAGAGCTGAGCTGATCTGAAGCCAGGAACCAGGAGCTTCTTCTGGATCTACCATGTGGGTGCAGGATCCCAAGGCTTTGGGCCATCTTCCACTGCTTTTCCAGGCCGCAAGCAGGGAGCTAGATGGGAAGTGGAGCAAATAGGCCGGGACATGAATCAGCACCCGTATGGGATGCTGGCACCACAGATAGAGACTTAGCCTCCTGTGCCATGGTGCTGGTTCCTGTCCCAGCATTCCTTGAACCTGTCCCCCTTCTGCACTCTCCCACTTTTGTCCCAGCTCTTCTGACTAGGTTCCGCCATGACTGTCATTCTGTTGGGTCTGCCTCAGCCCTGACTGCGGAGCTGTGCCCAGGGTCTAGGGGAGACCATGGTAGACCAGTTGTGGCACAGGTCTGCTGCTCCAGCACTGTGGGTTCAGAGTGCTGTCAGCATCTGGGTTGGTATAGATGCCATGGCACCTCCCGCTGCTTCACTTCCCATCTAGTACCCTGCTAAAGGTCTGGGAAGGCAGCAGAAGGTGGCCTAAGGATTTGGGTCCCTGCACCCACATGACAGAACTGGAAGAAACTGGCTGCTAGCTTCAAATCAGTCCAGTTGCAACCACCATGGCCGCTTCCGGAGTGAATTAGTAGATAGATCTCTGTCTCTCCCTGTTTGCAACTCTGCTTTTGAAATAAAATCAATCTTTTTTTTTTTTTTTTAAAAAACACATTATCATTTATATTAGCACTCCCTCTGCCCCTGAAATGCAAGGCTTAGTTATAATTTAACTAAATAGGTACAAGATCTGTATCAGGAAAACTATGAAACTGATGACAGAAATCAAAGAAGAAATAGTGACACCCCATGGTCATGGACAGGAAGACTCAAATGCTAAGAATCCAGTTATTACCAACATAACTTACAGATTCAAGGAAATTGTAATCAAAATCCCAAGAAGTAATGTTGTGGATATCAACAAACCATTTCTGAAAGTTGACAGACAAAAGATAGAGGAATAGCCAGCTTAATACAGAAGGAGAACAAAGCTGCAGGACTGACGTGAAGGCCTCCCGTGTGTGCACAGTTGGCCTAGCAGTTATGTCACAGGATGCCAGTGGTTTCAGTGGTAGCGACTCAAGCAGCTGGATTCCTGTCATTTCTGTGGGGGACCTGGATTGAGTGCCCAGCTGGGACATTTGGGGCGAGAGTAGAAGGGAGTCGTCAGTGTGTGCGTACACGTGTCTGCCTGCCTCTCAGATAATTTTTTTTTATTACAAAATCAGATATGCAGAGAGGAGGAGAGACACAGAGGAAGATCATCCGTCCAATGATTCACTCCCCAAGTGAGCACAACGGTGCTGTGCCGATCCGAAGCCAGGATCCAGGAACTTCTGGGTCTCCCACACGCGGGTGCAGGGTCCCAAAGCTTTGGGCCATCCTCAACCGCTTTCCCAGGCCACAAGCAGGGAGCTGGATGGGAAGTGGAGCTGCCGGGATTAGAACCAGCGCCCACATGAGATCCTGGCGTGTTCAAGGCGAGGACTTTAGCCACTAGGCCACGCCTCCAGACCCCTCAAATAATTTTTAAAAACGTGAAGTCTTCTATAAAGATGAATTAGTCAAGATAGTGTGGTGGAGTGGGAGCGTTGGAGAAAGTGGAATCCCAGATTGCCGAGTTGCGATGCCTGCGTCCTGTGTAGGAAGCCGTGGGTTCGAGTTCCAGTGCTGGTTTCCTGGTGATGTGTGCTCTGGAAGGTAGCGATGGTAACAAGTGGCTGGGTTCCTGCTACTGCCGTGGGAGACCTGGCTGGAGCCCCGGCTCCTGTCCATAGCCCAGGCCAGCCCCACAGTTGTGGCCAAGTGGGAATTGAGCCAGAAATTGGGAGCTCCGTCAGCTTTTTTCTCTTCCTCTTAAATTATTTTGAAAGAAAGAAACCTAATTGGATGAGTTTATTTTTAATTTACATATTTGAAAGGCAAAGTGAGGGAGGGAGGGAGAGACAGAGTCTTCCGCCCACTGGTTCCTTCTGCAAACGGCTGCAGTGCCTGGGGCTGGGCCAGGAGCTCTCCCTGGGCCTCTCACATGGGTCAGAAGTCCAAGTGTTTGCATCAGGTTCTACTGCCTTCCCAGGAGCTTCAGCAGGAACTTGGATTAGCAATGAAACAGCCAGGATTCAAGTGGGATGTCTGTTGCAGGTGGTGGCTTAACCTGACGTGCCACACACTAGCTGTTAATGGAGTTTTCGGAAGGAAGGAAGGAAGTGGCATACAAGCAAGGGAAGGAAGGTGAACGGTACTGGGCGAAGAACAGGTGAATAGATCAGTGGAACGGAACAGAAGAAAGGGAAATAGGTACAGTGGAGAAAATATAAGTCTTTACAAAGTTATTTATTTTTAGTGGAAAGTCATATTTACACAGAGGAGAGATCCCCATCTACTGGTTACTATCCAAATGGCTGAGCTGATCTGGAGCCAGGAGCTTCTGGGTCTTCTTCATGGGCGCATGGTCCCAAGGCTTCGGATCAGTGCAGCTCCAGCTATTGCAACCACCTGGAGAGTGAATCAGCAGATGGAGGATCTTCCTCTCTGTCTTTCCTCCTCTCTGTATATCTGACTTTCCAATAAAAATAAATGAATCTTCTAAAAAATTTTTAAAAAGAAAACTCAATGGACAGAAGACCAAACCAGATACTTTATCAAAGAAGATACCCAGTCAGCAAGCAGGCACATGGAAAGATCTTCACATCAAATATCGGCAGAAGGGTGTGAGCTAACCCTAACCCTCCACACCCATTGGGATGGCCAAAACACTAACTACCAGGTGCTGGCCAGGGTGGGGGCAGCGGGAGCTCGCCTTCATTCCCGATGGGAGTGCAGAATGCTGTGGGCACTGTGGAAGGCAGCTGCCCATTTCCGACAGAACTGAACACACCCTTGCCCTGTTAGCCACAAGATGTTCTTGGTATGTCCCCACAAGAGCTGCAGACTTACGGCTAAAAACCTGCACACGAAGGCTCCCAGCGGCTCTGGCCAAACTTGGCTCTCAATAGGGAAATGCATAAGGAATTGTGCATTGTTCAATGAACCAGTTTTCGGCAATTTTTAGACATTATCCTTGGGGGTCCAGTGTGGTGGTATAGCAAACTAACCCTCCTGCGGCATGGATGCTGGTTTGTGTCCTAGCTGCTCCACTCCCTGCTGCCTGGGAAAGCAGTGGAGATGGCCCAAATACTTGGGATCCTGCTCCCACGTAGGAGATCTGGAGGAATTTCCTGGCCCAGCTCTGGCTACTGTGGCTATCTGGGGAGTGAACCAGTAGGTGGAAGATTTCTGTCTTTCCTTCTCTCTAAATCATCCTTTCAAATAAAAAATAAAAAAAAAAAAAACCAATTTGAATCCATGAAAAGACATGGAGGAAGTTTAAATCCATATTACCAAGAAGCCAATCTGAAAAGGCTACATGTTTAAAATGTGAGTGAAAAATATAGGAAATCTTACTTATTTTCACCTCTTTAGAAGAAATAAAAGATGTTTCTCATATCTTCTCCAGTTCCTGTTAGTGTCTTTGGCAAATTGATAATCGTTGCACAGTGGCTGAAAAGCATGAATACTAAAGATACAGGAATATATGCAGATGTGTGAGTGTATACAGGTGTGTATGCTGGTTCTGGAAACTGCCATATTTTGTTCCTAGCAGAATCAACTCACTGTTTAAGACTACAGATGTATTAAAAAATAACACAAAAAGTTAAAACTCGTTGAACTGAACATTAATTAACTAAAACACTGCATGCTGATTCCAGCTCTGGCATTCTGGAGGTGGGGAAATCACGTTGGGGCAGACACTGCAGAGGAGTGCCAAGGATGTGTAGGGTGGCGAAGATCCCAAGGCACACTTGCCAAGACCCATCAGGTGGATCCCAGGGTGGCCTGGTGCCAGTTATGGACTAGACGGTAGCCATGTACCAGCATAGGCCCATCAGGTTCACATGCTGGAAGTGGAAACACCTATATGTATGTAGGGGGTGCATGAAAAATTGTCTTCTGCTCAATTTTGCTATGAAACTGAAACTACTCTTTAAAAATGAAGTCTATTGTAGAGCCAGCAGTGGGGGGGTCACGGGTTAAGCTGCCACCTGCAACACTCACACCCCTTGTTTGAACACTAGTTCAGGCCTCAGCTGCTCCACTTCCCATCCAGCTCCCTGCTAATGTGCCTGGGAAGGTAGCAGGAAGTGGCCAGTGTACCTGAGCGCTTGTCATCCACCCAGCAGACCCAGCTGGAGTCCCAGGCACCTGGATCCAGCCTGACCCAGCCCTGGCTGTGGCAGCCATTTGGGGAGTGAATCAGCCAGCTGGAGTTTCTCACCTCTGTTACTGTGGCTTTCAAATAAATAAATGAATTGTTCTTAAAAATGAAGTTTATTTTTTAAAAAGCAAAATATCAGGCTACTTAAAAAAACTTGAAAAAGAAATGGAGAAACAGAAATCTTCCACCCACATTAATATTTTTTTTCTGTGTCTGGGAAAGGGAAGAGATAAAGGGAAAAGCCCCACCCAGCCTCCCACCCATCCCAGGTCCCCAGCGTGGGGCTTGCTCTGAGGGTCCTGCTCAAGCAGTTTTGATAGTTCAACAGTTCTGAATTACTGCTAATCTCGCTGCTCCAAGCGTGATCAAATCTTTTCAGAATCCACTGGCTGACATAGTCTCTTCATGGTTGGGGTTCTGAGATCATCAGTTAAGTTGGAGGGATCCCCAGAGAAACTTTGAAGTGATCCCAGACCTGATTCTTGTGTGTGCTTGCCAGTACAGTCGGTCGTCCCAATCAGCTTAGGCATTATGCTGCTGGTTGCAATTGCTGGGTCAGTTCTGTTTCCAGCCCTGTCTTCCACTGGAACCAATGGTGTTGCAGTCCAACCTGATTCTGCCCAGCACACACTTGGCCCTCACATAAACCAGTGGGAGCTGCATCCTAGTTGGGGTGACTCCCCACAACCCCCACCAGGCCTGCCCCTTCCCTGGTTCCCATGCTTGCCAGTATGTACAGCAGACTTGTTCTGTCTGTCCCACATCCCATTTAGCTCTCATACGTATCAATGGGCATTGAAGCCTAGTGCAACCCAACCTGCCGTATTATCCAGCCCACCCACATGCTAGTGGGTGCTATTCTGTCTAGCCATATCCTGGTTTTCATGCTCTCCAGTGGGAGTGGTAACCCACCAGATCAGTTGGTGTAAGAGCCTAGCTTGGCATGTGCTCCATCCTGATTTGTGCTCTTCCTTGTGAGTTGAGGTTTGTTTGGCCCTGCCTGGTCTGCCCCCTTCCAGTTGCAGCTCGGCCCACCTCACATCCTGTTTGAGGATGCACATTTGGGTGCTGCTGCCTTGACCTGCCCAGACTGTTGTCAGTTCCTTTACCCATAAGTGATGGCAGGTTCCATGATCACACCTGGCTCAGCCCATCACCACCCTAACTCGTGTGCTAGCCAGCGGGAGTTGTATTTCCACAGGGTTCGGCCCACATTTCCCCAAAGAATCTACCCCTGGATCTGGTTCTCTCACTGGTTAGTGTCCTGACCCTGCCAAGTTTGACCCATCCCCTGTTCCGCCACTCGGTCAGGTACTGGTACCTAGTCCTGCCAGATAAGCCCCCAGCCAAAGCTTTCGTGTGGACTGGTGTGTGGCAGTCAGTGATGCTCCACACTAACAGCCCATCTCGGTATTCCCATGTGGGTTGGGGAATCAGTCTGGCCCAAATAGAACGGATGGAAGCTCCCTTCCAAACCCTCAGATATCAGTCCCCAGGCTTGCAAGCAAGTTCTGTGGCCCCATCGCTAGGAATCATGCAGAATTCATTCCTCACCTACACTCACACTAGCCTCATCCCTCGATGTCTCTTGGCAGCAATTACATACCCCCAAAACCCTAGAGCTTGCCACCAGGCGGCCAGCAGGCAGGACTCAGTCACCACGTGGTGACAGTGCCCATGGGTCGAGTCCTGGGCATTGGATCTGACCTGGCTTGGGTATTCTCCACAAGTGGGTCGCCACCATTGCAGAGGGTTGCTGTCACCCGAGCCACCAAGGTCGAGCTCCTATTAGCTTGAATCTTAACAATCTTGCTATAATAGCTTATCTGTGCAAGTAATTATTTTGTTGCTGTCATGGTGGTAGCACTTGTTTTTATTTGTTTTTGGTCAAGTCTTTTCAGTTTTCTATGTGTCCAGGGACTGCCAGTGGTGTGATGTGGTAATGCAGTGTTGAAAGGAGACAGTTTGGACTTGGGAAAGCGTCTGGGTTTACAGCCACATGTAGCCACATGTATAGGGTATCAGCAAGGAGGGGGGCCAGGGCTGGGGCCAGGAGCAGACTCGGGTTTCAGAGGCTGTCCCACGAGGGCTTAAGTGTCATCGCTGTATGCGGGAGGGGCCCCAGCACCAGGCAGCCGAGACAGCTGAACAGGACGCTGAAACCTGAATAGAAGGATCGCCCCCCCAAACTCTTGCTGTGAGCACACTGGTTCCCTGCTTCTCAGGCAATTTCTTCAGGGAACTCCTGCCTTTCCACCGCCTCCTTTTCCATTTGTTTTCCTTTGTCTTTCCCTCCTGCCTTGCTCTTCTTTTGAAGATTTATTTATTGAGGCTGGCACCATGGTATAGCAGGTTATACCAGCTATATATACCTGCAGCACCAGCACCACGTATGGATACCGGTTCCAGTCTCAGTTGCTCCAGTTCAAGTCCAGCTCTCTGCTTATGGCCAGGGAAAGCAATGGAGGATGGCCAGAATCCTTGGGGCTCTGCACCCATGTGGAGACCCAGAAGAAGCTCCTGGCTTTGAACTGGCTCAACTGCATTTGTTGTGGCCATTTGGGGAGTGAACAAGGGGATACAAGATTTCTGTAACTTTGTCCTTCAAATAAAAATAACTAATTTTTAAAAGATTTTATTTTTACTGGAAAGTCAGATGCACAGAAAGGAGGAGAGATAGGAAGATTTTCCGTCTGCTGATTCATTCCCCAAGTGGCTGCCACAGCCGGAGCTGCACCAATCTGAAGCCCAGAACCCAGAGCTCTTCTGGGTCTCCCAGGTGAGTGCAGGGTCCCAAGGTTTTTGACCATCCTTGACTGCTTTCCCAGGGCACAAGCATGGTGCTGGATGGGAAGTGGAGCAGCTGGGATACGAACTGGCACCCACATGGGATCCTGGCACGTTCAAGGCAAGGATTTTAGCCACTAGACTACCGTGCCAGGCCCAAAATAACTAATAAATCATACATATATATATATACATACATATATATATATATTTTAAAGCAGAATGATGGAGATAGGGAGGGACATGAAAAAAGAGATTTTCCCAGAGCACCCCTGCCTTCTGGAGCTGAAGCAACTTCCTGCACAGATGGGGTGTGGGGAATGGCCTGGTTGTGAGCAACCAACTGTGTGTGGGGACCAGCCCGGGTGTGGGGAATGGCCTTCCTCATCTCTTTGGGGGTGTGTGGCTTTCTGTGCTTTGTCTAGAAAAAAGAGAAAACTTGACAAGAAGTCTAGTCCTCTGAACAACTGGAGAAAAGTTCTCAGACCTAAGGTTGAACTTGTCTGTGGGAGCAGCTTGGCTAGCATACCCACCCCTTCCTGATTGCACAACTGCTGTTTCCAGGAATTCTGGGGTGGGTGGGGTTTCCAACATGGCTAACCTGGAGGCCCAGTCAAGCTGCCCAGAGAGTAACTTGGCTCCCCGGTAAGGGGCCAGCAAGAGGCCACTAGCCAAGTTAGGGTCTAACCAAGCTGAGGGAGGGACCTTGGAGGTGGGAGTGGCCAAGCCACCCCCAGGAAGAGGGCCAGGGGCAAGAACCTGACTGAAGATTGACAGAGCTCTGGGCATTCGATTGGCTGGTCATGATGAAATGCAAATCTACCCAAGAGATAAAAAAGAGGAGGAAAATGTGGCTTTTGCTTAACACTAAAGCCAGGTAGCCTGTGTTGAAAGTCTCTCTCTCTCTCCTCTCTTACACACACACACACATACACACACACAGAGTGTAATATTGAAGGCCTGTCAGTGACAGGAGTTAGAGTTTTTGGGGGGGTCTGAGCAAATCCCTTGGAGGTGGGGTGCAGGAGGCAAGCAGCAGCCTAGGCTGCTGGCCTGTCCTGTGGGTGGTTCCTGTGTGTCCTGACTCACTCCCAGGAAGAGACCTGCTCCTTGCAAAGGAGTTCAGATCAAGGGGAAGTGGAAATTTCAAGGAGCCAGTTGGAAGAATTCTGGGCTCCTTTTCCATGAGGAACCTGCAGATTCCAAAGCCAGTCGAGGAAGTATTGGAGCTCAGCTTAACCCCGGGTCAGGTGGGACTCACTGGCCGTGCTCCACCTGGGAACAGAATCGTGAAGCAGACAGATCTGCTCTGGGATCAGGCAGTGTCCTCCTAGCTCTGAAGCATCAGCTGAAGTCCTGCTCATTTGAAACAGACTCTTCAGGCAGGGGTTGGTCAGGCCCTGTAGGCCTCCTGTGCCAGACCTGGGCTGCCTGTTAGGAGGCACCAGACTGGTGGGGTGCGGTGGTACAACAGCCTAGGCTGCCACTTGCACTCCTGTATCACGATTCTGAGTGATGTGCTTCTGATCCAGCTTCCTGCTGTTGCGTACCCTGGGAGGTAGCAGGTGGTGGCTAAGTCCTTGGGTTCCTGTGATCCACAGGGGAGACCCTGCAGTGTTCCTGGCTCCTGGCTTAGTCCTGGCTCAGCTCCCGTTACTGCAGGTCTTTGGGGAATGGACCAGTGAACAGAAGATTTCTTTGTCTCTTCTCCTTTCTATGTCATGTTATGTTCCAAATAAATAATTAAGCAACTAAATAAGTAACTAAATGAATAAATATTTTTGGAAAAGAAATGCTAGTCTTATAAATACAGTTCTGTATAGGAGTTGCTGAACATGAATAAAGCAGCTTAAGACATTCATCCCATAATACCCAAACTCTATATTCTGCTGGCCCATTTGCCAGAAACAATAAATATTATGGTGTCTTTTTTTCAATAGATTTATTTATTTATCTGCAAAGCAGAGTTAGAGAGAGAAATGTTCACTCGCCAAATGAGTGTAATAGCCAGGACTGGGCTAGGCTGAAACCAGGAGCCAGGAACTGTGTCTAGATTTCCCATGTGAGTGTGGGGCCCAAGCACTTGGGCCATCTGCTTTCTTCGGCCATTTGCTTTCTCAGGCCATTAGCAGAAAGTTGCATTAGAAGTAGAACTGCTGGGACTTGAACTGGTGTCCATATGGGATGCTGGTATCTTAGGCAGAGGCTTAACATGTTGCTATGCCAACAGTGCCAGCTCCAAGATACATTCTTTTATATTCCCTTGGACCCTGAGACCCAAGAGCTATTTGCCTCTTAGTGGGAAGACCCCAGAAGTGACCTAAAATGGCAGTATTGCTGGCCTATTCCACCTCAAGGATTTAAAACACTACAATGTTGAAATTGTGTGTAGTGAGTTGAGAGAGCTACAGGTAAAGGAAGCAGCAGCATGAGAGCAGCACATGTGTGGTGTTCTCGTCACTGTTGCCCGCCCTCTCCAGGGACCCTTAATGAGAGCAATTCCATTCAGACTCTGCAGTGTCTGGCACAGTAGGGTGTCAGATATCAGAAGAAAAGGCACACATTTCTACAGAAACTGAAAACTAAGTAGGGCTTCTAGCACCCCAGGGACCACTGGGCCTGCCCCAAGACCACAAATCGGCAGTCTGTGCTTGGCTGTACCCAAGGCCTGGAAACAATTCTAAAGATTCCTGGGAATGGCTGGCACTTCTTGGATTTGGGCCCGTGCGTAACAAGGCAAAAGGAAGGGAAACTGACCCCTTTGAATGGGGAAGCAGTGGCAGCAGGGTTTGGGAGATGCTGGAGATGCTCCTGCTGAGCGCCCCACTGTGGGACTGCAAATGTCGACAGAGTCGCAGCAGGGTCGAGAGCAGCCATGGGGACCTTTGAAACGAGTGCTGGACAGTTGGATACAGTGTCCTGCGGACGGTCACTCTGCTTGTAGGTAGTTGCAGCCAACTGTTTGTTGAGCTGGGAAGCAGAAAAACTAACTGTGGGACAGCCCCTAAGTGTCTGCCCCCCACACAGGTGGAGAATATTCTGGAAACAAAAAGGCATCATTGGTGGACAGGTTGTCAGAGGCCATGGGGATCAAACCTGGCTGTAGGCTCTACAGAAGCCACTCTGCAACCCCATCAGACCCTGTGACCTGCAGCAGGGCTGCCAGCGTCTCAGGATCCCCTACCAGGACTGCTTCCAAGAGGAATGGTGCAGGAAGGAGGCCTCTGCCTCACACAGGAGTGCCGGCGGCAATAGCGCGGAGTAAATGGCCAGTCCTGGCAGGAATGGCAGATTTACAGAGAGAAGGAAAGAAAGATCTGTCCACTGGTTCACTCCCCAAGTGGCTGCAATGGCTGGAGCTGAGCTGATCCAAAGCTAGGAACCAGGAGCTTCTTCTGGGTCTCCCACACAGGTGCAGGGTCCCAAGGCTTTGGGCCGTTCTCGACTGATTTCCCAGCCCACAAGCAGGGACCTAGATGAGAAGCAGGGTGGCCGGGATCCATAGGGGATCACAGTGGTTGCAAGACAAGGATTTAGCCATAAACCATCAAAACGATTTATTTATTTTCGTTGGCAACTGTGTGTTAACATGGGTCTGCTAAAGATGAACATCTCTCCTGGGATGTGTGTAGAGGAGGCAGGAAGAACAGCCCTGAGTGCAAACTGTTGGGACTGGCGCTGCGACGTAGCAAGTTAAACTGCTGCCTGTGGTGCCAGCATCCCAAATGGGCACCAGTTCAAGTCCTGGCTGCTCCTCTTCCAATCCCACTCTCAGGTGATTGGTCCCCTGTTACCCACATGGGAGACCTGGAAACAGCTCATCACTCTGGCTTCAGCCTGGCACAGCCTGGCACAGCCTGGCTGTTGCAGCCACTTGGGGAGTGAAGCATTGAAAGCAAGATCGGTCTCTCTCTTTCTCCAACTCTGCCTTTCAAATAAATAAATAGATCTTGAAAAAAGAAACAGCCGGAGAAGCCCATGTTGATGCTGGCTCCAGGTGTGCTCGTGGGGCCATCTGAAAGGAAAGAACCCCCTGATGCCAAAATGACTGAGGCGGCTCGAGGCACCAGGAGAAGTGAAGGTGGTGGCTTTGGACATTGCAGAGGCAAAAGAAGATGATGGTGCAGCCGGGGGGGAGGGTGGAGGGCAGGAGGCTCTGCGGCCCCAGGCACCTTCCCCCTCCCTTTACAAGTCAGAGCCTGGGTGCTATCAGGCAGGTGCACAGGATGCTGGCGTGGAGCGTGTGTTTGGCACCGCATTAATAGGCCACTCGAGACACCTGATCCACATGCGTGCCTGGGTTGGAGTCTTGGCTTCACTCCCAGTTCCACCTTCTGCTAACACGCACCCTGGGAGGCCGCAGGTCCCCAGGGTGCCTGCCACCCACATGGCAGACCAGGATTGCCCTGGTTCTGGCATGTGGGCATTAAGACAGTGAGCCACTGACTGGTAAATCTCTGCCTGCCTTTCAAGTATATCAAGATGGATTTAAAAATGTTTTAAAAACCTGCTAAAGGACTCAAGATTTGGTCTGCTGGGGCTGTATGAGGTAGTATTAGGCTGGGATGTCCCCGGCTTGAGGGCTAAGTTGCACATTGATGCCAGGAGATCCCAGTCAGCCGTAGATACTGGAAGAAACAATCAGATCCCACAGGTAACCTTAGCTTTACTTTGCCAGGAAACTCATGAAAAACAAAGCTCTTATCTGTGCCTTAATATGCAGCCTCAATAGGCCCGGTGGTGAGGCCTAGCAGCTAAAGTCCTTGCCTTGAACGCGCTGGGATCCCATATGGGCACCAGTTCTAATCCCGGCAGCTCCGCTTCCCATCCAGCTCCCTGCTTGTGGCCTGGGAAAGCAGTCGAGGACTGCCCAAGGCCTTGGGACCCAGCACCCTGCATCCATGTGGGAGCCCTGGAGGAGGTTCCTGGCTCCTGGCTTTGGATTGGTGCAGCACTGGCTGTTGCGGTCACTTGGGGAGTGAATCATCAGACAGAAGATCTTCCTCTCTGTCTCTCCTCTATGTACATCTGACTTTCCATCCTCTGCTGCTTTCCCAGATGCATTAGCAGGGAGCTGGCTAGGAAGTGGAGCAGCTGAGATTTGAACCAGTGCTCACATGGCATGCTGGTGTCGTAGGTGTTAGCTTTGGTAATCAAGAATGCAGGATTCAGGCCCAGCGTGATGGCCTAATGGCTCAAGTCCTCGCCTTGCATGCCCCAGGATCCCATATGGATGCCAGTTCATACCCTGGCTACTCCACTTCCCATCCAGCTCCCTGCTTGTGGTCTGGGAAAGCAGTCAAGGATGGCCCAAAGCTTTGGTACCCTGCAGCTGTGTGGGAGACCCGGAAGAGTCTCCTGGCTCCAGGCTCCTAGCTTCAGATTAGCTCAGCTCTTGCCTTTGCAGCTACTTAGAGAGTGAACCTTCAGATGGAAAATCTTTCTTTCTTTTGCTCCTTCTCTCTGTAGATTGTAGATCTGCCTTTCCAATAAAAATAAAAACAAAATTCAAAGAATGCAGGATTCAGGCGTAGAGGGCATAAGGACAAAGGTGGAAACCCCTTAGTGGTTGTTTTTCAGAGAACAAGCTGGCAACATGGCATGGGGAGAGCTGGGAGGGGCACCAGCCAATCAAGAGCTGCAAGAAACTAGAGTTGTATTTGTTTTATTTCTTTGGAAGGCAGAGCAACAGATGCAGGGACAAAAAGGAGGGAGAGAGAGAGATCATCAGCTGGTTCACTTGCCAAATGCCTTACAACAGGCAAGGTTGAGTCCAGCTGAAGCCAGGAGCCCAGAACTCGCTCTAGGCCTCACACATGCAGTCAGGGAGCCAGCACTGAGGTGTCGTCTACTGCCTCCCAGCGTGCACGTGAGCTCTAGCTGGCTGGCTCGCAGAGGGGCTGACGGGAGACGCATGGGTCTCAGGCAGAGTCTGAGCCAAATGCCAGCCCCAGAGTTAGATATTTGTTCAAACATCTGTTAGTTTTTACTGGAAAGACAGATCAGATTTTTACAGAGAAAAGGAGAGACAGAAAGATCTTCCATCTACTGGCTCCCTCCCCAAATAGCTGCAGTGACTGGAGCTGAGCTGATCTGAAGCCAGGAGCCAGGAGCCTCTTCATGATCCCACACAGGTGCAGGGTCCCAAGGCTTTGGGCTGCTCTCGACTGCTTTCCCAGGCCACAAGCAGGGAGCTGGATGGGAAGTGGAACAGCCGGGACATGAACTGGCATCCCAAGAGGTTCTGGTGCTGGCAAGGGTGAGGATTTAGCCACTGAGCCATGCTCCCACGCACCCTATGGAGGTGTTTGCTGCTTGAGCAGGAGCACCCCTCCTGCTCCCCCTCTCCTGCGCCCAGCCCCTCCACTATACTCTTGTAGAAGAGCTCTGGCAGACTCCTTTCTCAGAGAGCAGCCTGTCTTAACAGCGATGGCTTCTCACCAACTCTGTTATTTAGGATAATACATAAAGCTTTCCTCTGGGCTCCCTGTGCTTGGGTCTGCTGATGCAGTGACAGCCCAAACAGATGGAGCCTTTGTGTCCACACACAGCTCCCCTCCGCTAAGTGTGCTGTCTGCCTTGGGCTCCACAGACGCTTCTGACCAGGTTGTAGACGCTCCGGTCCTATCCCCTAGTTCTTTTTACAGATGGCCACTGGATTTTGGCAGACTTCTGCATCTACTGCTACAGTCATGTGATCTGGCTTTGCTTTCTTGTGTTTGTGTTAGATTACATGACTTGATTTTCCAGTGTTGAGCTGGCCTTGCACACCTGGGGCCACATGCCCATGGCGCACAATCCTTTTGTGTGTAGTTGAGTTTGTTTTGTCCTGTTTTGTTGAGGATGTTCTGCCTGTGTTCATGGGAGAGAGCAGTCTAGTTTCATTTTTCGTGTCATATTTTCATCAAGTTTTGATGTGGGGGTCATGTTAGTCTCAGAATGAATTAGAAAACATTTCTTCTTTCTATCTTCTGCAAGAGATTGTAGAGAATGAGTAATAATTTCTTCCTTGTAAGTTGGGGAGAATCAATAATGAGTCTCTCTGGGTCAAGTATTGTCTTTTTAACACGTTTCGTTTAAAATTTTTAGTTTAAAAAAATTTATTTTCCAAATAAATAGTCTAGAAATAAAAATGGTAAAAAAAAATTTTCACTAAAATGTTGCTCTCAGCTTTGTTCCAACCCCTCTCCACCTCCAGGGATACAAGCTTTCTAGGTTTTCCGGAGCCCATATTCCTGCTCGGCTTCCTGCTCCAGCAGGCACAGGACCCCACACTGGCTGCTTTCCGTTGCCAGGGTCGTGGGCCACCTCTGTTCACAGCACCCTGGAGGCTGCGTTCTCCTCCTGCTGTTCTCTGATCCACTTCATCTAACCTGACTGGCCATTATTATGATGGCACCACCTTTACAAAAAGGTACTAAGTAACAGAATGACCAACCAGCACCCAGACCCAACCTGAGGAGGAAACCACAGTGGGAATTTTTTCATTTATGGTTTTTTTCACAAACCTCCTCCTTCCCTCATAATTAGGGTGGGGTTTTTTTTTTTTTTTTTTTGCTTTGTATTTTTTTTTTAATTTTACTTTTCAAATTTTGTTTCTGATGATTTTTAAAATATTTGATTAGGGTGCCTAGGTCAAGGGCTAGAGGAAATTGGGTAAGACCATTGTTTTACATTCTCTTCTTTCATTACTGTTTCTGGGAGGCGGGGAGAGGAGAGACAAGGGGAGAAGCCACACCCAGCCTCCCAACCATCGCAGGGTCCCCTATGTGGGGCATGCTGTGAGGGTCCCGCTCAAGTGGTTTTGATAGTTCAACAGTTCTGTAATCGCTGCCAATCTCACCACTCCTATCATGTTGAAATCTCTTTAGAATCCACTGGCTGACATAGTCTGCCTTAGAGTCTCCATTTTGCCTGGGTATTTACTGCCAACTCTCGGCTGGGGTAGTTGATCACGTTGTTCAGTCTTCCATTGTCTGTCACGGTACCCAGGTGTCCTCTGCAGGCTCCAGTGTACTGCATATCCTCCATACGCATCTGGATATGCTGTCCAGTGCTCTGTCCGAGTCACTGAGGAGGCCCAGCTCTGACACATGCACCTCACAGTCAGACCATGGAACCTGTAATTCTCTCCATGGTTGGAGTTCTGAGTCCGGCGATTCAGTTGGGGGCATTTCCACAGACACTTCATCTGAGGTGATCTCAGACCTGGTTCTTGTGTGTGCATGTCAGTGTAGAATCCGGTCCATTCTGTGACCTGGATCTACTGATGTGCACAGTGGTGGTTGCAGTTACCGGGTCAGTTCCATCTCCAGCTCTTTCTTCTACGCAAACTAATAGGTGTTGCAGTGCAGCCCAATCCTGCCCACCGCACATTTGGCCCTTATGTAAACCAGTGGGAGTTGTAGCCTAGTTGGAGCGACCTGCAATAACCCTGACCAGGCCTGCTTCCTACCCTGGTTTCTGTGTTTGCCAGCATGTATGGCAGACTGGTCCAGTCTGTCCCACTTCTCATTCTGCTCTCATACACATCCATGGTCATTGAAGCCTAGATCACCCCAACCAGCCTCACTTTCCAGTCTACACTGGTGCAGGTGGGTGCCACTCTTTGTCAAGCCATTCCTACCCCTAGTCCTGGTTTCCAGGCTCACTAGTGTTAGCTGCAGCCTATCAGAGAGATTTTTTTTAAAAAAGCAACTATTTCTTTTTGTTAGAAAGCCAAAATTACAGAGAGAGAATAAGACAGATATTCCATGTGCTTGTTCACTCTCCAAATAGCTGCAGTGACCTTAATTGGGTCCATCCAAAAGCAGGGGCCAGGAGCAGGGCTTAAGGCTTTGGGCTGTCTTCTGCTGCTTCCCAGGCCATCAGCAGGGAGCTGGATAGAAGTGGAGCAGCCAGGACTTGGCCATAGGTGATGCCGGCTTGACAGAAGGAGGCTTAGTGTACCACACCATGACGCCAGCTCCAATTTTCTCCAAAACTCTTTGAGGGTACTTAATTCTCTTGTTTTGCATCTTTAGAAATTCTTATCAGTCCTTGGGCTATGAATTTTCTTTGGACCTGGGCTTCAGCTGGGTCACTGGGCAGGACACGTGATGTTTCCCATTGATGCTTTCTAGAGAGAGGGCTTCAGTGTTTTGCTATTGCACAACTTTCCTTTTTGCATGACTTCATGAGAATAGTATTTCTGAGATTTTGAATGTTAAAAAAAAAGTTTCCTGGAGACTTTATATTTGATATTTTTGCTTGAGTGCCCCAAAGGGGTCCAGTAAGAACCACAGAGAAAATTTCCATTCTCAAATTCACTCCCCTGATACGCACAACTGGCTGGGCTGAGAGCCAAGCCAGGAGACAGGAGCACAATGCCGGCCTCTTACATGGCTGACCCAGCGTGTAGAGAGAGCTGCTTCTTCTCAGGGCCTGCACTGGCAGGAAACAGGACTGGAAGCAGGAGCCAGGCCCCATGGTGTGGAATGTGGCCTCCTCACCACACGCTAAGCGCTCACTCCGCCGACAGCAGGAGCAATCCAAGAGAGAGCTCGGAGCACAGGGATGCTGTGACTTCTCCACGTGGCATTTCCCCGAAGTAGGTCTTCAGGCGGCTGTTTGCAGTCACCTTGTTTTCCTTGCCTTCCGGGGTTACAGCTGTGCCCGAGTTGGCTTTCCTTCTGCTGTCCTTGCTGTGTCCTCCGCACTCCTAAGCCCCGGCCCCACCCCAGCCCTTCCACTGCCGCAGATCTCAGAAAGTGCCAGGAAAGAGCCTTCACCCCTGGAAGGTGCAGCTCATTCTCACTGAGGTCAAGTACAGCTCTGCAGTGCTGACCCCGGTTTGGCTGAGCCAAGGGGAGCCCCCCCGCGGGCAGGGAAGTTCCCAGGGCTCACCTGTGGGGTTAGGACTTGTGCCTTCCAGGTGACCCGCCCTCCACAGAGTTGATGCAGTGCTCATTCAACCGCGGTCCCACCGGCAATGGCACCCCCACAGCACCCCGTCATCTCTGACTCCCAGAGGCCTCCTCCCTCCCTCCCAGGCATCACTTGCTCTCATCGTCTGCCCCATACCTTGTCTCCCGGCCCTTCTGTCAGCCTTGCTGTGTCCATGCAGTGCTCTTTCCCATGACAGCACCGAATCCAGGTGTCTGCTTAGCTCGCTGCACATCATCGCGTGCCCGACTGAGAGCCACTGACCGCGCTCTCCTGTGGGCTCTGCGTTTCCCCGATTCTTGCCCCTTTTCCCCGTTTGTACTGGATACTTCAGGACTCCCTTCCCAGTCTATCCTGGTGCTAGGCCTACCTTTCGCTGCTGTGTTAGCCCTGCCTGCTACAGAGAGGAAAAGGGACTCTACCTTGAGCAGCACAAAGCACACTGGGAAGCTGACAGAATAACACAACAGACTGTGCCCTTCTCTCTCCAGCACGCTTCCCTCTCCCAGGGAGACAGCAGCACATGCCAGTTGCCTGCTGCCAGGCTCCCTGTGTTCCCACGGGAGTGTCCTTCCCTTCAGCGTCCTGAGAGAGGGTAGGGCTGCAGCGGGGGTGAGCACAGGCCCAGGAAAGGTGAGTGTACCAGCAGCCAGACCTCCTCCCGGCTCTGATCCTCAGCAGAGGTCAGAGCCACACCCCAAGTACACTCCCCTGTGGCCTGGCCATACCAGCTGGGGGAGCCCAGGCGCTGAGTTGGCCCCATCTCAAATTAGAGAAGCAACAGTGCTGCTGTGTGAGGGCTGCTTGCCATTGACATTGATGGAAAATGAAAGGACATTAAGTAAAAGTCTTGGCAGGGCTCTGGCCCACGGGGACTGCAATGGCCTTGTGATGAAAGTCCTTCCCCGAGGGAACAGCCTTCCCTGACCCAGGGTATCAGACAGGTGCTGCCAGACTGAGTGCTCAGACCCCTGACTCCGGCAGGTGTTTGGCACTGTGGTTAAATGTTGCCTGGCACCCTCGCGGCCCATGTCGGAGTGACCAGAATAAAGTCCTGGCTCTACCTCCAACGCAGCTTCCTGCGAATGTGTGCTTGGATGTATGGAGGCCCACGCAGGGTCCCCAGCTGCTGCCCAGCCTGGCCCAGGCCTCACTGAGGTGGGTACCGGGCAGCGAGGCTGTGCATGCAAGATCCAGCTCTGCTTTTCAAATAAGATGAAAACAAATATAATTTCCGGTATCTGCGAGTAACGAGTTGGGGAATGTGATAAAGGGGCGATCCAATAAGTTTACAGACAGAAAGGAAGCAGGACATCTTAGGACTGGGACAATGTGGGGACCCAGAACCCAGAGACCTTTTAGGAGAGTCTGCAAGCCTGGGTGTGGAAGACAGCATCTTCCTTTTGCTAATTACTGATTGACATTAACATCTCCCTCCTTCATTTTTTTTTTTTTTTAATGTAGGCCAGCATGTGGTGTAGTGGGTTAAACCGCTGTCTGTATACCAGCATCCCATGTGGCCACCGATTTGTGCACTGACTTCTGTACTTCCAGTCCAGCTCCCTGCTGGCATGTCTGGGAAAGCACAGTAGATGGCCCAAGTGCTGGGGTCCTGGTGTTCAGGTGGGAAACCTGGAAGAAGCTCCTGATTCCTAGCTGTGCTCTGGCCCAGTCCTGGCTGGTGTAGCCATCTGGGGAGTTAATCACCACATGGAAGAGCAATCTCCCTTTCTCTCTGTAACACTGCCTTTCTAAGGAATAATAATAATTAATAAATACATCTTAAAAATATTTAAAAATGATCTTGAAACTGTTATAATTGTACGAGACACAGTTGACACACAGCTGCTGAAAGGGTAAATCAACAGGAAGTTGTTTTAGTTGGATAAAGTGGAGGGTCTGCATTTCCCCTCTCACAGGGGAAGCTGCTTCGTACTGCAGGTAAGTTGCTCCTTGACATTCCTGCAACGCATCCTGGAGTTCTTGGGGTCAAATCCTGGCGCCTTACTGATGGGCAGCAGGAAGGCAGCAGGTGGTGGCTCCCTGCTGCCCACCAGGAAGCTGAGCAAGTTTTGGGCTCTGGTCCCACTCTGGCACAGCTGGGCATTTGCTCAGGAATTAAAGATTAGGCTCTGGGTGTTATAATATAGGCTCTCAGACCTTCTAACCCTTAGGACTTTGTTCTCTAAACTTCAAAATTAACTCAGGAGTTCTTGTGATGTGGATGGGACAGTGTCTCGTGGGACATTCCTTCATGTCCAGAAATGAGGAAACTTCGCTTGTCCCTCCCTCCCTCCCTCCCTTCCTTCCTTCCTTCCTTCCTTCCTTCCTTCCTTCCTTCCTTCCTTCCTTCCCCCTTTGCTCTTTCTTTCCTTCTGATTTATTTTTATTGGAAAGACAGGTTTACAGAGAGAAAGAGAGACACAGAGAGCAATTCCATCCATTGCTTCACTCCCCAAACAGCCGTAATAGTTGGAACTGAGCTGATCTGAAGCCAGGAGCCAAGAGCCTCCTTTGGGTCCCCCCACATGGGTGGCAGGTACCCAAGGACTTAGGCTATTCTCCTCTGCCTTCTCTGTTCATAAGTAGGGAGCTAGATTGGAAGTGGATTAGCTGGGACTAGAACTGGCATCCTTATGTGGTGTCCATGCTACATGTGGAGGATTGGTGAGCTGAGCGACTGCTCTAGTCCTTATTTATTTGTTATTTATTTTTTCATATTGAAAAAATTTTTAGGGTCTGGTGTGGTAGCCTAGTGGCCAAAGTTATTGCCTTGCATGTGCCAGGATCCCATATGGGTGCTGATTTGTGTCCTGGTAGCCCTGCGTCCCATCCAGCTCCCTGCTTGTGGCCTAGGAAAGCAGTCAAGAATGGCCCAAAGCTTTGGTACCCTGTACCTGCATGGGAGACCCAGAAGAGGCTCCTGACTCCTGGGTTTGGATCAGCTCAGCTCTAGCCGCTGTAGCTATTTGGGTAGTGAACCAGCAGGTGGACTACCTTTCTCTCTGTCCTTTGTTCTCTCTGTAAGTCTGCTTTTCCAATAAAAATGAATAAATGTGTAAAAAGACAGAGTAACAGAGAGATGTCTGAAATCCAGCCTTAAATGTCCACAGCAGCCAGAACTGGCCAGGCAAAAGCCAAGAGCCGGGAACTCGATCTGACCCTTCCACATACAGGCCAGAACCCACATCCTGAGCTGTCACCTGCCACCTCACAGGCTGTACGTTAGCAGGAAACCCAATCAGACATGGAACTAGGACTTGACGCCAGGGATCCGGGTTAAAGCTGTCCCCATGGTGTTGTGATGCTGTGCCGAGTGTCCACCCTGACCCAGCGGCTCCCCTACCCCCATGTCTCTGTGATGCGCCTTGCCGACCCAGCAACCCCCCCACTGCCTGCCTCTGAAGGTGCCATCCAGTGGGTGTCAGGATGGAGAGGAAAGACTACATTCTCCAGACTCCTTTGCAGCTAGGATTATGAATGCAAACTAGGACCTGATTGTAAGATGCCCTAAGACAGATTATTGGCGCAGCAAGGGCCACCTTCTTTGTGTCACCTATGTTGATGATAGGATTAGATGAGTGAGGGGTTAGAGCCAGTCAGCTCCCCGAGTCTTGCTCCTCTAGCCACTTTTTGCAGTTTTTGCAGTTGATTTCCCGCACTGAACTCCTTGCTGCAGGACGGGATCAAAGCGCGGCAGCTGGAGGTCTCGGCACTGCTGAGAGTGCCGTGTGGCACAACTTGGGAGAACTCCTTGGATGCCTTCAACAAAGCCAAGCTACCAGGCCCTGCTGCCGGCCATTTACTCCTCAGCGAAGAGGAATGAGAACATAGCTTCACAAAAAGACCTGTGCTGAATGTCCATAACAGTTTTATTCCTAATGGCATCTGGAAAAGTCTGATGTTCCATTAAAAATAGAACCAGGGGTCAGCATGGTGGTGCAACAGGCTGATCCTCTGTTTGCCAGCACCAGCATTCCACATGGGTGCCGGTTTGCATCCCAGCTGCTCCACTTCTCATCCAGCTTCTTGCTAATGGCCTGGAAAGAAAGCAATGGAGGATGTCCCAAGTCCTTGGGCTCCTGCACCCATGTGGGAGACCCAGAAGAAGCTCATGGCTCCTGGCCTTGCGCTGGCCCAACTCCAGTCACTGCCACCAGCTGGGGAGTGAACCAATCAACAAAAGAACTCTCTTTCCTTCTCTTTGTATAACTCTGCCTTTCAAATAAAATAAAGTTAAAAGAAAAAATCACAATGAACAGACAGTCCATGTCATCTTCATGTTACAGAGTTCTACTCTGCAGTGACAGGGAACAGCCATATGCAATGACAAAGATGGACATGCAGAGTACACGATGCCAGGCAGGAAACAGACTGTACTGTGTGACTGCATGGTGCTGAAGAACAGGCTGAACTGCTGTGATAAAATCAGAGAAAGCGGGGTCCGGTGGCTGGCCTAGTGGCTAAAGTCCTCGCCTTAAACACGCTGGGATCCCATATGGGCACCAGTTCTAATCCCAGCAGCTCCGCTTCCCATCCAGCTCCCTGCTTGTGGCCTGGGAAAGCAGTCGAGGACTGCCCAAAGCCTTAGGACCCTGCACCCGTGTGGGAGACCCGGAAGAGGTTCCTGGCTCCTGGCTTCGGATTGGCGCAGTACCGGCCTCTGTGATCACTTGGGGAGCCAGTCATCAGATGGAAGATCTTCCTGTCTCTCCTTTTCTCTGTATGTCTGACTTTACAATAAAAATAAAATAAAACTTTTTTTAAAAAATCAGAGAAAGGACCATCAGAGGCCTTCCTGGGGAGGTGGAGATAGTCTAAGATTGTCAACTGGGTGCTGGTTTTCCCTGGCGTTTCCTGGCTGGAAGTCAGGGCCTGCACGTCAGGTGCGTGTGCTTCACCGAATGCAAGCTGTGCTGCAAGAGACAAAGGCTTTCCAAACCAAAATAACCCCGGATGGCGGGAGGGTGGGGTCTATTCCTGTGAGAGAAGTCCCCTCCCACCTGCCCCTCCACGGCCAGCCAAGGGACAGCTGGAGGAGGGGCCACTCCTCCCCCCACCCCCCGCCCGTTGTCAAGGGACTTCCAGAGGAGAGGAAGCAGCGCTCCAGCTAGGATGGAGAGACAGTCTTAGCCAGGCAAGGGACTCCTGCTGGGGGAGCCACACAAGGTGGCAAGGCAGCTCCTGCCCACTGATGGCTTCCCAGCCACCCCTGCAGCCTCACGGGGGCCAGCCACTCCCAAGCGACCTTGTGATTCGCAAGAAGGCAGGCCACCAGCCACACAGCGCCCCAAGGCCACAGGGGCCAGTTCAGTCCAGCCAAGACTTCTGAGAGATCCTCAAAGCTCCTGGCTGACCCCATCAGGTTGTCGTTCACGACTAGCACCATGGCTGTTCAAGGTCAGCAAGCCTGCAGACCAGCCAGAACATTCAGACAAGGAAACCTGGACAGTGTGCCAGCAGTGACCCCTGGCTGGCAGCATTGGAAGTATGGTGTTGGGGCTCTCCAGCAAGTGTGTGTTTTCCCCATATCAGTGGGATAAAAATACGTGCTTACACATATATGTGTGTGTGTGTGTGTGAATAAATGCATATGCACATACATGTAAAATTATATGTGTAAATACACACATATCTATATACATGCATAAATACATATATGTAAGTAAATTGGCAGAATAAAAAACAGTTGGAAGACTGTGGGCTAATGGAGACTCCAGGTGGGTATGTCGACCAGTGGACTTTGAAAGGATTACCTCACCATTGGATTAGTGAGAGCGGCAGCACGTTAGAACTATCGAAACCACTTGAGCAGAAGCCTCGGAGCACGCTCCACATCGGTGACCCTGGGTTCTGGGGCAGTTGGGAGGCTGGGTGTGGCTTCTGTCCTTGTCTCTCTCCTTCCCCCAGATACAAGAAGAAAAAAATGAAAAATTCGGAACAAGGTCTCACTCACTTTCCCCAACACTGGATCGTTTTCACCCTGATCAACTATGTAAACATCATTAAAACAGAAAAAAAAGAAAGACCACCCGTGTAAAGCATTACTCACAGCTGTGAAGGCAGGGTTCCGTGGGATTGCCTCACCTCGACATTGTTTTTCCCAGAGGCCTCAGAGCCGACAGAGCGTCCTTTTGGGGCGCCAGCACTTGCTGGGGCTCTGCCCTCCACGTTTTGCTCTGGGGGGAAACATGAGCTGCTGGTTGCTGAGTTGGGCAGGGAGCCTTGGCCTGCCTTGGGGCACCCTGGCATGTAAGTCACTTTCAGCACTTGCCCCTCCACCAATAAGTGGACATTGATCTGTGAATTATATCCACAACATAGGGTGGAAAGGAGACAAGCCATAAAATAGCAAATGATATCAGTATCCAGATAGGACCAAAAGATGATTTTTTAAAAAAGTTTTTACTTTATTGTTTTGCAACTGTTTCAGTCTTATAACACAGTTGCAAAGATAATAGAAATGTTTACATTTTGTATAGCCACAATGCAATGATCAACCCAGGACACTAACCCTGACAGCACATGGTTAACTAATCCACAGCCCAGTGCCGATTTTGTCCTGCGTGCTCCTAGTGGCTTTGTTGCGGCTCAGGGCTAGGACAGGATTCCACGGTGGTCTCTCGGTTCTTGGACCGTCCCTCAGCCTTCCGTGGGCTTGCCCCACCTTGACATTGTATGTTGAATTTTATTACTTCAGTGCTGTGCAGTGCTGTGCAGTGCTGCTGCTACAACAGAAGTGCCCTGTGTTATCCAACGTGATAGCTGTTAGCCAGATGAAAATGGCATTGCACTTGCTGCTGCTGCAGCTCAGTTACCGACCCTTTAGAAAAACTTATTTTTCTTTTTTCTTTTTTTCTTTTTAAATTGATTATATTGCATTATGTGACACGGTTTTATAGGCACTGGGATTTACCCCTCCACACCCCAAAACCCGCCCCCCCCCATGGTGGATTCCTCCACCTTGTTGCATTACCACAGTTTAAATTCAGTTGAGATTCTTTCATTGCAAGCATCTACAAAGCATAGAGTCCAGTGTCTTATTGTCCAGATGAGTTCAATTGCTTCTTGGGGAGACCATCTCTGGTCTGAAGGTAGAGCTGAGAGTATCATTCCCAATCAATTAAAAGCCCCGACATTACATCAGTAACAATTTATAACGTAATGGAATTAGTTGACATGGTATTGAGTAACCAACATGTTAAAAGAAAGAGAGAGAAAAAAAAAAAGAGTGCAAGTTCTGAACCACATCCTATGACTTCTACATTGACATTTCAATTATTAGTTTATATACAACTGGGTTCTATACACCTTAAAATGGCTGTAGATTACTATTCAGCTGTCTCATGTCTATTTTAATTTTAGTATTTAGCAGTTTATAGCTTTGAAGCGTAATTTTGCAGAACCTGGCTGTTTTTCGGGTAGTCTAACTCTATAACTCTAACAAGGCATATGTCAACAGTTTAGGTGAACAGTTTTAGGAGTGGTGTGCAGAGAAATCTTCAATACCCTAGTGAGGAGCAACTAATCTTTGTGTCCCACCCAGTGAGTTATAAGTGCATCCCCACTGCCCGTTTCCTGTCTGTTTCTAAGCTTTCCTTGCTGTTCTCTATCTATTCTAGTTTTTTGTTTGTTTGTTTGTTTGTTTATTTGTTAGTTTGTTTTGAGGGGTTTCTGGAGCGATCTGATGGTCATTACGAGAGAGGGTGGGGACCCAAAGTCAGAACCAGGCAAGGACCAGAGAAAGCTCCTCTCCCTAGTCCCGAAGAAAAGCATATTTTTCATGTATCTGAAAGGCAAACACAGGGAGAAAGAGAAAGAACACACACGAGCTAGCTAGCTGGTTGGTTGGTTAGTTCCTGGGCGAGTACTGCAGCCAGGATGCAGCAACTCCATCTGGGTCTCCATGTGGGAGTTAGAGGTGGAGCCCCTGGGCCATGTTATGGAGCCACGCCTCCGCCTCCATCCACACATTCCAGCCGGTGGCTTCACTCATACCCGCATTTCCGGTCCCAGGACCTGGCTTTGGAATGTTAAATTCAGTTTTAGGGACTAGTTCTGCTGCAGTTCGGGTCAAGCCACCACCTGCAAGCCAGGCACTCCATTCCGTATGGGCGTCAGTTCGTGTCCTGGCTGTTCTGCTTCTGAGGCAGCTGGCTGCGGATGCCCCGGGTCGGCCGCCACTCAGGCTGCTGTGGCCACCCCTTGTGTGGGGACACAGAACGCTTCTGCTTGCTGTGGGTGCCTCGCCAGGCCGCAGTCCAGCCCGGAGCTCACGGAGATGAGACCTCTCTCCATGGGTTACTTCTGCCCTGGTTGGAACTGGATGTGCCTCGAAGCAGGATGCATTGCCTTGCGCTCGGCTCCATTGCCCGAGCACTACAGAGCCATGGTGCCCATTCATCGGTAGGGAAATTAATCCAGAGTGTTCCATCCAGATCTCTCAATAGTTTGTTCTCAGGGCTACTGTTGGGGTGCAGTGGATTAAGCCACCGCCTGGGGTGCCAGCATTTCATATCAGAGAGCTGTTGGAATCCTGGCCCCAACTCCCACCCAGCTGCCTGCTAACGCTCCTGGGAAAGCAGCAGAAAGATGGCCCAAGTACCCTGACCCCAGCTACCCACATAGGAGACCTAGATAAGGTGAGGTCCAGGCTCTTGGCTTTGGCCTGGCCATCGTGGCCATTTGGGAAGTGAACTAGCAGCTGTCAGATCATCAATCTTTTTAAAAACTCAGTTGGTCTTCTGACTGTTGTATACTATTGCACCCTGAACAGTCCATTTATCTCCATGAGCTCCCTGGTGGACATCTGAACTGGCCTGCTAGGAATCAAGTCAGCAGGAGCTTCTCTCTGTCTTTCTCTCTCTCTCTCTCTCTCTCTCTCTGTGTGTGTGTGTGTGTGTGTGTGTAGGCGGCTGTACGCTCAGGAGTGGAGTTTGGCCCGTGTAACTTTCCTGGGAATCATTAAGCACTTCCACAAAATTTTTCGTCTGTCTTTAGGACCGGAAGAGTAAGACTTCTCTGCCTGATATGGAAGAGAGGACTTCACGGCCCCGTTAGGCAGGCAGGAGGCTTGAAGCCCAGACCTGGAGCCGGGTGGGCACTCATGAGCAACCCGCTGAGCGCTCGCGTCTCCCGTACTGTCACCCCCGGGGGCTCTGGGCTGGCGGCGGGGCTGCCTCCTTCGGGAAGTGTTGAGGCTGGAGAGGGGAGGTTCCCAGCCCGCTGGGAAGTCCCCGGGAACGTGGCCCAGACGAACACGGGCAGAAAATACCCAACTCCCCAGCCTGGCTGCGGAGGGCGGTGCCAGCGCGCCCAGGCCCGCCCACGCGGGCCGCGCAACTCCGCCCTCGGGGCCGGCCAATGCCGCGCTCCTGGGCCAGGCCCGCCCCAGCGCGCCTTTCTCCGTTCCGGGCTGCAGGCTGCTGTCTGCCGGTCGCCGGGTTGTGGCTACCCGAGGTAAGGTCACCGTGCCCTGGTCGTCCGGCGCTCTCGGGTCCCCGAGCGCCGACGCCTTTCGGGGAGGTGGGCTGCGGCGGCAGAAGTGGACTCGGAGTCCACGGGGGGACGCGAGGGGCTGGCCATGCAGAGCCCTGGGCCTAAGGATCGCGGGGACCCTCTTTGGGACAGAGCGCGCGCGACGTGGGGTTGGGGTACCTCGGGCCCAGCGTGCCGCATGGAGTGCCCGGGCAGAGGGGCACAGGGCGCAGGGCTTCTGCTCTGTCCCTGGAGGAGGTTGGGCCGGAAGGAGCTGGGCCGTGATCGGCGAGCTCCTCCCGCAGGCCCAGGGTGACCCCTGGTAAAGGCCCAGCCCGGGTGCGCCGACCTGTGGTGGCCACCCTCCCCTGGTCTTGGCAGTTCTCGGCGGTGACACCTGCCTGGAGCAGCCTCCCAGCTCTGTGCAGACCTGGGCCACCATGCCCAGGAACCTGCAGGGGACTGGGTCAACTCCTACCCAGAGAGGTGGCCGGGTGTTTTCTGGGGATCCTCTGAACTGGTCAGGTTGGAAACTTTGCTGCTTCGTTGAGGACACTCCCCCGCCTCCACCTTATCTTTTCTTTTAAACAATTATTTATTTTAAAAAATATTATTATTTTTATATAAGCAGAGAGGGAGATCTTCTGTCTGTTGATTCACTCCCCAAGTGGCCACAATGGCTGGAGCTGCGTCGATCTGGAGCCAAGAGCCAGGATCCTCTTCTGGGTCTCCCACGTGGGTGCAGGGCCCCAAGGTTTTGGGCCATGCTCTACTACTTTCCCGGGCCACAATCAGGGAGCTGGATGGGAAGTGGAGCAACTGGGGCATGAATTAGCCCCCGTATGGGATCCTGTGCTTGCAGGCAGAGGACTAGCTAATTGAGCCATTGTGCCAGCCCCTCTGCCTGGCCTTACAGACCGACAGGAAGAAGGTGAAAATGAAACTCAATGTAACAAAATGCAGTGCATTCTTGGATGGAAGCTTCTAGACCTCAGAAACACCTGGCAGGATGAAGTGGTGCCCAGATCCTCTTTGGAGGGGCTAACTGTTGGTCTCTGGGCAGTGAGTTCAACCCCTTTCTGGGCTTGAAGGTAGGAACCTCTCTGCTGGGCAGGTGCAATGAGGTGGCAAGTCCTGGGATGAAATTCCACCCAGGCCCTAGCTAGCGTTGTGTTCAGTGTCGTTAACTCCCGCACAGGGCTTGAACGAGAGGAGCCTGGATGCAGCATCTCTGAGCTGTGTGCCCTGGGCCACATCGCCGCCCCTCCCTGCGCCTCAGCTGCCTCCTGGGGCCCTCCCAGGTGCTGGGAAAGGAAGGAGAAGGACTTCTGTTGCCCTTTGTGGGGTTGTGCTGTGTCCCTCCACAACTTGAAAGGCTCAGAGGACCTCTGACTTTCCTGCCTGGTGTTCCTGGACAGGCATTGGCACCTGCCCTGTCAGGAAGGTGGCAGGTGGCACAGGCAGGCATGGCTGCTGCTCTGTTTCCTATGATACAAGGCCCTGGCAGCCTCAGCAGCTGCGAGGTGGTTCTGGGCCCTGCAGCAGCAGGTGTCACACGGGCCTGGTGTCCACTCGCCCCTCTCCTTGCACTCCCACAGGCCTGGTGTCCACTCACCTCTCTCTCCTTCCGTTCTCCCATAGGCCTGGTGTCCACTCGCCCCTCTCTCCTCCCACTCCCACAGGCCTAGCGTCCATGCTCTCCTCTCTCCCTCCCATCTGTTGATTTGTTATTTTTATTCCTTTGAAAAGCATAAGCAGCTCTCCTGATTGTTGTTGCTTCCCACATATGTGCAGCAGCTGGGCGGGGTATAAACCAGGAAACCAGGGGCAGGACGGAGCTCCCCGTGGGCAGAGCAACCTGCCATGTCCCAGGGCATCAGCGGGAAGCTGGGATATAAACCAGGCGCTGTGTAGGGGTGCTGTGTCCCAAGCTGCCTGGCTAGCACGGGGCCTTTTCCACCTGTTTGCTACCTGGTGGCTCCCCGCTTCCTGGTCGCCCCAGACTCTCTGGCCTGCTGGCTGGCTCATTTCATTTCCCAACACCCAAGGAGTACCCCTCGCTTCTCCACCTTCATTAGCCACAGGACACTGGGAGGACATCCACCTTCTGCTGCCTCTGGGGCTGCTCTCCTGGCCATTCCCATCATGTCTTCCCTGCTGTGGCATCCCAGCCTGTCTGTCTGCCTTCATCTGGCCCCTGAGCATCCCTGTGCCAGAGAGGTCCGGTCTAACAAGTACGCAGAAGGCAGAGTCTCTCACACACAGAGCGTGCTTCCATTGCTCATTCACTCCCCTGGATGGCCACGGGAGCACAGCCGGGTGAGGAGCCCAGGGGCCAGGGAGTCCGTCCCGGTCTCCCACATACTTGGCAGTCAATGCAGTGCCTGAGCATCATCCACTGTCTTGCTAAGCGCAGTGGCAGGAATGTGGACCAAAGGTGGAGCAGCTGGAGCTCAGATCCACGTAGGGCACTGAAAGCCGTGACTCACCCCACCGTGCCACAGGGAAGTCTTAAATGTGAATTACATCCTCTCCCTTGTCCCTTGGGCCTCCCAACAGTTCCTTATTTCACTCAATAAAACCCAAAGTCTTTAATGCAATGCCCAGTGTGAGTGACCACTGCCAGCCTCCTTGACCTTCATACCTTTCTCTGCCCCTTCATACCTTTCCATTTGTTTTTGCTTTTGTCTTTTTTAATATTTATTTATTTTTATTGGAAACTCAGATATACAGAAAGGAGGAGAGACAGAGAGGAAGATCTTCCGTCTGATGATCCATTCCCCAAGCAGCCACAACAGCTGGAGCTGAGCCAATCTGAAGCCAAGATCCAGGAACTTCTTCCAGGTGTCCCACATGGGTGCAGGGTCCCAAGGCTTTGGGCCGTCCTCGACTGCTTTCCACAAGCAGGGAGCTGGATGGGAAGCAGGGCTGCTGGGATTAGAACCGGCGACCATATGGGATCCCGGCGCATGCAAGGTGAGGACTTTAAGCACTATGATATCGCGCCGGGCCCATCCATTTGTTTTTTAATATTTACATTTTTATGTGAAAGGCAAAATTACAGAGAGAAAGAGAGTGCGTGTGCAAGGGAGGTCTTCTGTCCCCTGATGCACTCCCCGAGTGGCCACACAACAGCCAGACTGGGCCAGGCTGAAACCGGGGTCAGGCCTCTGTCTTCCACGTGGGTATGCGGGGGTCTGAGCTCTTGGGCCATCTTGCACAAGCACTTTATCAGGGAACAGGATTGGAAATGGAGTGCTTGGGACTCACATGGCGTTCATACTGGTGCCTGAGCACTGGCCCCGACCATGTTTCTCTAACTGCCAGCTGGGGGAGGCAAACAGGCAAAAAGCCACTGCATCCGTCTCTTAATTGTGACCTTGCTAGACTGCTGCTGAGGCAAGGACTTGCATTTAAAAATTGTAAGCATAGGAGATCGAGTGAATACAGTGTTAAAACACGCTCCTGGGGCCATGGGAAGAGCAAGGGGAAAGATGCGTAATGGATCCTGGATCACGCGGCACGTTCTGGGCGGTGGCATGGGGTCTGCCCTGGAACCCGTGCACGTGGCAGCTGGAGCGGTGGCTTGCAGTAATCCCAAAGCCCCAGCTCTTCGTTCTTCACATCCAGCAGCCTCCCAACTTTCTTGCTGCCTCATTTTCCCTGTCTTTAACATCAGATGATCATGTGGTTATCAAATTGGCCTTCTCTGCCTCCACCACGCAGTCTAGCCAGAAGAAGCCTCACATCGAGATGAGGGATTATGGCTGTTCTTGGAAGGGCTTTGTAGCCGGGAGCCAGAAGCTCACAGCTGTGGTACCCTCACCCGCACCCACAGCACGCCCTGCCCGCATGTGTGTGCAGGGATAGCAGCACACACTCCCCGTGCTCGCTCACACACACACACACACACACGCAGGGATAACAGCACACACTCCCCGTGCTCACACACACACACACACACACACAGAGGGATAACAGCACACCCTCCCCGTGCTCGCTCACACACACACACACACACAGAGGGATAACAGCACACACTCCCCGTGCTCGCTCACACACACACACACACACACACACACGCAGGGATAACAGCACACACTCCCCGTGCTCACACACACACACACGGATAGCAGCACACACTCCCCATGCTCACACACACACACACATACACACAGAGGGATAACAGCACACACTCCCCGTGCTCTCTCTCTCACACACACGGATAGCAGCACACACTCCCCATGCTCGCTCACACACACACACACAGGGATAACAGCACACACTCCCCGTGCTCACACACACACACACACACACAGAGATAGCAGCACACACTCCCCGTGCTCACACACACACACACACACACACACACACAGGGATAACAGCACACCCTCCCCGTGCTCACACACACACACACACACACACACAGGGGTAACAGCACACACTCCCCGTGCTCACACACACACACACACATATACACACAGAGGGATAACAGCACACACTCCCCGTGCTCGCTCACACACACACACACACACACACACGCACACGCAGGGATAACAGCACACACTCCCCGTGCTCACACACACACACGGATAGCAGCACACACTCCCCGTGCTCACACACACACACATACACACAGAGGGATAACAGCACACACTCCCCGTGCTCTCTCTCTCACACACACGGATAGCAGCACACACTCCCCATGCTCGCTCATACACACACACACAGGGATAACAGCACACACTCCCCGTGCTCACACACACACACACACACAGATAGCAGCACACACTCCCCGTGCTCACACACACATACACACACACACACACACACACAGGGATAACAGCACACACTCCCTGTGCTCGCTCACACACGCACACACATGCAGGGATAACAGCACACACTCCCCGTGCTCACACACACACACACACACACACAGGGATAACAGCACACACTCCCCGTGCTCACACACACACACACACACATATACACACAGAGGGATAACAGCACACACTCCCCGTGCTCGCTCACACACGCACACACACTCAGGGATAACAGCACACACTCCCCATGCTCACTCACACACACACACACACACACACACACACACGCAGGGATAACAGCACACCCTCCGTGCTCACACACACACACACGGATAACAGCACACACTCCCCATGCTCACACACACACACATACACACACACACAGGGATAACAGCACACACTCCCCGTGCTCGCTCACACACACACACACGCACACACATACACAAATAGCAGCACACCCTCCCCGTTCTCTCTCTCTCTCTCTCTCTCTCACACACACACACACACACACACACACACACACACAGCAGCACACCCTCCCTGTGTCGACCATCTGAGAAAGCCAAGGGCCCAGCATCCTCTGGATCATTTTTGGGTTTTTGGGTCTTCAGTTCATTGTTCACTAAACTTGTTGAGAGTGCCTGGGATCCTGGCAGTTAAGATGTTAAGAGCAGCCGAGAGGTCAGGAGCCGTGGAAGTGCTGTGGTCAGGCAGCCTGTTGTCTGGCCCCCTGCCAAGCCTGTTACACTGCTTTTTTTTTTTTAAACTCTGTTTTCCTGCCCAGTCATTCCCACATCTCCCACTCCCGTCGCCCTGGGCGCAGCCGGAGCCCCCCGTGGAGCTTGAGCAGTGATGATGTTCGCCGAGGACAAGACCTACAAGTTCATCTACCACCAGCACAGCAGGTTCTGCCGTGTGGATGTTCTGGAGATCCTGCCTCACCTGCCCTGTCTCACGGCCAGTGACCAGGTGAGCCTGGGGAGTGGCTGCACCCCAGCCAAGGCCAGCCCCTTCCTCTGTCCCTGGAAGGAGCTTCAAAATGTTCCTGGTGAAGGCATACTCTGAAACGACCATGCACGCGTTCCACAACTTTTGTGCCCAAATAAGCCAAATAAGCCCAAATAAGCGTGTCCTGCTGCTTGTCCCTGCTCCAGCCCTAACTGGATGTAACTGGATGTAACTGGATGAGGTGCGCTGGGAGCTGACTCTGCTGCCTGTGCGCCACCCCCTCGGACCCAGACTCCCTCTTGTGTTGGATTCTGTGTAGTGCCTGGAAATCTGGCGAGGGCCAGCTGTGGCCTCTGGCTCCAGTGTTACAGGCATCGGCCCTTCCTCTTGTCCTTGCCTGCTCCACTTTGAGTCCCTTCTCTGTGGCACAGGACCGAGCCCTGTAAGGGATCCCTGGGGCTTGTTCTGAGTACCCAACCCAGGGCAGTTCCCACTTGAGCTGCTGTCTCAGGCAGGAGCCCTGTGCTGTCCTCTGGGGCGCCTGTCCTGGTGTCTGAGGAACAGCACCTGCCCCTGCCCCTTCCCACACTGACACTGGGGCTGCTGGGGTTGGGTTGCTGGGGTTGGATCCTCTCTGTCGTGTTTTGCATGCTAAGGGTCCCTGTCCCATGGCTTAGTAAGCGTTTTCTGTGGGCTCTGTTTTTTCCTATCCAGATTCTTCTTTTGTTTTGTTTAAAGATTGATTTATCTTAATAGAAAGGCAGATTTACAGAGAGAAGGAGAGACAGAGAGAAAGATCTTCCATGTGTTGGTTCATTCTCCAAATGGCCACATGGCTGGAACCAAGCCAATCCGAAGCCAGGAGCCTGGAGCCTCTTCTGGGTCTCCCAAGGCTTTGGGCTGTCCTCAACTGCTATCCCAGATGACAAGCAGGGAGCTGGGAAGGATGTAGAGCAGCTGGGACACAAACTGGTGCCCATATGGGATGCTGGTGCTTGCAAGGCGATAATTTAGCCACTGGGCTGTTGCTCCAGCCTGCTAGCTGGCTTCTTGCTTTTGCCCTGGGGCATGTGTAGGTTTCTGTAATCCCAAGGCTTTTATGTGAGAGAAGCTGGCTTCTGCTATGCATCCTCCATCAACAAAGGAGAGACAAGAGTAACAAGAAATGAAGCAGAGAGCCTGGGCCACCGCGGGCCTGCTCCCTGGCTGCTGCCTTTACTGCAGTTGCTGCAGCCTGCGGACGGCCTGCTCTGCCTTTACTAAAGTCGCTGTTGCTACTTGCTCTTCCTCAGGAGTTCTTGGGTCCTGACCCTGACCCTGTCCCAGGCTGGGGTCCAGTTTCCAGGTTGCTGCTTCCCACTGGGGTCCTCTTAGGTCCCCTCTCTGCAGCTGTCACCGCCAGGACAGAGAAGGGGCTAGACACCTGGCTTGAGCAGGCTCTGGGCGCTGTGTCTTCCAGGACCGACTGCGGGCCGCTTACAACCGCCTGGGCAACCGGGACACCCTCTGGGATCTTTTCAACACCCTGCAGCGGCGGACCGGCTGGGTGAACTACTTCGTTGAGGCCCTGAGGGTCTGTGAGCTGGACGATCTCGCTGACCTAGTGGAGCGCGAATACCGGAGCCACCTGCCTCGTGAGCTCCCTTCCCTGGCCTTCCCTGGAGACTCTGCCTGCTCACCCTGCCTTCTTTGCCTCCTTCTCCCCTTCCCTGTAGCACCTCACCCTCCCTCCTGTCCCTGGCCTGGCGTAGAGCCTGGCTGAGCCTCTGTCTTTTGCTCTGTGCAATGGGGCTGACTGCAGGCCAGCCACCTGTACTGAGTAGGTATGGCAAGATGGCGCACTCTCCTGCAGTTCTGGTGGCTGGAGGGACTGCCCTGTCCCTCACCTCCTTTCCTGGGGAACTTCCACCACACACGATCGGTCGCCTTCCCTTCACTTCTCTTCCCCTCCTGCTCTCTTTCCCCTCAGCTCCCTCTCAGGGCACCTTCCTGCTCAAGAGCCAAGGGTGTTTGTCAAGGTCAGGCTGCAGGAGCAGGCATGCGGGAAGCCAGCCTACCCTGTTTATGCCAGGGCACTTCAGAAGGCTTGTGGGAAAATCAGTATGAAAGACATTTATTTGGGTGCAAAAAAAGTCAAAATCCATGAAGTTTTTCCTAACATTATTTTTGTGAAACTTTTATTTATGTAATTTTAATTGTGTAAGTTTTATTTTTGATGATTTTTACATATTTGATTAGGGTGCAAAGGGTCAAGGGCTAGAGGAAAGTGGGTGAGGCCATTGTTTTCCTATTCTCTGTTTTCCTTCCTGTATCTGGAGGGAGGGGAGAGAAAAGGGGAGAAACCACACCCAGCCCCCCAACCATCGCAGGGTCCCTGATGTGGGGCATGCTCTGAGGGCCCTGCTCAAGTGGTTTTGACAGATCAACAGTTCTGTATTGCTGCCGAGCTTGCCATTCCAGTCACGATGAAATCTCACCAGAATCCACTGGCTGACATAGTCTACTTTAGAGTCTCCACTTGCCCAGGTATTTACTGCCAACTCTCGGCTGGAGTAGTTGATTGATTTGTTCTGTCCTCCATTCTCTGTTATGGTACCAAGTGTCCTCTGCAGGCCCCTGTGGACTGCCATGTCCGTCCTCCATGAACATCTAGATATGCTGTCCACTGCTCCATCGAAACCACTGAGGAGGCCCAGCTCTGACACAGGCACTCCACAGTCAGACCATGGAACCTGCAATTTCCTCCATGGTTCAGTGGTTCAGTTGGGATTCCGAAAGAAACTTCTGACCTGGTTCTTGTGTGTGCATGCCAATACAGGGTCCGGTACAGTCTGTTGCCCAAATTGACCTATACGCACGATTTTAGTTGCAATTGCTAGGTCAGTTCTGTCTCCAGTCCCGTTTCCTATGGAAATCAATGGTGTTGGAGTCCAGCCCAATCCTGCCCACCGCACACTCGGCCCTCATGCAAACCAGTGGGAGCTGGAGCCTAGTTAGAGTGACCCACAATAACCTCCACTGGGCCTCTCCCTGCCCTGTTCTCATGCTTGTCAGTATGTACCGCAGAATGATCTGGTCCAGTCTGTTCTACATCCCATTCAGCTTCTGTACACATCAATGGACATTGAAGCCTAGTTCAACCCAACCAGCCCCCCTATCCAGCCCACACATGTGCCAGTGATTCCTACTCTCTGTCTGGCTTGCCTGTCCCAGACCTAGTCCTCATGCTCACCAGTTAGAATGGCAACCCAAGAAGGAGGTGCCCACTGTTTCTCTCCCACTCCTGGATCTTGCACTCTCCTAGTGGTTCTGCAGTTTAGCTTGACAGAGTTTTCCCCCATGCCAGCATCTGCTAGCTGATGCTGCAGCAAAGCCCAACCAACCCCCATCCACTCTGGCTTATGCATGTACCAATAGGTTCAGTATGTTCAGCCTGGCTTGTCTCCGATCCAGCTTACATGCAGGCCAACAGGTGAAGTAGCCCTACCTGGCCTGGTCTGCCCCTGATCCCAACTCTCATGCTCACCAGTGGGAAGAGTGACCCTGCAACCCCCCTGCTGGGTTCACCTACTCTCCACCAGATCTCACATGCTAGTCGGGTGCTGCAGCCCAGTCTGGTATGTATGGGCCGCCTCATCTCAGCATTTGCCAGTGGGTGCTGTAGTCTGACCCAGCCCGGCCCGCCCCCAGTTCCAGCTGATGCTGGTGGGGACTACAACCTAGCCCAGCCCAGCCAGCCCCCTATCCTGGTCCTAGTATGAACTGGCTGGTATTGTAGCCCTACCTTGCATGACCCATACACCATTCTGGCTCTCAGATTTGCCAGTGGGTGATACGAACTGGCCCAGTCTGGCTTGCCCCAGACCTGAGCCAAATGTAAGCCTGTGGGTACCGTAACCTAGCTTGGTCTGGGCTGTTCCCTTTCTTGGTTCTTGCACTCGCCTGCAGGGACTGTGTCCCAACAGAGGAGTTCCCCCAAGATCTTCCATCAGAACTTCTCCCAGTGCCAGATCTTGCAAGCACCAGTGGTTCTGTGGGCCAACCCTACTTAGTCCACCTCCCATCCTAGCAGGAACAGTATCCTTTCCTGACTGGCCCTCACCCATTCTGGTTCTTACTATTGGGTTCTATAGCCCAACCAAGCCTAGTCTACACCCAGACACAGCTCACACATGACTCAGCAGAGGCAGAGACCTAGCTCAGCCTGTCCCACACCCACAGTGGTTCTCACAATCACCAGTGGGTGCTGGAGTCTAGCCCAGTCTGGCACACCCCAGACCCAGTCCACACCAGTGCCAAGAGAGACTGCAGCCATGTCCAGACCAGATCACATTCCCCACTCTGGTCCCCATGCTCACCAGTGGGAACCAGTGCTGGAGTGTGGTGGTCAGCCATGTTCCATGCTAACAAGCCCAACCCAGGACTTTCATGTGGACTGGTGCATCAATCTGACCCAAAAATATCTTCAGGTCTCTCCCCTCCAAACCGCCAGGTCTCAGTCCTTTTGCTTATCTTCAAGTACAGTGACCCTGTTGTTGGGTGTCCCTCAGGATCCATTCCTCACTTACACGTACAGTGGCCTTATCCGTGGATGTTCCTAGGCAGTAATTCCATACTCCCCAGACCCCAGAGATTGCTTCTGGGTGGCAGAAGGCAAAGCCTGGTGCTGGTTGGCTCTCTGGCTACCCACAAGCCCAGGACCCTCCCCCTGCTCAGCAGTGGTGGATGGGAAGCTAGGATCCCCAGCAGGTAGCCTGGCACAGCACAGGTTCCCCCAGCCACAGTCATGCAGCTGGGGGATCCAGACACCCAAGCCTCTGAGCAGACTCACCTGGACTCTAGCCACCAACACGGTCCTGGGCATACCTAGAGCTGTCCAACTTCCATCCCCAGCATGGTCCCTATGGACGGAGGAAATTCTCGGACAAGCCCAGGACCCTCCCCCGCCCAGCAGTGGTGGATGGGGAGCCAGGATCCCCAGCAGGAAGCCTGGCCCTGCGCGGGTGCCCCCAGACACAGCCATGTAGCTGGGGGATGCAGACACCCGTGCCGCTGCTCAGATCTACCTGAGCTCCACCTACTGTGAAGCTTTTATTTTAAAAAAGTATTTTTGAAAGAATTTTTATTTATGTATTTGAAATAGTTAGAGAGAAAGATCAGTCTTCTGTTTGTTGTTTCACTCCCCGATGGTTACACTTGCTAGTGCTGGGCCCTTCCAGAATGCAGGAATTTTTTCTGGGTCTCCCATGTTGGTACAGGCACCTGAACACCTGGCCATCCTCCATTGCTTTCCCAGGCCGAGGTAGGGAGCTGGATTGGATGTGAAGCAGCAAGGACTCAAGCTGGCAGCCATGTGGGATGCTTGGCATTGCAAGTGGCGCTTTTATGTGCAATGCCACAATGCTAGCTCCTGAAGTGGTGTTTGTTTATTTGTTTTTAAAGATTTATTTCTTAGGCCTGAATATTATTTGTTTGTTTTTTAAAATTTATTTATTGGGCCTGGAGAGGTAGCCTAGTGGCTACAGTCCTTGCCTTGCATGCCTAGGATCCCAGATGGGCACCAATTTGTATCCCAGCAGCTCCACTTCCCATCCAGCTCCCTACTTGTGACCTGGGAAAGCAGTTGAGGATGGCCCAAAGCCTTGGGACCCTGCACCCACGTGGAAGACCCAGAGGAGACTCCAGGCTTTTAGCTTTGGATCGACTCAGCTCCAGCCATTGTAGCTACCTGGGGAGTGAACCAGAAAATGAAAGATCTTTCTGTCTTTCCTTCTCTCTGTAAATCTGCCTTTCCAATAAACATAAATAAATCATTTTATTCATTAATAAATCATTTATGTTTATTAGAAAGGCAGATTTACAGAGAAGGAGAGACAGAAAGAACTTCCAACCACTATTTCATTGCCCAAACTTTGGATTGGAGCTGAGCTGATCAGAAGATAGGATCCAGGAGCCTCTTCTGGGTCTCCCACAAGGATGCAGGCCCCCAAGGCTTTGGGCCGTCCTCTATTGCTTTCCCAGGCCACAAAGCAGGGAGCTAGAAGGGAAGTGAAGCAGCCGGGATACGAACTGGTGCCCATGTGGGATCTTGGTGCTTGGAGGTAGAGGATTAGCTGGTGGAACCATCGCTCCCCCACTCCTTTTTAAATATCTTTCTCACACACACATATATACATAGCGGTATCTTCCATCCTTATTCACTCCCTAAATGTCCATAGGCTGATCTAGGACAGCAGCTAGAAGCTGGAATTGCCACTCGAGATTGGCACGTGTGTGGCAGGGGCCCAGTTACCTCAGCTGTCACCACTGCCTCCCAGGGTTTGCATTAGCAGGAGTCAGGAGCAGGAGCTGGGAGTTGAACCCAGGCATGGGCGGCTGGGCTACAGGGCTCCTGAGCAGAGACTCACCTGTTGGCGTGATGTTCAGCCTCGGGACGTGCCTCGTGGGCCTTCCCCTCTCCTGTCTCAGTCAATCTCTGGGTTGGTGGAGTTTGCTGTGACCCCCTGAGTGTTAGCAGCTACAGGGGACAGGGATGAATGAGACAGGTCTGTGATTGACAGAAGCCATGAGGATGAGATCACCACTGGGTCCCAGCATGTCTGGGCACAGAGGAGGGGTGAGTGCTAAGGCAGTCGAGGCGGTAAGAGGCGCAGAAGCTCCCCACCCCCCAGCTTCACTGTCCCTCTGCTATCTGCCCTCGGCTTCCCCTGCTCCCCCTCCTTTCCTGCTCCCACCCCTCCTTGGGGATATGTGGCCTCCCGGGTCTGTACCACACATGGAGCTGTGGGAGGGGGCTGGGACCCCAAGATCAGCCAGGCGTCACCCGTCAAGGTAGCCCCCCCAATTCCTTCCTTCCTGATCCCATTGTGTCTTTCTCCTGCAGGGACCCTGAACCATCCCAGAGCCACGCGGGAGGTGCCGGCACCTGCTACACCTGCTGCAGACCACGATGGCAGCAAGCAGCAGCTGAGTTACCCACTGCCTGTCCAGGACACCCAGCAACCCAAGTCCCCAGGACAGGCGCGTGTTCACAAGCCACCCCACTTCTGCCTGGCAGGAGCCTCTCTGTCCCTCAGCCCACGTAGTGTCCTGCCCCCTAAGCAGGGGTCTATGTGTGGGGGGGGTCACAGGGACGAGGACTCTGTGCAGGACCACCCGCGGACAGATGTCTGCCCTCGAGATGCTGGGTGCCTTCTGTGAGGTTAAGGCAAGGTTGCCCATGGACACAGGGTCCAGCTGTGTCTGGAACTGAGCTAGGGCTCCCTTGTCTCCCGGACCACAGGGTGTGGCTGAGGCGTTCCCAAGGGGCCTTGTACGGGAGTTGCTCTCAGGGCTAAATCATTGCCCATTTTCCCTCTTGCAGAGCCCAGAGCAGGCACCTCAGAAACCCAGCTCTGAGCCCGTCCTGAGGACATCCCCGGTGCCCCTGGAGCCCTCTTGCGACCGGGCAGCCATCAACCCTCAGGTGACTACCAGGCCCCAAGACGTGAGACCAGACAGCATCCTCACTGGAGGTACGTGTGGGACTTGATGTCGCAGGGAGGGTGAAGGGCAGAGGGTGCCCTCAGCCTTCCTTGGGCTCAGAGTAAAGTGAGGATGGAGGAGTTTGCTCCATGTAGCCCACCAGCTCCTTAGCCAGTGATGTGGTGGTTGAGGTTGCTGTGGAGTGAGCTGTTACTGGCTCCTAGCCAGCAGATCAGCAACACCTCTCAGCTGGGGCCGGCTGGACCTCTGCACTGCCCCTCAGGGACTGGAGCAGGTCCACCCTGAGCCCCCAGGCCCGTGTCCCTCCATAGCTGCCCCAGGCATGTGTCCCAGGCTGTGTGTTCCCCAGGTGTGTGCTCCAGGACGCTGAGCCTGACCGTCCCAGTGGCACCAAGCAGCTGAAGGCAGGGAGACACCACCTTAGTGCCCCCACTGCAGCCACTTCCCAGACTGCCCCAAGCACCTGTTTTGCCCTCTGCAATGTCACCTTATCCTCAGACACCCTTCAGGGGCTGCTGCTGGGATTTGCGAGGACAAAGGCACTTAGGTTTCAGCACATTCATGGTCCCGTGTCCTGGGCAAGTCTGTGCCATCCTATTTGAGAGGAAGGCACATCGGAGACTTCCCTGGGGAGCAGGTGTCTGTCCTGGCAGCTAGGACACTCGTATGCCATGGCCAAGTTCCTGGGCTGAGTTCCTTGTTTTACCTCTCACCTGTACTGACTCCACATGCAACACCTAGGTAGAGTTCTTGGCTCCTGGTGGGTTTGTCCCTGACCAGCCCCAGCCATGATGGGCACTTGGGAAGTGACACAGATGGGATGTCTCCATATGCCTCTCAAATAAATCAATGTAAATATTCAAAGTCGCCCCTGGTCTGTGTCAGGCACGGGGTCCGGCGTGTGCATTCTCACGGACCTCCACGAATGTCACCACCTGGCCCCTCCTGCTTCCTCCTGGGGCAGCTTTGTCCTTGGCCCCTGGAGGCTGGTGGCTTCTGGCGCCAAGTGACCAATGGGACTGCTCAGCTCGGGGAAGCCTGATGTCCCTTGCCTGGTGCAGGATCGTGCTGGATCCCATCTGGATGAGGAGAAAGTAACAGAGATAGATGCCCGGGAGGAGGGGCTTGTCCCGAGCAGGAAGAAGAAAAAGCAGGCGGAGTGATGGACAGTGGTCTCCCAGGTCCCGGGTCTTGTTCCCGAGACAGACCATGCAGTGCCTGTGACAGGACAGACGTGAGGTTTCAGATTGGGGACAGAGACCAGAAGGCCCGTGGGAGGAGCCTGGGTGGCCTGAGTGCTCAAGGGGACCCTTTCCTAGCTCTCAGGGTCACAGTCTCCTGCATTTGTGTCCACTTGCAGGTACTGTCTCCAGTCCCATGCCGCCCCAGGGACCTGTGTCTCCGTCCGTCTCCTTCCAGCCCCTGGCACGCTCCAGAGCATCCCCTGGACCTGCCGTATCAATTTCCTCTACTGGTACCTCCTGCTCCTCTGGCCAGGATGGGGGAGCCCAGGACGAGGCCACTGTGTGCCCCAGTGATACAGTGCCTGCTGGCTCTGGAACCACCATCCCGGCATCCTCCAGGGTACCCAGCAACTTGATGTCCGTGAGCACAGTGCCTTCGGGAGCACCCGCCAGCCCAGCACCTGCCAGCATGGTGTCTTCCAAGTCGCCTGCCAACCCCAAGATCCTTGCTGCCACACCCTCAGATGTACTTCCCAGTCTGGCGCCATCCCAGCTGCCCATCGTCTCTCCCACAGATGCTGCTTCCGTGTTGCCCAAAGTGCCTGCCTCCCCACTGCCCACCAGCAGGAGCAGCAACAGAGCCCAGGTGAGTCCCAGCCCCGCAGTACCTGATCCCCGCCCCCATCTCCAGCCTTGGCTGGTCTGCTACCTCTCCTTTCCTGGAGGGCTAATTCCTCGGGCGGGATGCAGCATGCTGCTCACTCCTTTAGGCCTCAGCCTCAGCTCCAGGAAGCTCAGCAAGGCTGCATCTGTATTTTTTTTTTTTTTTTAAGATGTATGTATTTGAAAGTCAGATGGCTGCTGGGTCTCCCACATTGGTGCAGGGATCCAAGTGTTTGGCTATCCTCCACTGCTTTCCCAGGCTATAAGCAGGGAGCTGGATTAGAAGTGAAACAGCCAGGACATGAACTGTTGCCCACATGGGATGCTAATATCACAGACAGACGTCTTACCCTCCTTGCCACAGGGCCAGCCCTTAGAAAGGCCATTTCACAGATGAGGGCCTCAGTGCCTTGCCCTTCACCACCAGTAAAGGGTGTCTGGCCTGGCATTGCATGAGCAGGGTCTTACCCACAGTCATCCCTGCCCACCAGCCTGGCCCCACTGCCCCCTTAGCTGCCCCCTGTAATCCCTCACATCTGACTCTGTTGCCTAAGTCCGTGGGGACTGCTCACCTGTGGCTGCCCCGCCACCCTCAGGCCCAGAGACGCTGATGGAGGATGCATTTGCCCTCCACCATGAGCTCCTGAGTGGAGATCAGCTCACCACAGGCCTGATGGCCTAGATTACAGAGGGAAGGAGGCTTGGGAATCGAGGAGCTGGACTGCCTGTGCTTGAGCTTGCTTGGGGAGGGGGCGGCAGGCCAGCTTGGCTCCCTATCGTCGCCGCTTCCTTGAACAGTTGCCTTTCTTTCCTAGGAGACCCCGATGGCTCCAGCACCCAGAGATGCCCCAGGAGAGAGCTTGCTCTCGGGGCCAGAGCTGAGCAAGCCCAATGTGCTGCTCTCCCAACCTGACAGCCAGCCTTACTCGGGCTGCTCAGCAGACCTGGACATCAGCCGGAGCAGCTCCCTGGCCCCTGGGGCCAGCCACGGCCCGGAGGAGAACGAGTATGTGTCGGTGGGCACTTTTGGGGTCCATGTGGTGGAGGAACCCAGTGCCAACCTCCTGACAGGCAATCCCAGGCCCAGCGTCTCCCCGCACCTCCAAGAGAAGGAGGAGGAAGATAAGGAGGAGATACAGTGCAACTGGGTGGCTCCCTGGGCTCCGTGGTTTGGGGCTGCCATAGCCACTGCACTCGTGGCCACCGTCCTGGCCATGCTCTACCGGCGGCGCGCACTTCAGTGACACCCCTGGGACTGCCTGCTGTGCACCTGCTCAGTTCTCTTGGATGCTCCCTGCCCTCTGGCCCTTCCTCAGGGTTGCAGGGCTGGGTCCCTGAGAGCTGGACTCTACACTGGGCCTGCTAGGAGAGCCAAGATTGTACCCTCTGCAGGTCCCTCTCTGTCCTCAGCTTCCTGCACCGCACCGTGCCCACCTGTGCCTGTCTACTTGTAGTCCAGGTTGTCACTTCCTGTGCCAGGCTCATGTTTGCCCAAGTCTGCACATCACAAGGTGCAAGACTCACCCTATCCTCGTGCCGCCAGGCTGGAGGGCAGGTGTGCTTGCGGGAGACCTCGTCCTGGCTCCCTGCCCTGACAGTACAGCCCCTAGACAGCCCCCAGACACCCTCACCCACCTCTTCACCCCCACCCAGGTCTCAGGGTTGAGGTGCAGGTCACCTGGCAAGCATAGGTCAGCCCAAGGTCCTGCTTCAGCACACCCCTTCCTAGGCTGGGAGGAAGTCACGGTGGTCTGACCACGGTCTCAGGTGCACAGCAGGTGGCTGAGATGGAGCAGATGGGCGATGGCCCAGAGTGGATGACCCCTGAATACTTCCCTGCTCTGCTGTCCAGGCGTGAGGGACAGAGTGCACAGTGGGCTGACAGTTGTTTTGCAGCCCCCACTTCCCGGCCCTCCCGGGCTTTGGGCAAGCTCTTACCATGTAGATGCCTCATGGTCTCGTCTGGGAGAGGGATTGAGTGTGGATGTGTATGTGGCCTCCTGGCACCTGGTGAGCATGGAATGTGTTCATCTGTGCCGATTGTGCAGTGGTTCCTAGTGTTTTCTGAGAGCTGGGCACAGCTGTGACCTCCACTTGCTGTGGGAGGACCTGTGCCTTTGGTTCACCTTGGGGACAGAGCCGGGCTCTTAGCTTGGCCTCCCTCCTTCTCCTTGTTTGCCCCTTCTTCAGCCTGTGCAAGAGGGTGAGTCCACCAGGCCAGCCATGCGTGATGAGGGCTGGGGCCTCCTCCCCCACGGCCACGTGGGTCCCGTGGCCCTGACCCCAGGCCAGCCAGCCTGCTGGTGGGAAGACTGGCTGTGTTCATACTAGAAACACATCAGGGGTATCTCAGGACTCTGTCGACGTGGCTGTTGCTGGACAAGGCACAGGCATGGGAGCCACCTCCGTGCCAGCCTGCAGCTCTGGTACGCTGGCTTGGCTGCCAGGGTCGCTCTGCATGGTCCCAGGGACATCAATAGCCTTGACTCTGACCTTCACTTTACCTTGAACTTTGGTCCTCACCGTCCAAACTGTGAACCTGGGGAAGACCCCTTCTCACATTGCCTGCACCCCTGCCCATCCACCAAGCCTGCTCACTCAGCTTTGCCCACTCCCAACCCCTCTCGGGGGCCTGCACGAGTCAGCTCTCAGGAGTCTTCCATAGGATGTGGCCTTCAGCTGTGTGCTGGAGGCCAAGGCAGGGTCAGTAGCTGCCACTCCTGGGAGCTCCCTGGCTACTGTGCTTGGGGCAGTGTACCTCTCCTTGAGGGAGGTGGGACCAGCATCTTCCTTAGCACTTGGGGCTAGACCCATTTGCAAACTCGCATCTAAGCCTCAATGTGCCTTGTTTCTCTAATGGGAGCATTTGCCCCCGTCCTGAGCTATCCCCACTTCTGTCAGGGCTCCGCTTGTGGCCCATCAAGGCTGGGTGGGCAGTGCCACTTCTCAGAGTGAGCTGAGTGGCAGCAGCTGCCTTTGGATGACGCAGCTAACTGTGGCCTATTTGTGGAGGCCACGTGCCGGCTTCAGTAACCATGTTTGCGGCTGGCTAGTCCGTCCCTGGGGGCTGTGGAGCTGTGTTGGAACTGACACCCACAGAGGGCCCCAGACATTGGGAGAACTTTGTGTCGAGGGCCTTACGTTTTCTGCACCAGCACTGGGTGTCAGGGAGGCATCTGTCACTTGGTTCCTCAGCCTCTGAGTGCAAGCAGTGTAGGACTTGGGCTCAGGGGCAAGGTCCGCAGGGGGCTCCTTGAAGGGGCCTAGCTGTTGCTGTTTCCCTTGTATTACAGGCTTCCAAGACCCTGTCATGAGCCCTCAGCAGGCACAGGCGGAAGTGCCCAGGCCAGGCAACAGTCAAACTCCATAGCATGTCTCCTCTGGTCCCTTAGGAGTGGAGGCCTTGAGGTCTCACCCATGGTGGGCATGCTGTCGGGAAGGTGATGGCTAAGAATCCTCCTCCGTCTCCAGGGGCAGGAAGTCTAGGGCGTGAGACCTAGTGTGCCTGTGCTGGAACTGACGGCCTGTCTGCCCACCTGGCTGCACGTTCCCTACTGAAGTCCATGCCTGGCGCTGGACAGGACCATCCTGAGCCTGTTGCCACCAGCAGCAGCCACCTTCCAAATGCCAACTCCTGCAGTTCCTGCTGTGAGCTGGTTGGGAAGGCTGGGAGGGGGTGAGTGCTGGGGGTAGGGGCGCAGCAGAGGAGAGCCTGGGGCCGGGGGTTTGCATCGTGCACGGATCTTGTCTGCTCGCTTTAAGTGTGATTTTTCACATCAGCGCATCCTCACCCAGGATGCCAAGGATCACCACCTGTTTTAACAGAGTGATACACTAGCACAGAATGAATCAATAGCATCTCAGGGATGTGACAACAATGTGATTGTAGTCATTGAGTGTGTGCCCACGCTCAGTGGGCTGCGACAGGGCAGCCAGCTGGGTGGAGCAGACACTGGTGGGGACAGGTGTCCCATGCGCCAGGCCCCAGACCCAACAGAAGGACGACCCAGAGAGTGCCTGCGGGTGACTGGGGACCTTGGTGGTATGTGGCACAGACCTCTGGGCTCTGTCCCAGGTGGCTATCTTGTGTGCAGTGTGAACACTGGCATGGGCCTGGAGAGCCTGAAGAGTATGAAGGGACTCTGCGAATTCATGGAAAATGAAATTAGAAGGGAAGTTGATTTTGCTGGAAAAAAAAAAATTGAAATCCCTGCGTGTGTGTGTTGTAGGGGCGAGTTTTTCAAAAAGTCCATGAAAAACATGTGTTATTAAAGAAATGCATGGGTTTCAAGTTTTTTGCACTAGAATGGACGTATACCTAGAATTCCATTTTCCTAAGCACTGTGGAGTCCCCGCTGTCTGCTGTACACTGAGAGTGGCCTCGTCTTTCTGGAGCACGGGGTGGAGGACTTGAGTCACATGTTCCTATCAGCTGCGCACTATTAATTGTTATGATATTGACTGTAATAATCCGATCCAGGCAAGAAGTATCACTTGGAACTCTGACAAAATCAAATGTTGGCAAAACTAGGCAGCAAGTGAAACTTGTAACTCCAGAAGGAATCTGTGGTAGTTGGTACTGTCGCCTGACTCTCTGTGTCCCACTGGAACCCATATGCAGACACCGAACGTGGTGGTGTCGTTGTGCGGCTATGCAGAGGTGGTCGGGGCATGGCATTGGGGGCCCCCATGAATGGGAGGGGCCGCTTCCACTGGGTGAGGGTGCAGGCTGTGTTTGCGCAGGGTGAGCTCCCACTGGACACCAAGTCCACTGGCACCTTGACCTTGGTTTGCCCGGTCTCAAAACTGTGAGAAATAAATCCCATTTGTCTGTGCGTTGCCCAGTCTGAGGCATTCTGTTCAAGCAGCTCGAATGAGCGAGAATGGGTGGTGCGAGCCTGGGGGGAGAAGCTGAGTATGCGTGGAACCTGCATCCCAGTGGTCCACTCCTGGCAGCACACAGCTGCGACAAGGGCCATGCCACCACTGCTCAGCATAGCCAATACTGGAAACAATCTGAAAGTTGATGCATGGCAGAGTATTAGCAGGCAGCAATGAATACAAAGTGAAAGTATCGCGAATCGCACAGTCTCACTGGTGAACAGAAAAATCAATAAGGGGGCACGGTATTCCACATTGCAGCACCTGATTTGAGCCCTGGCCGCTCGGCTCCAACTCAGCTTCCTGCTTAAGTGCCTGAGAAGTGAGTGGATGATGCCCAAGAATGCTCCTTCCGCTCAAACACTTGGGCCATCCTTTTGAGCTGGTCTTAGAAAGACTAGCATAGAGTTCTGGCTGTTCAGGGAGTGGATCGGCAGATGGGAGATCGACCTCTCTCTCCCTTCCTCTCTGTTGTTCTGGATTTCAAGTAAGTTATTTTTTAAAAAAAAAAAATGAAATTGGGGCTCAGTATTGTTGTAGCCCACCTGTAGCCCAAACATCCCACATGGACGCTGGTTCGAGTCCTGGCTGCTCCACTTCTGATCCAGCTCCTGCTAATGTGCTTAGGAGCAAGCAGAGGATGGCCCAAGTGCTTGGGCCCTGCACTCACAATGGAGACCTGGAAGAAGCTCCTGGCTGGGACCTGGCCCAGTGCCAGCCCTTGCAGTCATCTGGGAAGTGAGCCAACCCATGAAGATTCTCTCTCTGTCCCTCTCTCTCCCCTTCCTACCTGCCCTTCCCTCTCTCCTTGCGTTTCTGTAACTCTGACTTTCAAACAAATAAATAAACATAAAGGGGCAAAAAAACATCTTTAAAATTTTGGTTCTAGTCATATAAAATTACAGGAAAACAAAACAAAACTGGGCTTGCTGATAGAAATCAGGAGAGTGGGCAGGGGCCTTCTGGGGTGCTGGCACTTCAGGTTGGGGCGCTGCTGGCACATGCAGACTCCCTGTTGGAGACGTGGGAGGAAGTGATGATCATTCTGATGAGAACGGACACACTGTTGCCCCAGAGCCTGAGGCAGGCCCAGCCCTGGCACTGTGTTGGCCAGCACTGGGGCTGGCAGTCACTGGGACACTTGCTGGTCGAAGTGAAGGAACGGCTTTGGCTGTGTGTGCTGCGATGGCTGGAAGTCGGCATGGAGGCACCAGAGGCACACCAGACGCAGAGGGGCAGCTCGTTGTTTGGGGGACTTGCTGGGCTGTCTGTGGTGGTCCCGAGTCGGGAGCGGGGGATTGGGAAGCAGCCGGCCATTGCCGGTCAGCCTGGCTGTTTGGGGCTGAGGACTGCCCAGGTTTGGTTTCTGCTTTAACGGGCCTCGTGTTCAGTCTCAGAGGGAAGGGATGGGCTTCAGGAGGGGCCGCATCCCTGGAAGAAGAGGAGTTCCAGGCATACTGTGTTCCTATTGCTCCCTGGAGTCAACAGGGTTGGTGTTAGCGGGAGCCTGGGTGCTAGAGGACTCTGTTCCAAGTCACTGACTGGTGACCACGCCTCCTGCCATGGTCTGAATGTGGCTTGCTCCACCAGGACTCATGAGTTTACTTTTCAGTGTGGTAGTGTTGGGAGGTAATGAGGTTGAGTTGGCATTGTGGCTCAGTGGGTTAGGTTAGGTGCCGGTTCAAGTCTCAGCTGTTCCACACCCACTCCAGCTCTTTGCCAGTGTGCCTGGGAAAGCAGCAGAGGAAGGCCCGAGTACTCGGGTCCCTGCGGCCACACGGGAGACCTGGGCCTTAGTTCTGAAATCCTGACTTCGGCCCAGCCCAGCTCTGGCCAGTGTAGGCATTTGGGGAGTGAACCAATGGGTGATAAAAGATCTTTTCTAACTTTGCCATCCAAATGAAATAAATCAAGAGATAATGTGGAGTCCAGTCACAAAATGGAGTCACATTGTCCCATGATATTAAATAATAACAAAAACAGAACACCCAGACAAAATAAGAAACGAACGAAACATGGGAGGGCTAGAGAACTTGAGGCGCTAACGCCGTGGTGGCCACCTGGACTTCATACAATTTTCATAGTCCTTACCTGGAGCTTCCTGAACCAAACCAGAAGAATCCACCGGTGTCCCAGCTAGAGTCCTGACTTGGGGCAACACGTTGCATCCAGCTTGGGCCTCTGAGTCCCAGTGGTGCACCTAGACAGACAACCTGCTCTTCAAGGGACCTTGAGCCTTTCCTGCAGTGGCTCAGTCTCCCGTTCCACACTTCCAAGGGAGGCTGGATGGTGCAACGGAGGCAAAATTCCCAGCCAACACACCAAATGTTGCATCCGACTGGAATCTCTCCCCAGGAAGTGCAGCCCAGACAACTCTGCTAAGCAACAAAGTTGATTGAGGAGGCAGATGAACACACCAACCGGGTGGGGTCAGCTCTCCTTTCCCTCAGGGAATGACCCCAAGGTGAGGGTTCCAAGGGTTTTTACAGAGTGAGTGAGTTGGGCTGCCATGGGGGGCCGCCACGGAGACAGTGGGTGAGTTGGGCAGGTGTGGGAAGCAGCCACGGAGACTGTGGGTGAGTTGGGCAGCTGTGGGAAGCAGCCACGGAGACTGTGGGTGAGTTGGGCAGCCGTGGGGGGCCGCCACGGAGACTGTGGGTGGGTGAGTTGGGCAGCCGTGGGGGGCCGCCACGGAGGCTGTGGGTGAGTTGGGCAGCCGTGGAGGGCCGCCACGGAGACTGTGGGTGAGTTGGGCATGGGGGGCAGCCACAGGAACCAGAGTCATTGGCAGGACATGTTACACCTTGTGCTCTGGCCCAAAGAGCAGGAAGTTGGCAAAGCATTTTATACAGAAGCATAAAGATCAGGTTAGCAAACTCAGGCAGGCCTGAACCAAAGTGACTCCATTTTGTGACTGGATTCGGCAGTAATGAGGTCACTAAGTGGGATTCTTTCCTTCCTCCGGGGAGTTCTCGCTCTCCTGAGACTACACTTGCAAAGAGAGCAGTGGTGACAATGCCAAACTGCATGCCCCGTGGGCACCTGCCTGCTCCCTGCCTTCTGCCCCAGGCTGTCCCGTGCCCGCCCTTGCCACATGTGGCTGCCTGGTTTCAGTGTGACCCTCTTTCCCTTTTCAGTTTCCCAGCAGAATGAGGACCCTTTGTTCTTCCAAGGGCTATGTGGATGTTCATAACCTTAGCTGCAGGCTCTACAAAATGACTTCAAAACCAGCCTGCTGCAGAGGAAGTGAATTTCGCGTCTCACTGCAATTGCCATGGGGGGGCCAGACCAGGTGATGCCATGGGCTGATAAAAAACCACAGGCTGGCGGGTCAGGATGCCCACCCAGCCCCAGTGTGTGCCTGAAGGCCTGGCTGGAAGCTCCACTCCTAAGGACACAACCTGAGTGGGCATCTCTCACTAGGCTTCTGCGCTTCCTTGGCCTACCTTAAACCCTGCTCTGATCTGTGCCAAGTCTGACTGCTCTACCTACATTTTATTTATTTTTTAAAAGATTTATTTACTTTTATTGCAAAGTCAGATATACAGAGAGGAGGATAGACAGAGAGGAAGATCTTCCATCAGATGATTCACTCCCCAAGTGGCCGCAATGGCCAGTGCTGTGCCAATCTGAAGCCAGGAGTGAAGAACTTCCTGCAGGTTTCCCAAGTGGGTACAGGGTCCCAAGGCTTTGGGCCGTCCTCGACTGCCTTCCCAGGCCACAAGCAGGGAGCTGGATGGGAAGCAGGGCTGCTGGGATCAGAACCAGTGCTCGAATGGGATCCCGGCGCATTCAAGGCGAGGACTTTAGCTGCTAGGCTACTGTGCTGGGCCCTCTGCCTGCATTTTAAAAGATGAATATTTTTACATCTTCCTTTTAGTTCCTCAGCACTATTCTGTTTACAAAAAAGAATGAAAAACCCACAACTGTTAATGGACATATAAAATTCAGACTCTGAAGGGCACTCAGAGACAAGTGAGGGGCAGGGGTGGGAGTAGGAGAGAGAAGGCCGAGACGGGAGTGAGGAGGCGAGATCTGCGGCCAACGCTCGGCACCCCGGCCGGCACGTGCAGGTCTGTAAAGCATGGGGCTGGGCAGGGCTGGCAGACACTGTCCCTGCTCAGCCCTCGGGGTCCTTGCAGAGGGCTGCCCGGGCTGCCCTGCCTTCCTGCACCGCCGTGCGCCCCTCCCCCATCCCAGCTGAGGCTGCCTCCGGTGAGTCGCTGGTTTTCCGGCAATCAGACGCTCCCTTCACTCCATCAATCCACTTATATTTAGCAAAAGGAGAAAGAAAATTTTCTCATTGCTGCGTACAGCTGCAAATGAGCCGCTTGCAGGAGGCCCATCCAGAGGAATGGAGCAAGAGAGAAACCGGTCATTGCTGAAGGGATGGTTTTCATATTTTCCTACTTGCTGTCACCACGTCCTTGGAGTCCTGAGCCCGTAGACCTTAGTGTGAGGAAATTCTGGAACCCCTTTTCCAAATCTTATTTCTTTCTACTTCATTTTAAAGGTAGGGATGGGGGAAGGGAGGGAGTTTGTTCTCCCGTGTGCTGGTTTGTTCCCTAAGTGCCTGCTACAAATCAGGGCTGGGCTAGGCTCGGGACAGGGGCCCAGAACTGCATCTGGGTCGCCCACGTGCATTGCTGGGACTCAAGCACTTGGGTACACTAGCAAGAAGCTGAATTGGAAGTGGAGGAGCCGGGACTTGAACGAGGCACTTCTCAACATCCCACATGGCCATTGCTTTGTGTCTCAGCTGCTCCGTTTCTGATGCTGCTGCTGATGCTGCTGCAGCACCTAGCTGAGCCGTCTTCCATGGCTTTCCGAGGTGCGTGAACAGGGAGCTGGATCGGTAGTGGAGCAGCCAGGGCTCAGGTGCGACAGCATGACAGGTGGCACAGTGAGCCCTCTTTGAGCAAAGATGAAGTACAGCGACTTAGCGGCCTTGGCTCCCCTCCGGTTCTGCTGTCTTCCTGTGGGTGTCACCACCTTCCTGTCTGTGTGTCCCTCTGTGCGGTTCCCGCCATGAACCACGGGGTCTCCCGCTTGGCTTGGAGCTGGGACCTCAGAGCAGGGCGGTGCAAGGTCTTCAGCCTTCCCCCCCGCACGCTCCCCTCAGCTCCCTGCAGCGTCCCACCAAGTGTTGCCAGGTTGAACTGAGTTTCCTTCCTATCACAGTCCAAACAATCCAGGCCCTGCTTCAGCTGAAGTCCCTCTAGTTCCGTGTTCCTTTCGCTGTGTGCGGGAGGAGCCGCCAGATCACAGCAAAGCCCAGCACAGGCTACTCAGACTTCCACCTCCTGACGAGTCATCACCTTCTCAGCATCCTCCAGCCGCATGCTGACCACACTCCTGGATTCCTTATTTGCCGGGTAAGCCACAGTGAATGTCTCACAGCTTCTCTGGGTCATCCTCTAAGACTGCCATCAGGTTGCGACTGGGCGATGGCCATCCAGAGGCTGGACATGAGCGTGGGGAGACATGCTTCCTAGCTCACCCACTGGTTGTTGTAGGATTCAAGAGCCGGCTCCTGGCCATCTGTGTTTATCAGAAATCCAATTAGGGGCGCCTGGTGGCGTGGCCTAGCGGCTAAAGTCCTCACCTTGAACGCGCTGGGATCCCGTATGGGTGCCAGTTCTAGTCCCGGCAGCTCCACTTCCCATCCAGCTCCTTGCTTGTGGCCTGGGAAAGCAGTCAAGGACGGCTCAAAGCAGTTTAGCTCTAGAGGTTGCAGACTGCTCTGAAGCCAGGAGCCTCTTCCAGCTTAGGGTTCCAAGGCTTGGATCATCCTTGACTGCTTTCCCAGGCTACAGGCAGGGAGCTGGATCGAAAGTGGAGCATCTGGGATCCAAACTGGCGCCCATTTGGGATCCCGGTGCATGCAAGGCGAGAACTTAGGCACTCCGAGGGATTCTTCCATCATTACTGACCTCTCCTTCTCAAGCTGGCTGGGCGCAGTGGCTGATCGGCATTGGAGTGACCTCTAAGTAGAGCAGCCTATGGCCAGATGGCACCCTCAACCCCAGTAACCTCTCTGCGGTTGGTTCTTTTATGCCCGGGGCCTGCTGTGTGCAGTCACCTGGGCCAGGCCAGAGGACACCGGCAGCTGTCACAGGTTCTTTTCTCGAGGTATATACACAGCCCAGCTCTTTTCCTCCTTGAGGTCAGCCTCGGAAACCACAAGATGAGTGGAGGCGGTGTGAGGCTGACAGGCCAAAGCGCTAGCACCTTTCTGTTTCTTTTTGCAACAGAGGTGGAAGTCAGTGAGTAGTCGAAATAGCATCTAGTTACACCTTGCAGGCCGGCCACGGAGGTGGCTTTGGGTCCGTGCCTTAGTGTTCAAGCTCTGACAGTCTTGCCCACCTGTTCCCAAGTGGCTGTGGAGCCCTCAGGCTCATCTGGTTCCCACCCGGCAGAGCGGCTGGCATGTGGTCCACAGGGAGGCAGCTGGGGTCCCGAAATCATCCCCTTGCATCAGAGTCTCCCATTGGATAATGCCTTCTTCGTGCTACAGGTAGAGAGGGCCCTCACCCGTGCATCAGTGGCACGAGGCCACATCCAGGGCCAGCTGACCAAGGGGTCCCCGGGCTCTCATATTCATCCATCAGCTCCTTAGAAAGCCATGGTCACTAATAGAGCCCTTGGAACGTTCAACCCTTCCGTGCAGGAATTTTGGAAGGAAATTTCTACGCATTACTAGGTATTTTGGTCATTTTGTATCTGAGGCCTCAGCCTCTCTGAGTCCCTAGATTTTACCTTGCAGGATCTTCAAGGAGTAGGGGTTTGGCCTGGTATCATACGGTGGGGCAGTGCCCAGTGTCCTGGGAAGGTGGGCCCTGGCAGGCAGCGGGCATGGCTCGAGCAGTCTTATCTGTTACCCACGGGGGAGGTCTGGTTGGTGTTCCTGCTCCTGGCTCCAGCCTTTGGCCCAGTCCTGGCTCTTCTGGGTATTGGAAGGGTAGTACTCTGTGCCTCTCTGATTCTGCATCTCGAATGAATACAGCTCTTTAAAAGATTTATTGATTTATTTGAAAGGCAGAGTCACGCACAGAGGAGAGACAAAGAAAGAGATCTTCCATCTGCTGGTTCACTCCCCACATGGCCACGACAGTTGAGACTGGACCAGTCAGAAACCAGTGGCTTCCTCCAGGTCTCCCATGTGAGTGAAGGGGCCCAAAGACTTGAGCCATCCTCCACCGCTTTCCAAAGCCATAAACAAGGAGCTAGATGAGAAATGGAGCAGCTGGAATATGAACTGGCACCCATATCGGATGCCAGCGCCTCAGGAAGGGGCTTAGTCTACTATTCCATGGCTCCAGCCCAGAATTATTGATTTATCTCATTTGCGAGAGTGCAAGCCCCCAGGCTGCTGGTGAATCCTGCAAACCTGGAGCTAGGAATTCAACCCAAATTTCCCAGTTGGTACAGGGACCTCATTTACTGCTTTCCTGAATGCACATGAACAGGAAGTTGGAACTAGGAGTGGAATCAGGACTTGAACCCAGGCACTTCTGTCTGGGAACTTCTGCCCAAGCCTGCTCTGGGTATGACAAACTGTACTGCAATCAAGGTGGTTCACATGCATGTGGGGTGGAGAGGAAGCAAGTATTACAGAGAGTCAACGGGCTGTGGGCAGGTGGGTGAGTGCCATCTCCGCAGGGACGGTGAGGGGAGTCCCTGAGTGACAGGACATTTCAGCTGAGCCGTTGGAGGATGGGGAAGAGGAGCAGGCTGAGTTGGGGACAGCGTTTTCCGGGTAGGGGGAGGAGTACGAGTCAACCACAAAGCTTGAGCTTCGACCCTCGTCTCCTGAAGACCAGGCAGGAGTCGTTTGGCCTGCTTAAGGTAACCCAAAACTTGAGGCAGACTTGAGCCTGCACACATGAACAACTCCTCACAACACGTGGCTTTCATCAGTCCAGGGGCCCTGAGGAGGACTTGCTAAGCCACTCATTGTAGTCACGTGTGAAGGCTTGAGGGTCAGACAGCAGCTCCTTTGCCACCCAGGAACAGAGCTGTCTGTTCTCTTGCGGGGACTCTGGTTGGCCCAGGGCCCAGTAAAGGGAGCCTTTTGGAGAAGGGCTGTCACGGCTGGGCTTGCCAGATGGGGACAGGCTTGGTGGCCTCTGCAGCTATGGGAAATGTGAGGATCCCTGAGAGATGAGCTCTGCACCTTCTCACTAGGAAAGCTGGGATTCAAGGACTCAGGTCACGCAGAAGGCAGAGTAAGTGGCCTTAGCCCTGAAGCTTTGGTCTCTGGGTGTTGGAATCCAAGTAGCAGATCAAGGAGGTGTGTGTGTGTGTGTGTGTGTGTGTGTGTGTGTGTGTGTGTGTATTGGGGGAGCATACTTAAGAAATGCATTTTAGGGGCTGGTACTGTGTCTCAACAGGCTCATCTACCTGTAAACATCAACATCCCATATAGGCACTGGTTCATGTCCCAGCTACTTCACTTCCCATCCAACTCCGTGCTTGTGGCCTGGGAAAGCAGAAGAAGACGGCCCAAAGCCTTGGGAGTCTACACCCATGTGGGAGACCTGGAAGAAACTCCTGGCTCCTGGTTTTGGATTGGCTCAGCCCCAGCCGTTGTGGCCATTTAGGAAGTGAAACAGCAAATGGAAGATCTTTCTGTTCTTCTTTCTATAAAGCTGCCTTTCTAATAAAAAATACATATATTTTAAAGATTTCTTTTTTGGAAAGTCAGATATACAGAGAGGTGGAGAGACAGTGAGAAAGATCTTCCATCCGTTGATTCACTCTCGAAGTGACCGCAATGGCTGGAGCTGAGCTGATCTGAAGCCAGGAGCCAGGAACCTCTTCCGGGTCTCCTATGCGGGTGCAGGGTCCAAGGCTTTGGGCCATCCTTGACTGCTTTCCCAGGCCACAAGCAGGAAGCTGGATGGGAAGTGGAGCTGCTGGGATTAGAACCGGCGCCCATATGGGATCCTGGCACGTTCAAGGCAAGGGCTTTAGCCACTAGGCCACCACAGCAGACCCTCTAATAAAAACAAATGAATCTTAAATATATTTTAACATTATGGGAGGAGTTGTGCCATCTGACGACAGGGATGTGTGTGTGCAGCCTGGGTGAAGCTTGAGTGAGCACACCATGTCCTTGCCATGTCCTTGCCTGGCCCACTGTGTGTGCCTGCCATCCTCGGGTCTCTCTGACATATCTGTCACACAGGGCATGTGTCATCACACTGAGAGAATCAAGTCTTCAGAGGTGGGATCATGCGATGCAAGCATGTTTGTTGGGACCTCTTCCTCCTCCACCTCTTTTTCTTCTTCTTCAAAGATTTATTTGAAGGGCAGAGTTACAAAGAGAGCATAGACATGGCTCTTACATTCACTGGCTCACTCCCCAAATGGTCACAGTGGCCGGCACTGGGCTAGACCAAAGCTAAAAGCCAGGAGGAGCTTCTTTTGGGTCTCCCACATGGGTGCAGGGGCCCAAGGCTCGGAGCTTGGGTAGGGGCCCGAGAAGCAGAGGGTGGCTCCAGTCCTTGACTCCTGTGCACATGGGAGTCCCCAGAAGAAATTTCCAGCTCCCAGCTTTGGCCTGAGCCAGTCCTGGCTGTTGGCAGTCATTTGAAATGTGCAATAGGAGAATAAGCAATAGATTTCTTTCTCTGCCTTTCAATCAAAAAACTTACATTTACAAGGCCAGTGAGCTGTCATCAGACGGCTCTGATGGGGCCTTGGCCTTGGCCCCGAGCTCCCATCATAGGCACTGGCTGCACAGAGCCTCCTGCAGAACAGCAGCGCAGCGAGTACTGCAGCTCATGTCTGGTGGCTCTGGCTAGATGAACGGCCCTTCAGTGGTACGCCCGAAGAGACCCACGAGAGACCACCTTCCCACTGAAGAACAAACTGCGAGGCGTGAAGGACGCAGGCAGGCATTCATTTAACACATTTTTTGTTGTTGTTGTTTTCTTTAGAAGGCAGAGTTGGTTCATTCCCTAAGCGGCTGTTACTGGAGCTGTACTGGGCAAAGCCAGGAGCTTCCTCTGAGTGTCCCATGCTGGTAGGGGAGCCCAAGCACTTGGGCAATCTTCTGTTACTTTTCCGGGGGCATCAGTAGGGAGCTGGAGAGGCTGGGAGTGGAACCAGTGCCCGTGTGGGATGCTGGCAGTCCATGTGGGACTGACGCCAGGTGCCCTCAGGAAGTTAGCTTCTTCCGTACTTGCTATGCCCCAGTTTGTCATTAGGTGAGACATTTGGCGATCCAATGGAGATCAGACGTAGTGCTAATGCAAGGAGAGTGAGCGATGGGTTTGGGTGTTACTGGGCCGACAGCACAGGGGTACAGGAGTTTAAAACCTGTTTATTCTGAATAATTCCAAGAGCTGGTGCCTGAGAGAATATATGACACACACCTGTGGTTAGGTAAAACAAGTGGTGCAAGAACTGCTCAGTAACTCAATACTTGATCTGCGCTGGGGTTTTCCATCAGGTTTTCTCCTCTACTTCCTGTGCAGCTGGGACTGTGGGACTGTGACACTAAAGGAAGAGCTAAGTAGCACTAAGGTGTGCTGAGTGATGGACGAACCAAGAGAAGAGTGTGTTAAGCAGTAGGTAAACAGTACTAGAACGATAGCAGTAAGACTAGTATTAGGGAGTAGTGTTAAGAAATAGTTCAATAATAAATAAAAAAGAAAAAAAGCAAAAAAGAAAAAGTTTTTCTTTAAGATTTATTTATTTTTATTACAAAGTCAGATATACAGAGAGGAGGAGAGACCGAGAGGAAGATCTTCCATCGGAGGATTCACTCTGCGGTGTTGCACCAATCTGAAGCCAGGAGCCAGGAGCCAGGAACCAGGAACCAGGAACCTCCTCTGGGTCTCCCATGCGGGTGCAGGGTCCCAAGGCTTTGGGCCGTCCTCCACTGCTTTCCCAGGCCACAAGCAGGGAGCTGGATGGGAAGTGGACTTTAGCCAATAGGCCATGCCGCCAGGCCCAGAAAATAAAGTTAATGACAAAACTATGTGTTAAAAGATAACATTAGGTAATTATAGAGATTAAGGTTAAGAGATAGCAACTAGTAGAGAGTTGGATGAGTAATGGTGATTAGAATGTAGGATAGATGATGTTAGAATGATGTGGATTGATGAATTGTTAAGCTGACTGCTAAGTTTGCATCTGTAATGAGAGTTTTGCTTGCTGCAAAGGAAACCGAAGTAACGCCATGACAGGCCTCGCACAGGCTAGGCCGAAGTGTCAGTCCCTAGAATTGAGGCACCTGCTTCCCCGAGGTGGGCTGCCACACACCCTGGACAGAGCCGACCAATCAGAGGAGACTTGGAAGGTCCCTAGTCATCAGGTGGTCATGGTGATGGAGGCTGACCACTGGGGTGGGCACGGATAAGAGAGACTGACCACCTGAGTGGTCACGGGTGATAGAAACTGACCAATCACAATCTTGCCAATGCCTGTTCGTAGAATCAGCGAGTGGCCCATTCCCGGAGTTGCAGCCAAAACACTTTATAAACTATGAGAAATGTATGGTCGGGGTCCTTGTCAAGACTCCACTGCGCTGGGTGAGACTTGGACCCCAGCGCGCTAGCAATAAAGTTCCTTTGTTGTTTTTTTTTTTTTTTAAGATTTATTTATTTTTACTAGAAAAGCAGATAGGAGAGATAGAGAAGAACATCTTTCATCCGATGATTCACTCCCCAAGTGACCATAATGGCCGATGCTATGCCCATCCAAAGCCAGGAGCTCTTCCAAGGACTCTTCTAGGTCTCCCATGCAGGTGCAGGGTCCCAAGACATTGGGCCATCCTCGACTGCTTTCCCAGGCCACAAGCAGGAAGCTGGATGGGAAGTGGAGCTGCTGGGACTAGAACTGGCACCCATATGGGATCCCAGCGTGTTCAAGGCAAGGACTTTAGCTGCTAGGCCACCACACTGGCCCCTCCTTTGCTTTTGCATTATCCTGTGTGGAACTCCTCTGTTCAAGGCAATGGGATAAATTCCGTACCCAAAAGGACCAGACCCTGATGTCACGGCTGTGCTGAGGCTAAGCTGAGTTGTTGTGAAAGCGCACCCTGGGGTCAACCCTAGAGCTCTGAGAAAGGCCAGCAGGCGAGCTGTGCCTCAGTGGCCCATGTGCAGGGACAACTGGGGACCTGGCTCCAGGCCCTGGCCTCCAGAGGGTGGGGCAGCCTCAAGGCTGGCCCGTTCAGAGGCCCAGGCAGTGGACAAGCCTAGGCTTACAGACGGAATCCTCTGTTTTAGCCCTATGGGGCTGCACTGGCTGCACTGGGCCTGGCGGGACACCCTCACTGCCCCGCATCCTGGCTGCTGTTCCCAGGGAACCTGTCTGGAGCACGTCTTTGCTGCTGCCTGCCCTGCATGTTTTCGGGACAACCAACAGTGTTCTTCCAGCTCAGGGGAGTGTGCAATCAGCTAACCGCATCCCTGGAGCCATCATCCTCATCCGTTCTGGTCATTTCATTATTCAAAAGCGGCCTAGTGCCAGGCCTACCTCAAGTTCTTGCACTGGTTTGAAGAGTGAAAACTCAACAAACGCCTCTCCCAGGTATCCTTGTTCAGAGGGGAAACAGGGGCTGGCATCGCTTTAGCTGCCACACAACGAAGCGGTGACTTGGTAGAGGGGCGGGGAAAAGAGTGGCGTATCAGAGAAGATGCTCTTTGCTCACAGTGCAGTGAAGGAAGACCCAGGGGAGGACGCTGCCTGGACTGTGCTGTGGAGGTCGTGTTGGGGTTTAGCGAGCAGAGTAGGATGGCCAGCAGGTGCAGAGATGAGGGAGCGAGGTCTGGCTGGGAGCTGTGAGAGCGGCTTTGCTGGGACGTGCTGTGTGAGCACGTGGCAGGAAGGGCGCAGAAGCGAGAGGAGGCCGGAGGGTGGTCGTCCTTGCGTGTTGATTTGTTGGAGCTTTAGTTTAGTTGTGGAAGCCACCAGAACGTTTCCAATGGGGGCAGGAATGTACCTGTAACAGTCTTTACTGCGATGAGCCTGAAAGCCACGGGCCTGCCGAGGCACCGGAGACAGAGCTAGCATTCGGGGGGCAAGGCCGATGGAGAACCTACTGTGACAGCTGTTAGCATGCACGCCATCGGCCGCTTGCCAGATGACTTCCGGCAAAATGATAATATTTTAGGCCTGCTGAATGATATGTATTAACTCTTGTTTTTTCTTCTTAAAAATGTGGCTACGGGCGGATACCAAGTTGCACATGTGGTTTGTGTTATGTTTGTCTTGCACAGTGCTGGATTCCAGGAAGGGGCCATGCAAGAGGGAAGGATCAAGTTTCAGCGACAGGAGGGCAGCATTCACAGACCCAAGGAAAGTGTGCCAGAGACACGAAGCGTTTGTCTTCCATTGCGATTAGACCGCTCGGCCATGCTACGGTAGCTTTCGTCTTCCAAAGGAAATACTTTTACATCGGGGTTTGTTTGGGAGTAAAAATGATGCCAGTCATCCAGCTTCCTTTTCTTAAAAAAAGATTTATTTATTTTTATTGGAAAGTCAGATATACAGAGAGGAGGAGAGACACAGAGGAAGATCATCCATCCGATGATTCACTCCCCAAGTGAGCACAATGGCCCATGCTATGCCGATCTGAAGCCAGGAGCCAGGAACTGCTTCCAGGTCTCCCACATGGGTGCAGAGACCCAAGGCTTTGGGCCATCCTCCACTGCTTTCCCAGGCCACAAGCAGGGAGCTGGATGGGAAGTGGAGCTGCCGGGATAAGAATCGGCACCCATATGGGATCCCAGGTGTGTTCAAGACGAGGACTTTAGCCGCTAGGCCACAGCGCCAGGCCCTCTCTTTTTTATTATCATTATTATTATTATTTTATGATATAGTTCTATAGACTCTGGGATTTCCCTTCTCCCCTCCTCAAGTCCCCCCCACCCCACTGAGTTTCCCTATATTGTTACTATAGTATAGTTCTCCATAAACAGTCATATGTCCATCATTGTGAGCATGGACAATGGCAGAGAGTCCAGCATCCTATTGTCAAGATATAATCAAGATATATAGTCATTGGAAGTCCATCTCTAATCTGGAAGTGGAGATGAATATTTCATATTCCTCATATCTGGATGTGATAGTCTCCATTTCACAGTTACTATACATCCGCTTAAATGAAAAGCCACAAGACAAAATCAACAACAGGAAGAAAAATGGAAATTTACAATGCCTTGAAATTAAATAACATGATACTGAAAGATTAATGTGTTGCTGAAGAAATGACAAAGAAAATCAAGAACCTTTTTAAAGAAAATGATGCTATTGTATGATCTATGAGTCAGTGAAGAATTTAATGAAAAAGTGTTTTGAAGAGATGGAACTAAAACAAAAGTAAAAATCCATGAGAAATAGTTTCCACTGATCTTTGTGGGTGAATTATGTCTTTGTAGGCAACCAATGGGTTTTATTTTTTTAATCTAGTCTACTTATTTATGACATTTGATTGATGAATTTAATCTATTTATATGCAGGGTTAATATGAGTGGGTGGTAATTTGGTCTTGTCGTTTTAGCAATGGATTGTTCATTGATTTAGTTTTCTGTTGTTATTTTACTGGGATGTTCTTCACATTTGCTTTGGTTTTGTTGGGTGCTATCCCTCTTCTCTGTCAAGAGAACATCTTTTTTATTTTTACTGGAAAGGCAGATGTACAGAGAGGAGGAGAGTTAGAGAGGAAAATCTTCCATCTGATGGTTCACTCCCTAAGTGACCGCAATGGCCAGTGTTGCACCAATCCGAAGCCAGGAGCCAGGAGCTCTTCCAGGTCTCCCACGTAGGTGCAGGGTTTTTATACCCAGCTTTTCTTTGTGCACCTTCTGGGACTCCCATAACTCTTATGTTTGGCCTATTAATGATGTCTTTCAGTTCCTGAACACTGTTTTTAGCTTGACTCAGCTCTGCTTCCAGCTTTTTGTTTGTTTCCCCTCTGGTGGCAAGAAACACATTGCAATTCTGACTCTTTATTCTGCTTCCTTCATTCTGTTTTGGAGACTTTCCACTGTACTTTTAATTTGCTCCACTGTATTCGTAATTACTGATATATCAGCTTTCATGTGATTCATTTCCAGTGTGATATATTTTGAACTCCCGAATTACATGCTTCTCATTGGTGATAAGAAGCTTTAGAATAAGTGCTTTGAATTATGTATCCCCCATTTTCTCAATGTCTTCTTCAGTTAACTATGAAGTTGGCAAAGACTTTTGCTCCTTTGCAGAAGAGTCTTCAGTAAAATGTGTTGTCTCTTCTTTTGCTCTTGGTCATTGTCCCTGTGGTTATCAGAATCTTCTCCTTGGGGCAGGTTTCTAAGCTGTGTCACCCACAGGCCTACAATTCGATTTTACTTATTGTGGTTGGTACACAGCTCTTTGCAGTCACTTGCGCCACTCTCTCCCGCAAGTTCCAGGTCTGGGTTCTTATGTTAGACTTCCATCATGGTCTGTAACCCTAGCTCTGTAACTCTCCACCTCCTGTGATTCTGTACTGAAGCTGCATTGTTGTCTGTACACTTTCTACCACTTCTGGTTGGAGCAAGTCCCAGGATTAGGGAGACACCAGGTGTCCTATATAGCTAGGTTTTTATTGGTGGTGATCTTGCCAGAACCTATTGGCCATTAGGTCTGAGGGCTACCTGGACCTATCTTGGGTAGAACCTGTAGATTGCCAGGTTGCTGCAGTTCACTGAGGCAGAAATGAATTCACTCCCAGCTCAGTGCATGTGCAGTGAAATCCACCCTGTTCCCGCATTGCTCATCTTGGACTTGCTGCACTGTCTGTGCTCTTTATCAAATCGAACAGACCAGCAGGACAGGCGGTTCTTTGTCTGGGTTCATCTCTGGAGCTCCTGGCAAACGTCCCTTCCCATCTTGTTGCTGGTGGAGTTCTGGCTGCTGGTGGAGTTCTGATTGCTGCTCGTTGAATGCTGCTGGGTGTCTGTCAGTCTCCAGGTGTCCCTCTGCTGTCATTCTGTCCTCTCCTGTTTCCTGGAATGTGCCCTCTCTCCTTCACACTGGCTCATGTTTTTTCATCTGTTTAAATGCGTCCTTACCCTATCCTGCCATCTTGACTCTCCCAGTCATCAAGTTTTCAGTGTAGCTTAAAGAGCTCCACTGCCTTACAAGAGCAGCTAGTGATTTGGGAGATTCACTTTTCTACTTAGTTGAAGAACAGAGCAACAGACAGAAACAAAGCAAATTCTTTCTTTTTTAAAAAAATATTTTATTTTATTGGAAAGGCAGATGTACAGAGAGGAGGATCTTCTGTCCAATGATTCACTCCCCAAGTGAGCGCAATGCGATTTGAAGCCAGGAGCCAGGAACTTCTTTCCAGGTCTCCCACATGGGTGCAGGGTCCCAGGGCTTTGGGCCGTCCTTGACTGCTTTCCCAGGCCACAAGCAGGCAGCGGGATGGGAAGAGAAGCTGCTGGGATTAGCTCCGGCACCCATATGGGATCCTGGCGTGTTGAAGGCGAGGACCTTAAACCTTACGCTATTGCGTAGGGCCAGAAACAAAGCAATTTCTCACCTGCTGGTTTACTTCCCGGATGGCCGTGGCAGCTGGGCATGGTCCAGGCTGAAGTCAGGAGCCAGGAACTCCCCTCTGGTCGGCTATCGGTTGGAATCGGCTCAAGTACACCGTGTGTTCTTTTCCCATGCACACTTGCAGGAAGCCACACTGTGGGAGTGGACCAACGGGCACCTCAGCCAGCAGAAGTCCTAAGCTGCTTAACTCGCTGTGCCAGGTCAGCTCCCAACGAGTGATTTTTATACCCACAGGTGAATTTTGAAGGTTTTCATTACATTTGCAAGAGAGCTCCACAGCCCAGCTTCGTCACGCCCCTCAGCAAGGACAAGCTCTCAGAGGCTGCTTCAGGGTACTGGAGCTCAGATCGCTCCTCTGAGGAACAGCTACTGAAGTGCCAGGCTGCTTAGCTGGAATTCCACAGCATCCACATAAGGGACAAAATTGGCCATGACCTTGAAAACTACGTGAAAGCTGGTAACCTTAGGGTAGCTAGAAAGGGAGAGGAAGCTTTCTACTACAGGCCGTGTGAATTCTATTTATTACTATTATTATTGAAAAGGCTGGTCAGATGTACAGGAGAGACAGAAAGATCTAGTGTCCTCTGGTTCACTCCCCAAACGGCTGCAACAGGCCGAGCTGAGCTGCATGCAGGGACCCTCGGCTTTGGGCCATCCTCTACTGCTTTCCCAGGCCACAAGCAAGGAGCTGGATGGAGGTGGAGCAGTTAGGACATGAACCAGTCCATGGGATCCTGACACTCGCAAGGTGAGGATTTAGCCACTGAGCCATTGTGCAAGCCCTGTGAGTTCCAAGTACATCCCATTTCATCTTGAGTCTTCTTTGTTCTACCCACTGAATGCCACCTGCTGGCTGGCCTGTGTGTGATGGGTGCACACATGTGACATTCGTTTCTGGCCTGCTTTAGGAGTAGACGCTGGGCCAGATCCCAGACAAGCCTTTAGGGACTTCAGAACTGCATGCTCTTCATACCTTTGTCCTTGAAGAACGTGAGCAGATAAGGTTTTCTCAAGTTCTTCATGGGGAAAAGAAAAGGGGGGGGGTGCTCATTGCCGTCCTTCTTGTTTCTGTCGCCAATGGAAGGAGGAGGAAGTGGTTCTGTAAACCCTGTGTGTGGGCTGGCCTTCGCGGTGTTTTAGTATTTATTATCAAGCTTTGCTTGATCTGCAAGACAATGGAAGCTCAGGGAGCTCTGTCCCCTCCCTTGCTTGGCCCTTAGAAAGCAGAGATGAAAACACATACTCTCGGCTCTGCCCAGTGGCTCAGTGCTTTGTCAACGCCTCACTTCGCAAACACCAGGATCCCATATGGGCGCTGGTTCATACCCTGGCTGCTCCGCTTCCCTGCTTGTGGCCTGGGGAAGCAGTCGAGGACGGCCTAAGGCCTTGGGACCCTGCACCCACTTGGCACAGCTGGAAGCAGCTCCTGGATTCTGGCTTCAAATTGGCTCAGCTCCAGCTGTTGCGACCACTTTGGGAGTGAACCCAGAGATGATTGATCTTTCTGTCTCTCTTGTCTGTAAATCTGCCTTTCCAATAAAAAGAAACAAATCCTAAAAAGAAAATGCGCTGTCCTTGAAGATCAGAGGGCAGCTGCCAGGGTGGTCTCTGGCGGCTCCCTCTCCACTGCCAGGTATCTTTGTGGGTCCAGCCGCTGTGACCAGGGCCATCACCTTCATCAATCAGAACTGCGAAGCCACAGCGTGGTTTACCAGATGCACTCCTCATATCCATGCAGACGTAACATCCCTGTCTGCCTTCTCTCATGGATGACCGGCTCCCGGGGAAGACCAGCCGCTGTGATGGGAGCACACACAGCCGACCTCGCCGATGCCTGCAGCGTGAGCCGAGAGCTCTTGTTAACAGCCAGAACCCATTCACCTGCCATGAACTTCACTTCAGCATCCGGGAGGTCACTGTTCTTTCAAATGATGGCCACCTCGCCAAGCACCCAGGGTCAGGGTCATCCAGGGGTCACTCCTCAATTCCTGATTCACAGAAACTGGGGTCTCTCTCACAAACACAGTTTAAGCCTAAATGTTAGTGTTTTTACCTCATATTAAGCACTACGGTAGATGAGTGTTCTGTAGGATGTTTTGTCACTGAAAAGACTCTAGATTTGCTTTTTAAACAAGATTTATTCATTTGAAAGGCAGAGTTACAGACAGAGAAGAGACTGTCACTGGGTCACTCCCCAAAGGGCACCATGGCCAGGAGTGGGCCCGGCCCAAGCCAAGGGCCTAGAGCTCCGTCCACTCCCATGGGAATGCAGGGGCCCAAGGGCTTGGGTCATCCTGGCTGCTTTCCCAGGCATGTCAGCAGGAAGCTGGGGCAGAAGTGGCACATGCAGCAGCTGAACTGGTGCCCTGTGCGGGACGCCAGCATTCCTGGCAGGGGCTGTACACCTTGCTCGAGACCCACCCTGCAAGTTACTGCTCTGGAATCCGAGTAGATGCTTGCTGTGACAGCCTGTGCTGCTGCTGCTGCTGCTTTTTCAAGATTTATTTACTTTTATTGGAAAGTCAGATATACAGAGAGGAAGATCTTCATCTGCTGATTCACTCATTAAGTTGTTGGTATGGTCAGAGCTGAGTCAATCTGTAGCCAGGAACTCGGAGCTTCTTCCGGGTCTCCCACGCAGGTGCAGGGTCCCAAGGCTTTAGGCCATCCTCGCCTGCTTTCCCAGGCCACAAGCAGGGAGCTGGATGGGAAGTGGAGCAGCCGGGACATAAACATGGGATGCTGGGCGTGGGCAAGGTGAAGATTTAGCCACTGTGCCATTGTGCTAAGCCTAATCTTGTGGTTTATAATGGCAGGTAAGAGATGAGAATTTTTTCCCCCATCTTTATTCTTTTTTTTTTTTAAATATTTATTTATTTTGAAAGAGAGGTGTGGCACGGTAGCCTAGTGGCTAAAGTCTGTGCCTAGCACGCGCCAAGATCCCATATGGGTGCCGCTTCTAATCCTGGTGGCCCCACTTCCCATCCAGCTCCCTACCTGTGGCCTGGAAAAGCAGTCAAGGACGACCCAAAGCCTTGGGGTCCTTGCATCCAAGTACAAGACCCAGAAGAAACCTCTGACTACTGACTTTGGATCGGCTCAGCTCCGGCTCTTGTGGCCACTTGGGGAGTAAACCAGTGGATAGAAGAACTTTATTTCTTCCTTCTCCGTAATCTGACTTTTCAATACAAGTTTTAATAAAACACATGAATACTGAACAAATTAAAAAAAAAGAAAAAGAAAAGGTCACGGTGCCATGGGATTTTTCATCCTTTAGGACGGGCTCCAGAACTCACAGGCTTGGAAGCCCGAGGCCGGGGAGGAGCGCGCTGCGGCTGGGCCACGGGTGTTCCCAGGGGTGCCGGGCCACGGGCCTTCCTGTGGAACCCGCTTGGGTGGCAGCCCACAGAGGCCGCGGAGCTGATCTGGGGAGAGCGTGGGACTTCAGCTCAAGAAGCAGGAGCAGCTCAACCTTCTTAACCCTGCCCCTGCCTTTCTTTTTGCGGGGGATGGGAAGAAATGAAGAAAACAAGTCCATGTCCACCTGCTAGCCCAGCGGGCACCGCGGAGCAAAGGGAGTCCCTCCCTGAAAAGGCCAAGTCTACTTTGGCGATTCACACAACCAATCCCTCCTTGGCTGCGGGAAGGCGGAGAAGGATTTACGACCCGCCGCCTCCTGTTGCCGTGGAGACCAGCCTGGGGCCTTTCTCGGCCCGAGGGGAGGGACCAGGCCGGGGGACAAAGGCTCAGGTCAGCCGCGCGAAGAGTCCATCCGCGTGCTAACGGCCAGGGCAGGGGCTGCGGGGAGCCCCGGTGCCCCGGAGCGGGACGCAGCGGCGTCCCGGGAGAGGTCCGGGCCTCGGAGACCCGACTGCCCACGCGTTGTGGGTGGGCGGCTGGGCAAAAAGGGGGCGCGGACGCCCCCAACCCTCCGCCGTTCCAGGCGCCCATTGGGCGGCGTCTCCATCACTCTCCTCTCGGAGACACCACCTTCTCCCCGAGCCCGGATCCTTCCCTCCGCCGCGTCCTGGAAGCCTCTGATTGGACTGAGGCGAGGTCCATCCGCCTCGAGTCCCGCAACCTACTGGACGCGAGGTGTTCGGACCGCCTCCCGCCTGCTGGGATTGGCTCGCTGCGTGTTGGCGCAACGGAAGAGGCGGCCAGCCGCGGGTGCGCCTCCGCTGCGGCCGCACTGCCCGCCGCCGGGGAGGCTCGGACGAGCGCGGCGCTGGGGGGCTGGCTCGGGCGGCAGCGGCGGCTGCTGCGGATGGGAGCGGACCAGCGAGGCGCGCCCATGGAGCGCCACGGCGGGGCCGCCGACGCCCCCGCCCCGGAGGCTGGGGTGCCGGCGCCCGGGGCCCCCGAAGGGCGGCGGCGGCGGGAACCGCTGCGGCGCCGGGCGAGCAGCGCGTCGGCTCCGGCGGTCGAGGCCGCGGCGCAGGGCGTGAGGCGGGTCCGGCCCGGCTCCTACAGCGGCCCTGCCTCCGGGACCCGCCCGCGCGCCGAAAGCCTCCGGAAGAAGCGGCCGCGTAAGTGCCCCCCTCCCGGCCCGGCCGCCGTTTGTCCTTCTCCGGCGCGCGGAGCGTGCGCTCGCCCGGTGCGCGCCGTTGGGTTCGGCCGCTCGCGGGGCCCCTCCAGGTGCCCGGGCGGCCCGAGGGGCACGTGAGCGCAGCCCCCGCGCAGGCCGGACTCGATCCCACCGCCTCCCTTCCCCCGGACCCATTGAATGATCCGTGCGCCCTGCTTCCGAGGCTGACCGGAGAACTGCTCTCCCGGGCGTGGTCTCTGTCGACTCCCAGCCCCCCGAGGCTGCAGGCCTGCAGCTGCCTCCCGCGGCCCGTGCACCCTAAGCTCTGCCTGCCGTCCGCTCTCACCCGGAGAGCGCCGTGGTATTTTCTTTTTTTTTTCTCTGCCCCGTAGTTGCAGGTGCTCACGGTTCGGGTCTGTAATTGTGTAATTCCGCCCCTGTGGAGGGGAAGCTGTTCAGGGAGTTGCCCACTGGCGGTGCGTCTGTGCGTTCTGTCGTCAGGTCCCTTTGTCCAGAGTGCTGCATGCTTTTCTCCAGGCCGTCAGTCGGGCTGTCTGTGGGTTCCTGTGCGAGCGGGCTACCGGCTGGGGCCTTGTTGAAGACCCTGGGCCCTGCCGCCCCGTTCCTTCTCTTCCACCCCTGCGGTTTGGGTGACTGAGCGAGCCTCCGACTCCTTTTTCCATCATCTTGGGGGGAGAGTTGGAAAACAGTTTTCAGTTTGTGCATTTGTGGAGTTGGTTAACCTGGTGTTTATGGTGTTTGGGAAGCGCCTGATTCTTGAGCAAGTCGTTTCTTTTCTGGTTTCTGATTTTCCTCGTGGAGATGTGGAGAGGAGCAGCCGTTCTGGGTTGTCACAGGGCCGGCGCTCTGCGCAGAATGGAGTCCTTGTGGCTCACAGCCCTGCCAGGTGCTGGTGAGGCAAAGGGGAACCCAGAAAACCTGGCTTTCTTATCTTGGACCTCAAACTGTGCTCACTGAGTGGTTTTCTCTGAGACCAGACCTGCCGGTGATCGCCTGGAGTTTGTGGTTATTGTCAAGTGCGCGGTGGGCTGTGTCTGGGACCAGACTCTGGAGGAAGGTTGTATTCAGAGCATCGACAAGTGGCCACGTCTGTGTGTTGGAGGCCTGTTAATATTACAGGTGGTTTTGAAACATCCTTCAAGGAACTGAGACGTATTCCTGTTGGAGGGCTTTGCTTCTGGCGTCTGTGGTCTGCTCACTTCTCGGATTAAGTCAGGCGGAGTAGGAGACCAGCTCTCCCTCCTTCAGCCCCTAGGTGCAGCAGCTGCTTGCTGACTGCTGACTCCCCAGTATGCTTTTGTTTAACTGCAAGAATCAAAGGAAGGTTAAGTCTTGTGTTTATAAAGATACTTCAGAAGGATCATGGAAAATCAGCATTTAAAGAATAATATTTTGGTGGAAGATTAAGGCCTGGGGTGGGCATTGAGCCCCGACCAGCGGTGCTGTGGTGTAAGCTGGTACAGCTGCTGCCTGTGACCTGTGCGTCCTATATAGAGGCCAGCTTGTTCCCCAGCTGCTCCTCTGGCCCAGCTCCCTAACGGTCTGGGAAAGCAGTGGAAAATTGTCTACGTGTTTGGAGCCCGCTGCCCACCTGAGGGTCGACCTGAGCGCTGCTGGCTGTGGCCTGGCCCAGCCCAAGTTACAGCTGCTTCGGGGTGAGCCAGCCAGTGGAGGCTCTCTGTCTCACTATCTTTCATACCACACAACACTGGCCCCTCTCAAGTTTTCTTTTTTTCCTTAACCTAATTTGTTTTTATTGGAAAGGCAGATTACAGAGAGAGACAGAAAGATCTTCCATCCATCTGCTGGTTCACTCCCCGAAGTGGCTGCAATGACCAGAGATGAGCTGATCCGAAGCTAGGAGCCAGGAGCTTCTTCAGGGTCTCCCATGTGGGTGCAGAGTCTCAAGGCTTTGGGCCGTCCTCCACTGCCTTCCCAGGCCACAAGCAGGGAGCTGGATGGGAAGTGGAGCTGCTGGGACATGAACTGGGGCTCGTATGGGATGCTGGTGCTTGCAAGGTGAGGGTTTAGCCAATGAGCCATTGTATAGGCCTTCAATGTTGAGGTTCTCTAAAGCGTGTGGAGTTGATTTTTGTTTTTAATGGCTGTTCATCCTTTTTGTTTGTTTTGAAGATTTATGTTGCTTGAAAGAGCTATATGTAGGGATGTTTCACCCACTGGTTCACTCCTTAAATGGCCACCGTGGCCAGAGCTGGGCTCCTTTGAAATCAGGGCCAGGAGCTTTGCCAGGTCTCCCATGCGGGTGCAGGGTCCCAAGGCATTGGACCGTCTTCCACTGCTTTCACATCCAGCAGGGAGCAGCCAGGACACGAACCCACACCTTGCAGGCAGAGAACCAGCCAGTTGAGCCATTGTGCCCTCCACAGGCAGTTAATTTTTGTAAAGTTTGTGGGTACCTGAAAAGAAAGTGTCTTCTTTTTGCTTCTGGTAGAAACTTGTTTGTGCTTAGTGTATCCACTGAGTCGCTGTGATGCTCAGATCCTCTGTATATTTTGTGTGTGTGTACATGAACCACACAGTTCTGAGGTCTCTCATCTCATACCCATCTGTGGGTTTGTTTTTATTTTAAGAAGTTTATTTGAAAGGCAGGGTGATGAAGAAAGGGAGAGGCAGAGAGCTGTGCTTGCTGGTGCAGTCCCCAATGCCTGCAGCGAATAAGGCGGTGCAGGGAGGCCAGGAGTCAAGGACTTCATCTGCTCCTTCCCCGCGGGTGACTGGGGCGCAGGCACCCAGGGAAAGCCTCTGCCTGCAGCTCCAGCGGCCCAGCTGGGTGCTGGTTTGAGTCCGCCTTGCAGCCTGGGAAAGCAGCAGAGGATGGCTCAAGTCCTTGGGCCCCTGCATCCATCTGGATAACTGGGAGGAAACGCCTGGCTTTGAGTGACCCGGTAACAGCGGGAGTGAGCCGGCAGAAGAAGCATCTGTTCTGCTTATAACTCGGCCTTTCAAGTAAAAACCAGTGCAGGCAGTGGCTGAGCTGGTTGAGGGGCCTCATACACCTCCCCACCCCTTTGAGGTGTTCGGTCTGCAGTGCTGTATTGGGCTCTGTTGGCATTTGTTGGACACAGCAGGTAGAGTTGTCCAGGCATTTATTTTGCTTCTATAAATGTACAAATTTGGCAAGTCAGTTAAAGGAAGGGTGTGTACACACTGTTATTTTTGTTTTTTCGATGTGTTTACTTGAGTGGTAGAGTTAATGTGTGAATTAAGGATAGGGGCCGCCCTCGTTGGGAGGGCCGCCGTCCTGCCCGGACCTGCCTGCTTAGCAGACACAGCGCTGGGTGCAGTGGCCCTCTGGGGCCTTGGTTCCCTGCATCTCTGCTCCTCCAGGGTGTTGGAGACGTTCATACAAATCATTTGGCTTGAAAGCCCATTCCATCTTTTTTTTTTTTTTCTAGAAGTAACTTTTTAAATGTTTGCTTATTTATTTACTTGATTTGGAAAAGCAAAAAGAGATGCTCTGTCTGCCGGTTCGGTCCCCAGGTGCCTAACGGAAGCTGGGGACTCAGTCCTGAGCCGCACCTGCTGCCTTTCGGGGTGTTGGTTGGCAAGCAGCTGAAGTTGAAAGCAGAGCAGGGCTCAGATCCAGGCCTTGGCATGCCAGCTGAGGGGTCCCAGGCAGTAACTTCACCTCGGGGCCGGAGGTGGCACCTGCTGTTCGTCCCACACCCAGTTCCTTCTGACGAGGCCCTTGTGGATGGCTTCCCTGGGTGTTCTCTTGGTAGTCACATTGGTGTGCGTGCATCCATTCATTCCTGGCCCTTCAGTTTTGTACTTTCTTTCCTTGTTCTTGAATAATTTACTTTTTCTGGTTTGAAGGTATGTGTGTGTGTGTGTCTTCTGGAACTACTAACTTTTTAGTGCATATTTAAGGGTCAATTCTCTATTCTTATTCAGAATTAATCGGATTGTTTGTTGTTTTTTTCCCATCAAGACAGTTGCTGCTTGCTTTCAGTTCCTCCTTTCTTTCTCTTCCTTCTTTGATCTGAAGTCATGTAAGTGTTTTGGTTCTGGGTTGCTTATTTTTCTAAAAGTCAGCATGTGATGGTTCCTGTGCTTATGCATAAGAACATTTGAAGTTCTTGGATATTGTTGCATTAGTGGATGTGCACCTGCTGGTGAGCCTGCAGGTTGAGCCCTGTCCTCCGCGCTCTCCCGGGAGAGGCCGGGCTGCTGCAGCGCCAACGCTCTGTCTTGCTGAGGGAAGGTCTGCTCTGTGTGTGTGTGTGTGTGTGTGTGTGTGTGTGTGCGCGCGTGCGCACCATTGTTTGCTTCCAGATCCCCACCTTGCAGAGGCTGCTTGCGGAGCTTCCCTTCTCCACTGGCTCTGTGCAACATCTTGGGTTTCCACCTGAGGGGTCCCCCTTCTCCTGGGGAGCTGATAGGTGCTAAACTTTCTAGTTCTGTAGTTTGTACTTCTGCCTTCCCTGTACAGACTTTATTTAAATATAGCCAACTTTTCATACTCATTGTGCATGCGTGCTGAGTTGGAAATTTTTAAAAATGATTTCTTTATTTACTTGGAAGGTAGAGTAGAAACAGGAGATCTTCTTTTGCTGGTTTATTCCCCCGAAATGGCTGCAGCAGTCAGGGCTGGGCCAGGCTGAAGCCAGGAGCACGGAGCTCCATCCTGGTCTCCTGAGTGACAGGGGCCAAGTACTTGGGCTGTTTGTTACTGCCTTTTCAGGAATGTTAGCAGGAAGCTCGATCAGAAGCGGCGTATCCGTAACTCCGAGCAGCTCGCCTATTGCAGGTAGTGGCGTAAGCCGCTGTGCCACTGGGCTTGTCCCTTGTAAATAGTTTTATCACATAATTCTTATAACCATGCCATAGCTAGCAGTCTCTCTCTCTCTTTTTTAAAGTGACAGGGAGAGAGCTAACATCCTCTGTTTCACTGCCCAAACAGCCACCAGCAGCTGGAACTGTGCCAGCCTGAAGCAGAGTCAGGAGCTGTGTCTGGCTCTTACACTTGGGTGCCAGGAACTCAAGTATGTGACCCAGGATTTGCTGTGTCCAGCTGGACCTAGAGTGTCTAGGGTTTGAGCCCGGGCACTGATCTGGGAGTCAAGTGCTGCAGGCTGCTCAGTAGCCTGCTGTATCCTGATTCAAGTCTTGGCAGTCATTTTTGGTAGTGGGGAGGGGTGCTACCCCGGTGCCCCAAGCGTGTTTCTCCTCCAGCTCCCCATGGCTGTTTGCAGGGTGGGCACTCCTGCCTGTGTACCCCATTCCTCAGCTGGAAGGTCCTCAGCTATCACTGCCCTTGTCAGCCGGTGGTGTTGCTTCTCATTGCCCAGAATTGTTTAGAATAAATAGATCAGTGTATCTATCTATATTTATATATATTTAAAAATTTATTTATGTTACTTGAAGCGGGGGAGGTGATGGGGAAGATCTCCATCTGCTGGTTTGCTTCCTAAGTGGCTACAGTGGCCAGAGCTGAGCCAATCTGAGGTTGGGAGCCAGGAGCTTCTTCTGGGTCTCCCATGTGGGTGCAGGGACCCAAGGGCTTGGGCCGTCTTCCATTGCTTTCCCAGCCGTTAGCTGGGTCAAAGCAGAGTGGCTGGGACATGAAGCAGTACCCATGTGGGATGCTGGCTTTGGGTTAGCCTGTTGTGCCAGCAGTTCGGGGCAGGAGGGGAGGACTTGAGTGTCTTTTCGGTCCGTCTCCGTCTAATCTTCTTTGGGAACAGATACTAAAACACCTTTTATGTTCAGTATGCGAGGTTTTTTCTTAATGCACAGATTTTTTAAATTTTTAAATTAAAAGGTAGAACAAGAGAGATCTTAAATTGGGGTTGGTTCACTTCTCATATTCCCACAGCATCTGGGCTGGGACACCTGAAGCTGTGCCACTAAAGACCGCCTGTTGTGCTTGGAGGAAGGAATCCACCTCAGGGGCTTCCATGCGTGGGGTTCGGATTCCTTCTCTAGTTTGGCCACTAAACTGAAGCGCTGAAGTCTCTGTTTCTCACATTTGAAGTTTATGAGTGGTTATTTAGTTATTTTTTAAGGTGTTTGATAGTGTAGTTTGGGCTTATCTGTACAGAAAGAGTGTATTGGGCCAGTGCTTTGGGGGGGGTGTGTTTTAATTTCTGTCCTAGTTTTTTGTTTTTAAGACATGCTTCCAAAAAAAATAAATAATAAAGACATGCTTCCAAATCAGAATCATTTCTTTCCCCCAAACCTTTTTGTGCAACCCTGGGAAACCACAGGGTAGGCCATCTTAAGTGACTAATGTAGTAAGTGTGGGTTCGGCTTTCAGGAAACAGGCTGTTCTGACTCTTGTCTCCCTTCCCCGTGTAGTCTTTCCGTGGTTTGGCTTGGATATTGGTGGAACCCTGGTCAAGCTGGTTTATTTTGAACCCAAAGACATCACTGCTGAAGAAGAAGAGGAAGAAGTGGAAAGCCTTAAGAGCATTCGGAAGTACCTGACCTCCAACGTGGCGTACGGCTCCACGGGTATTCGGGACGTGCACCTGGAGCTGAAGGACCTGACTCTGTGCGGGCGCAAAGGCGACCTGCACTTTATCCGCTTTCCCACTCATGACATGCCCGCCTTTATCCAGATGGGCAGAGATAAAAACTTCTCGAGTCTCCACACTGTCTTTTGTGCCACTGGAGGTGGAGCGTACAAATTTGAGCAGGACTTTCTCACAGTATGCATTTTTTTTAGCTTATATACAATTTATGGTAATTTGGTGGTTAAAAGAATTCCATTTCCTTCTCTAACAGAGCTTGAATTCTCTCACGTCAGATGAAGATGACTTGCAGCGATAGGAGTTAGCCATCTAGAGGGGCGTCCAGTTGAGCTTTTCCCTCGTTTAGTTGCTTGGGTCGGAGTCAGGCCTCTGGGAAGAAGCATTTTTAACTTGAAAAAGGAATGAATCTGATAAGTAGAATGAGGAATTGCCTGTGAGAAACATGATTGTTAAAGAGTTGAGAGAGATGAGTGAGTGAGTGCTGCAGCCCAGTCCAGGTCGGCATGTGGAGGGCAGGAGCCGTCACTGCCACCCCCAGGGTCTGCATTAGCAGGAAGCCGGGCTCAGGAGCAGGAGTCGGGGCTTGAACCCAGGGACTCCGAGGTGGGTCGCGGGTGTCCTGACTGGCATGTCGGCTTCTAGGCTGAATGCCCACCTCGTCAGGAAATTGACACTGAAATGCAAAATAGTTTTATATCACAAAATTATTTCCGCTGCTCACCCAATTTCCCTTGTGCCTCTTTTTTCTTGGCATGTTTACTGGTTTTAAAAATGAGGAACTCTGCTCAAAGCTGGGGTTTCCAGGACGCCGGCTGGTTGGAGAGGCCGCTGGAGAGCGGCGCGCTGCGCTGTGTCTGGCTGGCCTGTAGGGGGAGCGCTCTGGGCACTTGGCTTTCCCTTGCCCAGTTAACACGGTGAGCCAGCCCTTACGGCTGGGTCCCGGGAGGGCGGCTGTGTGGCTAGGCGGGAGCACTGATAAGTGTGACTTGGCCGTGACCCTAACCTTCAGGGCTCCGCACACGTAGAAAATGGCTTCAGTAACCGTGTTTCTTGACAGCAAATGAGAATGTCAGTGCAGAGGAGTGGTCTGCCTTGTGCTGAACTTGTCTTTCTGTTCTCCCTCTAGTGTCCTGGGAGGGTGTGTGGTCTTGTCCTTTGTCTTTTAACGTTTTCTGTAAGGGGCCATGTACTAATCATAACACATGAGGTATCTGGGGCTTGTTTTGGTTTCCAGTGGTTTCTTTTGCACCCCTCAGTGAAGAGGAGGCCGCAGGAGAGGGCTGCTGCCCTTGGAGGAGGCCTGTTGGAGAACTTGGGGCGGTAGTGCTGAGTGAAGGGGGCCCCTCTGTAGCCAGGGGCCTGTGCGGGTGCCCTTGGGAGCGCACTGGGCTGGTGCAGGGTGTGGTGAGGCCTTGGTCCAGGGAACGCGTGGTTCTCGGTATCCTCTGCTCTTCCCGTAATGACGTCCTCACCGACATTTCTCACAACACTCCTGTCACTCGGAAGTGATGCTCGGCTCCATGTAGATGCTGGAATCTGTCGGGTAGTTTCACTAGCCCGAGCACCGCAGCCTGCAGGTGTCGCACTGGCAGGCAAGCTTGGTGTGGTGTGAGGGAGTCCTGACTGGCAGGAAGGTTGAGAGGTGTCGGGAGCAGCAGCCGAGCAGCAGGAGGTTGGAGGATAACATGAATTAGGGAAAAGGTTGGAGGAACAATGAATTTGATGTACAATGTCAGAGATCTGCTTGGATTGCGACAGGCCAGTATAACAAAGATTTGACCCAGAAATGAAAATGCTGAACAAGTCGGCCTGGATTCATCTTGGCATGAGGCAGTGGCTAGGTGGTACAGCGCAGTGATTGGTTTGGCTTTGGCCAGAGGAGTTTATTAAGGATTAAGGTGAAGAAATAGTGGCTGAGATGAGTCGAGGTGAATGTGGCGAGGTGGGAGTTGGTTCCCGGGGAGAGCTTGCCAGCCGACCTGAGTGCGCGCACAGCGGAGCCCGGCACACTCAGGGTTGTGAACTTTGACCTGAGTCAGTGGGGGGGGTTACCTCTGCGGTCACGCGTGTTTCTCTGAATAACTGGGAGGGACAGACATGTGGGCTTAAGAGCAGGAGCAGGCAGACTGGATTGTGTTGTACAAAATGTCTGCATTTTTGGCAAAAATGTGCTGAAGGTCTTGCCGCTTCAGTACGTACAGATTCTCTTCATTTCTTAATAGCCGTGCAGTGCTATTCAAATGGAAGTAAGCTGATACAGTGGTTTATATTTTTAAAAAAGATACTTATGCTTTTTGGGAAGTGAGATATACAGAAAGGAGAAACAGAGGAAGATCTTCCATCTGCTGATTCACTCCCCGGCGGCCGCAACGGCTGGAGCTGAGCTGATCTGAAGCCAGGAGCTTCTTCTGGGTCTCCCACGCGAGTGCAGGGTCCCAAGGCTTTGGGCCGTCCTCGACTGCTTTCCCAGGCCACAAGCAGGGAGCTGGATGGGAAGCAGGGCTACCGGGATACAAACCGGCGCCCATATGGGATCCTTGCAGGTTCAGGGTGAGGGCTTTATCCACTAGGCTATCTTGCTGGGCCCAAAATGATTTAAATTTTGATACTTTTGCTTGTGTGCTCTGGGCCATGGGCAGGGACATTCTTACTTGATCCTTACACACTTTCAGGCCTTTGGTTTCACTTGTTAAATAATACAGTATAGCCCTTTTGATACTGTTCCATAGGCTTGAAGATGGTCTTGGGTAGGCAGAAGGCAGGTTCCTGGTGACTTCCTCGGGCTGTCACCAGGACTACGGCCGTCTGGGCACAGCTGCCTTGTCTGGTGTCCTGCTGGTGTTGGGCACGCTTCCGCAGCTGCGGCCTTGCAGCATTGCGTCTGTGAGTGGGAACTCATGCTTTAGAGTGGAGAGCCGAGGTCTTATTAAATGGAATCTTTGTTTCTGTTGGCTTGTTACAAGCTCTGCTCATCTTCTGTCGTTACAGATAGGCGATCTTCAGCTTTGCAAACTGGATGAACTAGATTGCTTGATAAAGGGGATTTTGTATATAGACTCTGTTGGATTCAACGGACGGTCACAGTGCTATTACTTTGAAAATCCTGCGGATTCTGAAAAATGCCAGAAGTTACCATTTGATTTGAAGAATCCATACCCTCTGCTTCTGGTGAACATTGGCTCGGGGGTTAGCATCTTAGCAGTATATTCCAAAGATAATTACAAGCGGGTCACGGGTACCAGGTAAGTCTTTTATGCAAGAATGACTCTTCTTTTTTTAAAAGATTTATTTTACTTTTATTGGAAAGTCAGATACACAGAGAGGAAGAGAGTCAGAGAGGAAGATTTTCCGTCTGCTGATTTAATCCCCGAGTGGTCACAATGGCTGAGGAGCTGAGCTGATCTGAAGCCAGGAGCCAGGAGCTTCTTCTGGGCCTCTCACGCTTGTACACAGTCCCAAGGCTTTGGGCCGTCCTCTGCTGCTTTCCCGGGCCACAAGCAGGGAGCTGGATGGGAAGTGGGGATGCTGGGATTAGAACTGGCACCCATATGGGATCCTGGTGCATGCAAGGCGAGAATTAGGGCCACGAGGCTACTGTGCTGGGCCCATGACTCTTATTTTTAATATCATGGCCTGTTTGAGATTTCAGTTTTTGTGTGTAACTATAACTTTAAGAACCAATTAAAATTTTGTGAAAGAAAATTTGTCTGGGAGTATACTAATGTCCCTTTTTGAAATTCTGACTTTCTGGCCAAGTTTCCTTTACTTGCTATTCTAGTTTTTTGGATCATGATTCCATTGCTGTTTCAGTTTATGATCTGCATGTGGGCTTGGAGTACGGCTCAAGTTCCTGGTAGCATCTATGTGAAGCCAGGCAGAGAGTTCAGCATGAACATTTGTACAGATTTGGTAGTGTGCACATGCTCGCACATGCACACACACAGCTCGAGTTCCTGGTAGCATCTATGAGAAGGCAAGGCTGCACACACACACACACACGGCCAGGAGATGGTAGCGCTCCAGCAGCATCTATGAGAAGGCAAGGCCACACGCACACACACACACACACACACACACACACACACACACGGCCAGGAGATGAGAAGGCAAGGCTACACACACACACACACACACACACACACACACACACACAGGAGATGAGAAGGCAAGGCTACACACACACACACACACAGGAGATGAGAAGGCAAGGCTACACACACACACACACACACACACACACACACACACAGGAGATGAGAAGGCAAGGCTACACACACACACACAGGAGATGAGAAGGCAAGGCTACACACACACACACACACACACAGCCAGGAGATGAGAAGGCAAGGCTACACACACACACACACACAGGAGATGAGAAGGCAAGGCTACACACACACACACACACACACACACACACACACACACACAGCCAGGAGATGAGAAGGCAAGGCTACACACACACACACACACACACACACACACACACACACAGGAGATGAGAAGGCAAGGCTACACACACACACACACACACACACACACACAGGAGATGAGAAGGCAAGGCTACACACACACACACAGGAGATGAGAAGGCAAGGCTACACACACACACACACACACACAGCCAGGAGATGAGAAGGCAAGGCTACACACACACACACACACAGGAGATGAGAAGGCAAGGCTACACACACACACACACACACACACACACACACACACACACACAGCCAGGAGATGAGAAGGCAAGGCTACACACACACACACACACACACACACACACACACACACAGGAGATGAGAAGGCAAGGCTACACACACACACACACACACACACACACACACACACACAGGAGATGAGAAGGCAAGGCTACACACACACACACACACACACACACACACACACACAGGAGATGAGAAGGCAAGGCTACACACACACACACACACACACAGGAGATGAGAAGGCAAGGCTACACACACACACACACACACACACACACACACACACACAGGAGATGAGAAGGCAAGGCTACACACACACACACACACACACACACAGGAGATGAGAAGGCAAGGCTACACACACACACACACACACACACACACACACACACACACACACAGCCAGGAGATGGTAGCGCTCCAGCAGCTGACAGGCCGATCAGTGGGGAACATCACTGGAGCGGATGGTCAGAGAGGGAAGGTGATGTGGAAGACCGTGAGAGATGACATGGCCTGGATTAGAGTGACAGCGAATGGGTTTGGTAGAGGGAAGAGGAGTGGTGGCAGCAAGGGGTGATTGTAGCCGGGTCTCCCTGCTCAGGAGGCACCGAGCTTGTGTGTGGACAGGGCAGCGGGCCGTGCCTGGTTCGTTGCTGTGACTGTACCGTCAGGGTGTATGTGCATCAGGCCATAGACCAGACCTGCTAGATAGGGTGGTGTACATTCAGGGTGGTAACTTTTGTAGACTTGTTTGCCACTAGTAACATTTTTGTGATTGCGTTGGATTGCGTGATGCACAGATAGGATTTGGGGGCTCCTGAAGTAACCTCCCTATTTCCATTTTTAAAGAAAGTGTTTGTTTTTAACTGCAGCCTTGGAGGAGGGACTTTCTTTGGTCTCTGTTGTCTCCTTACCGGCTGCACCACTTTCGAAGAAGCTCTTGAGATGGCATCTCGTGGCGATAGCACCAAAGTGGACAAACTCGTGCGAGACATTTACGGCGGGGACTACGAGAGGTTTGGCCTGCCAGGCTGGGCTGTGGCCTCGAGGTGAGTGTGTGCACGCACACAGCAAAACACAAACAGACATTTCTTCTTTTTATTTTATTTATTTATTTTTGGTAATTATTTTATTTGGATAATCTTTACGTAGTTGATCAGGGCGAAAAGGGTCAAGGGCTACAAGAAAGTGGGTAAGACTGTTGTTTCCACATTATTATTTTCTTTTTTTCCTGTCCCTGGGGTAACAAAGGGGAGATAAAGGGAGAATCCCCACCCAGCCTCCCACCTATCCCAGGTCCCCGACGTGGGGCACGCTCTGAGGGTCTTGCTCAAGTGGTTTTGATAGTTCAACAGTTCTGAAATGCTGCCAGTCTCGCCATTCCAAGCACGGTGAGGTCGCTGCAGAATCCACTGGCTGACATAGTCCACCTTAGAGTCTCCGTTTGCCCAGATTTTCACTGCCAGCACATGGCTGGGGTAGTTGATTGATTTGTTCTGTCCTCTGTCCTCTGTGGTGGTACCAAGTGTCCTCTGAGGTTTTGATGGACTCCTATGTCCTCCATGTGCACCTGGATATGCTGTCTACTGCTCCGTCTGAGCATCTGAAGAGGCTCAGCTTTGATACTTGCACTTCATGGTCAGACCATGGAACTTGCACTTCTCTTCATGGTTGGGGTTCTGAGTCTGGCAGTTTGATTGAGGATATCCCCAAAGAAACTTCATCTGAAGTGATCCCAGACCAGGTTCATGTGTGTGCATGCCAGTACAGGGCCCGGTACAGACCATCGCCCCAATCAGCTGGTGGTTGCAATTGCTGGGTCAGTTCTGTTTCCAGCCCTGTCTTCCACTGGAACCAATGGTGTTGCAGTCCAGCCTGATTCTGCCCAGCACACACTTGGCCCTCACATAAACCATTGGGAGCTGCATCCTAGTCAGGGTGACCCACAATAACCCCCACCAGGCCCGCCCCCTACCCTGGTTTCCGTGCTTGCCAGTATGTACAGAAGACCAGTCCAGTCTGTCCCACATCCCATTCAGCTCTCATATATGTCAATGAGCATTGAAGCCTAGTTCAACCCAACCAGCTCCACTATCCAGCCCGCACACATGCTGGTGGGTGCTGTTCTGTTCCAGACGTTTTTCATGCTCTCCTGTGGGAGTTTATTTTATTTTATTTTATTTAAAAAATTTTTTTATTGGAAAGGCAGAAATACAAAGAGCAGGAAATGCAAAGAGAAAGCTCTTCTCTTGGTTCACTTGCCAAGTGGCTGCAATGGCTGGAACTGAGCCGATCTGAAGCTAGGAGTCAAAAGCTTCCTCCAGTTCTCTTCATACAGGTGCAGGGTCCCAAACCCTTGGGCCACCCTGTACTGCGTTTCCAGGCCACAAGCAGGGAGCTGGATGGGCAGTGGAATGGGTGGGACACAAACCGGTACCCATATGGGATCCTAGCACAATCAAGGTGAGGACTTAGCCACTAGGCTACTGTGGTAGGCTCATCTTTTTCTCTTTTTTAAAAGATTTATTCACTTGAAAGGCAGAGTTAGAAAAAAATGATTTTTTTTTCCATTAGTCCAGTCGCTTGACCACAGTGACCAATCTGAAAGCCAGGAGCTTCTTCTTGGTCTCCCATGTTGACGCAGGGGCCCCAGGACTTGGACCATCCTCTGCTACTTTCCTGGACACATGAACAGGGAGATGGGTTGAAACTGGAGGAGCCAGGACAGGAACTGGTACTCAGATTTATCTACTCTGCCACAGTACTTGCCACGTTTCTTTTGAAAATCTTACTCAGATAGGATCTATCTGGGCCCTAAAGTGTCCAATAAAGTCACCTGTGTAGAGTGTCCAATTTTGTAAAAAATTTATTTTTATTGGAAGGGCAGATCAGATTCAGAGAGACAAGGGAACACAGAAGGGTCTTGGCTCGGCTGGCTCACTGCCCAAATGGCTGCAGTGGCGGGAACTGAGCTGATCCCAAACCGGGAGCCTCCTTGGGTCTCCCCTGTGGGTGCAGGGTGCCAAGTAGTTGCGCCATCCTTTGCTACTTTCTCAGGTCGTAAGCACGGAGCTGGAAGGGACGTGGAGTAGCCAGGACATGAACTGGCCCTCGTGGAGTCCTGGTGCTTGCAAGTTGAGGATTTTAGCCACTGAGCCATTGCGCTGGGCCCTAGAGTGTCCAATTTAATAGTTTCTACTGTGTTTATAGAATTGTCCAGCCATTACCATAACCTAATTTCAGAACATTTTTTTCATTCTAAAAAGAAGGTTTGTTGTATCCAGCTGCTCCTCCCTATTCCTCCATGCCTGGTCTTGCCAAAACCTCTTCTTTCTGTTTTTGTGTGTTCACTTGTTAGGAATTTTTTTTTTTTTTATTTTTATTTATTTTTTCTTTTGAAGATTTATTTTTATTATTTTTTTATTGGAAAGGCAGATATACAGAGAGGAGAGACAGAAAGGAAGATCTTCCGTCCGATGATTCACTCCCCAAGTGAGCACAACGGCCGATGCTATGCTGATCTGAAGCCAGGAGCCTCTTCCAGGTCTCCCACATGGGTGCAGGGTCCCAAAGCTTTGGGCCGTCCTCGACTGCTTTCCCAGGCCACAGGCAGGGAGCTGGGTGGGAAGTGGGGCTTCTGGGATTAGAACCGGTGCCATATGGGATCCCGGCCGTGCAAGGCGAGGACCTTAACCACTGCGCCACCACGCCAGGCCCAGGAATCTTTTTTTAATGGAATTGTTTTTCTTTAAGATTTATTTTTATTTTTATTGGAAAGGCAGATATAGAGAGAGGAGGAGGAGAGACAGAGAGGAAGATCTTCCATCCACTGATTCACTCCCCAAGCGGCTGCAACGGTTGGAGCTGAGCCAATCTGAAACCAGGAGCCAGGAACTTCCTCCAGGTGTCTCATGCGAATGCAGGGTCCCAAGGCTTTGGGCCATCCTCGACTGCTTTCCCAGGCCACAAGCAGGGAGCAGGATGGGAAGCAGGGCTGCTGGCATTAGAACCGGCACCCGTATGGGATGCTGGCGCGTGGAAGGCGAGGGCCTTCCTACCTCACTGGGCCCTACTTGTTAGGAATCTGTCATATAAATGATATCATAGATCAGTAAGCTTCAACAGGTTGATAGAACATTTGCGTACAAAATTTTAAAACTGTTTTGTTACATGAGAGACAGACCTCCCATGCACTGGTGTGCTCCTGTGCCCATGAGACCCAGACCTGCTGCAGGCCTGTAGGGACTGCTCTACTCCATTCTTGTTTTGCTTGAAAGTCAGGGAAAGCAAGGATCTTCTAGCTCCTGGATCACACTTCAAGTGCCTGCAGTAGCTGGGACGGGGCCGGGTTGCAGCTGAGCACCCAGAGCTCAAGCCCGGTTTCGTACATGGCTGGATGACAGGATTCACGTTGTTGAGCCGTTCCTTGCTTGCTGTCCTGGCAGGGTGCTCTGTGGGAGGCAGAGCTGGCACTCTGATTTGGGTTGCAGTCCCAGAGTTGTCGGGTCTGAAGCACTGTGTCACATGCTTGCTCCTGTCTGCTGGGTTGAGATACACGGACATCCTCACACCCTCCCACCTGCTCGTTCACTCTCAAGGCTGGCAGGGGGCTTAGGGCTGGCAGGAGGCTTAGGGCTGGCAGGGGCTTAGGACTGGCAGGGGGCTTAGGGCTGGTGGGCCTTGAATGCGTAGGAACCCCGTCACCTCTACCTTCCAGTCTCTGTCTTAGCAGGAATGTCAGGAAATGAATCCAGGTACTCGAGTGTGGGGATGTGGCTTCTTCACCACTCGGGTACACACCTGCCTCGGCTGACGTTTTAGTCGGAGTGGCTTTTTATTACTGAGGGCATCCTAGTAACACCCAAGTCGTAGGATTCAGAAGATGGACTCTTTTCTTTATTTCTTTGCTGGTTTTTGTTGTTGTTGTTGTTGTTGTTTGTTTTACACAATGTTTTTGGATTTCAGTGTATGAAAGTTACACTGCTTTTGTTAAATATTTCTTAAGTTTTTTTCCTCCTTGCTATTAAAATTAATATTTTTAGCTTTTGAGATTGAGAAATGCGGTTGCTTTTTGTAGGTACTGGAGTACATGGTTTTTTAAAATAGGAAATACAGTTATGTAAGTGTCCATTGTAGGCATTCAGTGAATTTGGAGGGAATTTCGGTAGCTCTGCTCAGTGGTCCTCACTTCCCTTCCTGGTTGGGTTTGGAGAAGTGACTAACGTGGCAGTTCTGCTTGTGAAGTACTCTGAAGTGCCTTGCGTATTCTGGGACATCCGAAACGCCTTTGTCTCAGCTGTCTGCTCTGCTCCTCTCCGGGGTAGTAGTTTACCAGATGTTTATGTGGCTGCAGAACAGCGGGGCTGGACAGGTAGGTCTTGCTGATAGTGGTGTCTTTTGGGGAACGGTCTGGTTGCTGTGGAAACAATGAGGAAGATCTTAGCTGAATGGGCAGGTTTGTGGTGTCAGGGTTGGGTTTCCTGAGAGGCACAGAGGACCCTGCTCCTGGAGGATGCTGGAGGCTCGCCTGCAAGCTGCAGTGCTCCATCGGTATGAAGTGTCCAACTTCATCTGCGCGAGATGACATCCGGCTTCTGTTGGGCCGAGTTCCTTCCGGTTTAACAACAGAATGTCATGTTTTTCTCATCACAGCTTTGGAAACATGATGAGCAAGGAGAAGCGGGACGCTGTCACAAAGGAGGACCTGGCCAGAGCCACTCTGATCACCATCACCAACAACATTGGCTCCATCGCGAGAATGTGTGCTCTGAATGAAGTAAGGGCACCTGCTTTTCTTCAGTTGCTAAGGGGCTGTGTCATGTGATGTCCAACGTGACCTTTCACAGCAGTGCCGACGTCTGATGGAGTTTGTTTGAAAGTGAGGTTAAAACTCCAAATGCAGATTAATGTTGCTTTTATTTTCTTACTGAAGATGACCACTGCCGCTATGTGCAGGTAAGGCGTCTTCAGAGGAGAAGGTGGGGGGTGTCCTCCAGTGCCCTGGGGAGTGGCGCTGCTCATCGTGGGCTGCGGAGTCCAGAGGAAGGCACTGGAGCTGGGAGAGGACTGCCCGCCTCGGCAGAGCTGCATCTTCGTGCTTTCAGCTTCTTTACAGTGCTGCCTTGTAGCATTCGGGTCAAGCAGCATTGTACAGGGCTATGAAAGAACCAAGAATGGGCTGCCCTCGGGGAAAAGCGTCTTGCCCCTACTTACACGTTTTTGTTCAAAATCATTCTTTAACTAGGAAATACAGCCTTGTGACTTAAACAAATGAGGCCTCTGAAGGCACAAGAGGATTTGTCACTTTAACAATACTGTTTCAGGAGCCACTTAAAAATGTCTCCATCTGCGTAGCGTCACCCTTTGTCTTCGCTGCCTGTTTCCTCCCTTGTCTTATGTCTCTTAGAGATTTTAGTTGGTGTACCTGCCACTTACGGTCTTTGCAAAAATGCTCTGTGTTTCATGACTGTAAATTGGATCACTCACACGGAGCTGGGCGTTGGTTGCTTGCTGGGGATGCTCTGCATTCAGTGTGGGATGTGAACATTTTCATAGCAGTGATACTCGTATTTACTACAAATGCCTCGCTTCACTGTCTCGTTCCCTGTAACAGTAGGTCCTGAGCTCTGGGGTCGCGCTGAAGCAGCCCTGGACCAGCTCAGTTCAGTTTGGCCAGCAAATTCCTGTTGGAAACTGCACGCGCTGCTCAGCTTAGGGTAGCTTTTATCAGAAAACAAATTAAGGCGAAAACTAATTGCCTGTTTTTGATGTGCTCAGAACATTAACCAGGTGGTATTTGTTGGAAATTTCTTGAGAATTAACACGATCGCCATGCGACTTCTGGCGTATGCTTTGGATTACTGGTCCAAGGGGCAGCTGAAGGCACTGTTTTCGGAACATGAGGTAAGCCAGCCTGTTTCCTGTGATGTTACAAGGCTACAGAATTTAATTTTTTAAAACAATTGTGTGATACACATTTTATAACATTATTTGTACCATTTTGCCACTGTCCTAAAATTCTTTGAAACAGTTTTGTAGAAGACTTGGATGAGTGTCCTCTATTTCTGATGTTGTTAGTTTCCTGAACTGCCTCTGTGCTTTTTGCTTTGCTCATGAAATGTGCTTAGTTATTCTGGTTTCTGCGCTGACATTTTCATGCCAGTTTTGTATACTGGTACAAATCATGTGGCATTTAAGATGTATGTTCCAAAAATCGTTGATAGAAAATGTGCCATCCGGCAGCGTCCATCATGAGGACTTCCCACTGCCCGCCTGGACTGCGTGTAGAACTGTCCTGTTGGCTAATTCCTGCCTATCATTGAATATTTACCTAGGTGAAAGAATATGGAGATTAGCTTCTTATAAAGACTTGTTGTTAGAAGGGCCGATCTACGAAAAGATCTTCGATCCACTGATTCACTCCGCAAATGGCCAAAGTGGCCAGAGCCGAGCTGATCCAAAGCCAGGAGCCAGGAGCTTCTTCTGGGTCTCCCATGCGGGTGCAGGGTCCCCAGGCTTTGGGCCGTCCTTGACTGCTTTCCCAGGGAGCAGGGAGCTGGAGGGGACGTGGGGCAGCTGCACATGAGCTGGAGCCCATCTGGGATGCTGATACTTGCAAGGGGAGGATTAGTCAGCTGGATTACTGTGCCAGCCCCAACATTTTTCTTTTTTGAATTTATATTTTCCTATTGGATTAGGTCTAATCCTTTACTGTATGTATGTGTGTATTTTTAACTCACCTTCCTGTAGCTGGCATTGCTGAGCCTCTTGTCTGAGTGTTCCCTCCTGGCAGGATTGGCGGAGCTGGCCCCTGAGCCTTATCCACATGCTTCACAGGGTTGCATGCCCACGTGGGCCTCTGGTCAGGGTGCGGAGGGCAGGCATGAAGGAATGTGTGGCCGTCTTTGTTTTCCTTCTCCTCTGTCTGGAAGGTAATAAAGGGAGAGGGCCGCTCCTTGCTGTCGGACCACGTTAGCACCTGGGCTTGGAGCACAGTCTTGGATGATGCCCAGAGACCCCGAAGTGGAGACGAGGATTCTGAGGGTGTTGCTTGAGTAGTTTTGATAGCCCTGGAAAATGGTCTGTTTGGTTGCTCTGGGGTTAAGAAAATCTGTCCAAGGTCTACTGGTTGACTAAGTCTTGTCTTAGTGCATCCCCTGGCCCAGGAACATGCCAGAAAAATTGTTATCTGCTTCCCATCCTCTGAGGAGGCAGTCAATCCCCCTTCTGGCCTGGATGAGTGGGCATTCATGTCCCCCGTGTGCATCCGGACGTGCTGTCCACTGCATAGGCATCGGCACTGAAGAGGCCCAGAGCTGACACACGCACTGCAAGGTTGGGCCACACATCCTGTGATGCTTTCCCTGTGGCTGGAGTCTGAGTTGAGCTGTCCAGTTGGGGAGTCACCTAAGAGCCTTCACCTGGGGTGACTTTTTCGTGTGCCAGCTGGTCCAGTGTCAGGTTTGGTCTGCCACATGTACCAACCAGTGTGCATACCAGTGGATGGAGCCTGGATAGTTCCAGCTCAGCTGCATGTCTTACAAACTGGTGCTGCAGCCCACCACAGGCCTGGTCCTCACACAGACCAGCGGCTTAGTTGGGGCGACCCCCAATAATCCCTGATAGGCCTGTCCTCAACCCTGCTTTTTGTGCCTACCAGCTTCTGCTGCAGCTAGCCCACATCCTGTCCAGCTTTCATGCATACCCATGGTGCTGTGGCTTAGTTCAGCCCATCCCGCCCCCCATAGTGGCCTTTAGCTATGCCAACAGATGCCATGCTTGGTCCCTCCGTCAGGAGCTGTCACTGCTCAGGTTGTGGTCAGTGCCACGCTGGGTCCCTCCACCAGGAGCCCTGTCACTGCTCAGGCTGTGGTCGGTGCCACGCTTAGTCCCTCCATCAGGAGCTGTCACTGCTCAGGCTGTGGTCAGTGCCACGCTCGGTCCCTCAGAGCCCTGTCACTGCTCACAGTACAGCCTTGTCCAGCTTGGCTTGCCCCGATCCCTGGTTCTTGCGGAGCCCGTCTCTTACAGCTCTCGCTGCTCTCAGCTGAGCTCTTGGCAGCTTCCAACGAGTTGGCTCTGTACTTGGTAACGGGGTCTGAGTCCTCAATGGAACCATTTAATAGTTAGCTCTCATTTTTTTAATTATAAAGCGACACAGAAATAGTGACAGGACAGAATTGATGGCTGCTTTGAAATGCACACCCTTGCTCCTGTGTTCTGGGATTGGGGCTCCCAGGCGAGGCTGGCTCTGGCTGCTGGGCTTCTGGCCACCTAACAGCAGTGTGGTGTGGTGGGTTTTTCTGTTTTTATTTTAAAACAGAGAACTAAGATGACAAGGCAGATTTCAGCCTTGTTGTTATGTTACATAGATGTGATAGTTCTCCTAAAGCCATGAGTAGGTTTTTCAGGGTCATTCCACATTCTTTTTTATTTCTTTTGAAGGAATATTTTCATTTTCTTTGAGAAATGGGACTCTTCATCTGCTGGCCTGTTCTCGGTGCCTGCAGGCGGCCAAGGCACGGCTAGGCCACATCCGGGAGCCCAGAACTCGGTCTGGGTCATCGGCCTGGGTGGGGGGTGGCAGTAACCCAGGTCCTTGAGCCATCACCTGTCTTCTGGGCTGTGCGGTTGCAGGAACCTGTGGGATGGGATGTGTCCCTTGTGGTGACTGGATCTCTGCACCAAGTGCCTGCCTTCATAATGTCTTCTGAATTCCTGTATACCCATCTCTTGTGCCCTGGAGACCCGAGTGGACTTTGTGTCACACAGGGCTCTGCTGTTCCCTGCTGGCATTCTGTGTCACTGGGTTTTGTCTTATTGTTCTTCAATGTGTTGTCCATTTGTTTTGCTACCCTGACTGCTTGAGTCTGGAAATAGAAGTAGGTTTGTCTCATGCGTCGATCCTTCCACCAGGAGCTGTCACTGCTCAGGCCGTGGTCAGTGCCACGCTTGGTCCCTTCGTCAGGAGCTGTCACTGCTCAGGCTGTGGCCGGTGCCACGTTCCTTGTTTTGGCACTGCCGTCTACTCTTGCATTGCCCTTCCTGAGACAGGGCATGCGCTGCCTGCCTGGGGACCTTGGCCTTTGCATCCTGAGGGGAACCCACCTGCCTTGCTCTCCACGTCTGCAGTGTCCCCATTTCTGGGACTGGAATTGCCCACTTCTCTGCTGCCTGTCTGTTCCTCTCCCTCCTTCCGCCCAGGCAGGCCCTTTTCCCTCCCACTCCCCTCTGGGCAGCTCCTCCTGTCCTGTTGCACTTCATTCTTCAGTTGTGTGAGATGTACCAGGCCTCTGCTGGTTCTCACTGCCTCATCCCCAGGGCCCCAGCCCAAGGGCCGTCTCCCCAGAGAGAACTGAGCTGCCCTTGACCTTGGCTGCTGCAGCTCCCACTGGGGGGTGGAGGAGGGGTGTGTGTGTGTGGTTTTGTTCCTGCCACAGTGCTCTGATGTGCCCAGGGGGCCTTCACATCCAGACCCCTCCCTGGCCTGCTCCCAGGCTAGCATAGGCCTCCAGTGGATGCTCAAGAAATGTGTGAGGAGTTATGGGCAGTGTTTGTTGGCTTTGACATTAGTGACTGTATTTGTGATGATTTAAACAAATAAGGAAAATTGCTCTTATTTTTGCTGTTTTTCCCCCTACTCCAGGGTTATTTTGGAGCCGTCGGAGCACTGCTTGAATTATTGAAGATCCCCTGATTGTTACCTGGGGAAGGGTTTCTGGAACTTCCCATGATGGGACCTGTGGACTTTTTTTAAGACTCAATTTTGTGAATGTACTACCTGAATCAAAGCGAGAAAAGACAAGTGTATTTTTCTAAGTCATCAAGATGAATCTTAAAGCAGCCAGTAAGGAAAGGCATCTAAAGCAAAAGAAGTAAGTGGACCACATCCCGGTAGTGCAAGGAGTTGCTGTATCCATGTTGCTTTTCAGCATAGCGCTGTCAGCTGTTACAGCTGCGTTGTCCTTTGGAAATCTCAGCATCACTAGAGGTACTTTGGGGAAAGCTGTTGTGCGTAAGGCAGGTTACACTGTGCTGTAATCATGGACTGTCAGCTTGGCCGTGAAGATCTCTGGGCACTGCCGTCGGCACCTGCCTTCGTGTGAACACACTGGAAGCCTGCAGCCTTTATAGTATAGCAGGTTAACTTTATACCCGAAACTTGACAGGTCCTTTCGGAAGGGCAGTTTCACCTTACTGCACATGTTCTGGAACAGTCTGGGAAGATAAAACATTTGCTGTGGCAATAGCTCCATCTTCTGGTGGGAGTGGGTGTGGTGAGCTGGGAGACAGAGCACATTCTAGAAGATGAACTCTGGCCAGCAGGGCTGCCAGGAGGGACACCTCTTCAGGGTGCACAGTTGTTCCAGGCTGAATAGAAAAGGAGGAGTGGACGTGTCTGGATTCCTGGGAGCTCTGGGCTCTGGAGACTGTGGTGAGAGCAACAGACTCCTGTCAGGTGGAGTCTTACAGCTTGATCCTTTTTTGCTGCTATGCAGAAACTTGTAAAAGCCTTCTGGGAGCTGATATCACCTTTGTTTTTGTATCAAATGGTGCCTGCATTGAAGGCAGGGGTGGGTCTGTACAAAGAAAAATTGGGAACTCTACACAAGGCTGTTCTTTACTTTGGTCTTCCTGGTGGTGTGTCAGGGCTGGGTTGGTGCTGTGGAGGGTGCAGGGAGCAGAACAGGAGGGCCCCTTTGGGGCGACATACCTAGGCAGTGTGACACCCCTTCTCTGCCACCTGCTGCTGTGCCTCTAAGCCACTTTAGCCTGATCCCATGTTTCCGTGTCTGGGCCCTCCTCATTCCCCAGGGTGGAAGACAACTGTGAGCTGGCTGGCTGCCAGAGGAGATGCAGGCCTGCGGCTGGCCATCAGTGCTGTGTTTAGAGGGGGTGCCCTGTGCTCCATGAGGGTCATCTCCTCCTGCTGGTCTCCCTGGTAGGAGGAGGAAACCGTGGGCCCAAGGAGCAAGCCTCAAGGCTCTCACCTGCCATTGCTGTCCTCCTGGGCCCCAGCACCTCGAGAACCTGTTCATCTCCTCGCTTTGCTCAGCCTGCCCTGCTGCTCCTTGGGAGCCTTCTCCGCAGGCCTGAATGAAGCACTGCATGTTAAATCCACGGATGTTTCAAGGCCCGTCTCCCCCAAGCTCTGACCCAGCAGACCGCTCTGCGTTCTCCTTCCTCTGCCAGGCCCTTGAGCTCAGTCTGTCCATTGTCCCTCCCCACTTCCTCCCAGGCCACAGTGCATGCCTGGACTCCCCTCCAGCCAGCCCCCACTCCCTCCCAGGCCACAGTGCATGCTGGACCCCCCTCCAGCCAGCCTGGTTGCACTTGAACATCTTCAAAGCCACAGTCTCACCCCCCTTTCTGCCACCTCACCACCTCCAGCCTGGTGTGTACCATGCCTGCAGCCACTATTGCCACCCGTCATCTCTCAGTAGGTGTGCCTTTTAGTGTACCACATGGTACTTGAAGGGTCTTACCTCCCCCAATGAGTGTTGTGGGGCTTGCTGTGTTGGGCTACTATGTGGGTGCAAGCTGGCTCTGTTGTGGGAACGGGCATTTGAACATCCAAGGTTTCATGTGTCTGATGTTGATACACCAAGTAGGCATTGCATATTTGGGTTTGAGAGACAGCTGAGGAAGAAGTCACTCAGTTGGGAAAAGGGATTTATTGAATGCTAAGGAGGTGGGACAAGATGGTGGCAGTGACAAGGCGCTGGAGACCATGTCTCCACCAGGGAGGTGTAGGGGAGAGGATGAAGAGGCCCGGGAAGACAGGACCATGGAACAGAATAACAGCTATGGGGGCATCCTTGGGTATGTGGATGACTGCTCAGGGGCACGTGGGACTGCAGGACTGAGGCTAGGCCGGTGGGGATGCAACTCCACTCCTACCTGTATTTTGATTCCTTGGTTCTCTTCCCTGGGGCCTTCTCACTACTAACCAGCGCCCCCCCCCAAACACTCACCTTGACTTTGCAAGTCTTGCTGTTAATGTGTGAGGGGCCCCGTTCCCTCGGTGTGTGGGTGTGAGGGTCCCAGCCCCTCGGTGTGTGGGTGTGAAGGCCCCGACCCCTCGGTGTGTGGGTGTGAGGGGCCCGGCCCCTTGGAGCTGAAAGGTAACTTGGTCATCAGGTTTTTTTTTCAAAATCTGCATTTTATTTACACCTTTTTGTCAATTACATGCATGTCATTTTTTAAAACAGTGATTAGCAAAAAATGCATTAAATTTTAAAATAGCAATTAAATATACAAAAATATAGCTTACAAAAGACTGCGAATGTTTAAAAATATTCTGCTGCAGAATTCTTCGTGTACAAACACGTCTATGAAACCTGAGGCTCAGAATTCCATAAACCTTTTTTTTTTTTTTTTTTTTTTGAGTTATATAACATCTAGTGAATAAACTGCAGAGGGCCCGCTGCAGGACTGGTTGGTGTCTCCACTTCTAGAGACGGTGTCCCCGGGGACATGCTTAGGAGAGCAGGCTCTCAGCAGGAGGCCAGGCCCGGGAGGGAGGGGCAGGCAGGGAGGATGTGCAGTGGCTACAGGCACCGGGAGCCAGGAAAAGCCTGAAAGCCAAGAACTTTGCCTGTCCTCAGTGAGCCTGCAGTGTAGGTACAGTACTGCCCTGGAGCCTTGAGGGGGTACGCCCTGACCCCCAGCCACAGGCCAGAAGAGCATACAGCTTGGATCTTGCAGTAATTTGAGCTCTAAACCTGAACTGGGAGAAGATGATCAAGCAAGCCCATGTTTCTTCCCTCGACCTTCCCACTCAAATGGAAGCACTCCACGGCACATGAGCTTTGTTACAGAATGGCTGTAAATGTCAAAATTTAGACATTGCCATCTCCTCTGCTAAGGAAACCTGCATTAACTACAGGTAAGCACACCAACCCTGGACCAGAAAAGCAGGATTTCCTTCCGTCTCTCCGTGTTGGGGTACAGGAAGGAAAGGCTGCTGGAGGGCCACGGATGGGTGGCCCTGGAGGAGGCAGCTCTTCCGTCCCGCGTGGAGGCATTAAATGAACTTAAATTCTTTTTAAAAAACTGCTGGTGGTTTAGTTAACTGGAACAGAAGGGACTGGGGGAAAACTATAGGAAGCACTGCCTTTTGTGTGTGCTCAGAGGGAGAGAGCAAAGGCAGAAACTTAGAGGGGCACGTAGGCATGGCTAGCATGCCCCACAAAATGGAAACCTTCAGTTGCTGTCCAGACTCCTGCATCGGAGACTGACGGCTACAGCCAGACATCAGTGCTGGACTTGTGGCCAGGAGGCAGTGGTACATGCAGGAAAACCAGGACAGGGTGTGCTGTGATGAGGGCAAGATGTCAAGGAAGACTGAGGTTGTCTGCCCATTGTGGGACCTGGGTGACAATGTTGGCATCTCCCATAGCCTGAGGCCTGCCCTAGAACAGGCTCTGGCCACAGGCTGATCCTCATAAGAATGGCAAGAGGGACACCATTGTTCCATGGATGCATGTCATAATTCTTCAAAAAGTTGTTCAGAGTAGCTCAGCATGAGGCTGTGAAAAGTGACATCATTCCTGTGACGGGCCTAAGGAGCCTCATGGCAGGGATGGCGGGGCCGCTGTCAGGCTGCGGTCTGCAGGACCGCCTGCCCCCATCTGGTTACTAATCCCTTCTCCCAAGGGCAGGCCTAACCGCGTTATACTTGGCAAAGGACAGAAGATGTCCGCCTCTTGCTCATCCTGGAATCAGGTCAGGCTGTTTTGTCACCTGGCCTTAGGTCTCCCCTCTAACACAAGTTTTAAGATAAGAGTGTCCCAGGGCAGCCCAGGTTTCTTGTACCTAGTCTTCGTGGTAATCAACAGCTAACTCAGGCCCTGTCATCTCTTTGTGGGACTTAAGCCTAAGCCAAGTTCTTGAGAAACAAAAGAAACCCTGAATGGAATTACTTTCAAACAAAAGGTGGATTATAAGCAGAATCCAAGGAAGCCCCAAATGAAAAGGCCTGTTGCCAGTGGGCTGGGGAAGCATCCTGGCCAGGACTGAGCAGAATGGACACTGATGGTCCAGCTTCCCGCCCACCCTGGCCGCAGGAAGGCTCTTATTTCCCAAGGGTGGGGAGGGTGAGGTGGGTGGAGCTGACCTGGGAGAACCCTTGTGTTCTTGCCCATGGCCCTGATGTAGATCCAGGATGCTGAGACACAGGGACAGAGTGCCATGGAAAGGCTGGACTACAGGAGCACTGGGCCTCAGACATGTGGACTTCCTCTCGAGGGGGAAGAAACATCTTTTCCTATTGGCAACATCTGTCCCGAAGCCATTTCATGAGGTTAGTCCAGTAGCAAGCCTACTTTCTGCACTGGTCACTGAAAACATTTCAGTGTAAACTGGGTGCTTTGTGGCATTCCGCACCTCCCGTGCTATAAATAGAGAATGCAGAAAGAAGGTGAAAGCAGTATACAGAGTTCTCTCCGTGGTGCCAACTAGGCTAAGGCGTTCATACAAAAACATGCCACCCTCCCTTGCCCTGCTCAGGAAGAGTCCAGCTGGCAGGCTGCAGTAGGTCACACGCAGGAAACAGCCCGTTCTACCCAACTGGATTTGTAATTTTCCAAGCTGGATTCTGCCCAGCACTTTCCTAGGCTAACAGGAATTTTCCTTCTCATCTGACCCGAGCCACCAGAGCCAAGGGCAGGTTCTCCCTCCCACTGTAAGAAGGTAGAGGTTAAATTCCATCTAATACTCCTGGAGACTTGCCATCAGCAGAGAACAAGGCTGTCTCCATCCTCTTCACGTCATGCAGTGTGTGCTCCAATGAAAATCCCACAAGTTCACCATGGGGCAGAGCAGAGCAAGCCAGTTGGCAGACTCCTGTGACGAGGGAGCTGGAGAACAGGACTGTGAAAACGATGTTCTGGCTGACTCACTGCTGCTTACATGGCTAAAGGAGACAATATTCACAACTCCTAATGGACTCGAGTCATTTCTAGAAAAGTTGGACAGCACGAGTTGAAGAGCAGCATGCGTTTCTTTCCTGTAAAGACACTTGAAGTGATCACAAGTCCAAACACTGAGGCACACGCCACTGGGTGCATAGCCCTGTGGAGCTTCCTAAGACTACTTACAGTTTCAGGTAGATTACCGGCTTCAGAACTGCATGGGACTCAGCGGGCGGAGCCAGTGCAGCAGGGGAAGACTGTAGGGAAGGCAGCGGGGCCTGTCAGCATCCTTGTGTAGCTGGACCAGGTAACCAGCGATTCCCTCCCACGGAGGCCAGCAGCTCTGCTGGAGCCATGGTGTGCATGTGGGCTAAAGGCAGCCAGCGCCCTGGACTGCGCTGGGACAGTGTGGGCTGAGCTCAACCCTAGCTGGGCCTCCCCAGGGAACACGAGTGGGAAAGCAGGTGAGAGGAAATGGCTTCTGACCAGGCCTTTCCAAGTGTATTTAATGTGTATAGCTTAGATGACTTGTAAGTGCTGTGAATTTGAGGCGAATGGACTGCTCTCTGTTGCGCCCAAAGCCCTTGGTTTTGTGATGGCCTCATCAAAGGAACAGATTGTGAGCAAGCTTGCTGCTGCCGTCCCCTGCCCACCGGTGGCCAGCTCTGCTTTGCCTCGCTGCTGGTTTCCTTGGCCCAGACTGCCAGGGGGACTCACTGCTGCAGAAGGCAAGAACGGTTCTCCCCGAGACACAGCCCCACCCTCAGTTCCCTTTAATACTGTGTTTATCTTCTCTCTGCTTGATAAACAGTATCACCTTGGCAGGGAGAGGAGTATCTTGAGAGACAGTATAATGGCGTTAGCGAGAGACCCTCACGAAGTTTCTTGAACCAAACCTGCAGGTTCACCCACTCCTCTTGGCATGGAGTAGTATCAGCGTGCTTTGGTTGTCACAAGATCCAGATGTCTGGGCTCCCAGCTTGGCTGGCCCAAGAGTTCTTCATGAGGCAAAGGAAGTGGCAGCTGGTACCTCAGGTAAAGAGCAACCAAGACAGACCCCGCCGGTGTTCCTCCTGGCTCCATGCAGACATCACATCCCAGCAGACTGCACTATACAATGTTCTCTGCCCCAGGCAGGGGCCCCTGGGGGGGACCACGGTCCTGCTTACTGTGCAGCTGGGCCAACTGCAAGACTGGCATGTTGCACAGGGGACACACTTTCCGAACCTCCAGCCACTTAATAAGGCACCTGTAGAACAACATGCCCCGTGAGTCCCGGGATGATGGTGCCCCGCCCACAGCCTGCTGTTGCCAGTGTGATGAAAGCGGACACCCAGAGCCTCTGATGGGCATGTTGGAACTCTGCCACATGTGGAGAGGGCAAGGTGACAGAAGCCACAGCCACTCAAAGGAGGGAGGTGGAAGTAGACAAAACAAATGTTTCTAATAGGAACATGAGAGCAATAAGACTGCAAGAGATGGGGAGAATATTAATATGTCTGAGGGGAGGAGGAGAAGATCTCAAAAGAACTGCGGTTTTAATTAAAATGGATTTTTAGGAGCTGGAAGCTGTCACTGGGAAGTCCCAGCTAAAAGGACATGAGATGGCTGTGGTAGAGTTCTGTGGTGGCCACTTCCATCACCCTGCCCTTTCTAATGCCACATATCCAGATACACAGGCTCCATCTGCTAGATGCCAGTTTTCTGCCCTATGGACCCATCAGGAAGCCATCAAACATGGCACTCCTCCAGTGTGTCCTGAACTCAGGTGCTGCTGAGTGACTCCACATCAGTACTCACTTTCTGTGGAAGGCATGCTTACACGGGCAGATCCCCAGCTCATCTCGAGGCCTGAAGTCTTCTAGACATACCGCACAGAGCTGCAAAACAAGTTCACAAATGAGGCCAAGTGTGTCAGGTGCTCTCCCAGGTCAGAGCAGGACGCAGGCTACTGAGACTTAGTCTCATGAAGGAACCTCGACTGTTGCTCAACAGGTTGGGATGGATGAGGCCATACTGAAAGTTCAAATAATCCCAAAAAGGCAAGGAATGGAAAGAGAAAGGGAAAAGCAGATTGAGATTAAAACTGTAAACCCAATTATAAACCTAACATTCGTTGCACTGAATGTAAATGATCTAAACACACCAGTTAAGACATTGGGAGAATTCATTTGCCTGGTGGTTAGGATGCTGGGCCCTACCCTGCTGTGGAGTTCAGGTCCCAACTCTGGTTCATATCCCATCTTCCACCAGCATGGACACTGGAAGGTAGGTGTTGATTCAAAGGCTCAGTCACTGCTACCCACTTGTGAGATCCCGACTGGGTTCTCAGCTCCAGGCATTGCCACCTTGCTACATAAAGGTGGGCACACAAAGGCTGGGATGTAAGCTCTGCCCACGTGGTTATGACTGCCTCTCAAATGCATTAGATAACCCACACGCTGGTAGAGTTGTCTGTAAGAATACTCAATTCAAATACAGTTACATAGGTAGACTGAAAATAAGAGGAATGGGAGGGGCAGGCATGTGACACTAGTTAAGCTGCTGCTTGGAGCCAGTGTTCCATCCTGGAGTACTGGTTTAAGTCCCAGCTACTCCTTGCTTCTGTCCCGTTTCCTGCTAATGTGCCCCGGAGGCAGGCTTTGTGGCTCCTACCACTTCTGCAGGTGGAGTTCCTGGCTCCTGGAGTCAGCCCGCTTGACTCTTAGCTGTTACTTGGGATATTTGGGAAGTGAAGCACCCTCTGACAATGTGCCTTTCAAAGAAAATACATGCTTAAAAAGAGGCTGGAAAAAGATATGTTACCCAAAATGGAAGTTAGAGTGGCCATACTAATACCTGACAAAGGTTTCAGAGCAAGGAAATCCACTGAGGGAGGTGTTAACATGCATCCAATTCACCATAAGAAAAAAAAAATCCTAAATCTATACACGTTTGCAGAATTTTGTGAAATACAAAGACCAGAAGAGTCAACATGGTAAAAGTCAAAGAGATCCCCAAAGAGATTTAATGTAATAAAACAACCCCAGCATTTTTTTGGAGGGGGCAGATAAAGACAAGCTGATGCTGCAATTCACATGGCAAGGACAAAGGAACTAGACCAGCAGTACTGCTTGAACGGCTTGTCCCCACCCAAACTCCTGCTTAGAGGCCAGTGCTGTGGTGCAGTGTCCAGTCTCCACCAGCGAGGCCAGCATCCCATACAGGCACTGGTTTGAGTTCTGGCTGCTACCCATCCAATACAACGCTGACAATGTACCTAGGGAAGCAGTGGGAAGTGGCTCAAGTGCATGGGCTCCTGCCATCCATGGGGAGACCCGGATGGGATTCCAGGCTCTTGGCTTTACGACTGGCCCAGCTACGGACCACTGAGGCCGGTTGGGGAGTAATCTATGGGTACCACTTCTGTTACAAATGAATTATGTTTTCTTGAAACCTTCAGTTGATTCCTCTGCGACACTACCCTCGTATATCCTAGCAAGCTGTTCAAAGTAAGCGTACTTTCAGCTACTTAGAGTGAAGTGCCTGCACACATCTCAGCACCCCAATACTGGAAAATGGCTCAAGAAAGGATAAAAAAAACTTGTAACTTACCTCATGTAAATTCAATTCTTTAACTTTCTCTTTTAATATAACCTGTAAGACCAAAAAAAAAAAATTATGCCCATTTTAACTTGTAATTTGAAAAACTTCTCAGTATTCTCATAAGTATTTCCTTTAACATAGATAGCCACTTTCCTTATATTCAACATTTCAGTCTTTTACTAATTGACGAGAACATTTGAACAACTGTATTTAACTAGAGCAATGATGCAATACAATCTCTTTGTGAGAACATTAAATTTTGGGACAAGCTATGACTTCATGCCCATCTGACCGAGGGCTGACAGGAGACACGGTCTCATGATTCAGTAACAGTACAGGCTGACGAAGAGTCACTTTTAATTTCTGACAATATTGCCTATCAGTAATTTCAGCTCTAGAGTTGTGGTAATTTGTTCAAATTCACCTAATTTTCATTAACCTGATTGTGCAGTGACTGGGCATCAGTTAATGCCCAGTATTAACAAGGTAGATTAATATTTTTAATTGAGTTATACTTTATCTTAATGTTGAAAAAAAGTTAGTGAAATGTTGCAATGTAAATCTCTAACGTTTGAGTATCTTACATTCTTGAACCAGTTTTGAGGGCAAGTTGCCTGTTGAGAAATACCAAGTAGAAGCTATCCTCCAGCGTCAGCAGGGACGCACTCAACTTCCTACAGAGTACTTCAAGGATCAGGTTTACTGTGTGACTCGATCCTATCAAATCATTCACCTAAATGACCAGTAAGACAAACTTTACTTTCTGGCTTGCCTAAATATAAGTATCTTTTAAGTTGCCAAGGTTATGATAGAACCAACAAAACTAAAGCAAAAAAGAAAAGAAAACTAAAGCATTCAACTGTGAAACCTAAGGGCAAGAAGAGGGGTCACCCAAGGGTGTCACTGTGTAGACCTACAGGCATGCCAGTGAGCTCAGATTTCAAGCACATGGACAGGAGATAGGCAGAAAGATAAGATAATCCTAAAAATGGAGACGTGGCTCTGTAACATCAGTGTGGCTAAGGTTTGCTAAAGACCCAAATGAGATAAAAAAGTTAAAAAGCTAAGGAGAAAAAAAACTCAGGTGTGGGCTTGGCGTGATGGCTCAATAGGTAAATCCTGACCTTGCAAGTGCCAGGAACCCATATGGCAATGGTTCAAGTCCTCGCTGCTCCACTTCCCATCCAGCTCCCTGCTTGTGGCGTGGGAAAGCAGTGGAGGACGGCCCAAAGCCTTGGGACCCTACACCCGTGTGGGAGACCTGGAAAAAGCTGCTGGCTTTGGATCAGCTCAGCTAAGGCCACTTTGGGAGTGCACCAGAGGGTGGAAGATGTCCTTCTCTCTGTTAATCTGATTGGCCTTTCTAATTAAAAACAAATCTTTAAAAAAAAAAAAGCATTCAAGGCTAAAGGAAAACTGAAGAAAATGTAGTGGTGTCTAGTGAAATGCTCATGAAGACCTAAAGTTACTAAGAGACCACGTCAGTGAAGGGCAGATCCAGGTTGGGCTTCTAAGAGTTCAAGTACACAGCAGAGTTCATGAGATCATTGTAACACACTTGCTCACCTTGGAGGACGGGCCCTATCTTCTAACAGGGAAGACGGGGAGAATCAACACCTAGCAGTCTCAATTCCAGAAAATCAGGCATCCCTTTAAGAAATCCAACCCTCAGCTCTCTGCTTAGTATGTGTGCTGCCACGTGGTGGCTCACGTTCCTGGGACACTGTATCACTGTAACGTGGACTTTCCGTAGCTTCAAATTATACTTAAAAAAATACTTGAAAAGATGAAGTTGATCCATTTTTACTGCAAATGAAATGCTAAAAGAGTAAGTAAGTAAATAAGTAAGTAAGTCTGTCCCTGGTTTAAGGTGTAAACCTGAATTTTCGGGGGAAAAGACATGACCAAAGACAATGTGAATAACATTTCTCACCTGTTTATAGGCATAAAATTCTTTGTGTGCTTGATGTCTAAGCCTAAAAGACATAAATGAACAATGCAACATTGAAACTTCAAATATAGTTAAATGGAAAAACTCTGTTGGTTTCTTGTATTAGCTTACATCATTTATATTTAAAATCCAGAATCTCCATCCTGGAATACATCCATTTATTGCTATCATGTGAGAAAGTTCCTCGTGAATCTCAAAAAGTACTGAGACATAAATTCTACTTAGATTGAATTAGAATGAAATTTCAATGCAACATTTGAGTGAGGATAATTGAATCTTCTTATACTGGCATATATGTTAATTTCAACAAAAGCATCAAAAATTTTAATTTAAAATTTAAGTATAGCATGAATTAAAGTATAAGAACCTGAAATAAAAAGCTAAAAAGTGCTGGAACAGGGGTGCAAGTCCTGTCAGGCTAGACAATAGAACCACCTGGAAAGTGCAAGATCCTAAACTGGGAGCGGGCCTAGTAGGGAAACGGCACTCTGATGGGCTGTAGCTCCTACTGGTGAGCATTTGAACCAGGGCTGGAGGTGGCCTGGCTGGACAGGTGGGTAGCTCCTGTAGCTATGAGAGTTGGCTGGATAGTGGGGTCAGTTGGGCTGAGCTAGGCTGCAAGTACCCACTGATATGCACAAGAACCAAATGGGATGCAGGAGTGACTGGACACACACCATCATGTGCATAAACTGAGGCTGAGTGTGGACCTGGTGGGAGTTCTTGGGCGCTGCTCTGACTAGACTACAGTTCCTGCTGGTGTGTGTGAGAGTGGTTGAGCTGGGCCACAGCATCTACTGGTTTGTGTAAGAGATAAAGCTAGAGACAGAACTGATCAGGCAACTGCAATCACCAGTGGGGGGCGAGGCATACTGATGGGTGATGGACTGAGCCGGACCCTGCACTGGCTGGCACACATAGGAGTCAGGTCTGGGGTCACCTCAGAGAAGGTTTCTCTGGGGACACTCCTCCATCCCTCAACTGGACTGATGGTCTCAAAACTCCAACCACAGGGGAAAATCACAGGATCTGTGGCCTGACTGGAGTGCATGTGTCAGAACGGGGCCTCATTGCTGAAGACTGTGCAGGGCATGGCACGCCCAGAGGCACATGGGGGCATGACAGATCACAGAGGGCTGCAGAGAACAGCTAGTACCATGGATGACAGAATAACTTGGACAGCTCTTTCTGCAAAGTGTTGACAGTAAGTAACTGTGCAGGTGAAGACTCTAAGATGGATTATGTCCATCAGTGGACCTTGGAAGGATTTCCTCAACCATGGAACAACAAAATCAAGAATACTTCAGAACTACCGAAACCACTTGGGCAATGACCTTGAAACATGTTCCACACTGGGGACCCTAGGAGGATACTGAGTGGCCGCCCCACTTCCCCGGGTCCTGCTGTGGTTAGGCTGCTGGGAGCAGCCCTCTCCCATTCTCTATTCCCTTTCTCTAAATACAGGAAGAAAAAGAAATTTGGAAATATTTGTCTCATCCACCTTCTCCCATTCTTCTATCCTTCCTACTCTAATTGGGGTCCACATAGGCATTCATCCTTCTCCACTAGGTAAACATCATCAAAACTAAAGTGAAGAAAAAAAAATCCTTGCCTATCCTAAATTTATCAAGATACCCTGAAGAGTTAGGGAAAACAATTTGTTATTTTACCTGTTATTTTTAGGTATCTGAAATTGGTCAGGAATCTTTTTTTATTCTAAACTGGATCTCCTCTTGCCTCATCATTTATAGACAAGACCCTCTGTTCCCTATTGTACTGCACTGGTATGTCTGTTATAAATCAGTTATAGCCAATGGGTAGGTCTATTACTGTAGTCTGTTCCATTGGTCTATTTGTCTATTCTTATATGCTGAGTTGAACAGTGTCCCCTCAAAAATCACCTTTAGAATATAATCTATGAAAATACCAGGTCATGCTGGCATAGAGGGGAGCCTCAACCCAGCAACTGTGCATTCAGACTAACTACCAGGAACTAGGAAGACGTGCTGCTCAGAGCCTTCAGAGAGAACACGGCCCTGCTCAGGTTCTGACCGCAAACTTCTGACCTTTACAACTGTGAGATTAAATTTCTTCTGATTTCAGTTACTGCTTTGTCATAGAAGACTTATAAAAATCAGTATAATTTATGTCAATACCATGCTATTAAGTAAACTTATCTTGAAATAATTTTAGACTTGCAGAAGTGACAAAAATAGTTTATATATAGCTTTTTACCAATTTTGTCAATGCACAAATGTTACAGAACCCTAGTATAATTATCACCAGACATTTTACGTTAACATAATACCGCAGCAGTTGATGCACTACTAAGACTACAGATATTAGCTGAATCGTATCAGTTTTTCCACTGTACATTCTTTTCCTGTTCTGTAATCCAATATACATCTCACATTGCATCTAGTTATGCTCTTCCAATCTGTGTCAATTACCTGGTCTTTCCTGTCTTTCAAGATTTTTTACATGTTAATTATTACTATAGATTTCTCCTTTTCATTGATTTCTGTGTTTAACTTTTTTATTTCTCTTAAAATTTTTAATTGAGAAGTGGACATATTCACCAAGTTCAGTGGCTCACTTGGCTAAACCTCACCTTGGCAAGTGCTGGGATCCCACATGGGCGCTGGTTCAGGTCCCAGCTGCTCCATTTCCCATCCAGCTCCCTGCTTGTGGAAGGGGAAAGCAGTGGAGGATGGCCCAAAGCCTTGGGACCCAGCACCTGTGTGGGAGACCTGGAAGAAGCTCCTGGTTCCTGGCTCTGGGTTGGCTCAGCTGTGGCTGTTGCGGCCACTTGGGGAGTGAGAGATTTTCTACTTGCTGATTAACTTCCTAGATGGTTGCAATAGCTGGAATTGGGTCAGGTCAAAGCCAGGAGCTTCTTCAAAGTCCTCCATTACAAGCAGCAGGTATCCAAATATGTGGACACCTTTCATTGCTATTTTCAGGCCATCAGCAGAGAGCTGGATCCAAAGTGGAAGAGCTGGTATACACATGGGATGATGGCAGGCAGTGGCTTAACTTGCCACAGCACGATGCCGGTCCCATCCCCAACACTTTCCATTTTACAGAGAATGAAAGAGGAGTTGTTAGGGACACAAGCTGCCTTATTCCAGGCCTACTGTCATATTGTCTCTACATGTCCCCTCCCCCTTGCCCAGAAGGCTGTCACTGCTTAGACCATGACTGACCCCTGACTTGAATATTCTTCTCACCTTCATGATTTACTCTGTCTTGCAAATCCTTCCTAACTGGTTCATTCTCTTTACATTTGTAAATATGACCAGTCCCTATCTAAAACAAAATAAAACTCAAATACCAAAAATAATTATTTGTATCTGCAGCAATTACCTCTCCCAACACAAACCTGCCATTTGCTAAGCCAGCGGATCCTCCTGGTGTTTATTTGCACCCCCTGGGCAGGCTCTGCCCCATTACAGCTTGACTTGCATCATCCCTGTACCTATACTAATGGGACTTTTCTAACAAAGATTACGGATATAGACTAACTGTCCAATGTAGTCAACTCTTGTCCTCCTGGATCTCCTTAGGAGCAGATGACACAAATGGCCAAATCCACTGAAACCCCAGTTGTGGGCCATGCCATGACTGTCATCTTATTTCCAAACAGCCCTTTCCTAGTGTATTTATCCATGTTTCCCCAGGATTCCCTGGGTCTGTCTGATTCCACTACACATGCTCTGTGGGACACTCCTTCATCTCCTACCGGTTAGGACACCCACCTCCAACGGGCAGACCAGACTCGCAGGAGCTTTCGGCTACATATGCAACAGTGCACAAAGCACCCTGTCACACCGGGCACTGGCTTCCTTTGCTTCCAGATATTGGAAATGGAATCTATCATCCTTCTACCTTCCACCCAAACCTGCCATATATCTTCTTTTAAAAAGATTTACTTTTCTTTTTAACTGGAAAGGCAGATCAGATTAACAGAGAGAGAGAGACAGGGAAAACAGCCTTTCATTTGCTGGTTCACTCCCCAATTTGCCACAATGGCCAGCGCTGCACCAAGCCAAAAGCCAGGAGCTCCTTCTCTTTATAAATCTGCCTTTCCAATAAAAATAAATATATTGTTAAAAAAGAAAAAAATGGTAAATATTTGTAGTCATTAAACTATAATTAAACAAGTATAGGATACATTTCTGGAAATAACTGTGTTTTTTTTTCTCCTGAATGCTATTAATGTTCAACATTTATTTCCCTAAGCAAGACCTAAAGTCATAAGCAGCCAACATTAGCTATGAGCTAGGGGAGCTGTCATATTTTGTGACAATTTTCAGGAAAGACTTTCTATGAAGAATATAGAATCACTTGCCAGAAACTGTATGCCAAATTTACTTGAATCTATCAGCCAGTAAATGTCTCCAAACACTGGCAGCAATAATGAATTATTGTTGAAAGATATTTTGACAATTTTAACTTTAATCATTTTCACATATTGTACAAACATTAAAAACTATTAGGTGAATAGCTGTCTAATAAAGCTCCCTTTCCTACTCTTTTGCTCCGTAAAGCTCTTTGGACACCACCATGTACTCTGTTCAGTCTCTGTTCTGGCTTGGGGCTGTGCTGTGGCACAGCTGGCCGAGCTGCTGTCTGTGGCACTAGCACCCCAAATAGGTACCAGTTCAAGTCCCAGCTGCTCCACTTCTGCTCCAATGTCCTATCAATGTACCTGGGAAAGCAGGAAAAGGTGGCCCATGTGCTTGGGCGCCTGCACCCCTGTGGGTGACCCAGAAGCAGCTTCTGGCTATTCGCTTCAGACTGGTCTAATTTAGGGGGCGAACCAATAGATGAAAGACCTCTCTGTCCCTCCCCTCCCCAGTAAGTGTAACCTTCAAATATATAAATGAATAAATCTTTATAAAAAATAGGCTCTATTAAAAAACTTAAAATGTAAAAATACTTGCTTCAATAATTATGAGTCAGCCAATCCTTACTGGCCAAATCTATTATTCCTTCAAGTGGGGTTTGCCCCTCACCACTGATTTTAGTGTTTTATGCAGATAAACACCTGAGTGTCGGACACTCAGTGTTGGACACTGAATGTTGACAACACATGGAAGCTTAAAATCTTGAAGCCACAAGTAGCCTTAAGGGTTGGCTCTCGCTATGAACATTGTCTTCCAATCCTTAATTGCTAACAACGACGCAGCATGTTCTTGAAAGCAATCTCAGATCTGTGAAAGCTGGCCAAGTCTGGAAGACAATGATATACATGTATCCAGACCAGGTGTTAGTACGGTAGAAAAATAAATGAGACCAGTTTTCTATTAGAGTGAAGCAATCAGCAGATGGGACTGGAGAATGCATAAAGGCGTCTTACTGAATACTAACTTACAGATTACTGAAATGTCAGCCCACCTTAATTTTTGAAAATTTGCTATCATATTTACTCTTTATTTTTTAAGTGTGAGGGCAAAAGTATGTAGTTTAACATAAGAGAATGAAAACGGATTACCTAATCAAGTAGCAGCAGAACAGTAAACTGAGGATGAAGACAAATATAGCAGTGCCGAACACCACGATGTAGATGTTGAGAGGCAGGTTCTGGAAGCCGATGTTAGGCATTCTGAAGTTGTAATGTGGGAAATCGGAGCTCATGGAGGAACTGCGGGAGAAGCACAGAATGGGAGGGAATTCGAATCAACAAAGCTTTACCTTTGTACGCGTACAAGGGTTCTCTTGGGCTTGACCCTGTCTGACATAGAGGTGGCAGACAAAGCGTCAATGTTCACTCATTTATCATGCCAAATACTGTGGATGCTTAGTGCATTCCTGGCACTACTCCAGAGATCGGAGCCCCAACACAAGCAGCTCTGCAAGGTGCATTTGTAGCGGTTCACCAAAACAGAACCAGTCATCAATAATCATATACAATGTTAAACTTCAAAATAAAAAATGCCTTGAGATTTTTTTCAAGCTCTTTTTTCAAACTTCTAAAATGCATGTCCATGTGGGCCTTTGATTAGGTTGAGGAGAGTCAGGTATGGGGAAAGGTGGACAAGGCAATATTCCTGTTTTTTTTTTTTTTTTGGTATCCAACGTGGAGGGAGGGGAAGTGTTCCTTGCTGTCACACTAGCCATCTGATTGTGCCTCAGAGACCCCAGATGTGGGGAAGATGCTCCCAGGGTGTTACCTGAATGATTCTGATAGTTCTGAGAAGCAGTTGGTTTCATTGCTCCAGGGCTGAGAAAATCTCTTTGTGCATTCCAGTCTCTGCTGTGGCCTTGCCCAGCCCAGCCTGTATCCCACCTGGCCTTCATGCACACCCCTGGGGGTTGCAGCTTAGCTCAGTCTACTCTGCCCCCATACTCATTCCTCACATATACCAACAGGTGCCATTGCCTTGTCCTACCTGACCCTCCCCCAGCCCTGGTTCTTGTGCTCACCAGCGGCAGGAACAGTTCCCCTGCCACACATGTTTCCAGCACTAGATTTTGTATCTGCCAGGTCAAGCCTTAAATGACTCACATCCAGTCCTGGCATTTGCCAGCTGCAGCCTAGTCCTGTTGACTCACACCCATTCTGCCTCTCTTATGCCAGCAGGTACAGCAGCCCACCCCCAGTCCCAACTGCTAGCTCCACTCCCAGACCTGAATCTTGTACATGCTAACAGGTGCAGTGGCCCAAACTCAGATGGCTTGCTCCCAGTCTTGGCATTTGGTAGCAAGTGCTGCAGCCTGGTTTAGGACAGCCTGCTCCCAGGTCAGTTGTCACCAGTGGGCAAAGCAGCCTAGCCCAGGCTGGGGCATTCCCAGCAAAAGGCCTTATGTGAACTGGTGGGTGCTGTGGTCCAATCTGGCCCAGCCTGCACCCTGTCCTGGCTCTCACTCATGTCAGTGTGTGCTGTGGACTGGCTCATTCTGACCTTCCCCCAGACCCGGCCCACATATATGCTAACAGGTGCTACAGTCCAGCCTGGTCTGACTGCCCGGAGTCCTAGCTCTTATATTCACCAGAGGGAGCTGCAGTCTAGCAGGGGAGTTCCCCAGGCCTGCTCACAGCAATCGATCTTGCAGGTGCTGCTTCCTAGACTGACATGGCCGGCCCCTTGTCCTGGCATTCATTGGTGGGTACTGCAGCCTAGCCTGACTGGCCCGCACTCATTCTGGCTCTCATCGATGGATGGTATAGACTAGTTCAGCCTGGCCCATCTCTAATCACAGCTCTCATGTGGCCCAGTGGGTGTGTGGCCTATCCTGGTCTGTTCCACACCCATTCTGGCTCTTGTGAGCACCAGTGGGTGCTGAAGCCTAGCCATGTCAAACTTCTTTAATTCAACAACCCAACCCTTTAAGTAGCAATATTTATAATAGTAATGTGTCTAATAAGGAAGTAACTCAAGATCTTACGAAAGTTTTTATCAAGAGAAATAGGTATGTGTAGGTATGTGGGAAAAATGAAGCAGAATATAAATTCATATAAACTATCCCAATTTTATAACTTTATAAACACACATGCTGGATTGAGTAGATATGCATGCAAGAACACAGAAAAGCTCAAAAGCCAAGATTTCAAAAGGTTAACATTGGCTTAACGTCTGCTCTCATCCTGATTTTCTTTTTGAAGCTCTTTTTACTAAGTCAGGTCTTATTCTAAGAATTTCACTGGCATTGTTTATTTTTAATTCTCACATTCTAACTCCTATGGAAGTTACTGTGATTCATTTTATTTTACAGACAAGGAAATCCATGTCTAGCGAGTTACACAGCCTTAATTGACTAAATATGTACCCTTTCCAATTCCCAGGCCACTGTCCTCAGCCTGTAAGCTTGACTGCCTTTTTAGTTTTTCTTTCATAATCAAGAAACAGCATGTGTAATCTGGACATTAACAAAAGGACTATTTGTCAGTTTGCTTGACCTCAACACAGAATTCATTCAGTAAGCTTCACCTACTTCTTGAGATAACAAGGAATACTGATAAAGTTACTCATCATACTTTTTAAAATTGTACTTATTCTTCTTATTATCATTTTATGATACAGTTCCATAGGCCCTGGGATTTACTTTCTCTCCTCCCTTATCCTCTGCCCCCTCACTGAGTTCCCACGTCCATCATTGTGGGCATGGAAATGGCAGAGTCCAGCATCCTATTGTCAAGATATAGTAAACAATTTCATTGGGAGTCCATCTTTGGTCTGGAAGTAGAGATGCATACTGCATTGTATCCTCACATCTGGATATGATACACAGTTTCTGTACATTTCCTTAAATGAAAAGCCACAATAAAAATCAATCACAGGAAGAAAAATAGAAATTTATAATGCCATGAAGTTAAATAAGATGCTGCTAGGTAGTCTCCATTTCACAGTTACTGAACATCCCCTTAAGTGAAAAGTCACAAAACAAAGTCAACAACAAGAAGAAAAAAAGGAAATTAACAACACCTGAAGTTAAATAACATGCTACTGCATGACTAATGTGTCACTGAAGCTATGAAAAAAAATCAAGAATCTTCTTGAAGAAAATGATGCCACTGTTATTCACTGTACTTCTTACCACACCTTTGCATCTTGATTCCTTACAAAAAACAACTCCTGCTAGGTTTGTCTATTAAGTGCAGATACTGAGAAGTGAAATATAATCATGACTACCACTAAAATAAAAACCAAACCAGTAACTGTTTAGAAAAGAAGTGTGGGCTAGCCTGGTGCATGGCACCGTGATCCTCCTCCTGTGGTGCCAGCATCCTATATATGTGCCACATCTGATCCAGCTCCCTGCTGATGACACAGCAGCAGAAGACGGTCTGAGTGCCTGAGCCCCTGCACTTACATGGGAGCCCCGGAAGAGGCTGCTAGCTCCAGCTTCTAACTGGCCCGGCTCTGGCCTTTGCAATCATTTGAGAGTACAAACAGCAGAAGGAAGATCTAACTCTGACTTTCAATTATAATAAATAAAATTTCAAAAGTCAGTAATACCTATTGTATTAATTTTTTTTAAATCTATTTGAGAGGCAGAATTAGAGGGAGAAAGAAAGGAGAGAGAGAAAGGCAGGGAGGCAGAGGGAGGGGAGAGAGGGCCAGGCCAGAGCCAGAGCCAGAGCAGCTTCTGGGCTGCCTGCTGTTGTTTCCCAAGTGCATTGGTAGGGAGCTGGATCGGAAGTGGAGCAGCCTGGACTCAGACTGGCACCCAGTGTCATGTTACACCACAAGGCTGGCCATATCTGCTGTATTTTACAGTTTATGATACATAAATAACTAGCGTTAACCTTCTCATCCCACCACATATTTCTCTTGTAAATAGTAAGTTCTTTAGATACCATCAATCTTTTTAAGAAACTCGGCTGTATCCTGCTTGTGGCCTGGGAAGGCAGCAGAGGATGGCCCAAAGCCTTGGACCCTGCATCCATTTGGCAGACCCGGAAGAAGCTCCTGGCCCCTGGCTTCAGATTGGCTCAGCTTTGGCCAGGCAGCCACTTGGGGAGTGAACTAATAGATGGAAGATCTTTCTCTCCTATCCTTCTCTCTGTAAATCTGTCTTTTCAATAAAAATAATCTTTAAAAAAAGGAAACAAACATAACTTACATTTTAAAATACATATGTTTAAAAAATAAACTCACGTTAATAAGTGTACAGGGCAAGAGTCTGAACAAATAAATACAATCATGTTTACATCATCCTAATCAAGAAACAGACCATGTCCTCCTTCTAGAAAGTTCTAATTTTATCCCTTTCTGATTAATTATCACTCCTAATTGAATTTCTATCATTTTCCTTTTTCTAGCATTTTGTATAAATAGAATCCCGGTATGAACTCCTGTTCAGTTTCTGGCTCCTCAGCAGGTCTGTGGCAGTCTTAAACAGTACATGAAGCACTCCACTGCACCTTCCTTGTACGTCTGACGGATCCTGCCACCTGCAGATGCACCCTTTGGAAAGCAGTGTCCTCATCTCGGAGTAACCCTATCATTGATCCTTTGGTATTTTCTTCTACATGCGGTTCCTGCTTATCCCTCTAAGGAGGTTGCATCGTTATCATGAGAACAGTTTTAAGTCTATCGTCAGTGGAGTATTTTTTTTTTCTCCTTTTTAAAGCCTTTGTCAGGGGGAAATGTAAAACATGTTTCATCTACCATATTTGGTTCTGGTTAAACTCTAAGGGGAAGCAGAGTCATAGAGACTCGCAGGACTGTAGAACTTTTACTATGAGCTTCTGCTCATCCAGGCAGGTCTCCTGGAGTCAGGGTGACACAGAGTCACAGAGCCACAGGGCCACAGAGTGTGGCCCTGCCCACATGGCTCCTGCAGTAAGGTCATAGGGCATGCAAATAAGTGGGGTCAGAAAGCCTCCTTTCACTATTGATCATGTTCACCTTTTAGCTCCACTGGGCCAAGGAAAAACTCTACACTTTTAGTATTCACTTCTGTTGGTAGAAAACCTAATTAACGCATTCATAAGACAATCAGCATCTGGGAATTGTTTCAAACATTCTTGTCCATTTATTATATTTATTATATTTTTAAAATTTAATTTGCTATTTTCACTTTTTTTTCCTAAGTGAATCCCATCAATTCCTTAAGTGAATTCTCAACTCATACTCCATCTTTCCTCTTATATTTTCATCCTTTATATTCTCAATTCTTGGTCCAACTTTCCCAGAGTGCTGGGTCCCAAGGCTTTGGGCCGTCCTCTACTGCTTCTCCAGGCCACAAGCAGGGAGCTGGATGGGAAGTGGGGCTGCCTGGATTAGAACTGGTGCTCATATGGAATTCTGGTGTGTGCAAGGCAAGGACTTTAGCCACTAAGCTACCACACTAGGTCCTGAAAATATTTCATAAATGTCACTGAGCAGTAGGAAAAATCTAAACATTCTAATAAAATAAAAAATATTCCTTAAATAAGAGGAGACAGATGGGTTTGGCCCAGTGGGTATGATGCCACCTGGGATAGCCATACTCCACGGTAGAATGGCTGGGTTCGAGTCCCAGTAGCTGTACTCTTGATTCAGCTTCCTGCTACATGTCCCCTGGGAGGCACAAGGCAATGGTTCCTGTAGTTGTGTCCCTGCCACCGTGTAGACTTGGTTGGAGCTCACAGCTCCTGGCTGCAGTCTGGCCCAATCCCAACTACTGCAGGCATCTGGAGGGTAAACTTTGTCTCTTGTCCTTACAGATACTTTTTCTTTAAGAGTGTGGGCAGGGGGCCCAGCGCGGTGGCGCAAGTGGTTAAGGTCCTCACCTTGCACGCCCGGGATCCCATATGGGCGCCGGTTCTAACCCCTGCAGCCCCGCTTCCCATCCACTTCCCTGCCTGTGGCCCGGGAAAGCAGTCGAGGATGGCCCAAAGCTTTGGGACCCTGCACCCGCATAGGAGACCTGGAAGAGGCTCCTGGCTTCTGACCGGCATAGCATCGGCCGTTGCGCTCACTTGGGGAGTGAATCATCGGATGGAAGATCTTCCTCTCTGTCTCTCCTCTCTGTATATCCGCCTTTCCAATAAAAAATAATAATAATAAAAATAAATCTTTTTTAAAAAAAAGAGTGTGGGCAGGTAGTTGGCTTAGAGGCACAGAGCCTGTGTTCCATACGGAGGGCCTGGATTTGAATGCTGTTTCTAGCTCAGCTTTTCCCCAGTGCAGACCCTGAGAGACAACGTGTACTTCTGCACTTCCGTCCCAGAGACAGTCCTCAGCTCCCAGCTTCAGCCAGCTCACCCCTAGCCACTGTGTGAGCATTCAGTGGCGTCAATCAGTGCATGCAAATTCTGTCTCTAGAATAATAATTTTAAAACACCTGTACTGAGACGTACCCTGTTAGAATTTCTGAGTTAAAAAAATCTATTTGGGGGCCCAGCGAGGAAGCCTAGCGGCTAAAGCCCTTGCCTCGTACATGCCCAGATACCATATGGACACCAGTTCTAATCCCGGCATCCCTGCTTCCCATCCAGTTCCCTGCTTGTGGCCTGGGAAAGCAGTGGAGGACAACCCAAAACCTTGGGACCCTGTACCCGCATGGGAGACCTGGAAGAGGCTCCTGGTTCCTGGCTTTGGATCAGCTCAGCTCCAGTAGTTGTGGCCACTTGGGGAGTGAATCATTGGACGGAAGATCTTCCTCTCTGCCTCTCCTCCTCTCTGTATATCTGACTTTGAGATAAAAATAAATAAATCTTGAAAAAATTGCATGATTCACTCCATGAAAAGCACTTAGAATAATTCCTGGGCACACATGTAGCTATCATTAGCAACTAAAAGACTGAATAATTTTAAAAATAAGAGTTAAAATTACCCCATCAAAAGGCAGGTAAACTTGTAATTCCAGAAGTTAGAGTACACATACAGTTCTTATTTCCCAATGTAAACACACCTAGAAACTGGGCATCATACATGAAACAAACTCCAGACAAGTCGGAAAGATGGACAGCACAAGGCACAACGGGGATATGAGGCCCCAAGGACCAGCATGATGCCAAATTGCCTGGCATGTTCTATCTTACACATCCCAGACTTAGAGCTGGAAGAGTTGGCAGACCATAAATGCTAACAGGTGAAGACAAAAACAAAAACCGAAACCCCTCCACCCACATTTTCTCACTGGCTCAGCAAGATGGAAAACTTACAGAAAATAACTAGTCTCTTTTAAGCTAACCATTCCAGAAAACACTGGCTATACCCATACCTGTGCTAGCAAAGGTCAAATGGAGACCTAGATTTCTCTCTTTGCCAGGATGCCAAAGGTGCCCTCACCCATCGCACTAGGGCAGTGTCTGAAAAGTCCCAGGCAAAGGTAGCAATAGGATCCTGGGATGCTCTGCAGGATCAGGAAAAAACACGGGTGGATCTCGACGTACCCTCGCCCCTTCTGCCCAAGTAATCCAACAACTTCCCTCTTGGTTGGAGCAGCAACCAGCCCCTCTGTGCACAAAGGATCAGGACAAACCCTGAGGACAGCTGGAACTCCCTTCTGCTTAGCAACACCAAGGACCACTGCCCCCTTCGTCCATCTGTCAACAGAGGCTCAGGGAGGAATTCAGATGTCTGCCCTCACCTGGCATTAATGAGGTACAACCGACCTCCAGCTCTCGCGCAGCCTAAGTGGCATCAGAGGAGGTCAGCTAGAGGAGAATGTTTAAGCAAAAGCCAGGGTATTACATTTTGCAATGCACAAAATGTCTAAGTTTCAACCGGAAATCACTCAGCAAGCAAGAACTACGATGACCACAAATTCAACGACAAAAGCCAATCCTAGATGCCAACACTGAAGACAGAATACAAGCCTGTCAGAAACAAGCAACTATGAGCTTGCCTAAAACAAGGAAAGTCTCACAAAGGAAACACAATCTATGAGGAACAAAATGGAAACTACAGAACTCAAAAATACAATAAATGAAATAATTTGGTGAATGGGCTCAAAAGCAAAATGTCGAGGAAAAACCATCAGCGAGCCAGAGGAAAGCATTCATGAATTATAACACAGTAACTACCCACATGGACAGCAGAGCCCAGACTTACGGGCAGGTGACTATAAAACCCGGCATGCGTGCAAACCTGGCGAGCACTTGTCTTTCTCTGGTCCCAGGGCCTTTGGCAGCCACGAGTTACAGTGTAGACATGGCCAAGTTCAAGAACCACACCACACACAACCGGTCCCAAAAGTGGTGCAGAAATGGCAGCAGGAAGCCCACATCACAGACAGGAATCTCTTCAAGGGGAGGTCCCCAGGCTCCTGAAGAACATATGCTCTGCCAAGAAGCACAGCAGGAAAGGGCTGAAGAAGGTTTAGGTCAGCAATGGCAAGGCCGAGTGCACATGCCTAGGCCATCAAGGCCATGGTCAGACCCAAGGAAGTGCGAGCCAGTCCCAAGGGAGTCAGCTGCAAGCTCCTTCGACTTGACTACATCGCCCACCCCAAGCTCAGGAAGCATGCTCGTGTCTGCACGGCCAAAGGTGTCAGGCTAGCCCGGGCAAAGACCGTGGTAAGGCCAAGACCGAGCCTCAGACCGAGGGCAAGGCTGGGGCCCAAACCAGGCCCAGGCTGTGCCTGCAGCACCAGCTCCCAAAGGTGCCCAGCACCTGACGAAGGCTCATTAGTGCCGGCCTGTGCCCGCCACTGCAGGGACAGAAGGACTGGTGTGGCCCTGGGCTGCTGCCCTCCTGTACCATTTGAACAAGTAAACCTGAGACAGGGGAAAAAACTGACATTCTTATAAGTAAGTTTTCAGAAGAGGAGAAAAATGGAAGAATGAAAAGGTATTCAAAGGAAAAAAAAAAATGGCTAGGAGCAGGCATTTAGCTAGCAATTAAGATGTTTGGGCAGCCTGTTGGAGTACCTGGTTTTGATTTAAGGATCCTGGTGCCTGACAGCTTCCGGGTCCATGTTGACCTTAGAAGCCAGCAGCAATGCCTTAAGTAACAGGGTTCCTGCACCCATGTGGCAGAGGTAGACGGCACACCTGGCTCAGACATGGCTGTGGGTGTGAGCATGCTCATTCCTCCCGCCTTAGGGCCAGCACTGTGGTAACGCAGATTAAGTTGGGTCTCGCTGCTGACCCAGTGCCCTATCAATGGCGCTGGAAAAGCAGCAAACGATGTCCAAGTGTTGGGGCCCCTGACATATGTGTGGGAGACCCGGATGGAGCCTATGGCTTCTGGGTTCAGCTGGCTTTATACAAATACACCTAAAAGATGTTTCAGAAATACACAAAAACCAATTCAACAGAGATGTGAGCCTTTCTGATTAATTTTGCTGGAGCAACAGGACACTCAAACACTGAACCTCGATTTTAACTTCACACACATAGAAAATGGGTCATGGACTGAGATACAACATAAAATGCAAAACTAATACAGCTGAGAAAACCACAGAAAACATTGTGGCTGCCTGGGGAACGAACCAGCAGAGGCGAGAGCTATCGCTCCCTCCCTGTCAAACAAATACATAAATCTTGAAAAAAAAAAAAGTTATTTTAAAACAATTTCCTGTTCTAAGCCCAGCAGCTAGGCAAACTAACCGCTCTCACTAATCTTGCTAATTACAGTGCCAAATTCTTACCATAATACAAAGTTCTAGACAGTGCAGTAAGTTCACAAAGGGAATAAAAAGTATAAATGTTAGAAAGAAAAGAAAAACAAAGTTGGTCCTATCCGATATAGTATTGTCTACATTTTTAAAATCCACCCCCCAAAATCTACCAAAAATCTCCCAGAATGAGTTTAGCATGGTTGTAAGACAAAAAGCAAGCACAGAAAAATCAATTTTATTTCTACAAAGTAGCAATGAACATATGCATGTTGAATTTAAATATGACATTTACAATTATTGAAATACAAAGATGTAAGTCTAACAAGATGTACAAGGCTTAGAAACTGAAAGTTACAAAGTGCTAACGAACTCTAGCAAGACTTAAACGCACAGGCACACTGTGCTCAAGGTTAGAACATTCAACATAATGATGTTCTCTCCAAATTGATGCACAGATGTACTATAAGTCTTATCCAAAGTCTGGTATATTAATCTATTTTCTGGTGCTATTACAAAATGTCTAAAACTGGGTAATTGATACAGTAAACAATTTTCTGAGCGCACAGTCTGTGTCGAAGGGCAGTTTGTGTGGGTGGTGGCCCCTCCTGGTTGGGCTCTGGGGAGAGCAGGCCAGGTGCCACGACAACAGGGCAGAGGAACTGCAAGGAAAGTAGCCCCAGGCACGAGGAGGGCCTGCCTTACAACCAGGACTAAACTACCTTACAGTAAACCCGGCCTCAACATCACCGCACCACGCCTCCAGCTTTCAATATTTTGGGGGTAAACTACATCCAAACCACAGCATTCAGCAAGCCTTTTATGGAGGCAAGTTTATAAAATATGGATGAAAGAAAAGGAACTAGAACAGCCTACCAAGTTGGAAAAGGAAAGGAATCAATCTATTCAGTGTAGGAATTTCTCTTAGCTACATGAATCAAGACTGCGTCGAGGCAGTAAAGGACACACATAGGCCAACCAAACAAGAACCCAGACAGAGATCCACACAAATACATCTAACAACTTTCCAGAAATGCACAAACGTCAACTCAACAGAGAGACAAGAGTCTCTTTGATAATTTTTGCTGGAGCAATGGACACTCAGACAAAAACACTGAACCTTGACTTTAACTTCACACACAAACTCAAAATGGACCATGGACTGAGATACGGGCTGTAACATGGCTGGGGAAAGCACAGGAAACAATATCCTTCTTAAAAGTTAAAAAAAAAAAGAGAGAGATTTATTCTTATTGGAAAATCAGATTTATAGAGAGAAGGTGATACAGAGAGAAAGATCATCTGTCTGCTGCTTCACTCCCCAAGTGGCTGCAATGGCCGGTGCTGCACCAATCCAAAGCCAGGAGCCAGGAGCCTCTTCTGGGTCTCCCAAGTGGGTGCAGGGTCCCAAGGCTTTGGGTTGTCCTCAGCTGCTTTCCCGGGCCACAAACAGGGAGCTGGAACAGAAGTAGAGTAGCCAGGATATGAACCTGGCACCCATATGGGATCCTGGTGCATGCAAAGTGAAGACTTTAGTCACTAGGCTACCGCACTAGGCCCAGGAAATATTATCAGGATCTAGTGCTAGGCAGAGTTTCAGACTTGATGCCAAAGCAATGAAAAGAAATTCTTGCCTATGAATGACTCTGTGAAAGATACAGACTGGGGAAACGCATCTACAGACCACATATCTGAAAAAAGATTAACATCTAAACTCAAAATACCACAATACAAATCAACCATGTAAGGGTTGATCTGTGTCACAAAAACACTTGGTGAAGTCCCCATCGTTAGTAGCTTCGTATGTAATGTCATTCGGAAACAGGGTAGTTGCAACCGTGATTAGTTAAGATAAAACAAGTTAAAAATCATAATCAGTAAGGAGGACCCTCCCTTCACGGTGACCTCACAGGAGGTTGAGAAGCACAGATGGATAATGCGGGGAGGATGCCTCATGGTGGCGGGAGCCCAAACTGCAGTGCTCACCCCAAAGCCAAGATCACAGGTGCTCATGGAAGCCAGGAGAGGGTGACAGACCCCATTCCAGGGCACTCAGGAGCCCACCCTGCAAGCAGCCTCCTTTCAGACTTCTAGACTTCAGAACTGAAACATGTTGTGTTGTTTAAAGCCACCACCTTTATGGTATTTGTTAGAGCAGTCCTAAGAAACAAACAAACAAACAAAAACCAATTCAACCAGAACACAGGCAGGATATGCTGTACCAAAGGGCACACGGGTGATAAACAAGATGCAGAACCACATTCCAAGTTCAGGGCGGGGTGTGGTAGCACCCATTAGGCTTCTGCCTAGGAACCTTCATCTCATGTGGAGGTGCTGGCTTCACTTCCAGCCCAGCTCTGCGAACATGCCTAGAAAGACAACAGCTCAAGGAGTGCAGCCCTGCTGCGCGCACCGGAGTCCTTACGGAGCTCAGTGTGACCCAGCCCTGGCTCCTGTGAGCATTCAGGGAGTGAACCAGCAGATGCAAGACCTCCATTTTCCTTTTCTTCTGTGTCACTCCATTTTTCAGACAAATAAATAAGGTCTCAAGCTTCCCTCCATCCAAAAAAGAAAAATACATTCCAAATCATTAGTCACTAGTTTTTAATTTATGCAAATTAAAAACTATGAGATACCACTAAACACCTATCAGAATGACTGAAAAAATACTCATGACATCAAAAGCTTATGGTAACACAGGAAGTAATTCTCACCTGTGGGAATATATCAAATGGTACAGCTGCTCTAGAAAAGCCGTTTAGCAGCTTCTTATAAAATCAGACAGACGTACACCAAGCAGATGTACTCCTGAACACTGACCCCAGGGAAACGAACACCCATGTTCACACACAGACCTCTGCCTCAGTGCTGACAGTGGTTTTCTTCTTAATGCCCAGACTGGAGATGACCCAATGGTCTCCAATGGTTGGGTGATTAAACAAACTATGGTATATGCTACCACGGAATATTCTTTGACAATAAATAATAATGAACAAACAGATCCAGTAACCTGGAGCACCCTTCAGATAACTGTTGAATGAGAAAAGCCAATTATACAATATATGAGGAATGAGTACATTTAACATTCTTGAAATGAAAAAAATTATAGAAAAGAAGAATAAATGAACAGGTATCATCAGTTAGGGACACGTTGGGCCGGAGGCCAGTGCTGTAGCATAGCTGATTAAGTTGCCATCAGTAACGCCAGCATCCCAAATGGGTGCTGGTTCACATCCTAGCTACTGCACTTCTGTCCAGCTCCTCACTAATATGCTTGAAAAAGCTACAGAGGGTGGCTTGAGTACTTGGGTCCCTGCACCCACATGAGAGATCTAGAAGCAGTGCTTAGCTCCTGGCTTTGGCCTGGCCCAACCTCCATCAGGGCACCTCTTGGGGATTCAAACACTGGACAGGAGATCTCTCACTATCTCCCCCTTTTTAACTCCACTTCTCAAATATTCTTTCCAAAAGCATGTTTGGGAGTAAAAAGAAATGAGTATGACTATGAAGGGGCAATGTGAGGGGTCCCAGATGTGATGCATAAATTTTGTACCTTGATGGTATTGCTATCACCTTGATCGTGGTACTGTACAATAGTTTTTGAAGATATCATCATTAGGGGAAATGGTGCAATGGGCGCAGGAATCCATATTCTCTACAAATGCTTCGAGCCTCTTCGTTCTGTAGGTGTCCGCCTATCTAGCTCGACTTGTACTTGAGGGCAGCAGAGGTCCATCTGGTGGTGACCTCACAAAGCCTGCAGCAGCTGAGCAGGCACCAGCATAGAGCCAGAAGCCAGGAACTCAATCCTATTTCTCACGTGGGTGTTGGGATCTGCTATTGCAGAGTGCACATTAACAGGGAGCTGTTACTGGAACAGGGACAACAGTGAGCTATGCAAGCGCTGAGCTCAGAGTGAGCTCACTGAGCTGAGTGCACTGCACTGGTCCCACAGGGAAAATAATACTGACTTTGGCATCATATGGGTCAAAATAGGTCTGTGAGGCCCTCAACCTAATGGCCAATAGGTTCTGGCAAGATCAGCACCAACAACAACCTAGCTGTATAGGACACCTGGTGTCTCCCTAATCCTGGGACCTGCTCCAACCGGAAGTGGGAGGAAGGTTGTTCAGACAATGGTGAAGCCTCAGCACAGTGTCACAGGAGGTAGAGACTGATGAGCCAGGAGCTGGGCCTATGGAGACAATGGTGAAAATCTAACATAAGAATCCAGACCTGGAACTCACTGGAGGGAGTGCACACGTGACTGCAAACAAAGAGCCATGTACCAACCACGATAAGTAAAACTGAACTTACAGCTTAGAAACCTGCCCCAAGGAGAAGAATCTGATAACCAGAAGTACAATGACCAAGAGCAAAAGAAGAGACAAAGGCACAAACAATATAACTGAAGACTCCCTTGAAAAGGAGCAAAATGCTATGCCAACCTCATAGTTAACTGAAGAATACATTGAGAAATGGCAGATACAGAATTCAAAACACTTGTTTTAAAGCTTCTTATGGGGCCCGGCATGGTGGCCTAGTGACTAAAGTCCTCGCCTTGAATGTGCCAGGATCCCGTATGGGTACCAGTTCTAATCCCGGCAGCCCTGCTTCCCATCCAGCTCCCTGCTTGTGGCCTGGGAAAGCAGTGGAGGATGGCCCAAGGCCTTGGGACTCTGCACCCATGTGCGAGACCTGGAGGAGGTTCCTGGCTCTCAGCTTTGGATCAGCACAGCACCAGCCTTTGCGGTCTTTTGGGGAGTGAATCATCGGAAGGAAGATTTTCCTCTCTGTCTCTCTCCTCCTCTCTGTATATCTCTCTGCATATCTAACTTTGCAATAAAAATAAATAAATCTTAAAAAAAAGCTTATCAGCAAAGAGAAGCATGTAATACAAGTGTTCAAGAAAATTCAAGAAACATGTCATGCAGGAAATGAATCAAATGAAAGCTGATACATTACAAATGAAGGATATAGTGGAGCAAATTAAAAGCACAGTGGAGAGTCTCCAAAATAGAATGAAGCAAGCAGAAAAAGAATCTAAGAATTATTAGACATTTCCTGCCACTAGGGGGAAACAAACAAAAAGCTGGAAGCAGAGCTGGATTAGGCTAAAAAAAAGTAATCAAGAATTGAAAGACACTATTAAAAGGCCAAATATAAGTTATGGGAGTCCCAGAAGGTGCAGAAAGAGAAGCTGGGATTGAAGGTGTATTCAATGAAATGACAAGGGAAAACGTCCCTAATCTAGAGAAAGAATTGGGAAACAACATCCAGGAGGAGCACAGAACTCCCAACAGGGTTGACTAAAAGCAATCTTCACCAAGATACATGATAATCAAGCTCTCTTCAATTGAACATAAGGAAAAGATCCTTAAATGTGCACTTGAAAAAAATCCATTGACATATAATGGAATGCCAATTAAATTCACAGGAGACCTCTCACAGAAACACTATAGGCTAAAAGAGAATGGAATGACATAGTCCAGATTCTAAAAGCAAAAAAACTGTCGATCCAGGATAACGTACCCAGCAAAGCTTTCCTTAGTCTTTGAAAATGAAATACAATTCTTCCACAGTTAAGCAAAGTTTAAAGAATATGCCTCTTCTGGGCCTGGTGTGGGAGTCTAGTGGCTGAAGTCCTCAACTTGAAAGCACCAGGATCCCATATGCGTACGGGTTCTAATCCCGGCAGCCCTGCTTCCCATCCAGCTCCCTGCTTGTGGCCTGGGAAATCCATTGAGACAGCCGAAAGCTTTGGGACCCTGCACCCACAAGGAAAGCCAGAAGAGCTCCTGGTTCCTGGCTTCAGATCAGAGCAGCATTGGCCGTTGTGGTCACTTGGGGAGTGAATCATAGGATGAAAGATCTTCCTCCTTGTCTCTCTTCCTCTCTCTATATATCTGACTTTGTAATAAAAAGAAATAAACCTTAAAAAAAAAAAAAGAATATGCCTCCTCCAAACCTGCCTTACAAAGGATACTTAAAGATGTTCTCTTGACAAAGAGGAATAGTACCCACCAAAACCCAAGGCAAATGTGAAGAAGAACCCAGTAAAATGACAACAGAAGACTAAATCAATGAACAACCCATTGCCGGACCAAATTATCACCCATTCATATTAACCCTGAATGTAAATGGCTTAAACTCATCAACCAGATGTCACAGATTAGTAGATTGGACTAATAAAGCAAAACCTATTTTTTGTTGCCTACAGGAGACATAACTCACCAAAAAAGATCAGTGGAAACTATATCTCATGGATTTTGATTTCTTCTAAAGTTTCTTCAAAACTCTTTCCCATTAAATTCTTCAGTGATTCATAGATCATACAGTAGCATCATTTTTTTTGGGGGGAAGGTTGTTGATTTTCTTTTCCATTTCTTCAGCAACACATTAGTCATTCAGTAGCATGGTATTTAACTTCATGGCATTGTTAATTTCTATGTTTCTTCCTGTTGTTACCTTTGTATTGTGGCTTTTCATTTAAGGGGATGTATAGTAACTGTGTAATGGAGACTATATATCCAATAATTTTTAAAAAAAGAACACTTTGGGGCCTGGCAGGATGGCTCAATGGCTAAATCCTTGTTTTGCATGTACCAAAATCCCATAAAATATATATTTTTAAAAGAGAATATTTCAAACAGTAAAAAGATTATAATCCTTATCTTGTGACCATATGTAATAAAATTAACTCATTAGTATAAGGAAAACTAGCTACTGAAAATTCAAAAAATAATCTTCAATGATTTCAACAAAATAAGACCATTTTGAAATTAATCACATCATGTAAGAAAAATGCCTGAGACAAAGACGAACACCCTTTACTATGGAAACAAGTGAGTGAAAGAAGTCACCTTGAGAAGATAGAAAAAGAACCCTCTCCCCAAAAAAGGAATAAAGGCCAAAACACAAATGGGTAAAATAAAACAAAATCAAAGGGGACTCAACTAAATGGACTAATCAAAACACTGAGGCCAAGAAGTAAAATCTACTGTCATGTAAATAAATGAAGAAATCTACTAAGGACTTCAAGCACTCATTTAAGCCTATATTAAATATTATTATAGCAGTGTAAATATCCAAAACTTGCTCAAGAATCAAGCTTGGAAATATAGAGAGTCTTAACCAGGATGCAGAGGGTAGAACTCACTGAACCTGTACAGATAATTCTTGTTATTGTAAACTGACACCAGAGTACAGAGAAGAAATGACGGAAAACACCTCTATTTAAAGAGGTAAGAAATTCTAAAAACTCACATTACAGTAGGGTTCATAAACTTGAAGTTTGTGGCTTTATCTAGCTGGCAAACATTTTGTTTGGCCTATATCAAGTTTCAAACTAGACACAACAGCTTAAATTATGGAATTTTAACACAAATGTGCAATTTCCAGCTTTCATGGAAAAAGGATGCTTGATAGACCTAGGCTCCACTCTATTTTTAGGGCAGACGCTGGCACACTAACAGACTGGGTCTCCTGCGGACAGGCTGGCATACCATACTGCCGGAAACCATGCCCAGGGAAATGCTTGCTCACGGACACTGGGGCTGAAGAAAGGGGGCAGGGGACGTGCTGGAGGGGGCACCATTGTGCAAGCATGTTCCAATGAGAAATGGCTTCTGGGAGACTTATACCCACTAGGCCATTGCACTTGCAGGTAAAAAAGGGGGATGTACGCCAGGTGGTTTCAAGTAAGGAATCCAGAGGACCTTTCTAGGTCAGACCAACGTACCCACCCAGTGGGAAACCTGACTTGGGCTAGCTGCCATTGACCACTACCCATTGGTGCAAGCTAGAGCTGGGGGCTCTGCCTGGCAGACTGGACCACAGTGCCTGCCAGTTCACATTAGGGCTGGCCCTGGGGGCAGGCTGGGCCAAGCCAGATTACAGCACCTGCTGGCGAAAGCCAAGGCAAGATGGGCCATGCAGGACTGGGTCTCCGCATCCAGCAGCACATGCAAGAGCCCAGGCTGGGAGAGGCTATGGGGGCATCCCTGCAGGGTCACTGTTTCCACTGGTGAATGTGAGAGCTGGGACTGGGGGTAGACCATGCTGGGCAGGGCTGCAACAACGTGGCCTGCATGTCAGCTGAGTTTGGGCCAGGGCAGAGCTAGGCCAGGCCACTGCATCCACTGGTGCATGCAAAAGCCAGAAATGCTGACTTGCTGCGTTTTGCTGAATCATTAGGGGATTAGGCAAGTGCCAGGACAGGGTGTTTGTCCTGTCACACTGGGCCTCAGCACTCCCTGGAAAGAACAAGATCCAGGACTGGGACCGGGCTTCGTTCTTGGTGCTGGGGGGCTTTCACTCTCAGGCTACCACGTTGTACAATCTAGAGGTGGGAGGGTGTGCCCTTTTGTCAACATTTCCAACACTCCCCAGCTTTTAACCAAATACAAGATGGTGCTCAACAGCAGGCTTCTGTAGTTGATTTTCTCAAAGTAGATACAGATTCTTATGTCTGTCAAAACGAAAAAGCAAAAGAACTTTAGGAATAAGGAAGCTCTTCACTGCACATATCATTTTGTATCTTTTAACTTACTATCAAAATACAGCATTTTAAAGTACAAAAGAAAAACACCAGTGATGTATTTGACCAGTACATGTCTACATCTGCACATAAGATACTGGAACCTAGCTGAAGATGGTGCAAGAAGTCTGTGTGCAATGGGAACACAGACACACACATACTGCCACATCCAGACAGCACCAGTGGGTGTCAGACACCTACCCTACATCAGACAAGACAGAGTTCTTAAACTACTCACGCTCCTTTTCTTCTAACTCTAAATCCACCAATTATACGGTACTTTTAATTATTTTTTTCTCATGTTACGCATCTAAAAGCTAAGAGTGAAAAGGTAGTCAGGTTCAATCAACATTCAAGTTCATCCCAAAATTCCATTTCTCAGGACAAATCTGTAATTTGGCCATCTTGGAAGCTTTAGACAGGCAAGATTTCCCTAAACCTTGGCAATCCCAGAGCAGCAGCCCTGCTCTGTCTCTGGATGCTTGTGGCCCAGGCCCTGGCAGAGGTTCTGCAACGAGAGCTCCGAAGGCTGAACAGCTAAACAAGCACTCTTGGAAGATACTTAAATTCAAAGATCACCTTCTGTGCTCACAGCCACGTAAAACGATTGGAAACAGGCATCAAAGTTCTCTGACACAACCCAGACCCAGTTCACACCCATGTCAAGGGACACTGCAGCCATGTCCATCCCAGACCACCACCCCTTTCTGGCTCTGGCACTCACCAGTGGGAACCATAGTCCAACCAGGATATCCCCTTAGTTCCCCAACCAGGCCTGTTCCCAGACCCAGATTTTGCAAATGTGAGTGGCTGCTCTGACCCAGGTCTGCACAGCTCATTCCCTGTATTGACCTTTGCTATCAGATGCTACCACCTGGCCTGACCTGGCCTGCCCCAGTCCCAGCTCTCACTGGCCATTGCTATAGCCTTGCCTTGCCCAGTAAGCTCCCATCCAACTCATGCAATCCAGCAGGTGTGATAACCTAGCCAGGCATGCCCCACATTCCAACCTTGCCTCTGCCCTTACAAGTGAGCTAAGGTCGGCCTGGCCTTGCCCAGTCCGCCCCTTTCCCCTTCCCAATCTGACCAACACCCAGGCCTGAATCACACACTCACGAGCGGGAGCAATGGCCTGTTAGAGGAGTTTCTCTACTTCCCCCACCAGACCCGCTCTGAGATGCAGTTCTCACACGTGCAGTGGGTGCTAGGTCCTTACTGGTCATAGGCTACCCCCTCTGTCCTGCATATGTATGAGTAGTTGATGTTGTGGCCCGCCCCACACCATATCCTTGGGTGTGTCTGTGGGTGCTACAGCCTGGACCAACCTAGCCTGTACCCAACCTGAGGAACCAGGAGTGTTGGGGGTTCCATGGTCATGCCTGTCACCACCCCTAGCTCCAAGCAAATCAGCTGAAACTGCAGATCACAGGGGTGGGCCCACACAACTCCTATACAATCTGCCCCCAGACCCAGCTCTCTTGTGTGCTGGTTAGTGCCATGGCCCAGCCTAGCATTATCTGTCTCCTGTTTGGACTCTCATGGGTGAATACTGTAATCTAGCCCTCCCAGGTAGGCCCCCAGCCCTAGCTTTAGTGTGCACCAGTGAGTGGTATTTGGCACTGGTCAATACTAACTACCCCAGCTCTGCTATCCCTCTACGGCTGGTGTTTCATCTGAACCTTAAAGGTCCTTACACTCTCCCCTCAGGATCCCATTCCCAGGTGGTCCACCAGGCCTGAGCCCTGCTGCCTGAGACGGGCTAGCTGGTCCCCTCTGGCTCTGAACAGCCACTGTTTTACATTTTTGTTACTCTTACTTTAAAATTTCCAAACAATGGGCCCAGCCTGACAGCACAGCGGTTGAAGTCCTTACCTTGAATGCCCTGGGATTCCACACCAGTTCTAATCCCGGCAGCCCTGCTTCCCATCCAGCTCCCTACTTGTGACCTGGGAAAGCAGTGGAGGATGGCCCAAGGCCTTGGGACTCTGCACCCACCCGTGTTGGAGACCTGGAGGAGGTTCCTGGCTCCCAGCTTTGGATCAGCACAGCACCAGCTTTGCGGTCTTTTGGGGAGTGAACCATCGGACGGAAGATCTTCCTCTCTGTATATCTGACTTTCCAATAAAAATAAATTAAAAAATCTAAAAAAAATTCTTCGAATAATGATTACCTACTCCCTTTGGTTAAAGTTTATTTGAAAAGTAAAGTGTCAGAGATCTTCCATCTAGTGGCTCACTCCCCAAATGGCCACGACCACTGGGGCTAGGAGAAGGCCCGCAGCCAGGCACTCTAGCCAAGTCTCCTGTGTGGGTGAGCCATCACCTGCCACCTGCCGTGCACACAGAAGCTGAATTGAGAACAGAGGCAGGACTCTATCCCAGACACGAAGCTCTGGCTTTAACCAAGCTCCTGAGAAGGGCATTCCCTTTCTGACCTTTCTCCCCTTCATCCCTGTTCCTGACAAGCCCAGTGCCTCTGCAGGCTTTCTCCTGACACTTTTGCTACCATGGTGTTGCATGGGTTTGGGTGCAGTTTCTTTCTAAACTTGAGTCCAGGGTGAGATCTTTAATTCATTTACCACTGAAGTCTGTCTTCACCATGTCAGACATCAGTTATTTTGGTGGCTCGATTTCTCTCTGCCATATTCCTAGTAATTATTCTTTGTGCTGGCTCTGTAAGAACTTTTCTCCAATTGTATGTAAAGATGAAGTCTATTTTCACTTAAAATCCCATCAGATCTTTATGAGGCTTCACTTGGATGATCCTGAGGGATTTAAATTTCACATCCCGTATTCCCTTCTGAACTCTATCCTAGGTACTACAATGTCCAAAGAATCTGTTGATCAACATTTAACTACTGACTGTTAGTGAGGGTAGAACTACTCAAGCATAGGTTATAAAAATAAAGAGTGATGGGCCTGGTGCTGCAGCCTAGTGGCTAAAGTCCTCACCCTGCACATGCTGGGATCCCATATGGGTGCTGGCTCTAAACCCGGAAGCCCCACTTCTCATCCAGCTTCCTGCTTGTGGCCTGGGAAAGCAGTCGAGGATGGTCCAAAGCCTTGGGACCCTCAGCCATGTGGGAGATCTGGAAGAGGCTCCTGACTTTTGGCTTCAGATTGGCTCAGCTCTGGCCGATGTGGCCACTTGGGGAGTGAATCATCGGATGGAAGATCTTCTTCTCTGTATATCAGACTGTCCAATAAAGAGAGGGGGCCAGGGGAAGAGAGAGAGAGAGAGATATGTGCCTGTCTATCCCTCTAGTTTTTTAAAAAAATAAAGAGTGCTGGGGAGCTTGGAGGCTGAGATGGAACCTGAGCAGCGAGGGAGAAGGCCGTGAGGCCCACTTCACATGCTGATCACACAAGGCAACAGCAACTCCCATCTCTAAAACAGTGCCCAGCAACCTTGGGAAAAACCCTGCCCTGACAAAGCAGTATATTTCTCTCATAGCATGGGAAACCAAAACACAACAGAAAAGCATTGCCTACGTCACTGAAAACTCTAATTCCCCGAGGATGTCTAATTTCAATACCTCTGCAGTTGGTTGAACACGCCAGGAGCCTCTTTAATATGCAGAGACAGATCATCATCTGTAATTAAGTCATCAGCTACTGCTATTCACACAGTAGGGTTTAACAGTTCGTCACATATAACATATCCTACACAGCATTAAATACATGCATAAAAATTGTGAAATGCTTCCAGTTGTTGGGATAAACAGTACTATCTCTGTTAGTGTTAACCTACTATTTTCTGGTATTAATGAGATATACCATAATGAGAAATACTTTGAAAAATCTTTTGATGGTATTACATATGTTATCTGTGAAATGGCAATATTGTTATCCAATACTTCAAAGAAAATTATCTTGTTTGTATTGAAGTAGTTACAATGATCATTATATGAGATAGTAAAATAAAACAATACCATTAAAGGAGGGAGAATCAAGATGACAGAATAGGGTAAGGACACGTTTAAACGATGGAGAAACATTAACCAGTATGAAGCAGAGAGAGCGCATTCCAGGACATGGAGAGGACAGAACAACAGCAGTACCTGGAGACTGACAGACATAGGAACGCTGTGACAACACGGTGTGGTGTTGCAGTGACTGATACTCCAGCGGCATTCAGCAAATGGCGATCTGAACTCCACCTGCAGCTGGAACTCCACCAGTAACCAGGTGGGAAGGGACTTTCACTGGGAGGTGAACCCAGACAAAGAGCTGCCAGTCCTGTTGGTCTGTTTGATTTGGCCAGGAGCAGAGGCAGAGCGGCAGGTCCCAGACGGACGGTGAGGGAACAGGGTGGATTTCACAGCCCAGTCTGCACCTCTCAGAGCTGAATTAGGCACCATTTTGTTTAAGGAGGCAAAGGCAAGGAAAAGATCTGAGTATACACTGAGCTAGGAATGAACTCATTTTTGACTCAACGAACTGAAACAATGTGGCATTCTACAGGTTCCATTCAAGACAGGTTCAGGTAGCCCTCAGACCTCACGGCCAGCAGATCAAAACTCCAGTAGTGACTTGTCAGGTGACATTTAGTACAGTGTGGCAAAAGTTTTAGGACTACAGGGAGAGCAGTGAGCTGCACATGTGCTGAGCTGCTGAGCTTGCGAGAACTCACTGAGCTCAGTGCATTGCACTGGTCCCACAGGGAAAATAATACTGACTATGGCATTATACGGGTCAAAATAGGTCCATGTAGCGCTCAGGCCTAATGGCCAACAGGTTCTGGCAAGATCAGCACCAACAACAACCTAGCTGTATAGGACACCTGGTGTCTCCCTAATCCTGGGACCTGCTCCAACCGGAAGTGGGAGAAAGGTTGTACAGACAATGGTGCAGCCTCAGCACAGTGTCACAGGAGGTAGAGACTGATGAGCCAGGAGCTGGGCCTATGGAGACCAAGGTGGAAATCTAATGTAAGAATCCAGACCTGGAACTCACTGGAGGGAGTGCACAAGTGACTGCAAACAAAGAGCCATGTACCAACCACGATAAGTAAAACTGAACTTACAGCTTAGAAACCTGCCCCAAGGAGAAGAATCTGATAACCAGAAGTACAATGACCAAGAGCAAAAGAAGAGACAAAGGGGTGAATATTACTGAAGACTCCCCTGTAAAGGAGCAAAATGCTATGCCAACCTCATAGTTAATTGAAGAATACATCGAGAAAATGCAGGATACAGAATTCAAAACACTTGTTTTAAAGCTTCTTATAAACAATTAGAAGCATGCAAAGCTGGTGTTTAAGGAATTCAAGGACATGTCACGCAGGAAATGAATCAAATGAAAGCTGATACATTACAAATGAAGAATATAGTGGAGCAAATTAAAAGCACAGTGGAGAGTCTCCAAAATAGAATGAAGCAAGCAGAAAAAGAATCTAAGAATTATTAGACATTTCCTGCCACTAGGGGGAAACAAACAAAAAGCTGGAAGCAGAGCTGGATTAGGCTAAAAAAAAGTAATCAAGAATTGAAAGACACTATTAAAAGGCCAAATATAAGTTATGGGAGTCCCAGAAGGTGCAGAAAGAGAAGCTGGGATTGAAGGTGTATTCAATGAAATGACAAGGGAAAACGTCCCTAATCTAGAGAAAGAATTGGGAAACAACATCCAGGAGGAGCACAGAACTCCCAACAGGGTTGACTAAAAGCAATCTTCACCAAGATACATGATAATCAAGCTCTCTTCAATTGAACATAAGGAAAAGATCCTTAAATGTGCACTTGAAAAAAATCCATTGACATATAATGGAATGCCAATTAAATTCACAGGAGACCTCTCACAGAAACACTATAGGCTAAAAGAGAATGGAATGACATAGTTCAGATTCTAAAAGCAAAAAATTGTCGATCCAGGATAACGTACCCAGCAAAGCTTTCCTTAGTCTTTGAAAATGAAATACAATTCTTCCACAGTTAAGCAAAGTTTAAAGAATATGCCTCTTCTGGGCCTGGTGTGGGAGTCTAGTGGCTGAAGTCCTCAACTTGAAAGCACCAGGATCCCATATGCGTACCGGTTCTAATCCCGGCAGCCCTGCTTCCCATCCAGCTCCCTGCTTGTGGCCTGGGAAAGCAGTTGAGACAGCCGAAAGCTTTGGGACCCTGCACCCACAAGGAAAGCCAGAAGAGCTCCTGGTTCCTGGCTTCGGATCAGAGCAGCATTGGCCGTTGTGGTCACTTGGGGAGTGAATCATAGGATGAAAGATCTTCCTCCTTGTCTCTCTTCCTCTCTCTATATATCTGACTTTGTAATAAAAAGAAATAAACCTTAAAAAAAAAAAAAAGAATATGCCTCCTCCAAACCTGCCTTACAAAGGATACTTAAAGATGTTCTCTTGACAAAGAGGAATAGTACCCACCAAAACCCAAGGCAAATGTGAAGAAGAACCCAGTAAAATGACAACAGAAAGCTAAATCAATGAACAACCTATTGCTAAAATGACAGGACCAAATTACCTGGCAGCTGGTGGGTCTCAGGACGGGCCGTCTCATGCCTGGATCCCAGACGGCCGCCATGGGCACATGGTGAGCCGTTCCCGGGCCTGCTGGGTTCCAGAGGCTGCTTCCTTTGGGGTGAGTAGACCGAGGGGGGAGGCCTCTGGGACCGGGCAGGTCCGGCACCCAGCCACCGCCCTCATTGGGCGGTGAAGGGGATTTGGGAGGGGTGTGACCTTAGGCCTGGGAATTTAAACCTCCAGCAGCCTCCTGGCAGCTGGTGGGTCTCAGGACGGGCCGTCTCATGCCTGGATCCCAGACGGCCGCCATGGGTACATGGTGAGCCGTTCCCGGGCCTGCTGGGTTCCAGAGGCTGCTTCCTTTGGGGTGAGTAGACCGAGGGGGGAGGCCTCTGGGACCGGGCAGGTCCGGCACCCAGCCACCACCCTCATTGGGCGGTGAAGGGGATTTGGGAGGGGTGTGACCTTAGGCCTGGGAATTTAAACCTCCAGCAGCCTCCTGGCAGCTGGTGGGTCTCAGGACGGGCCGTCTCATGCCTGGATCCCAGACGGCCGCCATGGGCACATGGTGAGCCGTTCCCGGGCCTGCTGGGTTCCAGAGGCTGCTTCCTTTGGGGTGAGTAGACCGAGGGGGGAGGCCTCTGGGACCGGGCAGGTCCGGCACCCAGCCACCGCCCTCATTGGGCGGTGAAGGGGATTTGGGAGGGGCGCGACCTTAGGCCTGGGAATTTAAACCTCCAGCAGCCTCCTGGCAGCTGGTGGGTCTCAGGACGGGCCGTCTCATGCCTGGATCCCAGACGGCCGCCATGGGCACATGGTGAGCCGTTCCCGGGCGGCCAGTGCGCCATTGGTGCCAGGCTCCGCCTGCTGGCCGCCCGGCTGGGGAGCTCTGGGGATTTGGTTCTTTCAGTCGCTGCTTAATTAGCTCCAGGTTGAACCCATTGTGATTCTCGGACCTGAAACAGGCAGTAACTCTTTCTTTGTAAAAGTTGTAATCACTAATAATGCTGGGCACCAAATACCAGTCCATGCAGAAGCCTGGGCTTGGGGCTTGTCCTGCAAAAGTAGCTCCAACGGCTGGCTAATGTGTCAACTGGTGGGGAACAGAGAGGATCTGGTACGAAGGGGCAAACCTTAGCCCACAAGCAAAACTAGAAACCAGGAGGGAGCAAAGGTCATGCCAAGCTAGGCTCTTGTACCTACTGGTCTGCAGGAGCCAGGGACACGAAGCCACAGTGTCTAAGGCAGACGTTGGGACAGGTGTTGAGCTGTGCCAAGCTGAGTCAGAGCAACCACTGGCATGCGAGTGAGCTATGGCTGGGAACAGACCCGGTTGGGGAGCAAAGGGGACAACCCTAGCTGGGCTGAGGCTCCCACAAAGAGGTGCGTGGCCTGGAAGGGGGGCTGCGTTCTGATCTGGATACAGTTGTAGTCTCCCTTGGCACAAGTGTGGACTGGGATTGGATGCACCGAACCGGGCTGGACCCCGACTCCCCCTGGTGTTCTGGAGGACCAGGGCAGATGTGTGATAGACTAGGCAAGGTCTCAAACCCCTACTGAGCCATGTGTGAGCCATACGTAGGTATGGACAAACCATGGCTGGGCTGGAACATCCAACAGCAAGAACCAGATTGGGTGGAAGGCCAGTCAGGAAAAGCCACTGTTCCTGCTAGGACAGGAAGTGGACTGAGTAGGATTGGCTCATGGACCCACTGGTAAGCGTGTAACCTGGCATTGGGAGAGGTTCTGATGGAGGAGCCTGGGCAACTCCTCTGGCAGGACACAGACCCGGCAGGTCAGCGCAAGAAACATGATAGGAAACAGCCCAGAAAAGGCCATGGAAAGCTACCCACTGGCATACACTTGGCAGACGTGGGGGCAAGACCAGGCTGAATCTGTCCACGTCATCCACTGGCAAATCCAGGCACCAGTGTGGGTCGACCCAGGTTCGGTCACAGCAAAGACTAGTGCACAATATGGAATGCCGAGGTGAGGTTGCCTGTACCGGAGGGGACCGCAGCGCCCAACCAGCCTGAGAACAAGAAAGGAAGTAGGCAGAGCCAGCAGGGGAATAAGGGAGGGTTCCTTTGCAGGATAGCTACTTCCACAGGAGAGCATGGGCTGGGATGGGGGCAGACCAGACTGGGCAGAGCTACCACACCTGTGCGCCTCATGTGGACTAGATCAGGGAAAAGCCGGGCTCGGTGGATTATTCCTACTGGTGCAAACAGAATTAAAGTGGGCGAGGTTTGTTTGGGCAGCAGTAACTGGAATCTGGGAGTGGGAGAGGCCTGGGAGGGTAATAGTGGGCTCATCCCTCTTGGGTTACCACTTCCACGGGAGGACATAAAACTAAACAGTGGCTGGGGTGGAATGGGGTGTGGGACAGACTGGATTACTGCTACACTTACTGGCAAACCAGGGTAGGGGCGGTCCTAGTGGGGGTTATTGTGGGTCGCTCCAACTAGGCTGCAGCTCCCACTGGTTTAGGTGAGGGCCAAATATGTGCGGGGCAGAACCAGGCTGGACTGCAACACCCATTGGTTCCAGTGGAAGTCGGGAGTGAAAACAGAACCAACCCAGCAATTACAACCACCAGCTGATTGGAGCGATGGATGGTGCCTGGCCCTGTACTTGTTAGCACATACAAGAAGTTTCTTTGGAGATCTTCCTAATCTAAATGCTGGACTCAGAACCCTAACGAAGAAAAGAGAGCAGACAGAACAGGTCAACCAACCATCTCAGCTATGATGGACTATGTCAATCAGTGGATTTTTCAAAGACCTCATAGTGCTTGGAGTGGCAAGATTGACAGCGATTCATAACTGTTGCAACATCAAAACCACTCGAGCAAGAACCTCAGAGCATGTCCTACACCCGGGACTTGGGGAGGGTGGGAAATTGGGTGGGCCTTCTCCCTTAATACCCCCCTTTTAAACATGAAGGTAACAATATGGAAAACATACTAGTATTATCCACTTTCCTGTAGCCCTTGAACCTTCTTACTCTAAGTATGTAAAGAATATAAAAATAAATTTTATTAATAAAAAAAAAAAAGAATTGAAAGACACTATTAAAAGGCCAAATATAAGTTATGGGAGTCCCAGAAGGTGCAGAAAGAGAAGCTGGGATTGAAGGTGTATTCAATGAAATGACAAGGGAAAACGTCCCTAATCTAGAGAAAGAATTGGGAAACAACATCCAGGAGGAGCACAGAACTCCCAACAGGGTTGACTAAAAGCAATCTTCACCAAGATACATGATAATCAAGCTCTCTTCAATTGAACATAAAGAAAAGATCCTTAAATGTGCACTTGAAAAAAATCCATTGACATATAATGGAATGCCAATTAAATTCACAGGAGACCTCTCACAGAAACACTATAGGCTAAAAGAGAATGGAATGACATATTCCAGATTCTAAAAGCAAAAAAATTGTCGATCCAGGATAATGTACCCAGCAAAGCTTTCCTTAGTCTTTGAAAATGAAATACAATTCTTCCACAGTTAAGCAAAGTTTAAAGAATTTGCCTCTTTCAAACCTGCCCTAGAAAGGATGCTTAAAGATGTTCTCTTGACAGAGAAGAGGAATAGCAGCCACCAAAACCAAAGGCAAATGTGAAGAAGATCCCAGTAAAATGACAACAGAAAGCTAAATCAATGAACAACCTATTGCTAAAATGACAGGACCAAATTACCACCCATACGTATTAACCCTGAATGTAAATGGCTTAAACTCATCAATCAAATGTCACAGATTAAGTATACTGGATTAAAAACAAAACCTATCTATTTGTTGCCTACAGGAGACATAACTCACCAAAAAAGATCAGTGGAAACTATATCTTTGATTTTTTTGTTGTTGTTAGTTTCATCTCTTCAAAACACTTTCTTCTGATAAAATTATTCAATGACTCATAGATCTTATGGTAGCATCATTTTCTTCAAGAAGGTTCTTGATTTTCTTTTTCATTTCTTCAGCAACACATTAGTCATTCAGTAGCATGGTATTTAACTTCATGGTGGTGTTAATTTCTTTTACTTCCTGTTGTTGACTTTGTACTGTGGTTTTTCATTTAAGGGGATGTATATTAGCTATGTAATGGAGACTGTCATATCTAGCAACATGTCATTTAACTTCATGGCATTGTAAATTTCTATTTTTCTTCCTGTTGTTGATTTTGTATTGTGACTTTTCATTTAAGGGAATATATAGTAACTCTGAAATGGAGACTAACATATCCATATGTGAGGATACAATGCAGTACGCATCTCTATTTCCAGACCAAAGATGGTCTCCCAATGAAACTATTTAATATATGACAATAGGATGATGGACTCTCTGTCATTGTCCATGCCCACAATAATGGATATATGACTGTGTATGAAGAACTATATTTTAATAATAATAATATGAGGAAATTGGTGGTGGTGGTGGGTTGGGCACAGGATAAGGGAAATCCCAGGGACTATGGAAGTGTCTCATAAAATGATAATAATAATAATAATAATAAAAGATCAAAAAAGAATACCATTAAAGATATAATAGGATATTTGCTAATAAATATAACCTATATTAATGAAATATAAAAGACAAAAAATATATGAATAACTAAAAACATGAAAGCAGGGCCTGGAGTGATGGTTCTGTTGGCTAATTCTCCCCTTGCAATTGCCGGGATCCCATATGCGCGCTGGTTTGTATTCTGGCAGCTCCACTTCCCACCTAGTTTCCTGCTTGTGGCCGGGAAAGGCAGTGGAGGACAGCCCAAAGCGTTGGCATCCTGCACCCACGTGGGAGTCCCGGAGAAGGCTTCTGGCTCTAGATTGGCTCAGCTCTATCAGTTGCCACCTTTGGGGAGTGAACTAGCAGAGGGAAGATCTTTCTCTGTTTTTTTTTTTCTGCTCTCTGTAAGTATGTGTTTCCAATAAAAATAAATGAATCTTTAGAGGCAAAAAAAGATGTGAATGCACTCCAAATTTGTTGAAAAGGTGTACTCTGATAAAGCTACATATGGAAGCTTCAAATAAATTTTTTGTACCAAAATTGACTTACTTATCAATCCTACTTTTCCACAAACTTATTACCCTCATGTAACTACTTCCTGATTGTGAATATTCTAAATTCTTAAATGTCAACTTTCTTTATACAATTAATGCAGACACAATTAAAATAAAACTCAGCAGGATTGCCTTTGAGATGAATTAGATGACGAAGCTAAATCCACTTCAACAGGAAAAATGAAAATGAGACAACAGCCAAAAAAATTTCCACAAAAGAAAACTTTGTGCTAATGAAACATGAACTGACAGATTAACAGGATAAAACAGAAGAGTTAGTCAAGGTTTCTGTCTGCCAAGTAGCTTCAGTTTTCCATCTTGGGCACACTGTATATGTACTTCCCGGCCTCAGGCTGCAGGTGGAGTCTGATTACTGCTTGCCAGTGAGGGATGCAAGGAACTTGGTCCAGTGCTTGCAGGGTGGATGCTACTCGTGATGCAACACACCTGTAGGCCCCTGCACTCCTCCAGAGCAGCTGAGCGAGGAGACAGGGTCAGAGAGCCCCGTCGGTCCCTGACAGACACGTGCAGGAGGAAGGAGAACCCTTGTTGTCCTTAAGCTACAATTACAGAGCACACTTAACCGACTCTGTTGGATACAAAAATGCTGAAGAATGGCTCAATTTCAAATAGGGATCAAATGTGTTTTAAGCTGCCGTTTCTCATGAGTGATAGAAAGACATTACTCAGTAACGGCATTGGTACAACTGGCCATTCAGTTGAGAAAAATAAAATAAGAGAGCCTAATTCTATGCATCAAAACATATTCACTGTGTCAAAGATTTGAACAAAAAATTAAAGCCATAGTTATGAGACTTACAAGAACGACACAAAGAATTAGAAATCATCTCAGGGTTAGCATTTGGCCTAATGGTTAAGAAGCCTGCACCCCACTTCAGAGCGCCCAGGTGAATACGCACGCTGGCATCTGACGTCAGCGTCCTAACAGGGCAGGCCCTGGGCAGCACTGGTGAGGGCTGGAGGACCAGCCTGGCCAGGGTTCTCAGCTCCTACTGGCTGGGAACCACGAGGGAAGATCTCTCCCTTCTCACCCTCTCTCTTTTCCTCCACCCTTCTCCCTCCTCCCTCCCCAATTAAGAAAAAAAATTTTTTTCTTTAAATCTCAAAGTGGGAATGGCTGACCCAATAAAACCTCTCTCCAAAACACACAAAAAATTCCAAAAAGCTCCCTGCTTGGGGCTTCAAGGATGCACTCTCATACATTGTTTGTGAAGGCATCGGTTGGCAGAAATCACGAACCTCCCAAACAGCAAACCAGCAGAGCAATGGGGGATTCAACCACGGATCGTGAGCCCACATTCAGGAATCAGTATGGGAGCTGCACAGAGTGATGGGGGATTCAACCACGGACCCCGTGAGTCCACATTCAGGAATCGGTTTGGGAGCTGCACAGTGCACACTCAAGGACACTCCTGCACCAGACTCTTCTGGAACCTCATGCATAATGCCAGAGTCCGAAAGCAGCCTCAATTTGTAACCAGCTACAATATGTCACTATGATTTTACACTTTGTAATTTTTCTAAAGCTGTACATCTATATGGGCTGATACATCAACAGTTTTCATCATAATACTGCTAAATTTAAAATATACATAACAGTATGTGGTATGAAACTATTAAGGTAAAAGAAATTAAGAGGGCCAGGTGCAATAACCTAGTGGCTAAATCCTTACCTTATATTCACCAGGAGCCCACAGGAGTCTGGTTCAAGTCCTGGCTATTCTACTTCCCATCCAGCTCCCTGCTTGTGGCCTTGGGACCCTGTACCTGTGTGTGAGACCCGAAAGAAGCTCCTGGCCTGGGGCAGGGAAAGGCACATCTGATTGAGACCTTCTCTTTTTTGGACATTCTGTAGCCTTCCAGAGAGCTCAGGAACAGGCTCAAACAATTTCTGTGCCTGGTGCCAGTCAGTGTGTTGATACGTTTTGGATTATTTTCATTGTCTCAGAACTTCTAGAAGGGCCAACAACATAATTCCTTAATAACTCAGGACATAGTATTTTAAAGATATATTTCTATTAGAAAGGCCAATGTACAGAGAGTAGGAGAAACACAAAGACCTTCCATCCACTGTTTCACTCCCTAGACTGCTACAAGGGCTGCAACTGAGTCAACTCATAGCCAGGAGCTTCTTCTGTGTCTCCCACATAGGTGTGTGTGCTCAAGGACTTGGCCGTCCTCCACTGCTTTCCCAGGCCACAAGCAGGGAGCTGCATGGGAAGTGGAGCAGCAGGACTTGAACCAAAGTACACATGAGATGCTGGCACCTGAAGGTGGAAGATTAGCCTGTTGAGCCACATCACCAACCCCAAACATGGTATATATTTTTAAACTTTACATTTTGAAATAATGTAAAATTTGTATAAAATTTACAAGAGTTTCCATATACTCTTAACTTTTTTCCATATATTCTTAAATTTAAAAAATATTTATTTTTCTTGGGAAGACAAACTCAACAGACAGGAGAGACAAAGATCTTTTATCCCCTGGTTCACTTCCCAGTGGCTACAACGGCCGGAGCTGAGCTGACTCAAAGCCAGGAGAAAGGAGTTCCCTCGGGGTCTCCCACAGAGGTAGAGGTCCCAAGGCTGTGGGCCAGCCTCTGCTGGTTTCCCAGGCCATAAGCAGGTAGCTGGACGGGAAGTGGAGCAGCCAGGACACTGACACATCCACATGGTATCCTAGTGCTTACAAGGGGAGAGTTAGCCAACTGAGCCATCACACTAGGCCCTCAAATTCTGTTTCTAAATTTTTTAAAATTAGAAATACAAATTTACAGAGAGAAGGAGAGACAGAGTTCTTCTAGTCACTGGTTCACTCTCCAAATGGATGCAAAGGTTGGAGCTGAGCCTATCTGAAGCCAGGTGCCAGGAGCCACCGCCTCAGGTCTCCCACACAGGTGGGGGATCCCAAGGTCCTGCAACATCCTTTGCTGCTTTACCAGGCTACCAGCAGGGAGTGGACAGGAAGCAGAGCACCTGGGACACAAACTGGTGCCCATAAAGGATGCGAGCTTGCAGGTAGAGGATTAGCCAAATGAACCATCACATTGGTTCCCTCCATATACTTTTCATCTAGATTTCCCCTAATGTTAAACAGTAACTTATATGACCCTGGTACAATAACAGAAAAATCAAGACCGGTACAATTCTGCCATCACAAATGCAGAACTCATTCAAATTTCACCAGTCTCCCCACTAGCAGGCTCTCTTTTTAGGGTCTAATCTAGGATCCCGTATCATACTTAGTTATATATTTTTTACTCCCCCAATGAAGGAAAAGTGACAGTCTGTTTAGTTAAAATTCAGGTTGATTTTCATCTGAAAATGCTCCAACAGCTCTCTAAGCAGCATTGGCTTGTGCAAACCTGCTCTGGCAATCACTGGTTCTACGTGATAGTCAAGAAAACATCCTAAACAAAAAGCTGGAGTGGCCCTAATGCTAGGGAAGAGAGTCACCCTTAAAGGATTGGCTGTAATAATCGGAATAGGTCGGATCGTTCAGGAGAAAATAAATCAGCCATCAGTGAGCACGCCCTGAAAAAGCAGAGTTCCAGACAGAAATCAATGCAACTGTTTCCTGGAGTGGCTGTGAAAGATTTAATTTGTTCTTAAAGGACTTGGGTTTGTTCAGTCTACATACAGGCTAAATTAATAACGAAAGTCACATATACAAAGGTTGTTAGAAGACACTGAGTTTCCTCACATAAAGACCTCCTTCTCTAATTGGTGACAAAGATGTCAGTGACCCGAATTCAAACTTTAGAGAGCATGAGCAGGCTTTAGATGGTTCAAACTGCACTGGGAGACCTGTCAGGAGCGCTCACTCGGCGGCTCTGGGTTAAGTACTTTAGTTTCCAAGACTTTACTGGTAAATTCCAAATGATCACAAGAGTCAGCAATTTTTCAGAATTCCTATAGGAAGTTAGAATCCCTGAAGAATAAAGATTAGAAAGCATAAATTTTATGTACTAAAAGTGAAATAAGCACTTCTACAGTGATAGAAGAGATAAAAAGATTTTGTTATGATATAGTTTTAAAACTAGAAAAAATGTTATTGAGAGTTTAAAATTTTACTAGCCAGGAGATCAGAGTAAATCGGACAACGTGGGCAGTAAGTGGCCTCTGGCACTAAAGCCACAGCAGAGGCACTGACCTGCATACACGCCTGCCAGGCCTGTGAGCAAGCGCCAACCTCCCTGCTGTGACATGAGGGCAGTCACAGCACTCACCTCTGGGTGTGCATGGCACAGGCTGAGCATCTGCTCTTACCATCACAGTCTCATTTGGTTCACTGGTGCAAGGCTGATGCAGCTCAGTGTATGAACTATCCTGAGACAGAAACCTTAGTGCCAGAGCCACGCCTTCTAGGATCACAGGCAGACTCCTTTTTCAAGTGATGGGGCGCAGGATGGAGTTCTGGAAAACAGGCATTAGTCTAGCTACATTTTGTTACCAACCACTTCTAGCTCACTAATCCGTATGCATTAAAAGCCTAAACATCTTGGACTCTTCATCTCATATAAGGAAAATTTTACAGGACAAAACGGCATTCCAGATGCCATGAATTACTCGCTAATTCTTAAACAGTTATGAGTCTACAAGCTGCCTGAGGGTTTGACACTGTGACAATGATTTTAAGTTCTGATATTGCAGTCCCAAGCAATTACTGCCTCAGATTCTTTGTTTACTAGGATCCCTTTGTTTTGTTAGGAAAGACATGAAGTCTCATGCTGATGATGACTTTGGGTGGATGATGGACAACCCAGATAGCGGGCGGGTGATGGACAACCCAGATGGCAGGTGGATGATGGACAACCCAGACGGCAGGGCGGGTGATGGACAACCCAGATGGCAGGGCGGGTGATGGACAACCCAGACGGCAGGGCGGGTGATGGACAACCCAGATGGCAGGGTAGATGATGCACAACCCAGATGGTGGGTGGATGACGGACAACCCAGATGGCAGGGCGATCCCTATCAATTTTGGTATTCTGGAAGGTGAGTCTGGCTTTGTTGAATTTGTAATTTGGAAGATCAGAATCACTCCAGTGAGTAACTTCCCAACAAGTGGATTCCAGAGTCAAGACTTGTAATATCATTACCCCTGGAACAAACCTTTTACAAGGCAGGCTACTGCTACTGCACATCAAAGCACTCTTATTTGATTTGTGGGAAATACATATTACTTTTTAGATTTATTTATTGGAAAGTCAGATATATAGCGAGGGGGTGAGTCTGAGAGGAAGATCTTCCATCCGCTGATTCACTCCCTTAGCCGCTGCAATGGCCAGAGCTGAGCCGGTCTGAAGTCAGGAGCCAGGAGCTTCCTCAGGGTCTCCCACACAGGTGCAGGGTCCCAAGGCTGTGGGCCGTCCTCCACTGCTTCTCCAGAGAAGACCCAGAGCACACAGGCTTCTTTCCTTTTTTTTTTTTCAATAATCTGTACAAGTTTTGTGGGGAACATGCTCTGAGGATGTACTTCCGTGTACCTTGTTTCCAAAACTGCTATTTTGGGTTTGGTGTCTCTCACCCAAGGTGCTTGGGAACAGAAGCATTTTGAATTGTGACCTATTTACATAAATGCAATGAAACATCTTGGGACTGGAACCCAAATACAATATGAAATCCATTTGTGTTTTGTACAATCTTATATACACTGACTGAAGGTGCTTTTACAAAATATTTTAGTGAAACTTGATTGTGGCCCCTCATATTAGGTCAGGTGTAAAATTTCTTGCTTGTTTCAAGTCAAAGACCATCAACTTGACTTTTATACTTGATCGTAGCCAAAAGGCCGAGAAGCGATCAACTTGAATTTTAGAGCACTTCAGAGTTCAAATGTTCAGATGAGGGGTGTTCAAACTGTAATATAACAACAGTTGATTATCTCAAAATTCCTAGCATTTAGCAACTCCAACTTATGGAAGAATTAGAAATACAGCATGTACCGGTTGGCAAAGCGAGTTGCAAGAGAACAGCCACTAGGAGCAGCAACAGCAGGGGCACACAGTTTGCCTATGTGGTCTCTCATAGTCACACAGCACTGTTCTCTGTCCTGAGAGGCTGGCCAGCAATCAGGACCCTATTCATGTACACAAAAGCAGCTAAAAAGAATGCTGGGGCACGGCTCGCCACATTCTCTGCTGCATCGACAGTAACTGTTGACAAGGCTTTCTCATCATTTCTGATAGTTACAGGGAACTGTGGTGTAACAAGGTCAGTCCCTGCTTGGGTACCCAGCACCCACAGTAGGACGTGCCTGGCATCAAACCTCACGGTTTCTGCTAACATACTGGCAGACAGTACATGTCCCAGCTACCTGGGTTCCTGTTTCCTGGATTTGGCCTGACTTAGTCCTGGCTGCCGTGGGAAGTGAGGGATTAGCTTTCCCTCTCTCAAATAAATGTCACTTCATATCTTCTTCCTATAGATCAGTATACTTCTAAATATGTTATTATAGGGGTTGGCACTGTGGCATAGCAGCTAAAGCTGCTGTCTGCAGCACTGGCATCACATGTGTAAGCTAGTTTGTTTCCCGGTTGCTCCACTTCCAATCCAGCTCCCTGCTCATGGCTTGGGACAGCAGCAGAGGATGGCTCCGGCACTTGGTTCTCTGGACTCCTATGCGAGACCTGGAAGAAGCTCCAGGCTCCTGGCTTTGGATTAGCCAGTTCTGGCCATTGACAGCCACCTCGGGAGTGAACTAGCAGGCAGGAGCTCTCTCTCCCCTTCCTGTTTTTTCTTTCTTCCTTTTTAAAAAAATCATTGTTTCTTGAAAGTGAGATTTACAGAGAGGAGAGACAGAAAGACAAAAAAACTTCCATCCACTGGTTCACTCCCTACATGGTTGCAAGGGCCAGATCTGGGTGATATGAAGCCAGGAGCCTTCTCCGAGTCTCCCTTGAGAGTGCTGGGGCCCAAGGACCTGGGCAAAACCCTCTGCTGCTTTCCCAGGCCACCGGTAGGGAGTTGGATCAGAAGTGGAGCAGCCAGGACACGAACTAGCACCCATTTGGAATGCCAGTGCCGCAGGCTGGAGAATCAGTCCGCTAAGCCATGGGGCTAGCCCCACTATGCCATTTTTTTAAAAAGAATTTTAATATAACAGTAAGATAACATTCTAAGATTATGACGATGGAGGCCCAACTGTGTAAATATACTAAAATCCATTGAATTGTGTACTTCAAATGAATGAAACACGTGGGATGTAAACTGTCTCGATAAAGCTGTTTTTAAAAAGTGAGAAAGAAATGTTCTAGAAAGAATCTCTTAAAAGGGAAAGTGTCAAGTACCATGAAATGGCAACAGTGTTGACATCATCCAGCTGCCTCTGGCACAGAGCCAGGTGGACCTGGTAGCCTAACTGGCCTTGTATTTCTAACTGAAAGGCAGAGAGGATGACTTGCTCCCGGTGTTTAGGCTTGCCGTGCCACCCTCCTTACCTAGCTCCAACCTAGCTCCCTGTCACCGAGGGAGATAAACTGTACTCACACTAAGTCTGAGGATCCAATTATAACGATCACTATGTGAACAAAGAGAGATGCATCAGTGAAGCCACACACTTAGAAAACACAAGATCTTTGGTACATACATCAGACACAAATGGGGAAGACTATACCTGCAAGCATCTACTGGAAGAGACAAAACCGACCCTGATCTGGAGGACAGGAAGACAAAACATAAACTCGGTGGATTCCAGAGAACAGAGCTGCACTGGCTAGAGGCTCTGCTACAGGACTTTAATAAACAAGGGACAGGACAAAAGGACAAAGCTGGATGGTGTGGCTCCCAGGCAGGGACACTGGCTGCAGAAATAAGAACTCAAAGAGGCAACAGTTGAAACACAACTTCCTCGAAGGGCTCTCTCAAGAGAGAAGTACACCGTTTCCATCGGACTTAGCACAATGACTTGCACTGAGTTTTACATAAGCCATCTGTTTAATAATAAAAAAGGTGAGAAAATGTTATTTTCAGCATTGAAACCATTTCAGAGCCCTGCTGAGAAATTATTGGTTATCATGCTTAGCATAACTGATTAAAAGTCCTTATCTTGATTTTTTTTTCTAGGAATCTTTTTATAGTGTCGTTCTTTATCTTTCACAGAAAACCCATGGGGCTACTATTTTGAAACAAATAGCATATTCACAGCAAGGGTTCACCTATGCAGAAATCACATTAGCACATACTTTTCATGACCTCCTCAAAGACAATACAGCTATCTAGAGATGGTTACTAATGATGTTTACTATACATTTGATATCAAGGTTACCTTCCTGAGAACACAAGAGTTCAGGAGATGCATCAAACATCAACTGGCTTAGGGTAAAACGAAGCAAGACAAGAACATAAGATTTTCTTCAACACTAATTTATTCAGTGACATCAATATGTAAAGGCATCTGAAACTGAACAACAGGCATGAGAAACGGTGATCAAAGAACTCTCCTCAATGAAGTACAATTTAATAAAAGGAACACGATTCAGTAGAGAATTCCTCCTGCCTTTCAAGATATTTAAGCATTAATTCTACAACACTCTACACAGACCATATTTCAGAGACACACACAGAATAACTCTGGAGAGAAAAGAACTTAAAGGAAAACACAGAAAAGGCAGAGCAGGTGCTGTGGTTTCCATCTGTGCCCTGCAGATCTGACTAGTCAAGCTCCTTTTTTTAAAGTGGAGGGAGGAACAGCTAAGGAGAAACTTTAAGATTAGATTGTTCAAATTAGTTAAGTCTAAACAATACAAGTGTAGGGTCTGAAGTGATGGCTCAATGGCTAGACCCTCTCCTTGCAAGTTCCAAGATCCCATTTGGGCAGCTGGTTCATGGCATGCCTGCTCCACTCCCCATCCAGCTCCCTGCTTGTGGCCTGGGAAAGCAGTCGAGGATGGCCCAAAGCCTTGGGATCCTGCACCTGTGTGGGAGACCTGGAAGAAGCTCCTGGTTTCAGACCAGCTCAGCTCTGGCCACTGCAACCATTTGGGGAGTAAACCTGCCTTTTCAATAAAAATATATATTTTTTAAACACTGCACATCTGGGGAGGGGCATTATGGTTAGCAGGCTAAACCGCTACTTGGGACATCTGCATTCCACATCAGAGTCCTTGGTTAGGTCCCCACTCTCCAGCTTCTGCTAACACGTCCTGCATGGCAGCAGTGGCTAGTGTCTAGGCTCTGGAATGCCAGAAGCAGGCCCGAATTGAGATCTGGCCTCTTGCCTTGCCTACTGTGGGGATCTGGTGAGAGAGCCAGGGGATGAAGCTTGCTCTCTCAGATCTCTCTCTCACCCATTCACTCTGCCACTCTGCTTTTCAAGTAGATGAAGAAAAGCAAATCAACATTAAAAAAAAAAAAAACCTGTACAAGTAATCACTAAATAACATTTCTGTGAAATCATAAAAATTGCAAAAATGAAATGATGGATCTGGCACAGAAGGTAAGCTGCTGCTGCCTGTATTACTGGCACTGTATGAGTGCTGGTCTGAATCCCAGCTGCACCACCTCCAGGCCAGCTCCCTGCCAATGGCCCAGGAGAACAGACGGGAGAGCAGACGAGGACACCCCCAGCTCGAACAGCCCAGGACAGCAGAGGAGGACGCCCCCAGCTCCAACGGCCCAGGACAGCAGAGGAGGACACCCCAGTATTTGGGTCCCTGATACTCACACAGAAAACCTGAAGAAGCTCCTGGCTTTGCCTGGCCCAGTCCCAGCTGTTGTGGCCATGAGGAGGGAAGGACTCAGTCATTGCATGGAAGATCTCTCAATCTTTCTCTCTAGTTCTTTGAAATATTTTTTTTTTTTAAAAAAGAAGTTATTATTACAAAAAAGAAATAAACCAAATTCTCCTGATGTCATTCCAGGTGGCAAAGGGATAAGAAAAGGAAGCAGAGTTCTCTTTGCAGTCTAAACAGCTTTAGTTCAAAGGGTTATCTTTCCAAAAATACCTTGATTAAGCAGCATTTTAATCTGTAAAAATATTCAATATGACCATCAGTATTTTCTTTTTCAGCTGAGAAGAAACAATATTTTTTAAAAGATTTATTTACTTGTATTAGAAAGGCAGATTTACACAAAGAAGGAGACAGAAAGCTCTTCCAACCACTGGTTCACTTCCCAAATGACTGCAACGCCCAGAGCTGAGCCATCTGAAGCCGGGAGCTTCTTCTCTCACGCAGGTGCAGGGTCCCAAGTGGCCATCCTCTACTGCTTTCCAGGCCACAAGCAGAGAGCAGGACTGGAAGCTGGGACACAAACTGCTGTCCACTTGGGATCCTGGTGCTTGCCAGGTGAAGATTTTGCTACTGAGCCTTCGTGCTGGGCCCAAAACAATATGTTCTGACAGGTTCATTTAATAAATAATTTGTTGAGTCCAGACTCAGGACCCTCGCAGGAACTTAGCAGTGCTTACCCTGATAGAGAGGCTAGTCTTAAAGAATGACTAGACCAGTCACTCCCATCTCAGGAAGAGGCGTAGGATCTGGACAAACTCAGGACCTGCTTCTTTCATCCTAATCTGCACTTGATCTTACCCAAAGGCTGAGCAGCGATTCGTCCTAACCCAGAGCTCTTTCTTCCCCACTGCTCAGCTCCAGTCTATGGAAGGGTTCCCTGTTCATTCACCTTCGCCTTCAGAGGTACCACAGCCCAGCTAGCGGGATTAACAGAAAAGTGATCAATTCCCGTTTTGTTATGGGACCCAATCTCATGATATCGTTCATTCAAATAAAAGATTAAGTCTTTTGTTCCACTAACTGAATTCCTTTTATTCTGATTGCAACTCATTATCTTTATCAGAGACAAATTAATATAAAATTACGTGGCAGTCTCTCAAGCAAGCTGTATTTCAGGGTAACCCCAAACAACCCTGGTTTGATGAGGTCAGGTTCTCTTTATAGGATTCCTGTTAATAAATGTAGAAGAGATGGTAGTACAAGAAATTCGCCAAATATAAAATAGCTCAAACTGACAATATCATCAGTGAGATCTTTTTTTTAAAAAAAGATTTATTTATTTTTATTGCAAAGTCAGATATATAGCAAGGAGGACAGACAGAGAGGAAGCTCTTCTGTCTGCTGATTCACTCCCCAGGCGGCCACCACAATCGGAGCTGTGCCAGGAGCCTGGAGCTTCTTCCTACACGTTTGCAGGATCCCAAGGCTTTGGGCCGTCCTCGACTGCTTTCCCAGGCCACAAGCAGGGAGCTGGACAGGCAGCTGGGCTACTGGGATTAGAACCAGAGCCCATATGGGATCTTGGCGCATGCAAGGTGAGGACTTCAACTGCTAGGCTATTGTATTCGTCACACTCCCCCCACCCCCCCAGGCCTCCCAGTGGGATCTTTTAACAGCACTACAGGTAGGGTAGCTACAGGACTCTGGATGCAATGCAACATCAAGTTCCTACTAAGTATTCTTTCTCAAACAAACAAACAATAACAACAAAAGCCACTGGTTTGATTTCTACAGGACCTGCAGAGCTAAATTCTGGGGACAGAGCCACAAACTGACACAAGAAAGCAAGCAGACCAAGCCCAACGCAAGAAATTCCACAGAACAAATGACCCAGTTCCTACAAGAAGTCCATGACACAAAAACAAAAAAAGAAGGAACCGCCCCAGATGGAAATAGACAGTATAGACAAAATGGCCAAATGGGATCTGTGCTCTCTGAATCCTACAGGGAGGAAACCACCTTTAAAAAAGCTGAGATATCCCGGCTTGCTGAACGGGGTCCAGCTGTTAGAGGACACCACGGAACAAATGCTGGTTTTATTAGATGGTATTTTGGTTCAATAGATAATACATTTATGTTTTACAGATGCTTATAAAAGGATGCCAGAATGAATGTTTAGGATTTGCTTTAAAACGCCTCTGAAAAGGTCTCTGCATTTTGTGTACCAATAGTCCTGCAGAGTCAGTGCAGGGCAGCATCGGAAGGATCAGGATTCTGTGTTGCTGTGAAAGGCGGCAGCAACTGTGCCACACAGTGGACCAGGAAGAAGGGAGGCCTGGGTCCCGAACCTGGCCCCGACCGTGCGAACCTAAACAGGCTGCTTTTCTGATCTTTCGTTCTTCATTCTTACGGAGCTCTTTGAGGGGTGTCGTGAGGAATAAGCAATCCATGAAGCCATGGGCGTAAGAGTTTCAGTCTAGGTTACCTAATGTAAGACTTCTGGGTATAATACTGCCGCAGGCTGTTGATATATTGTTCTACGAGTGATGATTTCGCTACCACAAAAATTCCTCCTGGTCTATTTTCAGAGACAAAAAAAAATTACAGAAAAATTATAGCCATGTATGACATTTTCAACATATTTCTGAGTTTTGCAATGTCTTTTACACTAAGGAAAAAAAAAAGCTTCTACCTTTGATTTCCTTTCCTGTACATTTCCCACAAACTGCCAAAATTTTCATTCAGCCAAAGATTTAGAGACTAACTGGATATGACAAACCCAAAATAGCTTCGCACACTGACAGCTGGACGGAACAATGAAGAGACACAAGCAGCTATTTTTCTTTGGTTTTCCTAAGTGAGTTAAACAGACATCGTTTATATAGCACTAAATTTGAAAAAAAAAAAAATCAAGGCAACAGGAAGCATACTGACAGTGATAAAGCTGCTAATGTCGAGAATAAACAGTGAATAAAGGGAATGCTCATTACACTTGCGGTGCCATTTCCGCACTGCCGCTCTCAACTAAATTGTTACAACATTACTTTTGCTAAGAGAGGTGAAAAAGTGCCTCTGACATAAGTTCTTAAAACAGGAAACAACAGCTAAAATGAGAGATTTTAACATATGTATTCAGACTTTTTGTTTTAACTTAAAAGGCAGAGCAATAGAGACCTTCCATGCTCTGGTTTACTCCTTAGACAGCTGTGACAGCCAGCCAGATGTGGGCCAGGCCCAAGCCAGGTGCCACAGGTGCCATGCTGGACTCCCTTGGCAGGACAAGGTCCCACAGACTTAGCCGTATTCCTCTCTCTTCTCAGCTGTATCAATACGAAGCTGACATGGGGTGACAGCTTCTCCCAGTGGTGGCTTACGTGCCATGCCACAACACTAGCTCCTGTAATCAGACTTCCTCAGAAGCCTGTGGTTTAAGGTTTACCACAAGTTTTAAAAAATTATTCATATAAATAACTACCACAATGAAAATAACAGATCTCATTTAGACAAAAGTGAATGAAAACAAGAACTCTGAAAGGTAAACTGGAAGTTGCTTAACATAAAAAAAAACATGTCTTAGTCCTTTTAGTAATACCCAATGCTCATACCTTCAGCATTGAATCCATAAACATTTAACTTGCATTAAACTACATTAAAGTTCCAAAGCAACTTCGCAACTTCACATGGGATTCACCTGAGACATTATGTAAAAAGTGGCCCCCTTTCCCTTACCACTGCAAGCTCGTCCCACTTCCGGGAGCACCGTGGAAGGCACGGAAGCCATAGCCGCTCTCTGGTGTCCGAATGCCTGCCCTTATAGCAGACGGAGAGCCCGTGCTGGGGTTTCCAAGACTGGCCACAAGGAGGGCCACCTGCCAGTTATTCTGAGGCCAGCTGGCACAGAATGAAGTGTCTGGTCCCCACCTCAGAACAAAGGGAGCTCAGCCAGCTGGCTTTTGGGGGCCGCCCTCGGTGCAGTCCTCACACTTGCTTCCACATCAGCTGGCACTCTTTTAGGAGTCCCGATTTACCAACACGACACGCTGAGGTCAGAAACACTCGGACAGTTGGAGGAATCCCCACCACCTACCCAGATAGTATAAGAGGCAGACTAACTGCTCTTGAATTGCTTCAAGAAACAATTTCAGAAACTTAAAACTGCTCTGAATTTCAGCTTGTCTTTGATCTGTCTTAAAAGCTAAGATATTCCTGTGGTTGTTAACCAATTTTCCAAAATCAAAATGACAAATAAGAAGTATGACAAAACCAGCAACTGGCCATGTGGAAAAGAGTTCCCTAACGCTGGCAGGTTTGGTTTCCATTCAGCTTTCCAAGCGCCTGCCTGAATCCTTCATGTTCCCCCCCAGCAGACTAGGCAATGCTTCCAGCCAGTTCCTAGGTGAGAACAGTGTCTTACGGTAACCGAACAACAGACAGACAGACAAAACACCTGTTGGTGACTGGGAACTTAAGAAGTTCCACTTTCAAGTATCAGAAAATTTACAATGAATAAACAATCTCACCTCTAGACAAGTCAAATAAACAAAAACCAGGATTTGTCTTGGAATAAAAAAAATCTTTTATTTGGGCCAGTGTAGTGGCTTACAGGTTAACCCCCACCTGCTAATGCTGGCATCCCGCATGAGCTCTAGTTCATGTCCTGGCTGCTGGGAAAGCAGCAGAGGATGGCCCAGGCCTTTGGTGCCTTGCACCCAAACGGGAGACTGGGAGGAAGCTCCTAGCTCTTGGCTCCTGGCTTTGGATCAGCTCAGCTCTGGCCGTTGCAGCCATTTGGGGAATGAACCAGTAGATGGAACACCTCCTCTCTTTGCAAAATTTACCTTCCAAATAAAAACAAATTTAAAAATATATTTTATTAAGTGATCAAGTGAGCAGACAGCTAGGAAGTGCTAAGACGCTCCTCTAGCCAAGGTGGGTCATCTTGCCAGTCTATTACGTGGGTTTATCTCAGGAATACAGGGGAAAGGAACAGGAAAACCAACCAACTGCAAAGCCAGAAACAACTGAATCCAATTCATAGCCCATGAACCCTGGGAGATAAAACACTGAGACCAGGTCACAGGTAGATCCCCCCCAGAGCAAGCCATAATAACTGTAATTATACTATTTTTCATTCTGTATGTTTTAATAATAATAATATTGAACTTAACATTTTTTACATTATCTCATTTGACCCATACAAGGAATATATAAGTTAGGAATTATTATTATCGCAAAGATTGATTTTTTTTTTAATTAGAAAGGCAGACTTAGAAGGAGAGACAAAGATCTTCCATCTGCTGGTTTACTCCCAAAGAGGCCGCAAACAGTCAGAACTGACCTAATGAAGCCAGGAGCCAGCAGTGGGTGCAAGATCCCAAGACTCTGGGCCATCCTTCATTGCCTTGCCAGCTAAGGAGCTGGAGGTAGAGGATTAGCCAGATGAGCCTCTGTGTTGGCCCCGGTAGGTATTATTATTGTTTCTGTCTTCCAGATGAGCAAACAGATCAGAAAACTTGCCCAAGGTCACAAGGCAAAAAGCCAAAGAGATAGAATTAAACTTCAAGCAGTTTGATGCTGGAATCTAGGAGTAAAACTATCAATATTAAACCATACTTATTAGGGCACCAGGATAGTTCAGCTGGTTAATCCTCTGCCTTGCAGTACCGGCATCCCTTATGAGAACCAGTTCAGGTCCTGGCGGCCCCACTTTCCAACCACTCCCTGCTTATGGCCTGGGAAAGCAGTCGAGGACAGCTCAAAGCCTTGGGACCCTGCACCTGCTTGGTAAACCTAGAAGCTCCTGGCTCTGGATCGGCTAAGCTCCAGCCCCTGCAGACCTCTGGGGAGTGAACCAGCAGATGGAAGATCTCTGTTTTTCCTTTCTGTGGCTCCACCTTTCCAATAAAACTAAATAAATCTTTAAGAAAATCAAACTTACAAAAGAATGATGTGTAATATAACATTACGAGAAAATTAACTGTTATTAGCCTCCACGATTTTTTAACTCAGTAAAGCACAAAGGGATCATTTAAAATGAAAATGGACTTGTTAGGAAAGTTTCAATGTTTTTATTTGGAATGCAGAAAAACAAAGACCCTCCATTCATGAATTCACTCCCAACACTTGCAACAGTCAGGTCTGGGCTGGGCTGAGGCCAGCACCCCAGAACCCAATCTAGGCTTCCCATGTGAGTGGCAGCCATTATCACGCCTCACAGGCAGTGCATTAGCAGGAAGCTGGAACTGGAATTAAACCCAAGACTTGAGCCTAGTTCTTTGATGTGGAATCCCAAACGAATGCCAACTCATCTTGTTAAAAACATTTTAAAAGGCTAATTTGAACATTTTTAAAGGTTGCTAGGTTAAATGTTAGTTGTCTGGGGCCAGTGTTGTGGCACAGTGAGTTAAGCCACTGCCTGGAAAACATTTTATGGAATCATTTATGTCCTGCCTGCTCCACAACTGATCCAGATCCCTGCTCATGGAACTGGAAAGCAGTGGAAGATGATCCAAGTGCGGACACCTGCCTCTCCTAAAGGAGCCCTGGCCACTGCAGCTGACCTTCACCCTGGCCCACTGCAGCTGACCTTCACCCTGGCCCACTGCAGCTGACCTTCACCCTGGCCCACTGCAGCTGACCTTCACCCTGGCCACTGCAGCTGACCTTCACCCTGGCCACTGCAGCTGACCTTCACCCTGGGCAACCGCAGCTGACCTTCAGCCCTGGGCCACTACAGCTGACCTTCACCCTGGGCAACCACAGCTGACCTTCAGCCCTGGGCCATTGCAATTATTTGGGGACTGAACCAGCAGATGGAAAATCGCTCTCTCCCTGCTCTGCCTTCAAATAAATAAATCCAAAAAAGTCTGTTGTGTCCGTATTGAGAAAATACTGGTGCAGATACTGTCCTAGGCAATTGAGATGTGGTCTTTGCCTTCCTGGAGCTGACCTTCCATAGTGAAAATAAGAGACAAAATAAACAAGCAGCAGCAGAATTCAAGGGAATTCAAAGAGGAGATAAGAAATATGGTCCTTTTTGAGATAATGAAGCCAGGAGCCAGTGGTGGGTGCAGGATCCCAAGCAACAAAAGGTATACAAAAGGGAATTAATTTATTTCATTGTTCCACTTCTACTTATTTACAGAGAAAGGAGAGACATACAGACAGAAATCTTACATCCAGTGGTTCACTTAAGTGGCCACAATGACTGGAGCTGGGCTGGTTCGAAGACAGGACCTTCTTCTGGGTTTCCTCTACTGCTTTTTCCAGCCCATAAGCAGAGAGTTGAATGGGAAATGGAGCAGCTGGGTCACAAACCAACCCCTACAGGCGGGGGATTAGCCAGCTGAGCTATCACACTGGCTCCTGTCTGTCCCTTTTTTCAAAAAGGATTTATTTTAATTAGAATAGATTAGCCTGTTGAACCACTATGCCAGCCCCTCCTTTTCATTTTTTAGAAAGATTTATTTACTGAAATTGAAAGGTAGAGAAAGAATACAAATCTTCCATGCACCAGTATACTCCTTAGATGGTTACGACGACCGGGGCAGGGTCAAGTTCACAGCTGTGAACTCCATCCAGGGCTCCTACCTGGGTGGCAGGGCCCTAAGGACTGGGGCCACAGCAGGGTGCTGCAGCTGACCCTCACCTGGGGTACTGGCCTCATAATGTGCGTGCAGCGGGGGGGGGTCCCCTGGGGAGCTGCTGCGAGTGAAGAGTGGCCAAGGCAGGAGCTGGAGCTTCGAGGGATATAAGGTTGGGAAGACATAGCTGGGCAGACAGCTGACCTCTGACACCAGGAAGGAAACACGCATAATGGGGAAGGCGTGTCTCTAGACCCAGCGAGGGGCAGATGAAGGGTTTGTGTCTCAGCTCTCCCCTCAGTGAGGTATGAAACCAGCTTATGTTACAGGCAAGAGTGGGCTGCTGCCAAGTCGAAGGAGTGGGAAGATGCTCTGAATCACAGGCAGGAGGAACTCATTTAGACTCAGCAGTGGCTTGGTTGAGTGACGGAGTGCCCGCTCCAAGCTTCTGCCTGACAGCCTTCCTTTCGGAGACAGTCCTCAGCCACTCAGGTGCACTCAATGCAAGCTAGATGAAGGACAAGTGGTCAGAGATAGCAAAAAATCACGTGTTAAAAAGGATATTTAAAAAATAACATCCGTAAACTAAACATGAAGACAACGATCATTTCCAATCAAGCCACGGTCCATGGGGTTCTATTTGGTTGAACAAAGAAACTCATGCAAACAAAATACTTGTCATATTTAGTCCTAACATCTAATCACAAAGCTTAAAATGTTCCATTTGATCCTCTGTGTTGATTCTAGAGATGACTTTGCTTCTTGAAGAAACTCTCTAATGTTAACTGGTATTTTTCAATGATGGTTCCACTCAAAAGTAAAAAGTGTTCCCCACCTCCTGTGAACACACGCCTGTCTACAATGACGACTGTCCACATGGAAGGGTGACCTGCCCTCCCTGAGCGCCCAGCAACACAGGAGGAGGTTCTTGCCACCACACTGGCTCCTGACATGCTCGATGGTCACAACATTTTATTTCTTCTTGTTCATTTAATTAAAAATTAAAAAAATATTTATTTATTTGAAAGGCAGAAAGAGACTTCCCAAATTCACTTCTCAAATTCCTGTAACAGCCAGCCTGTGCTGCGGTGAAGCTGAGAGCTGGGTGCTGCATTGGGTCTCCCCCTGGGCGGCAAGACTAGGCCACCTGGCCCGTCTCCTGCTCCTTCCCAGAATGCATTCACAGGAGTCAGGAATACAGCCAAGACTGGAGTGCGAGCTCTCTGAACGGGAAGCGCTCGTTCCAATGGTGTGTGAACAGCTGGACTAAGTGCCCACCCCAAGATCCCAGCTCTGCGTGGTGTGTCACCAACACAAAGAAGAACACATGCGTGAGGTGCAGTGTGTGGTTACCTGTATACACACGGTACAATCGCTGTTGGAAAATACAGCTGTCCCTAAGGCAAAAGGGACAAAACAAAGATTTCTGCCAGGGTCCATCACAAAACGCTGACAACTCTGGAGAGAGGATGGACACCGTCTTCCAGAGAAGAAGACAGCAATGGAAGAGCATGGCTCCTTCTGAGTGCTCTTCTGAGTGCCCCGCATGGGAGCCTAGGGGCTAAAGTCCTCGCCTAGCACGCACCAGGATCCGTGGGACCCTGCACCCGCATGGGAGACTGGGAAGCAGTTCCTGGCTCCTGGCTTCAGATCAGCTCAGTTCCAGCCGATGTGGCAGCTTGGGGAGTGAATCTTGCTCTCTGTCTCTCCTCCTCTCTGTATATCTTTCTGATAATAATAATAATAATAATAATAATAATCTTTAATTTTCAATCTAGAATTCAAACTTGAACTAAACTAACACTGAAGTACAAAAGTAAAACGAAGGAATTCAGGAAGGAATTTAAGTCTTCCCTTTCCAGGAAGCTACTAAAAGAAATATGGGAGACATGGATCCAGGATATAGGAGACCCCACATGAGGAAGGAATTCCCAAGATGATGACAAAGGAAAGTCCCAGGATGAGGGTGATGTGGTACTTCAGAGTGGAGGAGGAAGAGCGCTTCATCTCTCTCTCAGTTCTGTAAAACAATGCGGAGATGAGTGACTGATTAAAAAAAATACTAAACCAATGAGAAAAAAAGAGTAATTAATTCAGAAGAAGCCAGTGGTCCAAGAAGGAAATGTACTAATTCCCTGCATAGCTCATCTGTGAGTTAACAGGACACTGTCACAGTCACAGGCTGAAGGCTGTGTGGGGACTGAGGCATGGCTACACAGACCTTGGACTGCTGAAGGCGAGAAGCCAGGACACAGGAGCACAAACGCTGCAAATGCACTCACCGCAAGGGTCAGCGGTGACAGAGCTGGACCACAGAGATCACGGTGTAGGACACAAGCCAACACATTACAATAGCATTCTGCTGACTTTAGAATAAACTGCTGTTTATCCACATTGCTAGGAAGATAACAGATCCAGGTTTTGCTTAACAAAGTGTCAGGCTGGCATGTGCCAGGGTCCCATATGGGCGCTGAGTCATGTCCAGGCTGCTCTACTTCCCATCCAGCTCCCTGCTTGAGGCCTGGGGAAGCAGCTTAGGATGGCTGAAAGCCTCGGGTCCCTGCACCTGCGTGGGAGATCCTGAAGAGGCTCCTGGCTTCACATCGGCGCAGCTATAGCCGATGTGGCCATTTCTGGAGCAACCCAGTGGATGGAAGATATTTCTGTCTGTTTCTCCTGTCTGTAAATCTGACTTTTCAATAAAAATGCATAAGTCTTAAAAAAAAAGTGCCACTATAGATGCTACCAGCATCACTAACATTAATATTTCTAATGACTGTAAATCATGTATTTACTAAGTCATTTACCCAAATCAAACCTATTTAAGGCTACAGAACCACTTTAGAATTCTCCCACCATCCCCATACCATAAAAATGCTCAGGTCAGGGTTGTCTGATTAACAAGGCTGGTTAGGACTCTGATGATCGAAAAAATAGCTTCCAAAATTAAAGTTCATGAAACTGTGGTACTATTCCACTTATATTATTGTTTATCCAACAACTTCCCTTCATGGTTAAAGGGATGCCTAAAAATTTTTTTAGTCAAGACAGGCAATTGACAAATGTATTAGGGTTGTTTCAATATTTGTAACACTAGTTAACAAACCTCTTTTTAGAAAAATTATGAAATCCATTCACTGATATTAAAATTTCATTTACTCACAAAGGTAAAACTTCATTTTATCATTAAGGCACAAATTTTCCAACTAAAAAGTGAACCTTTAAAACAAATTTTTTTTAAAATTGGAAAGTCAGATTTACAGAGAGGAGAAAGATCCTTGACCCATTGGTTCACCCCCCAAGTGGCCTCAACAGTGGAGTTGAGCTGATCTGAGCTGAGCTGGTCTCCCACACAGGTGCAGGGTCCCAAGGCTTTGGACCGTCCTCAACTGCTTTCCCAAGGCCACAAGCAGGGAGCTGGATGGGAGGTGGAGCAGCCGGGACACAAACCGGTGCCCACATGGGATCCTGGTGTGTGCAAGGCGAAGAGTAGCCCCTAGGCTACTGTGCCTGGCCCTGAAAAGTGAACTTTTTAAGTCTTACCCTCCCCCCTCCAATTTAAATACAGTCACATGTCAGATTTTTTTTTTTACCAACAATTATGGATCCTCACCCAACCAGTGGAAAATTTCCCCCAAAGCAAAGGTTTTAGAAAAAGGGGTAATATACATAAACATATGCTGTGGGAAATCACTTGGTTTGTATTTCACTTTGTACTGCAAAAGGAAATTAAAATAGAAGTGATTCAATAATAATCCTAGAGCATCTGAATGACAACAGAACCTATCCATTTATTCCCATACCCAATGTAAGCTGCTCCCAGATTGTTAACAATTGCTCTTTTAGACCAAAAGAAAACCAAAGTATTTTGGAAGTGTGATTCTTGTAACCGAGCTTAGCTAATTTCCCATCACCGTAAAAGTTATGGGTAAACAGAAACTGAAATTCATCAAAGCAACAGCTCCCTTCGGAAATCTAGGTAATTTGGTGTAAGGAAAACGGCCAGGACAGCGGCTGTGACCACAGTCTTCCAAGCTGTCAGCAACAGTCCCACCCAGCCAAAGTCTGTGGAAACCTGCAAACGTCCCCTCTTTGGGGCTGAGGACAATGAAGAGGGGGAAAAGGTGTTCTGTTTTGCAGCAGGCCTGTAAGAGGAGCCATTGAGCTGAACTGCACGACCACACAACAAAACGGGAAAATGCAGATCAAAGCAAGGGCACAAGTGGGTAATAAGCAATAAAACCCTCTGCCAGAGCACCAAGGCGGGTGCGGCGGGGATGGGGGAGAACCTGCTGGACCACCTTCTGTGAACACCAGAGGCCTGCGCTGCAGCGGCAGTATCCTAGAAACGAGGACAGCCTATTCCCGCAGCGCCAAGACATCTCCAAGCAGTGCCCAGCGCGCCGGCAGCACTGCGGGGCGCATCGCCCCTCAAGCCCCAGAGGCGGAGGGCGAACGCAGGCTGTGCAGGGCCGCTTCGGGCACAGGTGCCACCCAGCCGCACGCCCCACGAACAAAGGCGGGCTCTCCATCCTCCGGCCTAAGGCGGCAGAGGATGCGGCCACCATCTGCCTTTCATTAGCGAGGAAGCCCAGCCAGCCCTGACCGCTGCCAGGCACGCTGTGACAACCAGCTACAAAGAAAGGAGAGCAGGGCACCCGCAGCAGGAAAACCAGCGACCCCCGCCAGCTGCGTCCTCTACGCCTCGGGACCCCAGCCCACTGCCCGCGTCCCCCACGCCTCGGGACCCCTGCCCACTGCCCGCGTCCCCCACGCCTCGGGACCCCAGCCCACTGCCCGCGTCCCCCACGCCTCGGGACCCCTGCCCACTGCCCGCGTCCTCCACACTTTGGCACCGCAGCCCACCGTCCGCGTCCCCCACGCCTCGGGACCCCCGCCCGCCGCTGGGCTGCGCGGCCTCAGGTCCCCTCAGCATCCCGGCCCGGGACCCGCCCCAGCACGGGGGCGGCGGTCCGCCCTGCGTCTCCCCGCGCACTCACCCGGGCGCGCCGGCGGCGGCGGCGGCGGCTGGGGGTGGGCGAGCAGGGCTGCGGGCCGCGGGCGGGCGTCGGGCGGCCGGGGGCGGGCGTGCAGGGCTGTCCGGCGGCCGGGGGCGGGCGTGCAGGGCTGGGGGCTCCGCCAGCTCCGCGCGGCTGAGGTGGCTGCGGCCGACTGTGCGCTCGGCGGCCCCGGGCGAGGGGCGGGCCCGGCGGGGGAGGGGCGGCCGCCGCGCCTCTCATTCATGCGGCGGGGGCGGGGTGAGAGACCCGGATGCCCGGGCAGTGCCCGCCCACCTCGCGAAGGGCGCGGCGGCTTCAGAATCTGCAGCGCGCAGGCGCGGAGCGGCGCTGCTTGCCTGGGGCCTGGTGGTGTCCTGGTCCTTGAGTCCCGTTGGCCTGGTCGCCCGGGTGGGGTTTGGCAAGGTGGCTTTTGTTGCTGGACTGTCGAATAGTTTTGCTTGCCTTATACATTTCTTAAAAGTAAAAGCTTGGAACTCCACCTCCTTCCTGACAAGCATCCTGGGAGTCCCCTGGGACACGGGGATGGGCATGGGGGTGGTAATTAGTTTGGTGGCGAGACAGCACAAGCACCCCCTCTTCCATCTGTCCCTCCTGCTGCAGGAACGCTCAGCCGAGTGCCGGGACTGCGGTGATGGATGAGACCCACTCTGTCCAGATGGTGGAGAGAAGTATGTGCAGGAAATTGCATTCTTGTGCTTAGGGCAGGCAAGAAATGGAGGCGGCAGGCTCAGCCCTTGCCGTGATACAGCTCCTAGGTTCTGTGAAGGCCCACCGTGTGCACGCTGTTGAGTGTGCGTTCCACTGTCTGCATGCCTCTGAGTGTGCATTCCACCATGTGCATACTACTGAGTGTGAATTCCACCGTGTGTACACTTCTGAGTGTGCAGTCCACTGTGTGCGTGTTTCTGAGACATCCTGTGGCTCCTGGCCCTTTGGCCATGGCTCGCGGATCTGGAGTCTGCACTTGCCTCAGCCTTCCCCTCTGAAACACCAGCCGAATGTGTGGACCCCACCTCTCAGGTCACCCGCACTCACCCGGTCTGCTCAGTCCCCGTGGCCCATTCTGAGAGTCCCCTTCCTTCTGCTACCCTTTTGGGTCCCCTCACGTAAGCCAAAAACCTCTCAGTGGCTTAGCTTTGGGAAGCAAAGTCATCGTGAAAAGGGCCTGCAAATTTCTTCTTTCTCCTTTGGCCAACCATGATCCTTTAAAGCAAGGAGGAAACAAAGAAACATGGGGGACTGTCTCAAGAAATAAACTGCCCCCAATAATTACTGTCCTCCAAGGCGAAAGAGTCACGTGCTTGGGAAAGTGTGGCAAAAACAAGAGGTGGGAGACCATCTCCTGCTGCGTCCTTCCAGCCTTCCCAGACAACCTGGCTCAGCTGAAGTGGCTGCAGGCAGGGATGCCCAGTGGGCCTGCCAATGCAGGGATGCCCAGTGGGCCTGCCAATGCAGCTCTGTCCACATCACACTTCCTCCGTGGAGAGTACCTGGGCTTTTGCACAATCCTGATCTGATCTCCCGAATCACCAATCTGTCCTGTTTTTCTGTCTTTTTCTCTTTCCCCACCTGATCTGGTACTTTGGGTCTCCTTTTCCAGCCATTTCCGGAACACCCCCGCAGCTTGTCACCTTGATAGCTGTATTTCGTGCTATCCCTTCTGGGACTGACTTCCGCCTAGCAATAGGCAGAGGATTTTAGGACAGTGAGAGTTGCTCCTTGTGACACTGTGCTGGACCCAGAGAGTGGGCAGCTCCAAGGAGCCTTGATGTGAACAGTGGACAGTGATGCTGCAGTGTGGGTTTGCCAGTTATGACAGATGTGCCACCAGGGCGGGGGATGTTTATCAGGAGAGGCTGGAAAACTGCTATGAAAACATTGAGCCTTTGGGACTGGCACAGTGGCCTCACGTGGCTAATCCTCCACTTCCAAGCGTAGTATTCCATGTGGTCTCTGGTTCATGTCCCACCTATTTTGTTTCTCACCCAGTTCTCTGCTTAAATAATAATGATGATGAAATTAAGTCTTTTTTTTAAAAAAAATTTATTTTATCAGAAAGTCAGATATACAGAGAGGAGGAGAGACAGAGAGGAAGATCTTCCATCCGTTGATTCACTCCCCAAGTGGCTGCAATGGCCAGAACTGCACCAATCCAAAGCCAGGAACCTCTTCCAGGTCTCCCACACGGCTGCAGAGTCCCAAGGCTTTGGGCCATCCTTGACTGCTTTACAGGTCACAAGCAGGGAGCTGGACGGGAACCCAGCTGCTGGGTTCTGAACTGGCACCAATATTGGATCCCGGAGCATGCAACGCAAGGACTTTAGCCGCTAGGCTATCATGCCAGGCCCAAAATTAAGTCTTTATAGTTGCTTTTAAGATGAACTCTTTCCTTCTGAGCCACCCATGAGCAGAACTGCCTTGGAACTTCCCCTCTATGCTGTAGGAGTGACCCTGTCAACGCTAGACACCCTTGACTCCCCCTATTCACCTTCGGATTTTTTTCATTCCTTACCAGAATTTGAGTCCTTTAACAGCAGGAACGATGTGTCCCCAGGACCTGGCCAGGATACATAGCATGTCCAATGCTGTGGTTATTGGTGCAGATGATGTGGGCCAAGGAGGTTCCACAATGAGGAGACAGAATGAGCCCTTTTCTTTCCTCACCTCCTCCTGTGGCTTCCTTCTCCTGGCTTGTGTTTGTGAATTTGTTTTGTTTGTTAAGGAAGCTTGGCTGGTAATTGCTAGTCCAAACAGGTTGTAGGTAGAGGGTGGAGAGGTTCCAGTTTATATTCTTTGTCCTTAAAAAATTGAAGGAGTGAGAGAGGGAGAAGGGAGGGTAGATAGAGAGAAAGAGAAGCAGAGAGAAAGAGAGAGACAGAGAATGGATAAATGTAAGGAGTAGGGGCCATGTCTGGTTGCTACTTTCAAGGAAGTCCAACTTAATAAAATCATGTTGAAGCCTCAGCTTTTGTGGCCATGAGCAAAGTCTCCTCCTTGAGCCTGACCTCCTCATTACCCGAAGTGACAGGACCCTGTCCTTCTGTCATTGGCAATGGGTTCTTGTCTGTCCTTCTGTCCTCAGCAGTGGGTTCTCCTCAGCAGTAGGTTCTCCTCAGCCATGGGTTCTCCTTAGCAGTGTTTCTTCTCACAGTGGGTTCTTGTCTGTCCTTCTGTGCTCGGCAGAGGGTTCTCCTCACTGTGTGTTCTCCTCACAGACCATTCAAGTTCTCCTCAGCCATGGGTTCTCCTCAGTTGTGGGTTCTCCTCAAAGTGGGTTCTTGTATGTCCTTCTGTCCTCAGCCACGGGTTCTCCTCAGCCATGGGTCCTCCTCAGCAGTGAGTTCCCTCAGCCATGCGTTCTCCTCACAGCGGGTTCTCCTCAGCCATGGGTTCTCCTCAGCCATGGGTCCTCAGCAGTGGGTTCCCTCAGCCATGCGTTCTCCTCACAGCGGGTTCTCCTCAGCCATGGGTTCTCCTCACAGTGGGTTCTCCTCACAGTTGGGTCTCCTCAGTAGGGGTTCCCTCAGCCATGCGGTCTCCTCACAGTGGGTTCTCCTCAGCAGTGGATTCTTCTTTGTAACCTCCTGCTGTTTCCAGCTGCAGATTGACCTGCTGGTGTCTGGACGCTGAGGGGAAAGGTAGTTGTTTTTCTGGGTGGTCTAGGGGGGCATCCTGAAACAGCAGCAAATGGATATCCCAGGACTTAGAGAGGTGGCTTTCCCAGTTAGCACTGGGTGTGGAGTCGGGGGAGACTTTCCTGTCCACCTCCTGTCATGGATTGAATGTGTCCCTCAAAGTTCACGTATAGGAAGCTCATTCCCTAATGTGGTACTGAGTTAAGACCTTTCAGATGTGACTAGCTCTCGAGGACACGGCAGTCATGAATGGAGTAATGTCATTCTTGTGGGAGTGAGTTTGTCACAAAGCACAAGCTCAGTCACCTCCACTCTCTTATTTCCTCCTCCTCATTCCTCCTGTGCATTCGGGAGTTTGTGCACATAGTCTCCTGCCTTTCCTGTGTCCACCAGGGCTGACGTTGAAGGAAGGCCCCCGCTAGATGCTGGACCTTCACTCTTGGGAATTCCCAGACTCCAGAAGTGTACAAAACAAAGCTCCAAATTTTTGTTCAGGAAATTACTTAATCTTAGCTATTCTGTTACATCAACACAAAGCGTACTAAGATACTGCTTCTCAACTCCCCCCGATCCTTCTCTTCTTTCACTTCCTTTAAAGCATTTTCTCACCCCCAACCCTTCTCAGAAAATGCTGTTCCTCCTCATGTGGGGTTCGAAGTCCTTCAAGGCTCCTCTGGGGAAAAAAAGTGACATCTGATTTTTTAAAAAAGAAGATTGTTATTGTTTTTTTCTTTAAAAGATTTATTTATTTATTTATTGGAAAGTCAGATATACAGAGAGGAGGAGAGACACAGAGGAAGATCTTCCATCCGATGATTCACTCCCCAAGTGGCGCAACGGCCGATGCTATGCCGATCCGAAGCCAGGAGCCAGGAACTTCTTCCAGGTCTCCCACGCTGCTGCAGGGTCCCAAGGCTTTGGACCGTCCTCCACTGCTTTCCCAGGCCACAAGCAGGGAGCTGGATGGGAAGTGGAGCTGCTGGGATTAGAACTGGCGTCCATATGGGATCCCGGCGCATTCAAGGCAAGGACTTTAGCTGCTAGGCCATGCCACCGGGCCCAGTGACATCTGATTTTGAGTGAAACATGTGCCCACCTTTCTGGCTGGGAACCATGGCAGGAACATGGTCTGGTATTAGTCATGTTGGCATCTGACACTGCCTGACCAGTGATGTCTGTTTTAGTCTTTCAAACAGAGGCCAGAGACACAGCCATGTGCCAGGTTCTGGTGGGGATTGTGGAGGGAAAAACTTCTTTGAGCTGCCAGGAAGCCAACAGTGAACAGTGAATGCCCAGAAGAATGTCACCCCTGAGTGGCAACCAATGGTAGCATCTCTGGAGAATGCCACACGATACCTGGCATCAAATCCAGACATCCAATCAGAAACACAGAATGTGGATATGGGATGATGTGCAAAGAAAGAACTAAAAGGTGAGTGGATTTCAATGTTCAATGAAGCATGTGAGTTCAGGGAATATCTGTTTATACTTGGACTTGCTCTTAGTATTTCCTGTTGTTGTATACGTTTCAGCTTAGCATTCTTTATGAGTCAGTTGTACACATATTTAATTTTAAAAGCCATATTGTATTTAGTATCTGTTAACACGAAGGAATCTGTTATTCAGTTATAACACAATTCAATTTTATTGCATCTTAACCTTCATACCATGTCTAGTTTGGAAAATGATAGGCTTGTGGCATAAAAAGTTAATCCTATAGGTATAATTCAAGTATCAGCTGCTCCATTTCCAATCCAGTTCCCTGATAGTGTTCCTGGAAAAGCAGTGCAGCATGGCCCAAGGGTTTGGACCCCTGCATGCATGTGAGAGACCTAGAAGAAAGTGCTGGGTCCAAGCCTTGGCCTGGCTCACCCTGTTTGAGCTATTTAGGGAGTGAACACCAGATGGAAGATTTGTTTTTCCCCCTCTCTCTGTAACTCTGCAGTTCAAACAGATAAGTAATTAAATACTTTAAGAAATGAAGATTTCCAGATCCTTATAAAAGTCTGATCAAATAAATTCATTGTAAACAAAAACCAAAACCCCATAGGGTAAGAATCAAAGGTAGTCCACAGCCCTAACCAGTATTTGTCCTCTCTATCTGGTGGGGTCTGCCACCTGCTGATGGTGAGTTTTGTCCCAGAAAAGCTTGTCTGCTACTGGTCATCACTTGACAGCTGAATTATCTGCAGTTCTGAACAATTCTGCAAGGGTGAACCATACAATGCTTGGGCTGCTTCATTTGGGTCAGCAGAAGAATCCCCCCATTTCTACAAGATCAGATGCAGGGGCATCCAGAATTCTCAGAGACCCCTCCTGCTTCGATCCATCCTGATGAGCCTCCCTTCTCATCATCTGTTGGCCCTCTTGCTGGGGGATACCTTGTCCACGGAGGGGTGGATGACATCTCACACACAGGATGTGTGTGCATTACCACAAAACAGCAGAGTGGGGAGGGACGTGCCTGGTAACATGTTTGGGCCTGGCTGTGAGTCCCCCAGTGAAGCCAGTGAAGGAGAGGGGAGCCAGAGATTCCGTTTCCCCATCGACCAACAAGGTCCACACAGGCCCAATCACGTAAAGGAAACTCAGAGCTCCTGAACATATAAATGTGTTTAGGATTCTGCCTGGGAGCTCCTGAACACATGGAGACAGAGGCACAATCCCCAGGAATGATGATCTGCTGAGACTCCCTTGTGCACTGGAGGACACCTGTCCTTGTGTGTAGACCCAGAGACCAGAGTTTAGCAGCAGGTAATGTGTTTGGGAGGTGGTCCTAGGAAATAGGCATGAAGAAGTGCAGACAGTGAGATCTGGAAGGAGGAGAAGCCAATTCTAAGGTGTATCAATTGGCTAATGACTGCCATGGACAGCTGGGTGCAGTTCTACTGGGAACTCATAGAGGAATGCTGTGGAAGAGTCTCGAGCATCGTCCTCCTAAGTGATGAGGACCAGGGGGTATTGATCCACTGGTTTCAATCTCCCCGTTGCCCTGATTCAGGATACATTTGTGGAGGTAGACAAGCTGTCCAGCTCTGCTTTTGCCATTGCCATCACCCCTGGAAGATGCCTGTCAACACCGCTTCTGTCTCTCCTGACTTCTCCCACTCGGTTGTGTCAAGGCCTTTTCTCTCTGCTGGCTTCTTGGCTGTGAGCTGAAAAGAGGAGGAAGTAGAATGGGATGATGGTGTCTTTGCTCATAGTCTGTTCTCAGAAAAAGGAACTACGGTAATTTTCTTCTTTCTCTAGTTCAACCTATCTGGTCTACCCAAGTCGCTCTAAGCCAACAACACTTGATTGTAAAACAAGGGACAAGAAAGAGGGACACCGCAAGAGGGTGAGTAGGCTTTCTGGAATGTTCTTTTGCTCTGTTGCAGCACCTCCTCTAGGCAGGTTTCCTGGTACATCTTGGCTGTTTGCCTTCCAATTCACGTGATTATTATGTAGACTCAGACCTTTATGCCCTTGGAGGCTGGCTCAGGTGGAGAGAAAGGGCAGACACTTCTTAACACTATTGCAGTATCCCCCCAGTTCAGGTGGTGAGCTGGATCCACACTTTTTTTTTTCTTGCCGCACCTGAAACCCACTAAAACTAATACAAAGGAATTTTTTTTTTTTTTAAAAAAGCAGACTCACAAAGATAGTAAGAACAGAAGAAATGACAGCTGAAGAAAAAACTTGGAGGAAGCTGGCAAAGAAATGGATGATTGACTTAGCAGTCCCAGGAAAGCTGAAACCCAGGGATAACTGAGAACAGCCCTTTTCCACAGCAAAATCCAAAAACTAATAGTTGAAGGTGGGGGAAGGAGTTGGCAGTCTTACTGAGCAAACCGAAATCTGGAACACTGGGTAAAAGGTTATGGCAAGCAGTTCAAGCCTCAGTCTCCCGGTTGCACCTTCTACGGTGCAGGTCTTTCCTCCACCGGGCAGAAACATGGAGGTTCAGGCCCCCGAACTGGAGGCACCAGCTCAACCAAGGACAGAGAGCCATGTGGAGACAGGGCCAGGAAGCTCCTACTTTCTCTGACAGCATCTGCTTTGTTCTCTGCCCTATCACAGAATCACTGCCAGCTATGATCCATCCCTGTTCTCCAAAACTCTGGCCGCCAAGAAGCAAAGATGGAAGGATTCTGGCATGAGAGTGTCCAGTAAATGACCACCCCTGTGTCCCGGTGTGTGGGGGGGAGTTGAGAGCCTCTGCATTGATGAACCCAGCTCTGAAAAAGGCCTCTCCCTCTAATCAAGAGCAGACAGGCAATTAGGATGTCTGAGCCTGCAGAGAGAGAGGCCGAGATAGGATTCAGCGGCTTGTCCTGTAGTTGGATGAACTCTCAGAAGCAGCTCCCCTTTTCTGTCACAGATGCAGCAGGGAGAGGAGGCGAGGATGTGGTCTCAGCTGGCGTTCAGCCCCAGCGTGATCCACAGGAAACTCTGAAACAACCGTTCCCACAGAGTTGCCCTCCACCTTGAAGCAAGAGGGCCTGTTGATGATGAGTCATTGGCTGTGGGCTGACTACCCTGCCTGGGGACAGTTCCTGAGAAGGGGCAGCTCTGAGCCATTAGCAACAGACTTGAAGCCTCTGTGGGTGCATGAAGGATAGAAATGCCATCTACTGTAGATGAGCCGACAAAGGAGAAAATCTGCTCACATGAAGGCAGAGAAAATAAAAAAGAGAAGAAGAAACAAACAACAAAATAAACAGAAAAAATAAAGCAGCTTGGGAGAAACTAAGAAGTATTCTCACAAATGTGCAATGATATTACATCCATATGCTGTTATAAGATAGGGTTCAGAAATAAGCTTTAATAAGCAATACAAACAGAACAGCAGAAATGAAAAATTCAATAGACAGCCTGGGAAAAAAAGTCTGGAATATCTCACAGAAAATAACTCTAGAAAATAAACCATGAAAAATGTAAATAAAGGATGAGTAATAGAAGAAGCGTCCAGGAAGTTTAGTATCTGAATATTAAGCATTCTAGAATGGCAAGGAAATGATGAGATAATTCAAGAAAAAATTTCCCTAAGTTTACAGATTCAAAGGTCCCATAATGTGCCTAATTCAACCGGTAAAATCAAGTTCTACAAAGACACATAATTGTGAAATCCTGTGGATAAAGAAAAGATTTTATGAGCTTAACTAAGATTAACTGAGATTTTATGAGCTTAACAAATTACTCATTTACCAAGTATCAAGAATAAGAATGGCTCCAGACTTTTCTATAGCTGTCATAACAACAGAAGCTACAACATTAAAATATTTTTTCAGAAGTCTGAGGGAAAACTGGTTCCAATCTAGAATTCTATACACAGCCAAACTATTGTTTGAGAGATGAGTAGAACAAAGACTATTTCAGATCTATACAATCTCATTTTGCTTCCTTTCCTAAGAAGTAAGTTAAGGATGTCCACCAAAGCAAGGAGAGAAATCAAAGAGAAAATCCACAGGATATGGGAAACCTGGGATACTACACAGGGGAGATGATGGGGAATCTCCATGAAGCCAATGGGGGGTAAATCTAGCAGGATCTGACCAGAGAGACAAGGACCACTCTCATGAATTCTGTGTGTGCATCTATGAAATCTATTATTCATACCATGTAGTTCTGAATGCAGAAGCCTGCACCTCTACATTCATGCTACCCAGAGTTCCCTCATGCTGTCCTTTCGTGGTCAGTCTCTCACTATCTTCCTAACCCCTGGAGGCTACTGATCTTTCTTCCATTCCTGTAGCATGCCTTTTCAAGAATGTCATATAAATGGAATCGTACATAGGGTGGAGAATCGACCCATTCCCCCTTCATCAGGAGTTGAGGGTTGTTCCCTGGGACCTCACATACCAGTACTTCTTCTTGCCTTGTTCGTGGACCAAAAACAAAAGCCCTCAGAAAGTTCCAGGTGTCCACAGTGCATAGCTCTTCGCGTGCGGAGGTGACTGCCAAGGGCGATGCGTGAGGCTCTGGCAGCCTCAGTGGTCCGCTGCCCCTCCAGTACGAGAACGAAGCCCTCATATACCGTGAAGGAGTTGCAGGGAGGAGCCATGGGAGGCTCCAGGGTGGGGTCCTGAGAAGACTCCAGGACAATGAACCCAGAGCTTCACTGGAAGAAATTTTAAGAACAAAGACTCCTTGAGTTGGAGGAAGGCAGGGACCTCTGTGGGGAAACACAACTGCACCTTAGTGGGGGATGGGAATCACCTGAAAACAGGTTCCCATCCCCCACTGCTGAATTCCACCTGTGCTATCTACCTGGCTCCCAGTAGAGTCTGACTACGGTAGTTTTTTCTCTAGGCGGTGAAACAGTCTTGAATTAGAAACCTTAGCTGTCTCCCTTCAGCGTAATTATTAGTGTAATGAGCATGCATTGTAATTGTGAAACTTACGTCTTGATTTTCACAGCTGAAACTGAATTGTGCTTCTGTTGTAAACTGCATCCTGAATTGATCTTACCTGAACCTTAATCAGTCGAGTGCATTCACTTGCATTTCTGGAGGCATATAGGAATCCGAAGCATTGGTCCATGGTATCTGGTCTGCACCTCCACTGACCACATCGCTATTATGAAATGCATTTTTTATTGGCATCTTTGAAGGTCAGTTCACATAACCCTTGCTGGCTGGTTGCACTGTAACCCTGGACCACATGACTCTGGTGCTTGGTTGTCTTTTTAGCTAACTCTTGTGCCCTTCATGATGCACAGGGTAGTCTAAGTGTCTATGATAGACCAAGGGTCATCACAGATTATCACTGCACATTTGGGGGGGGGAGGGGAGCATGGTATTTGAAACTGGAAACAGCTCATTCTATTATTTTCCTATTTCACTGGCTCTTGGGAGCCCTGGCAAGGGTGGCTCAATTGCTTGTTCTACCCTGGATTTTCTCTGCACTTGGATTTTCAAAACGAACATGAATCTCAGTGAGGGAAGAAGGCAGGATGTAGAGCTTCCGTTTGCAGTATCTACCATCAGGGAGCTGTGCTCACCCTCCAGCGTTGGGATTTTTCTAATGTAGGATGGGTCAGTGCCTTCTCGTAACCATGTTGTATTGTCCTCATCTACTCAGTTCACTCTCAGTTGCTTTTGAATGGACTTTTTGAAAAAAGGTTTATTTTAATTTTTGTTGGAATACAGAAATAAGGAGAGACAGAGAGGAAGATCTTCTTCCTGCTGATTGACTCCCCAAGTGGCTGCAACAGCCAGCGCTGATCTGATCGGATCCGAAGCCAGGAGCTTCTTCCGGGTCTCCCACGCAGGTGCAGGGTCCCAAGGCTTTGGGCTGTCCTCGATTGCTTTCCCAGGCCACAAGCAGGGAGCTGGATGGGAAACGGGGCCTCTGGAATTAGAACCAGTGCTCATGTAGGATCCCACCTCATTAAAGGCAAAGACCTTAGCCACTAGGCTACCGCGCAGGGCCCTGAATAGACTTTTTAAAAACCAACTTTCAGTCTGGAGATGAGTGTAGAGTCATGCCAAGTTATAAGCAGTAATTCAGGACAATCCCATGCACTCTTTGCCCAGTTTCCCCTGCTGGAAACACCTGCACAGCGATAATACAACCTCAAAGACAGGGAGTGACACACACCAATTTTCTTTCATTTTCATCAGTTTTATAGGCACTTACGTATGTTGAGAGCTATGTAGTTTATCACAGCTTCAGTTTCATGTTGTCACTGCCACAGATGAGATACACAACAACTTGATGATCATGAGGATTCCTCGTGCTGCACTTTCATAATTGCACCTGTATCATCCCTCCCACACCCTGTGTCCCTTAGTCCTGGCAGCGACTGAGAGGCCCTTCATGTGTATAATTCTGCCATTCCAAGGATGTTGCGGGAATGAAATCATACAGTGAAGACTGGCTTTGTTTATTCAGCCCGCTTACCTGGAAGCATCATCTAAGTTGGCATGTCCCAACACTTTGTTCCTTTCCATTGCATCAATGGCATGGGTGTTACACAGTTTGTTTAATCATTCACCTATTGAAGGCTTTCTGGATTGTTTCCAGTTTCAAATATTACAAGCAGTCAGTACAGGACAAGAGTGACAAATATTTGTAGTTATGGTTTTGAGTGAGTAAAATTTCTCTGGATACACATTCAGGAAAACAGCTGCAAAGTTACGTGGAAGCTGCGTGTCTGGATCAATACGAAACTGCCAAATAGCTTCCCAGAATGACTGTGCAGTTTTTACAATCCTCTCAACAATGACCAATAATCCCATTTCTGACTTCTCACCTAGATTTGGTCTTATCACAGTCTTAATTTTAAGCCATTTTGATAGATGCATAGTGATATCGTATGGTGGTTTTCTTTTCCTTGCTCTTACTAACGATGTTGAACATTTTTTCGTATCTCTAGTTGCCATATATAGAACCCATTTTGAAATGTTTGAGTATATATTTTGCTTGTTTTCTAATTGAATTGTTTGTGGAATTTTTATTTTCTTTTACTGTTCATTTTTCAGGGTTCTTTATACATTCTGGAATCTTGCCTTTTGTTAAGACACATAGCTTGGAAAATGTTTTCTCCCGGGGACCAGTATTTTGGTACAATGGAATAAACTGCTAGCTAGCATCTTATGTTGGAGCACCAGTTTGAGCTGTGGCTGCTTGCTTTGGATGCAGCTTCTTGCCAATGCACTGCCTGGGAAGGCAGCACAAGTGGTCCAAACCAGAGTGGAGATTCTGGCTTCTGGCTTCAGCCCAGCCATGGAAGTGGGGGCCATCTGGGGAGTGAACCAGAGAACGGAAGATTCTTTCTCTCTGCCTTCTTTCTTCCATTTTTTTCACTCTGCCTTTCAAATAAATAATTTAAATATTACAAAAAAAAAAAAAAAGTTCTCTCAACCTATAGCTTGTCTTTCCATGCTCTAAAGAACAGAAATCCACGATTTGTTTTTGATTTAAAGGGAAAGTCTACGGCCATACCACCCTGAACGCGCCCGATCTCATTTGATTTAAAGGGAAAAATATTTAGTGTTTAGATTAGATGTTTTAGAAATTTAGATATTTTTTAATTTGAAATGAAGAGTTTTACACACACACACACACACTCACACACACACACACACACACACACTCACACATATTTTCTATTTTCTGGTTCATCCCCCAGTGGCCAAAGCTGGGCTGGTCTGAAGCTGGGTGCCAAGAACTTGCTCTTGGTCTCTTATATGGCTGCAAAACTTGGGCCGTGACCCACTGCCCTTCCATACAGCTGAGACTGGCAGATTAGCAGAGATGAATTGGAAGTGGAGCAGCCAGGACTCGAACCAACACTGATATGGGATACCAGCACCACAGGTAGTAGGTTAGCCTACCACACTGAGGCGCTGGCGCTGACATTTTAGTTTTTTATGAAGTTGAGATCGTTCCCTTCTATATCTAACTGGCTGAAAGTTTTGAAAGAATGATAAATGTGTGTTAATTTTGTAAAATGCCCTTTTCTGCATTAATTGGTACTACACGGTTTTTGATGTTTTTAGTTTGTTAACCAGGTAGCTACATTGATTTATTTTTAAATGTTGAGCTAGTCTGTACAGTCATAACTGCCGGGGTCCATGCAGTGGGTGTGGAGGACACGAAGATGTGAAAAAAAAAAACTATTCCATCGCAGGCAATGCTGCAAGGAATTTCCTGCTGCATGGCAAGGCCCTGCGGATGTCTCTACAACCACTTGAAAAGCAGCTCCACCTCCCTTTGCATGGACATTGGATAACCCCGCTGAGAATTCTATAATCTATTTAGGCATTGTCTGCCACTGCAGAGTTGGTCTTTACTATCAAAGTGGGCTTGGAAGCTGATGTTGCTGATAACGTCTTGGTAAAAGGGCCATTTACTATTCCTGCTGTCTCGGCTGCCCCCCTTTGACCATATGTTAATCAAGGGTGTTAAAACCCTAGGTGTTGTAGGAACCTATCTTTAGGGTTTTCCTTCCCTTTATATGCTAATCAGGGGTGTTAAGTCCCTGGATGCCGTGGGACTCTATGCTTAGAGTTCTTTTCCTTCTTTCCTTGCTCATTAGGTCCCTCCTTTTGTGATGCACTTCCTGCCTTAACTGATTCAAGACTAAGCTGTAGAATGAGGATTGTAGCAGAAATGTATTACTGATTGATATGTGCCGTCCCTTGAGAACTTCCTGATCACAGGATTAGGACGGCTGATGTCCAGCCTCAAGGTGAAACAATTGGTAGAACTATCAATTGGTAGAACTCCTGACCAGGTGTGAAAAGTCGGTGCCAGAACTTATGAAGGCTTCTGTATAAATAAAGTGGACAGCTTTCTTGCATTGCCCATTATGATCCTGAAATTGTAGTGGTCATTTCTTCCCTCTTTATGCCTACTCGGCTGGAGCGGGACTCCGGCACATAACAAACCATTATTTTTATACATTACTAGACTAAGCTTGTTAATATTTTGCTAATCATGTTTCCATCTGAATTCATGAGCAGCGTGCACCTGGAACTTCCTCCATCACCTTTTCATTTCTTTTTTGGTGAAAAGTTTTTGTTTGCTATCAGGGTAATACTGGCTTCATAAAATGAGTTGGAAAATGTACCCAATTCATACATTTTCTGCAACAGACTGCATAAAATCAGTGTGAATTCTCTAAATGTTAGAGTTCCCCAGCGACACCAGCTGGACCAGAAGATTTTTTTTAAGGAGTTTTAAAATTATAGATTCGACTTCTTTACTGATTATAAAGATGATCTATTTTATCTTGGTTGAAGCTTGGTGGTTTGAAGTTAGTCCATTTATTCCAGGATGTCAAGTATGTGAACACTGAATTTTTCACAGCATTCCCTTATTTATCCCTGTACTGACTGCAGAAACTAATTCTTATTCTTTTTCATTTCTGATATTGGCATATTTGATCTTTTATCTTCATCAGTCTTTTTTTTTAAAGATTTATTTTTATTATTTTTTTTATTGGAAAGGCAGATATACAGAGAGGAAGATCTTCTGTCCAATGATTCACTCCCCAAGTGAGCGCAACGGCCAATGCTATGCCGGTCAAAAGCCAGGAGCCTCTTCCGGGTCTCCCACGCAGGTGCAGGGTCCCAAAGCTTTGGGCCGTCCTCGACTGCTTTCCCAGGCCACAGGCAAGGAGCTGGAAGGGAAGCGGGGCTGCCGGGATTAGAACCGGCGCCCATATGGGATCCCGGGCGTGCAAGGCGAGGACCTTAACCACTGTGCCACCGCGCCGGGCCCATCTTCATCAATCTTGATGAAAGTTCATCCAATTTCTAATGAGTAGACTCATGTGTTTTTTTTTTTTTTTAAAGATTTAGTTATTTTATTGGAAAGGCAGATATACAGAGAAGAGGAGAGTCAGAGAGGAAGATTCACTCTCCAAGCGGCCACATCAGCTGGAACTGAGCTGATCTTAAGCCAGGAGCCAGGAGCTTCTTTCCGGGTCTCCCACGTGGGTACAGGGTCCCCAGACTTTGGGCCGTCCTCGACTGCTTTCCCAGGCCACAAGCAGGGAGCTGGATGGGAAGTGGAGCTGCTGGGATTAGAACTGGCATCCATATGGGATCCCTGATGCCTTCAAGGTGAGGACCTTAATAATTACGCTGTCACGCTGGGCCCCCAAGCTTCCAAATTCATTGCTTTTTTTTTTTTTCCTATTCTTACTTTCAATACCTCTGAGTTTTGCTATTCACTGTTTCATTTATTTTGCTTGATTCGTGCTTGCTTTTCTTTAATCTTTTAAAGCTTACTGAGACGTGTGCTTAGATGATTGATTTGAGGCTTATGACATTTAGTCTTCAATGTTGTTAATCTTATTTGAAAGGCAGAGAGACAAAGAGATATATTATGGGGCCAGCACTACAGCTCAACTGGTTAATACTCTAAGTGCCAGCATCCCATACGGGCACCGGTTTGTGTCCTGGCTGCTACATGCCTCATCCAATCTGGAGAGCAGTAGAGGATGACCTATATCTTAGGGACCCTGTGTCCAAGTGGAAGACCTGGAAGAAACTTCTGGCTTCAAATTGGTCCAGCTCTAGCCATTGTAGCCTTTTGGGGGAGTGAGCCAGTAGATGGAAGATTTCTCTGTCTTGCCTTCTCTCTGTAAATGTACCTTTCCAATAAATATACATTCCAATATATATTTGTACATATACATAGGTATGCCTGAAACAGCCAAAGCTGGGACAGGTTGAATTTAGGAGCTCAAAACTCAAAACTCAAACTTCCATGTGAGTAGCCGGAGCCAAGCGCTTGCTTTCTCATCTGCTGTGTCTCAGAGAGTGCACTAGTAGGAAGCCCGATCACAAGTGGGGAAGCTGAGGCTTGAACCAGGCGCTCCAACGTGGCATCCCGAAGGGTGACTTCACTGCTTCACCAAACACCTGCCTTCATGAAGCATTTAGTCCTGTAAATTCCTCCTCAGCAGAGCTTTAGTTGCATCCTACACACATTTGGGAGGTCATTTTCTGAGAAGGGAGAGAGACAGAGAATTCACACCTGCAGTTCATTGTCCAAGTGCCTGCAGGAGTGGGGGCTGGCCAAAGCCAGAGCTGGGGAGCTAGGAACAGTCCAGGTCTCCCATGTGATGGCAGGAACCTGGTTGCTTAGTGCGTAGCTGCTGTTCCCCAGGATCCACATTCACAGGGAACTAGCATCTGCTTCTGGAGCTGGAACTCCAACGCAGGATACATTGTCTACATGGTGTCTCGGCTGCTAGGCCACACACCCACTGCACGACCCACAGGACCACATTTTTAAAAAAGATTTATTTATTTTTCATTGGAAAAGCAGATATACAGAAAGGAGGGATTTTCCGTCCGATGGTTCACTCCCCAAGCAGCTGCAACGGTTGGAGCTGAGCCAATCCGAAGCCAGGAGCCTCTTCCAGGTCTCCCACACGGGTGCAGGGTCCCAAAGCTTTGGGTTGTCCTCGACTGCTTTCCCGGGCCACAGACAGGGAGCTGGATGGGAAGCAGGGCCGCCGGGATTAGAACCATGTTGGTTTGCCTGTTATGGTTAAAAGTGTGTATGTTTGTAATAGTTCTAGAGATTTCTCCAGCTCTTCCTGCATATGTATGCCTTTTCACAGTCTGCTGGAGCCAGTATTTTTCCAGTTTGAGTGAAATACGGAGACTTGGCCTCTAGGTTCTTTTATGTCCCTTATTTGTAGTTGTTTTGGTTATTTCCTCTACAAACATTGTCTACCACATTAGGGAGTATCTTTGCTTAAATTACAGACAAATCAAAAGAAGGAAAGTCTGTGAGGCTTACTCATATCTGGTCTTTCGTCCTTTTTTCCTGATGTTCTAAGCGTTCCTCTTTCAAAATAAAAAGGTGTGGGGCCAGTGTTGTGGCGTAGCATGTTAAGGTCCAGTCTGTAATGCTGGTTGGAGTCCCTTTCAGCTTCTGATCCAGCTTCTTCTGGGAAAGTGGTGGGAGATGGCCTGCGTACCTCGTGGGGGACATCCAGACGGAGCCAGTGTGGGCATCTGGGAGGTCTCTCTCTCTCTCTGTATTTTCCAAATCAATAGAAGAGATCTTTTTCAACATTTAGCCATTTGACAAGCAGAGATGCAGAGACAGGCAACAGAAGTGTTCGACTTCTTCCTCATGGGGGTGGGGAGGACGTGACTCAACCTCAGCCTCCCAATCCATCACCTGAACCACCCAGGCTACTCCCAGGGTCTGCACCAGCAGAGAGATGGACTGGTGAGCTGGAGCCAAAGCCAGGCCTCTCAGGATGGGACACGGGCATCCTAGTCAGAATCTTAACCCCAAGCATTCTTCTTCTATCATCTCTCTTCCCTTCAGAAACTTCCTTTGGGCATTGTTTCGGAGAAGAGTTGCTGTGATACATTTCCTTGGCTGTCCCAACCTCATGATTTCCCCTTCATTTCTGAAGAATATTTTAACAACGTAGAATCTTTCCTTTTACATTTGGAAACCAGGACCTGTCCTGCTGGTGTCTGGTCTCTGGTGGGTAAGCCCATTGCCATTCTGATCGTTTTTCCTATAGGTCGTGTGTCATTCCTCTCTGGCTTATTTCCAAGATTATTATTATTATTATTATTGTCTTTAGTCTTCAGAAGCTTGACTATGTTGTATGTTTGTATTGATTAACTTAGACTTATTCAGTTCAGAGATCATTCAGCTTCTTGTTTCTGTAGATTTATGCCTTGCTAAATTTGAGAAGGCCAACCATTACTGTGTCAAATACTTTCAAAACCCACACTCTTCTCCTTCTATAATCCACATGATATGAATTTGCATCTTTCACTAGGATCTTCCTTCAACTCCTTCCCTTCCTTTCCTGTTTTCTGTCTGCCATCCATATTGTATAATTTCTGATACCATCTGATGCATCCACTCATTTCTTTCTGTCTCATTTCATTGTTGAATGTGTCAACTCACTTTAAATTTCAATTATTTTATTTTTCAGTCCTAACACTTGCTTTGTTCATTTTTACACCTTGTATTTCTCTGTTGAGATTTTCTGTATCTTTACCAAGGCTTTTTGATTTCATTTGTTTCAATCATGGTTATAATTTCTCATCCGCACAGGCACATTTTTTTTTTACCACCAAAATGGCTGCTTTAAAAATCTTGGAAGATCTTTTTACCTTACAAGTCATCTTGCTATCAATGGCTGTTATTGTTTTCCTACAAGTTGCAAGTCCTGATTGCACTAGGGCCTCCTCTGAGCCCATGCCTGGGAAACAGAGTGGCAGAAATAGGTAATCCTGGAAACACCAGGAGTCTCTCCACTGGGTAGGAGTGGGACTTGGAGGAGGGTGGGCCTCTCTGCAGCACTGGGGGTGAGGTCTGCAGCGGGGGTTACTGGTGCATCTCTGCAGCTCTGGGCACTGGGAGAGGCCTTGCTCCTCCCTGGACAGGGCGGGGCTGGAGCTCCTCCTGATAAGCATGATCTCCAGGCTCCCCATCAGCCTTTCCTCAGTTGTGAATTTTTGGAGTGGATGTCAGTTGAGCGCAGCTTTTACTGTCCAGAAAATTTTTTAGATTTGTTTTTATTTTTATTGCAAAATCAGATATACAGAGAGGAGGAGAGACACAGAGGAAGAGCTTCTGTCCGATGATTCACTCCCCAAGTGAGTGCAACGACCCATGCTATGCCGGTCCGAAGCCAGGATCCAGGAACTCCTTCCAGGTCTCCCACGCAGGTGCAGGGTCCCAAAGGCTTTGGGCCGTCCTCAACTGCTTTCCCAGGCCACAAGCAGGGAGCTGGATGGGAAGTGGAGCTGCCGGGATTAGAACCGGCGCCCATATGGGATCCTGGCGCGTTCAAGGTGAGGACTTTGGCCGCTAGGCCACCGTGCTGGGCCCCGGAAATTTTATATCTTTGTAGATTATCCTCTGATTTTCTTTTGGTGAAGGGAACAGCAGCTTTTCATTGGGGCTGGCACTGTGGCATAGCAAATTAAGCTCCTGCCTGCAACAGTAGCATCCCATATGGGTGCTGGTTAGAATTCTGACTTCCCCACTTCAGTCCAGCTCCTTTGTAAAGCAGTGGAAGATAGCTCAATTGGCTAATGCTCTGCCTGCCCAAGTGCCAGCATCCCAGCTGGGCACCAGTTTGTGTCCCAGCTGTCCCACTTCCATTCCAGCTACCTGCTTATGGCCTGAGAAACCAATAGAGGAGGCCTGGATGAAGTGCTTAGCTCCCGGCTTTGGCCCGGCCCACGGCATTTAGCCATTTAGGGAGTGAGACACTTCTGGAAGGTTTCTCTCTCTAACTGCCTTTCGAATAAATAGTAAGTACATCTTAAAAAATATATTTAAAAAAAGGGGGAGGGTAATAATTTGCCAGTTCCAACCTGCATTCATGTGACCGGGAACCTTCTCCTCCCTGGGAATAAGACATGGCTGGGCTGGCATTTTGTCCCTTTCACCTCTTCCCTTGGCCCCTGACCTTGGCCACTGGGTGTGAGGTCATGGTCAGCCTCGGGTGTTCCCTGTGGGGTGGTACCCCTGGGGTTTCCCATCAGTTCTTGGGGGCTCAATGATCCAGGAAAGGAGGAGGGCTTAAGGCTGAAGTGGGGGGCTGATGCCCCAGGGTCTCCCCAGAACACCAAGGGGAAAGCCTATTCAGCACACACCACACATGCTATTTAAACCCATAGCTATTCTCTGAGATGGGCCTAATTATCATCCCTCATTTACAGCTAGGAAAACTGAGGTGCAAAAGTATTTAAAAATTGGATTTAAAAATGAGAGAAATGGAAAGTCACTGTTGGGCAACTAGAGGCAAGAACCATTCGTGGATGCTAAAATTGCCAGGTGAGAAATGGGCATTTGGCCTGGCTGTTAGAAGTTGAGATTCCCAGGGCTTGTGCTGTGGCATAGTAGGTTAAGCCTCTGCCTACAGCACCAGCATCCCACATGGGTGCTGATTTGATCCCTGGTTGTTCTACTTCTGATCTAGCTCCTGCCAATGGAAAGCAGCAGCAGATTACTCAAGTCCTTGGACCCTACACCCATGTGGGAGACCCGGAAGGAGCTCCTGGGTTTGCATTGATCTTACGGCCATTGGTGCAGCTATTTCGGGAGTGAACCAATAGATGGAAGATCACTCTCTCTTCCTCTCTTTCTGTCTCTGCTTCTCTCAGAAATGTTGCCTTTCAAGTAAAAATTAGTCTAATCTTTCTTTTAAAAAAAATTAAGATTGCTGCATTCCCTGTCGGGGTACCTGCATGGCTGGTGCAGATCCTGAGTGGGCAGTGATGTTCAAGCCACTGGGTCCCGTCATCCACACAGGAGGTCTGCATTGAATTCCTTGCTCATGGCTTTGGCTTGGCCCAACTCCAGTCACTGCAGGCGTTTAGCTCATTTGCGCTCTGTATCTCTGCCTATCCATCCCATTGCCTCTTAAAGAAATGTTAGAAATTTTGCAATAAAAAAATAAAATTAATTGGCAGAAATTTGATGACAAAAATCTTAAATTATCTCTCCGGATCCTTATAATTATAAAGGACAAAAACACAGACGAGGAGGAACCCAGTCATTACCACCCAAACTATGGGCCAAAGCTAACAACGTATCGACACTATGTACTCCTGAGAGAATGCGCTGACGAGCCAAAAGCTCCTCTTGCCTTGATCTAATCAGGACGAAGCATTCGACAAATGCACACTGAGACAGAACTACACAAAATCCTACTGAGGTTTCAGGGTTGGAACCCACATCCCATTCTCTGTTTTGATTAAGAAGTGTGTGGAGGTCAAGGGTACGGGGGCACCCCCTTCGTTGGGGCACATGCACAGGTATCCATTGTGCTGCTTCAGTGGGCTTTATGGCTGGGATCTCCATTTCTCAAAGCTTTGTTTGTTTATGTGAAAGACTTACTGAGAGAGAAAGTGTGACAGAGTGAGAGAGATCTTTTGTCTGTTGGTTGACTCCACTGATGGCCACAATGGCCAGGGCTGGGCCAAGCTGAAAGCAGGAGCTTCACTGAGCCTCCCATGTGGGTGACAGGGGTCCAATCATTTGGGCTAAATTTTGTTGCTTTCCTCAGACCATCAGCAGGGAGATAATTTTTTCTTAAGATTTATTTATTTTTATTGCAAAGTCAGATATACAGAGAGGAGGAGAGACAGAGAGGAAGATCTTCCCTCCATTGATTCACTCTCCAAGTGAGCACACCTGCCGGTGCTGAGCTGATCCGAAGCCAGGAGCTCCTTCTAGGTTTCCCACGCGGGTGCAGGGTCCCAAGGGCTTTGGACCATCCCAGACCACGGGCAAGGAGCTGGATGGGAAGTGGTGCTGCCAGGATTAGAACCGTTGCCCATATGAGATCCCAGTACGTTCAAGGCGAGGACTTTATCTGGTAGGCTACCACTCCAGGTCCACGGGAGATGAATTGAAAGTGTGAGCAGTTGGGACTCCCTATGGGATGTCAGTGGTGTTGCGGGTGGCAGCTTAGCGTGCTCTGCCACAATGTGGGCTAGCATGTCTCTTTTTGAGGACTTGCTCCAAAAACGGAAGGTAGTTCTGTCTGTCTGCTGGTTGGAGACCAGGGCGCCTGTCAATTCAGCCATGCAGTCTTGGCTGATGGCTGAGGGGAGTTGCTGCATAAGCAGGCCCTTCTGTCTCCAGCCTGGCAGGTCCCACTGAGGCATGCTTTGTCCTGTGTCACTAAGCACCAGCACTCACAGTGGTCACTTTTATGGGTGGTTTCCCTTCCCTTTCCCGCCTCACTTCCCACTCCCTACCAGGTTTTATAGCATTTATTACCTCCTTCATTTGTTGATTCCCTCCCATCACTGCTCTTCCTAGAGCCTTCTTCTAGGGAATCCTGGGTAAAGATGATGCTGAAGCACGTGACAGACAAACCACAGCGAGCACAGTCATCCACGCATGGTCAGCACCACTGGTGCTGCTCACCTGTTCACCTGCCGTGAACAGCTGCCCAGGCTGTGCGTCACACACCCACAGAGCACAGGCGTCCACGCATGGTCAGCACCACCCAGGGCTGCCGTGAACAGCTGCCCAGGCTGAGTGTTACACACCGACAGAGCACAGTCATCCACGCATGGTCAGCACCACTGGTGCTGTTCACCTGTTCACCTGCCGTGAACAGCTGCCCAGGCTGTGCGTCACCCACAGAGCACAGGCGTCCACGCATGGTCAGCACCACCCAGGGCTGCCGTGAACAGCTGCCCAGGCTGTGCGTCACCCACAGAGCACAGGCGTCCACGCATGGTCAGCACCACCCAGGGCTGCCGTGAACAGCTGCCCAGGCTGTGCGTCACATACCCACTGGAACCACACAGACTGATGTGCTTACAGGTCTCCTATCGATGTCCTAAGGAATGAATTCCAAGTGACGCAGATTTGTTATCTCCAATTTCACCCTCCCCCTCTTTCTTACATACGCATGTGTTATCACATTTCTTTCTCTGACTCTTGCCTTTTTCTTTCTTCCCAAGGACCCTTTGATTACAGTGAGTCAGCCTAGACAATCGGGGTCATCTGCCCCTATTAACAAACTGTTAAACTCTTGACAATAGAATGCTGGATTTTTCTACCACTTTGTACAATGTCATGATACACTTAAATAGCAGAATCATGGACTTGCGACTGTTGCTGAAGGACTATGCTACTGTAATAATACAAGAAAAACTAGGGTTGAAGGGAGGAATGGGAGAGTAGAAGGGGAACTCCCTCAGCCTATAGAACTGTATCATGAAAAATAAAAAGAATTCTTAACCACATCACACCAACCAGTCCCTTAGGTGAATGGTTATAGAGTGTGAGTACAGAGTGCTGGTTAGCCACTTTGAATACCTGCTGGTTAACCACTGTGAATGCCTGCTGGTTATGTGAAGCTTGGCATGTGAACACCTTGACAGGTCATTCTCAATCTACCACAGTGTCCATGGTCAAGGGCCTCTGTGCCCATGGCCAAGGATCTGGAACAAAACGTGCTCTGAATTGGCAACCTTAGCTCCAGGAGAGAAGGTAGGACCCTGGGCTATGCTATGACATAGTGTGTGTGTGTCTGTGAGTTCCTCTGGGGAGAGGACAGTGGGGGAGACAGCCATGATGGCCTGGCAGAAGCAGGTAGGATGAGTCTCCTTTGCAGGAGGTGGTCCTTCTGAGGTGGGGCTGCAGGAGCTGGCTGTTGGGGGCAGTGCAGAGTTTGCTCCGAGAGGGATTTTAAAGATTGCCAGGAATGTGCACAGAGCTAGGGAGAAGGTGTGCTAGCAGTCCCAGGCAGACCAGGACTGTAGGGAGGTGGGGAGTGGGGAAGGACCCTGAGATGAGGAGAAGAAAAGAAATTCAGTTTGTTCTGGGAAACGGGGTTGTGGTTTCACACATGGAAGCACCAGTGTAGGGTGGCTGTGAGTGTAGTGTTTGGTAAAAAGCTGGAGAAGAACAAAAATTGTACAGCCTGGAAACTGTCTTTGGTCCCCCATTAAAAACCTTTGTGTCAATGATATCCGTTAATTCATTTCACAAAGAGCTGCTGCCAGGCACTGGACTGTGTTGCAACAGAAACACATGAACCCACAGCGGGAGGGAATGGACTCTGGGAATCAGGTGTGATAAAAGCAGGAAGATGAGGATGTGAATGAAGTAGCTAGTCGGCAGGTGAATGATGGGGGCAGAATGGGCTTTGCTCAGCAGGCAATGGTGTGCGGTCTTCAGTAACCTTGGCTACTGTCAGGGAGGCTTGCTTAGCTCTCACCTTCCAGCCCGTCTGTTCTGGAGAGAAGTTTTGGAACACAAATAGTTTCTACCCACATCTTCCTGGAACCCTTCCCTCTTTCTTCCCATCCTTCTCTTCCTTTCTTCAAGACTTTCTTTGCCCTGGAGCTTGGGAAGACCACATTTGGAGGAAACAGGTGTTGTGGCTTCTTTCTGTCCAGTCCACCTTAACGTGAGTAGATGCCTGGCTAGGGGCTTAGCCTCAGGCAGTCAATGACATGGGCAACACCCGTGGCCAGGGCTGTCCTCTGGCAGCGAGGTATTTGGGAACTGTTAGCAGCCAATACACACAGCATAACAGGCATGTCAGCTTGTTAGAGGATTTGTTTGGAGCGCCAAGTTCATTACGAAGTAGTAATCTCATACACTCTGCTTCTTAACTGGCCATCTCCCACCCCACTGAAACTTGGCACAAAGCTTTGCAAAGTACATTGGTGATGCAGAGTGGGAAGATGTCCACGCCCTGTGACCCTGTGACCTAGCCTCTCCACCCGCTAACCCTAACCCTGCGATGCGGTCACTCCATCTCTTAACCCTATACTCTGGACAAATTGGGTATGCACAGGAGGAGACAAGCGCAAGGTTTGTTGCAACATAGTTTGAAATTGCATAAGCTGGAAACAAATACAACATTCGTCTTAGGGGAAGCTGTATAAATTCACATGTTGGAATACAAGGGGTTGTCAGTAAGGTAAATCCTAAGAGCATACTGTTGAGTAAAAACAAAGCATTGTGCATCACAAAACACATAATGTAGCCATTTCTAGTAAGTATTAAGATTTTAAAATTTTTATTGGAAAGGCAGATCAGATTTACAGAGAGAAGGAGAGATATAGAGAAGGATCTTCCATGTGCCGATTCACTCCTCAAATGACCGCAATGGCCAGAACTGAGCCGATCCAAAGCCAGGAGCCAGGAGCTTCTTCTGGGTTTCCCACGCAGGTGTGGAATCCCAAGGCATTGGGTCATCTTTGACTGCTTTTCAGGCCACAAGCAGGAAGCTGGATGGGAAGTGAAGCAGCTAGACAATGAACTGTGTTCCCATATATGATTTTGGTGCTTGGCAAGATAAGGATTTAGCCACTGAGCCATCGTGCCGGGCCCTCTGAGAAGTTTTAAAACATGCAAAAATAGTGCAAGGTAGTGGGGTTTTTTTAAACCTTTGTGTGTATTTGTGTATTTTGGCATGCTTATATGTATATCAATATATACAGAGACTAGAAGTGTAAGCACATGTTTGGGAATGCTGATCCTCCATGCAGAGTGGTTACCAAGCAGTGGGATCTGCAGTCAGGTTGCTTGCATTTGCCAATGATTGTTGGTATGACACTGTGCAACAAACAACCCCCAAGCTCGGATGCTCTCAGCGCTGAATCATGTTTTCCATTCACAAACCTGTGGCTCTGCTGGGCGGGACTCCAGGTGGTGCACTGGGTCACCTCTGCTCGGGGTCTCCACCAGCAACAACTCAGGCCCTGTTCTTCTCATGGCAGAACTCACATACATCAGACTGCGGGGTGGAGGCACAGGATGCCTTCACAGTGTTTGGTTCAGGGCTGGCTCATTGCCTCCACCCATTTTCCCTTGGCCACAGTCAGGCACAAAGCCAAGACCAGTGAGGTGCGAGACTCCTGCTGCACCACAGTGAGCCAGGACAAGGGCTCAGGGAGGGGAAGGACCAAGAACAAACAGCAGCACAGTATGCCCTTCTCCTAAGGTATGTTAGAGGAGTCCATTCATGGATTTTCAGGTCTTAGGGCAGTGCCTGGCACACGGTAGATGGCATATATTTACCAATCAATAGAGTGGTGTAATAGCCTAGTGGCTAAAATTCTTGCCTTGCTTGCACAGGGTTCCCATATGGGCTCTACTTCCCATCCAGCTCCCTGCTTGTGGCCTGAGAAAGCAGTAGAGGATGGCCCAAAGCTTTGGGACCCCCCACACCTATATAGGAGACTCCTAGCTTTGGATCAGCTCAGCTCTGGCTGTTGTTGCCAATTGCAGGGTGAACCAGTGGATGGAAAATCATTCTCTCTCTATCTCCTTTGCTCTGTAAATCTATGTTTCTAACAACAACAACAACAACAAATCCTTAAAAATTAGTTTACTTAATTGAAGGGTAAAGTTACAGAGAGTGTGTCTGCTGGTGTACTCTCTAGATGGCTGCAAATGCCCCCCTGACCAAAGCCAGGAGCCGGGGACTCCATCTGGGTTTTCCACCTTCTGCTGCTTTCCCAAGAGCATTAGCAGGGAGCTGGGTTGGAACTGGAGCAGCCAGGGTTCAGGTCAGCATTCACATGTGATGCTGGAATCGTGATACCTAGTCCACCATGCCACAACACCAGCACTCCAGGAGATGGCTTCTGAGATGAGTAGAAAGTGGTTAGTTCCTGAGGGTCTGCCTTTAGGAAGACGAATGAGAGGACAGACTCCTCTCCCCTGTCTCCCCCAGGAAGCCTGCACTGTACCATCTCACTCATTTTTGAGTCCCAGCATCGTCCTGACGTCCTGACACGTGGGAGACACTCTTAAGGCACATGGGGAAGGAGCAAGGGAACAGTGATGGAGACAGACCCTGAGAGACGAGCAAGAGCCTCACTCCATAGCCAGGAGCTCCTGTTAGGCTGTCCCACGCTGGATCTGACCTTGTGTGGGGCAGCTGCCCAGGGTGGAAGGGCTGGACTGGCTCAGAAGAAGCCAACAGGTCCAGCCTGCTCCCTCCCAGATCTTTATTTTACCAGTCCTTTGCTGACTGCCTCCAACACCAACCCTCTCTGCCAACACCTGCTGCTTTCTCCTCTGGGGTCCCCACTGCCAAGACAGGAGGGGGCGGGATGGAGGAGGATGGAACCCCTGCTGGCTTTAGCCCTGCTTCAGCTTGGAGAGCTTTCCTGAGCCTTCCTGAAGGGCAGGGAACCAAAGCCTGGGGGGAAATCAGACTCATCACTCTATAAATTATGTGGTTATGAGAGGGCGGGAATTTCACATGTGGCTGTTTGCATAATCAGGTTATCAGGTAGTTGGCCATTAGAGGGCTCATAAAAGTCTCCTGCTGTCTGACTCAGGCCTGCAAACGGTGGTGAGCCAGCAGGGATGGGGCTCCAAGGAGGGGCCCTCCAGGGCTTGGCCAGGCAGGGATACTCTTTGGGACTATAGAATCAGTCGGTTGTGGTTCAAGCTTTGGCCCCCTCTGTTGCCAAGTAGCTAGCTCCCTCTTGAGCCTTATTTCTGGGTTAGGGCAATGGCATTGTGTTGTGCTTGGGGGCTTTGGCTACTCAGCCTGGTCCCTGAGGAGGGTGGCTGCTGCTGGCAGGTGACTACCAACTCCCAGACTGCCCTCGGGATGCAGGCAAGCTGTTGGGTGCTGTTTGCTGAACCACTGGGCCAACTGCCCTGGGCCATGTGACAAAGTCACCAACACAGCAGTGTTTCCTCCCATGGGCCTGGAAGCTGGAAGCTCCACTGCAGGTGTTGGCCGAGCTGGGTTCTCTCCTGGCTTCTCAGAGACGATACCCGCTGGACCACTTTCTGTAGCATCCCTCGGTGCTCCCTGGGGGGCAGCTGAACTGCCCTGAAACCTGCCTCTATCGGCACATGCTGTTGGCCCTGGGAGTCCATCTTCACATGGCCTCACCCTGTGCATGTCTGTATCCAAGTTCCTGCTTATAAAGACACTAGTCATATTGGATCCCTGCCCACCTCCTAATGACCTCGGCTTGATTACATTCACAGAGATTACATTTCCAGATAAGGTCATGTTCACACACTCCAGGCTTTACGAGTTCACTTTTTTTTTGGGGGGGGGGAGTGGGGACATAGTTCAATCCATAGCATCTACTTTGCCGATGATTCAGCATTTCTGCTCCTAGGAATGCTCACATCTCCAAATGAAAAAATGGTCAGCCCACGAAAAGACATGTATTAGAATCTTCTTTAGAAGCTTTATTTTTTAATAGTCTCAACCTGGAGAGTCTGTTCACAAGAGAATTGATGTTATCATAAATCATATAATGGAACACTATTCAACCATAAAAGGAACGAACTGCTGACACAGCCATAACACAAATGGAGGAGTGTGTACTCTGTGCCTGTGGGATGTTCATGAACGTGCAAAGTGGTCATTCCCCTAATGTGCACAGCAGCTGGGGGTGTTCCAGGCTGAACCAGAAGCCAAGGGTCTCCACCATGTGTGCTTGAGCCACCATCCACTGCCTTTGCAGGCACATTGGCAGGGAGCTGGATCAGAAGCAGAGCAGCCAGGACTCAAACCCGTGCACCAATATGGGATGCCGGTATCGCCATCAGCAGCTTAACTTGCCGTGCCACAGTGCCAGCCCCTGTCCAGGTGAATTCTAATTGGGATCTAGTGAGCCAGGCCCTGTGGCGGTGTCACTGGCTGGCACTGGGGACACACTGTCCAACAAGGTCTTCAGGAACCCCCTCGTCTGAGGTACTGCTGTTCGATTATGTCTCTGCCTGGGACAGGATCCCCCATAAGTAAGCAGATTGAAACTTGTCTGCTGTGCGTCCAGCTTTGTGGGTACAAATGAGCCCCTGGTGAGCTTGTCTTCTCGCCTCTAAAATGGGCTTACCAATCCTCCTTCATGAGACGAAAGGTCATGTTTGAAGTTCAGCAGCAGGTGTTGGTCCTAGCTGCCAGGCTGCCACCTGTGATGCCCTGGTGCATTACACAGTGCCTGGCTAGTCTGCTGCCAGTCCAGCTTCCTGCTAGGGCAGGCCCTGGGAGGCAGCAAGGGAAGGGCCAAGTGCCTGGTCACTGCCATTCACAATGGGAGCCCCGAGGTGAGTTCCCAGCCCTGGCTGTCACAGGCATTCAGCTGTTGCAAAAGATCTCCCTCGTCTGTCTTTCCATATTTCAAACAAAAGGAAATATAGATATTTTAAAAAGTCTGATGCGTAGCAGGTAACTGAGCGAACGTCGTTTCTTCTCCTTTCACAGAGCCAGGAAGCGGTGACTGATTCAGACCTTAATTTACTTTCTTCCATCCTCTTGGATGCAAAGTCTTACACTGGTAGCCAAAAGAGGTGACAAAATACTTGTAAAAAACTTTCTTGTTTCTCGGTCCCTGGAGGCAATAACTTCTCTCTGAGGAGGCATCTGAGAAACAATGGTGGCTGAAAGCCCAAGAATTTCTTTTCTGCCCACCTGCTGTTGCCCCAGTCCTTCTGTTCCCTGGGTCCTCTGCATCTAGGTGAGATCAGCAGGATTAGGCAGGAGCACTGAGCAGCTGTCCTCTTTGAATTTTCTTTCTTCCCCCAAGGACTCCCTCCTCCACCCTCCACCTGCTGTATCTTTCTACCACCTACGTCTGGTGAGGAGATGCCAGAGGCAGGGCTGGTGGGACTGTGCGAGGTGCCTGGCAGTTAGGTGTCTCCTTGTAGCAGCTACCTGGGGACCCTAGTCAGTGGATGCCAGGCAGGCTGGGAGAAGGGAACATGTCTTGGTTTCTAAGACTTCATCCTTAGAATAAGTGGGGCTTGGAGGGCCCTACCAGCATCACGGGGTGGTACGTAGGGCATGATATTGACTCCTGGGTTTCCCATCTCTTGGTCCCCTTTCTCTCTGAGATAGTCAGGGGTCTCTAGAAAAAACAGAAGCAATAGGATGAATATGTAGCATTAGAACACACACACTCCCTCTCTCAGGTGGTTTAAGGAATTAAGTGACACAGTTAATTCTGGATTCTGGTGCTAGCGGGCTGAGAGATGACTCCTGATGGAGTCCTTGATGTAGCCCTAGCTCCAGAACTGTCTGCTGGCATAGTTCCCTCTTGCTTGGAGGAACCAGTCTTGCTTCAGTCAAACCTGCAATTGGCTGATTGGGAAGAGACACCGCGCCCCCCGCCAAGGCTTCTCAGAGTTGCCACTTTGAAGAGGAGTGGTCCAGATGTGCAGCAATGGAAATGGACTTGAAGTCTTTGAGCTGCTCTTGGGACAGTGTATCAAGGCCAGGCAGATTGCCTGATCAGCTGACTCTGGGCCTGGCCTGCTGCCTGAGGCCACCCTGTCCAGGGTCCCTGCCTGTGGGTGCTGAATCACACCTTGGGAAAGCTTGCTCTGAGCTTGTTGGAAGTGCCCCGGTCATGCCTGTTCCAGTTAAACTCCCCCTCCCCTCCAGCTCTCCCAGGAGGCCTCCAGTCCCCCGAGGCAACTACTCAGAGACTGCAGAAAGATGAGAGTCACGGCCCTCGGCCAGGGACTGCAGGGACTGCAGGCAGAGAGGAGCTCAGGCCTGGCGCTAGGTGGTAGGGAAAGGCTGCTGGCTGGTCCTCCGAGGGGCGTCTGCTCCACCTGCCGTGGACAACACTGCAGGGCGGGGCCTTGGTCAGCTGACAGAAGACACAGTGAAAAGAAGCGGGAGGGCGCTGCTCTCTTACTGAAGAGTTTTCTCATTGCCTTCTCCAGGGAGAAGCTAGGCAGAGGCTTTGAGTCAGGCCTGATTACAACCCTCATCCTTATCACTTCTGTGATGCTGGGAAAGTTGCTTGATGCTTCAGCCCCCTCAGTGTGCTTATCCATAAAATGAGTGGCATGGTCATGGCACAGGCTTACTATCTATCTGATGAAGGCAACAGCTCAACCAGAAGCAGCACTAGCCTCAGTAAGGCAAGAATGCTAAAGGAAAATCCAGCTGCCTTCACCCGGGAGGAACTAACGCGCTCTCGGGGCCGTGGTGATGGACTTCAGGCCACTGCCAGTGTCCCAGGCAGACATCACACTGAGCCTGGGTGGACTTCTAAGAGCTGGCCAGGAGTGGTGCCATCCCTGCTCTTTGGTCAATAGGACTGACGGCTGTCATGGAGGAGACTGCTGAGTGTACGGAAGAACCTAAAGGGAACTTTGTGTTTTGGCTGTCTTCTAGTCAAGTGCTTCAGATGGAGATGGTTTCTGATTGAATCACCCAAGGTACTATTGTTTCAGGTGGCTTCAGACACTGCTCAGACTTGACCTTGCCCTGGCAAGGCTGGACCAGCCTCCAAGGGTGGGCTCCCTGCCTGCTGCCAAGAACAGAGCCCAAGAGGAGGACTCACGAGCACGTGGCTCATCCAGAGACTCAGGAGCTCCAGAGGGCAGTGAGGGCGCTGGCTGGGGACTGTGCATTGAGAAAGCTTCCAATAACAAACAGAAGCATAGGTACTGGACTGGAAGTGACCAGAACCAAAGCAGTACTTCCCACACATGGGGCCCAGGCAATGGAGCAGCCAGTGGGCGGCACCCCTGGCAGACAGCAGCTGATGGCTCAAGCAGTCAGGCTGCTGTACTCACGTGGGAGACCTGGATGGAGAGTCAAGTTCACGGTTTTGGCCCAGCTCCATCCTGGCCGTGGGAGGCACTCGGAGAGAGGGAACCATGAGATGGGAACTCTGTCTTTGCCTTTGGAGTAATTTTGTTTGTTTTTAATTCTAAAAGTAAATCAGAACCCCCTCCCCTCCAAACAAAACCAACCAAACACAAACCCTTGTAGTTCAGCTTGTCCTGCCCTGAACTCACAGCTCTCATGCTGTGATTTCACAGCTCCTCCCATGGAAGTAGTCTGTTTCCTTACTCTTGGAATCTGGTCTGCACCTGTGGCTAACTTTGATCAACTGGAGATGGCAGAGTGTGATTTTTTTTTTTAAAAGGTCTATTTACTTGAAAGTCATGGAGGGAGGGAGAGGGCAGGAGATGGATCTTTCTAATGGACACAGATCCAGGGTTCTGGAGCTCCATCCAGGTCCCCCACATGTAGCAAGGGCCCTGGGACTCAGACTGACTCTCTCATTGCAAATGGCTTAACGTACTATGCCACAACGCCAGCCTTGGACTTCCTTTCTGTGCCTAGGCCTCAAGAGGCCCTGCTTACTTTAGCTTGGTCTCTTGCAAGCCGCTGTTGTCCCATGAAGGCATGTAAACCATCTCGTGGAAGGATGAGAGACCGCATGGAGCAAAGACAAGCTTCCTAGCTCAAGCCACTTTAGCCCAGTCAATGACATATGCCCAGGCATGTCAGAGCCCAGACAAGATCAGTGGAGATGCCGACTCAACTCCAGCTGACTGGAGGTTCATCTCACATCTTGGGCTGTCCCAAGGACTCCCTGCTGCCCAGGCTATATGTCACCCCCAGCAGAAGTTCCAGGGCCCCTCACAACCTGAACACTGCGCGCATCTCGTGCTCATGACAAGTCGTGCAGGTCCAGATCTGGGGATTCAGTTCACCCACATAAACTTCCTTGTTCCACCTCTAAATCCAGTAAGACTGATGAGTCACAGTGCTCCCCATCAGAGCAGAGCAACTAGTGGCCCCAGCCAGGCCAGTCTGACCTTGCACGGGGCCTGCTTGCCATGAGACTCTCCCTTGTGACCTGCGAGGCTTGTGGGACAAGCTCCCTCTGGACCTGCTGCGTCAGAGTGACACAGGACACTATGCAGATCTCTCTGACATTCAACTCTGGCTCTTCCCATCCGGGTTTATCCCAGCAATGATGTTGGGTCACCAACCACAGAAAGCAGCTGTGAGTAGGCTAAGCAAAAGAGGGATTTATGAGCTAAGCTGGCGAGCAGGACAGAGCAGAGTGGGCACCAAGGCAGCTGGTGGGACTGTCTGTGGCTGTGTTCTCAAGTCTCTGCTTTCCTGTGGCCTTGACTCCACCACGCTCAGAGCTTTGGAAGGTTGTGCTTGGTTCTGGGTTTGCCCTCTTGTTGTTGGAGAAAGCAAGTCACAAGATTGAGTTCCTTTAAATGCCAGGAAGATTTCAGATGCTGGGCAGCCTCTCCCCACATGCAATAACTACACCTGCTGTGTGCTGTCCTTTTAGGAGCCCCTCTGAGGATCTGGCTTTGGTTAGAGCCTGGCAGTCATTTTCCCAAGGCTTTGGGCCATCCTCTATTGTTTTCTCAGGTCATAAGCAGGGAGCTGGATGGGAAGTGAAGCAGCCAGGACTTGAACTGGTGGCCAGAAGGAATATTGGTGCTTGCAAGGTAAGGATTTAGCTACTGAACCATTATGCTGGGCCAAAAATGCAAACTTAAGAATTTGGTTCAGTAGGTTGTTGCCTAACCTGCCTAGATACTCGGTCATCACCTCACACATTAGGATGCGGGATAGCTGCATCGCCCCAGAAAGACCCTTTGTGCTCCTGCTGGTCAATCCCATCTCCCTCCCCGGCAGGATGGGCTGGTTTGATCTGAGCTCAGTTTTGTCTATGTTTGAACTTCACATTGAAGAGCCATAGTTTGAGCTTCTTGGCTTGTTCTGCTTAACGCAGCCCACTGGAGAGTGATCTAAATGGTGGTACGTGCGATTGGAGTTGAGGTGCAGTGTGTTAAGCTGCTGTTTATGATGCTGGTATTGAATATCGGAGTTGCTAGTAGACTCGAGTCCTGGCTGCTCTGCTTCCAATCCAACTTCCTGCTCATGGGCCTGCCAGAGCTCTGTGTTCCTGACTTCAGCCTGGACCAGTCCCTGCTGTTGCAGCTATTTGGGGAGTGAGCCAGTGGATGGGCAATCTCTCTCTCTCTCTCTCTCTCTCTCTCTTAATCATTTTGCCTTTCAAATCAGTGAAAACAAACTTTTGAAATGAAGTAGAATAGTCATTGCTTGTAGCAATGCTATCTTGCTTTTCTGCTTGCCAGGTGTTCTCTCGCTGTCTGGGTGTGCTCACCTCGTTTGTCCAGCCCCTTGCTGATGGGCGTTCAGGTTGTTTCCAGGTTTGGCTAGAAGTAAAGCTGTGGTCAATCAGCATTGTCACCTAGCATTTGGATTGTTGTCTTACCCAACTGGCTAACCTCTCTGCCAAGTTAAGCCAGGGGCCTCAGCTAGCAAGACAGATGAGTTGAGCACTCCGATGAGGCTACCATTCATATCTAACACACATTTCTCGACTAGGCCCCTATGTATACAGCTGCTCCTTCTCCCTTTTCAGTATTTCTAAACTAGCTGCTCCGACCAGAAGGTTTCATTGCTCTCTCTGCTCACATCCTTCAGGAATCTCACCATGCGTGCCTTCAAGGTACCTGATCCCTTGTCACTCCTGCTGTCTGGTCTGGGCCACCATCACCTGTCACCTAGACCATCTGAAAGGGAGGAAGCAGGGCTACTGAGATCCCTTGGAACGTGCCTGTGCCCATCTCCTACTGAGACAGCAGCTTGCCATCATCCAGCCCTGCTACCAGCACACTGTATCTCCTTCCTCGAATCTGCTCGATCCACTGACCGAGGGGGCTTCCTCCAAGTGTGGTCCTATACCACCGAGGCTACAGCCGGAACCCATCGGTGATGTGCCTCTGCATCCCGCGAGATGCCTTGGTTCAGGGTTCAGCTCCTTTGGAGGCGACTTTGCTGAGCTCGCTCCAGACTCTCCTCTCTGCCTCTGGAGCCCGCTTCTCAGGGATATTTCCCATCTTTGTGTACTGTAACACACCCTTCCCCTCATGTTGCACCTGCCCCACTCATGCCCTATTCTGGCCTGGCCCGGGGTGACTCCCAACACGGCAGCCAGGCTGAGACCATGACCCTCTTCCAGAATCCCTCCGAAGCTCCGACCTCACTTCCTGGGACCTTGTCTCCCTTCCTCCTCTCTGCTCACACTAAATGAGGCATGTACCTGCCTCCAAGCATTTGCCCGTGGCTGTCCCCCTTTCCTCCTGTCACAGAATACTATCCCCCTTAGATCTAAAGTGGCTGCCTCCTTTAATGCATTCTGATGTTAGCTGCTCTGTGTCTCCAGGGTGCTGATGCTGTCTGCTGTCTGTCACAAAGTCCGTGCTTTGGCATCCTCCCTTGTCTTTCCCATTAGCTTTGCCAGCTCCAGTGCTCTGCTGACACTGAGCTGGAATCCGCACTGTGAGGAAGAGACCCAGGGGGCCGAGGACACATGGCAGGGGGCAGATCAAGTCTGGTAGCTCCCATCCTTGGCTTACTTGGTGAGAGCTTGGGTTCATGAAGAGATTGCTAAGCGTGCCAGGTGTGTGTGCCAAGTGCCCAACCCTGATACAGATGTTTTTCACTACAAAAGTCAACTTGAATATGGCTGCCTTGAGCAAAAATTTTAATCATAAAAAATATGAAAAACAAATTAAATTTTAGGGAGTATACACATTAAGTAAAACTTTAAATTACTCGAATCACCAAATCTTAGCTATTTAAATTATTAAATTAAATATGAAATATTCTTGGCCCTTAAAAGCATTGGTTAAGGCTTCAATGAATGAGTACAGTCCATGTAGAAATGTTTAACTTTTGCCATTAATCACTCAATCTGGGGTTGTTTCTATTTGAGCTCCTGCTGATGCTGTTCAGGGGAGAGGGGACGCTTACAAAACTGCAGCTCCCCAGGTTGCTTTGGAATCCTCATGGGGGGAGGGGTGGCACTCCAGGAGGTTTCTGCACAGGGAGTTAAAGGATCCTGTTCCCCTGACAGTCTGAGCTTGCCTCTCTCCAGCCCCGCACACTCTGGTCCTTGCTCCTTGGCTGGTTGTGTGTCCTGATTTACAGAGCTGTAAAAAAACTAACTCACTCAGAGATAACTGTGCCAGGGCGGGGACGAGGCACACAAGTGGGCCAAACAGGGGATGGGAATTGTCTGAAGCTTTGAGATGTTGGGGATCACCGTGTCCCTGTCCCCATCACCGTGTTGGGGACAGGGACCATGTGTACTTAGGCACAATCCCGGTGTCTACTAGTAGGGGGGCGTCAAAATGCTGCCTGTGGTCAGAACAAAAATCAAACAAAACCAGGAGCTCCAACACAAATTGGCAAATGAAAAGAAGCCTTGTTGCACGATGGGTGTTTTGAACGCGACAGTTCCATACTGGGGCATCTGGTTTAGACTCTGGGCTCTGGCCTCCCAATTCCAGCAAGGCAAACCCTGGGAGACAGCAAATGATGGCTCAAGCAGTGGGGTCCCTGCCACCTGAGTGGGAGAGCTGGCTTCTGGCATTGACCATGGCTCAGCCTCCGCTGCTGCAGGCACCTGGGGCGTGAACCAGCAGATGAAAGCTCTTCAGTCTGTCTCCCTCTCAAATAAAGAATCATGAAAAAGGAAATAACTCATGTTACAGAACATACTTAGAGGCCATAGACACATGTGTGTGAAACAATGCCAAGGACGCCTGCCGGTGGCAAGGACGGTCCAAGAGGGGGAACAGAGGCTCCGAGGGCTTCTTAGCAGTGTTCCCAACTTTTACATGGAACACGTGTTCTAGCGTAATTTGGAGAGAAGGAGTCCAAGCAGTGTGTGTTTATTACTCGGTCACTCAGCTCAGGCCTGGCCATTTATAAAGGGTGTGATTGCTTTCTCTATGCAGTCATGCGACTACACTTGAATGACAAGTCTTACCCGCCAAGTGACCTTTGGTGACTTCAGATTCTCACCTTTCCTGTGGGTTTAAATCAGAGAATACCCAAGCTGTGTGATCTGCAACCAGTCACTTAAAACATCTCTGACCTTCACTCTGCCTTGTCTTTGCCTGGTTCCTCCAACCAGAACTTGAGACAGAGGCTTGTAGCCTTGTAGCTTGGGGCTTTGACCTTGGGGAGCACAAGGGAGGGGCCACGGGTTGGAAACAGGAAAGGAGTATGCCACCACAGTAAGCACTGCTGTGGGTGTGTGAGGCTTGGTATCATTATAAGAGAGACAGAGACACACACACACACACACACACACACACACACACACACACACACACACAGAGAGAGAGAGAGAAAGAGAGAAAGAGAGAGAGAGAGAGAGGCAGTGTCCAGTGCATGAGCCCAAGGGCAGAGCTCCACTGGTTCACTCCGCAGTTACCTGCACTAGCTGGGGCTGCAGCCAGGAGCCAGGAGCACACACTCCTGTGCTCACCCCATCTTTCCCTTGGGAATCTCATTCCCATCTTTCCTGTGGGTGGCAGGGATCTAAGTCCTTGAGCCACCTCTGTTTCCTCCCAGGCTCTGCACGGTGGCTGGAGCTGAGAAGCAAACCCAGATGATCTTCCAGGGGGTAGGGGTGGAGTGGAACGCGGGCTGAACAGCTGCAGAGAGAGGCTCCGTGTCGCTGCCCCAGAGTGTCGTAACTCACTTATCTTTCCCAGTGGGGAGTGTGTGACTCCACTTCCCCTGCGTGGTGAAGGACTGGCCTGATTTCTACACCAACATAGTGAAGCACCTGGGCTTGGGTTCAAGGAGTTGGAACGAGAACTGCCCTGATGGATGGCTTCAGAGTGAGGCGGATGCCAGGTCATGGGTTCAAGAAGAGATGAGCAGAGGAAGGTGCCATGATACCCAGGATGGGACGGAATGCGCAGCAAATGCTTGGAGAATAGAAAGAGCGAGATTCATCAGAGGGCACTATGGAGTACAGGACTCAGAGACATTTGCTAGAGGAAATCGAGGCCTTGGATTCACTAGCAAGGCTGGCATGCCTGGAAGAAGCAAGGAACCACGCACAGGGCAAAAGGCATGTGTCAACTTGCCTTTACTGTCACAAACCATCCCCAAGTTTAGGGACTTCGTGCCACAGTCACCAATTGTTTCTCATGGATCTGGGGTCTGCTGGTGTCCCTTTGGCCTGGGCTGGCTCAGCTGGACATGTGTCAGCTGACAGGCCTGCTGGGCACTGGCTGACTCAGGAGGGCATCATCACATGGTTGGTGTTTGCCTGGGCACTTGCAGGTCCTGGGGTCACATGCTTTCCTGTCCTCCTCAAGGCCAGCCTGGACACACAGGGCAGTGGAGGCCCATGCTCCAAACTGGCAGTCGTCCCCTCTGTGGCACCCTGCGTACTCCTTGGGCCAAAGCGACTGGGCCAGGGAAACAGCCTTTACCTCTGGACGGAGGTCATGCCCAGTCACGTCACAAAGGGTGTGGATTCTGGGAGAGGATTGATTGCGGCCACTAATAAAACTCATCTCTCACGAGAGTTTGAGGGCAGTGGGTGGGACAGAGTGAGTAGGGAAAGAGCCCCAGGGACAGGAGGACTGACTGGGAAGTAATTCCAGGGGTGACTGGGACGAGAGGATGGAACCATTGTCAGCCTTGTGCAGAGTGATTGGGATGAGAGGATGGAACCATTGTCAGCCTTGTCCAGAGTGATTGGGATGAGAGGACAGAACCTTTGTCAGCCTTGTCCAGGGGTGATTGGTACAAGGGTACAGAACCTTTGTCAGCCTTGTTCAGGGGTAGACCTGGGGTGAGGGCCCAGATAGGACCTCTGCACTTGAGGCCTCCTGGGTCAGGCAAGGGAGGTAGCCCTTCCCAGAGCCAGAGATATAGCAGGTGACTCCTGGGAGAGAGGCCTGTCTGTTCCGAGCCCTGCACCGGGAGCGCTGGGGTTGTGGCCCCCCCGTGAGCATTGAACCCAGAGACCTGTGCCACCTACCCCAGCGGACCCTTGTCCTTTAGCTTCTCTCGGGCTTGGCATCCCCCTCTGCCGGAGTGGGGAGGAGTTCTAACTGCGCAGAGCCATGGGAAATGGGCTGAGACTCCTGTTGTAAACCCTTTGGGGTTGTGCCCTCCTGAGTGGTTTTACGGTCATGCAGTGTTTCTCATTTAAGAGACATAAGCCACTCAGAGGAGGAAAGAGGAGGGAGCTGGAAGGGAGAAGGGAGGTCTGTGTGGAGGAAGGGAGGAGAGGGGAGCAGAACTTTCCAGAAAGACAGAGGCAGCAAGCAGCTCCTACAGAGCTTGGGGAGGGGCAGGCGGGACAGCAGCCATGTGGGGCTGTCTGCCTAGGCTGGCTTTGTGCCCTCTGACTTTGGGGTCAGAGCATTGCCATGCAGTGGGAGGGCAGCGATCTCCATACTGAGCCCTCCGACTGCAGACTCCTGGGTGGTCTGGGCCCACGTCAGCAGAGCTCATCACGCCCCCTCCCGCCTCCTCCCTGCTGCTCCGAGGAGAGCAGCCACGTCACTGCATCCAGATGTGGCCTGGAGCTCTTCCAACAGGGCCGAGGCAGCAGGAGCTGCGGCCAAGCTCCCAGCTTTTCGTGCCCCCTGCTCCTTCAAGGAGGCTTGTCCATGGCTACCCGTCCCTGACTCCTTTCACCGCTGGGTCAGGGTATCAGGTACTCAAGAAGCCTGGAGCATGGATAAATAAACACCCGGTAGGAACAGACCTGAGCCAGACAGATGCATCTTTGTTCCTGGTGGGAAGAGTTTACATCTGGGAGAGCGGGAAACTCTGAAATGTTTCCGTTCCGAGCAGTCCAGAGGGGGGGAGGTGAGCTGTGCTCTCAGCTGGGAATCGCTGGCGCCCTGGGCGTGGGGCCAGCTGGGGCCTGGGAGGAGCTGTGCAAAACCTCCCCTTTAATGAGAACGGCCTGGGTCCTGGTGTCTCGCTGGGACAGAGCCCCCCCTCGGAGGGGAGGCCGGCAGATAGCAGCCCTGTCAGTCACAGACCCTGGGAACCAGGTGGTGGCTAACGAGTGTGTTCTCTGTCCGGCTGGACTATGCTAGGAGAATTCCCTGGGACCCTTTTGTTTAACATGCAGTCGGATGTGGGGCCTAGGAGTCCGCATTGCTCCCTGATTCTGAGGATGCTGCTGCTCAGCTGGGCCCCACCTTCCAAGCAGGAGGACTTTAGACTGACATACCACATCTTCACTTTCCTGGATCATTCTGTGTACACATTCCTGAATATGTCTCCCAGTTTTGTAGTTTGTTTTTATCACGTGAGAGGGAGAGGGACAGAGAGAACTCTATCTACTTGTTCACTACTCAAATACTGACAGTGGCCAGGGCTGGGAGCACAGACCTGCCCCACCAGGGCTGCCAGGGACTCAACTGTGCTGTCACCTCGTGTCTTCAAGGGCAACAGTGGCAGGAAGCTGGTGTCAGGAGTGGAGCCTGCCACTGAACCAGGGTTCTCTGCTGTGGGACATGAACGTCTCAGCGGTTGGGCTAAAGGCCCACCCCTGTTACTCACCAGGGAAGAGAGCCTGTCTTATGCCCCTTCCCTTGCAGGCCCTGGAAGCAGGGCATTGCCACGAATGATGCTTTGGTAGGGAGAGCATGATGGTAGCTAGAAAGGAAGTCCACAGACTTAAGCATCCCAAACTAGCAGACGACAACCTGACACAGCCTTCATGTCTGAAGGTCACCGTCTCTCCAGCCTCATGGGTGAGCCAGCAACCGGTCTGCCTGGAGGCCATGCTGCTGGTATCCTGCCAACATCTGCCAGCCAGGGTCCCAAGCTGGGTCCTGAGACTGACAGACAGCCCCCAGGTCTGGGGTGTGAGAGACCTGCAGGACTCAGAAAAAGGGAACTGGGGCTGGGGGCTGACCTGGGAGGTTCTGGATGATCCCCCCACCCCCCTGCCCTGACCATGTTGACACATGTTTGAAAAATAGACCAGGCAGCAGACTAGACTGGGCTGCAACACCTGCTGAGCAGTGCAAGAACCAAGGCTGGAGACAGGCCGGGTATGGTGATTTTGTTGGAATCAGGTGACCCTGAATCACCTTGGACCAACAGGCCCCTGATCTCAGGGGACAACCCATGGACATGTGGTCTGAGCACAGAACATATGTTGTGGGGCTGGGCTCCCCCTGTCATTGACTCCAGAGAAAGGCACATGAAAGGCAAGATAACTGGCTCCTCTATGCCAACAGAAGCCCTGAAGTACCTCTTCAAAGGGTGGCATGACACTTTGGGCCAAGTTGTACAGAGGGCACTGGGTTGCACACACCCTGAGATAGACATGGACCGCCAACAGGCCTCTAGAAGTTACATCAACAGAACGAGGAAGAGCCTCCTGGACGACACATGGAATATCACCTCTTCCAAAGACCATGGAAGTACCAGCCACAGGACGTTCTCTGCGGAGGCTGTGTCGACAGAATCCGTCCCTTCCCTGGCACTAGCGTAGTGTGACCACAAGGAGCCATGCACTGGCTCCCAGCAACCATCTCCTTCAGCGCTCCCTCTTTCCCTCCCTCACCCTCTCCATCCCTGCAGAGGCCCATGTGGGAGCTGCCGTCCCCATCCACCCGCCTCTGTGATGATCATTAAAAAGAAAAAAAATGAATGGTTAAAAGAAAGGAAGGAAGGAAAGAAGGACGAAAGGGGAAGCCAAAAGAAACAGCAATGAGAGCAGTGGTTTCCTTCCTACCCCTCTACCTGGCGGCACCAGAAAATGCCAAGGAGCGGGCAGAGCCAGCAGGCGGACGCTAGCCTTGAGGCAGACTTCATCAGGGGCGAAACAAAGATACTGCAGCAGAGGTTTCGTCAACATCTCCCTCCAGTTAGCGGGTCAGACTTTGGGTTGAATAAACTTGTAGTGAAAAGCCAAAACAGCAATTACCTCAGGGTAGACAGTGAACAGTGTCTTCTTGTGCCTGCCCCCAGCAGCCCAGTCCTCTCTCCCAGGGAGTTTGTGTATCTCCTCTGAGAGCTGTCTCAAGAAGATGCAAACAGATTTGTTTAGTCTCTTCTGTCTTGCGGTGCTGTTCTACATGTGACTTCTGGATTTCTCCGCATGTAATGTACTGAGGAGGTGGCTCTAGTTCCTCCTTTCTTTTTAAAAGTCACACGGTGTCAACATGTGTCATACTTTCCTGAGCAAGTCTTTCATTGATGGTGCATTATTGTGGCGACCTTTGGTCCTGGTGCAATAAATGTTCAGTGACCTGTCTCATCGGGCGTGAGTTGCTCTGAGCATGAAGGCCTATGTGGGAGGCAGCGTCACTGGGCACGTGCTTCTAGTTGCAATGAATATGAGGGGTGTTATAAAAGTTCGTGGAAAAGATGCGATATGCAAAATGATGCATGAATTTCAAAAAAAATTTTTTTTTATCTTTTTTAACTTATCATTTAATTTTGTTTTTCTATGAACCCTTGGAAGTACCCCCCATTCTCAAATCGACCTCCCCAAAGAGGCGGTCCTGACAACGCGAGAGTTATTTCCCTTGCTTCCCTACACTCTATGCTAACATACTTTTTAATCTTTGCTAATGTGGACGTAAAAAGTGGCAGTATCACTTCTTGTAACTTTTCCTTCAGCCTCCAACAATGTGTGAGGCAGAGAGTCATTGCGTTTGTCCTGTCTGGGCCAGCATACCAGGTGCTGTGGATCCAACCAAGAGCAGGTACCAACGATCCAGGAAACAGCTGGTTAGTGAGCGGCATGCTCTGTTGACCAGATGCACATACTGCCCAGGGCCCAGACCTCAGTGGACATATGCACCAGCTGAAGGCCTTGCTCATCTGCAGGTCCAGATGTGGTGGGTCGGACTGGACCTGGACATTCTGCAGTTTGTAACTCCCAAGTGAAGCCTTTGCTGTGGGTTCCAGGTCTATATTTTGGGAAGCAGAAGCCTACCTAGAACAAAGGTTGGCAGACATTTTCTAAAAGGGAACAGAGAGTGAATAATTTAGGCTTTGTGGCCTGCCAGGTGGGTCTCTGCCACAGCTATTTAACTCCATCTGTGAAAGTAACCCTGGACAATACATAAACACGGGTGTGGTTGTGTTCCAGTAATACTTGCTTTAAAAGCAGGCAGTACACTGGATTTGCAGAGCCCACGCAAGCAATGAGTGTGCTGATCTAGGGGTTAGCGCATGCTTGCAAGAATCGTATTGTAAGCATCTTACCCAGAAAACAAAAATCGGTGTTCACATTTTAATTTATTTATTTACTACAAATTTGAGGGGGCTGAAGTGAGAAAGAGAGAGATTTTTCCTCTGTTGATTCAGTCACCAAATATGACAGCCAGAGCTGGTCCAAGCAGGACCCCAAGTACCTGTCACTTCCCACAGAGTACATGAGCAGGAAGCTGGAGCTCAGAGCTCCAGCTCTCACACAGCTGCTAGAAGTGACCAGCAGGCCAGCAGTCAGTCAAGGACAGCACAGGCAGGTGGTATTTCCCTGGGGAGGAGAGCGAGGGGAAGAGCTCATCCAGCAGGAGCTAGAGTTGTGGTGGACCTATCTATCGGGAGTGAGAAGTCATGTCGACCTTGTGGGATCCGAGACCCTGCAATCCCCCCTTTTCCTGTCTTCCCACTTGTAGGTCAAACCCAGCTATAGTCCAATCCTGACAGGTGCACATCCTTCAGGAACAAGACAGGGCATCTATAGGCCTAGGTCTGGGCCCAACTGATACGACGTTTAGAGTGAGTCTTGGCACCCATGTGGGAGATGTGGAAAAAGCTCCCGGCTTCAGATTGGCTCTGTTCTGGCCATTGTGGTCACTTGGGGAGTGAACCAGCAGATGGGAGATTTGTGTATTTCCTTCTGTTTGCTAATCAGCCTTTCCAATAAAAATAGATAAAATTTTTAGAGTGAGTTCTGAAGGGTGGGTGGGCAAGCAGCAGAGCAAGGAGGGCCTGAGGGTATTTCATGCACAGAGAACAAAATCTAGGGTGTTGCTGGGGAGAGCGATGGAGTGAGATGCCTGACAGAGCCCTCCCTTAAGCAGAATGCCATTTATGCTTTAGGGCAGGGTTGGGCAAGCATCTCTTGATGCTTAATTTTTTGTTTGTTTTTTGTTTAAGAACAAAATAGAAAAGCCATTCTTAGCTCATAGGCCACACAGAAATAGACCACATGCAGGCCATGGGCTAGCACTTGCCAACTTGATTTTGAAAGATTCACTTTGGAGAGGATGGGTTGGAGCAGACAAGAGGCTGACAGAGGAGACAGAGCCAGGAAGGGAGGTTCCAGAATCTCCAGACAGGAGCTAGTGACAATTGGTGACTGTCATCGTGGTAGAGAGGAGAGGATAAATTAGAGAGCTAGACCAGACGCGACGTGGAATGTGTGGGAACAGTCGGCCGGATGGACTTGGAAAGTGCCACACTGGGAATTCTGGCTGGGAAGTCCTGCTTCTCCCACTTCAGGGAGCCCGAGGGAAGGCCCACGCTCCTGGATAATGAACTTGTCTGCAGCCCCCCTCTCTCCTGCCCAGTCCGCTCTGCAGGTGGAAGGGGTGGAGGGGGCAGCCTGTGGTGCCACTCCTGCCCAGTTGTTGGTGACTGTCTTGTTGTTCATCCAGAATATGGGTACCAAGCCTCCCCTGCTTGCAGTGGAGGCAGTAAGCCCTGTGGGTGCTCACAGCCACCAACTGCAACTGGCCACCTTCGTGGGAGGTTTGGGTCTAGAGCAGAGATGAGGGTTCATCCAGCCCTGGGCTTAGACATCTGTGGAAAACCTCTGCCATCATCTTGACCATGGGTTGTGTCACAAACAGGGCTGCTTCCCCTAGAACCAGACCCTAAGACAAAGATCAGGATGCATGCGGTTCAGTGAGATGAGGGAGGAACTGCAGCCCTACAGCAGGCACATTACCACCTTAGGTACCACTGTGGGCAGGTGGAGCTGAGCCCTGCTGGAAAACGCTGGGCACCAGAACTGGATATGTGGCCTGAGAGGTGAGGAGCCAGGCATGTTTACCCACCAGCTGCCCTGGGTTATGGGCAATGGGCTCCTCTCAGGGTGCTATCTCTAGGCACCATGCGCCTGCTCCCTGGTACTTGCAGGTGGGGAGTGAGAGCTCCCAGACCTGGACAGGCAGCTGCCCAGTGGAAGGCTTGATGTGTGAAGGCTCCAATGAGATGAGTAAGGTTGCTAGGGCATTTGTTGCAAAAAAAAATTTTTTTTTATCATCTCCACTCCACAGAGAGCGACACTGAGCACCCACAGCCCCAACCCACACAGTAGGTGGGTGACAAAGCGGGGGCTGGAGCTCTGAGGCTCGGTGGTGTCGCCCACTGTCTTTTAGCCTGTTGTCACGGATTTGAGAGCACCAACCCTGGTGTCATGAGCTGGCTCTGGTTGCCCTAGTTGTTCACTCACCTTACCTGTTGAATTCCCTCCACCAATGAGCCACGCCCTATCTACCTGGAGCCACCTCTCGGGGCAGGCAAGGTCCTGCAGGACACACACCTGTGGCAAAGCCGGCTTTCCTCACCAAGTGTCTATGTAAAGCCTGGGAATGAGGGGAAGCAGCAAACAGTGAGGGCTGGGAGCGGCCAGATGGTTGGGCAAGCTGGTGGTGGAGTGGTCTGGGCAGGATCAGAGCTGCCCCGTGTGTGGTTGTGGGTGGAGCTGGGAGCTGTCACTGCAGGCCTCAGCCCAGAGGCTCAACCAAGCATCGGTGAACCACTTAGGGACCTATACAGGGAGCAGCTAAGACTGTTGTACCAACTGTCCTTAGGGACACACTAGGGAATCAGACTACTGGGTGATCTCCGGATCCACTGGTCCTGTTGCGAGGAGAACACAGTTTTCTCCATCCTCCCCGACTGCTTCATTGAATGGTGAAAGATACCCCGGGCTGGGGTGGGGACATACTCCCAAATGCAATGAGGGAGTCTTGCCTTCTGCAGGGAAACTCAGCCGCAGTCTTCAACACCCAGCAGGCAATGGGGCCACAGAAGGTGCCAACATGATCAGCCTGGCAGAACCTTGGGGCTGTACATGACTCCCAGCCCCTTCTTAAACCCAGCCTGCTGTAGATTGTTAGAAAAAAAAGTGGAGTATCAGTCTCTTCCTTGGGTCCATGTCCTTTATAGCTTGTCTTTGTGGATTTTCCCATTGGGGGCTGGGGTCTGCTCTCCACCCCCTGGATCTGGGGTGGCTTAGTCAGAGTTCTCTGAAGGAGCAGGATCCATAGCAGGTGCATATAGAGATGCAGGGACCTAGTTTAAGGGATTGGCTCCCACGGCTGAGTAAAGGATGTGCAGCCTAAGTTGCAGCTATTGACTCCAGAAACAGTCTGCTGGAGAAGACCCACGTGCTGGGGGCAGATGAGCCATGGTTGTATGCAAGGTCGTCATCACCAGATGGCCCCTTGCTGGTGCCGAGGCCGGGGGTCATCTGCTTTACTCAGAGTTCACTGATTTCAATGTTAATCTCATCAAGAAAAACACCTGCACAGAATTATTCAAAATACCTTGGCATCCTGGATCAACCAAGCTGACATGATTAGGGACCACAGTTGGCCTGGACTCAGTGTGGACCACAGGATGGGGTGAATGTGATGTGAAGCTCTGCATTGCAAGCCCTGCCTTTTGGAGTGTTTCCCAGCTGTTGGGTTGATGGTCATGAGCTACCTGGAGGGTGAGTGAGGGACCATGTGGGATGGAGATGAAGGTGGGCCAGCAGATGTGTTGCCAGCTGACCTGGCATATGCATGAGGGATCCCAGCCAAGGCCTCATTGCCCAACAGGGCCCAGTTCGGACGGCTGACCCGTACAACTGGGAGCTAAGTAAACAGTTGCTTTAGGCCTTGAGTTTTGAGGAGTTTGTTACACAGCGAGAGCTAACTGATACAGCCTGCCTCCAAGGTGGATGGATGCCTGATGAGCCCACACCAGGGGCCAACGAGGGACAAGAGAAGGCTGTCTGAGGTCACAGGAAGGCCCTGTGGGTGTCTGCGTCCACTGGTGGCACGCGGGCAGACACTGCTTCACCTTGAGATTTAAAAATAGCTCTGCCCAAGCACTTTCTGGCCCAGCAAGCTCCCACAATAACATGCAGGGCAGAGGGAGGGGCTGGCAGCTGGCAACCACGGAACCCTGCTTGCCGGGAATGAGGGAAGCCAAGGGCTGGGTCTTGCGGACCTCTCTGTGGGTCTGGGTAGGTGGGCGAAGAGGCACCTGGGTCTGACTGTGCCTCTGGCGACTCCTCAGAAGCAGGTGACCCACTCACAGCCTCAGTTTCCCCAAGGGCACAGTTAGCAGTTTGGTCTCGTGGGACCTAAAGCTACAGAGGAACAAAAGCCATGATTACAAAATTGCAGGGCTTTGGAAAGGGGCCCTTGAGAGAGAGCTTAAGCTTCATTAACTTTGCAGTAAATTGTTCCTGGCTTCCTCACCAGAAAAAAAAAAAAGGGGGACTTAATAATACTGAAGGAACAGGACTTCTCTGAAGGTCAGAACGGCATAGTGGGGGTCCGGTGGGTGGGATCCAGCAGGAATGCAGCTGTGCCTGGTAAGGGCTCATGTGGCAGCTGGTGTGGTGGGGGCTCCCCTGCTCCCTCCTGACCCCTGGGGCTTGCAGAGAGGGCTAAGAGGCAGAAGCAAGAGCTGGGTTCATGGAGTTGGGGTGGGGGGAGTTTTTGTGGGGTTCTAGGGCAAGGCTGTGCGCAGTTTTGGACCAAGGAGAACAAAGGTGACTTTTCTTTGCTGGAGTAGGAGGTCCAGATGGAGACTTGAGACGATACCCCGACGTGGTTCCGGGTTCAGTCTCAGGGGTGCTCCCCTTTGCGGTAAGTCAGGGCTGGATTTGTGCCTCAAAGTCCTCTGTTGGGAAGAAGGTGGGGAGCATCACTTTCCAGGGGTCCCCCAGCAGGTCAAGGGGGCAGCTGCTGGGTGCCTGGGCCCCAGGGAGGGGTTTGAAGTCGGGGATCAATGGAATTTAGTACAAGAGTTCCTCTCCCATCTTTGCACAACACTTGGAAGTGCAAAGGTCTGACCTTGGCAACGTGGGGAGTTCCAGAGACAAATGGATGAAAATGAGGCGGCTGGCAAGCTGCTGTGCTAGTCTTCCGGATAGCCCAGCAGGGGCTGTGGGAAGGTGCTGCCCCCAGGCGGCTCCTGAGGGCCTGGCTTCCTACCAGACCTTTACTGAAGCTTGTGCCAAGTCCAGAAGCCTAGATGCACCCGCAGCACGTGGAACGGGCCAAAGCTCATACAGTGTGTGTTTTTCCTGTCAGTGCAACGTCATTTGTGTCTCACGGGCTGGTGAGACCTCAAGGAGCTCTGGGCACATATGGGAAAACTTGGTCTTGCCATTGCGAGTGCAGGATGACTTCCAAGGCCTGATCAGCCAGGCGGGAGCTCCCACACTCTGGAAGGACCAGAGGGAGGGGCGGCCTGATTCTGACTGTGACTCACCTGTTATTCATGAGGGTGGGAAGTCAGCCAGAAAGGGATGATGGTTTGGGACAATTAAGGTCTGTCATCATAGGCAGTGCTGTGTGTCTGGAGAGATGAGTTTCAGAAAAAAAACGCAACTGGAAATGGCAGATGATGGAGACAGCAGTGTAAAATGGTACAACCACCTTGGAAACAGAGTAACATAAGATCTGGGTACTTTACTCCCATATATATATATATACCCAAGGGAAATACAGATATTTTGTGTTACTTTGCTGCTGCTGAGTAACAATTTGTCCCCAAACTAGGCAGCTTAAGACATCAAGGAACATTACTCTCGGGGTTCTGGCAGCTTAGAAATCCGGGAGGTGCTGGGATGGCTGCTTCTGGCTGGAGAGGTCTTACAAAGCCAGGGTATGGCTGGTCGCTGGAAGGCTGCATGGAGCTGTGAGGTTTGTTTCCACGGTGGCTCGTGCACATTCCTGGCGCACGTGACAGGTAGTTCTGATGATGGTGGGAGACTTATCTCTCCTCCAGCTGCACCTGCCCATGGGTTGCCCCCGCTGCCCTTGGGCTATGGCGGCTGCTTCTTGCCAGGGTAGGTGACCAGGAGATTAGGGAGAGCTGCGAAGCTCTGAGGATCCAGCAGTGGAAGCCTCATTCTGATGTTCCTGAAATGCCCTGATTACACCATAGGGCATCTCATTCCAGTGTTGGAGGGCACCTTGTGGGGTCATGAGGAGGGGAGCACTGTGTGTGTGTGCATTCTGGGGCGGGAGGAGGCTCTTGAAGGTTCTTATCCCAAATGTGGAGGTACCCTATGAGGTCATGAGAACTACCAGGGGAGCACTGTGTGTGTGGTGGGGAGGGTGAGGGAGGCTCTTGAAGGTTCTCAGCCCAGCTCGGAGGGCACCCTGTGGGGTCACAAGGACCAGCAGGGGAGCACTGTGTGTGTGGCTCTTGGAGGCTGATGTCCTCAGGTGAAAATGGCCAGGCCTTCTGCGTTCTGCACCCAGTCACACCCCAAGACTTTGCAACTCGGGGCAGTGGGTTGTATTGCTGTGGGCACCTGTGCAGCAGCAAGGAGGCGAGCAGTAGCAAGCAGTGGTGACTGCAGCCTGCTGTGAAGAATGGGCAGCCTGGAACGCATTTGTTCCTCATTGAACTCACTTAACATTGCTTCAGTGCTAGCCTTGGTGTGCGGTGTGACTTGGGGGGTGGCGGTCAGTTAGATCTGGTGGGAGTCATTTCCCCAATGCTGAGATGCCCCAAGGGGATAATGGATAATGGGTCTCCTTGTAACAAGGGCAGTTTCTCCACTGTCAAGAGTGTGAGAAGATGCAAAGAAGCAGCATGGCAGTTGCACTACAGGGAGCTTGATTGCCAGGCTCCTCCAGGGAGTTGTAACATCCTGAACCTGCAGTCCTGACCCTCCCCGCCCCCCACCTCCCTCCCTCTTCGGTCCAGCCTACAGTCAGGGAGCCCAGTGGGGCCCAGAGGGTGCTCCCGTCCTGCCATTTCTATGAACCATGCTAGGGGTTGGAGTCAGGAAAGCAAGCTATTACCCTGCCTCCATTCTCCTTGGAAGTCTGTGCTTCCTTAAAAGAATTTCAGACCCTGGAGAATAGATTTTGAATAAACACAGCTACATAGGGGCTCTCTTCTCTGTGAAGACAAGAGGATGGTTCAGGAAACAGGGGGTGCTGGCCCTTTAATGGGGAGGCCAGGGTTTGCAGAGCAATGCAAATTGCATGCAAATGATCTCTAAAGGCAGGCTTGGGACCCAGGGGCAGTGGAGTTGGATGGAAAGCTAGGTTTCCACGCCAGTTTGCTCAGCGCTGAATCACAGTTCCCTGTTGGAGGGGAGAGGGGCACCACACTTCTAGATTCTGTATAGAGGAGGAGCTGGGAGGCACTGGGGGGCGGGGCTTGGAGTCACTGAGGGGACCTGGGGACACACGCTCCTTGCTGGAGTGTATGTTTCCTAGAGGACAACTGGCTCTCTCAGTTTTCTCTGTCTGCCCACCTGGACCTCACTACTTCTGTGGCTCTTTCTAAAACGTGGCCATTTGCTTTGGGATTTTTTTTTTTTTTTTTGTGAACCACTTTCTGCTCCTCCTCCTGCCTAGACCCCTGGATGCAGCCATCCTATCTCTATCCAGAGGAATCTAATATTTTTTTTCTCTTCCTGGTCTGGTCCTAATGTAGGAACCATCCCCCCATCCCCACCCCTGGGGGTGCTACATTAGGAACCCAGCCCCTACTGAACAACTCTCCTGGGCATCTCCCAGGGGTCCCAAGCCAGCAGGTCTGATGGAGCCCATAGTCCTCCGAATTCCAGTTCTCAACACTATCTCCCCATAGCCTCAGCCAAACCAGCGGGCAAGCCAGAGGCCCAAGTCAGCCCAAGTGTTCTTTCTCAGGTAGCAGTGGGTGAGTGTGTGTCAGGCACGAGTGGATATTAGTGTCATCTGGTTAGATGCTCAGCGCCCACACAGTCAGCCTTCCAGGCAATTTTTTTTTAAAAAAGATTTATTTATTTTTATTTGGAAAGTGAGATAAACAGAGAGGTGGAGAGACAGGGAGGAAGATCTTCCATCCGATGGTTCACTCCCCAAGTGACCGCAACGGCTGGAGCTGAGTCAATCCAAAGCCAGGATCCAGGAGCTCTTCCAGGTCTCCCACACGGGTGCAAGGTCCCAAGGCTTTGGGCCGTCCTTGACTGCTTTCCCAGGCCACAAGCAGGGAGCTGGATGGGAAGCAGGTCGGCTTGGATTAGAAACGTTGCCCATATGGGATCCCGGCACCTTCAAGGCGAGGACTTTAACCAGGGAGCTTTCCCACCTGCTAAATCACCCTGCAGAGGGCTGTAGCAGGTGGGTTTGGATCAGGCAGAAGCCAGGACTTGTACTTGGGTCACCCTCTGCTATTTCCCAGGCACGTTAATAGGGAGCGGGCCTGGAAGAAAAACAGGACTTAAATTGGCATCCACGTGGGACGTTGGCATTGCAGGAGGTGATCCGCCAGGTCAATGGAGGGGTACAATGGGTTGGGGCAGACTGAGGCCAGGGTTATAGGGTATTATAATATAGGCCTCCATTGTGGGTACTGAAACCTGTTTGGGTAGTTAAAGCATTACCTATGAGGCCAGAGGTTCCAGAAAAAACCCTGCACCCGGTCAACCTCAGGACTTCTCAGTGGGCGGGCCAGGCAGGCAGCCTTCGTTGGCTCAATCTTTGAAAGCAAGATTTCAGCCAACCTGAGCCGGGCTCTCAAGAAAGGGAGGCGGGAGTGGGCTGTGGGCTCACCGCTGCCTCCTGGTGTTCAGTTGCTGCCCCTGCACTTCACTGGGACAACTGTCACTGGCAAGGGGCGTCTCTGTCCAGGTTCAGCTGCTGCGGGTGGCAGGGAATGGCTGTGAAGCTCATTACCTCCCTCCATGTCCCCCTAGCCTGTTTTATTCAACATCTTCATCAGGGAAGGCTGAGGCCGTGCCTCCTTTTAGCACCTGCAAAGATGCAAGCAGACCCCAGCTCCCTGCTCTCTCTCTGCGTGGCCCATGAGCATCAAGCCACGCAGTGAACGAACCTTGGGCCCTCTTCCACCTGAAACATCCTTTGCCAGCTTGTGGGGCTGCCATGGGTACCCCCCACCCCACACACCGCCCTGACCTCTTCCCCAAGCTCACTCATCTGACCCCCTTAGCAGGAAGGGACTCTGGGGGCCCCTACTCCTAGGCCCTCATCAGGCTTTCTCAAGGCAGGCAGTTCCCAGGGCAGCTGTACCTGTGTCACTCTACTGCCAGGCAGCTATGGCAGAGAGGGCCTGGCACTCCCATGGGCAGGAGTGGGGCACTGGCTGGAGAGCAGCGGGGACATGGCAGAGCCGAGCTAGGAAACTCAGGGACTCACAGGGCTTCCAGAAGCAAAGCCGTGAGAGGGCACAGGGAGTCAGTCTCTTTTGCAGGTCAGCGTTAGGACCTGGTATCTCTGTAACACTTAGGATGGCTTGATACTGAGTGTCCAGGGCAGGGAGCACTGTGGGACACCGCGGGAACAAGCTTCCCTAGTCAGAGCAGGACTGATGCTCAGCATGTGGGGGACGGAAGCGGACCCTTGAAGGGCAGGAAGGCCCAAGGCGGGCCTGGGGTGATGGACCCGACAGAGCACTGAAAGGTAGAGCAAGGGGCAGCACTGTGGCTGAGTGGGTTAAGCCTCTACCCTGGTGCCAGCATCCCGTGTGGGCGCTCACTTGAGCCCTGGTCACTCCACTGCTGATGCAACTCCCTGTCAAGGTGCCTGAGAAAGTGCAAGGCCAGGTCCTTGGGCCCCTGCACTCACGTGGGAAACCTGGAAGAAGCTCCAGTCTCCTGGCTTTGGACTGGGCTAGCTCTGGCCATTGCGATCACCTGTAAACTAGCAGATGGAAGCTCTCTCTGTCTGCTCTTCTCTCTATGTAAAATCTGCCTTCCAAATAAAAAAAAATATTTCTCTCTCTCTCTCTCTCTCTCTCTCTCTCTCTCTCTTTTTAAAGAAGTCTGTAGCAGGTGCACAGGAGGACTTAGCAAGCACAGCACCAGTGGCTGACGCTGCGAGCTGCCAGGCAGTGGTAGAGGCAAGGCAAGGCAGTATTCAAGGTCGGCCCCTGGAGATCCCACTGTGGTGCCGCCGGTCTGGGGTGACCCTCTGGGGGGTCATCCTCCGGCACCACCTCCGGGGGTGACCCACCGCCGCCAGCTTTCAGTAGCTCCACTGAGGACTCTGCGGGAGGAGGAGGGGCAAGAGTGATCTGAGAGAAAATTCCTGGGGAGCTGCAGTGGGGAGACGGGGTAGATATGGAAAGAATGTGGTTAGGTGGTGGAGCTAGCCAGGCGGAAGTCCCAGAAGCCCCCAGCCTGCAGGTGGAGGGCGGAGGCAGCAAAGGTTAAGACACTTTTGCTAGCAGGGCGTGGAGCCAGACTGCTTAGGCTCATGTAGCAATGGTTAGGTTCATTTAACTCTGCGTGCCTCGGTTTCCTTGTCTGTAACATGGGGGTGTGTGAGGTCAACTAGGGCTACAATAGTGAAAAAGCACAACATGTATACAGCCATCTGCTTCCTGGCAGTCCTGGGGCTGGCACTCCACGCTTGCAGGTTGCTGTGCCAGGCTGCCCTGTCGGGCCTGCTGCTGTCCCTCTGGCTTCACGTGCGCTCTCCTCTGCTCCCAAGGGCGTCCAGTCCTCTTGCAATAAGGCCACTCTGCAACCTCCCTCCTCAATAACTCTGTTTCGTGCAGGCCACATTCTGAGGCCTTCGACAAGGAGTGCTGGGGAAACCCCGGGGTTTCTTCCTTTATAGGCTACGGGCAGAAGGAGCTGAATTCAAGCCTGTCAAGTGCCGGGGACAGCGGCCAAAGATACGAGATCCAGAAGTGACATGGAAATGAGGCAGAAACTTCCAGCTCTTCTCAAAATCAGCACCTTTGGGTCCCAAAAGTCCTCAGACCCCACGTGGCCAGCAGCCCCTGGGTGCACAGGGCTGTCTGAAGTCAGGGTCCTCAGACCCCACGTGGCCAGCAGCCCCTGGGTGCACAGGGCTGTCTGAAGTCAGGGTTCTCAGATTCTGCGTGGCCAGCAGCCACCCGGGTACACAGGGCTACCTCGGTCCTCAGACTCCATGCAGCCAGCAGCCCCCCAGGTGCACAGGGCTGTCTGAAGTCATGGTTCTCAGACCCCCCGTGGTCAGCAGCCCTCCTAGGTGCACAGGGCTGTCTGAGGTCAGGATCCTCTGGGATCCCTGACTTGTGGTCTTCGGAGCACTGCGACCCGGAGACTTGTGACACAGGCACAAGTGAGTACTTGTGAGCTGGGCCCGTGGGGGTCGAAATCTCGGGGCTCATAAGCCCTCCAGGGGATAGGAACACGTGCTCCAATGTGACAACTCGAGTCCCCAGGGTTTCTTGATGAGGGACTCCATCCCACTGAACGACCACTTGGGGGCAGCACAGGACAGCAAGGCACCCACCTGGAGAGCCTGGCAACTCGCACAACGGCCCAAGCCTTGGGTCGCAGCCTCCCATCCTGCCTTCAGTTCCCTTCCCTCCCCTCTCCGAGTCGCAGCTTCTGTGCGAAGTTCTTCCCACCATCTGTTCACTCCCTAAATGCCTGCAACAGCTGGAGCTGGGCTAGGCTGTTGCCAGGACTCCTGCATTCCAGCCGTCTTTCCACGGCCTTCCAAGGAGCCTTAACAGGGAGCTAGACCAGAAGTGGAGGTGGCAATCAACGCCAAGCACTTCGCTATGGAAGGCAGGCCTTTCCTAAGCGGCACCTGATCCCGAACATTCTATCCCAGGGTCTTGCACACACAAGGTGCTCAGTACACCTAAGTGTTCACTGCCAAGTGCAGCCTGGAGTCAAGGTTCACCGGCCAGCCTCCACTGGGGGTGTGGGAGACGCCACCATCCAAGCCCTACCCAGCTGCCAGCGCCTCGACTCGCAGCTGCCAGCAGCTGCGTCACCGCCCTGGGGCTCTCTGGCTGCTGTCGCCCGCTGTGGGACCCAGAGCCATAAAACCCTGGCTGCACTGTAGGGGCAGCCTGTCAGGACCTCGGGTTTCTGCTGTTGAGGTGACCTGGCACGTGCCATGCGAGTGACTCATTCACGCACAAGAATGGCCATCTGCAAAGAGGGGAGCCCTGTGCTACCACCCTGACCTCTGGCCCTTGGGCCACTCCCAGGCTGGCACCTGTCTGCTTGCTTCAGACCCCTCCTGTGCCATAGAATGTAAGGATGAGGAGGTTTGGGTTATTGGGCTGCAGCAGCAGCAGCAGGCAGGGCTGCTGGGTCCTCACAGGCTGGGGACAGAGGGGACACAGCCCTTCAGGCCACAGTCTGCAGGGCCACAGCCGCCTTCACTCTCCTCGGGGTGGGTTGAGAGGCACCCAGCTTGTGCAGACCCTGCCCTTTCTCATGCTGCCAGCAGGTGCAGGCTGTCTTGCCTCCATCTTCAGCTCTAGGCAGTGCTGGAGGCTCAGGACTTTCAGCTACCTGACACAAGAGGCAATCAAACAGCCTCCTGCCATGAGCACGTGGCGCTGTCCCCTGCCAGGCAGTCACGCTGTGTGTCTGCGTGTGAAGACCCAGGTTCAGGCAGCCAGCTGCAGTTTGTAGAGCTCTGAGCAGGAATGACGCTGCTGACTTTGACCGTAGCATCTGGGGCACACGCAGCGCGCCAGCTCTGCCCACAGCCTCAGCTCCAAGGTGACCGAGCAGTCACTCCTTTCCCGGTGCCCAGGGAAATTCAAGGGCATCAAGGCCAGCATGTGTCAGAGGGGCACGAGGAGGACAGAGTCCCCTGTCCAACCGGCCTTCCTCTCGGGGGTCCCTGTTCAGAGTCCTTGCATGTTCCTCCAGGTACTGGAGTCGCAGGGCCTTTTCTTGCCAGCCTGGCTGGGCGGCGTGGACCCTGCGTGTTGGTGGCTGTTGCAGCAGGTCGGGGCTGCTCAGGGTGGTCTTCAGGCTGCAGGAGGCTGCCGGGGTGCTTGTGCCTCAGTTTCCAGCCCTGCATATGCGTTCAGGGAACATACGCAGCGGGATCCAGAGCCGGCTTCCCTAGGTTCTCCTGGCACCCACCTGCACCTGGGGCTGCCCCCAGGCCTCCTTGTCATAGGAGCTGAGCAGGCAGTTGCTGGGGGGAGGGGTGGAGGAGGGGGCAGCTGCTGCTGTTCTAGAGCTCTGTCCCTGCAGCCAGCGACGCCTCTGTCTCTGAGCCTGTGGATGATCCCCCTCCCTTCCTGCCCATGCCCGTGGGCCCTGTACTAAGCCCTCCCAGACTTGCCTGAATTTGAATCTGATCCTGTTTCGCTCTGGGCTCCCGGCTGCTGCAAGGATCTTCGCTCTCGGTTTTACCCCCAAATCCACCTTTGCAGCCACTACTCCAGTCCCTAAGAGGCTCCCAGGAACTCGGATCCTACAGACGTTCCCCCAAGCACATCCAGCAGACCGTCCAACCTCTGCTCACCTTGTGCCACGATCAGAGAGTGCGAACTTTGCTCCTGTGGTTTAAGGGCCCTCCAACAGGGAGCCCCATCCCCGTCCCCATACTGGTCCTCTCTAATGGGATCACCAGGTGGCCAGCAGGCAGGAAATCTCACAGTTAAGCTACTGCATGGCTGAACGGCTGGACGACCCAGTGACCTGTGTGCTGGGGAGGCAGGCAGGCCTCAGGGGACACCGCTGGTGCTGCTCTGCTGCCCGCACCTCCCCTGTTCCCTGACAACAGGTGTTTTCCCAGGGAACTCACCCCTTCCCCGCCCACTGAGCTCCAATAAACTCCATCAAACCTTGCCTAGGCTGCTAGGGAGACTGGAAGCACCAGTAGAAAAACTCTTCCCCCGTGGCACCTGCTGAGACAACGTGAGGTCCAGGGCTTCTATTGTGCCTTCAAATCCAAGAGAGGAGCCTGCTCGCAGGAGAGCAGGCCTGGGAGACAGAGAGGAACTGTCTGAGGCCTGATAACCATCCCCACATCCAGGGATTTCCTTCTTATTGAAGTCAGTTTATGAAGTGTCCATTGCCTGGCCAAGGGATGAGGCCTGCCACCCTGACCACAGCTGGGCATGGAAAGCTGCTTTCTGCCAGAGTGGGGGAACCTTCAGGGGACACCACTCACGGAGCTGGGACTGTTGGTGAGGAGCTGGGCCAGTGGCCACATGCCTCCTGCTTTCAGGCTGATGGTCGGCCAGGGCGCTCGAGGCTGGGTGTTAGTGGTGTGGAGGGCAGGTCCCCAGCTCACTCAGGCCTAGCTCTCAGCGTCCGAGCACTTGACTGCAGCAGGCAGCAGAGCCAGGCTTTCCCGCTGCCCTCTTCTTCCCCCAGGGAAGTCTCTGGCCCCCAGCCAGCCTTGGAGCCCAGGGCTGTGGCAGCCAGGCCCTCTTTCCCTCTCCTCCTTGCGTCTTTGGGCTCTTTTCCCCATGCTCACCTCATGTCCCCATGCAGCGGGGGAACTGAGCACATGGCTCTAACAGAAAATCTATCCTCACTCACAATTCAGCATGAAGTTGCTGGTGAATGCTTTGAGCTGTGAGCCCCAGGCAGCAGCAGCAGCATCCCCTGAGGACTGGTTAGCAATGCACATTCTCAAGCTCCACTCCAGACCTGCTGAATCCCAAACTCCAAGCAGTGAAGCCAGCAGTGTGTGTGCGCATGTGTGTTTAAACATTCACTTATTTCAAAGACAGAGTTAGAGAGGGAGAACCAGAGGAAGAGAGTGATCTTCCATCTGCTGGTTCAATTGCCAGATGACAGCAACAGCCAGGGCTGAGCCAGGCTGAAACCAGGAACTGCTTGCATGTCTCCTGTGTGGTGGCAGAGGCTCAGGCATTTGGGCAATTTTTCTGTTGCTTTCCCAGGTGCATTAGCAGGGAGCTGGATTGGAAGAAGGGCAGCCAGAACTCGAACTGGTGCCCTTGCAGGGTGCCAGCACTGCAGGTTGTGGCTTCACCAGCTATACCTGCCTTCCAGCAGCGTGCATTTTAAGGAGCCTTCCAGGGCATTCTGATTCTCAAAACCACACGTGTGAAAGTGAGAGGTTGGAGCTGTGGCTGAAGCAAATGGCTCTGTGGAGGGTGATCCGGCCCCACCTCCATCCCCTTGAGCAGAAGGCAAGCCTTTCCAGCTGCTAGGAACAAGCAGTGGCTGCTAGCAGTTCCCAGATGTCCCTTATCCTATGCACTGTCACAGGACCCCCGTTAGTCCTGCCCAGTGACTGATGGGCACGAGGGGTGTCAGTCTGGTGCCCGTGTCTGATGTGAGCCACTCCCGAGGCTCCTTGGCACCTCATGTTGACACAGCACATTCATGGCTCCGACTTGCCCCTGCTCCCCAGAGCTGCTGCAGCCTCAGCAGGTGCAAATTGCTACACAACAGCCCGGCACACAAAACCAAGTCACATGGCTTGGCCTCACAAAATTAAGATAATAAACCTGCCCCCACAGCTCCTGCTGCCAGGTGGGCACACAGCTGTGTGTGGGTGCCCTCCTGGGCAGGATGCCCGCACGGGCACTCAGGAGAGCCTCCTGGGGAGGCCCTTGGTCTCAGGGCCTGGAGGCAACCAGCTGGGACTGGATCGTTCTCGTGTCTTCCTCCAGCCCGGCCAGACAGGCACATGTGTCCCAGCAAGCCCAGGCAAGCCAACAACATTGTCAACTGCTCTCCTCTCCACTGGTCCTTCCTGAAGAAAGGGGAAGGGAAGATGTTTAGTTTTTGGTGACTGGTGGAAAAAAGGAGAAAGAGGAAAGAAGACAGAAAGGAAGGAAGAAAAAAGAAAGAAGAAAAGGAAGTAAAGGAAAAGGGAGGATGAGGGAAGGAAGAGAGCGAGAGAGAAGAAAAGGAAAGGCTAGAGAAGTAGGATGCCAAATGAGTTTCCCAAGTCCTCAGTTCTTTCTGGGGGACTAACAGCAGACGGCAGGTGTATCTGTGTGTGCTTGCATGTTTGTGTGTGTAGGGGTGTATTTGCACATGTATGTGTAGAATTGCTTGCATGTCTGTATGGAGGTATGCTTGCATGTGTACGCAGAGATGTACTTATATATGTGTGCAGAGATGTGTCTGTGCACCTGTGTGTATCAATATGTGCATGTAGAAGTGTATTTACACATGGGTATTGAGATATATTTGCACATGGGTGTTGAGAGTATTTGCACGTTATAGAAATATGGCTGTGCTGGTGTGTGCCGGAGTCCAGCTCCAGCTGAGTTCGGAACTTGCGAAGGGTGCGTGGATGAGGCGCAAAGAAAGAAAGAGATGGACCACTAGGAACTCTTGACCATCGTGGACGACGCACAAAAGCTGTCCACTTTATTTATACAAAATCAGTCAAACTCTGGCTCAGGCTTTTTACATCAAGCTCAAGCGGGGGTTTCTAAAGATAACTCTGCCATTAGTTTCACCTAAGGCTAGGTTGCTATTCACCTGGCACCTGGCGTCTGGCTAGGAAAAGGTTTTCAATAGATGATGCATATCAGTCAGTAGCACATTCCTACCACAATTACTTTATGGCTTGGTCTTGAGACAGTCAAGGAAGGAAGGGGCCTAAACGATCAAAGAAAGAGGGAAAGAATAGATTCCCACTACACCTGAAGACAGAACACCCTTGATTAGCATATTGCCACAGGATGCAGCCAGAACAGCAATAACAGCTTTTTGGCTAAAAACGGCAGCAGCAACATTAGCTTCTAAGTTCCTATTGATATTTAACAGTAACTCCGCAGAGGCAGACAATGCCTAAATAGATTACAGAATACTCAGTGGGGTTGTCCGGTGTCCATGCAAAGGGAGGCGGAGCTGCATTCAGGTGTTGTAGAGACATCCACCGGGCCTTGCCACACAGCGGGAAGTTCCTTGCAGCCTTGCCTGCAATAGAACGATACTCTTCACACTTTCCTGTCTTCCACACCCATCACACGGACCCCAGCAGGTGTGTTTGGGGTTTGGATTCTGTACTGAGACAAAAGCTCTTGTGTGTCCCCTGTAAGGCCACCCTCAGTATGAGACCTCTCAAATGGCAGCATGCATAGCCACTGCTCCCTTGGAACGCAGTGGGAGCGCAGGAAGTGTAGGACAGGGCAGTGGGATGCTAGCTCCCTGAGTTGGCAAAATTATGGCCCAAGCATACCAGAGTCTGGGGTGGGTGGATGTGGAGGGAAACCTACACCGAGCAGAGGGAAATGCAGTCACATGGTGACTTCTCCCTGGCAGAAGTTTATTTGCATTTTGAAACTTTCTTCAGTGAGCGCGAAGCCCATCTACAATAATGAACAATGAAACTCAAGAATAATCACAAACCCTCCACATCTCTTCCTTGAGGGCCAGCTTCCTCTTCCAATCCTATCGTCACGGAGAGACTTTTACTGTCACAGCTGTGTTTGGACATCCTTCTGGCACAAGAAAAGTGGAAAAGACAGAACGCCCAACCCCTGTATGTGTAAAGCATACTACCACCCAAATCCAGGAATTGGAGTAGTTAGTCATATTGTCAAAGTATTAAAATGCATACTGTTTTCCTGAAATGTTTAAAAGTAAATTACAGATTTCATGATTTCTCTCCTCTAAACACTTTTGTTCTTGCCATCAGGATCACGTGTGTACCCGACACTGATCCTGGGTCCTTGATTCTGCCTCCATCCCCTGGATATTGCATTTCCCCAGCTGTCCTAGTGATTTCCTGTAGTGGTCCGGCTGGAGAGGCAGGGTGCTGTTGAGTGAGGATCCATGTGGGATGTGGGGCTGTGGCTCTCAAATCTTTAGCACACCCACCCCACCCCTACGCCCCATTCTCCTTTGCCAACAGCAACTCTCTGGGGATCGAGGCATTTCGTGAAGAATGTACTACAATCTGGATTAGTCTTTTTCCTCATGATGTTGTATTTGACCGTTGAATTTTCCTGTATTCTGCAGGAAACGTACAAGCCTGATTCCATTCAAGTTTTCCATACTATTAGGCATTGATCAGGTAGAAGTTTTGTGGGTTGCTTCATTTTGCTTTCCCACATCCGCTCTCCTGTGCTGTGCTGGCACAGGGTCTCCCGGGAGATTCTCCCGCAATCCCTGCTCCTGTGCTATGACTTCCCATTTGCAAGTCATATTTCTTTCTTGGTGATGAATAAGTGGCATCTTATCAATATCTCATTCATTTCAACCTCTTGGCTTCCTGTTTAGTTCTATAGTCCCATGTAGACAGAATTAAAGGTGATGATATTTTTGGGGAGAGGAGAATACATGATAGACCTATGGATAATTATTATTTAAAATGTTACAATCATTATTCCTTTTGATATTCAAAGTACTCCCAAATTCAACCAGGGGAAACTCCCTTTGTACTGGGTTGTATATCCTTTGTGCTAGGCTGTAGGTCCCCTGTACTGGGTTGTACACCCCTTGTACCAGGTTGTACATCCCTTGTATTGAGTTGTAGGTCCTTTGTTATTTATTTACGTATTTATTGTTTCTTGAGATGCAGAGGGACAGAGGGAGACAGACACCATGTACCGGCTGACCCTCGCAAATGGCCTTGCAGTTAAGTCTGAAATTGGCTGATGCCAGATGCCAACAGCTAAATCCAAGTCTCCCTCAGAGGGGCCAGGAACGCTGCTACTCCAGCCATTGCCTGCTGCCTTCTTGGGTCTGCATGCAGGGAGCTACACCGAGAAGTCGGGCAGAGACATTGGTTGGCAGTCTGCTAGGTGAGGAGATGTCCCCACCAGCAACTTCACTAGTAGGTCAATGGCAGGTCTTGTGTGCCCTTTAGCCCAATTAGAAGGTCAATGTCAGATCCTGTGTTCCCTTTGACCCAGTTAGACGTCTGAGTTCTTTCTGGCTTTGTGGAACCCTGTGTTCTAGGTTTGCTTTGTATTTTCATAGAATCAGCCATTTCTTCAAAGAGCCCTGGTCCTTGCTTTAGTGCAGTGTGGCATTTGGAAGGCAGGATCTGGTGTAGAGAGAGACGCTGATAACCCTTACGGGGTGTGTGCGGTTATTCCTTCTGGGACCTTTCTGTGTATTGTGTTAGCAAATACATGTTTTTAAAGCTCCAACTTGAATAAATCTAAGCGAAACAAAATCAGTCTTTTGAAGAGATATTTATACTTCTATGTTTATGGCACCATGGTTCACATTAATCAAGCTAGGGAGCCTGCCGAAGTGTCCTCCAATGAATGAATGGAAAAGAAGACATGGTTCACACACGATGGAATAATGTATTCAGCCACACGAAGAGTGAGATGCTGGTGCTTGCGGGTGCGTGGGTGAATTATGTTGGGTAGTATAGACGGCACAGAGAGGCACCACTGCATGAGTCTCCCTCAGGTGTGTAATCCAAAGAAGTAGAGGAATAGTGGCTTCCAGAAGCCGGGAGCAGGACAGGCAACGTATCAGGGACGATGGAGATTGGCCAGCAGGGACAGGGGGGTTCTAGGGTTCTGCTGCACAGTTGGGTGACTGTGGCTTACAATACTGAATAGAGTACTTCAAAATAGAGGTCAGAAAGGATTGGGAACATTCTCAATTGTCTGAGTGGTAAGTATACCCAGTGTCTCTATTTGCTTATTGCACAATGCACATACGTATGGGTCAAAACATCACATTGTATACCATAAATACATATGATTGTGACACGTCATCTTAAAAAAAATAACAATTACGAGTTCACATTTTTATTTCTTTTTCATACTTACTACTACCGGGTTTTATAAACCATCTTTGATTTTTTTCAGTTTGTCTGGTTTCTCCTGTACTGGAAATGCTGGTTACTGCTGCAGCCATGGAAAGAACAGGAGCGGGGTGGTACCTTTTGCACCCATTCTAGAAGGTTCCTTAATAAAAGGTTGATGGGAGAAAAGCACAGCAAGTGTCCTTGTCGTTGCTTCACATCGGACAGCCCTCAAGTGAAGCCCCAGAGCGTGGGGCCAACTATCCATTCTCCTGCCCACGGCGGAGCAAGCAGGTGCGCAGAAATGCGATGAGTGTGCGGAGAAGCCTGTGAGCTGAGCATCATGGAATGAAGAGGAAACCAGGCAAAGCCCGGGGCTTCAGAGTCTTCCTGTCCTCTGCTACAGCCTCTCTTCCTCCCACGTCGGGGGCAGGGCCCTTCTGGAATGAGGGTCGGAATGTACGCATGACCTGCTGTCACACAGCAGGTGGGGTGATATTTTCAGGTTTAATGACTGGCTTTGGGGAAGCTTGTGTCCGTGACTCACCTTGGGAAAGGGGAATCCTAAGGCTTCCCTGGGGGAGTAGGATGAGGGTGAGACAGGAGGGCAGAGGTCAGAATGAGACCTAGTGTGTGAGGGCTTCACTTTGGGGTGCACTGGCAAGAGACATTGTGTGTCCTACTACGTGTCAAACAGTTCAGCAGTACTTCCTGGAGGAAGGTGATGAATTTGTTACGTGTGTCTTGTCTTGGGAACATACCTTCCATGAGTCTGATGGATCAGAGTACCATGTTCAAAGTCAACCGCAATAATAATCCCTCCAAGTGGTTGTTACCAATATTCTAAAGAGATAGATACATGTCTTTTGGATGAAGTTCATGTCTAGAGTTCACTTTTTTCATTTTGATTTAGTTATGAGGTTTTTTTTTTTTTTTTAATTTGAGATACACACACACAGAGAAAGCGAGAGCAAGCTCTCCTGTCTTGGCTCACACACACACACACCCACATACACACAAATGGGGAGAGAGAGAGCGAGAGAGAGAGAGCTCTCCTTTCTCGGCTCACTCTCCAAGTGCTGTGACAAGTGGGGCTGGACCGAGGTTGAAGCTGAGAGTTGCGAGTTCAGTCTAGATCTCTCATGTGGGTGGTAGAGAACTTGAGCCATGATCAGCTCCCTCCCAAGGTTTGTGTTGACAGGAAGCTGGAGTTAGGGGCCTCACACACCCTGATGGAGACACAGGTATTATAACTGGTTCCCCCATCAGTGGTCCAATGCTATCCTGGATTAGCACTGAATGTATAAAACATTTGTTTGGTTTAAAAGTTCATCTCTGGGGGCCAGCAGGCACAGCAGGTCAAACTGCATTGCTGGAATCCTCTTTGGGCCCCAGTCCAGGTCTCAGCTATTTCACTTCCAATCTAGCTCCCCACTAGCATGCCTAGGAAAGCAGCAGAAGGTGATACGGGTGTGTGGGTCCCTATCACCCTGACTGGGAGACTCGAATCGAGTTCCAGTTTCCTGGTGTCAAAGCTTGGCCTCGCTCTAGCTTCTGCAGCCATTTTGGGAGTGAATCAGTGGATGAAAGAGTCTATTTCTCGTAACTTCTCTAACTCTGCCTTTCAAATAAATGAGTAATCCTAGAAAAGAGAGAGAAAATTGTGGCCCATATGACTAAAAATAATGATCAAGAGATTGAAGGATGTGTTGGAGAAGGGTAGAGCCGGAGGTGCAGGGCCTGTCTGGTAAGCCAGCTAGCTCCCCAGGATGTAAGAGAAATACAATCAGTAGGGTTGGGTTTGGTTGTTGACTAGACATGTGGCTAGGAGGAGGGAGGTAAGTCAAAACTGGATGTTTTAATGTCTTTGTTGTGTCAGGTAATGCTCAAAATTAAATAGGATTTGGAGTCCAATGCTGTGATAGGATGTTTCCACTTACATCCCATGTTGGCACCAGTTCAAGTACTGGCTGCTTCACTTCTGATTCAGTTGCTTGCTCATGTACCTGGGGCAGCAGCAGAAGATGATTCAAGTGCTTGGACCCTTGCATTCATGTGGAAGACCCAGAAGAAGCTTCTGGCTCTCAGCTTCTGTTTAACATAGCCTCAAGCTGTTGTGGCCCTTTGGGAAGTGAGCCTACAGATGGAATCTGTGTGTGTGTGTGTGTGTGTGTGTAAGTGTAATTCTGCTTTTAAGATAAAGAAATCTTAAGAACAAAAAAATTATAAAAGAAATAGGATTTACTGGTGGGTGGGCAAACACACGTGTGTTGTTGAAGGGCCTGTGGTTCATCCAGGTTCATCCCAAAAATCAGACACTCTAGGAACGGACAGGGCACTCATCTAGCCCCAAGGTGAAGACATGTGGGTGTCCTACACAAAGCTCACAGGAGCGCGTGGCCTCAGACCAGAGGGCTCAGCGCCACTCCTGGAGGTGAGAGGAAAGCCAGCAGCTGGTGCCAAAGACACTGAGTTCACATCTAAGGAAGCAGGAAATGATGAGTGAGCAGAGTGAGCAGGCAGGGCAAGCCAGACGAGGACGCACAAAGGTCCACAGAGGATGTGGCTGTGACAGCGCAGTTCCACTGCTGTGGCAAAGGCAAGTACAGGCTAGAGGGACAAGCAGAACCCCAGGCTGGGGCCACTGGTCCTGGCTGGCAATAGGAAGGTGTTGGTGCTGGTGGGGTGGGTTGATGGAGGAAGGGAGATGGTCTCCCGCTCTCAGGATCCAGCTACAGAGTGGGAGAGCTGCGAGGGGACGAGGGCCGGAGGAGGAATGTGGCAACTGCCAAACAAACACCCCATCCCGGGAAGCCAGCCAAGTGGTTGGGCCCAGAATATCTGGAACGGAACCCATCTTTCTTCAGCAGCAGGAAATGGATCAGGAGTTGAGTTGACTGTGGAATTTCCGAGCTTGGAGGATGTTCCGTGGCGTTTTATGCCTATTTATTTATTTATTTTTTCATTCATGAAGAAAGAGTTGGAATCAAGTGACTCTGACCCCCCACACACCAACTAAACATTCCCTCCCACAGAGGAAGCGCTTAATTTAGCCTGATGTTCCCTCTTAAGAAAATATCCATGAGGTTTGAAGGTTTCTCCTGTTTGTCAGCCCGGAATATGGCAGGATGTTCAGACTCCACTCTTTGTGTTTTGATTTCAGCTGGGAGGAGCAAAGAGAACAGGTGGCAGCATCTCGATCCCAGGACCAAGGGGACATCCTCTTGGAACACCCATGGGGGTTGTAGAAAGAGCGGTCCAAGCCAGCTTTGGGGGTGGGGTGTAGAGGTGAGCTGGAGACGACCGTATTCCTTGGCTCATCAAGGAGATTGTTGAGGTAGAGAGAAAGGAATTGGAAATTAGAGTGTTCCTTAGGAAGCGCTTGTGTGATGGGTCTTGGGACGACATCTCATCCGCTTGGGAAGCTTGCTCTGAGCCCCAGGAGCTGGCAGGATGTGACATCTTGTTCTCTCAAGAATTTGTAAGGACTGTGGGCTGGAACTGACAGGAGAGAGGACCCCTGTGTATGGGGTGGGTCAAGAGCCCCTGAGGTGGGGGCAGGGGTTGTCGTCTTGTAACAGATCTGGCCACACATGGGCGACAACGGGGATCATCCAGACTCTTCCCCAGAGTGAGTCCAAGAAGAGACACCTAAGCAGGAGGTGGTGCTGCACCCCCAAGTCTTCTCAAGACTGGCAGGAAGGAAGAGTGCATGGCCAGGAGCGAGGGTCAGGATCCAGCTGTCACCTTCACATCCAAGTCTGTCATTTTTACGTGCTCTGAAGAAGCTGTTGTCAGCTCATGGAGGGAGAGCATCCCAGGATACAGGCCAATGAGCAAACGTGACGGGTGCTTCTAGCGTAAAATGGGTGAGGTCACTTAAAGAGCAAATTGAGCATAAACAAGTAAAGCTGAAGCATTCTCAGGGATCAAAGGCCCTGGCTTGCAGAAGCCACTCCAAGCCTGGGCTGCTCTCCTTAGAGCCAGCCCTGGTCCAACACCGGTGTAAGACTGGAGTTCATGTTCAGAACCAGAAGTCCACACAGAATAAAATTCAACTTTTAAAACAAACTTTATTGGGAGTGCTCCCAGGTGAGGTTGACTGGTCCGGTACAGACAGCCAGCCAGGGAAGTTGTGCCCAGGGGACTTGAGGGTTTTATTTTATTTGTTTATTTTTTAATCAGGGAACTATAAAGGTGGGAGTTGGGAGACAAAGAAATGTTCCTTACAGGGCACTAGAATGTTACAGGCTCCCTTTGATCCTGACGAATCTGTATGTCACTGCTGGATGAGGAGGAGGGTGCCTTCTCCTGGTGCTGCCTTACCAGCCACCCTTCTCAGCCTCCTCCTAGACTGCCCCTCACCCACCCTGGCTGGGCCTTACAACCTGCACCAGCAGGGAGTCAGCTGGGCAAGAATGTAGCATGGGCACATGCTTCCAAGATGCCTTCACATCTGAATCCAGCACAGGCATGCATTCCGAAGCCCCCCTTCACATCTGTAGGAATTCATCTGGTGGGCAATGCCAAGGCCGAAGAGGAAATGTGCAGAGCGAGGTGGGTCAGCCCTGAGTCAGGGAAGAGAGGTTCCTAACTGCTGCCCACCCAGGGGAACTGGACTATGGCTGTGGGTTTCCATCCACCCATCTGTCAAATGAGGCCAGGACTGTGTTTGCACTCTGGCATTGTGCACATCCATGAATCACACGGGGAAGTTTTATCCAACCCTGATGGAGGCAGCTGCACATCCACTATAAATACTGAACTTTGACTGGACCCATTCACGGGACAGGAGGAAGCAAGGGTTTTCCTACATATGAACAGAACGCTTTACATGGCCAAAGTGGTGAGCTGTTAGGAAGGTTACTGAATTCCATGCCATCTTCTGCAGTTCCCTTTTATTCTCTAGCAATAGGAGTTTGGGGCCTGGGCTTTACCCCAGCTGTTATCCCACACCCCAGCTTCCCTTGCAGCTAGCCATGACCTCGGGTCTGGGTCAATGAGATAGGAATGGGAAGTGATGGTTACAATTCCCAGGTAGGAGCTTTCAAATGACATTTGGTTGCATTTATTCTACCTCAGTCATCATTTCTGCAATGAATTTTAAAATTTTATTTTAGATTTTACTTATTGGGGAGGGGCAAGGCAAACCCAGAGCCTATGGAGCCACATTGCAAAATAATAATAATAATAATAATAATGATGATGATGATGATGATAAATACAATAAAAACTTACTTATTTTTCTTGGAAATGTAGATTTATGGAGAGAAGGGAAGACAGAGAGAAAGGTTTTCCATCCACTGGTTGACTCCACATTTAGCCACAACCACCAGAGCTGAGCCAATCTGACTCCAGGTGTCAGGAGCCTCTTCCAGGTCTCCCACAGGGGTTCAGGGTCCCAAAGCTTTGGGCCATCCTCGGCTGCTTTCCCAGGCCACAAGCAGAGAGATGGATGGGAAGTGGAGCAGCTAGGATGGAACCAGCGCCCATGTGGAATCCTGGCACGTGCAAGGCCATCGCTCCAGCCCAGAACTTTTTCTTAATGCTGGTATTCTAGTTCTAATTTTACTATTCTAATTTCTCAGTGTCTTTTGGTTCATTTTTATATGATATGTTGTATTTTCAATCTGTTTCATGGATACCATGTTCTGGTTTGTGTGTATCGTCCTAGTGACAGTGTTTAGTTCCGTGTTCCCCCTCTTCTTTATAAGACACTGTATGGGATTCAGCCTGGATAGTCTTCTGTTCTTTGTGGAAACAGGAAGTTAATTTTCCCAAACTTTTACAAGGAGGCTGGCCGGGACTCACAATGCAAGGTGCATAGAAGCGGGGCCAGTGGTTAGTCTCACCTTATTGTTACATGAGAGGCAGGTGGAGACAGAGCATGTCAGCTTTAGTTTATTCTCTACGTTCCTGGAATGGCTGGGACTAGGCCAGGAGCTCGATCGGGAAGGACTCACACTCTGTTGCCTTCCAGGGTGTATTTTAGCACAAAACTGGAATAGGGAGTGGAAGCAGGACTCTAATCCAGTGCATTCCAGCATGGGATACAAGCATCGCATCTTACACTGGGCCAAACACCTGCCCAGAATGTTCAAGATAAATATTTTAGTGCTTCTCCGTTAAGTCTAGTTTTTTAAGAAAGGTTTTTGTGGGCTTGTTTACCTAGGTGCCATAAATTCCTTCTAGGATTTTTTACTCTGAATAGGTATGCATTCAAGAAATAATTTCCATTCATTGAGACAATTTGTTTACTTTCAAGTTTCAATAAAGAGGGATAGATATTTTGGTACAGCGAGTTAAGTTGCCTCCTGGGACATGCCTCTTGCCAAATTGGAGTGTGTGTTTCAAGTCTCAGCTGCTCTGCTTCCAGTCCAGCCTCTGGCTGAGTGTGCCTAGGAGGCACAACAAAGTGGGCAAGACCCTGGACTCCTGCCACTGGCTCGGGAGCCCTGGATGGAATTCCTGGATGTTGGCTCAGGCCTGGCTAGCTCTGGCTGTTGTAAGCAACTTCTCTCTTAGGCAGTTTTACAGCCTGTAAAACCATCAGAATCATATTTTTTTAAAAGATTTTTTAAATTTATTTTTAATGGAAAGCCGATATAGAGAGGAGGAGAGGCAGAGAGGAAGATCTTCCATCCGGTGGTTCACTCCCCAAGCGGCCGCAATGGCTGGAGCTGAGCCAATCCGAAGCCAGGAGCTCTTCCGGGTCACCCATGTGGGTGCAGGGTTCCAAGTCTTTGGGCCATCCTTGACTGCTTTCCCAGGCTACAAGCAGGGAGCTGGATGGGAAGTGGAGCAGCTGAGACACATTGGTGCCCATGTGGGTTTCCTGCACTTGCACTAGGCCTATGAATATAGTCCCTAAGAAGTTATCCATTTCATCTGAGTCCTTATGGTTGGAGGCAAAGCTTTTCAGTTTATAGTTGCTCAGAGTTTGTTGTGTTTGTAATTTACCATCATGTATCTCCAATCTCCTGTCTTCAGTGTTGTTAGCTGGTGCCTTGGTTCTTACATACTCAGCTGTTTTGATGATAACTTGTCTCCTCTCATTCCTCTGCCTCCCTCAGCTTCACTCTGGGATCTGTATTCTATTGTCCAGTGTTGGCTGCACACCTTGGTCCTTTCCAGCATTTGTTCTCTTGTAACGTTAGCTTTGCTCTGCAGCTCAGCCCATGGTGCAGACCCCCGTGTTTGGGCCTTGTTGGGAGAGGCCTCCAGGCTCTGGGACCTGATGAGGATGTAGGAGGCAGAGGAAGAGGCTGGGCTGGTGTGTGTGTGTGTGTGTGTGTGTGTGCTGGGGTCTAGCCTTGGCTTGAGCCCTGGGTGCTTTGGGCCATAGGGCTTGTCCCATCTGAAGGTGGTGGGCTGGGACTCCTGCCCTCCCTGGGTCAATGGCTGGCTTCCTGTGCCTAAGAAGTTGTGGCCTGGAGGAGGCTGCCATCTGCTGAGTCCTCTGAGGAAGGGACAGCCAGGTGACAGGTGGGCTCCTGCACCCACATGGGAGACCTGGAAGAAGCTGCTGACTGCCAGCTTGAGCCTGGCCCAGCCCTGGCCATTTTAGCCATTTGAAGAGTAAAACAGCAGATGGAAGATTCTCTCTCTCTCTCTCATAACTCAGATAAATTTAAAAAAAAAAGAAAAGAAAAAAGAAAAAAGACAACATAACAATAGGCAAAGGATTATGCAGACGCCTCACCAAGAAGATAAACAAATAACAACAACAGAAACCCAGGGCAGGGTGCTCATCACCATGAGTCATTGTGGGAATGCAAACTACACTGGCCCAGAGGGCCAGGTGTTTGCTGCAGGGAGCTGTGTTGCTGCTTGTGAGCCTGGCCCCTCGTGTCAGAAGGCTGCTCCACTCTTGATCGAGCTCCCTGCTAACGCACCTGTGCAAGCAACAGGTGGCAGTCTGAGGACTAGGGCCTGACACCCTCCCAGGAAATCCTGATGGAACTTCAGGCTCCTAGCTCTGCCCTGGCCCAGCCCTGGCTGTTGTGGTCACTTGGAGAGCAAAGCAGTCGGGGATTTTTTTTCTCTCTCTCTCTTCTTTTTCTCTTTCTCTCTTTATCTTTCCCTGTCAGTCTCTTCCAATAAATGAGTAAATAAATCTTTAAAAACTTGACGACTGCATTATGATGCCACCACACACTCACCCTACGGCCCAATCATGCGATTTTTAGCATTTACCCAAGTCAAAGAGAAACTGTGCTCACACATCTTCTATATGCAGATTTATAACAGTCAGAACCGCCCCAGGCAGGAAACAGCTGCGCGTCATTCAGCTGGTGAGTGGATCAGCCAAGGTGCACCTGCAGCCCAGCACAGAGAAGGGAGAACAGTGAAGACCCAGGCTCCCAGGAGGGAGAGACGTCGCCGGCCAGGGTCGGGAAACACAGTGCCTGACGCAACTGCTCTGCGTTGCTTGCAGTGACGTAACTGTGACGTGTCAAAACTTCAGGAACTGCACACGAGCAAGGGCATAAACTGCAAAGCTCCCCAAAAGGAGGAAGAATGCTGGCCGTCTCATTCTCTCTGCCATGGAAGAAAACTCTGCTTCCGGCACACCCCCTACTCCCACACCCACACTGCTGCTCCCTATATCGATTCCCAGAACCACTTCCTCCACCCCCTCTCCTAGCAGATGGCTTTTCCACTTGACCAAGAAGGACTGGGTCAGGTACCCACGTCCGACCTTTCTCTTCTCCATCTCAGATTTCCTCTTCTTGTTCATGTGAGGCTGCAGCATGACCTCACAGGACCTCAGCCTTCTAGTATGGAAAATCATTTTTTTTTTAAATTACAAAAAAAGGAGAAATAAGCTCACTAAAACCTGTGGCGAGCTGGTGAGATGGCTGGGCGCCGGCTTCCCTCAGTATCCCAGCATCACCTGGACCCTCTTCAGAACTGCATGCCAAGGGCAAGGAGCCATGTCGGAAAGGCTACAGGCTGGATGAGTGTAGCCATGTGGCAAACTGCTAGACAATAGAAGGAACATGGGCCATGGGGCTTTGAGGACTGTGAGAACATTCAATGGGGCAGGCACCTTGGCGACAGCTAAACCCCATAATGCCATGTCTGGGATTCAGTCTCCTATTCTCCGGTTCTAGCTTTCTCTTCATGAACACGGGTCCCTGCCATTCATATGGGCAGACAGGTTGGGTTCCTGGCTCCTGCCTTCAGCCTGACCCAGCCGTGACTTCTGGAGGTAGCTGGAGGTGTGATCAGTAGATAAGCCCTTTCTTTCTTTCTTTCTTTTTTTTTTTTTAAAGATTTATTTTTATTTTTATTTTTATTAGAAAGGCAGATATAGAGAGAGGAGATACAGAGAGGAAGATCTTCCGTCTGATGATTCACTCCCTAAGTGAGCGCAACGGCCAATGCCATGCCGATCCGAAGCCAGGAGCCTCTTCCAGGTCTCCCACACGGGTGCAGGGTCCCAAAGCTTTGGGCTGTCCTCGACTGCTTTCCCGGGCCACAGACAGGGAGCTGGAAGGGAAGCGGGGCTGCCGGGATTAGAACCGGCGCCCATATGGGATCCCAGGCATGCAAGGCGAGGACCTTAACCACTTGCGCCACCGTGCCGGGCCCAATAAGCCCTTTCTTTATCTGTGTCACTCTGCCTTTGAAATAAATCTTAAAAATAGAAAAAAAAATGACATAAGATAGATACTATCCAGAGTGAATACTAATAGAAACTATGGACTTTAGCTCATGATTATGCAACAATATGGCTCATCAGGCATACTGGTACCCAAGATGAATGTAGGAAAGATTTGGACAGAGGTAAGTTGATGGGAAAAAAAAACTGTATTCCTGTATTTCTCATGCTTTCCTTTAAAACTGCTAAACAAACAGCTATTCATTAAGAAAACAGTTAATATGGAAACATTGGATTTTAGATTTAAAATTTTAAGGCTATTAAAGCCATTTGATTTTGTTTAAAGCTTCTTTCTTGTGTGTGAGCAAGAATGGTAAACCATAATTCATCAATCTGAAGTTTAACATTTTTTTGTTAATCTCTGAAAATAGGTTGCATGTTAAAAAAGATGGTGTTTTGCTTGGAAAGGTTGATACTGGCTCAAGCGTTTGGCCGCTGACACCCAGGAGAGGTGGAGTGGAGTTCCTGGTCCTGGTCCTTGGCCCCTGACACCCAGGAGGAGTGGGGATCCTGGTCCTGGTCCTTGGCCCCTGACACCCAGGAGGAGTGGGGGTCCTGGTCCTGGGCCTTGACCTCCTGACATCCAGGAGAGGTGGAGTGGGGTTCCTGGTCCTGGTCCTTGGCCCCTGACACCCAGGAGGAGTGGGGTTCCTGGTCCTGGGCCTTGACCCACTGATACCCAGGAGAGGTGGAGTTCCTGTTCCTGGGCCTGGCCCCTGACACCCACAAGGGAAGAAGAGAAGAAAGAAAGAAAGGAATTAAAAAAGAGGCCTTTAAAAAATGAAAAGGATGGGGCCCAGCACGGTGGCGCAAGTGGTTAAGGTCCTCGCCTTGCACGCCCGGGATCCCATATGGGCACCGGTTCTATCCCCGGCAGCCCCGCTTCCCTTCCAGCTCCCTGCCTGTGGCCCGGGAAAGCAGTCGAGGATGGCCCAAAGCTTTGGGAACCTGCACCTGCGTGGGAGACCCGGAAGAGGCTCCTGGCTTCGGATTGGCATAGTATCGGCCGTTTGCGCTCACTTGGGGAGTGAATCATCGGACAGAAGATCTTCCTCTCTGTATATCCGCCTTTCCAATAATAAAAAAAAAAATCTTTATTAAAAAAAAAAAGGATGGCATTTTAGGTTTCATGAAATTTCATGAAATATGGTGTGACAAAATGTTAAACCCATGCATAGCTTTTTTTCATAATGCTTATTATTTCCATGAACTTTTCGAAGATTCTCATATTCATAGATTTCAAAATGTTTTGCACGAAAATAAACTTATCTTTTAATTCCATTTCCACTGAGTTTTTAAAGTGCTCTTATATTGACATCTAAATATGAATGAAAGTTATTTTTATAAATCTGAGACTATAAAGTGCTTACATTATGTCATCTATCTGACAATCATTGTCTTTTTATGTGTACTTAATGTATCTTACAGTTGATAAAATTAGTCAGGTTAGATGAAAAATTGTAGGAGCTTAAAGTATAAAACAGGTCAAGCATATGCATATATTGCTTATTTGTATTTTGCTTCTGGCAGCAGGGATTAAGATTGGTTCCATGGTGCAGTGGTTAAAGTCCTTGCCTTGTACACCTGGGATCCCATATGGGCGCTGGTTCTAATCCCGGTGGCCCTGCTTCCCATCTGGCTCCCTGCTTGTGGCCTGGGAAAGCAGTCGAGGACTCTTCAAAGCCTTGGAATCTTGCACCCACGTGGGAGACCTGGAAGAGGTTCCTGGCTTCGGATTGGTTCAGCTCTAGCGGTTGTGGCTGCTCTTCCTCTTTGTCTCTCCTCCTCTCTGTAGGTGTGCCTTTCCAATAAAAAAAAAAATTAAAAATAAATGTAAAGAGCATAGCAAAAAGTAAAAAAATAACGTTGACAAAGAGCTCTGTTCTTGGGTACAGCTGACAACCACCTGTTTTATTCGCTGGGGCGGGGAGAGGGTTAGGTCTTCTTGGGTGATGGGGGCTGCTGGAGCTTGAAGGTGTGCCTGCAGTGGAGGCCCCGGTCCACTCACTCCAGGTTCCCACCCATGCCGGGCCCGTGTGAGAGGCAGCCATGGGTGCTCAAGGAGCTGGGCTCCTGTGGTGTCCACTGAAGACCTGCCTTGAGTTCTGGGCTGCTTGCTTTGGCCTTGCCGCCTGGCTCCAGCTGCCCTTATGGGCACCTGGGGAGCCAGCTAGTGGGTAGTGCTCACTCGCTCAGTCTCCTTGTCTTTCAAACAGATCAGTTATTCTAAAAATAAGGGAGACCAGAGACAAGGTTGGGCAATTTCCCAGGTGTACTCTCTGCAGGTTCTCCAGGTGATTCTCAAAGTCTGGAGAGTTCCAGAGCAGGCAGAGGGAACCCCACACCCATCCAGCTGGTCAGGGCTTCTCTCCCAGGAGGTGGCGTGGGGGTGACTGACTGACTGACTGTCTGTGTGCCCTCGATAACCTGTGGCAGACAGCTTGGATGTGTGAGCCCTGAAAACTGCTAAGAAGGGAATGACACCGTAAAATCTTTAAGAACTCTGTCTCTTTGCAGTGAAAGTGTTTCCTAGGGCAAGGGGCAAGTGACAGCCTCCAAATGGACCAGGCTAGGGTTTTCCCATATATTTAGTTTGAATATTACACTCTGTGCATCTTTTTAAAAAAATTGTTTATTTTTAGTTGAAAGGGAAATCTAAAGGAAGGAGGAGAAATAGAGAAACTTCCATCTGCTGGCTCACTCCCCAAATGGCCACAATGTCCAGAGCTGAGCTGATCTGAAGCCATAAGCCAGAGCCTCTCCCGGGGCTCCTGTGTAGTACAGGGTCCCAAGGAACTGGGCTGTCCTCCACTGCTTTCCCAGGCCATAAGCAGACAGCTGGATGGGAAGTGAAGTGGCCTGGACATGAATTCGTGCCCATATGAGACCCTGGTGCTTGTAGGTAAAAGGAGTTCTTGTGCCACCCTACGGGCCCCCGAGTTTCAGCCATCCTGATCTCCACTGTTGTCCACGGTGTTGTGAAGGCTCTCTGTACCCCCCTCTCTACAAGTCCCCCCTTCCAGGATGGGCTCAGAGACCTTCTGAAGGCCTTGCCTCATCTTTGGCCCATGGCTCAGTTCCGGTTTGCAAGGCTGTTGGGAAACAGCAGTGACCTAGCCATTCTGTGTATGAGGCCTGAAATGAAGTTGAGCATGAGTCAGCCTGCCCCAACCTCCAGGATCTCCTGGGCCTCCCATGACTCAGAGGACGGTCTGTTTAAAGGGTAAGCTCTCCTCCCCGGAAGTGGGCAGCCCCCAGCCTCCCTCCACCTGAGTCACCAGCCCCGCGGGTGGGGCTGCGTGGAGGGGGAGCTCCAATGGAGGCACAAGCACCACCAGGCTGAACTTGGGGAAACCCAGTAAACTACAGTGAGCTCAAAGGGAAGATGAGCCAGACATTTGGCAATAGGTATGCTGTAGACACACTTTGGGATTTCTTTTGTTCCTGTGCCAAATCAAGGGAGCCCTGGGGATGGCTTATCTTTGACGATTTCTAGGACAAGCTGTAGCCTGTGCAGGGCCTGCTAGTGGGTGGAGGTAGTGGGGAGGTTTCTGTGGGATTGGGGTCAGAGTGAGGCCCGTGGAGGAGGGGGGTGGACAGGGATGGCCTGACTGGCAGCCTAGGCTGGAGTGATGAGGCTGGAGGCAGGCGGGCTTGGTGAGCAGGAGGGCCCCCCTTGGAGGGCATGTGGCACCTGCTGCAAGCAGAACACGAGACCTCGGATCTGGCAGACCCCCAGGCCATGGTATGCGGTTTCTGTTTTCTCTTCCACCTCTGCTCCTGTCCTTGTTTGTCCTTTTCTGTCTCCCCCCCGCCCCACCCTCTCTCTTCCTCCCCTGTCTTCTGTAGCACGCAGGGTGGTGAAGGCCGCCCTCTCTCCCGTGGGCTCCTTTCCTGTTTAGGTGCTGCATGGCATCTGTTTACAGGGGCAGCTCATCCTGTTTACTCCTCACTGACACAGTGGGTTGGGGTCAAGGGCCTGTGTGCCCTCCTGGCCCCCTGAGCTGGAGTGGATCCAGGCTGCTGACACACACAGGAACACCCCCTTGGCTGCCATCAGACCAGCCTGTCCAACTGGAGCTGAGCAGAGGTCCAAGGCCCTCTCTCATGTCAGACAGCGGGCAGAAGGTTACCTGGTAGTAGCCAAACCAGTGCCCACGTTATGGCTCAGAGCTCAGATGGCTCCTGCCTGAGGCCAGTGTGCAGCGAGAAGGGCAGTGTTGAGCTGGGGACGAGGGGCTGGGGTTAAGTGGAATCTGACTCCTGGCTGTAGGAGGGGAGTTGGCCATACACACTAGAGGGCCACATGGTGGGTGCCTTCCCAGACGCTCTCACGGCCCTGCCTTTTTGGGTTGGGGACTCACTGCTCTTGGCTGTCCTGTCCTGGTTGGGTGTGGGGTTGGAGGTAGGTGGAAGTTTCTAGAGGTTGGTGGTATGGGTGAGGGAAGAGGGCAGGCCTGTGGGAAGAGATGGTAGGGTGATGGGCACTCCATCAGCAGCACCCAGGGCCCCAAGGCAAGGAGGGTGGATTTGGTGGCAAGGCCCTTGCTGATGACCCAACTCCTGATCATGGTATCTACCCTGCCAGGTAAGTATTGATGACCCAACTTCTAAACGCTAAGTGTCAATGCCCAGGGTTAAACAAAGCAGGAGGTCCAGAGGACTCTCATAACCTGGGGGTGCCTGAGGTCAGGAGGCCCCCCGGGGCTTGGCAGGAGTCTGGCCTCTTGGCAATGCCCAGGTGAGCCCCAGCTGGATCTTCCTGCCCTGAGAGAGGCGCTCCTGGCTTATTGTAGATTACCAGTCAAGAGGCTGCTCTGGGGCCTTTTATTCTTTGCAAGGTACCCTGGTTACAAGTCGAGTTGTGTTCCTTCCCCTACCTTGTCCCCCAGTAAAAGAGATGTTGGAGTTCTAACTCCCGTCAGTTCCCTAAGAATGTGACCTGATTTGGAGATGGAGTCCTTAGGGGGGGTAACCCATCACAGTGAAGCCATCAGAGTGGACCTTAGTCCCCATGATTGTGTCCTGGTGAAAAGTGGCAATCGCAAAGCAGGAGGCACATGGAAGGATGAACTCTTGTGAGGTTGAGGCTCCACAGGAAAGGGGCACCAGGAGGGCGGGCAGTCCTCCCCAACACCCAAGGGACACCAGGAGGGCGGGCAGTCCTCCCCAACACCCAAGGGACACCAGGAGGGCGGGCAGTCCTCCCCAATGCCCAAGGGACACCAGGAGGGCGGGCAGTCCTCCCCAACGCCCAAGGGACACCAGGAGGGCGGGCAGTCCTCCCAACACCCAAGGGACACCAGGAGGGCGGGCAGTCCTCCCCAACACCCAAGGGACACCAGGAGGGCGGGCAGTCCTCCCCAACACCCATGGGACACCAGGAGGGCGGGCAGTCCTCCCAACACCCAAGGGACACCAGGAGGGCGGGCAGTCCTCCCCAACACCCAAGGGACACCAGGAGGGCGGGCAGTCCTCCCCTAGGCCAGGGACACCAGGAGGGTGGGCAGTCCTCCCCAAAACCCAAGGGACACCAGGAGGGCGGGCAGTCCTCCCCAATGCCCAAGGGACACCAGGAGGGCCGGCCATCCTCCCCTAGGCCAGGGAGAGGAGTAAGACACAAGGAGCTAACCCTGCTGACGTCTTGAACTTGGACTTCCACCCTTGGGAGCTTTGAGAGCAAGCATTCCTATTAATTTTCTCACAGGAGGGCTGGCCTGCAAATGCAACACTCTGCTCTTTCCATCAGGAGGAGGAGGTGACTAACCTTCTCCTTGAATCTGATCCTGCCTTGGGACTTGGGCAGAAATCATGAGTTTCAAATTCTGAGTCCACATCTGGGGGTGCTTGGCATCTTTCATGTTTATCCCTGAGAAGTCAAGCTGCTGTAGTGGAAGGAAGTGCAGGTCGCCCTGCTGGGTGCCCCCCGGACAGAGAAGGTTTCTGCATGGTTCTAGTCCCAGCCAAACTGCCAAGTGATGTCGCTCCGTGTCCCACGGGGCAGACAGCTGAGCCCCGTCCACTCCAAGAATTGTGAGAAAGAGGAAATTGTAACAGGGGCCAGTGCTGTGGTGCAGCAGCCCGTATAAACTCTGATTCCTTCAAGTCCTGGATGCTCCATTTCCAATCCAGCTCCCTGCTAATGGCTTGGGAACACAAAGAAGGTGCACTAAGGGTTTGGGCCCCCTGTACCCATGTAGGAGACCTGGCAGAAGCTCCTGGCTCCTGACTGGCCCTGTTCCAGATAAAGTAGTCATCTGGGAAATGAACCAGCAGATGGAAGATTCTCCTCTCTCACTCTCCCATTCCCTCAGCTCTGCCTTTCAAACAAATAAATGTTTTTTTTTTAAAGGTTTATTTATTTATTAGAAAGTCAGATATACAGAGAGGAGAGAGACACAGAGGAAGGTCTTCCATCTGATGATTCACTCTCCAAGTGAGCGCAGCAGCTGATGCTATGCCGATCCGAAGCCAGGATCCAGGAACCTCTTCCAGGTCTCCCACGCGGTCGCAGGGTCCCAAGGCTTTGGGCCGTCCTCAACTGCCTTCCCAGGCCACAAGCAAGGAGCTGGGTGGGATATGGAGCTGCTGGGATTAGAACCGGTGCCCATATGGGATCGCGGGCGCGTTGAAGGCGAGGACTTCAGCTGCTAGGCCACACCGCCGGGCCCAAACAAATAAATGTTTAAAACCCTTAAAAGAAGAAAGGAACTGAAGAGAAAGCCCTTCGATTGTGAGGATGGTGTGCCAGGCAGCCGTGGACAGCTGAAAGTGTGTCTGCACAATGAGGACATGTTCTCTAGCACCTCTGCCACTGCTGTCCCCACAGTGCCACGCTGGCCACCTCCTCACGCAGGGACTCCGGAGGACACGGACGCCTCACGTTGCTCACTTCCACTGGCAGGTTTTTGCTGGTGTGTCTTTTGTCTTTCTAATTTTTAGTTTGAAAAGATTTCTTTATTTTTAATCGGAAAGGCAGATTTACAGAGAGAGGAGAGAGGTTCACCCCTCAAGTGGCTGCAACAGCTAGAGTTGAGTCAATCCGAAGCCAGGAGCCAGGAGCCTCTTGTGAGTCTCCCACATGGGTGCAGGGTCCTAATGTCTTGGGCCATCCTGGACTGCTTTCCTAGGCCACAAGCAGGGAGATGGGTGGAAAGTGGAGCAGCCAGAATGTGAACCAGCGCCCATATGGAATCCTGGCACATGCAAGGTGAGGATTTAGCCATTAGGCTAGTGCACCAGGCCCTCACTGATGCACCTTTTTGGCAGGCCCTGGGTAATGCCAGCCCCTCAGTGGCAAGGCACAGGGGAAGGAGTGTTTTTTTGGTTTTGAGGTATGGATTAGAGGAGAAGTTTTCATGTTTGGAAAGGCAATCAAGTGTAGAAGGATGTTTGGCATCCAGGAAACACAGTGCAGGTCTTGGACAGTAGTCTGTGGGGACTTGTGGTGCTTGGCACACACAGGATTTAGCTGGGACTGACGCTAGGACTGGGTGTATGAATCAGGCCAATCAATGCCAACATCAAAACTTCCATGGGTAGTTTGGGGGTGATGTTTATAAACTTTTAAAATTTACGTACTTGAGGAGGGAGAGAGAGAGAGAGCTCGCTCCTTGTCCACTGCGTCACTGCTCACATGTCTGCAACGGCACAGCCCAGATCATGCTGAAGCACGAAGCTGGGAATGCAATCCGGGTGGCCCAGGTAGGTGACAGAAGCCCAGGCGCTTGGGCCATTACTACTGAAACCCAGGGTCTGTATTGGTGGGGAGCTGGGGTCAGCGGCAGGAGCTGGGCACAGGTGCACCAAAGTGAGACTCCGCCGACTTAGCTGCTAGGCACACGCTCCTCAGAGCTACTGGAACCGGTTGGCACCAGCCAGGTGCAACCTTGGCCTTTTGCTGGCAGAAAGGCAGACCTGGGGCTGTGAGCATGGAGCCGCCTGCTCCGGCAGCCAGCCTGCTGCGGCAGGGAACAGCCAGAGGGGTGGGGCAGAGGAAGGCCAAGGCTGGGAGACAATGTGTGCCTTTGGGTCCCGGAGTCAGGCATGCCATGGGTGCCACGAACATCTGAAGACAGACTCCTGTTCACACCAGCCAGCTCCAGGGATTTCCCTTCAAGTTACTGTTAGCGATTTACAGGCTGCTGCGCTAACTCCTAGGAGTAGACACTTAACTCCTAGGAGTAGACACTTAACTCCTAGGAGTAGACACTGCTTGTTAATCTCAATTGACAAGTGATAAGATTGAAACAAAGAGAGGTTAAGAAACTTCCCTAAGGCTACAGACCCCAGGAAGAGCCCACTCAGCGACACTGCTTGCTGGCTTGCTTGGGCGATGGGGAGGTTCACTTGCAGTGCGGAGGATGTGGGGTTCTTGGAGTGAGGTGGGCAATGCGCCGGAAAGGCTTGAACATGGAGGGGTCAGCTCACTGAATCAGAAGGCTTTTCCTGCTGAAGCGTCCTTTGCTGCCTGCTCCCTCCGTAAGGGCACATACGACCCAATTTCTACAGAGCCAAATCTCGACCCCTCTGGCTTCTGCACTGAACTTGACTCTGTACCTCCAGGGACAGTGCCCTGGAGGAGGCCTGGGTCACCAAGTGTATCCTTCCCAGCCCCAGGAAGAGACGGAATGGAGCAGAAATCCCTGCTCCTCCTCCCAGGCCAGACCAATAAAAAGGTGCACAGAGTAGCCAGGGTTGCAGAATCTCAACGAGGGAACGAACGGACACATAGTTTCCAAAGAACTCAGATGTTGTGTTAGGAAGAAAAAGAAAGTGACCCTCACACCCCACATGGGCTTCGGTTCTCATTAAACCAAGGCAGTGGCAATGCGGACTGGCACATCCGCTTCCAGCTCTGGACTTGGAAAAGGACGCACGCCCCCTCCTCCAGCGGTTCACGCTTGGACCAAGATGCGGGAGACAGCGCGTGGTGGGGGGCTTGACAGCGTCGACGGGGCGGGGGTGGCAGGTCAGGCCTCCAACTCCCAGGGGGAGGACCCGAGGGAAGGCTCTGGGGGAGGAACAGACGTGCCCGTGACTTTTTAAAGGACTGATTCCCAACTCCCCGGGTAAACTGAGGCAGGAGTCCCGGCTCCCATCTTCGTCTCGAGGCAGCTTCAGGTTAGCGCCGGGTTGGCTACGTTTCCTCCGGGGCTGGGTGGACGAGTCGGCGCCAGCTTGCACGGTGGCCAGCTCAGGACCGACGGGTCCCAGGCAAGGTCCCCAGCTGCCCCCACGGACTGCGATGGCCTCGGCTGGCCGGCCCTCGGCGGGGCGGACCCGGGGAGGAGCTCGGCGCGTCCCCGCCCAGAGGCGGAGCCGGAGGCCGGGCCGGAGCGGACCGAGCGGGGTGGGCCGGGGACGCGAGGCGGAGCGGGGCCCCACACAGGCCGCGGCGGCTGGCTCGGGCCCCTACGGTCCCGGCGGCGGCTGGAGGAGGAAGCCAGGCGGCTGGCGGAGGAGGGGAGGCGGAGGAGGCCGAGGCCGAAGCGCCGCTCGCTGAAGACTCACTTCCCCGGCTCAGCAGGGAAAGGTAGCGCGCTCCGCCATCCGGTCCCGGCCGCGGTCCGCAAAGCTCCACCGAAAGCCGGCAGGGGGCTGCGGCTGCCGGGGGAGGAGGGCGAGGGGGCCCCCGGGACTCCGCCGGCGGCGGCGGCGCGGGGCTCGGGCGCTGGGGTGCGCGGCGTTCCCGGGAGGCTCGCGAGAGCCGTGGGCGCCGCGCCCCCCTGGCTGCTGTGACAAGGGGCGGGGAGCAGCGGCGGTGGTCCCCGGGGGGCTGCGAGGACCCGGGCTGGGTGGAGGGCAGGCCGGACTCCCCCGAGCTGCGTGTGGATAGGGAGCACTCCGGACGCCCGGCACTCGCGCTCCGTGGGCGCAGACAAAGCCGGGCGCGGACGCCCCGCGAGGACCCCGTGGCCGCGGGGGTGGGCGCCGGGGAGAGAGAGAGAGAGAAGGCTCCGGGGCGACGGCGGGGACTAGGGGAGAGGCTGTGCTGCCTCGGAGCTACGGGCGTAGGGGTGGTCTCCTGGAGACCCCCCCGTGGGAGTGGAGAGCCGCGGTTCCGAGTGGCTGGCTAGGGGGCTCGCAGAATGCCGGCATGGAAGGAGGTGGGAGTTGGAGGGGGTCCCGAGAGAGGTCCCTGGCCTGGTGTTGGGGCTGGGGCTCTTGAGAATGAGTGAGGGTCTTGGAGACTCCCTGGAAGCTGGCAGCAGGAGGGAGCCCAGGAGGTTAAGCCTGGTGGCTGTCACCTGGGGTGCGCTCTGCCCACAGGTTGCTGTTGGAACTCGGCCGGGTCCGTGCGGACAGCCTGGCCTCCGTTGGGGCTCGGAGTCACCTGGAGCACCAGGGCAGGAAAGTGGACAACAACAGCAAAGGCACTTGGCTGTCCCTTCCTGCTTGCTGGGGAGGGAGAGGCAGGCCTGTGCTGCACCGCACCCCCCCAGCTCCCTGTCCCCAAGCCTCAGTTCCCACCACTTTGTCCAGTGTTGTAAGTGTCCTCTGTCCCCCTGTCCCCTCCAATCCCCCAGCCTCAGCTTGGTCTCTCCAGGGTGAACGGGACTTATTTTTGACACAGAAAGTAGGGGAGCTGCCTGTGTACCCCAAGAAAGGCAGATCTGTGGGGGCTGCAGCCCCCTGTCCTATCCCTGAACCCTGCAGCTCTCTGTCCACTCCCAGCCAGGGAAGCATCCCCCGGGCTCCTCCTGGGCTTCTTCTTCTGGTGTTGTCTGCCCTTTCTTTAGGCTTCTTTGCCCGCAGCTGTTGCCTCAGCCCTGCAAGTAGTTGGGCCCTTGGCTCTCCATGCTGTGGGACCCTCAGCCCTCCACATTGTGGGGCCCTCAGCCCTCCACGCTGTGGGACCCTCAGCCCTCCATGTTGTGGGGCTGTGGCTCCATCCTTGGCCTCTTCCTCGCCTGACTCCCTTCTTAACCTGCCCCTCTAGTGCACCTGCCCCCACCCCCATGTTCTTTCTTTTTTTTTTAAAGATTTATTTTTATTATTTTTTTTTATTGGAAAGGCAGATATACAGAGAGGAGAGACAGAGAGGAAGATCTTCCGTCCGATGATTCACTCCCCATGTGAGCGCAAACGGCCGATGCTATGCCGATCCGAAGCCAGGAGCCTCTTCCGGGTCTCCCACGCGGGTGCAGGGTCCCAAAGCTTTGGGCTGTCCTCGACTGCTTTCCCGGGCCACAGGCAAGGAGCGGGGCTGCCGGGGATAGAACCGGCGCCCATATGGGATCCCGGGCGTGCAAGGCGAGGACCTTAACCACTTGTGCCACCGCGCGGGGGGGTGGGGGAGCCCAAGTTCTTTCTTATGATTGACTTGAAGAGTGCAGCATTGGTATGTAAGCACACAGATCTTGAAAATCCAGCATTTTTTTAGGCTCACTGCTCTTAGTACAGCTTTCATCTCTGGCCCCGGCTTCCCTAGGCCCTCACTCACCTGATGATTTATGGTGTCCTGGGTGACAAAAAGTTCAGCCTGGGGTCAGACAGCTCCCTGCATGCCCTCCCTAGCTGTGGTTCCCTGCCCCCACCCCCTTCTCATCCCGCCAGCCACACCGTCTCAGAAAATGGCCCACAGTCCATTCCCCACTCCCCCACAGCTGGTCCGGGAACAAGTTATCTTGCCTCCTTGCACAGAACCCATCTTTGGCCTGGTCTTCGTGCTCTGCTGACACCAGCTGCCACTCCTGGCTGCCATACCAGCCACCCTTCTCCCCTCCCTGCCTTGGTTCCATCTCAGCAGGGTAGCAAGGACTGTGCAGAGATAAAATCATTCTTCTAAAACCTTGAGAACGCCCTACTGCACTTGAATGTAGCCTTGAAGATTTAGCCCCTGACTTCCCCAGCCCTCTGGGGGCTGGCTACCACAGACCATCCCAGGCGGCCTTGTCCATGTCCGTCCGCCCCCCCACCAGTCCCCCCCTCTCCACCCCACATGCCTTCTGACAGACGCATCTGATTCACCCACGCCATGGGAGCACCTGAGCTCCTCTGCCCCAGGACATTTGCTTATGCTCCTTTTTTTCTTAATCTGGAATTCACTTCTAAGGCTGTTTGCCAGCAGGCTCTGCTCTCCCTGATTTTTCATGTGTCAACTAAAATGTGCCTCCAGTTCTGCCCAGCCTCCCTAGAGGACTTTTCCCCTCTGCCCTTCACCATGGCACCTGCTTGAGTGTCTCACGGTGTTGGTCCTGCTCTGTAGCTGCTTGCTACAGTTGTGTTTTCCTTGGCTTTGCTGGGACCTTGGCCGATGGCCCACTGCTACCCTGGGGCATCCATCACAGACCCCCACGGAGCTGACACTCCAGAAGTTTTGAGCTGGGTGGGCAGGTGGGGCGGGGGGGGGGGTGAGAGGGGAAGTGGACACAAAGAGGTGGGTTTTGCAGTCAGTGCAGGATCTCCTTTTACTCCCAAGTGACCCTGAGAAGTTTTCTTTGCTTTCTACTAAAATGTTTTGTGCAGATTGCTGCAAGAATTGGAAGGGGCCCCGGGATGTGAGAAAGGGAAGTGGGGAAGGTTTGGGTGACTCCAGGCCAGGCCCGCAGGTCACGATGGAAGCTGGGCTTGTGGGGTCACAGTAGGCTGAGGGGAAATGTCATTTGCTTTCTTTGGTGGGAATGCTGACTGTAGCCACAGGCTGTGTGTTTGTGTGTGTGTGTGTGTGTGTGTGTGTGTAGGAGGAGGAGGCGGAGGCGAAGGCAGCCTGGACAGCCAGTGATTGAGTTAGCCTGGGGTGCCTGCTGGGGCAGGGAGTAGCACGGGGTGGGGGGGTCTCTGTCTAGACCCTTCCGTTAGCACCTGCAGCTGTCCTACTGACCCCTGGGAGCCGTGGGAGGCTGATTCCTGGGTATGGGATTCTCAGGATAGGCAGCCAAAGACCAGATGCCCTCAGAGCCAGGCAGGGTGTACCCAGGCCACATCACCGTGAGCTGAGTGCTGGAACCTGTGTCAGGCTGGCCTTGCCCAGAAGAGGCCTAGAGAGCTGGGACGGGTGGGGCAGGAGGGTGGCCTGACTGGGAGAGGTCAGGCAGACGTCCAGAGTACTGGCCGATGCCTGGGTGTTCTTGCTGATCACCAGCCTGTTTCTAAAGATGTTGCAAATATTAGCTCCGTTAATCCACTCAATAGCTCTAGAAGGCAAACTTTGCTCCCATTTTATAGAGGGGAAGACTGAGGCACAGGCAGCTGCATAGCCATAGAGTGGAGCTGAATTCTGAATCTGTAATACACAGCGTACTCTGCTGCTTTGCCCGTGTCTATCAGGTCTGGGCCATTGAGGACTTCTGAGCATACCTGGGGGGCTGGGCATACTCCGGGGGGCAGACGTGGGTGTGCCCGGAGCTGGCCAGGAGGCCCCAAGTCATGCCCCAGTTTTGCTCCCAGGAGGGGCTCTGGACCCAGGCCAGGGGATTGGCCTCGCATACACTGCAGCTTTGGGGCCCCTTGGGAGGTCTCCTGCTTCTGGAACAAAACCAGCTCTCTGCTGGGGATGCCACCGCCCTAAGAATGCCACCCTCTGGGCTGGTCTGCCTCCTGGGAGAGGGTGGAGTGGCTGGGTGGGGCTCTGCAGCAAAACCCACCTGTTGGATTGCAGGTAGAATGTTGCAAGGTGGTGGCTCTGGGGGCTTGGCTGGGAGGGCCTTGCCTGGGGGCTGAGCTGGGTGCTGGATGTGGCATTTTCCTTGTCACTCCTGGTCTTCCCGGCACACTCTTCCCATGAGGCTGTATGACAGCCTGCTCCCTGTGGTGCCGGGGCTGGGCAGGACACCAGGTCTGGGGACATAGGGGGTGGCTGTGGCCTGCAGGCTTTCCTGTTGGAACCTGAGGTTGCCTCTGGGCAGGTGGCCTGACCTCCCAGGGACATGGCTGGCCACCCGAGGAAGGGCTTTCTGACCACACAAGGTGCAGGTTTGTTTGTTCCAGGGCTTAGGGAATCTTTTTCAGCTACCTGGGCAGGTCGTGTCTGCCTGGCCAGGCAGAGTGGAAGGTGGGGTTGGACCAGTGGGCATTCTCTCCCACACCGGGGAAGCCAGGGCTCAGAGAAAGCTCTCTTAAGCTGACTAGGCTGTAGTTTTTCAGGAGACACCCTCTTTCCTTGACAAGAGAGCCTGGGGTAGGTCTGCCCAGGCGCCCATATCCCAGCCTGCCGAGTGGACGTGAGGGTTGGAGCTGAGCCTACGTCAGGCCGGCTAACCAGGGCTAGTGGTACACCTGACCACCAGCCCCTGGCTTCCGTGCCATGGTCCGCACCTGGCGTCTCCTGTGGCCCAGTCTGGGCAGCAGACATGCTCTCTACTTTCCAGGAACCGCAAGCGAGCCGTGCCAGGAGGGATGGAAGGAGGTGCAGTTTGGGGCACCTTCCTGGAGGAGCTGCTGTTTCAGGAGGGGCCCCAAGACCTGGGCAGCTGGGGCCCTAGTGGGAGGGGAAGTCCAGGCTGGAGAGGAAAGGCCTGGAATGCCAGACTGCTGAATCCTGGGGAGCCATGGAGGGTTACTAGATGAGACACTGGTCTGTAAGAGAGCTTGTCAAAATTGTGAATGCGTGGAGCATTAAGGAAACGAGTAGGTGAGTCCTACCTGGTTCAGAAGGTCTGAGATGAGGCCCGGCACCCTGCATTTCCAGCAAGCTCCCCACACCAGTAGTGCAGTTGGGTAGCCAGAATTCAGACTTGGGGTCACAAAAGCTAGGTGTTGATTCGATGGGAACTACATCAGATCAAGACTCCTGGAGACTAGGTCGAGGGAAGTGTTAGAACTGCCAGGGGTGGGAGGGGCAGGATCCAGGTGAGCCTGGGGTACATACAGGGCAGAGTGGAGTGTGTGGAGGACATGGGGTGCAAGGGATCACTCTACAGAGAGGTGGCATGAAGTGAGGGAGCCTTGAGTGTCAGGTGTGGGGCACAGACCTGACTTCGTAACCAAACCAAAAGGGTCTCCCAAGGCCGCGGTGGGGTGTGTGCCATGACGGGCTCTGGGCAGGGAGGCATGCAGGCAGCACGGGTGCAGGGCACATTATCTTTGCCTGCAGCCGGCCTGGGGCCACAGGTGGCCCATCTATATGGAGCACTCTTCCTCCAGTGGGGGCGGGGCCAGGAGATCCCCGAAGAGCTGGCCTGGCCCAGCAGCTCCAGTTGGGACAGCGTTTCTTCTCAGTTCCGGTTCCGATTGCTCCACCTGCTGGTCCTTCATCCCCCAGTGTGAAGAGTCCTCTGGGGTGGTTTGCCGATGGCTACCTGAGCCAGGGCTTTGTCCCTCTGTCTCTGTTCCTGCTATACCTGGGAGCTGGGGCCTGGCTGCTTCTCTTTGCTCTGGCCCTTACAAGTGTCTGGTCTCTGAGGCTGCAGCCCCTTTCTGTGCAAGCTGAGGGGTCCAGTGCCCTCGCTGGCAGGAGGGGAGTGGGCCCAGGGATTGGGTGGGCAGGGTACAGCTGGACACATCCTGGGTTCAGGTGACTATGAAGGCGCGCCAACTAGTGATGGCGTGGAAGGAGCAGTGAGCTTGGAGACACTGTGTAGTTGGCTTTGGGGGTCTCTGAAGACCCCTTCCCCAGGCTCTGCCTGGCCTGGGGCAGGTGTCTGAGGGCACAGGGCAGGAGGCTGGCAGGGGCAGCTGGTATCAGACCGAAGGAGGCGAGGAGGGAGGCGGTCACGACAAGCATCCCATGGGTTGGGGGAGACCAGAGCTGAGCTTCCAGGAGCACCGACCCTTGCAGGGGGCCCAGTCTGAGCCATCCTCCCTTTTGGTCCTGTCTTGGCACCACCCTGTAGCTTCAAGGGTTTGAGGGAAAAGCACTCTACTGCCTGTGGGTCATTGAGGAATGCTGAAGAACATGAAAGGCGCCAACAAATCCGGTAGAAAAGCAAAACTCTGTTTAGTGTTTCCCAAACCTCTGGGACCCTGGCTGCCTGCTTTGTGAAGCTTGCCTGCTAATAGCCTGCTGCCCACTGCTCGGAAGAGCTGAGATGGGAGCCACAGACAAGGCAGGTGGTTCCAGAAGCATCAGGGAGGAAAGGCAGGGTGGAGGGACAGCCTCCAGGTCTGGCTGGCAGAAAGGGGTGCTGTGTGTGAGTGGCAGCGTGGGTGGGTCCTGGCCTCTCACAGCTACAGCTCTGTGAGAAGGGACCCCGGGGAGGACCTGCTCAGGGTCTCATGGTGGTTGGCCGCAAGCTGTCTGGATGCTGGGTATGGCTGCTGCCCTGGACTGCCCTGCAGCCTGTCACTGCGGGGTAAATAGAGTGGGTGCCTCAGTTTCCTCATTTGCAGTCTGAAGGTAACATCACCCCCTGGGGGGTTGCTCTCTCCCAGGCATGCTGGACAAGGCCACAGGGGAGGGCTCCAGGAGGGTACCACGGCTGGGGCCCTTTGTCGTGGAGTGAGAGGCAGGCAGGCCAGCAGGGGCCGAGTGGAGTGTGGGCTGCAGCAGTCCCTGGGGGAGAAGGCAGGTAATGGCAGCCTGGCTGGCTTCCTGGAGAGGTGTGGGCTGAAGGAGATGTCACAGGCTTGGGTCTGGAGTCAGAGGAGGATCCAGCATAGAGCCCAGGTGGTTTGCTAGGGCCCGGGGAGTGATGGAGAGGCTTTTTGAGCATGGTGGTAGGGTGCTGTTGGGGCATGCGGTGGTAGGGGTGGCATGCTCCCTCAGAGTGGTTGTGCCCATTCATTGCTCAGAGCACAAGAGGATCAGTCGGCTCCCGTGACATTTATTCTCAGGTTCTCGCAGCTCTCAGTCATTTCCCCAAAAACGAAGGAAGGAAAAGTGGCCTTCCTGGAAGGGGTAGAATTGTAGGGGTGCAGTGGTGGGGCCAGCCAAGAGGCTCCCCTGCCTGCCCGTTCCTGCCGTGTGTGAGGACTCTGTTCAGCAGCTCAGGTAGGCATGGGGGAGGAGCCTCAGTGTCCCTGTTGCCCGGCGGGTGGGCGGGTGCAAGGTGCCCAAGGGAGGCCCTGGGAGAGCAAGGCTGGTGGGCTCTCCTGCCCGGTCCCTAGTGCACTGTTCTCTAAGATCCAGGGCTAGAGGAGAAAGCAAGCAAGCAAGCAAGCAAGTAAGCAAGCAAGCATTTGGTCTGCAAGTAGGGTGGCAAGGCCAGGCAGGGCTGGTTTCCTTTTTCCTCTCCCTGTTTCTATGGGGTGGGGGAGGCATGTGCCAGGTAAGGCCAGGAGAGCAAACTTCTTAAGGAGTTGTTCTTGACTAGAGCTCTGAACCCAGAGCCTTGCCACCCCCTGCTGGCTGTGTGCCAGGCGCTGGCAGAGACCTGCTCCTCTAGGAAGCCTCCTCAAGCAGCCATTTTTCAGCTGGAGACACTGGCAGTGCTAGCACAGGGCAGGGTGTGGGGTTACGCTCACCTGGTCCCGAGGCTCTGCCCTCATTCGCATCAGACATGCCCCGAAGTGATGGGTGATCCCATCCCGAGTCAGCTACGACCGGGGGGGGGGTGAGAGAGAGAGCCAGTTCACCCACGGAGGGCCGCTCAGGAACACGCCACACACCTATGCTTTGCCATGGCAGACACACGGATGGCTTCTCGGAGACACGTCACACAACTGTGCCTTGCCATGGTAGACACACAGGAGCCCTCAACTCCCTGTGCTTTGGAAAATGGACTTAACATCAAACACAAGACTGAGCTTCGTGAGTTAATCTGAAAAGATCTGCAGTTAAAAAAAAAAAAGTCAATGAAAGCTAATAAACCTGACTGCTTTGTTGGAATTTAAAAAGTAAGGCCCAGCTCTAGCCTTTTTGTCCCCGGCGTGCATCTGGGGCGCCAAGCGTCGGCAGGCGGATGGTGGACCCTTCGGCAGCGTGGGCCGTGGGAAGCAGGATGAAGCGATGGCCTCAGCTGTGTGTTCAGGGGGGAAGGAGCGACATGGAAGATGAGAGAGCTTTGAGTACAGCCTTGCTTGATTCTCAGAGCTGCCGGCTTACTTAGGCTGTCTTTGAACTCTACAAAAGGGCTTGGAGAAGATGCTCATTGTCCCAAGTCTGTGGGTGTTTAATGGGTGAAGTCACGGGCCCAGGCGCTCTTCAGACCCGCCTGGGGCTGGGTGTTGGGACCTGGGTGGAGCTTGAGGAGGGGCCCTTCTTCTTGCTCTGTCCTGTGCACTGGTTTGGGGAGCACAGCTATGATACTCCGAAGCCCTTGGGATGTGCCTGTGAGAGAGCGGTGTCCTGAGGGGAGCTACGACCTAGTTCTTTCAATCTTCAGGTAGAAGTACTTAGACCATATCTCTGGCCCTATTTATGGAGGGGGAGCTGAGGGCCGAGGTGCTGTGGCCTGGCATGGTGGAGCTAATGCCACAGCAACCTGAGCCAGCCCTGGAGGGTAGGGGTGGGGGTGGGAAGAGCAGACTGGCCGGCCAGCTGACAGATCATCCCAGGAAGCGACTGGGCCGGCAGGCAGGTGGCCTCCTGGTGGCAGCCCCAGCTCTTGGCAGTACTGCTTGTTTGAGCTGCCAGGCTGTACGACTCCTCCTGCCTGGAGGAGTACCTGGCACCATGTGTGTGCTGTCAGTACTTACGAAGGGCGGGGCAGGTACTGTGCCAGGCTGGAGGAGGCCTTTGGGCGGGCCTGCTGTCCCGGAAGCTGCATGTGGGGCCCAGGAACGCCAACCAGGGTGAAGCACAGAGGGGAGCCCGCATATTCAGGGTGGCATCTGGGGGCGCCTGGCCCCTCATCTGTGCAGTGGGCAGCAGCATGTCCATGAGTGTGACCAGATGCAATGGATGGAAAGTGGCCACCAGGACAGGGCCTGACAGAGGAGAACAGAATCTATAGATTTGGGAAAAGCTTGGATTTGGTGTTATTTTTGTCAGTTTGTGGCCACACAGTTCACCTTCACCCTATGACATACTGTGCGGCCTGGGGGAAGGCACATTTGTGGAAACGGCTGATGGTGGACAGGAACCCTTTCCCATGCACACAGGGGCCCCATGGCTCCGGAGAGGGGCTCGTAGGAGACCCCTCCCCTCCCAGGGGCTGGAGCCAAGCACCATCTGGCTTTATGCAGTCACGAGGGGCCGCCGTGGAGGGGAACTGCGTGGCCGCCCAAGCTGCCCTCCCAGCCCCAGTTCTGAGTGCTCTCCCAGGGGGCGGAGCAGACTGCTGACTTGGCGGTCCCTCTCCGCCCCACAGCAGCCAGGCTGCGGCTCCTGGCAGCGAGAGGGGAAGCCGCCCCCTTGTCTGCCAGCCTCCACGTGCCTCCCCACCAGGCGCCGAGTGCCCGTCTGCAGGTTGGGTGGTTCTCCTGGTGCAGGTGGCATTGAGGGGAGTCAGAGCAGGGCCAGGCCTGAGCTGTGAGTGGTGGGGCTGGGGACCTGCTTGGCCCTGCGCTGGGAGGTGCTGTCTGTCCTTGCTGCTGGGGAGAGCGCCCAAGAGCGCCCAGGAGGGAATGAGGCTTAGGCAGCAGAGTCTTACTCCATTGTGGGAGGTTTTGTCTTTCAGGAGCCTGGCCACTTGACAAATCAGAGCTGGTGTGGGATCATCCCAGCCATGTCATGATGGGTCCCCCTGGTTCACGCCACACAGCCGACACTTAGCGATTCTCCAGGAGGTCACCACAGCCCTGTCCTCTCTCCAATGTCCCTCCCAGGGAGGCCTGCCCTGCTCTCCCGGCATGAGCAGCTCGCTGTCCCCTGTCTGGGTCCTTCCCGAGCTGTTAGAGCTTTGAGGTAGTTTTTCACAGGTGCTGCAAATCGTGTCCACAGTCACTGTTTCAAATTTGATTGATTGATTTGAAAGTGAGACGGAGAGATCTTTTATCTGCTAGTTCTCTCCCCAAGTGCCCACAACAGCCAGGCCAAAGCCAGGAGACCCAAACTCAGCCTGGGGCTCCCAAATGGATGGCAAGCACCTGGGTGTTGAGCCATCAGCTGCTGCCTCCTGGGGTGTGTGTGAACAGCAAGCTGGCATCAGAAGCTGAGCTGGGGCTTGAACTTACACTCTACCATGGGGTGTGGGCATTGTAACAGAAGGAAAAGCACGCCCTCTGGTCAGCATGCCTCCTGCCCGTGGGCCTTGCGTTCTCCCAAGCTCTGTCTGCTGAGCACCAGTCATGTTGCAGGCCCACGATGCAACTCCAGGTAAAGCCTCTACTCAGAACACCAGCATCACCCCGGAGCACGGCTGCTCTGACTCGATTCCAGCTCCTGCTAATACACGTTAAGAAGGCAGCGGAGAGTGGTCCAAGCGCTTGAGCTGCTGTCCCCTGTGTGGCAGACCCGGGGGGAGTCTGGGGCTCCTGGCTGTGGCTTGGTCTCTAGCCCTGGCTGCTTGTGGCTACTTGGGGAGTGAACCAGTGGATGGGTCATCTCTGTCTCTCCACTTTCCTCTGCTGCTCTGCCTTTCAAAGGAGGAAAGGAAAAAGGACACGGAGGAAATGTAAAAGCAGGTATAGTCAGCTCCAGCCCACAGCCCTGTGTTCACCCAGACCCTGATTAGTTAGGCACCCATCATGCACAACCTGTGGGGCCTGGGCAGTCTGCTGAGTGACCTGTGGTCCATCTACCTGTCCTTCTGCTTCTGTCTGTGGGTTTGTATGGGAGACTGGATTGATGCCACCTGTGTGCTTTCCCATAGGCACATCTGTCCTGCCTGTTACCTGGACTCAGCTGCTGGGGGCTCACCTGTGCCGCTGGGAACTGCTGGGGGCGGCTCACCTGTGCTGTGGGGAGCTTGTTTGGGGGCGGCTCACCTGTGTAGCTGGGAGCTTCTTGGGGCAGCTCACCTGTGCAGCTGGTGCGTGGGAAGCTCAGGGCATGGCTTCTACACCAATGGGGTGGGGACTGGGCGTGGCCCTGCGGGGAGGAGGTGGGAGATGTGGGTGAGGGGTGGAACCTGCTCTGAGAGGCCACGCCCATCTCTGGCAACAGCTAAAGCAGCCAGGGAGGTCAGGCAAGTGGGTGCAGTGGCTAGGGACTTCATCAGCTGTGGACAGCCCATCTGCAGGCTGTACCTCTGAGCCTTTGTAAATGCGGTTCCTACTGTCAGGAGCTCAGGCCTCCCTCCTGGAAATCCTCGGCTCCTCTGCTGGCCACCTGTACGTGCCTCTCCGCGTGCTGTTCTCCTGGATTTGCCAGCATGATTCTAGCCGCTTGTCCCTTAAGGTCTGTGGCTGGGAGCGCAGGGCAGGGCTGTCTCTCTTATATTGATTTTTATTGGCAAGGCAGAGTTGCAGAAAGAAGATGAGACAGAGAGAGCAAGCCTCCGTTTGCTGTCTTACTCCCCAGGTGAATGTAACGGCTGGAGTTGGGCCTGTCTGAAACCAGGAGTCAGGGGCCTCCTTCAGGTCTCCCATGTAGGCCCAAAGACTTGGGCCATCCTCTGCTGCTTTCTCAGACACGTTACTAAGGAACCGGATCAGAAGTGAAGCAACCTGGACATGAACTGGTACCCATGCCAGCACTGCGGGAAGAGGATTAGATTGCTATGCCTCTGCACCAGCCCCAGGGCTGCCTCTTTAATTCCTTGCTGTGTCCTCCCCTCCCTGGGTGAGAGGCCAGTACAGTGCCAGGCAAGATTGTGTCTTGTGGGCAGAGGGGAAACAATCTACAGATCTAAGTCCCTCTGAGGACATCAGGCCCCAGGGGAGTGGAGCAGGTGTGCTGGGACCTCCCACAGTCCCCGTGAGGAAGCAGAGACCTTGCGAAGTGGCTCAGACTGCATCCTGGGGCCTCTTGGAGGGAGCAGGTCCTCTCAGAGGACAGCCTGAGTGGCTCTTGGGGATGCAGAGCCTGGGGTGGGCGGGGCTCCTGGTGGGAGCACCATAAGACCCTCCCTCCCACCCCCCCCCGGCGGCCCTGGGCACTGCCAGGCCCTGCTGCCCTCTCTGGCTTCTCCTGTCTGGCTTACAGACCCCCTGTATTCCTGGTGGCTGTCCCAGATGATTGATAGCCCCCCAGCCTCGGGAGTACTTGATGGCATCCGTGCCTGGGCCCCACCCCGGAGACTCTGTAATGACCCTCCAAGTGACCCCAACGCTCTACTTGGGAGGAAGCTCCTGTCTGGCATGGGTCAGATGGGATCCTTGCCTCCCGCAGCAGAGCCCTGCGTGTCAGCAAAGGAGGCAGCAGAGCGGGCTGGGGGCTGACCTGGGGCCCACCTCAGAGATGGCTGGGGCAAAGAGCATGCTGGGTAATGAATGATCCTCCCACTGCTTTTTTCCCCCACAAAATAGCAGTGAGCATTTCTTCTGCTTGCAGGTCCCAGGGGCGGGGAGCTTGCAGCAGGCCTGCTGGGTGTCTGAGCTCAGGGTCACTCGCGCCGGCCAGGGATACCGGCCATCATGCAAGGCTCGCCCAGGACATGGCTACTGGCTTGCTGGGGGGGCCCTTGCGTGCTTGGCCCGTGGTTCAGTTGTTGACAGAGGGCAGTGTCCTCAGGGCATGGTGGCTGGCTTCTCCTGGAGGTGGTAGGCCAAGGCAGGCCCGGGGTGGGGAAAGGGAAGCCGCGGTGTCTCGGAGTTGGCATTCCACTGGGTCCACACTAGCCTGCAGTTCCTGCTGTGTGCTGCAGAGGGGACCTCTCGGGGTGGGGGTGCTAGCAGAGCAGGGTCCCTGCAGAGCACACGGGGGGTCTTGGCCAGCACCTGCTGCAGGTGTATAGGCGAGATGCCCCTTCTTTCCCTTCCCCCGTTCCTCGTTAGGCCATAAGGACGCAGCAGTGGTGGGTGGCTCTCTCCAGAGCTTGGTGCAGCTGTCCCAGAGCGAGCATGCAGGTGGTTTGTGATCCCTGCACCGACTGGCCTCCCCCTTCTCGGTCCCCCGTCCTGCCTTCCCTGGGGTGACTCCCCCTCATGTGCACGCCGAGGCCTGTAGGAGCACGGCAGACCCGTTGCTGCTTCATGCCTGACTCTGGACCCCGCACATGCCTGCCTTGGTAATCAGCCCTGTGAGGCTGGCACCAGGTACTCTGCACCCCCATGCTGCTGGCTGAAGGCTCTGAGGGAGAGCTGTAGGGAGAGCAAGCTCGGGCTCAGGCCCCTTACCCAACAAGCAGTGGGGAGTCAAAGCCGGGGTCAGACTCTAAAACCTGGGAGAAAGTCACAGAACTATGGGGTATCCCCAAAGGAGGGGACTGTTTATCAGGTTGGGTCATCAAGGGCCCCAGAAGGAAGCGTGTTTTTGTGATTGTCCAGGGTTTCTGGAGGGCCATGGTGCCTCAGAGCAGAGCTGGCTCCTTGGTTTTCTCTGGAACTGAGTGTCAGCCCCAGCAGGAGATCTTGCCAGAGTGTCCACAGCTGTGGGTACCATCCCCTCCAAAACCCCCTGCCAGGGGCCTGCTTTGCTGTCAGCAGTGCCCAGCTCTGTGGTCCCTTGTACACTTCTGGAGTTGGAGTCAGGTCCAGGTCAGCTGATCTCATTGGCCGACTTGCTAGTCGGGGGACTGTAGTACACTCTTTGGGTCCCAGGAGGTTGGCTGGACAGGCTCTGGGGTTGGGACTGAAGTCAACTCAAGAGTGGCAATGGCTCATTTCACAAGTGAGGCTCCTGTGCTAGTGTACTCTCCCAGGGATCACTGGCAGTTTCATCATCTCTGGGGGGATCCGGGAGCAGCACCTGACTGTGTGGGTGTGCCTGCCTCTGCAGAGGCTGGTATCCAAGGGGGTCAGTGGAGTCCTGCTTGTGCAGAGCTAGCTGGGACAGGCACACACGCACATATACACACACACACGGGGAGCCATGGCATTGGGCAGGGGCCATGCACATGGACACGGACCCGGGCCAGGCTCTTGCGTGACTTAGAGCCCCAATGACCAGCCCCAATGGACTGCCCCACCACTACATTTTGCGGAAGGTGACATCTGTAGGATGTCAAGCAGTTGGCATGTGGGGCACCCAGGGGCCGGGAGGAAGAGCTAGCCCAGCCTCCGTGTGGTCTGTTGCTACCTGCTCTTCTGGAGGACATGGCCAGGTGGTCCCAGCTGAGCCCAGTGTTCATGAGAAACACTCTGCTCGCCCTTTCTCAGGCTAGTTTCGCCGCTTCCTGGAGCAGGCTTCAAAACCTTGGACATTGATGCTTTTAGGAACTTTACCCCTAGAACAGAGACGTGGAGCATGGAGGCATTGTATCTTGGAGACCAGTTCAGGTGCCAGGCAGGCAGAGAGGGCCCTGCCCACTGGCGGCCCCCTGGGTATGCTGTGCTGTTGCCCTTTCTGAGCAGGCAGTTAGCACATGATCCCAGATACCACTTCCCTGTCACTGCTGGGTGGGATAGTCTGGCCGTCTGTGTTGAGCTGGGGGTCCAGGTCCAATCTGGTATGAGGGAGCTTCTGAGCTCAGTCAAGGTTGGGGATCCCTCTCCAGGTGGGCTCCTGGCCCTGGCATGGTCGCCAGCACAGCCCTGTGTCCCCACCCACTTCCTTTGCAGCTGGCTGCAGTGTTGCCTGGGCATCTCCAGTCAGTCCTCCCAGCAGGGCTGGCAGAGAGCTGTACCCCTCCTTGTTGGATGGACAGTGGGCTGAGGGTGAGCCATTACTCGGGACATGGACAAGTGTGCCTAAGCAGTGAAGAACAGACCCTGCATCCGTAGGGGGAGTTCAGAGGCGTGGGGTCCAGAGAAGGGAGGGCCCTGGGGGTACACCTGGACCCAGGTCTCTTCCCTGCTCCCCGGGGCTCAACACATCCTGCTCGGTGCACTTCCTCTGGCCGGCCTGGGTGAGGCGGCTGCGGAGGGTCTGGCTGGGAGGAGGTGGGGCACAGTCCTTCTCCGGGGTTGAGGGTGGGAGGAGCTCATGCAGACACAGAGCCCCTTTGTCTGGGTGGCTGTGCAAAGCAGCTGGTCTGGGATTTCTGAGCCTTTTTTAACATTGGAAGAATAATTGCATTGTCTGGGGGGCCCGGAGAGCCCTCAGACCCGGGCAGGCCTGCCAGGCAGCTCAGGGAGGCTCCCCTGGCCCAGCCTCTGGCATCCTGCCCACATGAGAGGCCTGAAGGAGAGGGTGCTACTCCTTGGGAAACTGAGGCAGGAGTGGCAGGATGGGGAAGCTGGGAGGATGTAGGGGAGCTGTGCCCTGCTGCCCGTGACAGTGGAGCCGTGCGTGGACAGGCTGCCAGGAGGAAATGTGGGCTTTGAAGAGAGAGTGGGTGTGCTGGGCAGGCATGTGAGCCATGCCTTCCTCTGGGCAGAGGGTGGAGGCAGGACCCTGGCACAGACAGGGCCACCTGTGTGGGCGCCTCTGGAGGGGTGTGGGCACCCGTGAGAATGCAGTAGCCGTTGTTGGAGAGGGAGGGGGAATCTTTAGGTTGCAGGGTGAGGCTAAGCTACACTCTTGTGTTGAGGGGTACCTGCCCCTGGCTCTGACAGCTCAGTCACCCCAAGCCTGGAGCTGGGCCCTGCTCCATGACAGTGGGAACAGGAGCTGCAAGGCTGCTGGGTTTCCTGGGGAAGAAGCCCGGGCTGGAGGGGGGGCGGTGAGGGGAGGCAGTGCAGGACCAGTGAGAGGGGCACCCTAGGACCTGATGCCCTAGGGTGGCTGCTGCTTCGGGGTCACATGGGACAGGCCTGGTACTTGAAGTAGCACAGCTGTGGCCACAAGTGCATGTCGGCCGCCGCCATGCCCTGCCCGCGGGAGCCCAGGTGGGTGGGTTTTCTGACTAGGCTGTTCCCCTCAGGCCCTGAGCCAGGCAGGGCTAGGGAACTGTGGCAGAGTCAGTTGGGAGTGTTGGGGGAAGAATGCAAGCCACAAAGGCTACTGGGCCTGGCCACACTGGGGCCCGGGAGTGGGATTGGGCCAGAGTGAAGGATTGCAGAGAGAGCCTGTAGGACTTGTGGATTAGTGTGGGAGGGTCTCTGGGAAGTGAGACAGTGCCTCTAGGCCCTGGACGTTGGCGAGAGTCAGAGGGGCTGTTGAAGCCTGGCTGGTTGGAGGGGGGTGGCAGGCTGCAGGCGGTGCCAGCACACAGTGGAGCGTGTGTGCCCACTCTGCTCTCCACCCTCCTTGGGGGACAGGAGTTAGCTTTGCTGTTTTGCTGTCTCCCCACTGTCTGGCTTCCATGGCAGGGGCAGGCGGAGTGCAGCTGTGGGCACTGGGCGGCAGGGGGAGCCAGAGAAGCAGTGTGTATGGGGAAGTTAGCTGAGGGGGGAGGCAGCGGGGCATCACCAACGGAGAGGGGGCACTCACCCCCAAGCTGGCTTCATTCCTGGCCACTCCTGGGTGTGACGGCCCTTGGGACCTGTTAGCACAGCCGCTGGGGGCCGTGGCACCAGCATCGGGCAGGAGGCCCTGGGCCCTCCCAGCACCACCCCCTTGCCATGGAAGCCAGAGTAAGTTGCTGGCACCTCCTTCCTCCTCCCCCCTCCCTGCCCCTCGCCTGGCTGAGCCAGCACTTTTTTCTTCTCTCCTTTATCTGCTCAAAAAGTACAGGGTGTTCCGTTTTCTCCTGCGAATGCAGATCAGGCAGCAGATGCTATTTATTTATTTATTTCCCCCAAGGCAAAGGGGGTTGAGAAAGAGAGGAAAGTGGGGTGTAAGGCAGGTTCTCCCATATGTACAAAAGAAAAAGACCCCAAGGGACAGGAAAAGATGGGTCAGGACCCAAGGAAAGCCCCTGTGCCCCTGGAGGTTGTGTCCTTGTCCGTCTGCCCCTTTCAGGGGAACTCCGAATGCCTGGCTGAGGCTAGGGGATGGACACTGCAAGCTGGCCCTGCTTGCCCTCTGTGGGGGCAGGACTGAGGGATGAGGTGTGCGGATCTGGGGTGCAGGGGGTCACGTTCCCCCCGCCTACCTCCCTGGCGGCCAGTGACATCTGCTGTAGTTCAAGGTGTCTGAGGCCCAGCCTGACCTGGGGAGGCTGGGGTCTTCTCGCGTTTGTCCTAGAGACACAGTGCATTCCAGAACCTCCTCACCTGCCAGGACACGCAGGGCCAGCCCCCGAAAAGACTGAGCGTGGGTGGCAGCGGCCGAGGGCCATACGTGGCTCTGCCAGGGCTGCGTGGCGCACTGAGAGTGTTGTTAATCCTCGTTCCACCTGCAGAAAGGCCCCCAGCTGCCCAGCAAGCTCTCAGAACCACGCTGCCCTTTACTGCCCAAGGAGAGGTGGGTGCGGGCGGCGCCACGTCGGCTGGCACCGGGGCCGGGCGGCCCTGCACCGCAGCTGCCGCATGTTTACAAACCTGACGCGGCCGTGTGCGCGCGCGCACACGCGCGCCCCCACCATGCTGCGCGCTCTCCGATGCTGCGCGCTCGCTGGCCTCGCTGGCAGACATCCGGTGGCCGCGTGGGCCTGACCCTTGCTCCCCGCCAGGCGGCCGCGTGCAGGCGGCCACATCCTCACCTCTAAATTTAGTCCCAGGAAGGAGAGCTTTAGGGAGGGAAAGGGAGGGACAGGGAGGAAGGGACTCGGGCCAGCCCAGACCCGGTGCTCTTCCAGGGGCGGGGCTGAGGGTACCGGGAGGAGGGAGGGCCGGCCTGCGGGACCCCTGGGGTTTTCAGCCTTGGAGGGACCTGCCTGTTGGGGGTGCGGGGAGGGGGGTCATGGCCTCGGGCCCCACCTTCCTGCCATTGGAGTGAACCACTTCTGGCCTGGGCCAGCGGGCCTGAGTTCCCAGCGGCCCAAGAGGTTGCTTGGGTAGGTGCATGGGAACAGGTGGGGACCCCGCACAGCTTGCCAGCCAGAGTGTATTTCCCCAAAAGCCTATGGTGAGGAGCCAGTGCCAAGGTTCACTCGCGTGGAGGGACCCACAGGAGGTCGATGCGCCCACCTCTGGTTGCCTGTGGATGCTGGGGGACCAGGGAGTGGGTCAGACACAGAGCGGATGGTGCACATCTGGAATGTCCCACTCCAGGGGCGCCCCAGCTGCCACCACCATCCGGCTGGGAGCACTTGCCCTTGCTGTCCTTCCCGGCCCTCGCTTTTCTCCTGGCCCTCTTCTGCCCTGGGTCTTTGTGGAACCCCCAGAACCTGGCTGCTGTGGCTCCAGCTTCGTTTCCTCTGAGGAGCAGGGGTGCAGCTGCCATCCTGTGTCACATGGCTCTATTTATTGCTCTAGAATGTTCCAGCTTGTACTCAGTATTTTCATCACTTCTCTCGGTTGCTCCAGGTTTTGGCTGTTTTGGGTGAACCAACTATGAGCTTTTAGAACCAGGTCTGTTGGACGGATTGGCTGCCCCTCTTGGGGGTCAGGGCAAAGCCAGGAGCTGGCAGGTCTGTCTCCCTCTCCCATGGGGGTTGCAGGGATCCGAACACCTGAGCCATGGTCTGCTGCCTCCTTAGGTGTGCTTAGCGGGAAGCTGGAGTCCAGAGCTGGGGCTGGGGCTCACTGTGGCCGGAGTGCCCACGGTAGGCAAGAGTGTTTATTGCCCCAGCTGCTGCTTATAGCCGTCCACCTGCGTTAGGTGCCCTGTTAGCTCCGTGACCTCGATCACTGACACCTAAGTTGCTTGGGTTGGAGAAGCAGCAAGGATGGGTTCAGACCTGAGTAGTTGCCCCAACCCCCAGCAGAGCCCCCAGACACCTCCAGACTCCTGGGCATTTCCAGGAAGAGAAGGGCTGCCTTCCCTCCCCCAGCAGAGCCCCCAGACATCTCCAGACTCCTGGGCATTTCCAGGAAGAGAAGGGTAGCCTTCCCAGACTCGGGGACCCCCACCCCTCCCCTGCGCCGCCTCCAGGAGCCTGGTGTCTGCCAGCAGGCTGGTTTAGTGTAGCCGTCAATTTGCTGTCTGGCCTTGGGCGCCGCTGGCCCGTGGTGGGCTGTTTCCTGGGCTCTGTGCTGCTTTGCGGTGGCGCAGCGGCTGGCTGGCTGGGAAGGACAGCCTACCAGGAATAGCAGATGCTTGTCCAACACTGGCCTTGTAGCAGTTTGGGGCAGGTTGGGAGAGTGGGCGGGATGATGTTCTGCCCACCAAATTGCCACCTCAATGAGAGCCTGGCTGGGGGTGGGGAGTGGAAAGGAGGGAAGGAGAGAGAGAGAGAGAGAGAGAGAGAGAGATCCTTCAAGCACTAGAAGGAAAACACCAGGGGTGAGCCAGGCAAGGGAGGGGTGGGGGCCCACACTGTGTGTGCCAGAATCCTGGAGCCTGTGTGAGCACCCTAGGGCTCCTGGGGCTGCTCTAGGGTCCGTGTGAGTATCGTGGGCTCCATGCATGGCCTGGGTTCTGTGTGAGCATCCTTGGGCTCCTGGGGCTGTTCTGGGTTCCGTGTGAGCACCTTAGGGCTAGCTCAGGCTGCCCCCGCCCCCCCGGCAGCCATGGCAGCTTGAGCCGACCCTGGGCCGGCATCCCCACAGCCCATTTCTCCTGACTTTGACCTTCTTGGTGGTCATCTCTTTACTATCTCTTCTCTACTTATGGATGTATGGGCAACACTTTGGGAGATGGGTCTCCTGCTTGCTGATGGAAATCCCAAAATGCACCCCGTCCTTGCTCTGTCCCTCCTATCCCCCTTCTTCCCAGGCGTGGGAGGTGGCGCTCCTTGCCGGGTCCTCGGGGATTGAAGGGGAGGACGCAGAAGTGGCGTGTGCTGGGGCCGCGGAGTGGCTGCCGGGACGGGCGCCCCATGACGCACTGCCCACAGGTTCCTAGGAGGCGAGTGCGGACGGCATGCAAAGTTGTGACTCCAGTGGCGACAGCACGGATGACCCTCTCAGTCGTGGCCTGCGGAGAAGGGGACAGCCTCGTATCGTGGTGATCGGCGCCGGCTTGGCTGGCCTGGCTGCGGCCAAAGCGCTTCTGGAGCAGGGCTTCACCGATGTCACTGTACTAGAAGCATCCAGCCGCATCGGAGGCCGTGTGCAGAGCGTGAACCTTGGTGAGTGCCAGCTCTCTGCTTGCCTCCCTGCTGGAGTCCCTGGGTAGCATGCTTATACATTTTCTAGAAACTTCCTATGCCCTATGGGGTGGTAAAGAGTTAGCAATGAGGGGTTAAGCCGATAGGGACCGTGATTGACCCAGCTGCCTAGTGGCTTGCAAGTGTCACTGAGTCTCTCCTGGGTTTAAAATTCTTTACTTATTGGGAAGGCACCGTTTTGTAGAGAGAAGGAGAAACATAGAGAAATCCCAAATGGCCACAGCTGGAGCTGGGCTGATCCAAAACCCAAGGGCTAGGATCTTTGGGCCTCTCATGTGGCTGCAGGGACCCAAACACTTGGGCTATCCTCTGCTGTTTTCCCAGGGAACTGGATCAGAAGTAAAGGAGCAGGGTCTTGAACCTGTGTCCCCGTGGGGTGCTGCCATTGCAAGGTGCTCACTATATACCACTTTGCCTGCTATATACCGCAGCACCAGCCCCCGGTGGCAGGTTTTGTGTCTGCCCCAGTTCCCATACCAGGCAGCTAGGCTGAGCAGAGCTGGGTGCCTCCTTGTTCAGAAAAGTGAATGGCTGGGCTGAGGGCACTGGGCACCTTGTCTTACCTTGTGGTGATATTGCTTACATAAGGGCCTGCCTTTGAGCAGTGCTGGGAGGCAGGTGTGAGCTTGCCTGCCTCCCTCGCTGGCTGCTGGCAGGAGGATGGACGTGCCAGCCTGGGGCGGGGGCTGGGAGAGACGCTGCCTTTCTTTGCCTGTCTGGGAGCCTGAGGGATGGAGGCCACTCTACTTGCGGTTCTCCAGTCTCCATCTGATCTTGGGGAGATGGAAGTTGGGAAGAAGGTGACCTGTCTCAGGTAGTAAGAGGGACCTGGTGATGGCAGGGATTGGGTAAGTAGTGAGGAGGAGGGTAAGGACGGTGGAGGAGACTCCCAGCAGGGGGAGAGGAGTCAGGCGGTAGGGTGTGTGCCTGCGTCACGCGCAGTCACGGCGCTGAGAGGCAGGTGGCGGCATGAACAGGCGGTGTGGCTCTGGTGCTGGTGAGAGCAGGTGCACAGGACCAGAGGCTCCAAAGATGAAACCATGTCCAGGGTGCCCTTTGGGTGCCAGATGCAGCAAGCCTGACTGAGATGGAAGAAGGCAGGGAGCAGTCTCAGATGAGGGCCTGCTCTGGGGTGCCCACCTGCTGGCGGAGCCTGAGCATGGAGGCTGGGCAGGACCTCACTGTCTGCCAGCAACCCCATGAAGAGGGCACTGGGCCTCCAGTCCACCCTGTCCCCCTGTCCTGGACAGCAGAGCCTGTGTGTCACCGTTTGGAGACCCCGGGAGAGGCTGGCTTGCAGCTGAGGCCCAAGGCTCTCCTGTCCTTGCTCTGGGGCACCTCCATGAGATGGGGTGAATGTTGGTAACTGGGAGACCACAGAGAGGACCGCTGGCTCAGGGGTGCTGATGCTGCCCGAGTGTGACGAGCCCACCACACAATCAGCACCCCAGGAGGCTGCAGCTGAAGCCCCTGCCATCTTCTTTGCTTACCTTCTGCAGGTCAGCAGTTGGATAAAACACAACCCGGGGATTCCTTTGGCTGGTCTTGCCTTGGCTCCCACCTGGGAGCCTGGCTGGGCTGTTCTGCCCAAGACGGCCTTGCTTTCCTACGTGCCCAGCCAGGCGGACACAGGCTTCCAGCTGGGTCCTGGGTCCTGGGTCTCCTTCCTGGCTGAAGCTCTGAAGCCGTGAACCTTCCTTCTATTATGTTCTGTTCATTAGAGCAAGTCACAAGGGCAGCCCAGACTCGAGGGGAGAAATTGGCAAAGTCACGTTGCAAGGGGCATGTGTTCAAGGGTAGGACGACTTGCCATGAGCATCTTGGCAAATAAATCGTCACATTTATCTTGAGTCAAGCCTGCATAAACGAAAGATACTAAAAAAACAGAAAGTTGCTGTTTATCCTCTTTTTCTGGCTGCAGCTTTCCTGGGCGGGAAGCAAGGAGGGGACTGACTGTATCACAGGTGGCAGCAGGGACCTTCCCAGGGGAGATGTGGAGTTGGCTTGGGACCCCTAGCCTGGCATACCAGAGTGGGGAGGAGGTGGGATGGGGGGAGGCCAGGGCGGGGCCCTCTCTGAAGGAGGCCTCTCTAAGGGCCTGTCTTGTCGCTGTCAGGACACGCCACCTTTGAGCTGGGAGCCACTTGGATTCATGGCTCCCACGGGAACCCTGTATACCATCTAGCAGAAGACAACGGGCTCCTGGAAGAGACGACCGATGGGGAACGCAGCGTGGGCCGCATCAGCCTCTACTCCAAGAATGGCGTGGCCTGCTACCTTACCAACCGTGGCCAGAGGATCCCCAAGGACGTGGTTGAGGAATTCAGTGATTTATACAACGAGGTGAGGCAGGTGGCAGGGGGAGGCTTAGGGAGGCTGTGAAACAACACCCAGGGCAGGCAGGGGAGGGAGGCAGTGCAACCAGGGACCAGCAGGTACACTCTAACTCTAAGGTTAAAGCCCACCCCCAAGCCCCTCCCAAACGCCTTCAGCATCTTTTGTTGGACTTGGGCACCTGGTGGTGGCTCCTGGCGCTGTTGTTTTTAGGAACTCTTAGAAATTGCAATTTCTAAAGGTTTTTGCTGGTTTATGGAAATATAACTGATTTTTATGCATTGATGTTATCTGCCTTGTTGAATTAGTATTTTAACTCTAATAGTACATTTATTGTACTAACAGTATTCTTGGAATTTTTTTGAGTTTTCTGTATGTAATCCTAAGCAACAACAACAACAAAAAGTTTTTTTCTTTCTAAGATTCAGACCAACATTGCCCAATGAAACTTTCCACAATGTTGGAATGCTTTATTTGTTCAGTGATTTATTTAAGCATAAAAATAAATATTGTCTAAGAGTCAGAGAAGGGACCGATGCTGTGGCAGGTGGGTAGAGTTGCCACCTGCAGTGCTGGCATCCCATATGGGCACCGATTCAAAGGCTGGCTATTGTGCTTCTCATCCCCTGGGGCAGGCAGTAGAGGATGGCCTGTGTACTTGGCCCCGGTGCCTGTGTGGGAGACCTGGAAGAGGCTCCAGGCTCCAGGCTTTGACCTGGCCCAGCACCAGCTCTTGTGGACACTGGAGAGTGATTTGAAAGATGGAGAATTTCTCTATCTATAACTGCCTTTCAAATAAATAAATTTCATCTTTAAAAAAAAAAAAAGAAGGAGAAAAAAAAGATAGGACAGGGAAAAGGGAGAAGAGAAGACCCCATAATGCTGGTTCACTCTCCCAGTGCCTGCAGTGGCTGAAGGTGGGAGATGGGATCTGGGAATTGAGTCCTTGTGTCCAGGGACTCCCCTGGGTGGGTGGAGCCACAACCTACTCCCTCCCAGGGGTGTGGGGCCTGGAACCAGGGCTCAAGAGCAGGTTCTCTGAGAGAAGGCACAGGTGTGGGGGGCCATCCTGACGGAGCCTCGTTCTGATGGATCCTCGTTCAAGTTCTCTGATAGGGGACATAGACGTGGGGCCATCCTGATAGAGCTTGTTATGACCTGCACAGGCCCGTGGGGATCTCTCCCCGACACATCTCCAAGTGTTGAAATGCAGCTAATAGAACAGAGGAACCAATTATTTCATTTTGAATTGCTAAGTGCCACTGAATTGGGTAGCATAATTCCAGACTGTTTTTTATTTTCCCTTGCCTTCTTGTCCTGCACGGTGTGGAAGTATAGTGGTGGTGACAAACCTCCTTGCATTAATTTTTAGTGATTTTTCCATGGCATTGTTTTGGTTTCCATGGTCGTTAGCTGCAACCTCCAGGGCCGCTCAGTTGGCCTGCCGACGAGCCTTGTGAGGGCTCTTCTCATGTTGGGCCTGGGACAGGAGCAGTGACCCGGGGCTTGGGACAGCCTCTCCCAGTGGAGGGCGGGACCCTTGGGGTCTTGTGTGTGCACACACAAGGCATGTTGCATGCAGCCCTGTGGAATTGGGGGTTCTCACTCAAGTGTGAAGATGGTGCATTGTCAGCCACCAGACAAAGAATTGAGCTTCCTACTGTGGGTCAGTTCCACGTAGTTCTGAGGGTTTCAAGTGTGGACTCCTCTAGAGGATGACCAGTGGGCCCCGGGCTTGTTCTGTCTGCCAACCTCTGCCAGAGTGTGTTCATGCACGTCAGGTGGAGGAGGTGGGGCATCTTGGGCAGGTGATGTGGCCTTCAGGAGCCTTATACACCACCACCCCATCTGTGAAATGGGCATGGTTGTACCTACTGCACAGTAGAAAGGAGGATTAAATGAGCTCCGAATGCAAAGGGCTGGTCAAACTGGGGTGTCTAGTTATAACTGATCTGTCCTGTTTTTCTTGAGTGACATCACAGATGTCAACCTCAGATTTGGTGATGCTCTGCTAGCCAGAGGGTCACCCGTCAGGCTGGGGTGGGCTTCTGCCTACGCCACGTGCTGGGGCCTCAGCAGCTGAGATCTGTCCTCCCTTAGTGTGGGAGGGAAGGGCCCTGAGGTGGAGAGGAGCCAAGGGCCCCTGGTGAAGACTCTGCTGGCCTCCAGCTACGGGCCAGCCAGCAACACCTGGTGACTGGAGGCAGGAAGACCAACAAGTTGCTTTGTTTTCTTCCTCCTAGCTTCTGCTTAAGAAATGTGTTTGACGCATGCTTCTCGGGGTGGGAATCAAGGGACGGGAGGAGGGGGGGTCGAGGCGGGGGTGGGGGGGGTGCTTGGCTTAACCATGGTCCTTCTGCTTCGGGGCCCCAGGGCCTGCCCAGGTCTGGATTGCAGGGTGGAGGTGGTTGCCCTGAGTGGGTGGGGCCCAAATCCACTTCACCAGCCTAGCCCGAGCTGTGGAGCCCAGGCTCCTGGTGGCAGGAGTCACACAGCCACCTGCTTGTAGCACCATCAGGGTTGCTGTGAAGGGACCAAGGGCACAGTGGTTTGTGTCGGCTCCCCTAGCCTAGCTCATGGCTTGTCACCCCATGGCACTAAGGCACCCTCAGCTTTCTGCACACGCCTGTCTGTCCTCCATCCTGCCCCTCCTCTGCCACCCACCCCACTGCCCACCCAGATGTCTCCTGGTTCTGCAGGGTCCTTTGGTACATCTCACCATTCCTTGGCTCTTCCCGCGATGGCACAGCATGGTGGAATGGTCCCATTCTAGAAGGTCTCTGTGGCTGAGTGCGATGGTGGGTGGAGCTGGGGGCTGTAGGGCCTGTGCTCACTGTCCCAGTCGGGTATAGCTGAGTCTCGTCAGTGTGTGCGGAATGATCTCTGGGGCTCAGACCTCCCCTCTTCAGGGAGACCTGCCCTGTGCCCTGTGTCGGGGGTGTGACAGGGTGGGCAGGTGGGAGTGAGGGACCTTGTCCCGGCGGGCCATCTGTCTGTCAGGGAAATGTGGGGTCATCCCTCCCGTGTTCTGTCCTCCCCTCTCCTCTCTTCCTTTGAATGCCTTTGTGGCCCCGAGGAAGGGAGTGCTTTGCACGGCCCCAGGCCCAGCCATGGCGGTGTCAGGTGCCTTCTTGCTCCCTGTACTCACAGCACTGGCCAGGTGCAGCTGCAGGCTGTTCTCTCGGGCAGAGTGGCAGCAGGGTGGGAGGGTCCCGTGAGGACTCTGTCTCATAGCACTCCCCAGGGGCGATCCCTTCCCCATAAGCGTTTCCTGGGTTCTGAGCTGGAGCCCAGCAGCCAGGAGGCCAGCTCCCCAGGGCAGCTTGTCATACCCCAAGCCCTGCCTCTGGGGGCACAGCCCCAGTGCAAGGGGGTGCCCATGACCTTGCTACGGAGGTGGGCAGAGGGCATGGTGCGTGTGCTCAGGTGTCCCGGGGTCTCTCTGGCAGGTCTATAACATGACCCAGGAATTCTTCCGGCATGGTAAACCAGTCAACGCTGAGAGTCAGAACAGCGTGGGGGTGTTCACCCGGGAGCAGGTGCGCAGCCGTATCCGGGACGACCCCGATGACCCGGCGGCCACCAAGCGCCTGAAGCTCGCCATGATCCAACAGTACCTGAAGGTATTGTGGCTGTCGAGTGTCCAGGTGCTGGAGTGAGGACGACCGATCCTGGGGGAGACGGGACCCCACCCGGAGGGCTCTGCTGCTTGGGGTGCTGTTCCTGCTCCTGCCCAGCCCCCTGGGGTCACCCGGCTCTCTGGGTCCTCCCGCAGGTGGAGAGCTGTGAGAGCAGCTCTCACAGCATGGATGAGGTGTCCCTGAGTGCCTTTGGGGAGTGGACCGAGATCCCCGGCGCCCACCACGTCATCCCCTCGGGCTTCATGCGGGTCGTGGAGCTGCTGGCCGAGGGCATTCCAGCCCACGTCATCCAGCTGGGAAAGCCTGTCCGATGCATTCACTGGGACCAGGCCTCGGCCCGCACCCGGGGCCCCGAGATCGAACCCCGTGCCGAGGGTGACCACAACCACGACACTGGGGAGGGCAGCCAGGGCGGAGAGGGCCCCCAGGGCAGGGTTGGGGGCGGAGTGCAGGATGAGGACAAGTGCTGGCCGGTGATGGTGGAGTGTGAGGACTGTGAGGTGGTCCCAGCAGACCACGTGATTGTGACCGTGTCCCTGGGCGTGCTCAAGAGACAGTACCCCAGCTTCTTCCGGCCAGGCCTGCCCTCCGAGAAGGTGGCCGCCATCCACCGCCTGGGCATCAGCACAACCGACAAGATCTTTCTGGAGTTCGAGGAGCCCTTCTGGGGCCCCGAATGTAACAGCCTGCAGTTCGTGTGGGAGGACGAGGCCGAGAGCTGCACGCTCACCTACCCGCCCGAGCTCTGGTACCGCAAGATCTGCGGCTTTGATGTGCTCTACCCGCCGGAGCGCTACGGCCACGTGCTCAGTGGCTGGATCTGCGGGGAGGAGGCGCTCGTCATGGAGAGCTATGACGATGAGGCTGTGGCCGAGATCTGCACCGATATGCTGCGGCAGTTCACAGGTGCGCTCAGCTGCCTGGCTGCTGCCTCCCGCCCCCTGATCCCTGGGCGGTGGTCACTGCTGGCTGCTGTAGCCCAACCTTGGGCTCCCAGGAGCTTCCTGAGGTTAACAGGAGGCCCCTGTGGTTAGCAGGGGCACCGTGCCCATCTGTAATGCCTCTTCAGATGGGACAGTCAAGGCCTGAGGATGGTGCAGCATTTTGCTGGGGTCACGTGGTGCTGGTGGGCACACGGCTGTAGATCCTGTGTTCTATCCTCAGGCCTCCCCCCCCAGCTCCTGGTCTATAGCAAGCCATGGATAGCGATGGCAGTAGTCCATTTGGCAGGTGGGGAGGGAGGGTGTATTGGCCATGGAGGGGGCTGGCAGTAGTCCGTTTATGGGGGACCTCTTCGATGTGCAGCCATTCCTTATTCTACATCTCCTGTTCTTTTCCGACTGCCCACCAGGGAACCCCAACATTCCCAAGCCACGGCGAATCCTGCGCTCAGCCTGGGGCAGCAACCCCTTTTTCCGAGGCTCCTATTCCTACACACAGGTGGGCTCAAGTGGCGTGGATGTGGAGAAGCTGGCCAAGCCCCTCCCCTACACAGAGAGCTCCAAGACAGCGGTGAGTGTGGCTGCTTCCCAGGCCCAGGACTGTGTTGTGTACGGATCCAGTCTAGGCCACGAGGGCTGGGGCAGAGCAGGGCTCCCTGAGGGTGCTGAAAGGTGGGGTGGAGTCACGCCCCGTGGGAGAGACTCCACTTGGCATCTGGAGGAAGAAATGGACCCAAATGGAAACTTGGAGAGAAACGCCTCTTGACATTTCTTTGAGAGGACAGGCAGAGAGAGTGATCGAGCGAGCTCATCTTCACCTGTCTGCTCCCCAAGTGCCTACAGTAGCAACCAGCCTTGGGCTGAGCCGAAGCCGGCAGTTGGGCACAAAATCGAGGTCCCCAGCATGGATGGCAGGAATGCAGCTACTGGGGCCGTCGTGGCTGCATTGCCAGGTCTGCAGTGGCAGTATTTCAGGACTAGGCCCAGAGTCCCATCTGGGAGGCTGGCACCACCTGTGGCTTAGTGGAAACTTTCAAGGCTTTCCTGAGGTTACAGAAGCGGAGCCGTCCCCTCTGCTGTACAGCAGCTGTCAGCTGCCGTTATAGTGCAAGCAATTAAATGCAGCTCAACAACTCAGAAATTCAGACCTCTGCTTGCGCATGTCAGAGCCACAGGAGGCTCAGGCTGCCATTCAGGGTGTGTAGCTGCAGAGTGTTTTTGGCATTATATAATGTTCCATTAGACAGCCCTGAATGGAAATAAGCTTCCCTGATGTATTTGAAACAATGAAATTGAGACTGTCAGCCTTTCTTAAATTAATGCCAATTGTACGCTCAGAGAAAAAAATGTAGTGTGTATTTTGACCAGCATATAACAGATTTCAGGGGATCCCATTAACAAGTACACCCAGTTAATGTCAGAGCCCCAACAGAGTTATGTTGGAAGGGAAGTGGAGCTGCCGGGATTAGAACCGGCGCCCATATGGGATCCCGGGCGTGCAAGGCGAGGACCTTAACCACTGCGCCACCGCGCCAGGCCCCAGAGTTATGTTAAAACAGTTATGTTTATTTATTTGAAGTGTGTGTGAGAGAGAGAGAGAAAGAGAAAGAATATGAGAGAATCTCTTCTCTCTGCTTGCTCACTCCCCGGCTGTCTGCAGTAGCTGGGGCTGGGCTAGGTCATACCAGAAGCCCAGACCCTGGAGTCCTGTACTTAGTAAAGATTTCTGTCCATCACTGGTGGGCCTGCTGAGTTGTGCTCAGGGACAGAAGTTAAAAGAGCCGCTGTGTAATGAAGTCCTTGAGAGACCCTTTAGGCTGCCACCAGCTTGCTAAGCCAGGTGCTTGTCAGCTGCGGCAGCTGGCACGGACTGGTGCCGCGGAAGCACAGCACGTACAGAGCGGCAGCGGCCCCTGCTTCAGCCGCGCTCTGTGTCTCCCTGCCCAGCCCATGCAGGTGCTGTTCTCAGGGGAGGCCACCCACCGCAAGTACTACTCCACCACGCACGGTGCTCTGCTCTCGGGCCAGCGTGAGGCCGCCCGCCTCATTGAGATGTACCGAGACCTCTTCCAGCAGGGACCCTGAGGGCTGTCCTCGCTGGCCGGCGCGTCTTCTCCGCCACTAACTCGTGACCACCGGGCCCTGCCCTCTGCTGCTGTGGACTCCTAATTTCCTAACCCTCTATAGAATGGGTTTTTAATCTTCTCTAGACACGTCGGCACCCTGCCAGGCTCAGACCTGGTCCTGTAGCTTTTCCTTCTCTCCCGGCCAGGCTGTGACCCGGGGTGTCTTGGTGGTGGCTCTCTGCCTTCCCTACACTGCCTCCCCCTCCCCCCTTGTCACTGCAAGTGCCTTCAATACTTTGATTTTGGGTTTTGTTATTAAACGAGGCTGCTCTTCCTGCGTGCCTCAGCTTCTCTTCGGTTTCCATCAGCCTCTGTGTGTGTGTTTGTATGTGTCTTTAAATCACACCCCATCTGAGTGGCCATGCTAAGGTGCAAGGGCTGACTGGGCCCCCTGGAGGAAGGGGTGTCCCTTGGCCCCGTTGAGTTGCTGCCACTGCCCCTCTGTCTGGGAGGCCCCTCAGGAGTGGGGACCTCTCCTGCCCATCCTTTAGGATGGCCTGGCTCTACCCGCTGGCCCTTTGCATGCCATAGGCCTCGTGGGCTAAAAGAGTGCCCCACAGGAGGGGACTCCGACTATGGCTGTACCCCGAGTTCAGAGGTACCTGAGTGGTCAGGGTCTCTTGGCCTCCGGCTATGGCTACTTTTGAGCTTCTGAGAAGGTGAGTGGTTTGGCCATTTGTGGGGCAGGGGTTAGAGGATGGGGGATGTGTGATGAGTTGCCTTCTGCTGTGTTCCTAGCACCTGACACCTTTTGCAGGGGTGGGGGCAGAGCAGGTGGGAGGGGAGACTGATCCTTTGTTGAGCCTCTCTCTGGGATGACATCCTTGAGCCCTGGCGGCTGCACTTCCCATCCAGCTCCCTGCTTATGCACCTGGGAAAGCAGCAGAAGATGACCCAAATGTTGGGTCCCTGCACCCACATGGGAGACCTAGAAGAAGCTTCTGGCTCTTGGCTTCAGTTTGGCCCAGTTCTGGCTGCTGTGGCCATTTGGGGAGTGAGTGAAGTAGCAGATAGAAGATCTCTCCCTCTCTCCAACTCAGCTTTTTCAAATAGACAAATCTCTTTTTGTAAATAGAGGAAGCACGCTGCTGTGTCTCCACATGGACATGCGCGTATATCCATCTGCAGCGTGCCTGACATCCCTCACCTGCATCCCCTCACACCTACCACACTCACACACACATATTTACACACACTTATACATGCACACACATTTGTATACTCACACACTCTTACACACACACCCTTACACGTGCACTCTCACACACACATGCACTCACACACATACTCACACGCACTCACAATACTCTCACACACACGCATACACACTCTTACACACTCACACACCCTTACACATACTCACACGCACTCACACACTTTCATACACACAATACTCTCACACACACACTCACACACATGCTTACACTTATACATGCACACACACACTTATACATTTACACACACTTGCACTCTTACACACACACTCACACACACTCTTACACACACACCCTTACCCGCACACTCTCACACACACACTCTTACACACACCCTTACACACTCACACTCACAATACTCTCACACACACTCACACACACACACACTCTCTCACACACACAAACCTGCTTCCATGTGTGCACAGAACCATGCGGAACACTGAGTCACCATCTTCCAACTTGACTTCTGTAGATCTGAGGGGCTGGCAAGGTGGGAGGAAGCAGATGAAACCCAGGTGGTCTGAACCCTCAGCTGTGTCCTTGCCCTTGTCCCAGTGGTGGCCCCTCAGCTGTGTCCTCACTCTTGTCCCAGTGGTGGCCCCTCAGCTGTGTCCTTGCCCTTGTCCCAGTGGTGGCCCCTCAGGTGTTCCCTCGCCCTTGTCCCAGTAATGGGCCCTTGGGCGTGTCCTTGCCCTTGTACCAGTGGTGGAGATGCCCACGTGTGCATTCCTATCTGTACCCCACATGCGCCCTATACACATGCACATTGTGGGGTTCAGATACAAAGCAGTGGTCCTGCCTGGCTGGGGTTGACGGGCCAGAAGTCTTCTTGGAGTTTTCAGTAAAGGTGCAGGCCCAGCTGCTGCTGGCAGAGCTCAAGTTGCCTGCCTGTCACTTGGTTCTGGTGGAGGCTCTTACACGGAGAGCTGTGTGGGTCGCTGCTCTTCCTCCCCGTCCCCAGGCGCTGCTGCTCCTCTAGGCAGATGTGGTTTGTTAGTGTGGTGTATGCCTACGCCCGCATGGGAGTCGGCATGAAGATGTGCCTTTCTCCATGTGTTTTACACAAAAGGCGCAAGGATTCAGCCTGCCTGATGAGCAATGTGCTGTAGGCCTCTTCCCGTCACAGCACTTAGGCTGTATGTAGATACGATGTTGGTCCAAATGGATCCATCTCTTTCCTGGCCGTCACCTCATGGGAAGCACTGGGTGGGAGCACTGATCCACCTCCCTCCCCTCGGATCCTGGATGCTCCCACCACCAGCAGGTGCACAGACAACAGCAGACCCCTCACAGATCCTCAGGGTCACAGCTGGGAGTCCGTGGAGGGGAAGGGGCTGCGGTGTGGAAGAGTCCTCTGTGTGGGTTTGAGGCAAGGTGAGAACATTTCCACGGTGCCTGGATGTCAGCATGAAATGCCGGACACGGGCCTGTTGATTGGACAAGGACCTCCGCTGGGGTAGGCGACTGCTCCCTAGAGAAAGCGAAGCCGCTGACAAGCCCCACTAACTTGGCCAGGCTTGCACAGGTAGGAGTGACGCGAGCAGCAGTGCCGAGCTCTGACACTCTAGTGCTGGCTCACCCTCTCGCCCTGACCCGGTCAGGAAGAAGGGATGGGTGTCACCTGAGGGTCCAAGACTGTGGCTGAGGAGAGTGGACATGGGCGTAGCCACGCTGGGCAGCTGTGGCAGATCACACTGAGGTGCTCAGGAGCCCACCAGCATCTCTTGCCTCAGAAACGACCAGAGAAATGAGTGAAAGAGATGGATGTTTTCCTGCTGGTGGCGCAGGAGGCAGCCCGGGTACCAGAGGATGCCCTCCGCAGTGCAGATGCTCGGATAGACTGCTGCCTGCTGACACGTGGGTGACAGTCTGGGGTGATCCTTCCTGGTTAGAACATTCCAAATAGGAAACAACCCAGGATCTGAAGTGTGGTGAGCACCCACATGAGCCCACCAGTGGAGGATTCTGCACCGTGAGACAAGTCTGAACTTCATGTTTAGACCTGGGTTGTCTTCATGTAGAAGCTTGTGGAAGTCTTCCCAAGTGCCCCGACGAGTCACAGCCTGAGACTGCTTGTCCCAGGTGTTCAGATAAGGACATTCAACATGTGGGATAAGATGAACCGATGTTTCTAACAACACGGATGGATGCTTCCAAACATTGTGCTGAGAGAGAAGACAAACAGGACACTGTAGCACGTAGGGTTGTTCTGATGTGAAGTTCGAGCTCTACAAACGCTGCAGCTGGAAGTGAGGGGGTGAGGCAGGGGCTGGCATGAAGGAGCCCGGGGGACGTTTCTGGGGCGACATAGATGTGCCTTATGACCTGAGTGGTGGCTGCTGGCTATGTGTAAGGAGACTTCCAGAAGTTCATGGAAAATGGAACTAAAAGAATTTAAAATGGCATTAAAAAGTGGGCTAAACCACTGTTTGTGAGGCTAACATCCCATTTCCAAGAGCTGGTTTGAGTCCTGCCTTCCCTGCCTCTGACTCCACTCGCTGGAGAGGCAGTGGAAAATAGCCCAAGGGTGGCCTCTGCCACCCCTGTGGGAGACCAGGGCGGAGCGCCTGGCTACAGCCTGGTTCACACCTGGCTACAGCCTGGTTCACACCTGGCTACAGCCTGGTTCACACCTGGCTACAGCCTGGTTCACACCTGGCTATTGTGGTCTTCGAGGAGAAAGTAGATAGCAGACTCCCTCCCTCTCTTCTTCCCTCCCCCCTCCCCTTCTCTCCTCCTTCCCTCCCTCCTCCTTCCACCCCTCCCTCCTTCCCTCCCTCTTTGTCAAAATAAAAAATTTTTTGATAATTATTTCATTTTGATGATCTTTATGTAGTTGATTAGGGCACAAAGGGTCAAGGGCTGTAGGAAAGTGGGTAAGACCATTGTTTCCACATTATTATTTTTTTATATCTGGGGTAAGGGAGGAAATAAAGAGAGAAGCCACACCTAGCCTCCCCTCGCATCTCAGAGTCCTTGACTCCGGGCATGCTCTGAGGGCACTGCTCAAGTGGTTTTGATAGTTCAACAGTTCTGAACTGCTGCCAGTCTCGCCATTCCAAGCACGATGAAATCTCTCCAGAATCCACTGGCAGATTTTCACTGCCAACACATACCTGGGGTAGTTGATGGATTTGTTCTGTCCTCCATCCTCTGTTGTGGTGCCAGGTGTCCTCTGCAGGTTCTGATGGACTGCCATATCCTCCATGTGCACCTGGACATGCTGTCCACTGCTCCGTCTGAGCCTCTGAGGAAGCTCAGCTTGACTCCATGGTCAGATCTTGGAACCTGCACTCTTCATGGTTGGGGTTCTGAGATCAGCAGTTCAGTTGGAGGGATCCCCAAAGAAACTTCTTCTGAGGTGATCCCAGACCTGATTCTTGTGTGTGCTTGCCCGTACAGGGTCTAGCACAGTCCGTCACCTCAGTCAGCTTCTGCATATGCTGGTGGTTGCAATTGCTGGGTCAGTTCTGTTTCCAGCCCTGTCTTCCACTTGAACCAATGGGTGTTGTCCAGCCTGATTCTGCCCAGCACAAACTTAGCCCTCATACAAACCAGTGGGAGCTGCAGCCTAGTCAGGGTGACTCCCCATAAACCCCACCAGGCCTTTCCCCCCTACCCTGGTTCCCTCACCCACTCTGATTTATGCTTGCACCAGTAGGAACAGTCAGCCCAGCCTGGCTTTTCCCTGATGTAGCGCACATGAGGCCCACAGGTGTTGTAGCCCTGCCTGGTCTGGTCTGCCCCATCCCAACTTATGCTCTCCAGTGGGAGTGGCTGTCCAGCAGGGGTGCCCTCCACATGCCCCCTCCCTCCCTGGTTCTCACATGTGCTGTTTGGGTGCTGTGGCCCAGTCTGGCACGGCCCCCACTCACCTCAGCATTAACCAGTGGGTCCTGTAGCCTGGCCCAACCTGGTCCATCCCCAATTCCAGCTGATGCTGGTGAGGGTTACAGCCTAGTCCAGCCCAGCAGGTACCCAATCGCAGTTGTAATGTGCACTGGTATGTGTTGTGACCAATCCTGGCCCAACCCACACTCTGTTCTGGTGCTCGGATTCGCCAGTGAGTGATGTGATTGGTTTAGCCTGGTCCACCTCCAACCTGTGTCAAAAGTATGCCGGTGGGTACCTTTCCCTGGACTGGTCTGGGCTGCTCCCTATCGTGGTTCTTGCGCTCACCTGCAGGGACTGTGTCCTGCCAGAGGAGTTTCCCAAGCTCCTCCATCAGAACCTCTCACAATGCCAGATCTTGCACACACCGGTGGGTCCATGGGCCAGCCCTACTTAGTTCACCTCATGTCCAACAGTGGCCTTTCCTGACTGACTTTCAACCCATTCCAATTCTTACTGTTGGATGTTTCAGCCCAGCCAAGGCTCGTCCATACCCAGACATGGCTCACACATGGCTCAATGGGGCAAAGACCTAGCCTAGTCCGTCCTACATCTATCCTGGTCCTCCAGAGCACCAGATGGTGCTGAAGTCTAGCCTGGCTTGGTGCGTCCAGTCCCAGTTCACACTTGTGCCAAGGGGCACTGCAGCCATATCGAGACCCGGATGCAGCCCCACTCCGGCCTCTGCATTCACCAGTGGGAACCCCAACCCAGCCAGGGTGTCCTCTTAGCTCCCCAACCAGACCTGTTCCCAGCCATAGATCGCACACATGCCATTGGTTCCTCTGACCCAGGTTGGCATAGCCCCTCACCTGTCTTGGCCTTTGCCAAAATAAATAAATTTTTAAAAGAGAATTGATTTGTGTACATTTTTTGAATGTGTGGAGTGAATTTTGTACCTTTTTTTGCAATCTATACATGTGAAGGATCTTTAAAAAACTGATGTAAAAAAAGTTGTGCAAGGGTAGCAACAGGCTAATCCTCCACCCTGTGGTGCCAGCATCCCATATGGGCTCTGGTCCATGTCCCAGCTGCTCCATTTCCATCCAGTTCCCTGCTTAAGGTCTGGGGAAGCAGTGGAGGATGGTCTAACGCCTTGGGTCCCTGCCCCTGTGTGGGAGACCTGGAGGAAGCTCCTGTCTTTAGCCTGTGGCCATCTGGGGAAGTGAACCCACAGATGAAAGATCTTCTCTCTGGAAATCTGACTTTCAAATAAAAAAACTTAAGAATCCTTAGGAAGTAAAAATATGCATAAGTATCAAGGCCTTATCCCGTACTTGAACTCTTCCGTGGACTTTTCATTGCAGTGCCCGTATTCGTTAAGGCATATGCTGCAGATACGCACTTTCCCCATGTATAACTCGATTGAAACAGTGGAGACAGTCTGAAGCCCACCCTGGGACACAGCCTTGTTAGCCTGGCTCATTTCCTTCTGTCTGCAGAGGCGTGGCCTCTGAAAGCAGATGAGGGGGAGGGCTCGCTTCTGCAACACTGGCTGCGCTGATAAGGGCTGACCCTGAGTTCACAGAGAACGTCACCCTTCTCCAACCCAGTGCCCGTAGCCTCCAGAAACTCGTATCTACTGCCCCGTGACAGACGTGGGTGCTTGTCACAGCAGAGTAAATACAAGTTTCCAGAATGCCTTGCATGTAGCTATGCAAAGCCATGCAGCTCGGACATGTGATCTCAGGGAACCTGCCAGGGACCATGGGGTACCCCGGTGTATGAGGAGTGACCCGAAACCTGCCAAAGCAGCCAGCCCTCCATCTTGCTGTGCTGCCGCCACGTCAAACAACTGCACAGTGAGTCACAGCGCCAAATGATGGATGAGGAGCATTCCAGCACAGGACGAGCTCCCTGCTCTGGCTAACTTCTGGAACAGATGTGGCCAGGTCGGACACTCAGAGGGCCCTTCAGGGTGGCCGACACGGGAAGCCACCGCCTGTGTCCACAGTTGCCCTTTATTCCCATTGTCTGGCTGGAGTTAAACACGGAGGGGGAGATTCCTGCATGAGCTTCTGTGCAGAATTGGAGGTCTCGTGCTGTGAGCAGGGTCGGGGGTTCAGTGTGATGTCATGGGTGAGTATGGTCAGGGGTCCAGCTGTGATGTCACAGACGAGTGAGTATATTCAGGGGTTCTGATACGTTGTCACAGACGAGTGTGGTCAGGGATCCAGCTGTGATTTCATGGGCAAGTGTGGTCGGGGGTCCAGCTGTGATGTCATGGAGGCCTCACCTGCCTTGCCTCCCAGGGCCTGCACGCTGTCCCCTGTGCTCGCTGGCTGGCTGGCAACTGGCAGCCCCAAGGTGCAGAGTGAGCAATGTGGCTCAGCTCGTGGCTGATTGATGGTCTGACTTAACTGTGGCGTGCCAGGAGCCTGTGCTCTCTCGTGACGATCAACTGGGCTGCTAGCTGTACCTTCGCCTGATCGATGCCACGCAGACCGGTCCCCAGGCAGGATCTCCCAGGGTGACAACGGGATGTCTAACCTCAGGCTAGGAATTTGACACCAGCAGGGAAGGGGCTGTCTGCCCCACTTCACGCTGCAGCTAGAGGAAATGGAGCATCAGCTTTATTTAAAAAAAATCCCCAAGTTAGCAAAATTGGAAATGTTTATTTAAGTGGGACAGAGAGAGCTAGCGCCCATCCACTGATTCACTCCCCCAAAGGCCCACAGTAGCTGGCCAGGCTGAAGCCGGGAGCTCCACGTGGGTCTCCTGTGTGGGCGGCAGGAACCCGAGGCCCACCCGTAACCACGGGAAGGTAAGGTCTGTGCTCAGTGCTGCATATCCAATGTCCGAAATAGTGCCTGGTGTCACATCAGGTTATTCACGAAAGCCTGGCAGGATGAATGAAGCCCGACATACAGTCAGCGTGCATGGGGCCGACTGCGAGACGCACCCTGGCCTCTCCCTAGCACCCCACTCCCAGCCGTCTTGGTCCCCTAGCTCCCCGACGACCCAGGAGTCACCTAGGGGTTGCCACCGACCGCTCGACCCACCAGTCTGTCTCCGTTCTGAGGGGTCCAGTGCTGATGCAGGCGGATGCCTGGCTCTACTTACTGCTGCGTCCTTGCCATGCCTGCCTAGCTCTTCCATGTCCCTCAACGCTCTTTCCACTGCCCAGCTGCCTTCCCCTCTGTCTCCTTGCTCCCCTGGACAGTCAAGCCACCCAGCAGCACTCTCTGTGGTTGCTTCACTGGGTCCTCACTGACCTCAGCCTCGCCGCCACTGGTGCGAGACCCAGGGAGGGCCAGGCTGGCTTCCCTTCCACCATGGCGGGGAAGGCCGGGCACCTGCTTCTGCAGACTCGTGTCCTCTGGTGCCATCTAGTGGCCATGTGGAAACACTACTGCGTTGCCTGGGTTGAGGACTGAGCAAACACACAGGCAACCTTATTGCTGGATAAAGCAATAAGATAACTTATTCTACAATATCATTGATTGTTCATTGTCAATAGTGAGAAGCAGGCCTTCTGTCCCTTGATATATATTCTTGTGTTCATCTTCAGACGTTCAGTGATTTCCTTTTATATGCTGGGCTCTGTGCAGTAGTCGTTTAGCCATGTCTGAAGTTCTGGCCATAGGCTTGCCAACCACCTGTGTGTAAATGTGAGGAACGAACACTGTGTCTGCTGTGTCCCGTAAAGTTTGGCTGCTTGTGGAGGAACTACAGTCCCATAAGCCACAATGGCCGCAGGTGCAGGTAACGTGAGGCTTTCTGTGGACCACACTTGCGTCCAGTGGGATCTGCATGCAGGCTGAGCAGAAGCATCCCCAGTCATCGCCCCACCGAGCCTTACTGCATCTGGACTTCTGACACCTTGGACCCAAGTTCACGTATGTTTTGGGCTTCACCCACCCATGTTCTGTCGTATTTGACGTTTTAGTTCATAGATGTGTTTGAGAGCTTCATTCATGCAAGTGTGTGCGCCCTAATTTACATGCATGCATCTGGTCTCTGGTGGACATCGCCTTGTTTCAGCTTTTTGACTCTTAAAACCAGTTAAAATGGGCTCAGAGCGATGGCTCAATGGTTAAATCCTCCCCTTGCAAGTGCCAGGTTGCCACGTGGGTGCCAGTTCATGTCCTGACTGCTCTACTTCCCATCCATCTCCCTCATTGTGGCCTGGGGAAGCAGTCGAGGACGGCCCAAAGTCTTGGGCCCCTGCCACCCATGTGGGAGACCCGGAAGAAGAAGCTTCTGGCTCCTGGCTTCAACCTGGCCCAGTCCCTGGCTACAGGCATTGCGGGAGGAAGCCAGGAGATCAAAGATGCCTCTCCAACTCTCTCGGCTTCTCAAATCAATCAACACACAATCAGCCGGTAGTACAGCTGTGAGCATTCTAGCACGCTGTCCAGCGAATGTACACATGTTTCTGGTGGGAGAAGGGCTGACCAGCTGTGGAGTAGAGCAGACTTCTCTTCATGAGTTCAAGGCGTGAGGGCTCCCCGCTGCCATGTTGCACACACATGGTCTCCCCTCCCCTCCCCCTCCCCTCCCCTCCACCGCCCCGCTCATTACTCACCTTCGCTCTCTTTTCTCATGCACAGACTTGTGAAAACTTAATGCAGCCTCCTTTTGGTCCTGGGGCCTTGCAGACCCCATTCCTCCCCAGCATCTCCAGAGGGTGCTAGGGGGCTCCTCAACTGGCTCAGGACAGATCCCCAACTGGGTGAAGTCGACCTTGCATCCCTACTCTGATCCTCCACAGTGCAGCCACTGTTGGGTCCGGCCAAGAGGAGGAGTTGGTGCTGCACTGTGGCCCATGGCCAGGGCCTGTGTCCTTTCTGTAGAGGGCGTGGCTCTTCTCCCCCCCCTCCTTTCCTGGTTGCATTCCATGTAAGGCCACATGTTTGTGTCATACCTTACACAAGTCCAGTGTGTAAGCTGGGTACTATCATTGTGGTCCCAGCCTGGGGGCACCAGGCTTTCCAGAACACCATGGAAATGCAGAGCCCCAGGCTTCCCTCCCTGCACTGGGAATCTGGCTTTCCTAAGATCCCAGGGCGGGGGGGGGGGGGGTTGTAGGCACACTGCTGACTGCCTCATCACCGCAGAGAGCCAGCTGCGCTGTTGTCACCACGGTCACAGGTTCTCAACCGTCTCCTTCCGGAGAGGCCGCCTGCCTTTAGATGACCTCCCAGATGGACGCTCCATTTTGGTGCCCCCCATTGCTGTGTTTCATCCCCCAGGACCCACCCCGCTCCCACCTGCCTGCTCCCTCCCAGAACCCAACCCAGTGTTTAGCCAGTGAGCGCTGTGGGATCCTCCTTCTCTCCGGGACTGATGCCCGTTGGAATCTGGGGACAGATCAGGCCAGGGTCATGTGCATGGCGGATCTGGGGGCCTCTCTGACAACCACACATGCTATGTGTTGCACAGGCCTCCTTCCTGGGGGCTCCAGGCCCCGGGAGCTCAGGCTGCCACGGCCTCAGGCTTCAGGCTTTTGTCTTCTGCCACTTCTGCTCAGTTCTTCCCAGAGCACAGCAATGGTAGGTTGTGCCCTGGAGTCCCACAAAGTGGTCCCTTCATTTCCCTGTTGTCCTCCAAGGTCAGGGTGGCAGCTGGGAAGGAGGGTGAGCTAGAACCCCCTGGGCAGGCCCTGCAGAAGCCCAGTACTACCTGGAGGCCCCAGAGAACTGTTTCAGGCTGAGCAACTGTGGGGATGGGTTTAGCCTTTACAAGCATCTGGTTTTCTGCTTCCCCAGAGCCACAAGGAAGGAAAAAAAAAAAAAAAAAAAAGGGAAATTCTTTCCAAGTGGATGGAGACCAAGTAACCCCCTGGGGGTGTCAGAGGATGGGAATAGAAGCGGGGTCAGGAGGATGTGGAGGGGGTGCAGATCTGACAGGGCACGAAGCGAGAAGGACCCAGGTCCTGGGCCCCACCAGGGTGGGCAGGTGCCCGTGGGAGCCTGCAGGAGCCAGGGTTCTGGGGGCAGGGTGGAAGGACGGAGGGTTGAGAGTATGGCTAGTCCCCACTGGGGCCCTGGTACACCTGACTCAGTGTTTGTGGGCCCAAAAATGGACTTGGTCAGTGAGTCCAATTCACCAGCCAACCAGGTGTGAGCCCCCAGGGGCGCCACGGGTGTCCAGGGCTCAGTGTGGAACCGGAGGTCTGTGTACGAGGTCTCAGGTCTGTGTGTGTGTGTGTGTGTGTGTGTGTGTGTGTGTGTGTGTGTGTGTGTGTGTGTGTTGGGGGGGTGGTGTGTTGCAGACTCTAGAAGCACCAGTGCTCCCCAGGCGTCACTTAGGCATGAGTGATTACTGAGCCAATGGGGAGGGACGAGACTGTATGGAGAGGGAGGAAGCGAGGAGTGAGACTGGGTGGGGGGCACTGACAGGCTGGGAGAGAGGAGTCTGTGGCCCCCGACAAGCTCTGGGTCCAGGTACCGGACAGTTCAGGAAGCAAAGCAAGGGCCGCTGCCAGGGTAGACCGTGCAGAGAGACCCAGGGGACTTGTCGGAGTGGCCCTGGTCCCAGGACTGGTGTGGGAAGCAGGGCACAGCAGGTGGCAACAGCCCAGCTCTGTGGAGGCAGGGCAGGCATGGTTGGTGGGAAGAGCACAGCTCTGGAGGGAGGGGTAGGGCACAGCAGGTGGCAACAGCCCAGCTCTGTGGAGGGAGGGCAGGCATGGAGGGTGGGAAGAGCCCGGCTCTGGAGGGAGGACGCACTGAAGCTGCAGTCCAGGGTGGGACACTGGAAGACAGCTTTGTAAGGGGGAGGCACTTGGGCAAATGCCAGGGTCCCTGCTTGCTTCTGCCCCTTTCCCACTCGCCAACTCTTCCTTACTCCCGCCCCACACAGGAGTCCCTGCTTCCTGTGTATTGCATTGCAGCTGCTCTGGGACTGCCTGTATCTGCTGAGCGTGGGTGGTGGGAAGGGGCGTGTAGAGGCACCTGAAGAACCAACAAATGGCACAGGGGTGCACTTCCTCCGGACGGTCCCCACGTCTCCTCCCCATCCTTCCCAGACTGGGGCTTCTCCCTCTGGGCTTTTTGGCTTAGAGGCTACAATCCTTCATCGCAAGGCCAAGGGCAGCAGCAGAGAGCTTTATGGAAGAGCAGAATAGGGTCCCTGATGCACCTGCTGGTGCCTGGCGCCCTCGCACACTTCCTGTAGACTCAGTCACTGCTCGGGACAGAGGGGACCAGAGCAAGCCCTTGTGTGGCTAGAGGCTGCGACTGCTGATCTACAATGCAGATGGATCCTTGTGTCCACAGCAAGTCCTCAGCCAGCTTCCCGTCCCTGCTCCCCCTGCGGCCTGCAGGGCACAGACCCCCGCATCCTCCCAGCGAGGACTTCTGCCCACCCTGCTCTCTTGTGCCCACTGCGGTTGTGCCATGAATGCCAACACTGGTTGGCTCAGACACCCTTCCTGTGTCCACACCTGCAATGCCAGGCCTGGCCCAGCTGTATGCAATCCTCTGCCCCTGGGATCACTGACCTGACTCTGGCCTTTGTGAGAAGGTATCTCACACTGCCCCTGCTGTCCTTGACTTCCGGAGAGTGCTGTGTGAAGATGGGGGCACGCAGCTGGTTCCGTTTGCCCACTATGCGCTGCCCTTCCTGTTCCCTGAGGGGCAGGCCAAACCTGCACACTTGGTCCCAGGGAGGGGATGTCTGCTTCCAGTAGCCCCTGTCTTCTTCATCTTGCAAAACTAGGGTGGCCATGCAGGGACACCTTTCACACACAGGCTTACCTGGCCACTGTGGGTTGGGAAATTTCAGCTCTGCATATTGGTCCTTAGGGGCCCTGACAAGAGCTTTCCCAAGGTCAGAGCTCCCCAAGGTAACTTCAGCCAGCTCTGCCTGTCCTGCAGGTAACACAGGACCACGGCCATCACTCTCAGATCGAAGCGTCTGCAATCAAAGCTAACCGGCATGGTTCGCAAACAAGGTTCTCTTACCAGCCAGGTGCACCTGACAGTTGGGGCTGCTCTGTCCTCTCAGGGGCTGGCCATGTGGTGTGGGCCACACAAAATCGTAGACTTAAAAATGAGCCTGCTTTTGATCGACTGAATGTTGAGTCCTGCCTGTGGTTGCCTTGGCAGGGCTAGACCGAGGAACACTGTGGAGTTTCATTTGGCCCAGGCCCTTGACATTCCCCCATTGCCCCCAGCCGGCGGGTACCCATCTTCTCGAAGGTCACGAATGGACGCATCTCGAGAGACTGACTAGTTCCTCTCCAGGATGGATCACGTGGACTTTAGAAGCCAATGAAACCGTGTCTGCCCATCGGGGTAAAACTCTCCGAGGACAGCAGCCATGAATTAGAAACCAGAAGGGTCAAATAGACCTCATCAATCCTGTTGTGGATATTTAGTACTTGAGAGATCGTATGGGAAAACAAAACAAACCAGTCCTTTAAGGGTTATTGGCTAAAGAGGGGACAGCTTGCACAGTTTGGACAAAATAGAAGTACTCTCACCAATAAATATGTCTCAAAATGACAAACTAAAAGCCATCCCCAGTGGGCAGCTTGGAATCCCAGCAAGAAGTGATGGACGCAGCAGGCATAGAGTGTAAACAGTGGGGGCCCTTGGCGGGGAGAGCCGGGAGGGCCAGGAGGAGGGTGCGCAGGGAGAGCGTGGGGAGCTGCAGATTGTCCCGTGGGCAACACGCCAGACTGGACTGGTGTGATGGCCCGGTCATCTGCTGCCCCAGAACCCTGGGTGCTGGCTGCAGGTGCCCTGCTTCCCTCCTGTCTGTACTCAGGAGAAATTACGTATCCCAACAACTCACCCAGGAGGGGACCCGGCCCCACCGGCTCTTCCCTACGGGAGGTCCCGGGGGCAGGCAGCCCCGTCTCCTGAACATCCAGGGATCAAGGCGTGGCAGACTACCTGCCTGCTAGCCTGTCTGATCCTGCCAACCTCGGGGGTGAGGAGCAGGGGATGGGGAGGGGTGGGCACAGCCTTTTAAATGTCAGTCTCTTGGAGGTCGCTGCAGTCTGCCAACTCGTAGGCCTGGCAGGTGGTGCCCTCGGCGACGTGCTGGGCCACACGCAGGGACACCGCCTCCACTTCCGAACGCATCGCGCTCGGGGCATCGGCGCGCTGTGCGCTCCCAGCTCGAATCCTGTGCGACAGGCTGGTGACCTTGGCCCGCAGCTGCGTGGTGGGCTTCCTCAGGGGCCCGGGCAGCCGCCACTCGCGGAAGGCCGAGGGCGCCTTGCGACGCCCGCCAGTGGCCGCAGCCGGCCCCTCGGACGCAGCGGGGCAACCGGGGCCGGTGAGGGCCAGCGGGACCCCGGGCAGCACGGCGCCAGGGCTGGAGGCGCTGTCAGGGTGCGGACCTGCCCCGGTGCTCGAGGCCCGCCAGTGGTGGCCGTAGACGCGCCAGATGGGGCGACGGCGGCGGCGGTGGCGACACTGGCAGCGCAGCAGCCTGAGGAAGGCGCGCTTGAACTCGCGGCTGGAGCACGGGTAGATGAGCGGGTTCACACAGCTGTTGAAGTAGCCCAGCCAGAAGATGACCTTGAAGACGCCCTCCGATGGCTTCAGCTGCGGGAACAGGGAGCCTGCGGGGAGAACCCGGGCCTGTGAGCAGCTTGATGGAGGAGAGACTAGGGTGGACGACCCTCCCCACCCCCAGGAGCCCCCAGAGTTTAGCAGGCCCTTCGACCTGGATGGGGACAAAGGACCAGCTTCATGTGAACACCTGGGATGCAGCAGTTTACACTGCAGTTTACAGCAGCATCCCCAAAGGGCTCTCATTTGCCCTATTTGTGGCTCGGAATCGGTGCCATCCTGGCAGCCGTGTGTGTCAGCCCAGCCCCAGACAGGTGCAGCAGATACTCCGCAATATTCTCTACACGCCCCGCCATGTAGGCTCTTGTTACTTATAATGTGTTTACAAAGAAGCATGCTCAGTTCTAAGTCACTGGTTCCACGTAAAAATATTTTGACAGCCTTTTCAGTGAAATCGCATTTGCTCGGTTTTGTTTCGTGCCTTTGAGAAGCCTGACTCTGAGCGTCTGGTGCTTGGGATGCTGTGTCTTCTGAGTCCCTTAGGTCATCTCTCCACCTTCCCGTTCATGCTCACCCTGGGAGGCAGCAGGTGGCAGCCCAAGTCCTTGGGCCCCTGTCCCGTACTTGGGAAAAGCCAGCTGGAGTCCCAAGGTCCTGACCAGAGCCTAGCCCAGCCCTGGCTGGCTGCTGTGGACATGGAATCAGCTTGTGGAAGATCTCTTGTCTCTTTCTGCCTCTGCCTTTTTTTTTTTTTTTTTTAAGATTCAATTGTTTTTTAATTGGAAAGGCAGATTTACAAACAGAAGGAGAGACAAAGATCTGTCCACTGGTTCACTCCCCAAGTGGCCATAACAGACCGAGCTGAGCTGATCAGGAACCAGGAGCTGCTTCTGGGTCTCCCACGTGGGTGCAGGGTCCCAAGGCTTTGGGCCGTCCTCGACTGCTTTCCCAGGCCACAGGCAGGTGTAGGAGGACATTGTGACCCTGGAAGGTCAGCGAGCACAGGCTTGCAGTTCATTGGACAGTATTTGCATGAGAACAACCAAATGGCTACCTTTGTATGAACAGCATGTAAATGAGAACACCTGGTGTAATATACAAAACAAAAGGAATTCCAATCAAGAGTAGGAAAACAGTAAATGGGTTTTGTTGATGAGCTCAATACTTCCTCCCCTACCCCATAGGGACTCTCAGAGTATAAAGTCTGATGCCACTAATAAACTTCGGCTTTGACCACCAGTCAGGGTCCACGCGTGTTATTATCAGCTCCGTGCACCAAGTCCATTGCTGCAGGACAATGACAGGCAGGGAGCTGGTTGGGAAGTGGAGCAGCTGGGATATGATCTGGTGTCTAAATGGGATCCCAGGTGTATGCCAAGCGAGGATTTAGTTACTATGCTATCATGTTGCCTGCCCTGCTTTTTTAATAAATAAAAGTAAATAGGCTTTTTTTTTTTTAAAGTACAGAAAAAAGAGTAAAAGAATACTTTGAGAAGGGATTCATAGATTTCACTAGGTATCTAGGTTGTCCCTAGGTATCTCAGTGTCTCAAGTCCAGACACTGAGAAAGTCCTAACGGATGGACCAAACGCCAACAGCCAGGTCCCGGTGTGGGCAGCAAGGACTCGAGCACGGGAGTATGCCTGCTGCCCCCAGGTTCTGCATGAGCAGGAACCTGGAACTCGGAGAAGAGGCAGAGTTCAAGTCCAGACACTGAGAAAGTCCTAATGGACGGACCAAACGCCAACTGCCAGGTCCCAATGTGGGCAGCAAGGACTCGAGCACGGGAGTATCACCTGCTGTCCCCAGGTTCTGCATGAGCAGGAACCTGGAACTCGGAGAAGAGGCAGAGTTCAAGTCCAGACACTGAGAAAGTCCTAACGGATGGACCAAACACCAACTGCCAGCATTGAACATTGACCAAAGTTTGCCCTGTGCCAGGCACCATGCCGAGATCTCTAATGTAGGAGGCGTTAAATAAACATGGCCCTCACTTCCTGCATGGGAATAAAATACATCATTGGGACATAGTTGGGTGATGGTGGCACTCGGTATGGGACGGGGGTGGGGGGGGACTCAGGTATCTCAAAGGTTGGACAAGAGTCAGGCAGATGAGAAAGTTCTAGACAAAAGGAACAGGTGGGCAAGAAGTGGCCAGGTGTGGGGCCTGCAGCAATCCTGTGGGATAAACTCAGAAAACCTGGTGGTCTGGGAAGCTTAGCTTTTCTTCTGTGGGTGCTTAAAGCAGGGAAGAGATGGGTCCTAGAGAAGTGGTGCCCAGGTTGGAGTGTCGGGCAGTGGGGCTGCTGCTGGACCTGGGTGGAGAGAGCTTGTGGGAGGGTCTTAAGGGAGCAGCAGACAGGTGGGGGTTTGCACTGGGCCAGGGAGACCCTCTTCTTACCAACTCCCCCTGACATGCCCCAAGGGAGGCCACACTGCCAGGAAGACACAACCCAGAAGACACAGACCACCACCTCGTCCTCGACAGTGGTGGATGGAGGGCAACAGGGGCAGGGGCCTGGGTGACCTAGCAGACCAGCAGTGGGGCCTGGGCAGGCCAGCCATCTTTTCTCTCTCTCACCTTTCTCCCAGGGAAAGAGAAGCCAGCTCCCCAAGTGAGGGGGCAGAGGCCCTGGGCCCAAGCCTAGCCCCTGGAGACCCTTGCATGTCACTCCCATCCGCCCCATAAACACACTGCTGAGAGGTGTTGGGGAGCAGGTGGGGGTCAGGCACATCACCCAGCACAGGTTCCCGGCCCTGCTCATGGAGCCCTGAGTGGGCCACTCAAGTCCTCTCTGCCTCCCCTGGAGCAGGGACAGCCCCATCTTCCTGGAAGAGACTTCATGCTGATGAACTGATTCCGGCTCCCGCTTCTGTAGCCTTCCAGAGGGGAGTATCCAGCCCTAGGAAGGTGCCCAGTTTTCAGCTCTGGACAGTGGCTGAGCCTTTGGGGGGGTGGTGTTGCTGGAAGGTGCCAGGCAGTCTGTGGAATGTGTGTGTGTGTGTGTGTGGGCTTTCCAGGGTTGAACCATTAAGCCCCCAGGAGGGGGATCAGAAACAGCACCCCTCCACGGAGCATAGTGAGTCTGATCTGAAAATAGCCCTATGACTCAGGCTATGATCCTTGTATATTTAGCCCCAGATGACAAATACGTGGACTATGCTTTCCAAGCGTGAGGCTGGAGCTGGCTGGAGGACAGCATCAGGAGCCTGGGGGGCTGCACTGTCTGGGGTCCTGCTGTGAACACAGAGTCTGTCAGGCCATCGGAGCAGAAGTCTGCTGGGAACTGGAGATGCCAGCACGTGCCAAGGAGTTGGAGCTCAAACCCAGTCAGCATGGCTACGGTTCCCCGCCTGTGTGTTGGGGAGGTTCTGTTTCCCTTTGGGCTCTCCCAGAAGCAGAGTCCGAGACAAGGGCTCAAGCACAAGTTGGTAATTTGGGGGTGGGGGTCAGTGAGGTACCTGGAGTGGAATGGGTGAAAGAGACTGGGAAGGGAAGGCAGCCAGGGGGAGGTGAATTGGCCCCGTGAGCGCCACCACTGGGAGTTACTCGCACTGCACAGCTTGGGGCAATAGGCACTATTTTCAGAGGAGCCCTATAAATGTACCCTTTCCCACCACACTGGCTCCTGCAGCACAGTAGCCCTGGCTCCAGCATCTCACACACAATCATCTGGAGTATGCTCTCTGTCCCATCAGGTGCCAGCTCCATCGCCCCAGCATGCTACACCGCTAAGTGCCCCACACTGTGCTTGGCACACAGCAGGTGCCAGGTGCTCTCTGATCCCTTCTTTCTTTACAGTCTCCACTTGATCCACTATGGGTTCCTAAGTCCCACCCTCCCCCCCCGCACGCCCATTCTGCACCACCTCCTGGTGCAAATGACCTTCAGGTCTTTCAGGCAGTGTCCCCCTGAGTGGGGCCCTGCAAGCCCCATAGTCTGCTCTCCACACAGTTGTTGGGGTGGGGGATCCTTTTGCACCATAAATTGGAACCTTTCATTTCTTCCTTGAAAACTTCCGTGCTGCCCACTGCAACTTCCTGCCCTCCCCTGCTCAGCACCATGACCCTTGCTCAGCACCTTGACCTCTGTACCTTGACCCTCGATGTGCTTCTTTCTGCACCTAGGACACTCCACTTGTCATCAGCAGGTGGCTTGGAGTGGGTTGGTGGAGGCAGTGGCTATAAGGAGAAGTCCTCGTGGCATACACACGGCTCTGGCCGCCTCTCTCTGCTCCATGCCTTGTTCGCACCTGGCTTGGCTGCACCTGTCGGCTTCCCCGGCTCCCTCCGTTGGGGTGCCCGTGTCAGGGGTCTAGCCTGATGTTCAGGCCCTTCCCTATATTATTCAGCAAGGCAGCTCGGCGGTGGGCCAGCCTTGTCCACGTGTTGTAGGGGAAGCCCTGGCTTGGCTCGCTGGCCACCTGGATCATCTCCATCCTGGGGAAGAGGAAGGGTCAGGCCCAGGAGGAGATGCTGGCCAAGGCCAGGCAGGCTCTGGCTGTCTCTGGGAAAACTGGCCATGCTGTGCCAGGGACAGACAGCCCTGAAGCTGAGAGGGCAGGCTGCGTGATCATCACATCCCCAGAAAGGAACTTGTTCCTGGCAGTTGGTCAGAATTCACAGCCAGCCTCACTCATCATGTGTAGCCAACCGTGGAATGGCAGGCTGCACCCCACAATCCCTTCCCTGCCTTTCCTCCACTGGGACTGTTCTGTTCACACTCAGCAATGGAGGGGTTAAAATTGCTTCTGGATACCCTGGTTCCCCACTCCCCCCGCCCCCCCCCCCCAGACTCCCTTCCTCTCTCCTGGTTCTTTCAGCTGCCCCTACAGTGGCTTTGACCTTGGTGGCAACTATCTCCAAGAAAGGCTGGGGCCTCAGCTCCCCCAGCCGACCTCTTTGCTGTGCTGTGAGGGATCAGACTGGACCTGAGATCTGGAGTCCCTCTTGAGGAGGGGGCCATCTCTGTGAGAACCCTCGGCAGAGGCAAGCACACGTACAAAGGGCCTGAGGCAGCACAGCCAGCCCGGAAGTCAGGATGGTTGGGACAGAGAAGGGGCAGGGGATGGTGGCCAGAGATAGAATCATGGAAGGCCATGAGGAAGAGGTGCCCTGGAAAGGGTTCAGGTCTCAGGAGGCTCCTGAGGACATGGTGGAGTAGGTGGAGGCCGGCAGGGACCGGTTGTGCCACGCCAAGTCCCTGCAGGGCACCTGGGAGGGACCAGGACCAGAGAGGACACCCTTCCACGCTCTCATGACTGTATAGGACTGCATAGGACCCTTGGTCTCCCTGGGGCAGACAGAGAGCTGGTTGCCTGGCCGTGGACCCCTCTGTAGCTGCAGGGGTGCATGTGGGGGCAGGTGCATGGACCCGTGGAGGTTCCCGCTGCAGGGATGAGGCCTCTCACCCGTCTCACACCTGCACCAGCCCGTTTTCCTCCGACACTTGCGTCCCTCCTCGTTTCCCACCTCCTCTCCCTCTCCTCCATCCTTCCTCTTTGCTGTTGCTTTCAGTCTTTCCTGCTGTGGAGTGGACGTGACACAGGCCAAGCTCTGAGCCCTGGAGTTCAGGCTAAGGGGATCCTGAGTGAAACACCTGGGGCCTCGTGACATGTAAACTCTTGGAGACAGCTCTGTGCTGGGGAAGGGAGGGTCCCAGACCACCCCGCCCAGCCTGCTGCCATCAATCCCAATAGTCGGCAGGCTGGGCGGTCCATCCTTGGCAATGCTCAGCCTGGCCAGCTTCTGGGGTGTGTAGGGGGACAGCGTGGCTGAGCTGGGGGTGTGCACAGCGGCTGGGGGTGTGTAGAGGGCAGTGTGGCTGAACTGGGGGTGTGCACAGTGGCTGGGGGTTGTGTAGGGGGCAGTGTGGCTGAACTGGGGGTATGCACAGTGGCTGGGGGTTGTGTAGGGGGCAGTGTGGCTGAGCTGGGGGTGTGCACAGTGGCTTGGGAGTGTGTAGGGGGGCAGTGTGGCTGAGCTGGGGGTTGTGTGGGGGCAGTGTGACTGAGCTGGGGTGTGCACATTGGCTGGGGGGGTTGCTGAGATGTCAAGCTTTGAACAGGGCTGGTGACTGGCCCTTAACCCAGACTCTGGCTTGTCTTCTGAGCTGGGTAAGAAGTACCAAAGGACCCTGGAGCCAGAGTGCTTGGCTTCTAATCCCAGACTGGAATTTGCCAACTGGAGTATGTCCTTTGAGGCCTTCTGCCTCAGTGCTCTCATCTGTAAAGTGGGGCAGCTGACAGCAGCTTCCCCATAGGTCAGGACTGGAGCAGTGCCCGGCACCTAGGATGTTCGTGTTGCTGATGAGTTAATTGAGGTGGGCAATAGGAAGGGACGAAACGAACAGACTCAAGAGCTGTTAGAGAGGTTGAACCACTGACCAGGGAGTGGGGAAGGGGCAGGCTGGGCTAAAGCCCAATTCCTGGTGCACGCTCTGCTAAGGCAGCTAGAGGACGTCTCCTCAGCGACACCTGGGGCTCTGCACCGAGAGAGAGTTAAGTATCTTGAGCTGGGAGGTGATATTGTTGGTAGGTGGGGATAAAGGGATCCTGGGGCTTCTCCCAAGGGCAGAGAGTGCTGGGGACAGACTCAGTCCGAGGAGAGGCTGTGAGGCAAGCAGAGCAGGGTCACGCGAGGACTGGGCAGAGGCCGCATGGGGCGGGGCAAGGGTGGGGTGGGGAGCGGGAGAGCCCAGCAGCTTCAGGAAGTCGGAAGAGGAAGACAGGGGATTCTCTCCAGCAGCTCCGAAGGAATGGAGTCGGTTCCCCGGCAACCAGCCCTGCCAAGGCTCTGACTGTAGAGCTCATGATGGCGATTTAAACCAACACGTTGGTGCTGGCTGGCCAGGGCAGCAATAGAGAAGCAGACAGGGACCCAGTGGCTGGGCCAGGAGCTCGGGACACCTGTTGGGAAGCACAGAGCTAGGGGGGAGAGGCATGTTCGCAGGAGCCGCTGCAGAAGGAGGAATAGGAGCGGAAGGGGACAGAAGTATGTAAAGAGTCATGAGAGGCAAGGGATTGAGTGGACAGATCCAGAGGCTGAGGCTTGGGTCCCAGGCTAACGTCCCTTAGCTGGGGCAGGCAGGACAAGCATGGAGGGCACTACGCTGAGAAGCACAGACGCCCACCGGAAGCTGGAGAAGGGAACTGATCAAGGTTAATGCCAGAATATCCTCTGAAATAGGTTAATGAGCAAGGTCTTGTCTTGCAAGCAAGTGAGGGAGGAGTCTAGAGAGACAGCTCTGGACACATCGGATCAGCAACTAGCCCAGCATTAGCGCTCAGCTGAGAGCCCAGCCTGGGGGCTCTAAATCACCATTTCCATGGTGCAGCAGGCTGCAGCCAGCCCCAGGTCCAGGGTGAGGGGCAAGCTGATCCTAGGTCGTCTCATCAGACCTGAGAGTGAGGACATGTTCACGACACATGGGGTTGTGTCTGAGGTCTCAGGATATCCAACAGCGCAGCCAAGGGTAGGGGAAGCCATTGGGTGCTGAGCTGGCAAGTCTCCAGACACCCCAATATTCTCATGGTGCTAAAAAGGCCTCGTGGCCACGGCAGGCCTGGTTGCCGGGGAACCGACTCCGTTCCTGATACATGAAGAGGAACACAAGCATCTCTCTGTCTTCCCTGTGCTAACCCTGTTCACCCAAACAGCCACCAGGGAATCCTGGTGCATGAAGAAAGGCTGAAGAAATGACCATTTGCACATCACTGCTTAAGCTTCAGAGGCATGGCAGGTCCAGGCCATGGCCAGTGGCTGCTACCAGCAGGTGAAGGGCTGAGGGGTCCCTGAAGACCCTGCCCAGTCCCGACTTCTTTTCCAGACCATCAAAGCAGCTTACAGGAAGGAGGGCAGACAGGGCATTTCAGATGGCACTGGAGGGACGTCAGCCCCAGACCGAGGCACAGCCACAGGACAAACGATCAGCAAGCGGACTGGAAGAACAAAATGGGAGGGAGGCTCAGCAAGGAGAGCAACCAACCAGGGCAATGGGCTCCACGCAGTACGGGTGCCATCCTTGGATCCTGACGCAAACTCAGGCAGCACTGGCAACATGTGAACAATGAGTCGACAGTCGATGACGTTAGGTTGGGGCGTTATAATAGATTGTGTCTTAAAAAACAATCTCATTCCCTGATAAAGTGTGCATATGGGATCTTCTTCCATGTCATCCACACAGGGTCACAGATAAACGGGGACTCACCATACGGCTCTTCCTATTTCTGTGTGTGCAGACGTAAAAGTGATTAAAGTGGAAAAAAGAACCTTCATGTAGTGCTTACTCATACAATCAATAAATGTTAGCTGGTACGTGCAAACATTTTTAAGGTCGCATAAACAGTCAAATTCACAGGATCAGAGTGGAATGGGGATTGCCAGGGCTGAGGAGGGGGTGGGCATGGCCGGGGAGCTCTCAGCAGAATGGAAGGATATAGAGGTCCATCACACAACACTGCACCTTTGGGTGACAGTGGATGCACACTCAACATTGTCCTGAGCAGATAAAACACCACACCCTTGCACTGCAGTGAAATCAGACAAACATACAGCGGGTAGCACTCTGCCACTGCAGCCCTGGCATGACAGGACACAAGGAGGTCATGGCACACATCTAGCTGAGCAGCTACCATGTGCTAGGGACCAGAAGGTAGAGAGGGAGACACAAGGCCAACCCTTCTGCCAGCTGTGCCCCAGGGTCACTGGCAATACTGAGGAGCTGCCATGTGGCATGGTCACTGCTCCAGGAGCTGCCACGTGGCACCGTCACTGCACTGAGGAGCTGCCATGTGGCACCGTCACTGCTCCAGGAGCTGCCACGTGGCACCGTCACTGCACCAAGGAGCTGCCACATGGCAGTCACTGCACTGAGGAGCTGCCACGTGGCACAGTCACTGCACCGAGGAGCTGCCACATGGCACGGTCACTGCTCCAGGAGCTGCCACGTGACGCCACATCTGCTTTCCTGCAGGGGCTCTGAAGCTTGTGAGGATGGCTTCTTTGCCTTGCAGTCAGCTCTGTGACTCACCCAGTGAAGCCACTCCATGTCTGGTACCCTCTCTCTAACCAGATCCCCACCCCCCGAGTCAGGTCACCCAGTGAAGCCACTCTACACCTGGCGCCCTCTCTAACCAGCCACTCTGTCGAGTCTGATGCATGTGCAGTCTGGAGTGCACAGCCTCGTGATTCTGGTCTGTGCACTCCGATGCAAGCACTGTCCACCGTGCAGAACATTCCAGTCCCCCAGGTCTCCCATGTGCAGGTAATGACATCCTGATTGCCACTGCCCACGCATGATTAGCTTTGCCTGTTTGTGAACTTCCTATGACAGAAGTCCAGGTCCGTTTGCTTTAACTTTGCGCCAGGCTTGCTCTGACAGTGTAGTGGGGTCATCTGTGCTGCAGTGCGCCCGGGTAGGATGTACATTGTCCTGGTCTGCAGCAGTCCGTTGTACTGCATGAATACTTTGGTTATCCAATCTCTTAACTGAGAAGGCCTGGCCTCATCTCCAGACCTGCTCATCACAGACCACACGCACATCGGGGAGCACAGCTTCAACAAAGCCACTCATTCGTGCCCACAGTTCCCCAGCCTTCCTGTCTCATGTTGAATCTCTGAGTGGCCCCGGTGACCACATATGATAGCGGAAGTGTCTGCACTACAGTTGAGTTGCACGTGTGACACCGGACTCAGTCCAGCGTGGGCACGAGGCCAGGCAGGCCATGTGATGTGGCAGAGGATGGCAGCGTGGGAGAGGGGCCTCGTGAGGCTCACAGGTGTCTGACAGGGATCTGGGACAGCTCTGGGCGGCTTCCACACCTTGGGGTGCCTTCAGCAGGGGCCTCCGGGACTGCTCCGTGTGATGGCCTAAGATGCTTGCAGTGCCGAGTGACTTGTCTGAGAAGACAGAGCAGAAAGTGCAGCCTGCAGGTGTGGGAGTGATGAGGGGTTAGGGGAGACTGGGTGCATGTGAGTGTGTGTGTGTGTGTGGCACCTACCTCTGGGCATGGCTGGGGGACATTCCAGGCAGGCTAAAGCCAAGTGAAGCCAGGAGTGATTGCTAAGATACTCAGAAAGACCCAGTCTTTGGGGGCACCTAAAAGAAAGAAGCTGGGACAGGCTAGTCCCTGGTCCTCCTCTCCCCTCCCACCTGCAGGAAAGGGGCCTGCCTGGATGGATATCTGGGTCCAGGCCACTCATGCTGTCCTGGGGCAGCAGCCCTGAGCAGGCATGATGCCAGCCAGCCTCCTCTTCTTAGGGCTGCAGTCCTACCCATGTCCCGTATCTCTGGTCCCCCAGGGAAGGCAGGATCTAACTGTGGCACCTTGCCAATCCTCTGGACACAGAGCTAGAGGCTTCCTGCAGGGTGGGACCACTGACCCAACCTCCTGTGGTTTCCCCTAGCACTTGATGGGGGGAGACCTGGGTGTGTCAGGGGCAGGGCTGTCACGAGCTCCTGGATTTGCGCCCACATGGTCTGTCACCCGAAGTGGGCCCACTGGAGACTGAAAGTGGAGTGCTACCAGTGATTGCACTGCTCAACAGACAGGGCTGGCCCAGACGAGCCGGGGGCGTGGTCGCCATGCATGCAGCAGAGGGTTCAGCTTGGCCAAGCAGTTGGGCACACGGGATGCTTTTCTTGGCCACTTACAGCTCCGTTTGCTACAGGAATCGCAGGGTCAGATATGTAATGTCAGAGGCTCCTGCTCGGAGATCCCTGTCTGCACTAGGGAGTACCCAGGAAGAGGGGTACACTGGACATGTGCACAGTCACCTGCAACCCTCCATGGCTCCCCAACATTTCTGAGCCCCAGGCTCTCTCAGTCACTGGCCCCAATGGCCTCTGACTCCTGTCAGTTGTGCTGTCCCAGCCGCCTCTCTGGTTTGATCCAATATGACCCGCTGTGCCAATGTCTGTCTGGGACTGGGGCCCGCTCCGAAGGCTCTCGGTATCCCCTGGATGACTGGGACCGCTCCCCCAGTGCTGCCTCTGCCATGGTTGGCGCCACTGCTCCATGGGCTCTGTGTGTGTATTGAGATAGACGTGGAGGTAAGGCAGCCAGCCCAGGTCTGTCAGCCACCACCCGCAGGGGTGGCCCTACTAGGTGCCCTCACTTCCAAGCATCTGGGCTTTTGGGTACACACTGCTCTTCCTCCATCTCCCGTGTCTAGTGTTGGTCACACCTACGTGGGGCCACTGGAGCTGGCATGTGGGAGGAGCCACTTGAGTGGCCGTTTCCTCTCCGGCACGCCCCAAGCTGCCTCTTGCTCCTTCTGGTTCTCCTGATGCAGGTGCTGTGCCCCGAGCCCCTCTCCTCTCTTTCTCCTGGGAGACTGAATCTCACACTCTTGCATTTGTCCTATACTTGACCTCCACGTACCCCGCTCCCCTCATCCCATGTGCACGGCACCTCCCTGCTGAGAATGGCCAGTGCCTTGCAGGCCAAGTCCCCTTTGCGGCTCAGGACATTCCTGCTTCTTCCAAGGTCCCTCCCTGCTGGGGGGGGGGGTCCCAGTGCCCCTGCCCTCCCACACAGCCTCCAGGCTGGTCCTGCTCACCTCCCAGGCATGTCCTTGCTTGACCCCAGTCTATTGGTCATTATTATCAAGTTCCATGTTGTTGTGTGACTCCAAGGTCCCTGGGCTGCTTGTGGAGTGCAGTGAGAGTGCCAGGGGTGCGGTAGGGGGTGGTGTCAGGGCTGGGCAGCACAGCAGACAACTGGATGGAGAACACAGGGACCATGGCACACCTATGGGTTAAGCAGCAAGGAATGAGAGTGTGCTGTGTATGCCAGCAGAGGGGCAGAGGCTGTAGAAACTTAGAAATGACTTTTTGGAAGAGAAGCACTTGGGATCCAGGCCTTCTGTAGTATTGACTGAGCCCGTGGAAATTTAGAGAAACAGCAACGTTCAGCAGGAGCCTGGATCCACGCACCGAGGAATTGTCTCACGTGCCCTCCTGCTAACGTGGCCAGCCTCTCTCCGGCTCACTGCCGGGATGTCGAGGGCAGGATAAGTTGCTTGGCATGATGCCACTAATACATCCTTTTAGAGAGACAGGAGACAATGCTGAGTGTTGTTATGGATGCACACACTTATGGCGAGAGCAAAAATCTGCACGGGAGGGTGAAGGGCTAGAGTCACCTCCGGGAGCCAGGGCAGAGAGGGGGTGGAAGCACCGAGTTGCTGCTGTATTTTGCTTCTCTGAAGGAAGGGAGAGGGGGAGGAAGGGGTGGGAGAAAACAACAGTAAAATGAGAGCATTCGTGGGTGAGCACAAGCACATGGATGCATATAAGGTATTCTGCAACTAAAACTGAAAAAGAAATTGGAAGTAGAAAAGGCAGCAAACAAGAGATACAGAGGCAAGCATTCTGCACACAGCTGGAACATTCCCTCCATGGAGCCAGGGGCCAGAGGCCAGGAAGTGAGGCAGGGCTAGGAGCAGAGGGCAGCAGAGCAGGGCACACAGCAGGAGTTGGTGGTGGTGGGCAATACTGCCATGGTGGGACTCCAAACAGGGATACCAGTTCCCTCCTGCCTGTTCCGTGCCTCCACCCCAGGGGTTGTCCCATGGGCTGCTCGGTGCCTGGCCCTGGCCTGGCCCTGCAGCACCAGCACCAGCAACAGCATTTGGCTGGACAATTTGCAAGCAGGTGATTTATTCGTTCTTTATTCTGTGCTGAGCAGCTACAAGCAAAGCGCCAGCTGCCATGACACTCGTAACTAACTCGTCACGTGCCACAGGTCCACGCACACCTCCCGCATCCACACGCTGCCCGCATCCCTACAGCAGACCCATAACTCTGCCATCACCACCACTCCTGCCTCACAGAGGAGCAACAGAAGTGCAGAGAGCAGGAGAGAAGCAGAGCTGCAAATGGGACCGTGGCTGCCTGGTGCCAGTCTGTGGTTTCCATCACAGCTTCTTACAGAACAGCACCAGGCTGGGTGCCGTGGGACCCTCACAGAGCTGCCAGGTCAATACGGCACTCACACACCAAACCCACAGCCCAGGCAGCTGGTGGCTGCAACTCACCATTTAGCACTCCCAGGGAGAAGCACAGCCTGATGGGTCCAGGCGGGTGTCTCCCGAGAGACAACGTCAATGCTGAGGACACAAAGGTCCCTGGAGGGGGTTGGGAGGGCAGGCAGGACAAACAGAACAGTGTGCAAAGGCCTGGAGACAGAGCTGGGCAGGGAACCTGGAGAGGGCCAGGGCAGGTACACGCAGAGGGGGAGGGCCAGGATGCAGAAGTGAGCTTGTCTGGCATTGCCCTGGGTCGTCCTGTGCTCTTTACTGCTGCGGGTCTGGATGCTAACACACTTGAGGGCTGCGGTCTCACAGGTCTGGGTTATACAGAGTGTTCCCTGGGCAGTGGAGAAGCAGGGAGAGGTTGCACGCATTTGATACCGTGGCTGCTGGGTTGGGGGTGGGAGGGCTACTGGGTAGCAGGAGCAAGGCTGTGGTGAGTTCCCCATCTCTGCCATGCAGCCCGGGAGCAGCCAGGCCTGGCACAAGGCAGGGAAGGCTGGCTAAGGACGCAGCCATCGGGTGAAGTGACTCAAGGCACATGCTTGTTGTCCTTCCCATCTGCATGCTGAGCCAGCCTGCAGCCCCCTGATCCAGGACTTGCCGGAGGGTCTGCTGGAGGTGGGAGCAGAGTTCCCCAAACAGCTGCCCCCTCCCAGGAGTTCAAAAGAACTAGGGATATTCCCTGGAAAAGCCAGACAACGCAGGTCATGGAAGAAATGGTGATGCAGGAAAGTGGCTTTCTGTGTGACCACTCGGCCTGCTTCTTTCCCCCTCACCCCACCTTGCCTCAATCCCTCCAAGACAGTTCACAGACTCCCCACCCCACCTCTGCAGAGGGGCTCAGCTTCAGAACCTAACAAGTGCTGGGAGAAAGCTGGGGCTCCTGGCACCTTCAAATGGACACACAGGCCCGGGCTGGAAGCCCACACACTCCTTTCCCTACCTCCAGACTGCTGACCACCCTCCAGGCCAGCTGTCTGTACCGATGCTTCGGACCCTCTTATACTGAGAGGTGACAGGAATGTAAAACCAACCCAGGGTTGAAACAGCAAGGAGGAAGTGCAGGGAGACACAGTGAGACCCCTCTTCCCTTTTCGGCCAGCACCAGGCTCTCCCTCATTCTTCCACAAAGTGAGAGCTCAGGGAAGGTGCCAAGCTGACCTGCCAAGACCAGGTGGCACAGTGAGGGGATGGGGAGGAGGGACACACCAGCCAGGCATGGCCACGAACTTGGGGAGGAAGCCGGGGGGTCACTTACCTAGCGGCAGAACGAAGAAGAAGGGGAACCAGCAGAGAACGAAGACGCCCACGACAATGGCCAGGGTCTTGGCCGCCTTCTTCTCGCGGGAGAACTTGAGCAGGCGCACCGACAGTGAGCTGCGGAACGTGTGCCCCTTGGTGCCGCGCGTGCCCCCCGGTGCCCCGTCCGTGCTGGCACCGGCACCGGCACCGGCACCGGCGGCCGCGCCCCGGCAGTGGATGCGCAGGACCACCTCGGAGGCCTTGCCGCGTTCGCGCTTGACGCCTGCTTCGAGGCTGCGCGTGGTGCTGCGCGCCACCACATACACGCGGCAGTACATGACCACGATGACGGCCATGGGCAGGTAGAAGGAGCACAGGGAAGAGAAGACGGCGTAGCCCGCTTCCTCGGTGATGCCGCAGAAGCGCTCGTCCGGGGGCACGGGCTCCTTCCAGCCCAGCAGCGGCCCCATGGACACCACCAGGGCCACGGCCCAGAGCAACGCCAGGATGGCGGCTGCCTTGCGCTCTGTCATGATGGCCGGGTACTTGAGCGAGTGGCGCACGCCCACGTAGCGGTCCACGGAGATGGTACAGAGGCTGAGGATGGAGGCGGTGCAGCATAGTACGTCCACAGCAGCCCACACGTCACAGAAGGCCCGGCCAAAGGCCCAGAAGCCCAGGACCTCCATGGTGGCCGAGAAGGGCAGCACGGCAGCGCTTAGCAGCAGGTCGGCCACGGCCAGGTTCACGATGAAGTAGTTGGTGACGGTTTGCAGGTGGCGGTTGCAAGCCACTGAGAGGATGACGAGCAGGTTGCCCGCCACGGCCGTGAGGATGAAAGCTGCCAGGAAGACCCCCACGCCCACACTCTGCGCACTCACCACTAGCCCCCCGACGGCCGCCGCCGTGCCGTTCACCTCGCCACCCCCACCGCCACCCGCGCCTCCCGGTTCTCCTGCTGAGCTCTGGTTCTCCTCGCCTCCGCCCGCGCCCACCACGCCGCCGCCGCTGGAGCCTCCGCCTGCTGCCCCCGGCACGCTGCCCACTGCTGGGCTCTCAGAGGAGGCCGTGCTGCCCGCGCCGGCCCCGCTGTTGCCCGCGCTCGAGCCCCCGGCGCTGATGTCCGGCCGGGGTCCTTCGAAAGTGACGCTCAAGAGGTGACGGAAAGTCATCTCAAGGCGCGCCCGTCGGGGGTCCTGTTGGGGTGCAGGACGAGCGGCTGGCAGGAAAGCGGGCACAGGGCATAGCAGCGGGACTGTGGGGCTGGTCCGGCTCGCGGGTCCCGTTCAGGTTCCCCCGAGTTCTTGCGACGCGGAGTGCGGTGGCACGGGGTGGGAGGCACCGGCGGCGGCGGCGGCGGCGGCGGCGGCGGCGGCGGCGGTAGTGGCTGGGGTACTCCGGGTCCCGCAGAGGAGTCCAACCCAGGAGCCGGGGCGGGCGACGCGCTCCGCTCTCTGAGCGCGCCCAGGCGAGCGGGCAGAGCGGCGGCTCCGCGACCCGGCGGTGCGGGCGGCGGCCACTGCGGCTGGAGACTGGCGCGGGGGGCGGGCCGGAGGAGGGGCAGCAGCGCCGGCGGGGAAGGGGGTGTGGCGCCCAGAGACCAGGCGCTTCGCTCCAGGGGAGAAGGGCTTTTGCGCACGGGGCCGGCAGGCGCTCCACGCACTAGCCGGGCTGCGGCGTTGGCGCGCGTTCCAACCGCACAGCTTGGCTTCGGTGCCGTAGCCCATGCCTGCCCTGTCCCCTCGCCCGCCCCTTAGCGCTGCCTTCCGGGACCTCGCTGGATCCGCCTTTCTCCAGGGACCTCAGCCGCACTCCTCTTCCCAGCCTGTCCTCTCCCCCAGGCTCCCAGGGCGAAGTCGCTGGTGTCCTTGGGCATGCGGAGCTTAGAAGGCGCGATTCCAGCATCCTCCGGCTCCTGGCGGCCGCCAGAGAGCAGCACACGCCTGAGTTGTGCACCCTGCCGACTGGACTGCGTCTGCCCGCCTCCTGGAACTGCCTGGCTGCACCTTCCTTCCTTCTCCCAGGCTGCTGGCGGGGGCAGACTCTCAGACATCTCTGCACCTTGCAGGGAGAGCTGGGGAGGGGTCACCAGCCTGGGCTGGGTGGGGAGCAGGGAAGCCTCCAGCGAGACTGTTAGGTCAGAGCCCTGAACCCTGCGAACCACTCGGTGGTCTCCCGCAGTCCGGTTGTGGGAATCAGTCTTCCGTGTCCAGCATAAGTGGTCTAAGTGGCCTCATTCCAGGGCCGGAGGGTGAGAGTACTGGAGAGTGGGAAGGGCTGTTTGGCAGCCTGGCTAAGGGCGAGGGAGGACTGAGAGACAGTCTGGCTCCAAAGTTGGGCTCTGCCCCATGTTGGCTGCTTGACCCCTTTCCCCCTAATTCTTCATGTGTCAAGCGAGAGTGAGAAGGAGCATGCGATGGCAGGAGGGTTAGAGGCGTTAGCATGTGTTGCCCCCCGCCCCGCAGCCGTTCCTGGGTTTGTTGTCCGAGCTGCGCTTGGCGGGGTAGGATTAGAACAGGGAGGCAGAGCACAGAGGGGGTAAGCAGCTGGTCTGGAGCCCAGCTGTGCAGGTGGAGGGGAGGGCATGAGGACCCTCTCCGGGACCAGAGGGACGGGCAGAGAGAGAGAGAGACAGGATCATCCACTGAAGGCAACACCAGGATGTTTTCCTAGGGCAGGCACCGTGCCGCCCTGATGGCAGCGTGAGGGGCACCTACGGGAAGGAGAATGCCATGAGTCACGCGGAGGATGTGGGGCCTGCGTGGGTGGGCGTGGGGGAGGAGACCCAGGACCTGCAGCCTCTGGGGCCTCCCAGCATCTATGACACAGAGGCAGGCCACCTAGAAGAGAGGTGCTTTAGAGGAAAAACAAAACAAAACAAAACAAAACAAAAGTGGGAAGAATAACTGCCTCCTAGTGCAGGGAGCCCCAGGAAGAAAGGGCTCTAATGGAGCTGGGAGTTTCCCCCACAAGCTCCCCTCTCTACCACTTGCATGTTTGGGCACTTACACCGTGAGGATTAGCAGGCAGCAAAATGCAAGCAAAGCCCTGGGGAAAGAGGGGGACGAGGAGTTCTTCACCTGGGAGGGCTGGTGGGAAGTGGACTCAGTGTCCACGCCTGGGGTGGGACAGGTGGGACCCTTGTGAAGTTCATCTGCTTGCAAATGTTATCTGTTTTCAAAGAAAACTGGGGCTTGGAGGCACAGGTAACACCCCAGGCATGCGGTGGTACACTAGGAACCACAAGGCCAGCATCCCATGAAGATCTGCGTGTGGTTGCTCGAGGGAGCCAAGGGGAAAGCTGACTGGAGGTGTCCCTGCTTGCAGAATGGGGAGTAGATGTGGTGTGGGGTGCCTGGAAAGAGATGGGGCAGCCTGAACCCGTGTTAGGCCTTGGCAGTCCTTGGGGAGAGGGGTTCGCAAGAGAACCTCGGAGAAGGGACATGGGAGGCCAGGGAGATGGCTTTCTGCCCCAGCTGCTCAGATGCTTGGAGCTGGGAAAGGGGTGCCAGCACACGCTGCTGGCAAGCAGAGAGAGGCAGGGCAGCACCGAGCAGCCAGCGTGGAACTCAGCACTGCCCTCCCCAATGTACCGTCCACTCTTAGATCCACCTCGGGTCCATCCCATCTCAGCTTAAGCTGCATGTAGCCGGTCTCTGAGTTATGTTGGTGGATTTCTGTCACTTCACAATTCCGACCCTTGTCTTCCTGGCAGCTACCATGCTGGACCAGATCATTCCTCACTCTGTTTGCTCCCGGCCTGTGACTCTCCCTTCATGGGACCATTGTACTTGATGGCTTCCCCAGGTTCACGGTACACTTAGTCCCATGGGGCTGAACTGTTTCTTCTTGTTTTGTGGCTCTGAGACAGGGCCACACGGTACCTTGGGATTTATTGGGGTTGCAAGTAAGCGAGTGTTGGAGGCTATCACATGTAAGAGGACTTTCATGTGAGACTTGATTTACAGAAATTCATACCCAGACCAGGCAGAGGGATGGTGTTCTCAGCTTGAATCTTCTCTAGCTGAATTCCAGGGTCTGGCAACCCAGTTTGCTGATACATGATGGTCTGGGGTCTGTCCGCTCCAGCCGCCCTAAGGACTTAGTGAAGGAAGCAGATTTCAAGGATGACCTAAGAGCCTTTTGTGTCAGGAGCCACCTTGCCGTTCTTACCGTTCCTCACCGTGACAGCCTGTGCGGGTGGGGCTGTCTTCCTCCGTAGCCATGTGATGGAGTTTTCTCAACTACTGTGTACGCTCTGCCAATGCCCTCAGCTGAAGAACACAGCTGGGTCGATTCCTTTGGCTAAAATACTTGGGAAGGATGGCAGAAGAGGTGTGGTCGGGGCCCGTGGTAGCCTCAATGGTGATAGGATGTGACCTCCTTCCCTCCCCAAACCGCCCACTCAACTGTGCCCCTTACAGGCAATCCCCTGGAAGGCAGAGTGACTTCCAAGTACAGAGCCTGTCCTCAGGGCACTGCAGAAGTCAGACAGTTTTGATGAGAACTCCTGTTATGAAAAATTCTTTTAAAATTTGTTTTAATAGGGCAAGAGGACAGGGAGAGAGAAAATAAGATATTCCACCTGCTCATTCACGTCACAGATACTCACAGCATCCGAGGCCGGGTCAGGCCAGTGCCAGGAGGCCAAAACTCAGAGTGGGAGGGATTCAAGTACTTGGGTCGTCAAGTACTGTTGCCTGGTGGATTAGAGCTGGGCTTGAACTCAGGCACCCCAAAGTAAAACATTTGGACATCTGAAACAGCATCTTAGCTGTTGTGCCAAAGGCCCAGCTCAGGGTCAATGCAAGGGACCTGAACATGGGTGTCAGGCTCTGCACTTTTCACTGAGTAATTTGACCAGATCTCTGGGCATGGCTGCCCCCTTTTATAAAATAGGGCCAATGTATTGGCCTGGATCATGGAGTTAAAATAAGCGAGGTGTTTCTTCAAGCGATGTCTTCAGGGGAACCCAGTCTAAACAAGAACATATTTGTGCAGAAGCTCTTGTTGTGTCAGAGGCAAAACCTGGAGTTGACCCTCTGGGTCTCCCTCGTGGGCTATTTCTGGACCCTGGAGTACCCTCACAGCAATGGGAGATCTGGGAGTCTTGTGAGTGAATAGCTGGACCAGTGAGCCCTGGAGACCAGCCCTGGGGCCTTTGTGAGGCAGAAGTGTGACTCCTGGTGTGAGCTGGAAGACTAGGCCTCTGGGTACCTCTTCCCTCTTAGGAGAGGCCCCTAGAGAGAGAGAGAGAGAAGATAAAGAAAAACTTGTTTCCTGACTGAGCAATTCATTTCTGGGTTGCTAAACTCAAGTCCCTGAAGAAGAGACTTGAAGGACCCCTGCAAGAGGCCAAGAAGGGATGAAGGAATTGATGCTTTGTGTGACAAGATGCCAAGGACGGGTCAGCACTGTTGGAATCAGGACATTGTCTCTGCTGGGAGACAATGTCGGGGAGAAGGTGTTTGTAGTACATGCACCTGTTGTGGAGACCAGTGGCTCCTCTCTCTTCATCCCTTCCCACCCTGGGAACATTTTGTCCACTCATTCATTCAGCACAGAGAAGCCGAGCATCATCTGTGTTCCGGAATGCACTGTTGAATAAAGCCAAGTGCCTTCCATCCCGGGGCTCCTGTTCAAATGACAGAAAGCACCACCAAGAAGGGTGAGAATCTTCCCGCTGCCAGGGTTGAACGTTTTTGCTGGCTTTAGTACCTGATTCTTAGTGCTTCTTTTCATTGAGAATCAAGGAAGGTGCGAATCATTTTTAAGGCACATTTTGAGGACCCCTTCCACCCCAAACAGCAGTGGGGAGCTGAGCCCCAAAGATACAAATTCATGTGTATTACTGGAGCACTTGGCTAAAGCCATCATTGCTGGAGCATGCCTTATGGAGACATGGATGCTCATCCTAAAGTTTGCCAACTTCACACCAATTGCTAGCCCTGCCTGACACTTAACCTTACCCTGGCTTGATCCCAGCTTTGGCTACACCCTTACCCATAACTGTAACTTGCCCCTAATCTATATGTAAATCTTCCTGATCTTCATCATTGTCATGGTCAGCAAGGGCAGTGGCTCTGAAGGTGAGGACCCAGTGCTACTCTGCCCCATCTTTCACTGGGTTTGGTGCCCAGGGCTGCCACCCATTAGTGGTCACAGATCAGCAGGTATCTAGGCGAAAAGACTGTGGCTTCTGTTGGAAGGCAGTATTGAGCAGTCCATCTTCCAATGCTGTCCCTATGTCAACAGAAGCAACTGGAGGCCACTTACGTTTGGACTGTTTATGCTACTATTTGCCCAAAATTAATGGAGTTGGAAATTAGTGACTATCTCTCCTGTTACAGAGGAAATGGAGGGTGGCAGCAGAATAATGCTCCTGTTTGGGAGCTGGCAAGCTGCCCACCACTGCGGGGACCCTAATAGCCCTCTTTGCTTGTCGGTTGTGTTTGCTTCGCCTCTCTTTGGTTTCTTTTGATTTTTTTCAAGAGAAGAAATAAGACAAGATGAGGATAAAGCTGGAAGAGCCACTGGAGTGGAGACCACTCAGGGTGGGGATTCATTGGGTCATCTCAAAGCTTATAATAAGCCCCCCGAGTTTCAGTGGCATAACCCCATAACTTCCTTGTTTGCTCAGTGCGGTGAGCAGCTTTCCTGAGCTCATCCCCTCTGTGGTGTGATTCAAGCGCTGAGAGCCTTGGTCACCCCAAACCCTGCAGACTTCGTGTGGATCATTTGTACTGGTACCCAGGGAGCAAAGGGAGAGACTGGAGAGCTATGTGGATGTTGGGGAGCCCAGCGCAACGCTGTGCCTGAGGCCCTTGGTGACATGGCTTCCCCGAGAAACAAGGGAGAAAAGTGGCTCAGCCTAGAGCCCAGGGCTAAGGTATGGGTTTGTCAACTTTCCAAAGTCAGCTGCAGGACAGCAGAGGTCCCCCCAATGCCTGATGGAGTCATGAAAAAGGAGCAGGTGGATCTGCATCTCTGGACACTCTGCCGGGTCCAGTGGTCACTGCTGCAGTGGTCCATGTGGCTGTTCTTTCCAGACCGGCCTTCACGGGAACATTTGCAACACAGTGTGCCCAAAATGTGGGGCGGGGGCTAGGCCTGGAAATGCCATGTGCTGGTGGTAGCTCTGGGTATGTGGGAGGAGCATAGAGTAGTCTGCAGGCTTAGCCCTTCATGGAGAACAAGACTTTGCTCCATGTAAGACCCAGATCTTATCCACAGGAATTGCATTTGCTTTGCTAGTGACTGAAATTTCATCCTTATAGTCTTGGTTGACCAACTCTTACCACCAGGTCTGTCTTGTCACAGACTCTTAGTACCTCCAGTGAAGGTGACATCCAATTTAACTGCCCCTCATAGCTTTACGGAATCTGATTCCTCACTGTGGGGGTGGGGAACTAGAAGTGAGGAAGATATCCCAGGGGATACTCTTGAGCGGTGGAAAGAAAGTTGTAGGGATACACCTGTTAACGTGACAAGTGCTTTGGCCTCCCCTCCCCCTCCACCCATGGGGGAGCAAACACTGATGAGGGATATCTTCCTGCAATGGCATTAACATGCCTCTTCCATTCAGAGGGAGGCCAGGCTGGGTTGTGTGACACCAGCCCCAATTAGGGAGTCTGAAACAATGATTGCTTGAGTTTTCCTGCAACTGTGACTTCTTTTCTTGCAATGCTAAGCAGCTAGTAAAGAGATGGTCTCTAAGTTGCTCACAAAACTAAAGTTTTGTTCTCTGAGTCAGTGGGTAGCAACAGGACTGCAGCTTAAAGTATTACTGAGGGTTAAGGGCAGGGGTGGAGCTCTTCCAAAAGGTGCCACCAGGGGACTGCCGCAGAGTAGCTTGTGTCTGTTGCAACATCACAGTAACCCACTCACAGGCGGACCCTGACCCTCGGACACCTTCACTTCCACAAAGGTGAGCCTGCCTGGGCTCTGCTTGTGCCCGAGTGGGAAGTGCACGTGTCCCTGGGGGCAGCCAGCAGAACCCTGCAGGCCTCCTGGAGCACACAGCACAGCACCCATGCTGGGTGCTGACAAACCTGGTTGTTGTCTCAGGAGCAATGTTGCAGTGCGTCTTGTAAGTCCCTGGCTCTAAGCAGTCATGAGGGAAGCAGAAGTCGCTCTCTAAGTATATGAAGACTGAATTTAAAGAAATAAAAAAGGGCCCAGAGCAGTGGCCTAGCGGCTAAAGTTCTTGCCTTGCACGCACCAGGATCCCATTTGGCTGTCAGTTCTAACCCCGGCAGTCCCCTTTGCCATCCAGCTCCCTGCTTGTGGCCTGGGAAAGCAGTGGAGGACGGCACCCTGCACCCACGTGGGAGACCTGGCTCCTGGCACGGTTCTGGCCATTGTGGCCAGCCGGGGAGTAAATCAAGATCTTCCCGTCTCTCCTCCTCTCTGTATATCTGACTCTCCAATAAAATAAATAGACAACAAAAACGAGGAAGCTGCTTTACTGCTTTGTTTTATATATATATGTCGCGCCCACGTGTCCTATCGTCCAGCAATAAGAGGCAGACGCGAGTGAAGCCTTCTGCGGTAATCTTTATTGTGCACACCAAGATGAGGAAGAGGAAAAGGGCTCCGACCCCTGCAGGCTGTCTGCTCTTATGTGCTGACTGGCCCCGCCTCCGCCAATGATAGGTCGGCGTCATGATCACGCAGGGTTCTGGGCGACCGGATTCGTCAGTCCCCAGTGTTCACGCGCTGGCCAGGCCACAGCTCACTGCGCATGCACTAGACGCCTGCGCAGTACCGCGAAAGCTACGTGACTCTCCACCAGGCACCAAGGTGTGGCTTCTCCGGCCGGTGCCATTTTGGGTACAGCATGTGGCCAGTACATACGGATGCGGCTGGCAACATATATATATATATTTTTTTTTTAAAAATATTTGTTTATTTTTATGGCAGAGTGACAGAGGGAGAGAGAGGCACATAGGGAGCCCTTTCATCTGCCCAAATGCCTGCACCAGCTGGCACTATGCCAGGCTGAAGCCAGGAGCCACAAACTGCACCTTGGTCTCCCTGGGGAGCAGCAGACAGCTCCCCTAAGCTTGGCTCATCACCAGGTCTCCCCAGGCTCGCAAGCACCGGGCTGGACCAGAAGCACAGCAGCTGAGACTCAAAGTGACACTGTGATGTGTGATGTCCCAAGTGGCAGCCAGACCTGCCACAATACAACCCACCCCAAAGACAGTTTTTGGTCATCAAATTTCATACCCATGGGAGAAAGTATATGTCTTCTTTCTATGACCCCAGAGGTGAGAGCAGTTACTGTGTCTGCACTTTGACCTTGAGTTTGGCTGTGTGGCTCGCTTTGGCTCATGGGAGGCATCTAAGTGGTGGAAGTGCGGGGCTGAGGTGTGCTGGTGTGAGTGGGTTTGTGTTCAAGAGAACATGAAATCCCAAGTGGCTATCATGTCCCCAACCTCCAATGGGATGGTGAGTGAAATGACTTCCACGCCACAGGTCAGGTGTAGCTGGGTGTGAGTGTGGGAAAAGCAGTGGTTCTTTATTTTTCAGATTAAAAATGTGAGAGAGAGAGAGAGAGACAGAAATTCTATTGGTTAACCTCCTGAATGCCTGAGAGACCTGGAGCTGGATTAGGGTCCAAGTCAGGGCCAGGAGTGTCCTAGGGAGACTGAGCTGTCAGTACTGCTTCCCCAGATGTGCATTAGCAGGAAGCTGGAGTCAGGAGCGGGAGTGAGGACCGAACCGAGACACGCGATGCGTGATGTGAGGTCCTGGCCACAAGGGCAAACTCCTGCTCCAGGATGAGCTGTTTCTAGGAAGAGGAACCTGTATGGGAGTACAGAGGGAGTGTGTGTGTGTTGGACAGCAACTGGTAGGGAACGGGATGCTGAACCCAGAGAGCAAGACGGAGATGCCTGTGCATTGGTGGGGAGGAGGTCCTGCAGGGTCCTGTCTGAGGGGGCTGGTGTGGTCATGGGGGAAGTGAGAAGGGGCTTGTCTGGGCAGCTGAGACTGCTAAGCAGTTACTCTCTCACTGTTGGGTGTTGAGTGGTCCTTATATATTCTGAATATAAGCCTTTTTAGGTCATTTCCAGATGTGTTTCCCCCACTCCATAGCTTACTTTTTCATTCTCATAATGTGTTTTACAGAAAAGTTTTAATTTTGATGAAGCTCAAATGATTGATTTTCTTTAATGTATCATGCACTTGGTATTGTGCATAATGAAAATTTGTCTAATTAAAGTCGATAAGAGAGCTAGCTTGAGTGGGTTAAAGTATTGCTTGTGGTGCCAGCAAGCACGTCTACACAGAACCAGTCTCAGCTGCTCTGCTTCTGATCTTGTCTGCCACTCCTGTGCCTGGGAAGGCAGTGGAAGACGGGCAGCCCAGGGCCTTGGGCGCCTGCCACTCCTGTGCCTGGGAAGGCAGTGGAAGACGGGCAGCCCAGGGCCTTGGGCACCTGCCACTCCTGGGGAAGCCCAGCATGAGTTTCCAAGCTTCAGCCTGACTGTTGTAACCTTCCAGAGGGTGAACCTGCAGATGGGTGATTTTTCTTGCTGTCTCTCTTTTTCTGTCATTTTGCTTTTGAAATACATAAAAAGCTAGAAAAGTTTCGTCCTTTGCTTTCTTCTCATTAGAAACAACGTGAGAAGGAGGAGTCGGTGAAGCAACAACTGAAAAGTACCGGAAAAATGTGGCGACCTGGAATTTCACATCCAGGAAAAACACATTTCAAACACAAAGACACAAGTAAGGATTTAAGATGTATAATAGAAATAATGGATTAGAAAATCCACTTAAAATAAATGCAAGCATCTAAATATCTTAAATGAAAGCCAGGACTTGCTAGATGGGATTGAGGAAAAAGAAGGAAGAAAAATGGGAAAGGCAGTACAAGGATGCCCAAAGACATCTACGACAAATACCAGGTTGGCATTTCCAGGCACAGATATGAATAACACGTGCAGTGGACCATTGTTCATCCTCTTGTTCAACCTATTTTTGTCTCTAATTTTTGTCTCTATATGTGTATTTTTGTCTTTATGTATAGCTACAGTATTGTTGGCATCACCATCTTTGCCCCCTTATCTGAATTTTATATATCCCCCCTCCTCAGGACTTTTTTTAAAGACCTATTTATTTTTATTGGAAAGGTAGATTTACAGAAAAAAGGAGAGACAGAGAGAAAGCTCTTCTACCAACTAATTCATTCCCCAAATGGCTGTAATGGCCAGAGCTGAGTCCATCCAAAGCCAGGACCCAGGTGCCACCTCCGGGTCTCCCACAAGGGTGCAGGGTTCCAAGGCTTTGGGCCGTCCTCTGCTGTCTGCCCAGGCCACAAGCAGGGAGCTGGATAAGAAGCAGGGTGGCTGGGACAAGAACCAGCACTCATATAGGATCCTGGCTCTCAAAAGGGGAGAATCAGCCAATTGAGTCAGCCCAGGATTTTTTTTCCTTCTACCCTTAAAAAAAATGTGGTTGTGATGTGCCTTGGATTGATGAGTTTCACCAAATTTGGAAAATTCTCCCTGTGTCATTACGTGGTTTTCTTTCTTTTCCCTCCTTTCTTCAGTTACTCCACTTCAGTGTTCCAAGCTGATCTTCATTCTCCTTTCTCTTCTCCCTCCTCCCCTAGTTACTGATTTCTCTGCATTCTCTTCTTCCGGGAGTTTCAATGGCTGTACCTTCATACCACTAATCTGCAACGTATGATCTGTTGTTAATCTCCTCTGGAATATCTTCCATCTCAGACATCTTAGTTTTCTTTCCCAAAACACCTACCTATTTAACTCTCTAAATACATAAAGTGAAGTGGTAATAACTGTTCCCATGTTTTGCTCACTTAACACCTATGTCAATTTTGGGTTGATGTAAGTGCATTGTTATTTTTTCTTCATTATGGGTCATATTTTTTCTATTTCTTTGAGTGCCTTGTAAATTTTAATTAAGTGCTAGAATTGCAAGCTTTTTATCTTTTGAAGTGTTGGATAACTTTTCGAGAATGTAGGGCTTTCTTGGCCCTGGTCCTGGAATGCAGTTGTGTGACTTGGATCCAGTTTGACCCTTTTAGCTCTTATGTTGATGCCTTACCATGTGGGACCAGAATAGTGCTTGGCGTATGTCCCTCCTACTCAGGCGTCAAAGCAAAGGGCTGGAGGAAACAGGTCCTATGTAGTGCTTTGAGTGTGAGGAGTCGAAAGTCTGATCCTGCAAGGTGCGTTTTCCCACCAGCCTGTGACATTTCCTCATATTCACTTACTAGTCATTATGCTGAAATTCAAGGGAACTCAGTGCATCCCAAGCAGTTTCTGTGCACTCTCTCAGCTCTGATGCTCTGTCCTCCACACCTCAGCTTCCCCAGCCTTGGATCCACGATTGTCCAGAAGTCAGCAAGGAGCTGCAGAGTTGATACTTTGCACCGGAGTTGAATGGATAATGTATGTGGTTTTCACCTGGACGAGGTCTGCAACTACTTGCAAAAGAACTGACAAGTCTCTTGGTTGTGTATGACCCAGGATCACGAGACCATGTCAACTTGCACACTTGTTTTTCAGGATCTCAGATCCTAAGTTTGGGACCACTCAAGTAAGAATGAACAGAAACTTTCTGCTTGGAGTAGCTGACTCAGTCACTCTCCTTGCATCTGGCAGGCAAGGACTGGGCAGCAATATAGAAGAGAAAAAAGGCAGGCTTCCCTTGTGCTGCAATGGAGGTAGCTGACCTGGGGCCCCAGGGCAGCAGTGCGACTCAAAGAGCAGCATACAAGTGACCGGCTTGGGCTTCCTCTGGTTGGGCCTCAGTTTGAAGTTAGTGCAAAAACCACAGAACTGGAAATCATTGACCAATTCTTGACAGTTCTGGGTTGGCTAAGTGCAAAGTCCTGGCTTCCTGAGCTGGTTGCTGAGTCAGAGTTTTATTGTCAGATCTGGCCAGGCCTTGGTCCATTTGTTTTGGTGTCTTAACCTAGAACCATCCTAGTAGAAAGCGAGATGTTCATTAAAGGTCAAGACTAGCAGCCCATTTGAGACCAGCCTGAGGGGTTGGGTTGTGGTGAGGGTTGGGTTACGGGTAGAGGGTTATGGTAGGTTGGACTCGGGTGAGCAGTTGGGCTGTGGGGACAGGTGAGTGAGTGGTCAGGGATGGCCAGAAGCCTCTTTCTGCAGGCAGGTCAGGTGAGTAGGGCTGCTTCCGTGGTGCTGGGCTGTTGAGCCCCATCCCTGACAGGCTCTGACTTTGTTCTTTCTCAGCATTTTCTTTGCAATGATAAGGTCCTCTTCATCTGCACCTGGCTCCCTGGGGAGTAGTTTGAGGTATATTCTAGGATCGGTGAGGAAGTGACATGGCTTTGATAATGGGAGGACAGGGTGAGATTACAGCATGCAGGCTCTCCCTTTTGTGTGCTAAATGCATCATCCAAATTGAGTCACATCCTCCAACGAGCCAGAATTCCCCGCTCCCAAACCCTACGCTGCCACTGCATTAAGAACCAAGGCATGGTGACGCCACAGGAGATGGTGGGAGTGCTAAGGGTTTTGCTTCTTTCATTGTGCTGTTGGGTTAATCTCTTCTTCTTTTTTTTAAGTATTTATTTTTTATTGCAAAATCAGATATACAGAGAGGAGGAGAGACAGAGAGCAAGATCTTTCGTCCTGTGATTCATTCCCTAAGTGACTGCAATGGCCGGAGCTGCACCGATCCGAAGCCAGGAGCCTGGAGCTTCTTCAGAGTCTCCCACATGGGTGCAGAGTCCCAAGGCTTTGGGCCGTCCTCGACTGCTTTCCCAGGCCACAAGCAGGGAGCTGGATGGGAAGTGGCCCACAGGGACTAGAACTGATGCCCATATGGAATCTCAGCACATTCAAGGCAAGGGCTTTTGCCATTAGGCCTCTATGCTAGGCCCTGGGTTAATTTCTTCTTAAAAAGTTGGCTGTAAGAGTAACTACAGTCCATACACTCTGGCAGTTACCTATCCTGAATGATTGACTTGAAGGTGGAACAACTTACTGTCTTGCCATGTCATTGATTCCTACTCAGTTGGGTAGCGTTTGCCTTCCATTACTTCATTCATGCAACCAGTTTAATTACTAGCATCAACTATGCATCAAACACCTTGCTGATCACTGGAGGTAAAACATGGAGTAAGACACAGCCTTGGCTTTTGTGGATCTTATTATACAACAAGGGAGACATGATTAGAACAAAAATGTAATGAAGAATACACTCAAGCTATTGTGGCCAGATAATGGAGGGGCCTGGTATCCTGGTATCTCAGATTTTAGGAAGGAACATTCCATAATTGGACTTGGGTTTTATCAGTAGTTTTAGTTTTTTTAAAAAAGTAGAGTGAATCCTCAGTAAGCATTTGGATTTGGCTTCAGGATCTGTTCATGACCCCAATCCAAGAATGCTTGAGTCCCTTCTATAAATGTCAGAGCATGTTCCTCTGATCTACACACACCCTCCCATTATGCCCCGAGTCATTTCAGATGACATGCCCAATTTAGTGTGAACTCGGTACATAGTTGATGCACTTATTTTGTTTACAGAATAATGATAAGAAACAGTCTGCATTTCCCATCTACACCAGACTGAATTTGTGGATGGAGAGCCTGTGACTGTGGAAAGCAGACATTAATTACTGCTGTTTTTTTTTTTTTTCAAATTGTAAACATTTCATGTAATAGAGCAAAGTACCCAAAGAGGAGCAGCGACTCACGCTAGTGTCTGCTTTGAACCTGTTCTATTGGGTGCCAGGCTGAGAGTGGTGAGGTTGGAAAGAGGGACTCATTCATTATTCATTCAGTCATTAAACGCACATGAAGCACCTACTGTGTGTCACTGACTCCTCTCAGCTTTAGGCATGTGAATACATCAGCTAAGGGTCCTGCTTTGATGGGGAGGCACAAGGGAACCAACAAGGCAGATTCAGCTGGCGGTGAGTGATGTGAGCAAAATCAGACAGTACAGGGTGAAATTGTTTCTTGATGTTTGTGACATCTAAGCTGTTGCCCCAGGGAGAAGCAGAGACTGAGACAGGAGGTGGGGCCGACTTGAGAACTGCTTGTGGGTCAGAGTCAAGGGTTTGGCTTCATCCCAGATTCACTGGGAAGCCCCCAAGGGTCATGTAAAGTTTTGCGCACAGCCAGGCGGGAGCTGATGGGAGCTCTCAGAGGAAGAGAAGTGGACGGATTTGAGATGCGTCTTACAGGTTCACGGGGATAAGACTCTGGATGAGTTCAATGCAGAGGAGCGTTGTGCAATGTTTTAAGTCACTGACGCATTTATGCTCTAGTTCACTAATCAAACAACTTATTTATGCTTTATTCTCATTCTTCTCTGTAATGTATAATGCAATTTTCATGGTAAACCTGTGCTCTTGCCTCAAATGGATAGCAGGCATTGGACCTTTGGGTAACTGTTTGCTAAAGCTGTTATTTGACAGTTCCCACTTGATGCTGTTACAGAGAGAAACCCACGTGGTGGCTCAGACTTATTCCTTTCTACTCCTCTACTCTAAGTCTCTGAAGGATTCCCAGGATGTGTAGTTTGAACTCCAGATCTTATAAAAGGGACAGGTAACTTTTTCTGTAATAATGCTTGGCCACACATAAAAGACCAAGAAGCCTAACTGTTTCATTCTGGGAGCTCCCTTAATTCACAGTAAAAACTGTCAGGATGTGACTGTGGGATTCTAGCTCAGTCCATTGACGATTTGGGGATAGAACAAGCATCCCCTTGGCTCACGTGGTCTAGGCTGCCTCTGTGTCCACTGTACCAGAGACCCAGAGGAAGAGGGATATGCCAGGCAGTGGGAGGTCCATTAATATGGCTTTATGGAGACCCGGCAAGGCCAGCCCACTCAAAACACGGCAAGCCAGGAAGCTGGGCAGACGGCTGCCCGTGACACAAGCAGCTTCCAAAGAACCCTGTCAGCTTTACCAAGAGCCAAACCGCTGGAAAAGGAACTTCCTTGAGGGTGGAAGGACTCCTGGGTCAGAACCACCAGAGGCCACAAGCTAACAGTCCTTCCCTCTGCCCAGGTTCTAGAGCAGCCATAGCTATGGAGGACACGGCTTAGGGTTGGTGACATCACAGCTGGTGTTGCAGATTTGCACCTAGAAACTGTCCCTGTTCTGTACCAACCTCCTATTCAGGCTAGCCAGGGAATGGGAGTCAATGCGCATCTCCCCCTGGAAAGTCTCGCACCTTCCTTACGATGTCTCTTCCAGTCCCTGCATGAAGAGATGGCCCTCACATAGATAGTTCTCACATACACCTGGCCAGGCCTCACTACCCACCTAATTATCAAACCCTTCCTGTCAACTTCTATTCTCTCAATGGGAACACTTCTAGATTTGTGTAGCAGTAGAGCCTTTCTGGGTCAGCTGATCTTGGGGATCTCCTGCATTCAAGCTGCTTGTTAGATATGTCCCCTCAAGACTTGAACCTGTGGTGTTCTAAGTGAGCATGTAGAGAGTTTCTGCCAGCTAGCACTGTGGCCCCTCGAGGGCTCCTTCTGATGCAGCCCTGGCTTGACCACAGCCCCCTACCTGGCTCTCACTCAGCTCAAAAGCACCAGAACATCCACCCCGGCTCCTGACGACAGCCGGAGTTTCTGTAAGCAGAGGGCGAAATGTGGGCGCTCAGGACTAGAAGCAGGTGAGACCAGCTCCAGCCCCCAGCTTCTTGCTAGCACGTGCACACTGAACAAACCAGGAGCTTTTTTCTTTACCACAACCATGCGTGTTATTTGTGTTTCTTCTTTCCCAAGGTGCCATGAGTCAATCTTTTAACCAACTCTTCCAAGGTCAATACAAGCCTCTGCTCACTAATGTTTCTCCTCGAAATACCCACCCTTGTGTTTTAAAGCTCCCAACAGTGCCCCCCAACACCATAAATCAAAAGGCTGGCATGCTATTATGGGCAGAGCAGAATTGACCTAGCTAAAGTGAAGCAGACACTCCTACTCTGGAATGTTGGGATGCCAAATCACCCCAACCCCTCTCATGCAGAATGTCAGCACCCGCCATGATGAGCACCCCACGCTACATGTCACACACCTGTGCAAGCTGAGGAGCTGCCACCTTCTCTCATCCCCCATGCCTAAGGTATATAAAGGCCCAGTGATGTCTACCCTGGGCAGCCATTTCACTCACATGGTCACTCTGCCATGTGGCAGTGGTCCCAGGCTGCCTCCCACCAGGGAGCAATCTGTCAGACTTTCTCTCCTTTGCCTGAGCTAGAAACTGTCTCTGTCCCTCAACTGCCTCTTAGCCTAAGGAAGGAGGAACCCTGGAGGGGTGGTGGTGGGGTTTGGGGTAGCAGTGTTTGCCTCCTTTATCTGAGTACCCGGATTTGAGTCCAACTTCCTGCAAATGAGAAGGCTGATGGCTCAAATAGTGGGGACCACACTACACAGGAGGCCCAGGCTGAGCTCTGGGCTCCCGGGCTCGGTCTGACCCAGGCCTGGCTGTTGTTGTGGGTATTTCGGTGAGAATCCAGGAGATGGGGGCTGCCTGGCACTGTTTTCTATTCAACTGCAGCAAACTCACAGCAGCATCCCAATCCAGCAGCCTTGCTAACCACTATGAACCTAAGGCTTGTGTCCTCCAAGTTGACATGCTGGAGCCTAACGTCCAAAGTAATAATCGTGATGTGAGAAGTAGTCAAAAGTGGGTAGGGTAAAAGACAGTGAATGGTGCCTGGGAATTCATCCTTTGATTTGGTAACATAGGAGGCCCTGGCGATGCTTGCTATTGAGAGTCTGGTCCAAACCAGAAGAATGATCATGATACAAAGAGGAAATGTATCCTATCAACAGAATGAGGAGCCAGCAGACGGTGCCTCGGGAGCGGGCATCCTTCCATGGTAAGCACGGCAGGGTTTTCAAGGAGTTCATGGGGGAAGCTGTGCTGGGAAGGACATGGCCAACAGCCCTAGGAGTTAGAGAGAGGGCTCAGGAGTGAGCAGCCAAGCGCAGAGCCTGGCTGCAGACCTAATAACAGTATGTTCTTCATGACTCTGAAATGTCACTGCAGCTGGAGCACCAGAACTGTGCTGAAGAACTGCTGGGCCGATCTGAGCACAGGTGGTGCATGGCACACTCTGCTAGGTAAGCGTTACGAAGCATTGTTTGGCTGGCCCGTGAAAGAGGCCAAGCATTGTGCTTAGACAGATTCTAGTGTTTCTTTAAGCATAATGAGGCCCACCTCCCCTATGGTCTATGATTAGTAAGGTTTAGTCACGCACCTGCTATTACACCCTGCATAGCTACCCGGGCCCTGATACATCCTGCCACACTTTGTTCCTTTGTTTGAAAGGCAGAGTTCCAGAGAGACGGAGAGAGAAAGAGAGAGGGAGGGAGAGAGAGAAAAAGAGAGGGAGGGGGTAGAAGTAGGAAGAGAGAGTGTGAGGGAGGGAGGGATGGAAAGAGAGAGGAAGGGAGGGAATGGGAGAGTGAGATTGAGAGAGTGACAGAGAGAAACTTCTATTCACTAGATTCACTGATTTATTCCCTAAATGGCCGCCACATGGTGCAGGGGCCCAAGCACCTGGGCAAACTTCCAGTATTTTTTCCAGACCATCAGCAGGGAGCTGCATAAGAAGTGGAGCAGCTGGGACTCAAACCGGGGCCTATGTGGCTTTTACCTGTCACACTACAGCGCCAGCACCCTCCCCCCAGTACACTTTGCATAAGAGCTATTTTCATAAGATATTTGGCTTTTTTTTTTTTATCACCATCCAAATAGAGGCAAGAACGAGGTAGCATTCTTCCCTCCCCCGCTCCCCCACTGAACTGGCCCACACGTCTTGTGGAGAGACGTTCAAACTAGTCTTGACTTGGACATTCAATGACATGGATGTGGAACCCCAGACGCGGTTCCCAGTGAGCTGTGCTTATGAAGCCAGTGGTTCCCAAAGTGGCGACTCTTGGACTCTGCATCAAAGTGAGGAGACAAGAAACGGTCATACAGTGATAGAGAGAGGACTTGGCGGGGAGGTTTGACACGATCAGTGCAGCATGAACCAGAGCTTGAAGAGGAGAATGGAGTGGAATGAGGAAACACAAAAGTTTTTGAGAGTGGCAGTCCAGAGAGTTCCTCTTCGAGGGAGAGGAACAATTCAATGCCTGCCCCAGTAGCTTTTATTCATTCAGGAGTCACATTTCTTATCAACTTAATCCCCCTGTAGGGCATTTCTTTCTGGACCAATCACTGCTCAGCCAGGAGGTTCTCAGGTAGATCCCCACAGGAACAGAGAGAAGTGGAAAGCAGAGCACATGGCCGATCGCTGTAGGAGCATGTGCTGCTTAAGATCACGGGCCTTGTCAGTGCCATCTCTTCCCTTGTAGCGTCCATCACAGAGAACTGCACTGGCCTGTCTTGGTTCTACAGTGGCTGCTGCTGACTTTTCCTAATAACCAGCAATAGCACCTACCTCTGCTGGCTTCAGCTGTGGGCCAGCACCTGCTTTGCATGCAAAACTACCTTATTGGAATTCATTCTCAAAACGCTTAGTATCTGCCCACAGCTTGCTCTCCTTTCTCTTTCTCCGCCTCTCTCATCAGGACCCGAGGTCTCAACATGGTCTCTTGTCATTTCCAATTTCCTATTTCAAGAGTTCTCTATGACGCCTGACTCAATGGTTCAGTAGATAAATTCTCACCTTGCAACCATCAGGATCCCATGTGGGCATCAGTTTGTGTGTCCCAGCAGCTCCATTTTTCATCCAGTTCCCTTTTAGTGGCCTGGGAAAGCAGTAGAGGATGGCCCAAAGCCATGGGACCCTGCACCCACATGGGAGACCTGGAAGAGGCTCCTGGCTTTGGATTGGCTCAGCTCCAGCCATTGTGCTCATTTGAAGAGTGAACCAGCTGATGGAAGATCTTTCTTTGTATCTTTCCTTCTCTCCATAAAGCTGAACTGCCTTTTCAATCAAAATACATAAATCTTCTCTCTAGCAGCTAGGATCTGTTTTACATGAGAAGTATACTTCTCATCTAAGGATAGTTAATGATACTTCCTGGCAAGGGAACTACAATGAGGCAGAACGCAGAGGCAGCTAACTACAACTTGGTGCTCAACGTGCAGTATCCAGAATGGGACACAAAAGAACTCAGAAACCTAATGTGAAGAAGGAACTAATGTTCTGGAGTAGAGACGTAGGTGTTGTACTAAGAGAAAGGAGGAGTGGTGGCAGGTGTGTGATTGGTCTGGGCTGGAAGAGCATGTTTATAGAGGAGAATTGCTGTTCTCTGATTTTGGGTTTTGGCTGTGAAGTTACAACAGGAAAGGAATCGCCTAGGACACTGGTGGGTAGAACCCACACAAAGACCCATCCAAAGAAGGTGGCTGTCTGGGCATGAGGAAGGAGGAAGCTCTCTAGGAGAGCAAAGCTCAAACACAGTGGGGATGCAAGTCACAGAATGGCACATTCACCTGAGGCATTAGCAGCTTTAGCCAAGTGTTCCAAGTAGCACATGTGAATTTGTATCTTTGGGGCTCAGCTCCCCACTGCTGTTTGGGGTGGAAGGGGTCCTCAAAATGTGCCTTAAAAATGATTTGCACCTTCCTTGATTCTCAATGAAAAGAATCACTAAGAATCAGGTACTAAAGTCAGCAAAAACGTTCAACCCTGGCAGCAGGAAGGTTCTCACCCTTCTTGGTGGTGCTTTCTGCCATTTGAACAGGAGCCCTGGGATGGAAGGCACTTGGCTTTATTCAACAGTGCATTCCAGAACACAGATGATGCTCGGCTTCTCTGTGCTGAATGAATGAGTGGACGGAATGTTTCCAGGGTGGGAAGGGATGAAGAGAGAGGAGCCACTGGTCTCCACAACAGGTGCATGTACTACAAACGCCTTTCCCTGACACTGTCTCCCAGCAGAGACAATGTCCTGACTCCAACAGTGCTGACCCGTCCTTGGCATCTTGTCACACAAAGCATCAATTCCTTCATCCCTTCTTGGCCTCTTGCAGGGGTCCTTCAAGTCTCCTCTTCAGGGGCTTGAGGCCACTGGGAGCCTTGCCATGACCATATCCATAGCGGAATTCAGTGCTAAGGGAAGGCCTGGAGGATCTGCAGGACTTCCCACCACTCAATTCCCAGAGTCCAGAGCAGATAGGGCAGACTGTGCACTGGGGCTCCCACTGTGGGAAGCAGACAGGGTTCTCTTGTTAGCTTGTTGAGATGCCAAGATGGATGAGCTTCTCTCCATCATGTTGGAGCATGCACATCTCCATGGTCGTCTGTTCGCCAGCGCTGCAGCTCTCCCCACTCCCAGCTCTAAGACAGGAGAGAACACCTTCTTCAAGCGACGTGGGTGCTATGCATAGCTGCACCATCACCTCCCACGCTGAGGCCTGCATCAAGGAGATGAATGGCCATGGTTTATTCATTAACTTAATTTGTTTCTGAGAAAAAGAACACATGGGCAATTAGACTCCTCTGGAAATCAGCATCTTGGGGGAATTTTGGAAAATTAGCAAGTTGAGAAGTCAACCTGTTGCAAATCAGATGCCAGCCCAGTGGGAACTTTGTTGCCAAGCCCCAACTCAATCACTCCCTGGTCCACCTCCTCATTGCAAGGGCTAAGTTTTGCAGGGGCTGCTAGCTCAGCCTGACTCCTGCCTCATCTCTGTCAGAATGATGGTGGGGGAGTCCCACTTGCTTGTGACCCATTGGCTGGCATGCTGCTTCCCAGTCCATACCCTGTCCCTTGTTAGGGACCTAGGCATGTCTCTAGGTTCCTTCTAAACCCCACAGGGACCAAGGGAGCTTAGGGTGGGGCAGGTAGAGTTACTGCTGGACCTGTTAGCAAAATGGAACGTCACCACTGTTTGTCTGTTGGTTTATTAAGATTTATTTTTTGAAAGGCAGAGTTACAGAGAGAGAGAGAGAGGTAGAGAAAAAGAAATCTTCCAACCCCAGATTCATTCCCCCAGATGGTTACCATGGCCAAGGCTGGGTCAGGCCAGAATCAGGAGCTTCTTCCAGATTTCACGTGTGAGTGATGGGGCATCTTTCAGGGCTTTTTCCAGGCTTGAAGCAGTTAGCTGGATCAAACATAGAGCAGGCAGGGTATGTACTGGCACCCAAATGGGATGCTGGTGTCACAAGTTACATCTTTGTATGCCACATGCCTGCACCACCACTATTTCTTCTTGATCACATTTCTTCAGTGTACTGGCCACTCCACAAGGATAGCTCTTCCAGAGTTTCTGATTCTGTCTCCATCAGCCACGCACATCCTCCAGTATCTGGATTTTCCACCTTGAAGGAGACCAAGCCCATCTCCACTGCCCACTTCCAAGTCCTCCTGCCCACAACTCTTCTCTAACCAGCCTCATCCCCTCCATGGACCATGGAGCCTGCATGTTCATGGGATACGACAGGATATGTCTGCTCTGAAACAGAAGTTGGTGTTTAATCCCCACTGTAAGGTACTGAGAAGGTAGACCAGCTGTCTGATTATGATGTTTACACCTGGCACTTTGGGAAGGTGTTAGGGCTAGAGAAGGTTCTCGGGTAGATCCCTCAACATGGATTCCTGGTGGCTGGAATGGGAGAAGGAGCGAAGTGACCAGGGACACTCATGCCTTGGCCTCCTGCTGTTGGTGCCCTTGAGACTCTGCCACAGGGTCATCCCTGGACATGTGTGTCTACCTTGAGCCTCTGGAACAAGGAGAAAAAAATAAGGATTTTTCTTAAATTTACCCAGTGCGTGGTTCTATGTTTTTAGTAATTGAGAAAGGACCGGGCCAGAGAACACTGAGCCTTCCCAGTTTTAAAACGGCCTTTTACGTGCTAACGAAGCTCTGCTCCAGCAAGAACAAATCCTTGCCTTCCACAGCTCCCACTCTGAAAAGGACTCTCCCTGCATGCTCTTCTGGAGGGCTGGAGGGGCTGAGTTCAGCCCATCTGCTCCTCCTCCTCCAGGTCTGGCCTGCACCTGTGAGTCAGGACAAGCAGAGGCTCTGGGCCAGCAAGAAAGACTGTGCATGCAAGCAGTGAGGAGCACACTTAGACCAGTGTAGGCTTGGGGAGGTCCTCAGCCTCGCTGTATACTGTCCGGTTTCTCTGGGCCCACAGAAGGATCATGAACCGTGGAGTGGATCCACAGGCCTTTGAGCCTACCTGACTCAAACAATCAAAAAGCTGGGAGCAGGCAAGGCTGCAGCTGCTGTGTGTCAAGGTGACCTACAAGCTCTGTTGGGGCTCCCCGACAGCAGTCATGTGTGGAGGAGGCTGACCGCTGTGTGCCTGGGCAGCTGCCAGCCCTTCTACCGAGAAGGAGACTGGGCATGCTGCAGCTCCTATCCTGTGTCCTTCCATGAAGCTGAGCAGATGCAAGCAGGGTCCATCCCCAAGCCTGAAGATTTCCTGCCTCGCAGCGGAAACACAGCTCCCCTTCACCTCCGAGTCAACCCCATGGGGCTCCCAGAGGATGTGTGACTTCCATCACACCCCCTCCATGATCCACTGAGGGAGGAGGGGATCAAAAGAGCTCATAGAGGGTGGGTAGGAGTGTGGGAACCGTTTATATAAATTTATAAAAAGCAAACCATGAACTTCTCCCCTGGGAAAGAGTAACAAGGAAACACACAGCTCTAGTTGAAAGAGAGGTTTTTACAAGCAAGAAAGTTTATTTAGAGAGTGACCAAACCGGCCCCCTGAGTCAACAAATCATGGCCTTATCTCCGAGGATGTGGGTCATTCTGGCTCTCCCTGCTCTGCTGGCTGCTCCTGGCCAGGCTGAACCTTGGGGCAGAGTGCTGAGGCCAGAGGTGGCCAGGAAGGCAGGGGAACACGCCCCTGGGGACGGGGCCTTGGGTCTGGCCATGTGCTGAGTGCCAACAGCAGGGAGGATGAGGTGCCAGGGAGTGTGAAGTCGCAGGCAGCCCCAGTGGGCTTGTCTTTTTAAAGCCTCTTATCACTTCTCCAGGGCATGCTTGTCGCCTGGGCTGAGGCCTAGGCTGTGGGCCATGTTGTCTTGCATGTCTCCTGGGTCCCCCATGTCACACAATGCCTCTCTGAGAGGACAGAGGGGACCACTCGCCCAATGTTGCAGTACAGATTTCTCGGCCTAGCCAAGTCCAGGTGTGAATATTTGAAGGAAGCCTGATGTTAGACAAGTTGAATGGGCTCAAATAGTAAACTCGTGGTAATCATGCCATTTGCTGAGGATTTGTTACTGGAGAAAGAGACTATGAATTCTATAAAGCAAAAGCAGATATATAGGAGAAACTGGGGGCCAGAGTGTGGTGTAGTGGGGTATGCTACTACCTGTGACACTGGCACCTCATGTAAGGACTGGCTGGATTCCCACATCCCTGCGAAAGCATCTGAGCAAATCATGTGAAATGGCCCAAATGCTTGGGACCACTATCCAGGCAGGAGACAGGATGCAGTCCCTGGCTTTGGTCTGGCCTAGCCTCTATCGTTGCAGTCATATCGGGAACCACAGCAGCAGAGAAAAGATTCCTTTCTCTCCCAGTAATTCTCTGCCTTCCAAATAATAAGGATGAGGAACTCAGCACTGGAACTTCCAGTACTGACAGAGCATGGCTACTCAACATAAAACCCTCAGCATCAGTGCCTCTGCCACACACAGGCACATACCCCCTGGCTGGCAACGGGGCTCTGAGTCTCCTGGGCAGGTACTTGTTCTAGAGCAAGGCCACTCCCTCCCAATCGACAAAACACGTGTGTTCTGAGCCCTGCCACCCAGGAAGGCACTTCAAATGGTTGCAGAGGGCCCGGCACGGTGGCGCAAGTGGCTAAAGGTCCTCGCCTTGCACGCCCGGGATCCCATATGGGCGCCGGTTCTGATCCCGGCAGCCCCGCTTCCCTTCCAGCTCCCTGCCTGTGGCCTGGGAAAGCAGTCGAGGACGGCCCAAAGCTTTGGGACCCTGCACCCGCGTGGGAGACCCGGAAGAGGCTCCTGGCTTCGGATCGGCATAGTACCGGCCCGTTGCGCTCACTTGGGGAGATCTTCCTCTCTGCCTCTCCTCTCTGTATGTCCGCCTTTCCAATAAAAAAATAATAAAAATAAATCTTAAAAAAAAATGGTTGCAGAAAGTGAATTGAAAAGATAAGCTTATTTTGGTGCAAAAAAAAAAAATCTTAAAATCCATGTCTTTTAAAGAATATGCATGTTTTCCATGAACTTGAAAAAATGTTAAAGGTAAAGATAGAGAAAACTCACATCCCATGTCCAGTGTTTCGTTACACAAATGCTTACAATGCTCAGGGCTAGGCTAGGGTGAATGCCGAGGCATGGGAACTCATGTGGGACTCTCCCACTTGGGTGGCAGAACCCAGCCATTTGTGCCTTCACTGCTACCTCCTAAATTAGTCTGCACTGGGGGAAGCTCAAGTGAGGAAGTGCAGATGGGAATTGAACCGGGCCACTCCAGTGTTGGAAATGAGAAATTAAGACAGGAATTGAACCCGGCTACTCCAGTCAGAAGTGGAGATGGGAACTGAACTCAAGTATTCCAGTGTGAGACATGGAGTCTTACCCACTAAGCAAAGCACCTGCCCACCATGAACTCTTTGAAGACTCTCCATTTGAAGACTCTCAAATACCTTGCAAGAAAATGTTTCAGTGGCCCAAGCCTGCTGAGCAAGGAGAACCAATGGCGGCAATGAAGAGTTGACCTCTGTTTCAAACCAATAAAGATGCTTTCAGGAGAGTCCAGCTTTTTGACTTCCCAGCTCTCATACAGCATGGGCACTGGAATAGCATTAATCTGGACAGTGAGTCAGGGGCACTGTGTCTGTCTCAGCCGCCTAGTGTCAGGCATGGTGCAAGGTCCTAGAGATTCAAAGAAGTCTTGGGTCCCCAGGAACTGACCACCCAACCATGGAGCCTAGAACCTTAAACTGGTGCCACTGCTATTCAGAAATCAGCACTGACCAAGTTGGGAAAATGAGCAGGGAAGAACCCAAAGCAGGGAGAGGAAATTGCCTCTGGGAGGGAGGGATGAGGCAGAGGGTCACTCCTGAAGGGTCATTCCAGCAGAGAGGCAATCGAAGGGGAAGGAGCAACAAGAATACAGGCGCAGATGAAAGAGTGAAAACTGAAGACACAGGGCTGGGTGATCCGCAGGGCCCAGGCAGAGAAGAGAGAAGGGCAGACAAGACAGCAGATCTGACTTGACGCTTTTCTCAAGCCATACTGACTTGCACCGAGGTGCAATGAAAGCTCAGATCCCAGCCCATGCCCCTTTCTTAGAGAGCTGTCTGTGTGGGCCTCAGATTATGAGTGACCCTTCCCTTGGACTCAAAGAGGTCCTTGTCCACAGCTTCCACACAGCCTGTCCCGGCCCCAACTTGTCTTTGGGAAACTTATGTTAGCCCATGCAGAGATCCTTGCCTCCCCCCCTCTGCCAGCAGCTGTGCCCTTCCTCTTCACAGCCAAACACCTCTCCAAGCGTACAGGAGGGGGACTGAGCAGAATTCAGTAGAGATGTGGCCACACAAAACTTGCTGGAGGAGAGATGTCAGGAGAAGCCACAGGGCAGGAGAAGATGCCAAACGAAACTCTAGGCAATCTAGGTATTTTTAAATTTGTCATCAGAAAGCTCCACTTTGGGACACTGCGTCTTAGCCAGCCCAGCATGAGGGGTCCTGTAGTCATGTCACTGGCAGCACAGAGGTATCTTTGGAATTCCTCCAGCTCTGCCCTCCTCTGAGGGCTTGGCTGGCATCTCAAGGAGGCAAGATGGCACCCCAGCAACCGGGAAAGTGCACTGCTCTAGTGTGGAGAACACAGAACACCTTCCGGCCGGCAATAAGCACCCCTCTCTCCAGCCTCGTCGGAACAAGCGAGGACCCGTATCCACTCCTGGAGCACGCCCAGAGCTGACTGCTCCTTTCATCCATGCTGACCGAGGGCTTACTGAGTGTGAGGCATTCTAAGCTCTGTGGCTGCAGGAGTGTCAACCTGGGCTCTGGATGGGTCTACTGGCTTTTCGGAGTAGCTTACACTAATCAGGACTACCCCTTCCCTTTCGCCCTGCAATCAGGGCTGGGCTGCCTCCCTTTCCACGGACTCAGTGGAAGAGGGAGAAAGTGTACCAGCCTGATGTTGAGGTTCTGCCAAGAAATGAAAGGGAATGTGGATACTGGGTTGACCATTAGCAGTGTCCAGTCCTCTTCCTCCTAAGATCAATTTTGCGAAGTGTGGAAAAGTCTAAACTAATTCTTTCTGAAATCTACCAATTGTCCTAGCTCTCCTTCAAAGGGTTAGGGTTAGGCTCCCTTCCGTAACTGGTTGTCACCCCTCACGGTTCTGCTGCAGTCTCTCCCTCCCACCCTCTGTCCCCAGGCAGCCCCCTCAGAGCTACTCCTTCCAGGACTTGGCCATGGCACCAGCCTCAGATCCAAGGCCATCTGCTCTCCATCTCCAATTACTGATTCCAATAATTTTCTTACTGTAAAACTAATACTCATTCCAGAAAATCTGAAATGACAGTCAAATGAATAAAAACAGTCATCCTCATCATGTACTAGTTCTATAGCGATTAAGAGCTTTTAAAAATTTGTTATATTTTTATTTAAATTGCAGGTTTACACGGAAAGAAAATATCTGTCATCTGCTGATTCACTCCCCAAGTGGCCACAGTGCTGGAGCTGGGCCAATCTGAAACCAGGATCCAGAAACTTCTTCCAGATCTCCAACATGAAAACAGGGTTCCAAGGCTTTGGGCCATCCTCTGCTGCTCTTCTAGGCCATGCATAGGTAGCTGGATGGGCAGTGGAACAACCAAGACACAAACTGGAACCCGTATGGGATGCTGGTGCCACAGGTGGAGGCTTGGCTTTCTATGCTATGGCACCAACCCCTATTTACCCATATTTAATATTAGAAGTATTTATAACTTCAGTTTATAGTGTATTCAATCTTCTTTCTGTTGAACATTTGGTTTGTTTCCAGTTAGTTGCTTTTATGACAATGATGAGCCTATTCATGCCAGAGCTGTTTTCATTACCAAATTCTTGGCTTAAAATAGATTCCTTGACATGGAATCCTTAAGTCATTAGATATAAAACTTTCATAACTTTTCCTACATATTGTGAAAATGTTGAAGAGGCTGTGCCTCTGACAGTCCCATTGCAATCCAAGACTGTTTTGCTGCATGATTTGGTTCTCTATTGTTGTAACAAATTGCCACACATTTGGAGGCCTAACAGAGTGCCAACGTATGACTTCCCTGTACAACCTGGTGGCTTCTTGCGGCCAGAAATGCAAAGTCTGCTTCACTGGGACACAGTCCAGTTGTCAGCAGTTCTGGTTCCTTCTGGGAGTCCAGCGGATGACTCGTGGGAAGTCATCTTCATTCATGGCTCCTTCCTAGCGTCACTCCAACATCTCGCTTCTATCACCGCATCCTGCACATGCTGCAGACAAGCCTCTCTCTGCCTCTTCTGACAAGGGCACCTGGAATTACATGCACGAATTACCTGGACAACCCAGGGCCAGCTTCCCACCTCAGACCCTTACATGTGCCACATTCTTCTTACCTTGTAAGGTGACATTTACAGGTGCGGACTTGTGTATGTTGGAGGCCATTGTTCAGCCTACCACAATATACGCTGTTAGCAACATGATGTGAGCAACGTCAGGGATGATCACATTGTCTTGATCTGGGGCTGTTCTGCTGGGAGAGACAGAAAGTGCCAATAACAAGTACATTTGAGTCTTATTGCTTAAGTCACTTAAGCTTGCTCATCTGCCTGTCTGTTGGGATATAGTACTGTGTTCATCCAGTTGAGTATGTTCATTATAGCATCCAGGACATTAACCTTTAGCTTGCTGTGCATATTGTAAAAACGTTTCTCTTGGTTGAAGGTTGATATCTTATTATTGACACGTTTTCAGCTGTGATTTTTCCTTCTATGTCCCTTTTATAATTTTTCAGTCATTGCAAAATCTTCTCTTGAGGAGTACAAGTCTGTGAGGTATTTCAACCAAATCAGACACAATGGCTGGTCATCATTTACCTAGCATCTGTCCGGCTGAGGATGGAACAGGCACAGCTGTAGTCCCACCTGTAAGAAGGTGAAAAACCAACCCACAGCAAAAAGAAAGGCAAGTTTGGACTGCCGGGAGCTTGTGTGGAAGGCTGGTAAGCAAGGAGGAAAGCTGGAAAAGGGCTCACCTTACCGTATTCAATGACAAAGGAGAAATCAGGCTATTCTCTGATGAAACAAAATTATATTTGTTCCTAGCAAACCTACCCTAAAAAGATAACTATAGCAAGTGTTCTAAAAAGAAAGGAATTGATAAATGAAGTAGACTTGAAGCATCATGAATCAAGAGAGAACTTGATGACATAAAGATGAGGGAATACAGCAGACATTATTTCTCCCCATGAGTTCTCTAAATTACATTTGAGAGATGAAATAAAAATCATAGCATCATCTAATGTGATTCTCTAAGCACACAAAAAGATATTTAAGGTCATTGCAATGAAGAGGATAAAGGGGGCACAAGGATGGTAAGCTTTCTATAGCAAAGCTGGTAAATTATTACAAGTAGACTGTTAATAGGTCTAACATATTATACACACACAAGCATACACATACATTATATCCAGGGAAACAATTACAAACCTATACAAGATATTCTCACAAAACTTATTGGGAAAGCAATTCACATTCCAAGAGCTTGGGCTTCTGCCACCATGTGGGAGACCATAGTGAAGGTCCCGGCTTTCTTGCAGTTATTGCGGGGTATCCTGTGGATTGAAGCTCTCTGTCCCCTCTCTCCTCCTCTAGTTCTGACTTTCAAAATAAATACATTTTGAAACTGCTCCAGATCGAAGAAAACTAAAAAGACATGAAAAGATATGATCCTAAATCATATAGTGAACTTTTCAAAAGGTTCTTTGATATACACTTTGAGATGATTGGTGAATTAGGAAAAAGTCTGTAGATTAGGCCCCACTGTTACAATAATGCCAACGTGTGATTACTAGGCTTGTACTGCAGTCGAAGACAAGCATCCTTACTCCTCAAAAACACACGATAAAACATACTAACACAGAGAGACATATGTAGAGAACACATGGTAAAGAAAATAGGGTAGAATGCCAAACTGATAAACCAAGGTGAGACGTGTGCAGAGGTTCTGTGTACTGGTTCTGAAACTTTTCAGAACTTTTCAGGAAGTTTTAAATTAGTTTGAGACAGGAAGTTAAAAAAAACACCACGCTCCCTGCTTCCCAGAACTTGTTTAGGATTTAATCCGGTGTGTGTGTGTGTGTGTGTGTGTGTGTGTGTGTGTGTGTGTGTGTGTGTGTGGTATGTGTGTGTGTGTTTGTGTGTGGGGTGTGTGTGTGTGTGTATGTGCCCAGTACTGTGTCTGTCAGCTAGCCAGTGCTCAAAAGACACAAGGTATCAGAACAGAGCTGGGGTGTGGCTCCCGGCAGGAACATGGCAGGAACATGTTTCAGTCCATAAGGAAAGCAGTCATTTAGCCACAGCTGCTCTCCTCTTTGCTAAATAGAGCAGATCTCTGGGAGGTATCTCTCTCATGGCTCTCTTGATTCTATAAAGGTCAGACATAGAATACGTTTTGCGTCCCAGGAAAGAAGCAGGTGGTAGCCTGGGAAAGTCCAAAAGAGTGTGGAGCTGTCGCTGGGGAGGAGCACCACAGGGCCCAAATACAGCACCCCCAGATGCAAGACCCTGGACAGCAGGTGAGCTTGAGGAAAATAGTCCCAGACCCAAGATGGCGCCAACGCATCCATCCCCAAGAATGAGGCAGTAAGACAGTTTTCCCTCATCAGGGACCCCAGATCCATCGTGGCTTGGCAGGGTAACACTGCCAGAGACCCCCTCTTCTCTTGAGCTCACAGCCCAGGCCGTTGCAGGGTGGGGCTGAGGGACCCCACCTGTTTTGGGTGACACCATCCTTATGGCAGTTGTAGGATCAGGGCATCAGACTCCTTAGTTCTCTGCAGGGGATCCAGAAGCAGAACAGGCCTGAATCCAGATAAGCCCGGCTGGTGGCCCCAGAGGGGAAAGTGCCCAGTTCTGGATGTCCGCTCAAGTCAAGCTGACAAGCTTTGCTGCCACACTGAATATGAAAGGTGAGAGAAAGAGAAGAGTCAAGGGTAATTTAAAGGTCAAGGCAGATTTCAGAGGAGTGATTTTTGTTTATCTTCTAAGGGTTTTGGAGGAGGTTAGCCAGGCTGTTCCACCAGGAGTGAGGGGATCGGGTCTGAGCTCAAGCCAACAGCTGGGGCGTGGGACAGCTGAGGGGTCCTGGGAAAGGAGGCGGGGCTTGAGGACGCATGGTTTTGGAGATCCAGGGGATGGCAGTGAGGAGAGTGATGTGAGCCCCCATGGTTTACAAAACCTCCTCTCAGTGGAAAATCTTACAAAATGCTATTTCCGACCCAATTTCTGTGGATCCAGGCTTTGTATCCAGTCTGCAATGTTGAATCAATTGGTACATGGTTTCTGGCCTGTCAGAAGCCTTGAAGCTCAGATTCCAGCCACAGCTAGCCAGACCCTCCCACAGCAGGGACTCTGCCTGCCGACAGGAGATGTCTAAGATGTGTTGACTTGAATGTGTTCGCTGGGTCGCCTGAGCACACTGGTCACTCTTAAATACAGGTGGCTTTACTTAAACACCCTCCACACAGAGCTTTGAATCGAAATCTGGTTGGATTAAATTAGCTTTAATTCCATGGTGTTCCTGGAAACTTTAGCTTACAAGTCCAGTTCCTTCACAGAAACTTGCTCATTCACTTGAAGTCTCTAGAACAGACGCTGAAACAGGAAGCGACATGCCAATGTTTTATTTGGGAGGACATCTCAGACAGCACCATGCGGGGAATGAGAAAGCAAGGCAAGGCAGGGCCCTTAGTGAACAGAGTACCATATTTGCACGACTCTTGGGGATGAGGTGGCTCACACCTCAGGGTGGTCCCAGGACAGAGAGGAAGCTCAGGTTAACTCAGGTGTCCGTAGCTTGGACGCTCCAGGGTTCCTTAGGGCCTGGATCTCTAGCCTGCCTGGTACAGGGACAAAATCGAGTCCAGAGACCAGAAAATGTTCTCTAAGCACAGAGTCGTAGGTGCCTGGAACAAAAAGCCCCAGGTATGTAAGGGAGGAGAGAGTTTCAAGAGAATAACAGGCCAGGACACTGATAGTAACTGCTGAACTCATTTCTCTCCTTTTGCTTGCAAGTGATCAAAAAAGATATTTTGGCTCACAAAATAGAAAGAATGATTGCATCAATCCTAACTCTCCCTTCCCTCCGCCCTCCTGCCTTTCCCAACCCCTCTCCCTGCCTCCTTGCTGTTGATCGCTCCGAGCAGTTCTAGGGTAACAAGGCCATTAGTTCAGTATCAGTCTTATAGCATCTTCACACACAGCAATTCCAGCCTGATAGTCACCCATATCTGTATGGACTCAAGTGGATTTGATAATTAAGGAGTGTGTCCCCACTCCAGAGCTGTGGAGGCTGCAGTACACTCCACAGTAACAGTAGCAATGTGAAGAGCCAGCAGTCTGTGGGTGCCACTTGGGGTGCTAGTATCATGTGTCTGCTAACTACATGGACCCCAGGAGGCAGCACATGATAGCTCAAATTCTGTCAATACCCGCATGAGGGGAGACCAAGATGGAGTTCCAGGTTCCTGACTTCAACCTGGCCCAGCCTCAGGCGTGGGCATCTGAGGAGTGAACAAATGCGCGGAATAATCTGTTTCCTTTTTTCAAATAAGTAAAAAAAAAAATTAAATTCTAGGAAAAACTAGATACTTCTGTGTCATCAATAAAGAATCACAGACAAGCTAAAAGACACATGGGCAGCGTGGGCAGGTTCTTCATTAAATATCCGAACAGTCAACACATACATGAGAAAATGCCCAGTCAGTCAGCAGGGACATACAAACTACAACCATACTGGGCCCTCACTACACAAAACATGGTTAAGATGAAGAGACAGAAAGTTCTAAGTGTTGGCAAGGATGCAGAACAATCGGAACTTTGGTATACAGCTGGTGAGAATGAGGCTGTAGAAAGTTTGGAAAACTACTTTGTTCTGTCTACAAATACCAAATAAATCCTTCTGGTGACTGAACCATCTCTCTCCTTGTTATGTAAGCAGTAGAAATACCTATTCATGGAGACGTGTGTGAGAATATCATAGCAGTCTTATTCATAATTGCTAAGACCCGGAAATAACTCTGATAGCCATCAAAATCTAGACTGCAGAAAATGCTTTGACCATAAAAACAAAGTGCCATGCAATAATAATACAAGTGAACCACTAGTAAATGCAACATGATTGATCTAGCACAATGTTGAAGAAAAGATGCTAGACCCTGAAGCATTTATATTGAATTAATCCATTTATATGAATTTTAAGGACAAAATTGATGTATACGGTTGGAAATCTTGAGTGACTGGGGAGAGGGTGAAGTTAGGGTAGGGAACTTGTGAAGTGTTGCTCATATTCTATTTCTTTAGCTGGATATTGGTTATCTGAAAAAGTTCAGTTTGTGAAAAATTCAAGGAATACACTTTTCTCTGCCTGATACAGTTCCATAACAACAAATGCAATAAGAGATAGTATATTATACTAGTAGAAGAAATTAAGGCCTCTGTGTCCCAACCGGGAGGTTCTCCACCAGCATACCTTCAGGTTTCCCTGTAGCCAGGACCAGTCAGATCTGATTGGGGCTCCTGTGCTTTAGCGTATGGGTGACTCCAATCTCCAGGTCGCTCATCCTCATGATGTCCGAAGAGCATCCCAGTCCGACCCAGATCACTCCTGTCGCAGCCCTTCCTACCCTCCCTGCTCTGTGGAACGTGGCCACCAGAATTCCAGCCTCTCTTTCACCAGCTCTTTCTCTTCTGGGATTTGTTTGAGCCAAATGTTCTTTGAGTCTTTGGCTGGTCTTGCTGAGCTCTTTCCAGCTCTCGTTTAATTCCTTCAATGGGTAAAAGTGTCCCAGTTTCAGCGTGAACAGATGGAGGCTTGAGAAAGGAAATTCACATGGTCGTTAGGGACACTTGGCACTCATAGCAAGGGTAAGCCACAGAACGCTTCAGGATCCAGGTCACACGAGAGACTCCCTACGCCACGGGTGATTGAGGGGTCTGTGTGCTCCAAGGGCTGTCTCTAGGGCTGGGCTGTAGTTGGGGATCCACTTTCTCTTTTCTAACCTCTTTGAACAATGGCATTTGTTTCTGGAACATTTAAAATTGAAATCACAGGTGATGCCAGCAGGCAGGATGGGGAAGTTAAGCTATGAGCAGAATCAGGTGTTCTCTGTGGCCACGAGTGAGATTCAGGCCATGATTGGTCCGTGATCCTAAAGGGGAGAGTCACAGCAGGTTCACGGCCACCAGCCGGCGTCTCTCGCTGGGAAGCTGACCAAGGACTGTATCAGGATAAAGGTATGCAGATGCCTTGGCAAAGCATCCCCATGTTGCCAGGCTGACTCAGAATGAAAGAAGATGTGGATTCTGGCTGATGGAAATGGCATTTTCTCCCCAGACACAAACCGCTTTATAGTAAATTTTCAAATTAAGCAAGTCTTTCTGCAATCATCAGTGCTTAACAAGCTCCAAGGTCACTCCAAGTTCATTTCAGTCTCTTGTCTTTAGACGAAGGGCTTGCACTGAGAAAGCCTGCTCCGCAGCCTGCCTGTGCTTTCCCTTGGTCTCAGACCTGCTCCAAGTCCAGCCCTCCAGTGCCGCTGACCCTTGACACCCGGGCCTCATTAGAGCCACAGGAAGCCCTGTCATCTCACCTTGTTCTAACCTTTCAGAACCCTTATCTGCTTCCTGTGGTGCAAATTTAATCGGAGGGGAGCAATGGGAATACTGGGAACTGAAAAGCAGACAGATGTTGGCATATACAGGGGCAGGTTGTCAAGCCAGTCCTGCTGTGGGCATGTGGAGCTTCACTGTGATGACAAAGCCAGGGAGACTGTGTGGAACTCACACCACGGTTACTTGCACTAAGGGTCAGGTTTGTTCCTCAGTTGCTCTTGGGCGCTTCTTGATTGCTCTGCACAAAGTCCACTCCTCTCCCTTCGTCACCAGGAAAAGCCCATAAGCAGACACACTGGTTCATGGTGAGCAACCCTGGGGTGCGGAAGTGAATCTGGCCGGGATGTGCGCAGAGCACAACAGGGCGTCTGCTGCAGTGTCCATAATCCATGTCGCCAATGCCCGTAGCCCTAGTGGTCCCTGAGGACTAAGCAAGGACTTGGCCTTGGGCAGGAATGTGCCAGGAGGCTGGGAAGAAGCCTCAGGCCCCAGTCTCGAGCAGTTTGCCCTTATCATGGGCCAACCAAGTTCACTCATGTGCAACAGTGAGGACTCCACTGGACAGTCAATGGCCCCTGGGTCCTTACAAACATGCACTATAGAACAAGGACCATGAGAAGAAAAGGCAACGGAGGTGCAGCAACACTGGGATCTGAGCAAGCCCCGAATTTGAACAGGTAACATGAGAGAGGGATGTGGACAAAAAAGGGCTGGGGAGGAACCAAGGTCACACGCTGGCCCAGAAATCTGAGGCAAGGGTACAGCCAGCTGTGTGCAGGGCTGGCTAGCAGGTCCAAGACAGTTACTCCATCAGGCAAAGGCGCGTTGGCACCACCCCCTGCAAGGCGCTGAAAGCCCTCATGGCAGGCTGATTGAGTGTATGTTTTGTTATAATTATTTATGCACTGGAAGGTGAAAGATGATCAGGCTGTCCAGAGTGGTAGAGTGGCGAAGTTAGAGTTGATGAACTAAGTGATAGTGACCCATGAAGCTTGATGAGCAGGAGAGTAGCTGTGATGAAAAACACAATCTAACATTGTTGGCTGCACCTCTGTTAGCAGGGAATAACCTGTCTCCCAGAGCCTTTGTGTAAGTCTCCGTCCTCCAAGTGAGCACACACAATCCCTTCCTCACACCTCAGCCTGAGGGCACTGATCATAAGAGGGGATTGTCTGAGCAGGGGAGCCCAGCAGTGCCTGGACGTGAACCCCAGGAGGGCAGGCACTGGTGGAATCCCCATTTTCTTTCCCCTGAAGGAGACATTCCTGAGTCCAAATGCAGACATTTGATAAGAAGGAGACCACAGGACTGACCCCAGCTTGCTACCTGCCCACCTGCGTTTCCCTTGCCTCCCTACCCACACTTGACAGTAAGCTCCCCAAGAAATTCCTCAGATCCAAGTTGCTGTCTCAGGATCAGATTACTACTCTAAGGGTGCTGGATCAAGAAAACACAGGCATGAGGCTCAAACACAAGAGTGACTGGGCAGGGTGGGCAGAGATACTGCATCGTGCTCTCCTGGATAGCGTTCCAAAGCAAGTCAGTGGCAGCTGAAGGCTAAAACACGAGGAAGAGCCAGACAGTTTCTGCCCCAGGCCCCTGAGCAGAGGATAAACAGCTGGGCAGAGGTGCATCTGTCTGTTCTACTCCCACCCTGCTGCCCTGGCATCCACTCACACTTCTGCAGCTGGTCAGTTCTCTGGCATGTTCTCTCTCTCTCTCTCTCCCTCTCTCTCTCCCTCATCACGGTCCAGTCTACCAACAGAACACCTCTACCTGGGAATTCACACACAGTGGTGTCCCCAGAGGACCTGAGAGCCAGTGCATCCAGGTCTGACTGCTTCGACAAGACCATGAGGCAAGCACTGACAATGCCCTGCCCATAGCCCCATTCTTGCCATCTTAACACCCACAGCCAGCTGCTGGCACCTACCTCTTCAACCATTGACACTTGCTCTGCTGCCTGCAGCACAGGTGAAAGTGCCCACCACACCCAGGTCCATTAGCAACCGACGGCTGCCAAGGAACCAACTGGAGGATGCAGACAGCTCCCACCCCTCTTCCACAGTGCAGCATCAACCAGGGATGAAAGAGGGTGGGTGGCACATAATAAGAAAGATACAGAAAAAAGTTTTTGAAACTTCCGGGCAGGCCAGGAGGTTCCTGTTCTGGCATCTTCTATTCAGTTGGGGAATCTATTGCATAGAAACGTAATTTAACTTCATTTCATATCACCTGCAGAGCTTTTGTTTTCTGACTAATCAGCGCCCTAGCAAGAGGTCCTCAGGCAGATTACATTGAGGCCAGAGAGAGGAGGTTCCCAGGCTGGCATTCCTTTGTGCCAACTCTTCATCCAATCCTGCTCATTGAAAACTCGTCCAGACCCCACCCAGTTCTTCCCTTAGCTAGACAGGAGTTGTGAACTTTCACCTGGGGCCGTTTAAGGAGTGAGAATGTCTTCTTAGATTTCCCCTGGCCATCCTTGACTGGAAATGCAAGACCTCACTCAACAAAATGATGTGTCCATGGCAGGCCTTCAAGCATACAAAAGCCAATGGAAGAGGTATATTTGGGCTGAGGAGGCCCCGTTGCAGCCAACCGGAGGTTCTAGAATCTGAAGGATGGCGGGAGCCAGTGCAGATGCTCCTCTGGGATGCAGGCCCATCAGGCCAGAGATGCCAAACCAAGGATTCCAACAGGGGCAGGCAAAATGGGATCAGCTGTCCCGCCTCTCTGCCAGTTGATTCACTTGCAATTAGTATGAAAATTCTCTTCCCACAGTTCTTAATAAGTTTTTACTCAGATTAAAATCCAATCAAGGCTAGTTGCAAAAAATGTATTTTTATAATCCCAGAACAGGCAACTGCTGAGGAAAATTATTATCTTCATATGCTGCCTGCCAGCCAGGGGAATGCTTCCTCATTCAAGAAGAAAAAGGCGTGAATAAACTATGCATTGGCTCCTAAGCCATGGTTAGGAGAAAAGACTCGAAATTAGGCAGGGAGCTCTTGTGATTGGTTTGGGGTGGTCAACAGCATTGTCTGGTCTTCACATAATGTTTATCAGGGTCACCAAGGTGAGGGGCCTTCTGCACCCCATCACCACCATCCTCGTGGAGGCCACCTTGGTCATCACTGTGACCTCCCCTTTTATTGTAACCAGCACCCTCAATGACCACCAGCAGCATTAGCAGTGTCCCGCATTCCAATCAGTGCTCAAGTCGGCTCAGTATCACCTTCATTTTGTCTATGTCCTCTTTTCTGTGTCTTCTTAACCCCACGATGTGGTCAGTTCAAGGTGCGGTCTATCTGAACTATTGGGAAACAAGATGTACTTAAGAATAAACACCAACAAGACATATGAGTAGCCTGGATAGAAAAACACAGAGATGAAGGTGAATAAGTGACCAGATGGCTGCTGCTATAGCTCAAGGGGGACCCAAGGATGGGCAGGAAGAGGGAGAGGTTCAGTGGAGGCCGCAGTGACCCTAGGAAGTCAGAAGTGTCCAGAAGGTGAATTCCAAGAAGCCAGTAGACACGAGTTCCCCAAAAAGTGCCATGTCGGAGTTTGGAGTCATCCACATTGAGATAAAAATGGAGGGCATCCAGGTTTTCCCACATGAGGGTTCTGAGGACAAGACAGTGGGCAGAGGGGAGCAGGAGGCCCTGGGATGGGCCTTGAAATACCATCTCGTGTGAAGAGGAAGACCAAGAGGGTGCGCAGTCCAGGACTACGCCAACACAGCATGCTGTTTGCTGCTGCTTGCTGTTGCTTGCTGTTTGAAGCGAAAGGGGAATATCCATCCTTCTCACCCCATTTTTTTTAAAATTATATTTTATTTATCCTGAATATCTGGGTTAATTTTCATCAGAAGATTTATCTTGAGAGACAGGCCAGGATGGAAGTGTCCAGTAATGCCCTTTTCAACATCAGGAGATCAGGGGGCAAGTGCGTTCAATGGGTAAAGCGTGCTGTGGCTTGGAGTCCTCTGGAAGTCAAGGGCTGGAAACTTAGTGCCCAGTGTCAGTACTGATGGTGTTGGGAGGGAAGGCCCGGAGAGGTTGGATGAGTCCTGAGAGCGGGGACCCTCAGGAGGCAGAGAGACCCGAGCCAGCAACCCTCTTCATCCTCTGCTGCTGCCTTGGAATGCTGTAAGGAGACCCTCACCGCAAGCCAAGCCAAGCCGATGCCAGAGCTGCCCAGCCTCCACAACCAGGGACTGAATTACAGACTCTGAACAATCCAAACAGTGATGCTTAGCTATAGCAGCTGTGACAGAGCTCAAGCACTGCATCCAAACGTCTCAGGTTCAAATCCCGGCATGGCATCTCCTGAGGATGCAATCTTCAAAACTTACTCCATGTCCCTGAACCTGATATCCTTGTCTGAAACATGAAGCCTTCCTGGCGAAGTTGTCACAATGCCCATCCTATAACTAATTCCTCCAGCTTTGTGCCCTCCTGTGAGGGGACAGTGAGAAGAAAGGCTGAGGAGGCTGTGCGAGCAGTAAGGATAGAGGAGAGTGGGGAGGCAGAGCCAGGGAACCATGCACCCTGCACGTGTGACTGAGGAACACGCACCTCAGCATTGCCCACGTTTGATACGTTGCATTACATTTTTTTTTTAATATCTTCACCTTAATTCCATTTATGTGGGGGATAGGGGATCGAACATTCAATTCCCACCGGGCTGGTACACTGCAGCGGGCTGGGGCCTGGCCGTTCTCCTCTCCTTGTCCCCGAAAGTCACCTCCACAACCCCTTTGATGAATGTGAGCGTGGTGACAGCGCAGCTGATCCAGCATGGCTCCAGCGAGGCCCTGGAGAACCGGGGAGAGGCCAGCAGGGCCGTGGCTCCGCCATCGCTTGCTTTCCAGCCCTCTCCTTGCAAAAGCAGCTAACTCCACAGCATTTGCTCCCTGGTGGAAAATGTCCATGTTTGGTGTCTACCCAAAGGAGAATCTCTATGGAAAGTTTGTGAACGATTCCCTCTGGCTGGGAATGTGAAAAAGCCTGTGTCTTTCCCAATTGGAAAAAAAAAAAAAAAAAAAAAAAGGGAAAGAACACACTGGAGACGAGGTTATTTTTGTCTCGGATTCAAAGGAGCTCATTGGGACGTTGCCTGCTTGGCCTCCATTCCCATTGCATCGCCTGCAGAGGCAATGACACAGGCCTCTCCGAGGTAACGCTGACCAGGAAAGCTCATTTCCACTTCTCAAGAACTCTTCTAATTTTTTTCCCCACTCTTTTATTAGGTAGAGCTAGAAGATAATAAAGTGCCCAGGCCTTGGGGCAGCACTATGGTGCAACGAATGAAGCTACCAGCTGCGATGTTGGCATCCCATATTAGAGCACTGCTTTGAGTCCTGGCTACTGCTTGTCTGGTCCAGCTATCTGCTAATGCATCTGGGGAGGCAGTGGGTGATGGCCCAACCTCTTGGGCCCCTGCCACCCATGTGAGAGACCCGGAGAGAGTTCCCACATCCTAACTTCAAACTGATCTGGACCTGGCTACTGCAGCTATTTGGGAAATATATCAGTAGATGCAAGATTTTTCTGTCTCTTCCTTTGGCCAATTTCTTTTGAAACTTAAACAAAAAATCAGTGCAATGGCCTACTGGCTAAATCCTCATCTTGCACATCTGGAATCCCATATGGGCGCTAATTTGCATTCCAGCTGATCCACTTCCTGTTCAGCTCCCTGCTTGTGGCCTGGGAAAGCAGTGGAGGACAGCCCAAAGCTTTGGGACCTTGCACCCACATGGGGGACGCGGAGGAGGCTCCTGACTCCTGGCTTTGGATGGGCTCAGCTCTGACCATAGCAGCCCCTTGGGGAATGAACCAGTGGACAGAGGATTTTTCTATGTTTGTTGCTCTCTGCATTTCTACCTTTCCAATAAAAAAATATTATTTTTTTATGTAAAATATCTTTATATTAACATTATTGTTTAAAATTACATTATTATATATAAAATATTAAATTAAATATATAATTATATTACAATTTTATACTTAAAATTTAGATCAAAACAATAAAGCCTTAAGATAAGACTGCTTATATAAATATTTATTTATTATAAAATAATATATTTTATTTTTTTTAAAGATTTATTTATTTTTATTTGGAAAGTCAGATACACAGAGAGGAGGAGAGACAGAGAGGAAAATCTTCGATCCAATGATTCACTTCCCAAGTGACTGCAATGGCCAGTGCTGTGCTGATCTGAAGCCAGGAGCCAGGAGCTTCTTCTGCGTCTCCCACATGGGTGCAGGGTCCCAAAGCTCCACTGCTTTCCCAGGCCACAGGAAGGGAGCTGGATGGGAAGCAGGTCAGCCGGATTAGAACTGGTGACCATATGGGATCCCAGCGCATTCAAGGCGAGGACTTTAACTGCTACACTATATCATACTGGGCCCAGAATAATATATTTTATAATAATAAAATATAAATAATAAATATTTGCTATAAAATAAAATACATAACATATAATATAACATAACATATATATTCTTATATATAGTACAAAAACTACAGATATATGTAGAGAGAGAGTGCAAAATCATAAGAATGAGCTGTGTGACCACAGAAACACCACACAAATCAAGCCATTAAATGCTTCCAGTGTTATAGAAGCTTCCCTTGAATTCCTTCTGGGTTAGCACACATCCCCTAAAGCTAACCAAATCAATCTTGCTGGTTGTTAAAATTTGCAATAGAGGGCCCCATGCGATGGTCTAGTGGCTAAATCTTTGTCTTGGACATGGTGGGATCCCATATTGGCATCAGTTTGTGTCCTGGGTACATCACTTCCATCCAGGTGGGAAACCTGGTAGAAGCTCCTGGCTTCCGATTGGCTCAGCTCCAGGCACTGCAGTGAACCAGTGCATGGGAGGTCTTTGTCTCTGTTTCCCCTTTTCTCTGTAAATCTTTCTAATAAAAATGAATAATATTAAAAAAAAAAACTTGAAATAGAATCATGTGGTGCATGGACTTGGTGCAACGGCTCAATGGCACCAGGATCCCATATTGGTGCTGGTTTGTGTCCCAGCTGCTCCACTTCCAATCCAGCTCCCTGCTTACAGCCTAGGAAAGCAGCAGAGGATGGCCCAAAGCCTTGGGACCCTGCACTCATGTAGGAAACCTGGAAAAAGCTGCTGGCTGGCTGCAGATGGGCTCAGCTCTATTGTGGTCATTTGGGGAGTGAACCAGTGGATGGAAGATCTTTGTCCCACCTTCTCTCTATAAATCTGATCTGCTTTTCCAATAATCTTTAAAATTGTTTTAAAAGAAAGAATCGTGCTACATAAGCTTTCATGTCACGTTCCTTTCAGTTAGCACTGCATTGCTGAGACGCGTTCATGCTGTTGATATGATTCTCTGTTGCTCAGGCCGTGCTAGCATAGCCCTGCACACTGGGCAGTCAGGGCAGTAGCAGCGTTGATTTCTTATGAAGCCCTACTGTCTTGGTCTATACTCAGCCACCTTCACTGGCTGGCAAGGTCCGTGAGACTGGTGCTCATGCCCTGTGCCAGTTTATGCCTCTGTGGCCGCCTGATTCCTCCTCTCTCACTTTCAGTGCAGCTAGCAGCTTAATCGCTCTTTTTTTTTCCTTTTGGGAGTGGTCCTTTTGGGAGTGAGTTTTATGTAGCTGGAGAACCATATTTCATATGAACGGATTCAGCTTACTGCTCCCTTACTGATTACTGCCCCAGCCAGGAGGTCCTCCCGGGGGCGCTCGCAGGGCGGGAGAGGGGAGGAGAGCAGGCACATGGCCAATTCCTGTAGGAACCTGTGTTGTCCAGGGCTCTGCCCTTGCCCACCATGGACTGCACTGTCATCTCTACAGCTTGCCTTCTGGCGCCAGCTCAGCTCTGACCTTTTGCGTCTGGTTGCTGAAGACTTTCCCTAATGACTGCAACCATTTCAATCTGTTAGCGTCAGCATCACACCTGCTTCTCACATGCCAGTGCCCGCCTTGATAAAGATGCCTTCGTGGCTTTTTGTTCACAAAACACTTAGTTTCTGCATGTGGAACCTCCGCTCCTTTTCTTCTTATTATTTTTTAAATGTTTACTGGAAAAAAAAATAAAACAAAAGCACGTTGTTGCAGGTCATCACTTCTTGCTCTTGTTGGGAGTTGGCTTCCAGCTACATCTCTGGACCTCTCAAAGATCAAGCTCTGGGCTGGGCGCGCTTGGAACTGTCTTGTGCTGTGTGATCCAGGGCTGAATACATTGTGCTTTCCTTGGAGTTGGGAGGCTTTTTTATTCTAGATATAAAAGGATTTTCAAAGGTTTAAACCATTTGGCCAAAGTAAATTAAACCTGAGCATTTTAACTAAAGCCATAGAAAGCAGTTATATTCTATAAATTCAACAGAAAGTACGTAAAACATTTTTGATATGCACAAAACTTTATTACTTGGGTCAGTTACAAAAATGCTGAAAAACTTGAATCGGAAGAATCAGCAGAGGTTGACTAAGAGGCAAAGCCCTCCGATGCTGGTGCTGGTCTGCGGATATGTCAGAGGCCTCCAGGGAGAGATGGCAGACGGCAGCAGAGAAGGACGGCGCAGGCCAGGGCAGGTGTCAGAGGTGGAAGCTGTGAGAGATGAGCTGCGCTGATGAGGTCCATGGTGGGCGAGGACAGAGCCCCGGCAGCAAAGGAGCCTACGTTTCCTATGGGAGCATGGCCACGTGTCTGCTCTCCTCCCCCTCCAGGCCTGTGAGGTTTCTCGTGGGGTGGTGATTAGTCCATCAGCAAAAACTCCACAATGGAGACAGTTGATATGAAATATGGTCTCTAAATGAATAATGTCTGCTGGGACAGATACTGAGTTGTCCCCCACGTCCCTGCCCCAAGAGGTGCCCTCCAACCTGCTGCTTTCAATAACTTCTCTCTTGTATATTTCTTTGATCATTCAAAGCCACGGAACAGGCATTAGGTTAATCCAGTCTGAGCTGCCCACGTTGCCCAGGGCCCCTGCAAGCAGCAGTGCCTGATGACACATGCCAAGACAGCAGCCAGGACACTGAACCCAGCCAGGTTAAGCACAGTTTTCATTAGAGAGACCCACGCTGGTCACTGTCCTATAAGCGAGGTTTGGAAGTCATGGGTGCAGTAAGAGGCAGTGGCCGGAAGCTGGCCCCAGAATGTTACAAATGAAAACCTGGGTGAGTGCTGCTTCACAACTCTGTATTTTAAAGGGGGTCGATTTTACATTAGGTGGATTTTTGCCATAATCAAGAAATTTTAAAACAAGAAGATATTTACCATTTGTAAAATATTAAGCTGGAAAAAAAAAACCAACATGGGAAATAGCATGATGTTGGCGGTTTGGAACGTGGGTTACTGGTGGGAAAAGCCCCTAGATGACTTTGAGAAATACCCTGTACCTTACAAAGAATCCTCAGTCCTTCGTAGTTGAGAGAAAAATAACTCTATAGGGGAATTCAGAATTTTAACCCATAGTTACCGTAAATCAGTTCTGAATCTTGAAAATATTTGAAGAGCTTTTGAATATAGACAGGAAACAGGTAAATGCTTTTTACACAATTGTAGCTTTTGCATATTATCTCGGAGTTGGAGGGAAATATTTTTGCTTAGAGGACAGTCTGCACCGTCTCTCTTCCCCTAGGCTTTCTCACTCAAGCAAATCAGATTTGGTAGGAAGTGAGAGAGCTTTGTCCCCCTGCCCCCACTGAGGATGAGGAGGTTCTCCCCAGCACACCAGGTTTCCCTTTAGACTGTTCATGTCCTGACCAAAACACATCTGGTGCCAGAGAGGGTGTTTGCGGAAGCTCTGCAGATGCTAAACTTCTTGTCTTCAGAAACCACCTGCTGTCTGGTCCTGGTCTCGAACTGATGCCAGAATCCAGGAGGCTAAGCACAGTATCAGCAATACTTTGTCGAATATTATTGAAAGCCACATTGTGGATGGCCAAAGCTTTCTTGCGAAGTATACCAAGACAAACAGGTGCTTTTTTATACCTTAGAACAGTAGCAAAGAACTCTAGAGTTGCAAGGCACATATTAACAAGTGGAAAACAGATAAATCTTAGCTTACTAGACAGACAAACTCCTACAGGCAAGAACTTTAGCAGGTCTCTTTTCATCCCCCAGAGATAATAATTCCTTTCTTTTCCAAGATCAATTTATTTTTACTGGAAACTCAGATGTACGGAGAGGAGGAAAGACAGAGAGGAAGATCTTCGGTCCAATGATTTACTCCCCAAGTGACCGCAAGGGCCAGAGGTGAGCCAGTCCAAAGTCAGGAGCTAGGGGTCCCCTCTGGGTCTTCCACGTGGGTGCAGGGTCCCAAGGTTTGGGCCACCCTTGACTGCTTTTCCAGGCCACAAGCAGGGAGCTGGATGGAAAACGGGGCTGCAGGGACACAAACTGGCACCCATATGGGATTCTGGTGCATGCAAGGTGAGGACTTTAGCCATTAGGCTACTGTGCCTGGCCCTCAATCCCTTTCTTTTAAGTAGCTGCTTCAGTTTGCTTGCTTCTTTTCATGTCAGTAGCAATCCTTTCTCTTCAACAATCCCTGCTAACCAGGGTCTGAAGAAAGAGCAAGGCGTTATGACATGCAGTCGCCTGATTCTGGTTGCTTACAGCATTCCTCCCTGTTTCCCTGCCCAGCACTCTGGACAAGTTCACCAAGCCTGGGCTGCGCTCCCGGCCGTCTCGTGCTGGTACAGCCGCCTGAGTCTCCTGCCTTCACACTCTGCAGCTATCAGCCCATAGCTCCTTTTTGTTTTGCTAGTGATCTTCCTTCCTCTTTGAGCTTCACTTTCTAGGACTTTTCCAGCATGAACAAGGGTCTGAAGGTGGGGTAATGCCTAATGACAAATGCAAAGACAGAGAAGGTTTTGAAAGTGGGCAGAGGTTTTTTGTTTGTTTGTTTTGTTTTTTTTACATAGTTGATCAGGGTGGGAAGGACCGAGAGTTAGGGAAAATTGGGTGTGATCATTATTTCCAAAATTTTCTATTTCTTTTCCCTGTTTTGGGGGGAAGGGATGAGATAAGAAGAGGAGCTATATCCAGCCTCCCAACTGCCCCAGTACCCGGCGATGGGGAACGGCCACCCAATATCAACCCAGGGTCCTGATGTGGCACTCTGAGGGCTCTACCCAGGGGATTTCAATACTTCTGAAATGCTCTTGATCTCACTGCTCCAAGGATGAGGAATCTCTTCCAATGTCCATTGGCTGCCAGTGTCACATTACAGTCTCCATTCTGTAGGCCCCAGTGGGTTGCCAGATCCTCCATGTGCATGAGGGCCTGCCATGCACTGCTCTCCTTTTCATTGAGGAGTTCTCACAGGTGGGGCCAAGGACCCAGGCCAGGCAACCCTGTCCCCACCAGAGTCTCCACCCCTGGGGCTCATGGACCCAGCACCCACCGCACAGGCAGGCCGAAGGACCCTGACTAGGTGACCCGGACACAGCGATCCAGGCCCTGCCAGATCCTCCACCCCCAGGGCTCAGAGACGTGGCACCCACTATGCAGGTGGGCCAAAGGACCCAGGCCAGGCGACTGAAAGTGGGCAGAGCTTTGTTCTCAAAACATTTAGTTCCTGCCCTAGTGCTATTGCCCTATGTGACTCTATCACAACTATTCATTCTTTCATCAATAAGTGTTTAATCATGACTAGTTTGGAAGTATTGAAATATTGGTGCTTATGCACAGCTCCAGGACCACACATGTTTCAGCGGACTTTGGACTCCCACATGCATGCACCAGGAGGGGAATGGATGTGTGAGATGATATGGTCTGTGTAGCTTCAGTAGATCCTGCCAGTTTCCCAACCAATTGCACAAGGTTGCAGTACTCTCCAACAGCAGCATAGGACAGGTCTGGCTGCCCCACATCTTTTTAACACTGGTATCACCACTCCCTTTTATTCTAGACTCTTTGAGAATCTTAAAGTGAGTTCAAAGTAAGTCCCTCTGCAAGGTGCACTTGGCGGGGGGAGCCTGGGAAGAGCATCTACCCTGTAAATCCTGGGGTAACCCTAGTGACTCCTGGGCCAAGAGCTCTGACATCTGCCTCCACCTGCTCTGGGTCAGGGAGAAAGACTCCCTATGTTGGCATTTTGTGTGGGGAGGCTCCTGGGAGTAGGACTGGCACAGGGCCTGTGAGTGACCGACTGAAGGAGCCAGTAGGTTGGGAAGCAGCAGAACCCAGGAAGTGGCTGGCCATGGAGGAAATGAAGGCTGCACTTGCACCTGGTCCCTTGTTATGTGGAAACAATGGTTTCACCCACTTTCCTCCAACCCTTGACCCTTCCCACCCTAGTCAACTGTGTAAACATCATGGAAAATAAAATTTAAAAAAGGAAGAGCCCCTTGTGAACTTTGTTAGCTGAAATGCTAGGCAGGGTACCAGTGAGGACTGCTGTGAGCAGCTGGAATCAGGTGATTGTGTGTCATGATGCCTTGCCCTTCTGACCCAGGTGCTTCCTTGAAGGCAGTCCTGGGCAGCTGTTGGTGGGAATGAGATCCTTAGCATCCCTCATGTCCTATCCCTGCTCAGAGATGTCTTGGAGCTGTCTTCGAAAGAGATGTCCTTGAAGCTCATGGGAAAGAAAGACACCCCATTCCCACCCCATCCCCTCTCTCAATTCCCTCATGCTGGTTTGGGAACCCACACTCAAGTCACTTCTATACAGTATTTTCTGGTGTCTCCACATGTTCCAGTCTGTCAGAGTTAGATGGGGAGAGGAAGACAAACAAGACTTATCTAGGTCCCCAAGTGCAAGCCCAGGACCCGAGTGCAAGCCCAGGTCCACCCAGGTCTGCGAGTACAAGCCCAGGACCCCGGGTGGAAGTCGGGTTCCTCAGAGCCAGCAGCACAAGTGCCCCTGGAGTGTCGTAAAACAACATCTCATCTTATTCCTCACACCAAAATGAAATCCATTTGAGGAAAATACTCAAGTGAAAAACAGAAACCATGAAAGTATTAAAAGAAGAAAATGGTAAATGCATTTATAATCCCAACATGTGGAGTCCTAAGACTAAAATCCCAGAAGCCATCAACGAAATGATGGATGCAAACAGCAACGTAAAAATCCAAACCTTCTGAGGGATGGAAGACAGCCAAAAGGTAAGCAGTGGACTGGGGACAGACACCCATATGGTAAAGGGCTAATTCTTGAGACTCACCTGAAAAATGCAGATCAGAAACAGACTCACAGTGAAAGAAAAAAGCTGGAGAAAGGGACAAGAACAGAAGGTTATAAAAGAAAAAATTCTAACATACAATACATATAAATAATTCTATGCTTTAATTATAAGCAAGTAAGTGCAACCCAAGGTAATAGGACACCTTTTTACATCCATGCTGGCAAGACAGTCAGCATTTCATAGGCGCCACTGCTGTGAAGGTCAGGGGAAACAAGCTTGCGTGTCTACTGTTGATGGGTGTGTGATGGATGGAATGCTTGGGGAGGACCATTTGCCACCATTGCCACTCTGTGTAGTTTGTAGAGCTTTTGATCCAGTGATCCCAGTGCTGGCAGGCGAGCCTCCAGACACACTAGCAAAAGCATCCAATGCAGATTTCAACCTGTACACTCCACCTGTACTTTGCAGTAGCAAAAATGAGAAGTTGTCTTAACCAATAAGAAAGTGCCTCCACCGTAACAGAATGCTTACATACCTGTTAAAGACAGGTCATAAGCTGACTGAGGTGTACAACCCAAGCACACCTCCAGATGGATTACAAGAAGAATGTGATTCCCTGAACAGTGTGGGAGCTTTGTCTACACAGAAAGGCTAAGAGTGTACACGGATGCTGTGATCCACAGACATGTGCAGGATGGTGCTTCCCGCTACAACGTGGCAAGACACCTGCCAGTTGTGAAGCTAACGTTGCTCCTGAAGTAAGGACATGAGTTCGCTCTTCTGTATTCTCGGGCTGTTTGATGTCTTTTTTTGTTTCCTGTCTCAAGATGGCTGTCTCTGTTCTAGGCACCATCGGCAAATTTGAGGTGAGAAGCTGGTGGAACCCTTAAACACAAGGAATGCTCTTGTGCCTGTGTGGCACGTCACACTGGCCACATCTGTGACACACGACTCTCTTCTAGCCGAATTGCTCTGAGAAAGTGAGTATTGGCAAAACAAACAACACCCCCCGCATATACATCACGAGAGCTTTGCTGTTAGTTCAGCCAATCGGGATTTGTCTTCAAAAGTTGAGCACATTGCCACCAAAAACAAACTCCTCACTAGGGATTATCTGGGCGTTAGCCTGTATGTTGTTAGAACAGTAAAAGGAAATTTTAAAAAGGTGAATGGATGAACGTACCGGCAAACAGACTGGAAATGTGTCATCTAGTTACCTTTATTGAGAGCCAAAGACAGACGATAATTCACGTTGATGAGCCACTTGAGGCAATTTTGAGAATCCAGCAGGAGAGGATGGCGCACCAATTCTCAGAAGCCACAAGATCCGAGTTACCAGCAACCAGATCCTTCTGGGCCCACAGCCCTTCCTTCGAGGACATGGCTCAGGTGTGCTGCTCTGATATGGAAGAGGCTGACATCCTCAGCTGAGCACTGTGCAACTCAAGCTACTGCCTGGCCCTCCTTGCTGGACCGAGGGGGGACCCACAAAATGCCCAGGAGCAGGAAAGCATCTGGGTTCTTGCTGGGCTCTCTCACTTTCTAACAAATATCCTCACCTTAATGGGAGTCAGGTTCCCCAGCTGTAAAATGGGGCAAGTAGGTCCACCAACTCAAAGGCCTCTTCCTGGTCCTTAAGGATGTATTTCCACACAAACTTTCTCTGTCCATTACAGCTTTTGGAGAAGTATTGATTGCCAGAAATTCTGGGGCTAACAGGGCTTAATTCAGGAACCTTGTACCCTGTTTTGAGCTCTGTGGATAGGAAGTACTTCAGCCCCTCTGACTTCTGTTACTCTTCTAAGCAACTACAAAGAGGGTGTTTTGCATGAGATGGAGCTTCAGCTGCTCTGCAGTCCTTGAGTGGCCTCCATGCTCACAAACCCGACGGCCACTGCTTTGTCTGACAGGGACCCTCAGCTTGTCCTTTCCTCTGTGAAATCCCCCCCCCCCCCTTGGCCCAATCCCTCCTTAGTTTTCTCTGGTCACCACTTCTCATATTCACTTGCAAAACTGACTGCTGCAATCACCCTTTAAATGAAAAGATGGCCATGAAACGACAGCCAGCTTCACTCAAAATAAGAGGAATGCAAAATAAAACAATTAGAAACCATTTTCCATCCATCAGGTCAGCCAAACATGAAAGGTCTGGCCAGAAACTGTGGCCAATGAGGTAAGAAAATGGACATTTGCATGCCTGGAGAAGTGTACACAGTCAAACCTCTTTGGAGGACAGCTTGGCACAAACTTTTAAATTCCAGAGAGGACTTAACCTAACAATTCTGTTTATAAGAATCTGCACTCAAGATAAAGATCTACTAGACATATACCCGGTGCCCATTCTCCCTCTCTTTACAACTGAGCTCAATTTTGTTGGCACAAGAAATAGGTCCAACTAAAAGACAATTGTTTGACACAGGTCTGGTCAAGGAGATCCAAGCAAGAACTCATGTGAAAAGCTTTCAGGAAGCCTTAACAGATCACAGCCTCAGCTGAGAAAGGCACCATTTGCTCCTTTAGTTGTGTTCATGGCTGTCTGGTACCTGGAACATGGATATGGTGGCTGCACCTAGAGCAGCTACGTGGTAACTGTAAGAAAATGGGCATAATGGGAACTAGGGAAGGGAGCAGGCCTGGTGGGGGTTATGGGGAATTGCCACAACTAGGCTGCAGCTCCCACTGGTTTGTGTGAGGACCAAGTATGAAGTGGATGGGATTGAGCTGGACCACAACACCCATTGGTCCAAGTGGATGACAGGGCTGGAAACAGAACTGACCCAACAGAGACTGGTCACATTAAGCAGGGCCATGCCATCAACAAACATGCTAGAGAACCATATCCGGGGGAAGATTCTGTGGGGGATGTGTGGGCCAAACCCTATGGAAAATCTAGCCCCACAGGTTACTTCAAAAGATGGAGTGGTGATGAACTAAATCAGGTGTAACCAAGGAGCCTGCCATCAATCACAGATTAAAGATTAAAGAACCAACAACAGTTTGGACTGGTCAAGGCAGCAGCACCCAAATGTGCATCCTGAATAAGGGTGTTGGGTGGGCCGGGCTGCTATGTTCACCAGCTCATACACGGCCAAAAGGAAGGCCAGACTACACCAGGCACTGGCCTAAAACCCAATGGCATGTATGAGAACTAGGTCTGGGAGGGAATCAAGGGGAAAAACTTGGGAAACTCCCCTGGCAAGTCATAGCTCCCGCTGGTGAACAGGTGGTCCAGACCTGGGGGTTGGACAAGCTGGGCAAAGTAGCTCCAACTGCTCGTCAGTGTATGAAAAGGCAATGGAACGGGCGCAATGGGCAGTACTGAGCAAACCTTAGCCCACAAGTAAAATTAGAAACCAGGATGGAGCACAAGACATGCCCAGCTAGGTTCTTGCACCAACTGGTCTGTGTGAACCATGGACGCTGAGCCACAGTATCTAAGGCATAGGTTGGGACAGGTGACAGGCTGTGCCAAGCTGAGTCAGAGCAACCACTGGCATGCTGAACACTGGCTGGAAACAGGCCTAGTGGGGGAGCTAAGGGGACACACTAGCTGGGTGGATGTTCCCACTAAGGGGCGCATGAGCTGGAATAGGGCTGCATTCTGATCAGGATACAGTTGTAGTCTCCCTTGGCACAAGTGTGGACTGGGACAAGATGTACCAGGCCGGGCTAGACTACAACACCTTCTGGAGTTCTGGAGGACCAGGGTAGATGTGGGACAGACTAGGCTAGGTCTCAACCCCACTGAGCCATGTATGAGCCATATGTGGGTATAGACAAGCCTTGGCTGGGCTGAAACATCCAAGAGCAAGAACCAGAATGGGTTGAAAGCCAGTTAGGAAAAGCCACTGTTCCTGCTAGGACAGGAGGTGAACTGAGTAGGGCTGGCTCATGGACCCACTGGTATGCACAAAATCTGGCACTCGGAGGGGTTCTGATGGAGGAGCCCGGGCAACTCCTCTGGCAGGACACAGACCCTGCAGGTTAGCACAAGAAGCATGGAAGGAAACAGCCCAGAACAGGCCATGGAGTGTCCCATTGGCATACATTTGGCACGGATCAGGGGCAGACCAGGCTGAATCAGTTCACGTCATCCACTGGCAAATCCAAATACCGGAGCAGAGTGTGGGTCGAGCCAGGTTCAGTCGCGACAAAAGCAGTACACAACACAGAATGCCAAGGTGAGGTTGCCTGTACCAGATGTGACCGCAGCACCCAACCAGCACACATAAGAATTAGGAAGGGAGGGGGCAGAGCCAGCAGGAGAATAGGGATGGCTCCCTTGCTGGACAGCTACTCCCACTGGAGAGTGTGAGCAGGGATGGGGACAGACCAGACGGGGAAGGGCTGCGACACCTATGAGCCTCATGTGGACCAGATCAGGGAGGAACCAGGCTGGGCTGATTATTCCTACTGGTGCAATCTACTGTTAGAGTGTATGAGGGTTGTTTGGGCTTAGCTGCAGTATCAGCTGGCAGAAGCTGGCACTAAGGGCTAGTTCTGTCAAGTTAAATCACAGAACCACCTGAAGAGTGCATAATCTGGGAGTGGGAGTGGCCTGGGAGGGAAATAGTGGGCCCTCCCTCTCTGGTTACCACCCCGCACGGAAGGGCATGAAAACTAGGACAGGGGCTGGGGTGGCTAGACAGACACCCAACAACATCCGTGAGGGCTGGATAGTTGAGCTGGTTAGATGGAACAAGGTTTGAATGCCCATTGACATGTATGAGAGCAGAAGGGGTTGTGGGACAGACTGGACTAGTCTGCCACACATACTGGCAAACCAGGGCAGGGGGCAAGCCTGGTGGGGGTTATTGTGGGTCGCTCCGACCAGGCTGCAGTCCACATTGGTTTGCATGAGGGCTTTGTATGTGCTGGGCAGAACCAGGCTGGACTGTGACACCCATTGGTTCCAGTGGAAGACAGGGATGGAAACAGAACCAACCCAGCAATTGCAACCAACAGCTGATAGGGGCAATGGACTGTGCCGGGCCCTGTGCTTGCTAGTACATACAAGAATCTAGTCTGGGGACACCTCAGTCAAAGTTTCTTTGGGGATCCCCCAATGGAGCTTCCAGACTCAGAACCCTAACCATGAAAAGACAGAGGACAGAACAAGTCAATCAACCACCTCAGCTATATGTTGGCAGTGAAAAACTGGGCAAACGGAGACTCTAAGATGGACTATGTCAATCAGTGGATTCTTCAACGACCTCATCATGCTTGGAGTGGTGAGAGTGGCAGCAATGCAGAACTGTTGAACTATCAAAACCACTTGAGTAAGACCCTTGGAGCATGCCCCACATCAGGGACCTGGGATGGGTGGGAGACTGGGTGGGGCTTCTCCTTTAAAATCCCCTTTTACATCAGATATATTAAGGAAACAATACGGAACTAATTGTCTTGCCCATCTTCCTGTAGCACTTGAATCTTTTTACCCTAATTATGTCAAGATTGTAAAATAAATAAATAAATAAATAAAAAAGAAAGAAAATGGGCATCGTGATCTCATTGTGATGCAATGGAGCTGCTAACACCGGTACCTGAATTTGCCTGCCCCAAACTTCTCACTACATCAGAAAATACACAGCTCAATTTTCATTTAAATCCTTGTTGTTTGAGTTGTCTTTTCCATGCAGCCAAAATTAGTCCCTGAATGATGTTTGTACACACAGGGGTTTTTCCTAGTATTGTTTATATCACAAAAGCTTACGATCAAACTGAATTTCTACGGGCAGGATACTGGTTAGTCAGTTATGAGATGTGCAGATGATGGAATATTGTGCATCGATATCCAAAAGAGGAGGTAGACTCTTAGTATCAGCGATGGTGAAGGCCTGGCGCGCCAGCGTAGTGGATAAAATCCTCGTCTTGCACTTGCTGGGGTCCCTTATGGACGCCGGTTTGTGTCCTGATGGTGCAGTTTCCCACCCAGCTCCCTGCTTGTAGCCTGGGAAAGCAGTTGAGGATAGTCCAAAATCTTGGGACCCTGCACCAATGTGAGAGACCTGGAAGAAGCTCCTGGCTTCTCAATTCAGCTCTGGACATTGCAGCCACTTGGACAGTGAATCATTGGACAAAAGACGTTCCTCTCTGTCTCTCCTTCTCTTTGTGTATCTGACTCTCCAATTAAAAATACATAAAATCTTTTAAAAAAAAATGAGTGAGTGCCAAGGTATTTAATCACATTTTAGAAGAAAGATGTAGAAAGGTAAACATGGACATTTATGTGCTGACATTTATATAAAAATTCTTTATGGGCTTGGGATGTTTCCAGAAAAACACATAACTGTATGTTTTTGGAACCAAGCTCGGGGTTGGAGAGATCAGCAAAGATAGCGAACTGATTCCATCTAGAGTCTCTGGTAGAGTTTAAAGGTTAACTATGTGTGTCTTGCATCTTCCCAAAAGTCTGTTCATTCAGTTGGCATTGCTTTATCAAGAGAAAGAGAAATGATTGATAGGGGAGAATCAAGATGCAGAATAGAGTAAGGTCATGTTAAAACATTAGCCAGGGTGAAGCAGAAGGCACATTCCAGGAAACAGGATAGGACAGAATGACAACAGAGGGGCACCTGGAGACTGACAGACATGGAAAAGCAGCGGAGACAACAGTGTGGTGTTGCAGTGACTGATACCCCAGCAGCATTCAGTGAGTGGCGAACTGAATTGCAACAGCAGCCTGAACTCCACCACCAACAAGATGGGAAGGGGCGTTCGCCAGGAGACCAGGAGGTAAATCCAGACAAAGAACTGCTCGCCCTGCTGGTGTGTTTGATTTGACCAGGAGCAGTGACAGACCGTCAGGTCCCAGATAGGCAGTGCAGGAATAGCGTGGATTTCACAGCCCAGTCTGCCCCCCTAGAGCCAAATCAGGTGCCATTTGTGTAGGGAGGCAAAGGCAATGGGACAGGATTGCGCATGCATTGAGCTGGGAGGGAACTCATTTCTGGGTCAGTGAACTGCAACAACATGGCATCCCAAAGGTTCCACCCAAGATAGGTGGAGGTAGCCTTCAGACCTGATGGCCAACAGAACAAGAACTCTAGTAGTTGCACATCATACACTTTTTTGCACAGTATGGCAAAAGCTTTAACACTGCAAGGATAACAGTGAGTTGTACATGTGCTGAGCTGAGAGCGAACTCACTTCCAGCCCAGTGCATTGCACTGGTCCCACAGGGAAAATAATACTGACTTTAGCATTGCCTAGTCAAAATAGGTCTGTGTGGCATTCAGGCCTAACAGCCAACAGGTTCTGGCAAGATCAGTACTACCAACAACCTAGCTATATAGGACACCTGGTGTCTTCCTAATCCTGAGACCTGCTCCAACCAGAAGGGGAGAAAGTTTGTACAGAAAATGGTGCAGCCTCAGCACATTATCACAGGAAGCAGAGATTGGTGAGCAAGGAGCTGTGGCTATGGAGAACTTGGTGAAAGTCTAACATAATAACCCAGACCTGGAACTTGCTGGAGGGAATGGCACAAGTGACTGCAAACAAAGAGCCATGTACCAACAACAAGTAAAATCAAATTGTTGGCCAGTTGGTGACACAGTTTAGAAACCTACAGCAAGAAGACTCTGCTAACCAGAAGTACAATGACCAAGAGCAAAAGAAGAGACAAAAGTGCAATGAATATTACTGAAGACTCCCCTGCAAACGAACAATAGCCTTTGCCAATCTCAGAATTAGCTGAGGAAGACATCGAGAAAATGGGGGATACAGAATTCAAAACACTTGTTTAAAGCTTCTTATCAACAAGAAGCACGTAAAACAAGAGCTCAAGGAATTTAAGGAATATGTCACATAGCAAATAGCAGCAATGAATCAAATGGAAGCTGATACATCAGAAATGAGGAACACAGAGGAGCAAATTCAAAGTACAGTAGAGAGTCTAAAAAAAATAGAATGAACGAAGCAGGAGAAAGAATATCAGAATTGGAAGATATTTCCTGTCACCAGGGGGAAACAAATAAGAAATTGGAAGCAGAGCTGGGTCAAGTTAAAAAAAAAAGTATTCAAGAATTGAAAGACACTATTAAAAGGCCAAATATGAATTATGGGAGTCCCAGAATGTACAGAAAGAGAGAAACTGGGATTAAAGGCATATCCAATGAAATAACAAGGGAAAATTTTCCTAATCTAAAGAAAGAATTGGGAAACAACATCTAGGAGGGGCACCTAACTCCCAACAGGATTGACCAAAAGCGATCTTCACCATGGCACATGATAATCAAACTCTCTTCAACTGAACATAAGGAAAAGATCCTTAAATGTGCACAAGAAAAAAAAAACCTAACATATAAAGGAATGACAATTAAACTCACAGGAGACCTTTCACAGGAAACTCTACAAGCCAGAAGAGAATGGAGTGACATATTCCAGATTCTAAAACAAAAAAACCTATCGACCCAGGATAACGTACCCAGCAAAACTTTCCTTTGTCTTTGGAGATGAATTCAAATTCTTCCACAGTAAAGAAAAGTTAAAAGAATTTGCCTCTTCCAATCCTGCCCTACAAATGATACTTCAAAATGTTCTCTTGACAGAGAAGAGGAATAGCACCAACCAAAACCAAAGGCAAATGTGAAGAAAATCCCAGTAAAATAAAAACAGAAGACTAAATCAATGAACAACCCACTGCTAAAATGACAGGACCAAATTACCATCTATTTATATTAACCCTGAATGTAAATGGATTAAACTCATCAATCAAATGTCATAGATCAGAGGGTCTTCTAAATCAACCGCAGGCTGCCTTCCTTGCATCTGCCCCCGCCGCACTTCCAAGGCCCACAGAGCCACCCCCACTCCAGGACAATAGGACAGCTGGCTGCTTAGTTCACACCTGTAGGACAGGAACCAGTGAAAAGGCCAGTGCTTATAGGACTGGAGAATACCCTAGCCACACTGCCCATCTGCCTGGACTTCTCACATCCCCTCTTCTCCCATCTGCTGAGGGCTCCTTTTCAGCTCCTGGCCCCACTTTTCCCTCCTTTCTCAGCCAGCCTGGGAGCTCACTCTTCCTTGCTGGGGTAGGGAGAGGGATGACTGGCCTGGGGGCCCAGGACCTTGATGGCATAGCTGGCCATCAGGTCCCCCACAGCCAACAAGAGCCCAGAGTGGACATGGTGCATTTCCACCAAAGCCTCACTCTAAATTGGAACCATGACCGAAGGAATGAAAACAACGGAGAGTCGCAAAGCTACCAGGACAGGACGTACTTCTCGGCTGCCTCTGATTCTTCTGGAAGCTTGGGCCAAAAGAGGCTTTAATTGGTCAAACTATGTGTTTTCCACCAAATGAAAATGCCATAAAATGAAATAAGATTCACATTTGGCACAGCAGGGTGGGGGAAGGGGCCTCTTCCATGTCAAGTTTTTGAAGAGAAATCGGGGTAAGGGAACAGAAAGGGAGGGATCAGAATCCCCAGGACTCTGGGGCGACAAGGACAAGTCAGGGCCGTGGTGGCCAGTGCCATCACACTCCAGCTTTCCAGCCACCTGCACCCTGAGCCTGTGGCTGAGGGAAGGATGCTTTCAGCCTGGGCATTGGCGGTCATGGGCACATGCAGGAGGTTCCAAGGGGCTTCCTTCCAGCCATGGAGGTCCCAGAGGCCAGTGGGGGCTGTAGGATTCCAAGCAGTGGCACCCCTGGTTCTACGTGGGCTCACTCCTGTCTGGTCAGCCTCCCATTGGATGGTTACCCACAGTCCCTGCAAACTGGGGAGAGACTCCCTGGCTCCTGGCAGATGAGGATTAGAAACAAGGTGTGTCAAAATGACCAATCGAAGGTAGTCAGCTCAGTGCCCTGCGTCACCAGTTCAGGACCCGCTGCGCCCTGGCCAGTAGCTTCTAGATGGGGCTCACCATCCAGGCCAACCTGTCCCAGGCCATGCCTGCAATCCCCTCTGCAGAGCTCCACATGACTAGTTGGAAGACATGGATGGAACTTTCCCTGGAAAGCTCTGGTCAGAACAGTGGCATGAGCATGAAGAGCTGGGCATGCCTTGTCTGTGCCTGATGAGGACAGGGAGGGCAGGCAGAAAGGGGGTGGAGAGAAGGCAGAAGCTGCTGGAACTGGAGACCGTGTGCTCCTGGAGGCATCTGGAGGGACACCCAGTCCCCGCCCTGCCCCGACACCGGTGCTGTAGGAGTGGAGGTGAGTAGCTGGAATGGTTTGAGGTGAGCTGTGATCCTGGCAGAGAAACAAGCAAGTGAGGGATGGTAAGGTTCCCCCAGCAGGGAGAGTGGTCAGAAGGACTCCTTGGCAGCCTCTAGTGGCTGGGAGGGAGAGTGGGCAGTGCACAGGATGGGGAGTTTTCATTTTAAGTGAGATCTGGAAGAAGCCAAAAGGAGCTTTGTTTTTGGTGGAAAGTGGCATGTTGTTCAAGGCAAGGGGGATTTCTGGAAAGAAACGAACAATGTGAGAACTTCTGTCTGCCTGGGCACGGGGAGGCAGGGTGAAGGGACTGGTCAGAGACTGTGCAGGAGGGCAGGGTGGGGATGGCGAGTGGACAGGTCCACCCACCCCTTGTCCTTGATACAGCTCCATGGTGAGTGAACCGGAACTCAAGTAGCAGCTACAAACATACATTCATTTGGATCATCTCTGCAGTTACATTAGGGAAAAGGATCATTTGGCTACTTGAATAAGTACTATTCCCTATTAGGCGGGACAGTCTAAGCTTCTTATTGGAAGATAACGAAGCAGTTCACATTTGTTATAACGAAAAGAGGAAAGGAGGTAGGGAGAGAGCCAGAATAATGTTCTTTTTCTCTCAGGTCAGAAATGCAAACAAACAAATTACCATCAAGAGGAGCCAAAGAGGAAGAGGGGGAAGGGAAGGCAATGCAACAGCCAGTTCAGGACTCTAAGCCAGTTCAGCAGCTTCCCCAAAAGAGATCAAAGTCTCAACAGCACTGTGGACCAGGGCAATTACCAAAGGCTTCCTTGGGATGCAGGAGCTGAGCAGGTCCTCCAGCGGGAGCAAACTCATTGTGCCCGAGGCCTTCCAAATAGTACCCGGCAAGGAGTTCCTTACAGGCAGGAGCAAAGACAGCTGTGTCCCAGGAAGGAACAGGAAAGAAATTCCCTTGGGAATAAAGTGGATAGAGATGGGGTCAGGAAAAATGAGCAAAAGATATGTCTAGGCCATTGACCCCTGTCAGAACCATTAGCCCTGACATAGCAAGGAACCCAGAGGAACACGGAAAGCCGGGTGCTTCTGGTCCCTGCTCAAGGGGAGGGAAGGCAGAGTGTCCCCTGGGTGTGTGAATGTGTGGCCCCTACAAGTCCCAGGTGTGGGCCCTGGCTGACACCCGATGCCCTGGTGCCTGGTTTCCCCTGCAGCCCTTGTAGCCTAACGGGCCCTCTTGGCAAGGCCAACCCCTGCCTTTGGGCCCCTGCTAGGCATGCTCTCTGCCCTGCCCCTCCAGTGTATGTGGTCCTGCAGACGAGGAAGGCCAGGGTCTGGTCAGCGCCAGGGCCCATCAGTCCCCAGCCCTAGTCTCTTTGTCGTGTACTAGATCACCGGCAGTCACATTCCCAGTCCTGTTCATGTGGCCCATTATGATGCTACAAGGTCTACGTGCAGGAAAGCTCTAGACTCGATCATGCATGGGAAGGGTTTATTATGATTATTATTCATGTCTGATTGTGCTGCCTCTGTGGAGCCCCAGCTTGAGTCTGTGCCTACGCAATGCCAAAACAACTGGTTGGAGCCATCAAAAACTCACTCAACTGAGTGGGGGGAAAAAATGAAGGCAGTTGTGTGATGTATTAGTAGGAAAAGCAAGCCCCACGCAGATCACTGGTGTTTGAGTACATGCAGTGGGTGGTTCCAGGTGCCGTTTCCAGTTTTCCTAGGGATTTTACCTTTCATGAACCAAAAAGATAGCACAGTGGGCAAACCAAAGCCCTCAATGGTTTCCCAGGAAGGAGCTTGCTTTCTAGATGCTGAGCTTGGGGAAGGGGGAAGATGAAAATTGCTGTAACAGAGGGTGTGCCTCCCCATCCCCTCACTCCCAGCAGTTCTAGGACCAGGGAGTCATCGTTGTCATCTGTTAGGGGTATCACTTCAGAAAAGAAGCAACTAAACTCAGGTCCTAACACTCCAGGCCCTGACAAACCCCCAGTCTCAGAATGAACCCCAACTCCTGACTGACTCCCCAAGCCCTGACTGATTCCCCAGGCCCTGACTGACTAAGCCCTGACTGACACCCTAGGCCCTGACTAACACCACAGGTCCTGACTGAACCCCTAGACCCTGACTGACTCCCCAGGCCCTGACTGACACTCCAGGTCCTGACTGACACCCCAGGCCCTGACTGACTTCCCAGGCCCTGACTACTCAAGCCCTGACTAACACCACAGGTCCTGACTGAACCCCTAGACTCTGACTCCCCAGGCACTGACTGAACCCCAAAGCCCTGACTGACCAGACCCTGACTGACACCATGGTTCCTGAGTGACTCCCCAGGCCCTGACTGACACCCCAGGCCCTGATGACTCCCTAGATGCTGGGGACGGAGCTATGGGGAGGTGCATCTGGGGAGAGAGAAGATTCTGTGATAAGAAGATGTTTTTCAGAACAGAAATCTCCCAAGAGGGTTGCCCCAGAGTGACAGAAGAAAAACTCAAGTTCGTTAATATGCTCCCTAGGAGCAGTTCCACTAAGCGATTTGTGAGGAAAAAGATGGAATCTCATTTGAAGAAGGGGGTTGGCTGTCATCCATAGCTTTATTTATGCAACCCTCCCTAACACGTCATTTTCATCTGGAGGTATCTGGCTTTAAGATGAAGTTTCTGGATGGAGCTGGGCATGTGTACAAGTGAAAAACTGTGCTTCATCCTGAGCTGAATTGTATTAGGAGACAAATCTGCCCCCAGCGTTTGTGTGTTCACAGGCCATTGCCACAGGCAGGTGGGACGTAGGAGGGCGGAGAAGAAGGGGATTCCAGGACAAGAGCCACAAGCATGAGAAGGGCTGACTGAGGCCAGGCCATTAGGTCACAGGAGTTCAAACTCATGTAACCAGAGCTTTTCCCATGGACAAGATAGCTCTTGAGATAGACCTTGGAAAAGACACTTAAAGAAACACTAAAGCATCTCCATTTAAATCCAGGCTTACATCAAGAAGCTCTTGGAAAATGAAATCGAAAGTCTGGCTTATTTTTGGCATTAAAAATATGGAAATCCTTCATTGCAAGCATATACCAGCATAGAATCCAGCATCTTATTGTCCAGATAAGTTCAACGGCTTCTTGGGGAGACCTTCTCTGGTCTGAAGGACGAGCCAACAGAGTAAAATCCCAATCAATTAAAAGCCCCAAAATAACATCAGCAACAATATACAATGCTATGGAATTAATTGACATAGTATTGGGTAAACAATCTCAACTGAACTTGAACTGTGGTTATGCAACAAGGTGGAGGAATCCACCATGGGGGGAAGGTTATGGGAGGGGTAGGGGGAATCCCAGTACCTATAAAACTGTGTCACATAATGCAATGTTATTAACAATAAAAAATATGGAAATCCACGCATACCCAGGGTTTTCCCTTTGGATGATCTGTTCTCATCTCAGAAAAGCACGGTTCTGCCTTGGGTAGTGGCTTCTTCTCCCTTTCTGGTGGGTTCCACGCCTTGTTGCCAGGAGCCCCATCCTTTCTCCCCTCATTTTCATCTCTGACGTACCACATGGCAAGCTGGGAGACTTCTTAAATTTATTTTCACCACCACTGATTTTATTTTTTTAAGATTTATTTATTTATTGATGATTTTTTTTTAACATAGTTAGGGTGGTAAGGGTCAAGGGTTATAGGAAGATAGGTGAGACCATTACTTCCACATTCCTTTTTTTGTTGTTTTTCCTCCTTCCTGTATCTGGGGGAAGAGGGGAGACAATGGGAGAAGCCACACTCCCAAACGCCTATGTACCCGGGGACAGAGGACAGTCATTTGACACCACCCCAGGGTCCCTGATGGGGGGCATGCTCTCAGGGTCCTGCTCAAGAGGTTTTGATAGGTAATTTTACCTTTTATAATGTCACTTAAGTTCTTTAAAATCACAGGGGCTGGCACGCTAGCTTAGTGGCTAAAGTCCTTGCCTTGCATGCACCAGGATCCCGCATGGACACCCGTTCATGTCCCAGTGACCCCACTTCCGCTCCAGCTCCCTGCTCCCTAGGAAAGCAGTAGAGACAGCCCAAAGCTTTGGGACCCTGCACCCGCGTGGGGGACCTGGAAGAGGCTCCTGGCTCCTGGCTTTGGATTGACTCAGCTCTGGCCATTGAAGCCACTTAGAGAGTAAATCACGAGACAGGAGGTGTTCCACTCTATCTATCTGATTTTCCAATAAAACAAATAAATAAAATCACTTAGGGTTTAAAATCTCTTACTGATGTCTTGAACAGTGTAATGACAGAGAGAAAAGCAGAGAGAGAGAGGAAGTCTTCCATCTGTTGATTGAATTTCCAGATGGCTGCAACACCTGGATCTGTGCCGGACCAATGACAGGAGCCCAGATACTCAGCTGGATCTCCTGCACAGATGCAGAAACCTGAGTATGTGATCCATCCTCTGTTGCTTCCCCAGGAGCACTAGCAATGAGCTGGACTGGGAGCAGAAAAGCAGGAATCAGCTGGCATGCCAAAATGGGTTACGAGCATCACCTGTGGTGGCCTATTCTGATGAGCTATAAAACCAGCCCCAGAGTTTTTTATTCATTTGAGAGAGTAAACAAGAAAACACAGGGAGAGTGGGTTCCCATATGCTAGTTCACTCCCCAGATGTCTACCACAGCTGGGACGGAGTGGGGTCTGTGTGGCAGGATACAGTCTGCTTTCAACCCTCTGCCCCAACCATCCATGTGGGCTGGAGTCCGGCTGTTCACATGGGCTGGAGCCCAGCCATTCTCGTGGCCTAGAGCCCTACTGTCCATGTGGCCGGAGTCCCACCGCCCATGTGGATTGGAGTCCAGCTGTCCAGGTGAGCTGGAGCCCCACTGTCCACGTGGGCTGAAGCCCTGCCGTGCTCATGGGCTGGAGTCCGCTGTTCAATCTCTTTGGCCTTGACTGGTAGCCTCCATCCTAAACCCAACACGTCCTACTTTGTAAGAGAGACTGAGAGAATAGGATAAGTGTTTTTGTTTGGTTGGTTGGTTGTTTTGCTTTGTTTTTGCTCTTAACCTTTCTTGGAGAGCTCTCTTGGGTGTCCTACTCTCTTTCCCCCTCCTTATGTATAATTCTCTGGTCCCTGGATGCGGGGCCTCTCCCGGTGTGCGGAGGCCCACACTTGTGTATGAACACTTGTTCTCGGTTGAAGACATCCTGCCCTCACTTGTGCATAGCACAGTGCCTCTGCTTTGAATTCTTTTTTTGCTGCTGATATTAGATATTCAATGATGTTCTTCTATGAAAATCAGAATTATCCCCTCCAAGTTGTGAAGGTAAACTCCATTTCTTAGGGCAAAGACAGACGGCAGGTAGCCGTGGAGCTGAGCAATGGCCTTGATTTTTGGCAGTATCTGTGAATCCACAGCTTCTGTTCTTGTATCTGTCAGGGCAAGAACCTTAAGAGATGAATACACCTAGGAACACAACAAAAAGACTCAGACTGTGGTACCTGTATGACAGCCAGAATGCTAAAGTGAAGGAACCCTCCGTACCATGAGTGGCAAAGGTCTTGTCCCAGAAGGACACTAAATGTTTGGAGAGCAAACTCTACTACAGCATTTGGCATGCAGTCAGCAGTTGACTAAGAGGCAAAGCCCTCCGATGCTGGTGCTGGTCTGCGGATATATCAGAGGCCTCCAGGGAGAGATGGCAGATGGCAGCAGAGAAGGACGGCGCAGGCCAGGGCAGGTGTCAGAGGTGGAAGCTGTGAGAGATGAGCTGCGCTGATGAGGTCCATAGTGGGCGAGGACAGAACCCCGGCAGCAAAGGAGCCTACGTTTCCTATGGGAACATGGCCACGTGTCTGCTCTCCTCCCCCTTCGGGCCTGTGAGGTTCCCCCTGAGGACCTCCTGGCTGGGGTGGTGATTAGTCCATCAGCAAAAACTCCACAATGGAGACAGTTGATATGAAATATGATCTCTAAATGAATAATGTCTGCTGGGACAGATACTGTCCCTGCCCCAAGAGGTGCCCTCCAACCTGCTGCTTTCAATAACTTCTCTCTTGTATATTTCTTTGATCATTCAAAGCCACTGAACAGGCATTAGATTAATCCAGTCTGAGCTGCACACGTTGTCCAGGGCCCCTGCAAGCAGCAGTGCCTGATGACACATGCCAAGACAGCAGCCAGGACACTGAACCCAGCCAGGTTAGGCACAGTTTTCATTAGAGAGACCCACGCTGGTCACCGTCCTATAAGCGAGGTTTGGAAGTCACGGGTGCAGTGAAGAGGCAGTGGCCGGAAGCTGGCCCCAGAATGTTACAAATGAAAACCTGGGTGAGTGCTGCTCCACAACTCTGTATTTTAAAGGGAGTCAATCAAATGAAGATGGTTATAACCTTCATGCTGGCCCAGCCGCAGCAATCTCTAACTCTGCCTTTCAAATAAATAAGTCTTTAAAAAGATCAAAGTAAGCTAGGCTCAAGCCCACGGTTTCTTTTTTTTTTTATGTTTTTTTTTTTTTTATTGGAAAGGCGGATATACAGAGAGGAGAGACAGAGAGGAAGATCTTCCGTCCGATGATTCACTCCCCAAGTGAGCGCAACGGCCGATGCTATGCCAATCCGAAGCCAGGAGCCTCTTCCGGGTCTCCCATGCGGGTGCAGGGTCCCAAAGCCTTGGGCCATCCTCGACTGCTTTCCCAGGCCACAGGCAGGGAGCTGGAAGGGAAGCGGGGCTTCTGGGGATAGAATCGGCGCCCATATGGGATCCCGGGCGTGCAAGGCGAGGACCTTAACCACTTGAGCCACCGCGCTGGGCCCATGCCCACGGTTTCTGATGGTGCAAAGTGTTCCTGTGTGGTTTCTGTGCATGCTTGAGGGCTCTCTTCTTTGTGTGCCCTTGGAAGGTTTCTGTATCCAAATACCAAGTATCAATTTGTCCCCATCTTTAAGCGCATGGACACACCACCTTTCGCTGTGCTTTCTCCGATCCTGTTACACCACGGACTGCAGAAGCCTGACACTGTTATGGGAGGGCTTTGGGTCGAGCACAGTCTAACTAACCTGCAAAGCTTCTTTCTCTCCCTCACACTCCCATCTTCCTCTCTGGTGAGGACCAACAACTTCTTTCTTTGTTTCAGTGAAGCACTTTTCTTCCTTCTCAAGTCCTGGTGCCTCTGCCAGACCCAGACTGCTCAGTGCTATCCCAGCAGACTTGTCTGGGCACACAAATAAACACACTGCCCTCTTACAGAGGATTTCTGACAAATTCAATTCTCTCCATCTCCTTAATTGGAGACAGCTTGGTTGATTCCAGAAAAAAAAAATCATTTTATTGAGAATTAGCCAAATTACCATTCCCATTGAAAAGAAAAGGGACCAAAAGGAGGAAAAAAGAGAAAGCTTAATTTTTCAAATATTTGAGATGCAGAATTCTCGAACCATCAGATCAAAGGCCAAAAAAAAAATAAGGAGTGGAGGGAAAACAGGCCGATTTACCATGCATAACCCATTGCAGTGATTTTAATGGAATGCTTCTTTAAACAGGTGCACAAATCCTGCAGGTTGGATTCAACAAGACTGTGGAGGGACCAGAGCTTCTGCCTCTCTCACCAGCTTCCAGGTTCTGCTGGTCCAGAATAGTAAAGTTGAAAGAGTCTAGGCTCTCAAAACTTGGCTACTGCTGGAATTGTGGAGAATTTTAAAAATATTGCTCCCAAAACTCTCATGTAATTGAAAATGGCTGTGTGTTGAAATTGTAACAAAAAAAAAAAATTGCAGGTGACTGGAATATGCAGCTGGCATTCGGAACACGGTCCAAGGACACTTGTTTCCATCTGATTGTTTCGGACAGTTGGAGCCCTTGAGCCTGCTGAGAAGTGGACAGGAGGGAGCAAAGCACAGCCCATCCTAACTGGGACCTTGCTGCCACACTGCAACTTGTTCTCCAGCATCTGGGGCAGCTGCAGAGACTCAGCTCTCCAAGTGCTGTGATGGAGGTGAGTGGCCGTATTCTCTGCTGCCGGCTCGGAGGATGTGCTGGCCCACGCAACGGCAAATTGAACTCAAATAAAAACGACAAAAGGACAAAGTGTCAAACGGATAAAACAAAGTGATGTAAGTTAAAACAAAAAGCAAATATTAGAGCATACTAGATACCAGCAGCATATTGGTACATGTCAAAATTAAGCTGCAATACATTCTTAGGTTGATTTATGAAATGACTCAGTATTTTGTATTGCATAATCCAAAAATTGGCAACTTGATGTATATAAAAATAACAAGCAAGACTAAATGACAGAGCAAACTCAAAGGTCAAGAGTCATGGGCAGGCATTTGGCTTAGCACTGAAGGTGTCACGTGGTTTCCCTGCATCCATATTGGAAAGCCTGGGTGTGAGTTCACACTCGGTTCCCACTTTCAGCTCCCTCTCAGTGTACTCCTTGGGAGGCAGTGGGGGATGGCTTAAACTGTTGAGTTCCTGCCACCCACATGGGGGATATGAATTGAGTTCCTAGCTCCTGGCATCAGCCTGGCCAACTTCAGCTTCTTGCAGCTCTTGAGGGACTTATCCAGAAAATTAAACTCTCACCTTGATCATTATCCCTCCCCCAACTCATCAAAAAGTTGTGAATTTGGGCCTGGCGTGGTAGGCTAGCAGCTAAAATCTTCACCTTGCATGTGCCAGGATTCCATATGGGCGCCGGTTCTAATCCCAGCAGTCCCACTTCCATCCAGCTCCCTGCTTGTGGCCTGGGAAAGCAGTCAAGGACAGCCCAAAGCCTTGGGACCCTGCACCTGTGTGGGAGACCCAGAAGAGGCTCCCAGGCTGCTGGTTTCGAATAGTCTCAGCTCTGGCCGTTGTGGCTACTTGGGGAGTGAATCAGTGGACAGAAAATTTTCCTCTCTGTCTCTCCTGTCTGTATATCTGCCTTTCCAGTAAAAATAAATTAAAAATCTTAAATGAAAGTTGTGAATCTTTTATTCACATAAAAGTGCATTGCAGAAGTCCTTCGAGCAGCCTTTTGTGTTTGGGCAAGAATGAAGCCCAGGGCTGGGTGTGATCTTGTTCAGGCTTCTGAGCTTGGTCTTCTGAGACTAGGGACAGAACCCCGGTGGCCCTGGACTGCCATGACCTTCCCCTGCACGCAGGCAAAGAGCCTCTCCAGGTGGCTGTTCCCCAAATGTGGTAAGCTGTTTAGTTTAATTCACTGCTCACTAGCCTACAGATTGTCAAGATTCCTGTTAGAGAATTCCTCTTCGCAGAGGGTGCTGCTGCTGCTGCTAGACTGGCCCCATTTGCAGATTAAATTCCATTTATTATGTATTTATGAAGTCCCTCCTGGGGATCGGTCCCTGGTGCAGGAGATATGACAGGAGACAAGAGAGGACTGCATTTCCGGCCTGGTGCGGTTAGGGACCAAGAATGAAGCGAGGGAGCATTGCAGAGCCCAGAGGTGAGGGTTAGCATGCAGAGCTACTGCAGGTCTGGGAGTCCAACCCCATGGAAGGGAAGAAAGCAGGATCAGGCACTGGGAGAAGACAGTGGAGGTCTCGGCTGATCCCATGGGGAGCTCTGCTTCACGGCTGGCAAGTCAGATCCTTGGACTGGCAGTGGCCACGTCCTCAAGCCAAGGCATCGATGCCCATGAAGCAAAATACATTACCAGCGCAGTGATGAAACTGCAGGAAAACACTTTGTGATGTCGTATTCTTCAAGAAGTTCATGGAAAATGCAATTGTGAGAAGATCTACGCACCCCAATAAACTTAATTTTTAATTCCATTTTCTATGGGCCTTTTGAAATATCCTCATATGTTTCTTGAAAACCACATGGAAGACTCAGGTCTAATGGCAGGTTAAAAAAAACCTGTTATATTTTCTGAGCAGTGCTGAGCACAAATGGTATAAAATTAATTAAATATTAATTAACTTTGTCTCATGTAGATTGAGGAGTCTACTCAATTCTATGCACATTCGTTCTCAGAACTGTGGGTTAAAGACTCCTAGAATGAGTTCATTTAGGACTCAGTGGCCAGCAAGGCTCAGAGATGAGGGACTCATGCTGTGGGTAGCGGTTGGTGAGAGTCTCTGATTCCCTACCCCTTTACATCTCTCAGTAGAGGTGTCTTTCCTTTTGGCATTAATGGCACTTACTAAAGATTCATTTGTTTGAAAAATGGCTGTGGGGAGAGGGCAGGAGAAGGGAGGAGTAGAGGAGAGATTAGTTGCTGATTTATTCCCCAGATGTTCCCAACAGCTAGGGCTGGTCCAGGCTGAAGCCAGCAAACTGGGACTTCATCTGAATCCAAGCACTTGAGCCATCCAGCCTCTGCTACTTTTCCAGGTGTGTTAGCAGGAAGCTTGATTGGAAGTGGCACAGCCAGGACTCCAGCCAGTCCTTTGATATGGGGTGCTGACTTAGTCAGTGGTGGCTTAATCCACTGCAACCACAACGCTGGTCGCTCAAGGCTTTTCATCGGACAAGTTTGTTTCTTTGCCTCACCTGGAGACATGTTCCTTCTGTTGTGATGGTCTCCTATGGCAGGGAGGAAGTTAGGGGTGAGAGCAATGTGCCGCCATGCTGGGGGAGAGTGTGAACTGCAGGCATGACACTCCTGGTCTACCCAGCTAGCCTGGGTCTTTGGGAGACAGGGAAGCCTTTCCCATACTTTGGGCTATGCAGGTGAGTTTCAGAGGCTGCAGGTTCCACCTCCCTTCCATGTGACCATGTGCAGTGTTGAAGAGAGTTGTGCTGATAGCAGAAGATGATACGGTTTCCTATTTCATATTTTTTGAGTCTAGAGTCATGAAATGAATCACAAGTCTCAACTCTACCCTTCCCTGTTCACATGTTTTTTTCTTTTACTATGTCTTCACGGTGGGTAGAATGTGCTAGATTGTTATCAGTGAGCATAAGTGCCTCTTCCAATTGGATTAAAACATGAAAGAAATTTTTAAATTAAACTAAAAATTCAAAATTATTAGAAATGGAAGCATTTTATGTTGAATTTAAAAATGGAATGCTTGTATAGGTGCTTCATCATTTATCACTGTGCTGGTCCGTTTCTGTCTTGGAGCCTTGACCTCCTTCTGGGCCAAACTTCCTGTGTTCTTTCCAGTGGGTATCCAGGGTCTTGAGGAAAAGCCCCGGGTGCTGACATGAGATTTTCCCATTTGGCACAGAAAGGGGCCTCCTTATATACAACAACAAAAAATAGCCTCTGTTTATATCTTTGCCCATTTTTTCCCCCTCCTTTGTCGCCTCTGCTGACAGAGTCAATTAAACAAAGCGTATGCTGTTGGTGCCTATTTCATGCCCACCTTCAGATTTAATCAGCCCTCTGAACCTGCAGTGTAAGTGGCTGCTAATGTCAGGTTCATATACTGAGATCTGCTCAAACGCACCAGCCCCAAGGGTGGATTTGTTTAAAGTGGAGCTGTAATTGAATTTCTAAACAACTGCCAAGCTTTTAAGGTACCGAAATAAGCATTATGCAAGCAGAAACTCACCCTTGAGTCTTTGGCTAACTTACATGCACTTTTAGAATGTAGTGGTTTAAGATTTTTTTTTTAAGTGAGCTGAACTCCTTGATGTTCTTTAAAAATTAATCACATATCATTTCTCCTCGCTGAACGTGCACATTTAAACCAGGTGAGTGGGCAGGAAGCCATTCACTGGAACACACTGCTCCTGACGTTACAGGAAGTTGGCCTGCAGGATCTTCTGACCCCTGGGCTTTCTCACTGCTCAGCTGGAGATCACGAGGGTTGATCACCGCTCACACATCAGCGTTCAGACCTTGCATCTTGGGATTCAACACATGCTAATGATCTCTCTCCAGCGTATTTTTCCAGCCTTATCTCTAACCAGTGAGCCCCTCCCTGCTTCTCCTGAGCGTCAATCCTGTGTTAGACTCCATCCTTGCAAATATGTCTGACTTTTTTTTTTTTAACCTCTCTTCCCCGCACCCCACAGAAGGCTCTGCTTCCAAATTCATCTATTCAAATCCTACACAAAGCAGTAGCTTTTCCTAGTTTAGACCCTCCTCCCACACCGGCCTCCGTGCTCCATATCACTTGGGGACATTTTGTTGGTATCAGAATGAATGGCATCTCTCAAGGCCAGTAGGCAAGTTTTATATATTTTTCTTCTTCCTTTGTTTCTCCAAGTCTTTCTTGAACACCTACTGAATTCCTGGTACTGCACTAGGGACTCTGAGAGTTACAAATTGAACAGTGATTTGGGCTTAGGGATCCCATAGAGAATACTGGATGCAAGAATGAAGAAAGGGGAGAAGTGGAGTAGGGATTCCAGGTTAGAAATACCTGTATAACTATGTATAAAGTAATGGTATCTTATGGACTGGCTTAGGAAGAGTTGAAGAGTACACTCGTTTTAGCTTGGGGGAAGCTCCTCCTCGGCTGAGGCCGACCATGACTTTGGACATCCATGGGCAATGGAAATGATAGGCAACATAGAGGAGAATGGCAGTGGCAAAGGCAGGGAGATGAAGTTCAGGGAAACTTGGAGGAAATAGTGGACAGTGAAGGGAACTACAGAGATCAGAAAAATCAGGGAAAAATCCTAGGGCATTCTGTTTCCAGATTAAAGAAACTGACTTTCTGTGGTGGTCACAAGGGCCATTGGGAATTGTTGCTGTGGTCTAGATGTTTGTCTTCTCTCCAAATTCAAAAGTTGAAGTCCTAACCCCAACGATGATGGTGTTAGAAGGTGAAGCTCTTGAAAGGAGCTCTTACAATGAGGGCATTGTTGGAGCCCCCTGTTAGAGCCGGTACCCTTGTTAAACAAGCTCCAGAGAGCAAGCAAGCATGCCTCTTGCACCAGACGAGGACACGAGAAGGCGTCATTTACAGATAGGGAAAGGGCTCTCACCAGATGTGGTATCTGCTGGTGCCTTGGTCACCGGCTTCTCAGCCCCCACCAGTCAGTGCTAGAAAGAACTTGCTGTGGTATATAAGCCAGGCAGCTCCTGGGATTTTGTGATAAAAACCTAACTGGAGTAAGTCAGCTGCTGAGTTTTGTTGTAATGTGGAGTTCTTCCTGTTGTTCCACCAAAGATGCAGGTCTAGTGGAGGGGCTGGAGAGCATCATTAATTCAGAAGCAAAGCTGAGAGCTTGAGCTGGGACACAGCAGGAGCAGCAGCCCCAGAGGGGGCATAAGCAGGGTTGCTGGGACTCATCGCAACTATCAATGATACTGTGAGCTTCTCGGTCTACAAGATGACAACCATGTGGGGCTGTTGCCTGTGAGGGGTGCTGAGAGCAGGGCCAGATTGGGACTAGGAGGAAATCCAGATTGGGGGACCCTCTAGGCCGTGGGAAATGTGAACTGGGATTCAAAGAAATGGTCAGGGCTGAACATGTTTAATGTTTGAAGGAAATGGATGTGTTTTCAGACTTGGAGCAGCACTGTATGTACTAAATTTTATCATTGGAATATTTATGCACTTAACTGTTGGTATATCTTAATATGAACAGTTTAAAATATTCACACTGAAGTAAAGTACATTTACTGTAAATTTTGTCCAATTTACGGGATGAACATCCGATGCTCCTGTATTGGAGTGTTTGGGGTCCAGTCCCGCTCTGATCCCTATCCCAGCTTTGTATACCCTGGAAAGCAGCAGTAATGGCTCAAGTGGTTGGGTTCCCTGGTGCCCCATGGAAAGCCCACGTTGAGTGCCTGGCCCAGCTGTGGTGCTGTGTGAGTCTGCAGAATGAGAAGGTGCAAAGTATCTTGCTGTTTCCCTCTCTCTTTTTGCTGAAGAAAGAAAGGAAGAAGGAAGGAAGGAAGGAAGGAAGGAAGGAAGGAAGGAAGGAAGGAAGGAAGGAAGGAAGGAAGGAAAAAAGGAAGGAAAGAAAAAGAAAGAAAGAAAGAAAGAAAGAAAGAAAGAAAGAAAGAAAGAAAGAAAGAAAGAAAGAAAGAAAGGGCGGGCTCAGTAATTTTTAGTGTGTCTACAAGATTAGACAAGGATTAACACAATGTAAATTTAGAGCATATTAAACATTTCCTAATAAAACTCCATGGGCATAACCAGTTACTTCTCATCCCCCCACGTTTTCCCCCATGTCCAAGGCAATCGTGAATCTTTTTTTCTGGCTCTCTGTATGTTTGCCAACCCTGGGCATTCAGAGAGAATTATCTATCTGGTTATTTTCATGAGGGTCTCTTATACCTAATATGTTTTTGAGGTCATCCACGTCATATGATGTACTCTATTTAACTTCATTTCTTGTTAAATTGCATTATATTTGTTATATTCTATTCCATTGCATTGATACGGCATCTTTTATTTATGCATTAACTCATTTGGGTTGTTCCTGCTTTTTGGGTAATTCATGGGTGCTATGAATGAGCAGCACGGGTTTTGGTGTAGATGAGTGTTTCCATTTCTAGCGGGTATGTATTGGAGTGGAACTGCTATGGGATATGACCACTCTGTTTAGCACTTTGTGGAAAACTGTCAAACGGTTTCCAAAGTACCCGAATCCTCATACATTCCTACCAACAATGCATCTTTCCAACATCTGTAATTATGTCCTTATGACTATACCTAGACTCATGGATGCTAAATGACTGGATGCTTAATGGATGCTTAGTGACTGATCCTGTTGGGCATTCTTGGCTTACTGGCCATTTATATCTCATCTTTGAAGAAATGTTCATATTCTGTGTCCAACGTTTAGTGGATTTATTTACCTTTTTTATTATTGGATTTTCTTTATATATTCTTTATATCTTTTGGATTTAAGTTCCTCATTAGATATATGACTAGTTAACATTTTCTCCCATTCTGTGGGTTGTCATTCACTTCTGTTGGTGATAGTATTTATGTAAAGCTTCAACGTTGAAGGATTGTTTTGCTGGATCTAAGATTGCTGGTTGTCAATTTTTTACTTGTTGTACTTCAAATGTCATTACTGCCTTCTGATGCCCATTATTTCTAATGAGAAACCAATTATTAGCTTATTGAAATTCCTTGCATTTGATGGGTTGACCTTTTATCAGTGTGTTTATGTTGCTTTTCAATGTTTTGACTACACATATCGGGGACTCTTTATGTGTATCCCCCATGGCATTCATTAAGCGTCTCCTCTGGGACTTTTTATGCCTGTCCCTTCATTAAGCATCCTAGATGTGCAGATTCATGTATTTCACCAAAGTTTCAAAGTATTTATTTGTTATTTCTTTAAAATGTTTTTCCTGAGGCTGGTATGGTGGTATATCAGGCTAATCCTTCACCTGCAGGTGCCAGAATCCCATATAGTTGCTGGTTCATGTCCTGGCTGCTCCACTTCTTATCTGGCTCCTTGCTTATGGCTGGAAAGGCAGCAGAGGATGATTCAAATCCTTGGGCCCCTGCATTCATGTGGGAGACCCAGAAGAACTTCCTGGGTCCTGGCTTTGTATCAGCTCAGCTCCAGTCGTTGCGGCCATTAGTGGTGTGAACCAACACATGGAAGGTCTCTCCTTCTCTGCCTGTAAAATCTGCCTTTCAAATAAAAACAAATAAATCTTGAAAGAAGTGTTTTTCCTGATCATTTGTCTTTCTTCTCACTCAGACACCCTGTCCACACACATTTAGGTCCACGTCATGGTGTTCCATGTCTCTTTTAGCCGTGTTTATTGTTCCTCACTCTTCGCCCTCTCTGTTCCCCAGGCCACGTGGTATTTATTGATCTACCTGCAAGGTCACTGATTCTTGATTTTGCCAATTCACTACTATTGAGCTCTTCTAGTGAAATTTTCATATACTTTTCACTTCTATAGAAATACTTTCTGGTTGTTGCAACGAAAGTGTTGGATATATCTAGACAATGGGATGGTGGACTGTTTGACATTTTCTGTACCAGTATTGTCAGGGCACACTTAAATAGCAGACTGATGGAATTGTAACTCCTTAAGAAGAGTGTGACATTATGGGAAAGATCAATCGGGGAATGGAAAGTGGGAGGAGGGGAATCCTAGACTATATAGAATTGTATGATAAATTTCAAAAAAAAAATGTGTATTTCTATATTGATGTTTGCTATCTGAGGAGACATTTTAAAATCACAACTCTCTTTAGTTTTTTAGATACACTTTTCTTTAGTTGTTTGAATATTTGTAATAATTAGTTGAAGTCTTTGTCTTGTGTGACCGTCACCTGATCCCTTCCAAAGGTAATTTCTACTTTGGGTAGACCACCCGTCCATGCTTCTTTGCATGGCTTGTTTTTATTTTTGATTTGTTTGTTTGTTGTTTGTTTTTGCTGAGCAGTGGTTATTTTATAGTATGTATTGTGGTAACCTTGGGCACTGCCCTCTATGCCCCAGAGTTGATGTGGCTACAGTTTGTTGATTTTCTTTTTTCTTGGTGACTTGGGTGGAGGAACTTTGCAAAGCCCACACCCCTGGTGATGTTCAAACTCTGATGCCTCTGCTCATATTTTAATTTTTTTTTTAACATAGGAATCATTCTTTTTTAAAGTTATATCCCATTTTCAAATTTTTATTTTTTTATTTTATCATACTATTCCATAAGTTCTTGGATTTCCCTTTCACCCTCATCAAGTCCACTTCCCCCACTGATTTTCCCTATATTATTGTTATAATACATTTCTTCAAGAACGGTCATAAGTCCATCATTGCTGGCAAGGACAATGGCAGAAAGTCCAGCATCCTGTTGCCAAGATTTTTAACAATTGCATTGGGAGTCCATCTTTGATCTGAAAGTAGAGATGCATACTGCATTGTATCCTCACATCTGGATATTATAGTCTCCATTACACAGTTACTGTACATCCCCTTAAGTGAAAAGCTGCAATACAAAATCAACAGCAGGAAGAAAAAAGAAATTAACAATGCCAAGAAGTTAAACAACATGCTACTGCATGACTAAACTGTTGCTAAAGAAATAAAAAAGAAAATCAAGAACCTTTTTGAAGAAAATCGTGCTACTGGATGACCTAAGGGACAGTGAAGAATTTAATTAAAAAAAAAAAAAAAGCTATTTTGAAGAAATGAATATAAAAACAGAAACATCTGGGCCTGGCATGGTAGCCTAGCACCTAAAGTCCTTGCCTTGTATGTGCCAGGATTCTGTAAGAGCGCTGGCTCAAGTCCCCGCAGCCCCACTTCCCATCCCCACTGCCTGCTTGTGGCCTGGGAAAGCAGTTGAGAATGGACCAAAGCCTTGGGACCCTGCACCACATGGGAGACTCAGAGGAGGCTCCCAGCTCCTGACTTAGGATTGGCTCAGCTCCAGCTGTTGTGACCGCCTGGAGAGTGAATCAGCAGACAGAAAATCTTACTCTCTGTCTCTCCTCCTGTCTGTATATCTGGTTGCTCAAGAAAAAAAATAAATATTTTTAAAAATTTAAAATCCATGAGATACAGTTTCTGCTGATCCGTGTTGGTGAGATGTGCCTCCTGTAGGTAACAGATAGATGGGTTTTAGCAATGTGTTATTTATTGTTGGGTTTAGTCTTCTGTTGTTATTTTACTGAGGTTTTTTTCACATTTGCCTTTGATTTTGGTGGGTGCTCTTCCTTTTCTCTGTCAAGAGAACATCTTTGTTATTTATAGGTCAAGTTTGGAAGAGGTGAATTCTTTGAGCTTTTCTTTATTGTGGAAGAATTTTCTTTCATTTTCAAAGGCAAAGGAAAGCCTTACTGTCTATATTATTCTGGGCTGACAATTTTTTGCTTTTAGAATCTGAAATATGTCACTTCATTCTCTTCTGGCTTGTAGAATTTTGTTTATTATTTCATTGAATACATCTTTATACTCAGCTTCTCTTTCTCTGAGCCTTCTGGAACTCCCATAACTCTTACATTTGGCCTTTTAATAGAGTCTCTTAATTATTGAATTGTTTTTTTTTTAGCTCGACTTAATTCAATTTCCAGCTTTTTAGTTGTTTCCCTATTGTGACAAGAAATATCTTCCAATTCTGAGATTCTTTCTTCTGCCTCATTCATTCTAATATTGAGATTTTCCACTGATTTTTAATTTGCTCTAGTGTGTCCTTCATTTCCAATAATTTGGAATTATTTTATTTCAGTGTTGCTATTTCCTGTGTGACATATTCTTTAAATTCTTTTAACTCCTATATGTACCACTCATTGTTGATAAGAAGCTTTATGAGTTTTCTGAATTCCGTAGCCCCCATTTCCTTATTGCATTCCTCAATTAACTCTGAGGTTGGTGAAAGTTTTTGTTCCTTTGTACGGAGTCTTCAGTAATATTCGTTGTGCCTCTGTCTCTTTTTTTTTTTTGGTCATTGTATGTCTGGTTAGCAGATTCTTCTCCTTAGAGGAGATTTCTAAGCTGTGTTGCCTAACAAGTCTGCAGATCAATTTTACTTACTGCAGTTGGTACGTGGTTCTTTGTTTGCAGTCACTTGTGACACTCCCTCCAGCGAGTTCCAAGTCTGGGCTCCTGTGTTGACCTCTACCACAATTTCTGTAGCCCCAGCTCCTAGCTCACCTCTATCCACCTCCTATGATACTGTGCTATGGCTATACCATTGTCTATACAATCTTTCTCCTCCGTCTGATTAGAGCAGTTCCCAGGATTAGGGAGACACCAGATGTTCTAAATAACTAGACTTTTGGTGGTTCTGATCTTTGTGGAACTTGTTGGCCATTAGGTCTAGGGTCACCCTGACCTGTTTTAATCTTTAGGATGCCAAAGTCAGTATTATTTTCCCTGTGGTATTAGTGCAATGCATTGAGCTGGCAGTGAGTTCACTCCCAGCTTAACGCATGTGCAGCTCACTGCAGTCCCACTAGTCTTACAGCCTTTTGCCATATTGTACAAAATGGTGCTTTATGTGCCGCTAGTGGAGTTCTGGATCTGCTGGCCATTAGGTCTGAGGGCTACCCGGAACCATTTTGGACACCACATCAGTACAATGCACTGAGACAAAAATTAGTTCACTCCTAGCTTAGTGCTTGTGCAGTCTTTGTAATGGGGTGCAGTCATCTATGGCTCGCACCCGCTTGTCAGGTTAATTGACAGTGGGCAGGTTGCAGAAAAGGAGTTTCCACCACGCCCTTTCTCCTCCTCTTGTGCCATTCAAGTTAATTGCAGGTGCAAAAAGCACACCCTGCCCCTCCTGCCTTCCACACCAGTCACAACAACTGATAGTACAGAAATCACTCTGTAGGCTCCACGCTCTTGGCCCCTTCTGCCTCCTGTCGTGCTATCTTAGGTTAGTTAACTACAGGCAAACTTTGGGCTCTGGTAACTCCCTTCCCACTTGAAACGTTGCACTGCATGGCTCTCAATCTGATTGGAGGATGAGAGCTTAAAAGCCTCCTGACTTTGGCAGCTTGGGGCAGTGGCTCCTGGACTGCAGCAGGAGCTGGTGTCACCTAGCTTGGGAAATAAAGACTCCTAACATCCTACACTTGGGTGCATTGTGATCTCTCTCATACCCTGCAACAATCCTGACCCACAGCCTTTGCCTCCTTATACAAAACAGCGTCTGATGCAGTTCTGGTGAGGTTCTGGGCTATGAAATCCACCTGGTTCCCACACTGCCTGTTTGGAATTTGCTGCTCTTTCTCTGCTCCCGGTAGAATCTAACAAACCAGCAGGATGGGCTCTTCTTTGTCTGAGTTCTTCTGCTGAGCTCCTGGTAAACTCCCTTCTCACCTGGCTGCTGATGGAGCTCGGATCACCACTCACTGACTGCCGTTGGGGCATCTGGTGTGTAACACCACACCATGGTCTCCACTGGCTTCCCATGAACATCAGTCTCCAGGAGACCCTCTGCTATTGGGCCGTCCTCTCCTATTGCCTGAAATGTGCCCTCTCTGCTTCGCCCTGTCTGTTGATTCTCCATCTGTTTAAGTGTGTCCTTACCCTATTCTACCATCTTGATTCTCTAGAGCTGTTGATCTTATAATGTGCCTGAAGGTTGCCTTATATCAGAGAGAACATTCAACATTTTTCCTTTTGGAGTTGACTTATTTCACTGAGCACGATGATCTCTACTGGGGACCATTTGGTTGCAAATGGTAGAATTTCATTATTTTTAATGGCTTAGTAGTATTCCATGGAGTAGGTATACCACAATGTCTTTATCCACTCCTCTTTTGACGGGTGTTTGGGTTGTCTTCATGTCTTCGCTAGTGTAAATTGTATGTAAATACAGGATTGTAGATCCCTTTCTAATATGCAGATCTTATTTACTTTGGATCGATCTGCAGCAGGAAGGTAGCTGGGTCATATGGCAGGTTTATTTTCAGTTCTCATAGCACTTTCCACACTGACTTCCACAGTGGTTGTGCTGGCCCACTCTCCCAGCCTACGGATCATTCTTACAAGCGCTGTGTGAATGCAAGCTCAGCTGTTGCATTCTTACCCCTCGTCCTTTCTTGTGGCAGTATTTGTGTAGCTTGGAGACCACTATTGGAGTCCAGGAAGTTTATGTTTTGCCTCATATACAGCTCGAGACTCTCCTGGAAATTTCTTCTCTGATCATTTCTGAAAGGGCGGAGCCTGGGGCTTGTCTGCATTTGTCTAGACTTCCAGGGAAGTGGTTGACTTTATTTTTAAACCTGGGTTCCTAGAAGTTCTCCCTGGCTCATAGTAGCTTATTGCTTAGGCAGTGTTTCACCACAAGTTGTGCCTGTGAGGCTTGTCTTCTCAGAAGTGACTGTGTGTGTGGCTTGGGAAGTACTTGCATCTCTGGCCTAGCTCCAGGTCTGCCCATTCCTGAGTGCGTGCCGACTAACACATGTGCACAGTCTTCTTGACCTCCAGGCCCAATGGAGATCCCGCGAGGGTTCCTCTTGGCTGTCTTTGACACTGTTCCTCTTAGCTAAATCCCTGCTTGGTCTGCTATTGCACTGATACTGTTGCTATGAGCATCATGGAATGACCAGCATCTTCTTAATTACCCCTCACCACAGTCTCCTACTTGTCAACACCCTTAGGCATGGAATTTTCTACATTCTATTCCAAATCCAGCCAGCCCTGGAGGCAGTAATGTGAATCCCTTCATCCTATGACCTACCCCTTCCTCTGACCACTGCACAGGACTGGGGTGGGAATAATGAGCCATTTCCTCCCGCACTGGCCCTCTTGCTCTACAACCAAACATAGGGAGGGGTGATGATCATTTATCCTCTTGGCTTTTCCTGTACTGGCATGGAAACTCCACCCGACACGTGACTGAGGTGATAGGAGCCGCCATTCACTCACCCTGCCACATCTGTTTCCTACTGTGTGTGCAGGGTCTGGGAGTAGGGCAGTAGGGATCTCAGTCCTTTTATCCACACCCTGCAGGGCAGATGTTCTGCCTCAAGGGCTGACAGGGCATGAGAAACATGGGAGCTGTCCCCCAACAGAGTGAAGCCACAGCCCTAAACCGGTAACTGGGGGCGGAGGCAGACCTTATGCTCATGGCTCCAAGACCATAGACTCATATTTACTAAGATTGAGTAGATTTTTCATGAATGAATGGTTCTCCCTCTACTCTGCACTTTGAGAACAATTCTAGAGACTGTAAGTCATATTTTAAGAATCATTTTCGACACATAATCCATTGTTCTGCTGTGGAAAGACTTGGCCAAGCTCCTTGCTCATCTGTGGCTGACTTCCCCAGTATCAAGTGTGCTGACATCACCATTTAATCTCAATGTAAGGATGGTCATGAACACTCAATCCTCATTCCTCATGCCAAACTTTTAAGAAATCCTGTCAGTGCTGTCTGAGCTTCGAGCCCTTCTTGTCTCCTCTGCCACAGTCACTGCCAGTTGTTCTCGCCTGCAAGAGCATTGCCCTTGGGTCTTGTTGCTTCTCTTGCTCTCCTGCTTTCTGTTCTAAACCAGCTGAAGCCATTTCACGAGAAGAGCCTCCTTGCATCTGACCCTGCATCACCACCTCTCTGGTTGCTCTTTGCATCTGCTCCTCGTTAGACAGGACAAGCCCGGCTGTCCCCCAGGGCCTTCAAAATGGCTGGGTTATCTGCATGGCATTCAGTTCTCAAATTATCCACACTACCAAGTCCTGTCTTTAAGTCATTGGTCAATGTAACCTCTCTGAAGAGACTTACCCTGAATCCCTTTATTTTATTTATCTATGTTTAAGATTTATTAATTTGAAAGGCAGAGTTATACAAAGAGAGAAGGAAATATCTTCTGTTTGTTGGCTGCAAGGTCAGGGCTGTGCTAGGCCAAAGCCAGGAGCTTCTTGCGGATCTCCCATGTGAACCCAAGGACCTGTGCCATCCTCCACCGCTTTCCCAGGTGCATTAGTAAGGAGCTGGATTGGGAATGGAGAAGTTTGGACTCGAATTGGTGTGCATAAGCGTTGCTGGCATTGCGGGAGATAGCTTATCCCTTTATGTCACAATGCCAGACCCCAGATGCTATTGAAAATGTAACATGTTCTCTTCCTCCCATGCTCTTGGTCCCACTTCTCTACTCTAACCTAAATCCCATCATGATGCTCATCATGGTGAAACAGTAATACAGATTACTTGTTATGATAATTATTTCTTAGTCAGTTTCTGCCTTCTCGAATATGAGCTGCACGAGGGCAGGGATGTTCACCTTCATCGTTCACTGTTGTATCTTCAGCACTTAGGTTCATGGACTCCTCTATGGATGAGTGAATAAGTCATCCACTCATAACCTCAGATTATATAAGCATCATGGCTAAATATCATTTCAGAAAGAAATACTAGAAGGGATGAATGTATGGTCTCAAGCCCAGAATACATTTGCAGCTTAATGTACTCTTCTGACACATTTAAGGTCTTGGTGGGGAGAAAGAGAAAAATACTCAAGGCAAGGGGAAAAAGGGAGGGGGCGTCGTAGTCCCAGGAAGGACTGACTTCCTGTCGCACGAGACACCCATGGCCGCAGCCTGAGCAGTCAAGTCCATCATGGCAGAAGAAGCCGAAGCCGGGGCTCCCAAGGAAGAGGTAATGGCCATTCCCTCCGCCCCCGGGATGCCTTCCCTGCCTGAGATGCCGGCCAGTTTCCCTCAGCTACTGTATTGACTCAGTCCCAGGGGAAGAGGAATGATGGAGCGGGTTGTCAAATTAGGGACTGTCCACTCTTCCCTGAGGGAGAACACTTCCCTGCAGGTACCAGCTCTCATCTTCCACGTCAGGCAGTGAGCGTAACTGCCAGCTCATGACCCAGGCATCCTAGAAGGGTAAACCTGCCCCTGGCTCCTTGTTGCAGCATGCAGATCCAGTTCATGTCAAACCATGTCCTTTAGTAAATTAGTCTGTAGAGTTACCAGGGGAGAAATTTTGGCATTCAAATGATACTTTTTAAAAAAAAAAATTAGATTTGTTTCATTTTTTTTTTTAAAGGCAGATTTACAGAAAGAAGGAGAGACACAGAGAAAAATCTTCCATATCCTTGTTTACTCTCCAAATGGCCACAACAGTTGAAGCTCAGCTGATCGGAAGCCAGGGGCCCAGAGCTCTTCCAGGTCTGCCATGAGGGTGTAGGGTCCCAAGGCTTTGGACCATCCTCTATTGCTTTCCAGGCCATAAGCATGGAGTTGGATGGGAAGCAGAACAGTCAGGACACCAACAGGCTTCTACGTGGGATCTCAGCACTTGTAAGGGGAGGATTAGCCAACTGAGCCATCCACCGTTTTTCTTAATTCTTGAGCTATTAAGAAAGCATTTGTTTCTCTTTTGCAATCTCTGCATTAGAAGGGAGGGAGGGAAAGGGTTTGGAACATCATTCGAGTCAGCTGTGCCTATCCCAGAAGCCTCTCATAGCTACAGCATCACCAAGGAGCCTGGCGGGAATGAGAACACTGGGCCAGCATGCTCCAAACTGCTGGAATCGGGGACAGTATTTGAACAAGTTCCCAGGTGATGTGTGTGCACAGCAACATTTCATCAGAACCACCTATGTCAATGTCCCAGACTACAGTCCTTGGGTCAAATCCAGCCTGTGTCTACAAATAAAGCTTTATTGGAACCTAGACACACCTATACATTTGCATCTCATTGACGGTGAATCAAGTCGTGATGTCAGAAATCACGCAGCTTTCAAAGCTTGAAATACATCCTACGTAGCCCTCTGCCAGCAAGCTCTGCTATGTCCTGGTGTAGACCAAGCTGAGTGCTGCAGGCATGGCTTGGCGGACAGTGCAAGGGGATACTCCACCAAGGAAAGACAAAGATGGCCTTCCCCAGGATAAGAAAACCAAGGGAACGGTAAAGTGAAAAAAATCAGTCAGGGGTTGAGAATCCAGGCGACTGTTGAGGCGCAAAGAGAAAGAGGACAGACTCCTGGCTGGCAGCCTGACCTTTGCATGCCTCATGATGCTGGCTCACGTGGCCTGTCTGTGTTTGCTGAATTGGAAAAGGAGCCCCCAGTCCTTGAGCCGAGGCTTTCCACAAGCATGTCACTTGCAAACTTCAGGACTGGGTCTTCCCACAATGCCTGTGGGACAGAGCAGCTTGAAGAGTCTCATCCTCACCACATGCCTGGGAAACTGTGGCCCAAAGGAGGTCAGATCCTGCTGAGGTCACCCAGCCAAGAGACCATCCCCAGCTGTGGGGATGGCCCAGGGTCCCTTCCCCTCTCCGAGGCTGCATGAGAACTGTGAAGCCTGGGCCTTCTGCCCAGGAGAGCGGCTTTTGGCTTATGTTGGCTATGAAGGGATTCTGGCCATTTCTATCGACAGTTCCAGTCATCACTCGAGGCTGTTAGAGGAGGCCCCTGACTTGACAATACTTTTGTCCAAAAGCGAAGGCTGCGTTTCTACACCAGCCTGAGCTCCTGCTGGAATACCAGGTGCGGTGGGAGCCTGGAGGAGGGGGCGTGGGGATTTCTGCCAAAGGTTCAGGTCTCAGGGGGACCAGAGTTGGCACAGGAACAGTTGTCAGAGGCAGGCCTGGGGGCCCTTCTCCTTTTCTGAGGATCCTCTGCCCTTGGGGTGCTCCCATACATCCTCTGTTCCCCCAGCTGCCTGAGCCCTGTTCCCCAGGGCCTCCATGGCCTGGGCTCCTGTATGTACATTGGCTGTCTTCATTCCTGTTCCCAGGCCCTGTGCAGGCTTCCCTGGGCTGTAGAGCAGCCCCCGGGACATTTCCTAAGCCACTCCTGCCTGCTGACCATAACAGAGCCTTGGAAGTCCCTTATCCCATGGGCAAAGGCGAACCAGATGTTTGAAGGAGTCAAGCCCCTCTCTGCCACCATGAGGAACCCTTGACCCCGGGGTCGAGAACAGAGGGATGGATGCTCCCGATTCGCATCTTTTGGACAGCTACTTCCGGGAGCTTTCTGAATATGTACTGGATCCTAGAGGGACAGAGCCCGTTGCCAACAAGATCAAGCTCAACAACAGGACCTCGCCTGGCTTTTCCCCCTTCCTCGACAGACCTCCACTGCCCCAAGACTTTCTTCTGGCTCCACCCTTCATCCAGGCCTGTTCAGGCTCTGTTACTTCAGTTGAACTGTACTTTTCAGGTGGACAGAAGTATTATTGTAAGGGCATTAAAGAAATGATTTGAAAGGTAAAATGACAGAGGGAGAGTCAGAGAGGGAAAAAGGGAGCGTTATCTTCCAACTGCCAATTTCTACTGTTAGAGTCGCTGACCACCCGTGAAGGAACACATCAGCCGAACAGAGAAAAGAATTAGATGACCTTTGTTCAAAGAGACCCAGTTCACGGGCCTTTCTCCCTCCAGTGCAAAGACAGACATGGAGGACAGGCTGCAAGGGGACAGAAAGGCGAGGAAAGAAGCATGCAGGGGTTTTTAAACCACTCCTGCCATGGAGGCTGAAGTGGGTGTCGCTTCAGTCCTTATTTGGTGAGGAATATTGGCCTGTGTCCTCTTGGTGCAGTAGTGACTGTTGCCTGAGGGGCGCGCCAGAACTCTGCCACCTCTTACTGGTTGCAGCCTGAGGTCAGGCTCTAAGCAAGCACCACCCTCCTCCAGTAACCATGGCAACCATCACATACTTCAAAAGTCCACAACAGTTAGGTCTGGGTCAGGCCATAGGTTTCCCTTGAGGATTGTTGGGACCCTCTTTCACTGCTTTCCCAGGAGCATTACTGGACAGCCAGATTAGAAGTAGATTTGAACCAGGATTCTAACATGGGATGTTGGCACGTGACCCAGCAGCTTAACAGGCCGCGCCAGCACACTAACCCCTATAAGTCATTTTTGTCTCTTCTAATATTTAAACTTCATGACTTGTTTTTTTAATCATTTAGAAACTGTTATTGAAAAATACACCCCAGGGACTCAGCACGGTGGCCTACAGGCTAAAGGCCTCAACTTGAATGTGCTGCGATCCCATATAGGCACCCCTTCTAATCCTGGCAGCTCCTTCTTCCCATCCAGCTCCCTGCCTGTGGCATGGGAAAGCAGTCAAGAATGACCCAAAGCCTTGGGACCCTGCACCCATGTGGAGGACCTGGAGAAAGTTCCTGGATCCTGGCTTCGGATTGGCGCAGCACCAGCCATTTGGGGAGTGAATCATCGGATGGAAGATTTTCTTCTCTGTCTCCCCTCCTCTCTGTATATCTGACTTTGCAATAAAAATAAATACATCTTAAAAAAAAAAGAAAGAAAACAAAAATACACCCCTGGAAGTTGGCATCTTGGTCTTACTCCTGACTTTTGTGAGACCAATTGTAATGGTCCACCTTTCAATTTGATGCTTGCTTCAGGTGTCTTGTAGATCTGTATTTTTAAAATTAGGAAGTATTTCCCTGCTGTTCGCTGTGTGACTGTGTGGTCAGACAGGTGTTACATTTTGATAAGAGCTTTCTCTGTGTTACAGCAGTCCGTCGTTGCCCTCATAATGTTGCGCAACAATTGCTTCCACACACAGTGACCTCACCCACTTGCTGTGGGGTGACTGGCATCCAGCTTGCCTAGGGTTTGCCTATGCACTACAGCTCGACTCCTGAACAGATCCTAGTCTCATCCTGCAGACTGCTGGTTGAACCCTGGTGTGTGTTCTGCTAGTGATGGCGGGAGTACCAAAAGCAATGAATGAGACAAATGATACTTCACATGGCCAACGTTTAGCCCTGGCACTCCGGCGCTATAACACAGTCTCCACGGCTAGTGCAGGCCACATCTACAAACCCAAGAAAGAGGAAGACGAGGAAGGAACTCAGAGTCACATGGCCAAAAGGGAAGGTATGAAGAAAGGTGAGCAACTGGGAAGAAGAATACAACTGAACACAGGTATCTACACATGTGTATGTAGACTACCTCCAACCCTTCCTGTATCATCATATTAAGAGACATCATTGCATGCCTGCGGTAAACCTGCTTGTTGTACTCCGTTACTGTTAGCATTAAATAACTGATTTTTAAAAATAATTTTTACGTAGTTGATTAGTGCACAAAAGGACAAGGGCTACAGGAAAGTGGGTAAGGCCATTGTTTCAACGCTAATATCATTTTTTTTTTTTCTGTATCTGGAGTAAGGGGAGAGACAAAGGGAGAAGCCCCACCCAGCCTCCCACCCATCCCAGGTTCCCAATGTGAGGCATGTTCCAAGGGTCCTCCTGCTCAAGCAATTTTGGTAGTTCAACAGTTTAGAATTGCTGCCAATCTCGCCATTTCAAGTGCAATGAAATCTCTTCAGAATCCACTGGCTGACATTGACTCTTCATGGTTGGGATTCTGAGATCAGCAGTTTAGTTGGAGGGATCTCCAAAGAAACTTTGTCTGAGGTGATCCCTGACCTGATTCTTGTGTGTGCATGCCAGTAAAGGGTCCAGCACCATCTGTTGCCCCAATCAGCTTATGCACATGCTGGTCATTGCAATTGCTGGGTCAGTTCTGTTTCCAGCCCTGTCTTCCACTGGAACCAATGGGTGGTGCAGTCCAGCCCGATCCTGCCCACTTCATACTCTGCCTCATGCAAACCAGTGGGAGCTGCAGCCTAGTTGGGGCAATTCCTTATAACCCCTGTAGGAAGACATTGTGACCCTGGAAGGTCAGCGAGCACAGGATTGCAGTTCATTGGACAGTATTTGCATGAGAACAACCAGATGGCTACCTTTGTATAAACTGTATGTAAATGAGAACACCTGGTGTAATATACAAAACAAAAGGAATTCCAATCAAGAGTAGGAAAACAGTAAATGGGTTTTGTTGATGAGCTCAATGCTTCCTCCCCTACCCCATAGGAACTCTCAGAGTATAAAGTCTGATGCCACTAATAAACTTCGGCTTTAACCATCAGTCAGGGTCCACGCGTGTTATTATCGGCTCCGTGCACCAAGTCCATCACTGTGGGACAGTGACAACCCCCACCAGGCCTGCCCCCTACCCTGGTTCCCATACTTGCCAGTATGTACAGCAGACATGTCCAGTCTGTCCCACATCCCATTCAGCTCTCATATATGTCAATGGGCATTGAAGCCTAGTTCAACCCAATCAGCCTTACTATCCAGGCCACCCACATTTTGTTGGGTGCTGTTCTGTCTAGCCACCCCTGCCCCAGTCCTGGTTTTCATGCTCTCCAGTGGGAGTGGTAAGAGGGAGGTGGCCACTATTTCCCTTCTAGCCCACTTCCACTCCCCAGATTATGCACTCTCCAGGTGGTTCTGGAGTTTAACTTGACATAATTAGCTCCCAGTGCCAGGCTCTGCCAGCTGATGCTGTGGCAAAGCCCAACCAACCCTTACCCACTCTGATTTATGCTTGCACCAGTAGGAACAGTCAGCCCAGCCTGGCTTTTCCCTGATGTAGCTCACGTGAGGCCCACAGGTGTAGTAGCCCTGCCTAGTCTAGTCTGTCCCCATCTCAACTCACACTCTCTAGTGGGAATGGCGGTTCAGAAGGGGAGCCCTCCACATTCCCCCTACCAACTTTGCCCCCTCCCTCCCTGGTTCTCACATGTGCTGGTTGGGCACTGCGGCTGTATCTGGTACAGCCCACCTCTCCTTGGCACTTGCTAGTGAGTGTTGTATCCTTACCTAGCCCAGCCCACCTGCAATTCCAGCTGACACTGAACGGCTGCTGCCCAACCCAGCAGGCATCCAATCCCAGCTATAATGCGCACTGGTATGTGTTGAGACCAATCCTGGCCCAACCCACACTCTGTTCTGGTGCTTGAATTTGCCAGCAGGTGATGTGGTGTGCTCCCGACCCATACCAAATGTATGGCAGTGGGTATCTTTCTCTGGCCTGGTCTAGCTGTTCCCTATCGTGGTTCTTGTGCTCACCTGCGGGGACTGTGTCCCGACAAAGGAGTTTCCCAAGCTCCTGCATCAGAACCTCTCCCAATACCAGATCTTGCGCACACTGGTGGATCCATGGGCCAGCCCTAGTTAGTTCGCCTCGTGTCCTGGCAGGAATTGTGGCCTTTCCTGACTGGCCTTCAACCTATTCTGGTCCTTACTGTTGGATGTTTCGGCCCAGCCAAGGCTCGTCCATACCCAGACACTGCTCACATATGGCTCAGTAGGGGCAGAGACCTAGCCTAGTCCATCCTACATTTATCCAGGTTCTCTAGAGCACCAGACAGTGCTGGAGTCTAGACCAGCTAGGTGCGTCCAGTCCCAATTCACACTTGTGCCAAGGGAGACTGCAGTCATATCCAGACCAGGATGCAGCCCCCACTCAGGCCTCTGCACTCACCAGTGGGAACCCCAACCAAATATGCTCTCATAGCTTCCCAACCGGGCCTGTACCTAGCCATAAATTGTGCACATGCTAGTGGTTGCTCTGACCCAGTTGGCTTAGCCCCTCACCTGTCTCAGCCTTTTCCTTCAATGCTGTGGCCTAGTATCAGTGGCTCATGCAAACCAATTGGTGTGAGAGCCTAGCTTGGCATGACCTGTGCTCCATCCTGATTTCTGTTCTTCCTTGTGAGTTGAGGTTTGCTTGGCCTGCTCAGTCTGCTCCCTTCCAGTTGTAGCTCAGCCCACCCCACATCTTGTTTCAAGATGCACATTCGGGTGTTACTGCCTTGACCTGCCCAGACTGTTGTTGGTTCCTTTACCCGTAAGTGATGGCAGGTTCCATGATCACACCTACCACCACCGCAACTCATGAGCTAGCCAGAGGGACTTGTATTTCCACAGGGTTGGGACCACACTTCCCCCACAGAATCTACTCCCAGACCTGTTTTTTTCACATGCTAATTAGTGTCTTGACCCTGCCAAGTGTGACCCGTTCCCTGTTCTACCACTCAGTCAAATACTGGTACTTAGTCCTGCCAGACAGGCCCACAGCCATAGCTTTCATGTAGACTGGTGTGTGGCAGTCAGTGATGCTCTATGCTAACAACCCATCTCAGGATTTCCATGTGGGCTGGTAAATCAGTCTGACCCAAATAAATCTTATGGACTCTCCCCTCTTAACCACCAGATCTTAGTCACCACACTTGCAAGCAAGTTCCATGACCCCATTACTGGCAATCACACAGAATTCATCCCTTACCTATACTTACACTGGCCTTACCCATGGATGTCCCAAGGCAGCAATTACATACCCTAAAGACCCTAGAGCTCATCACCGGGCAGTCAGGAGGCAGAGCCTGGTGCCCACTGGGCACACTGACTGCCTAAAGCCTAGGACTTGCTCACCGTGTACAGCAGTGACCATGGCCTGAGTTCCAAGCATTGGGTCTGGCCTGGCTTGGGCACCCCCGACAGCAGCCATGCTGCAGGGGAATCCTTTTACAGAGCAAAACCAAATAGTTGGTTTTATAGTCTAAAATAATTCCTGTGATTAGCAGGACATGGGTAATGAGAGGATAAGACTTCTGGGTAGGTTTTGCCCAAGCTTCTTTCATGGGAGTGAGGTTCACGTATTGCTGTAGGGGTTGGCAGCCAACTGGGACTTTGTGTTTCTCTGGCTGTGACACGTGGCTTTCTGTTGGCCATGCAGGTGCAAGTGCTCCATTCCTGCTCCCTGGCACAGGTTGGTGGGCAGGGAGAGTCCAGCTACTGCATTACTGGCTGCAACTCCTTGTTCTGCATTGAGTTATGTTCCCCTCAAATCCTATGTTGAAATCCTAGGCTCCAGTGCCTTGGAATGGTGAACTTGGACACAGGGTCTTTGGTGAGACAGTCAGATTAAAATGAGGCATGAGGATATCCTTATAAAAGGGGGGATATTGGACACACACTCACAGGGAAAGGCATGGAATATGAAGGCAGAGGCTGGGCTGGGGCTTCCCAAGTCAGAGATTACAAAATGTTTCCGGCAAGCTGGGAGCAGAACCTGGGAACAGATCCTGCTGCACAACCCCAGTGGGAGCCAGTCGGCTGGTGTCTTGTTCTTGAACTTCTTGCCTCCAGAACAGTGAGATGAAACACAAAAGAACTTCATGGTTTTACCCTCTGCCTCCAGCCTGTGTTGCTTTGTGACACCAGGGCCAACAAACCAATATGCTCCCACTGCTTCACTCACTGCCTACAGCTGCTAATTCCCAGCTTGCAGTGCCCTAGCATTTCTATATTCATGGTCAGGTTTTTGCCCCATCTGTGTTTCTGTTGGTTAGGTTTTCTAATTGGTTTTCCCCTACAGATGTGATACCACCACCCAAGTTCTCATTGGCATTGTTATTCAAATGGTGTTGCACCTCCCGGGACTCGCTCAACTTTGCATGCATTGTCTGACATTTTCTTCAATTTGGTGTAGTATAATAAAAATTGTATCAGCCATTGAATATATGAAAACAATGATACCAGATAGGATAAGTTACTTTTCTCTTGCAACCATGACATAGGAACGTTGGGGCAAGATTCTACAGTTGCTAAGATGACGTGTATGGCAAGAATATTTTGTTTAGAATCAGGGCACTTCAAAAAGTTCATTGGAAAATGGAATTAAAGAAGTTTATTTTGGTGCAAAAATCTTTGAAATCCATGCACAGTTTTTTTTAATAATATGCATTTTATGAACATTTTTAGAGATTCTACATATGCGTGGATGTCTAAAATGTTTTGCACCAAAATCATCTTCTATTCCATTTTACACCAACATTTTGAATACCTTTATATTAGAGCAGATTAGTGGAGTCTGCCAAAAATACTGTGTTGGAGATTGCTGGGTTCTGTTAGCAATGTCTGCCGTAGGAATGGAGGGAGAGGTCGCAGCAAGCCTCAAGGACATGGATGGTGGTTCCATGTCCTGGTGGAGCATGTGGAAGGAACCATTTGTTAGGCGTGAAGCTGGGCAGAGAGGATGACTATATTTAGGTAATTAATTTTGCTTGTGTACTTCCGACTAAAGAGCTGCATGGTGCAAGTAATGAGCAAACTTATCCATTCAATTCCTTCTCTTCTTCCGCTTCCTTTGAAGCTTTGCCATTGGATAGTTAGGTGGCATCACAGCAGAGCAGCGCTCTGAGAAGGTAGCCCTACAGCGTTGTCTGCTGGTGTTAATGGACTTGGAGACCTGGGAGCCTTGGGGAGGTGGGCTTTGACGTCACAGTCCTCAGGTGTCACATCCTGGCCCATACATTTTCTTGCTGAGTGCACTAGCACAAGCTGTTTCATATATATATATATTTTCAAGATTTATATAGTTTTTTACATATGTATGTAAAAATATACATATATATGTATTCAATATTTATATAGTTTTATTGGAAAGTCAGAAACATGGAGAGGAGGAGGAGGGATAGAGAGAAAGATCTTCTGTCTGATGGTTCACTCCCCAAGTGGCTGCAACAGCTGGAGCTGAGCTGATCTGAAGCCAGGAGCTGGGACCCAGGAGCTTCTTCCAGGTCTTCCACACGGGTGCAGGGTCCCAAAGCTTTGGGCCATCCTTGACTGCTTTCCCAGGCCACGTTCAGGGAGCTGGATGAGAAGTGGGGCTGCCGGGAATAGAATGGGTGCCCATATGGGATCCCAGCACATGCAAGGGGAGGACTTCAGCCACCAGGCCACCACACCAGGCCCTGTTTCTTATATTTGATGTCAGTTTTTATTTTAGAATGTAGGAAATAATCATTCTTATTTATTGATGATTAGACAAGATGATTGAATGAACAACATGGAATAGAGTATGTGTGTTTTTGCATCTGTGTATTCATTTCATTTATATGAATCATGTTTATGGATGGTGCTATAGTTTGAATAGAATTTGGTCCCTCAGCGTGTGCACATAGACACTAAAATCATAAGTAATGGTGCCAGAAGAGCAGAAACTTAGTTCAACTGTGGTGTTTAGAAGGTGAGTCTAGTAGAAGGTCCTTAGGTCCCGAGTAAGGGGCCAGCATGTGGATAAAAGGTTAAGCCACTGAGTGCAGTACTGGCATCCCATGTGGGTCAGTTTGAGACCCAACTTCCTATCCAATTGTCTCCCTGCTAATAGAAGATTTCCTCTCTCTCTGTGTCTACCTATTAATTTGTCTATCAAGTCAACAAAATAAATCTTAAAAAAAATAAAAGCTTGAGTTATGGTTCAGCTGCTCTCCTTGCTTCCTGGATCGCATATAATTCTTCTGCATGTGGGCCACCACCCTCATCAGACACCAGAACAGTGGGGCCACTCGGTCTTGGCCTTGAGTCTTCGATACAGTTGTCTAAATAAACTTCCCTTTCCTGCTAAAGTAGTCTGTCTCGGGTATTGTGTTGCAATGACAAGTTGACTAATTACAGAATTGTCTATGTGTGTTGTGTTCTTAAATTCTGGGGGCTGGAGAAGCTGAGATGCACTCATACACACACACACACACACACACACACACACACACACTGCACTAGCACCAGTTCTCAGGGTGATGAGCCAAGTGAGCCAAGGTTATAGTGGGGAAAGCGTGAGCACAGAGAGCTTTCCTGAGTCTGGAAGACGAAGGGTTTGCATTGCAGGACGGGCAGTGGGAAGAGGCCATCCAGCAAAGCAGCTTTTCCCCTGCTGTGCAGCAGTGGGCACACGGAAATGCCGAGTTTTCACTCTGCCTTGCTTCTGCAGGCTTGGAGTTTGAGCCATTCTCAAGAGATCCTTGAGAAATAAGACATCTCTCCATCAAGCAAGGGTGACACTGCTTGCAGGCTGAGATCCAGCAACAGCACATGGACAGCTGATGGAAACAGGCCCCCTTCTGCCCCAGGATTCTGGGTGGCTGTTCCTATGGGAGCTGCTTCTGGGGAGCAAGAAGGCAGGAGGAATAGGGGGGTGGTGGTGGCAGGGACACAGCCCCACACAAGGAAGATGGAGAAATGCAGCGTGGGTCTCCCTGCAGGAGCCTGCAGTTACTCATTTATATTTAGCCAATAAAGTGAAATGTGCCTGTGGAGGGTGGGTGTAAATTGTTATTTATTGCTTTGAGAGAAAACTCCCACACAGGATTGTCTGGCAAGGGAAGCTTTGCAGAAAATTTCTGGCAGAAGGCAAGGTATGGCTTTTATTTCCAGTGGGCTAAAAAGAACATTTCGCCTGTTTGTCAATGTGTCATCATTAAGAGGGAAAACAAAATTGGAGGATGCGTTTTTGGCCAAATATGTTCATTAGTTAGCACGCATTTATTGAGCAATCACTGTGTGTTTGCTCGATGCTAAAGGCCTAGTGATGGCCAAGTCAGTGTGGTTCCTTGTCCCATGGAAGAGGTAAGACAGATGACAGTTTTAGTAACATTAGGGGCTGGGGAGCCTGTAATTACCCCCCTCTCGCATCTGGGTTCTGATGATAGAAGGGAATAATGAAACAAATGAAAGCTAAAATGTTATCATTGTCAACAGCTGGGACTAGTCCACCAAATTAGGAACTCTCCAGTATCCAGCAGATTAAACAGCCTTCTTTCTTCCCCAATCTAGATTTAGGTACCCATGGGTGCAGAAAAAAACGAACATTGTTACCCAGCCGGTCCCAGACTACTGCCAGCAAACCAAATGGAAAAAGACTGTAAGAGACTTGCGGCCTTTCATTACAGCATTCTCTGCTTCAGCAGAGTGAGTCTTCAGCAACATTCTAAACATCTGAGCATCTTACCCTTCCCACCAGACAGGTAGAAGCCTTGAAAGCCTGCAGCAAACTGGCACTTCCTCCCCTCACGCCCCTGAGGACTGCAAAATTAAGTCTTGGGCTGCAGATTGCAGACCCCACTCTGATAAAAGTCCTGAGGAGGATTTCATCCATGGTAGTGCTTGGACTGGAAAGACAGAGCGTATCCACAGTCGCACAGCAGTTATTGAGCCATCAGAGGCTGAAGCACCATGGCCTTCTTCCTGTCCCCGAAGAAGTCAGTGTGGTGTGTGCTAGGGGTATTGATCAGCAGGTTTACTCTCGATGCAGTAGACTGCTTTGGAGCCAGTTAAGCACAGACAGTGCAGGCAAAGGGATTAAGCCAAGAGGACACACGGCAGAGGCAGGGGGAGAAAGAGATGCTTATCGGAGCTGCTGAAGTCAAACATTCTCGGAATTTTGAGTTCCATGAACTCATAAACAGCCTTTGCTCCTGACGCAGCTTCAGTTGGGTGTGTTTCTTTAACTCAATCTTGCATAGAGTCTACAGAGAAGGCAGGCCCTTGGTGAATCTGAAGTCTGCATTTCCTAACCGTCAGGTCACTGTGGACCAAGAACTTGCAGAGAACACGACCTGGTGCTCGCTTCAGCTCCTCTGTTAGCAAAGCGGGCTGTGGGATGAAGCGCCACATCACATGAAACCTACCAGCAGCTCTGGAAAGGACAGGACCACTGAAATGGATTTTGGCAGGACTTGATTATGATAGTTTTGCTTTTTTCTCTTGTTGGAGACATGCGTACCATGATGGAGTTGAGCCCTGGAGTGGATAAATGGATAGCAATGAGCAAGAGGTGGCCTTGAAAGGAAACATTTATTTCTTCCCAGTTTTAGCATGAAGTGACTCCCAGTAAAAGACTGGGCTTCTCGGCTTCCTTCTACCTGCAGGGTCCCAGAGCACCCCACCACAAACTCAGCATTTGACTGAATGAGTGAGTCTATTTGCAGGAACTTCTGCATCACTGGGGTGTCTTGCGGATGTGTCACTGTAGACATCTGCTCCGCCTGCACCCATGCTGGCTCTCACCCCTGAGTTATTCTTGATGCAATCATCCATATTGGGGCTACTGACTGTGGACAGCCTTCCTCTCCACCCACGAGCGTGTGACTCCTCTTCTGTTGGGGTCCAAACAAGCCTGCAGGGTGTTCTTGACTGAGCGTATCTGTAGAGAGAAGGCATTTCTTGTGAGCAAATGCACCATCTGAAGCAGGGACTAATTTTCTGCATGAATGTCATGAAAGGCCTCTACCTCTCCAGGAAGTAGATTCTTTATCGAGAATTCTTTTTCATTCTGCTGGTTCTCCATGCAGCCAGGCAATGGTTTACGCATTCTGTGAGAGAAAAGTCACTAGCCAGCCCTCTTCAACTACTGCTCTGGGTGGACAAGTCAAAACCTGCAGGGGCATCCGAGAAGAAAATACACCAAGTTCCAGAAAGGAATAATGAAGAGGAGCTAATGGAGAGGTCTTTGGGGTGCTCCACAACATTGAGGGGTGGCATGGCAGTTAGGGGAAACCCTGACTGGAGGGCAGGGAAGACCAGCTGGAACCTGCATGAAACCATGAGGACCTGCAGAAAGTTGAGGCTGCTGAGTCACTTCTGGAAGTGACACATTTGAAAACATAGAGAAGAGTTCCTTCCCACTCAACCAAGTCTATGCTGGAAACTCAGAGAAGCAGAGAGCAAACCACACTAAAAGCTGTGGAGAGAAAAGTTCCTGGGACAGATGGGTGTTAGCTCCATGCACCATGCAGCCTCCTTCTGTCACGGTGTCTCCATTCACAAGCCCCTACTCTCTAGAACAGAGACTGCATCCGACTGAGCTTGGCTAAGGTCACAGCCTGCATCAACTGCTGAACTGAGAGGTGTGGGGAGTCCTTCATCGGGGGAGAAATGCTTGCTGAACTGAAAGACCGGGGCTCCATTCTCAGCCTTTTCTATGGGTTTTTCAGAGGGAAAACTCATTGAGATTTCCAGTTTCCTTATAATATAGCTCCTGCAATGGAGACATTTGGGATTCGTCCCTCCTTTTCCAGAAACCACAGCAAAGATGCAACATGAGGCAGCTGATTTAGAATTTGAAATGGTGTTGGTAGACTGGACAGGTAAACATGAACAAAGATCATCATGTACTATAGAAATCAACCTTGCAAAGCAGCTCAGATCGAATCAGCCAGAGAATGAGGCCGTTAGATGTGTGACACCTTCCAGAGCTGTATTATGAAAAGCTGGGACTCAGGGCCAGACCGTGGGCCGCTCTCCTGTCCTGTATGAGTCAGGCCATTGGGAGGAGGCAGCAGGATGTGGTGGGCAGGGAGTGGGGGAAGGAGCTTGTGGACATGGGCTGAGCATCTCAGCATCTTGTCTGTTTATTGATGCACTGTTGTTCCCTGATCTCTCGGTGATTGTCTCTGGGGGTGTAAGATGGAGAAGAGGACAACAAAGAGGGGGACCAGTAAGGAAAGCAGCTTAGGAAATGTGCTCTTGATCTAGGAGTCACTGCAAGGAATGCTTGGGAGGGCACATGCTTTCAAAATATAGGCTTCCCTATGGGTAAAGAGACTATGTGTCCAGATTCAGGTTTTTCAACTTAACAAATCAAAGAATGTTCTAACAGGTGAAAGTGGTAAGATCTTTGTTATTTAAGTGAAGACTCAGTGGTCTCCTCTCAGGAGCGGCCATGGACTAGCTTCTATCAGGGACCTTCTTAAATGAACATATTCTTCAGGAGATGATTCAGGACTGGATGTTAATGGCAATTGAATCAACATTTATTAAATTCCTGCTGTCCCTGCTGTGTGCCAAACTCTAAGAAGGCATTGTGAGGAATCTGGGAGACAGTAACAATGAGGTTCTTACAAGCCAGTTGGGACACACACACACACACACACACTCATTCAAATTCCACACCTGCTTTTCAGGTTGGGTTTCTGGGAGATGGGGATTAGCATTTCATCAAAGAGATGTTCCCAAATTATTTGGTTCTAGCAATTTGCTAAGCTCCATTTCCAGGGCTCCTCAATGTATGGTCCAGAGCCAGCATCCTCATCAGACCATAGCTCACCCCGGTCCTGCTGCATCGCGGGATGCGGAGCAGGAACCTGTTTTCACAAGCACGCCAGGTGGTTTGTATGGGCTTCACCACAAGACATGGTGGAGTGCCTACTTTCTCCCAACCACTTTCCCGCATAAGCAGAGTGGGCAACGGAGAGTATATGAGGAATGTAGGGGAGCTGATCAACAGACCCCTTCCCTCTATGCACTCCCCCAGCATCAGCTCCCTGTGCCTAAAAGCTTCCCCAATAGAGCAAAAACTGTGGCTTGCCACATTGTGTTGAATCAGCCATGAGTACCCTCCAGCACATCACCCAACGCCACCCCCTGCTTACTTCTTTACTTTATCAACAAAAAACAGTAGACGAATGTTCAGAGAGGCAGGGATTCCAGAAACAAGGGTGGGTGGTGACCATGACTGGGGATGAGGGCTGGCTATTTGAGGACACAGAATGCTCAAAACCCACAGAACTGTCCCTAAGTGACACCTAGCTTTGGCTTTTGGCCACAAAGGTCTAAAGAGAGGGTTTTCCATGTTACGTCTCACTCTGCCGCTTGTTTGGATCGCCTGCATTCATTGTGAAATCCATTATTTAACGGTAATAAAATTAGCTTTTCAAAGCTTATTGCACCTTTCTGTGAGCAAGGGGAAAGCCACTAATTGATATTTCAGTTTCCTCCAAAAGTTTTATGAGCCTGCTGGGAAACACCAGCGTCGTACATGCCTGACAATGGTAAAATAAAGCCATTCTGGAGGTTGGGAACCCGTTGCTCACAGCCCGCCTGGTGGCCAACTCCTCAGAGTCGCCCTCAGAGCAGCTCTCCCTCCCTCACCTGCTGTGGTCCAGGGGGTCTCAGTTACCACCCAGCATGACACAATGCTCCGTAATGGTCATTTCTCAGACTGTGGTCATTTCTTCTCACACAGCACGAACTGAATAGGACACAGCTGCCCACCAAGGAAAAAGTGAGAAGCTTGTGTGTTCCTCACGGCTCCCGTGGAGGGGCGCTGGGTCGGTTAAGCGGAGGGATACACAAGTCACTCAGAAAAAGGGTAAAGGTGTGACCTGTGTTTGTCTGAAATAATGCAGCAAGGGGACGTGTTTCAAATTCAGAACTGCGAACTAGAAATGAGGCCTTCAGGCTTCCTTCCTTGCCACCAGTCTCCGTGGTAATGTCTCTCTGGTTTCTCCTTCATCAAAACGACAATTATCCTGGCAGCCTGGGAGATGATTCTCTAACGTTGCTATGAGACCATGTTAAAGCGCTGTTCAGATATTTAGATCTACGCCACCATTCAGATTATGCGGAGGCAAGAAGGTGCAGGCGCTTTGGGAACGTCATCTTTGCAGACAGCAGAGGAAGCGGTTTGCAAAAGGCAGGCGTGCAGGAGTTTTATCTGAGGTTGTCTCCACCGCAGGCTTGTGCGACGAGGAGGAAGACAAGTATATTTCTACTTACGCATGTGTACTTACACTAGGTCACGCTGGAGGGAAGCTTATGTTCTCAGCTCTTGGTATTGGGAGGCTGCCATAGAGAGCAGCCTGCACTTGCTGATTTCCAAATATTCTTCTGCTTGTTGGAGACCTGTGGCTTCCCTGTCACATGCTCGTCCGGGTACTCGTCACGGTGCCAAGGGGACCCCAGCTGGGCCAACTGGACAGGCCTCTGCAAAGTGTGAGCCCCAAAGATGCATCTCGTGGCTGCTCCGTTGGGACATCAGGCTCGTGCCCTTGTTCTCTGCTCAGAGCCTGTCGGGAAAATACAGGCAGACCACCAAGCTGCTGGCTGAAGTTCTCTGGCACATCTAGAATGTTCTAAATGCTTTGAGGTGGCTTTAAGATGCTTTAAGAGTGCTAGTTTCATCTTTCCCATCACCACTCTATTTGAAACTCAATATTTGACAACAACTGAAATGGAAACTAAGGAAATTTTATCAAGGAGTTGGACATTCAGTCACTGCTGTATAACCCACTGTCACAACCCATTTGCATTAATAAGGTAATTCCATCCTATAAGAAACAAAACAGGAAAATGTATCATTTTTCTTTTTGCTTGCAAATAATTAAAATCTTCGCTTTTAGATGTGAGTGTGGGGACATGCTTATGCGAAGCGAGACCCTTCCGAACCTGTTGCTTCTTTTATAGAATGACGACGCATGTCGCCCAGATTGTCGGTGTGTCAAACGTCTCCTAAGCTTTTATGAGTAGGAAAGTTTAGGTGAAGTAGAGGCGATAGAAGCGTCAGAGTGGCATGAAGGAATAAACAGACAAAGGTAAAGCCAGACACCTGGCCGGTCATCAGTGAGCTCAAGTTTCTTCCAGGCATGTCTCAGCAGAGAAAGGCAAGATGGTGGGCAGAGGGGTAGGGTGGGTGGAGGCTGAGACTGCAGGTGGAGGTGGATAAGATGGGGGCTTGTTAGCTGGGTGGAAATAGCTAAGAGAGGCCAGCGAGACAGGGGAAGCATGTGGCATGAGAGCTCTGGAAGAGGGTGCTGGGGTTTCTTACTTCATGGCTAGAAAACTATGGAAAGGAGAGACAGAACCCAAAGATGGTTTAAACAGGAGACGGGACCTCCCTCCATTTTTCAGAATGCAAGCAGCAGTTGATTGGATCTTAGAGTATATCTGATCCAGAGAGCCATTAAGCGGCCATGTGGAGGAGCTAGCTAGGGGATTCTGAGGCTATTCATACTATAAAGACACATTAGAGTTTTATGTTTTAGGTAACAAGCCAATTGAAAGGTTTCCAGATTTGCTAGGAGACAGCCCAAGAGGGTGGTGGGAGTGACCGGCAATGAAAAAAAAATAGCTCCCATGGTTAACAGGCTCGGGCTCGATTGCAACTGTGGACTGTGGAAAACCAGCGGAACAGCTCTTGTAGAAGACCATCACCTTCTACATAAGGGATGGGCCGGATCCCAAAATACCACCTGTATCCCTGTCACTTCCGAGAGTGCCGGGTCACCCCGTGGAATGGAGGAGATGTGACACCCAGGTGAAGTGGGGTTTACAGAACCGATCTCCTTAAAGTAGAAAATTGGACCTGGTTGGAAGGAGCTCGTTGTACCAAGCCACACCAAAACCCCCATGGCTGAAGGAGAGAACCCTACCTATGCCAGTGTGTGCATGCAAAGTTTAGCATTCGGAAAGATGGGGAGTATCTCATGTGCTCCACGTGGAGATGGATGTCGGGAACACGTGTCTGGGGTGAGTCGCTTGTGGATGGAGGCAGATGCTAGTACAGCCAGGTGTAGACTGGAGGATTCTGGAGCCGGCAGTTGATGACAAAGTTAGGAACAGGCGGTTAGAGATGGCTTCTGAAGCTAGCAGGCAGATGGATTCTCATGGTTCCAGTAGTGGCACAGGTCCTAGGGCCAAGACAGCATAAGTCGTTAAAGAGCCATTTACCAAGATGTTATCAGCAACATCAACTGCCAAGTTCACATTGGTTGTAAAAACCAACTCCATGGGGGCAAACAACAATGCCTCAATGGATTACAGGATTCTCAGTGAGGTGGTCCAGTGGAAGGGGGGAGGAGGGCTGAAACTTCCTTGAGGTGGTTGGAGAGACATCAGCCAGGCCTTTCCTGCAGCAGGAAGCTCCTGTGGCCTTGCCAGCAGGGGAGTGGTTCTCTTCACACCTTCATGTCATCTGCACCCACTGCAGGACTCCAGGACCCAAACTGATCACAGGCTTAAAAAAATTCTAAAATAAACGACAATCCCAGAAATGCTTTTGTACTGTAAATGAGACTCTTCTGAGGTTTATATGGAGAAATAAAGGAATAAAAATACCTAATTCTTTTTTTTTTTACAAAGTCAGATGTACAGAGAGGAGGAGAGCTAGAGAAATGGAGCTGCCGGGATTAGAACCGGCGACCATATGGGATCCTGGCACATTCAAGGTGAGAGCCTTAGCCACTAGGCCACGCTGCTGGGCCATACCTAATTCTTTAAAAGAAGAACAAATTGGGAGGACTCACTCAAGTTCAGGAAATGTACAACTGAAGCATTCAACTCAAGACTGGAATTGGCAGAAATGGTGATAAAATCAATAAAATACTATAAGTACTTGATTTTCATGAAGCTGGAAATAATTCAATGGAGAAAAGCTCAATATATCCATAGGCGGAGAAGTGACTCTTGACCTGAATTTCAAAGCTTTCACAGAAAATGAACTGAAAATGGTATATAATGAGGAAATATATTTCACTGGCAACAGACTCCTGAGAGCTCAGAACTGAGCAGAATGGGCTATAAAACACTCCTAAATGAACAGATATATTAAAAAAAAGATGTGGAACCTGTAAGGCAAGGATAGCTTGTTATAAAATTGGAATAAATCAGAAACATCTTTAAATGTGAGGTTGGAAACATTAAAATATTAATAGATGATCTAGAAGTTAATGTCTAAGACTTTTTTTTTAAAGATTTATTTTTATTATTTTGTTTATTGGAAAGGCGGAAATACAGAGAGGAGAGACAGAGAGGAAGATCTTCCGTCCGATGATTCACTCCCTAAGTGAGCGCAATGGCCGATGGAAGCCAGGAGCCTCTTCCGGGTCTCCCACGCGGGTGCAGGGTCCCAAAGCCTTGGGCCGTCCTCGACTGCTTTCCCGGGCCACAGGCAGGGAGCTGGAAGGGAAGCGGGGCTGCCGGGATTAGAACCGGCGCCCATACGGGATCCCGGGCGTGCAAAGCGAGGACCTTAACCACTTGCGCCACCGCGCCGGGCCCATGTCTAAGACTTTTAAAAAAACATTTATTTCTATTGGAAAGGCAGATTTACAGAGAGGAGATACAGAGAAAAAAGATCTTCCATCTGCTGGTTCACTCTACAAGAGACTGCAATAGCCAAAGCTGAGCTGGTCCGAAGCCTGGAGCCTCTTTCTGGGTCTCCCACACAGGTGCAATAAAAGGTCCCAAGGCCTTGGGTCGTCTCAACTGCTCTCCCAGGCCACAGCAGGGAGCTGGATGGGAAGTGGAGCCACTTGGAAACAAACTATGACCCACATGGGGTCCGTGCACCAGTACAGTGAGGATTTAACTACTGTGACATTGGGCTGGGTTCAAAAATTTTCATAAATGGAGTAAAAAAAAAAGGATGTATCCTTTTACCTTTTGCTGAAGATAACAGGGCCCGGCATGTTAGCCTAGTGGCTAAATTTCTTGCCTTGCATGTGCCGGGATCCCAAATGGGCATTGGTTCCTATCCAGGCTGCCCTGCTTCCCACACAATTCCCTGCTTGTAGCCCAGGAAAGCGGCAGAAGATGGCCAGGGCCTTGGGACCCTGCACTTGTGTAAGAAACATGGAGGCAGCTGCTGGCTCTTAATTTTGGATCAGTTGTGGCCACTTGAGGAGTGGATCAGTGAATAGAAGAACTTCCTCTCTCTTCTTCTATGTATCTGACTTTCCAATAAAAAAATAAATTGATTTGAAAAAAAAAAAAACAAGGCCCAGCATGGTAGCCTAGTGGCCTAAGTCCTTACCTTGCACACCCAGGATCCCATATGGGCACCAGTTCTAATCTCAGCAGCCCCGCTTCCCATCCAATTCCCTGCTTGTGGCCTGGGAAAGCAGTCGAGGACGGCCCAAAGCTTTGGGACCCTGTTCCTGCATGGGAGACCCGGAAGAAGCTCCAGGCTCCTGGCTTTGGATCAGCTCAGCTCTGGCCATAGTGACCATTTGGGGAGTGAATCATCGGACGGATGGTCTTCCTCTCTGTCTCTCCTCCTCTCTGTATATCTGACTTTCCAATAAAAATGAAACAAAATCTAAAAACAAAAGGGAGGGGGAAACAGATATTTGTGATGAGACTCAGTCTAGGAGTTCAGCTTCTAGCAGAGCCAAGTGGCACTTTTGTTACATCCCATGAGTTTCACTTTATTTCCTTGCCATTCATAATTTTTTATGTAGAGCTTTATTTGAAACGATGAATCACATAGTACTACATCTTTGATTAAGCAGACTAGCGGTGTACTCTGACCACCCACTCCTTCTGTTCCTGTGTTGCTGAAGACGTAGGGACAACAATGTCATCTCTGACCCCCCTTTTGGCTCCTGTGTTGCCGAAGGTGCAGGGATTACAGGGTCATGCTCAAGCTTGGCAGAAATCATGCTTGTCACGCTCATAAATAACTCCATTTCTAATTTCTTGTGTTGCCTGGGGAGATTAAACAAGCAATAAATTTTGGGAACGTATCCATGGGTGGGACAGTGTTTCCTGGCTTCCTGTGATGCACCAGCTACAGAGGTTTCTAATGTCATGTCTGCATGATCCTGGATCCTCACATCCTGACACGTGTGTGGTCCGCGTTTCTCCCCTTCTCCTAAATGCATGCAGAGACCACGGATCAGATCCCGCTCATGCCTTTGTAAGTTCTGCCTTCTTTGACACCTGACTCTATTATCGAATGTGCTGAAATCTTGTTGCATCACATTTTCCACTTCCAAGACTCCTAGTTACTATTAAGTCTTGTCAGAAAGCGCGCTCTAGTGCAGTAGAGGTTGCTTCTTGCACGAGGGACTCTGTTCCCAGGTGCTGGGTCTTCTTCAGTCACTTAGTTCCCTAATTGAATGGTGTTACATTCTCCCCCAAGTGGTCGGTAATTCTCGTGAAGTTGTGTCTCCCTGTCAATGCTGCATTTGCTACCCGAGGCTTGCCTCTAGGAGGTCCTAGATATGCTGCCACTTGTGATGAGATGTCATCTGGCCTTAGTGGCTTTTTGCTCCTTTTGGAGTCCACCAGCATTTATGGTAAAAGCCCTGCTACCCAGGGCATCGGCTCAGGGGACGAGGGAAGGAGAGGCTGGAGGGGAAGGTGATCCCAGGTGACTTTCCTACGCCGTGTCTCAGACGCCACTCACTTGACGCGGTCACTCTTCCCTTGGAACAGCTCCAGAGTTCCTCCTACCTGGTGCAGCAAGCTTCTCTGAATACATTTCGGGCTGTACCGTCCTCTCTCAATCTGATTCCACCAGCTTGTCATGACTCAGATGTCTCCGAGCTTCTGGCACAACACTGGCGTTTGTCATTCCCTGGAATTTCGAAGGATTTATTTTTTTTTGTCTGTTTTTAAAGATTTACTTCTTTATGTGAAAGGCGGAGTGAGAAAGAATGAGAGCGAGAGAGAGATCATCTACCCACTGATTTTACTCTCCAATGGTGGCATCAGTCAGGTCTGGACTGGGATAAAGCTGGGATTCAGGACCACACTCTTGGTGTCTTTTGTTCCTCTGTGGTACATTAGCAAGAAGGTGGATTGGAAGCAGAGCAGCCAGAACTCATTCAGTGCTCTGATAGGGAAATGTCAGGTGGCAGCTTAACTCGCTGAGCCACAACACTAGCCCCAAACAGATTTGCCCTTTCAAAAATGCTTTTCTTGTCATTTCTTAGAAACTTGCAAAAGAAGTTGAGGCTAGCATAAGCTCTCCAGCTGCCATGTCCTTAATATCTTTGCTGTTATCTGAGCTTTTAAGAACAAATATCATTTTTTTTTCTATTACAAAGGGGGAAAATACTAATAAAATTCTATTCAGAAAGAATTTTATGATAGGCACTATATGAGACTAATTTAATTTTGAAAAGAAAATAGTATAACGACACTTGCTCAGTCAGATACTGAAGGATATTTTAAAGTCACGTTAATGCTAAGGATGCCTTGTTGGTATAGGACAAATGGGCAGATCAATGGAATAGATTAAGAAATCCAGACACCGCATTTAGCACATAATACTGTTTCAATACTGTTTCAAACCAATAGACCAAATATTGTATTTCCATAGATGGCTTACCGTTTACTAATATTGTGGGAAGAAAACGGCCCTTTCTAAGCAAACACCAATTCCAGCAACCCACTGTGGAAAACAGACGAGATTTTACAAGCTAAAGATAACACTTTTTGGTACAGCAACTGAATCATGAACCTTGAAGACAATTAACAACCCAGAATGTTCTTGCAATATGCGTGATAAACAAAGGATTCGTGGATTCGTTTGTAGCTAGATGAGCATTTCAAAAAGAGAAATCTCAAAAAACTAGTTACAGATCCCCAATGGCATTCTTCACCCGGAGCGTAACACCTGTAGCCATAGCAGACACTGGATAGCAGGTGTTAGCCAGAATGATAACCCTCACAGGTGACGCCGGGTGGTAACCAGACAACAGAGTGCAGGCAGAATGTATAGGAAGTACAATCTGAGATTACGACTTAAAAGCCTCCAAGTGCACCCAGCATGTTTATTTCATAAGTTCTAGTTCTAGAAATATGTGCCGAGAAACGATCAAATGGCATAAAGGTGTCTGCGTGCTCCTCACAGTGCGTGAGACAGACTCCCACCGCAATGCCAACCTCAAAAGAAGGGATTGTGCATTTACAAAGTGGAAACATTTCACCTACTGAAGAGGAGGATGCCTTCTGTGTATACTTCGTGAACTATGAAGGCAGTGAGCAGGAGGAGAAAGCCTGCCTGGAGTCAGAGGCAGCCAAGCCCAGGCAGATCCAGTGTGCTTAAGACTGCCAAAGACCTGGATGACCCAAATATTTGCAGTCCTTAAATTTGCTCTAAGTGTCCCTGCCTGTGGCCCGGGAAAGCAGTCGAGGACAGCCCAAAGCTTTGGGACCCTGCACCCGTGTGGGAGACCCGGAAGAGGCTCCTGGCTTCGGATCAGCATAGCATCGGCCGTTGTGCTCACTTGGGGAGTGAATCATCGGACGGAAGATCTTCCTCTCTGTCTCTCCTCTCTGTATATCTGCCTTTCCAATGAAAAAAAAAATAATAAAAATAAATCTTTAAAAAAAATTTGCTCTAAGTGGCATAACACTTTTTTTTTTTCTAAATAATTAGTGACTCCAAACGTTCACACTTTTGTTTGAGTAAGAAGCTTTTCTCTAATGGCTTCTAGTTCTGCAGTGCCTGGTAGATGCCAGGTCGTGGGGCTGGATTGTTGATTTTCCTTCTTTTAAAAAGTAACCTTTCATGCAGGAGGATTAAGCACTGATCTGTCTCTCTAGTCATGAGCCTAGGAAAGCAATGGAGGAAGGCCTGGTGCTGAGCCCGTGTCCCCAGTGCAGAGCTGGCCAGTGGAGGATGGTCCCAGTGCTGAGCCCGTGTCCCCAGGGCAGAACTGGCCAGTGGAGGAAGGTCCCGGTGCTGAGCCTGTGTCCCCAGGGCAGAGCTGGCCAGTGGAGGAAGGTCCCAGTGCTGAGCCCGTGTCCCCAGGGCAGAGCTCTCATACCCTGGTGTTGGCCTGGCCAGCCCTGGCACCTGTAGCCACTTAGTGAGTGAACCAGAAAACGAAGACTTCTGGATTCCCCCGATATAGATAGATAGATAGATAGATAGATAGATAGATAGATAGATAGATAGATATGACTCTGCCTTTCTAACAACCGAAACATGTTGCTCTTCAGCAGGATCAGAGCAGTGCATGTGAACTCTACTATCATAAGATATAGATCATCAAGCAGTTAAGAATTCAATCAAGTCCAGTGCCTGGCGCAGCAGACTGATGCGTATCCTTCTGGGTCTTTCTGTGCGTCACATGTGACACAGGCGATCGTAGTGCTTCACACGGTGCTTTTTCAGTGTGTGGTTTGCTCTTTTCTGTTAAAGTTCATTTTTATATCTTCTGTTATCCAGTCCATACTCAAACTTTCCTCAGTGATGCAATAATGTCATTTGTGGAGAGAGAGAGAGAGAGGAAATTAATCACAAATAATTGTTTTGAAAATGGTAACTAGGGCCGGCGTGATAACGCAGTGGTTAAGGTCCTCGCCTTGAATGCGCCGGGATCCCATATGGGCACTGGTTCTAATCCTGGTGGCCCTGCTTCCCATCCAGCTCCCTGCTTGTGGCCTGGGAAAGCAGTCGAGGACGGCCCAAATCCTTGGGACCCTGCACCCGCTTCGGAGACCCAGAAAGAAGTTCCTGGCTCCTGGCTTCGGATTGGCTTAGCTCTGGCCATTGTGGCCGCTTGGGGAGTGAATCATCGGACAGAAGATCTTCCTCTCTGTCTCTCCTCCTCTCTGTACATCTGCCTTTCCAATAAAATAAATAAACTTAAAAAAAAATGGTAACTAAAGGGGATAGTTAAGCAGTATGCACTCCATTGGGAACTGAATTTTAGAACAACTAAACAACTCTAGTTAATGAAGTACAAGTCTGTTTTCTTCATGTGTCCTCTATAATTCTCTTGCAAACCAGAATTTCTTGCACACAATAGGTGCCTATCACTTGTGCATTGACCAGGAGTGACTGTTGATGTTTTGGTAGCAAGCAGCCAGGAATAACTCAATTCCTGAGTCACAGTCTTGGAAAAACAGGCCCGGGAACAGTGGCAAAGTCAGACTGAGAGGAGCTGAACTGTCCATTTCTTGCTTGAACTACAGCTGAGAGGCAACTCCTGTGCCATTCATTCCATTAGTTGCATCTTCAGATTGAAGTATTTGACAGAGCCTATCAATCAGAACTGTCAGCTTAAAACAGAAGTGGTTTCTGATGAATGTAAGGCTGGACATAATTTATCAGAAGGGTTCTGAGATGTTAATCCAGAGAGTTTCCCCCAGGAGCAGTCTGTCCATGGGGCCACAGGTGCCAGGCAGTTGGTTGCTGCTCCATTGAGTCCGTGCCACCTGCCCCCAGGCTTAGCATCCTCTGTTCTGCTCCTGTCATTTTGAGAAGTCTCCCATGATCCTAGCCCTTGGTGTCCCGTCTTTAGATTTATATTCCCGAGCTAGGGTAAGCGATGAGCCATGCTTGGGTCATGAACCCATACTTAGTAGCCAGGAAGTAGAAAAAAAAGCAGCTCCCCGATTTTCCACAGTGAGAAGCAGAGCTGCCTCCCACCCTTTCTTTGGTGTCCCAGAATGGAAAAGGTGTTTGGCTGGACTCTGGCAATCCCACATGGCAAGCACCCACTGTGGAGCCTGTTGCCCAGAAGCAGCTTGTGTGTGGTTAAATGTCTATTATTCAAACAGACCCACATTTCCCGCCTCTATCCCTGGTGCTGACTGTAGATAGGAAGCTGAGCCCCAGAGAAGGTGAGCAGAGTGCCCCAGAACTCTGAGCACTCAGTAGCAGAGATAGAATCTGAATGCAGATCATCAGAGATTTCCTCATTGACTGTCAAGATGATCAAAGAGGAATGGATTGGCTGGAGATCCACTTGAGGTCCACCACAGGGTCCAGCAGGGAGAACACCTGCCCTGAGTTGCTCCCCGCTGTTGATGTGTTTCTCCATCCAAAGCACAGGGATTTATGTTGCTTTTGCTTACTGCATAGAGGGGAGCGGCTGGCGATGAGCTCATGGGGAAGAGAACACTAATGATGTGAGAACTTTCATAGTCACTGGCAGCGGTCACCACCAGCATTGGTCACTTTCAACCAGTCATCTTGGAACAGGTTCCTGTTCTTCAGTATCTGGCGATGACTGAATGTGACCCATCGTGTTCTTAGAAAATTCAGAAGTTGGGAGAGTTTAAGGAAGATATGTGGTATTTTCTCAAGAAACTGTGGGGACCTGGCGGCATGGCCTAGCGGCTAAAGTCCTCACCTTGAACGCACCGGGATCCCACATGGGCACCGGTTCTAATCCCGGCAGCTTCACTTCCCATCCAGCTCCCTGCTTGTGGCCTGGGAAAGCAGTCAAGGACAGCCCAAAGCTTTGGGACCCTGCACCCATGTGGGAGGCCTGGAAGAAGTTCCTGGATCCTGGCTTCGGATTGGCACAGCATCAGCTGTTGCGCTCACTTGGGGAGTGAATCATTGGACGGAAGATCTTCCTCTCTGTCTCTCCTCCTCTCTCTATATCTGACTTTCCAATAAATAAATAAATCTTTGAAAAAAAAAAAAAAGAAACTGTGATTGGTTAGAGCAGGCTGACAACATGGACCCAGCACCGGGCCAGGTGGTTTGTAATATCTGCAGAAACAAACACACCTGTATTTTACCCTGTGGGGTGGTAGGGACAGCATACCATCTCACTGATGTGGAGACAAGCAGCTTTTATGATTAAGATGTCAGTCCCAGACACCCGTGGAAAGCGATAAAAACACTGCGGCTGTGAACACCATGCTACTCAGGGCAAGGGTACTGGTGGCCTGTGACATCTGTGGTGACAGCATTTTGCAAGGTGGAACTCAGTGGAAGGGAGATGGTCAACACATGACCAGCCCAGGAATCAGGCCGCAGCGAACCTGGAAGAACAGCCAGGTTCAAGTGGACTGAAAAGAATGTAACACAAAACTTGATGAGCTCCTCTGGGGGAACCATGAAGAGACCTCTCCAGCCCCAGCCCCAGGCCTGTATCAGGAAGTCCCGCACCTGCTGGCACAGCCGCTCAGTGGACTCAAGCACAGGGCCCTCTTGTGTCTCTTGGTTCCCCCTTGGCACATGGAAGGCCATCTGCTGTGTGGACTTGAACCTGAACTTCAAGGTTAAAACTCAAGCAAACAGTGGCAGTAGATGCCTTCAGGTCATCGTCCTCAGCTCCATCTGAGCCGCTTTGGAGCTGAAGTCGAATGCATGTGCACGTGGTTAGGAAAGCTATGGCCTGATGGGCTGGGTCATCCTTCAGACCTGCGGCTGCATCCAGCGCACCGTATGTGAGCTGCTGGGAGAGCTTGGACAGAGCGCTTCTCCTCCCTGAACTGAGAATGAATGCAGCTGCATCTCCTGCGTGTGCGGTGGGGTGTGCGTACGCACATAGGAATGAATCAGCAAAAGGGTATGTTGGCATTTAACAGACAGAAAGTTCTTTCGGGCTGGACCTGGCTTTAGTAACTTCTGCCTTTTAAGGGCAGGGGCAAGGAAAACGCAGAAATACCTGTACCCAAGGGCACATGAATCTCTGTCCTGTTCCATTCTGGTCATGGAGTTAACCAAGGCTTGGCAACTGGAATTTCAGAGCCTAGCCAGGTCTTCTGGTCATGCTGGGACTCCCAGTTTTGTTGCTTGTTTGGCAGATCTTTGGAGCATCTGTGTGTGGACTCCATGCCTGGGGACAAGAAGAAGGTGGAGAGCTATGCCACCGTTCAGATGAAAGAGGACCTGGGGACCACAAAGACAAGGGGACCCAATGACCAGGGGATTTCACCTGCAGAGCCAAGCAACCGGAGACCTGGGGAAAGAGCAGAGTTAGGTTGTGTGGTGCTGTAACACAAATCTCTCTACCCCAATCTCTAGCAGAGGCTGCTCAGGGCAGGGTGCTCTATGTGAGCAAATGAAGCGAGACCAAGGAATAGGACTTTCACATAGGAACCCAACAGAGAGGAAACAAAAGCCATTGCAAGTGACATACAGGAGTTGCTGGAGGTGGCCCTGGAGGGGTCCCCGGGGACTTGTAGGATGCTCCTGGAGGCCCATCAGACTTTAGCAGAGGAAGAGATGGAGATTTGAGCTGGTTTTCCCTAAATCTCCAAGACCACTTTGGGTAGTATCTGGACAGTGTCTGGTTGTCTCAGTATGTGGACTTCCCAGGATTCCTGGAGGAACCCCATCACGAGGGAAGTTGATGAATGGACCAGAAGAATGCATGCTACTGGAAGAAAGAAGCATGTGAGTTCATATGTGGACATGTGTAAAATATGTGTAAGCTGTATTTAAATACATATGGGAGAGTAGAGCAGACATCACAGCTATTTGCAAATGTTCTATGTCTTTCTCCTTCCAAGGAGAAAACTGGAAAATGTGCATGTTTCTGTTGTCACGGAAAAACCTTGGCCCATGGAGGTGAGTGGAAGGAAGGGTCCCAGGCACCTGCTGTGGAGTCGCTGCATGGGTTCCGTGAGCCTCTCAGCCCTCTGCCCCAGTGACAGGCAACAATGTAGAGGGACTGTAGGCCTGGGACAGGTTCACAGTGAGTCTGGTGCTCATGTACCCTGGTCCTCCGTGAGGATAACGCTGAGAAGCCAGGAATAAGTAAAACAGGTGAAATCAAGGATGGTACGGCCATACCTGTATGGTGCAGGAATTTCTACAATGTCCTTCTTTATACATGTGGACAAGAAGATTCAAGGAAGGACCAATGCCCAGTCCTGAACCACCCACAGATGTTACACAAAATGTGCAACTACAGCTCATCTGTCCTCTGTAGCAATCAGCCACCTTGACCTTGAGAGTTACTCCTGCATGGGAGTGTGTGGGCTGAATCCCAGACTTCCATGTGCACCCAGAGAGACAAGAACAGGTTCCAGACTGGGAAATTCCTGATGCTGCCCTACCTGCAGGGGGCTCCAGTGAGGTGAGCCTCCCTGACAAGGCACTACTTTTCTGACGATTGTCGCCAACAGTTCCTTTGCCTTTTCCTTGTCACCTTTGTGCTTCTGGCTAAGGCAGAGCCACAGTAGTGCTCTGACATTGGTGACCCTCCCCAAGCACTCACTGCGTAAACATCTCCCTCATCCTGTGCCTGGGAACAATGGCCCAGCTCAGAAATCTCATTCCCCTGGTGACAGCACAGAAGCCATGGAGCCAAGGGAACAGGCAATATCCCCGGAGGCTGGGGCTCAGGAAGGACTGCCCACCTGCCACTTGTTCCTCAATCTGTTGGCCAATGAAAGTCATATGACGAAGTCATGTGATAAATGTGTGGACATGGGGGAAGGGTAAGAATTGGGACAATTAATGCAATCTGGAAAACCTACCCTCGCCATCTGACCCCTGTGTTCCTGGGCCTACGTCTGTCCCTCTGCTACTTCACATGGGAGAGCTCCTCAATAGGTCATGCCCCTTCTAACCTCAGGCTGTGACAACTTGTGACCAAGTTCTCAAAGCCTGAGGAAGAATTCCTCAGTGTATTTAAACAGCAAAGGCGAGTCTTCCTGAAAGTATTTGTTGGCCCTGAAGACAGCCTTTAAATCACCCAAGATCTGCAGTTGGACCAGGCATGCCTAGTGACTGCATCTGTCCTAGCAGCTGGAGTCCCAGGTCAGCCTCTGCTTCTTCCTGCTGGCAGAGCATCTGCTGTCTATTTACTGACTATGTACTAGGACTCAGGCACTACACCGGACCCTGGAGATGAGCATAAAATACACATAGCATCCTGTCCTTGAAGAGAGGAAGTACACAGATGAGAAAGAAGGTCCAGTACTTTCGGAAGGAGAACATGAGAGAACACTCAAAGCTCTGCAGAAGAGCCCGCAGGGAGGGCTACATGACCAACTGAGAGCTGACGAGTGTGGAGATGGAGGACTGGTGGAGAAGGAAGGAGCATTCAGAGGAGTCTGACTCAAACAACAGGTATTTCTTACAGCTCTGGAAGCTGAAGCATCCAAGATCCCAATGCCAAAAGATTGTGTGTCTGGTGAGAGTACATTTCCTGGTTATTGAAGGTTGTCTTCTTCTTATATTCTCACCCAGCAGAGAGGGAAAGAGAGGGAGGCGAGGAAGAGAGAGAAGTGGGAAGGGGGAGAATGGAAGGGAGATGGGGCAGGAAGGAGAGAGGGAGAAAGGGAAGGAGAGAGAGAGAGATGGAGAGAGGGAGAAGAGAAAGAGAAGAGATGAGACGGGGGAGATGTGAGGAGCGCAGAGAGGGGTGAGGCAAGGAGAGACAGAAGGGTAGAGGCAGTGAGCATAAGACATGGAGGGAGAAAGGGGGTGGAGGGAGGGAGAAGGAACCCTAGGCTGGCTTTTCTGCTAAGAGCCACTAACCCCATTCCCTCCTAAACCACTTACCCCCATTCCCTCCTAAGGCCACTAGCCCCATTCCCTCCTAAGAGACACTAACCCCCATTCCCTCCTAAGGCCACTAACCCCCATTCCCTCCTAAGGCCTCTAGCCCCATTCCCTCCTAAGGCCACTAACCCCCATTCCCTCCTAAGGCCACTAACCCCCATTCCCTCCTAAGAGACACTAACCCCCATTCCCTCCTAAGGCCTCTAGCCCCATTCCCTCCTAAGGCCACTAGCCCCGTTCCCTCCTAAGGCCACTAGCCCCATTCCCTCGTAAGAGACACTAATCCCCATTCCCTCTTAAAGGCCCATCCCCAAACATTGTTACACTGGGGTTAATGATTTCAACACATTGTTTCAGGGGAATACATTCATTCGACAGCAGCTGGGAGAAGACATCAAGACACAAACATAGATATGCTAGGGTGCATGAATTCAAGGGGATTGGGGTGCATGGGCCACTGTGGCCCTAGGGATATAAGTACGGGTCAGATGGTCTAAGACCTTAAATAGATAAATAGTAGAACTTATCCAGAGAACATCTGGAAACAATGAGAAATTTCAGAGGAACGGAAGTCTTTGAATTTGCTTCTGAAAGTGGTCATGATGTAACATGGAGGACATGATGAAAGGACCACCAGTTTGCAGACAACTGCAAGAGCCCAGCCGGAAACACTGGGGTTCTGAGAGTGGAAGAGCAGGAGGAGATCCCAGCCGAGAATGCTAAGGTTCTGAGAGGCTGGAGGCAGCAGAGCAGGAGAGCCCAGCTGGAGGAGGGTGAGACTGCGCAGTGGACTTCCTGCACAAGCAGCAGAGCCAGAGAGGCCGTGGGATTTGTGAATGTGTCTGGAAGTGGTTGGACATGGGGGAATGGATTGGTATGCAGTGTGCAGGTCACATGGCTACGAATGTTAGATCTGGCTATAAGGCTGACTGGTAGTAACCACTGGATTTAACAACTAGGGTTCAACCTACACAATTAAATCAGACATTCTGATCGATTCCAGTTTTCGGCCATGGTAGAGAGCTCCACTGTCTACATCCTGCACTCCAATTGCTGAACATTGCTTTGCACTCTGAGTTCATATCAGCTCATGATCACTGCCATAAAGTGTGGTCAGCACTGCCCAGGAATCAAATCCCGATTCTCTACTGAGCTGCCTCCCTTTCATCCGAGATAACCATGAGGCCCGTGGAGCCTCCTCTTGCTCCTTGGAATAATCTTCTGCTGCCCGCAGCTTCAGGCCGACATGAAAATCCCTTAACCTACCAAATTTACAGCCTCCTGGTGAGCAGCATTGCAGGCACAGTGAGCTGCGAGCACACAGGGAGAATGCCGAGCATGTCTATTGCCTCTGCAAAACAAGTGCTCGCTTTGCCTCGGGATGGCAAATTTCTCCCAGTTGAGTTTGACTCTTTTGACAGTGAACATCTGGCATAGCCTGAGGCTGGCATCACAATGAAGCTGTAACCAGGAGTGTTTTCTCCCTGGCCTGCCGCTCAGACCCCACCACTGAGACAAAGCGCAGCTCAGCAGTGGTCATGCACAGCTGACTTAATGCAATTAATAGATTTTTCTTGGAATAACTACTTTAGGGCCTCTTTGTGTTTCTAAATCTTATGGGTATATAAATGATAGTCTTGTGTGTTCACTTAATTTCACAAAGTGTAGTGCACCTGACCTCAAGCTGGAAGACGCCTACTTGAGTGTCCTGAACACTGTACTTAAATGTGACTCCAGAGGTTCTTAGGTCCTATCTAGGCACGTGGTGAGATGGTTGAAATACCCGGGTTAATATTCAACACTGGCTTTTAATTTTTAATTTTTGTGGAGTTCTGGACAAGTTTAATTTTTTTTTCTACCTTAGATTATATACACAGGAAGATATTTGAGTATTTAACAATGGGAGGTTAAATCCTTAAGCTTAAGCTTGAGACAGTCTTATCTATCATCATGATAACAATATTATTGAAAATCTATCCCTTCAGCTCATTGTGTGACCTCAGCCAAGCCGTTTTGGTCAATTGGGCCATCTTGTTGGACGGTCTGGGGAAGAGGGTGGGTCGTCAGCTCAAGAAGCTGCAGTTAGAGTTGCACTGATGTAGTTGCTGTACAGCATTGGCATGTGTTAGAGTGCTTAGGAAAGAGCTTGATTCATGAGCCTGTGTTTGAGAGGATGATGGACCCCTTGCCTGGGTGAAAGGCAGTGCTCCGTGTAACTTTCGGCTACGGATGAGAGGAGGCTGTTAGGCAGGTTCACATCCAGAGGGTTGTGCCCAAGGGCAGGGCAACAGGAAGCTGGAGCTACACGGGCTGATGTATAAGCAAGTGGGGCAGGTCAGTTAGGGTTGGTGGGCTCCCTGTGGGTTGGCTAATTCGAACAACTTTGCAGGCTCTCCGCCATGCAAGCTATCCCTCACTGTCTGATTTCTGGCTTTGACTGGAGCAAGATGATGTTACAAAAGACAACGAACAACTGTACTGTGCACCAGTCTCAGGACAATGTAGTAGTTAGTGTTGGGGGTGGCCACAAGACTGGCATGGAGTGCTCCTAACAATTGACTCCCCTCTTCCTCTGAGGGAGCATGCGCACCCTTAGTTAGCCCTACATGCAGTCTGGTGTGCGCAAGTGGACAAATGTGTGGTAGTGTTATCTTCCCTGTTTCCCTTGCCTTGCTCACAGGTCAGATCCTTCAGACCACGCAAAGACCAGAATGTTCTTGAGACACAGTTTTCTGCTCTCCTCTGTATCCTTACTCAGTTCTTCCTGTGAGAGGAGGAGGGATTCCTGAAACAGTGCAGGTGGCTATCTTTCTTCTGTCGCTTATTCCTGCCCAGCTCCTTCTGGTACTGATCCCAGCTTCTTTGGATCACTTCAAATAGAAGTTGATAATACGCAAATGCTCAAGCCAGGCAGGATTTATTGAGGGTGCATGCCTGAGTGCTAGGGAGAAGGCGCAGCCAGAGGCTCCACAGACTAGCTCCAGGAAGAAGCTGAACAGGTGCTTCTGTTGGGCTAGGGAGGCATGGTGCTTCCCCCTCAGCACATGGCACCTCCACCTGCACCCGGCGTGCAGTCCCGGCTTGTCCCCCTCAGCATATAACACCTTAGTTTGTGTACTTTCTAAACGGAGATGAAAATGTCAGCTTTGCTACTGAGCTTTCCTGGATAGACGCGAGGGTGGAGAACACAGCTCAGGCTTGTCTGAAGGTGGATGCGGGATTTTGCCCTCCAATGCTACATCTGAAGGATAAGCACAGCCGGCACCTGCAGGCTCTTCCTCCTGCTCTGGGCTGTGTGTTTCTCCAGCAGAGAGACTGCTGCGGATGTCAGCTTCTTCTCCTAAACCCACCAGTGAATTGGGGAGTGTTGGGGGTGTGGAATAGTCCTCCGATGGAGCTCCTGCCCTGTGGAAAGGGGACCAAGAGAAAGAAGGTTCCCACAGCCTTTTCTTACACATTCACCTGCTATAGGACAGCACAGCAGTTCCCAGAAACAAGCAGTTGCACATAACACTTCCATAAGCATCTGCAATCAGGTGAGCAGGAGTTTCCATTTTTCCAAATTTGAGATGAAGAGAGCCAAGATGCCTTCATCTCCTACCTGGAGGATTGCAGAAGTTCCCAAAGGGATCTCTGTTTTTCCTTTTCCCAATCTCATGGAATTCATTCTTGAGAAGGAATACTCAGGTCATTTTAGCACATAAATGGGATGATTTCACTTGTATCAGAAATTCAGCAACAAGAAAAAAATTCAATTTACATCAATTTTTAAAAGAAGTTTCCCCCTCAATCTCCCCCTCCAACTGGAGGGAAATTAGCAGGACAGGGCCTGGCGCCATGACCTAGCAGCTAAAAGTCCTCGCCTCGAACGCACCGGGATCCCATATAGGCACCAGTTCTAATCCCGGCAGCTCCACTTCCCATCTAGCTCCCCTGGGAAAGCAGTCGAGGATGGCCCAAAGCCTCAGGATCCTGCACCTGTGTAGGAAAACTGAAGGAAGTTCCTGGCTCCTGGCTTCAGATCGGCACAGCACCGGCCATTGCGGTCACTTGGGGAGTGAATCATGACACAGAAGATCTTCCTCTCTCTCCTCTCTGTATATATATCTGACTTTGCAATAAAAATAAATCTTAAAAAAAAAAAAAAAGAAATTAGCAGGACAGGCAGTCCAGAGCTACTACAGAAACTGAGGAGTTTTATTAAGGTCTCAGTCCTTTTCTGTGTTTCTGATTTTTTCATTTCTCTATTTGTCTTTTGTCTTTATAGACATAATATGACTGCTGTGACTCCAGGCATCACATTTATGTTCGGGATAGAAATTAGGAAAAGTCGAAGGCCAAAACTTGTACATGTGCTTCCAGTGTTATTATGTAATGCAGAGATGCTCCAGAAACAAATTGGATAGAAATTTCTCACTGGCCTGAAATGTGTCGCCTGAGCATCCCTGGCTTCCGACGGAGTCAAGAACACGTGTTCTGTGACCTCCCTGCTGTTACCAGAAAAGCCTGGTGGGTTCCTTCCTCAGCTTAGTATAGAAATAAAAAGACGGGAATCTGTTGCAGACAGAAAAGTTTATTTGCAAAGGGACCAGGTGAGCAGGAAAGGGAGAGGGAAGGGGAAGCACCTCCCGAGAGAGAAAGCCTGAAGGTGGGGTGCCTCTCCAAAGCGGAGGGAGAGAGAGAGAGACACCAAAGATTTGAGGAAGGATCTTAGGATTGCAAGCATTCCCTGACCCCTCCTTGTTGGGCGGGGAACCTGCAGGTAAGATGTTCCCCACTGGTGGTCTCATAACTAGTTAGGAAATGGGTTGGCAAGGTTGGGGCCGCCCACCTGAAGGTGTGGCCAAGACCTCAGCAGGCCTGGATGGTCTCACCAGCATCATGGCCCTTACCACTCTCTGCTTTAGAACCTCTCAATTTGGTGTTTTAATACAGTGAGAATACAATTCAAATCTCCCCTTGCCTTTCTCTGGGTGCTTCTGCACCTTCTCTGCTGGTGGTTTTCCTGTGGGGTACCTGTGTCTCTCCCGCTTTCCCGTGGTGTGGCCTGTGATGGCGCTCCCATCACAGTGAGATGGACTGTGTGGTCGCTCCCAGGTCTTTGCTCTGTCCCTGTGGGTAAGCGCTCGCCCAGGCCATTTCCAGAGGCTGTACCTTGAGCTCTGTCTGATGAACGCTAACAGTTGGTGCTAGCAGAGGCTAGAATGTGCTGGGGAAGTTTGTCTTGGCCTCTTGCACTTCCATTGTCCACAAGAGGGAACATGTCCCTGGAGCACTTTGGCTCTGAGTGAGACACTTGGAGCAGACTCAGGCCCAGCCTGCAGCTTGGAGTCAAGCCCAGCTGAACCCAGCCAGTATCACCCAGAGCCTAGCCAAACCCATGCCTTGTAAGAAAAGCAAGGGTTGCTGTAAGCCGCTGAGATTTTACTAATGACCTTGATGCAGTGAAGTTCAACATAGTCTTTCCCCTACACTCTATTTCATTAAATTTTATGCATCCTTTGGGTCTCAAATGACATCCCACTTCCTAGAGAGCCTTCCTGTATTCTTTCTCAGATTCGTGTTTTCTCAAACACAGCGTCCTTTTCCACTTTGCGTATTTTATCCAGTATAATGTATAATTTTAGTTTTATTTAAAAGCGTATCTCCTGGGACCAGTGTTGTGGCCTGATAGGTCGAGCCTCCACTTCCAATGCCAGCATCCTGTATGAGTGCTGGTTCGAGTCCTGAGTGCTCCGGTTCTAAGACAACCCCTGTTAGCGCACCCAAGAAAGCAGTGGAGGATAGCTCAAGTGTTAGCTACTTTTACCACAGATCCAAGACGCCAGACACAAATCATAGGAGAGGTTTTTATTCCAGCACGAGGGGCAGCCATGGGGCAGAGCGAACACAGGTGCAGGGAGGGAGAGAGAGCGGTAGGAGAAAGGAGGTGGGAACGCAGAGAGCAGAACAAAGGGAAGGCACCTTTATAGCCTAGAGGTTCAAAGAGGGAATGTGGGGATAGGGATGGGCAGACAGGCTGTCAGGGATTCCTGCCTCAGGGGATGGCTGATGGTTGAGCAGGGCCTAGGGCATCAGGAAGTACAGTGGATTGGCTGAAATTTCAATCCAAAGGAAAGTGAAGCTAATGCAAGCTGGGCTTTAAGGAGATCGAGACCTAGGGGAAGCAGGTATTTAAGCTGGTGAGGTCTCATCAGTGGCAGGACCATTGTTCCAAATGCTTGGGAGCCTGCCCCTGCCTGGGAGACCTGGAAGAAACTCCTGGCTCCTGGCTTCTTGGCTCTAGTCATTGTGGCCATTTGGGGAGTGAACCAGTGGATGTAAGAGCTCTCTGTATAACTCTGCCTTAAAAAGAAATTTTTAAGTTTCTTTAAAAGAAATGCACCTCCTGCTGGAGGCTGTTCCGTGAGAGTAAATGCCTGTCTGATTTATTACTGCATTTATCAAAACTCAAGGTGTGCATGTAACAAGTTATTGCTCATTGAACAAGTGCACTTCCAATTGAAGGAAATCACTTAGCCATCAAAAATCTTCCTCTTGAAGAATTTTTCAGTAACATTAAATCTAAAGTAATGTAAGTATGACACAGATAGTATGCATGTGGATGAATGGATTCAAGCAAAAATACGTGAAGGAAATATGCTAAAGAATTAACAACTTCTATCTCTATGCGAAGGCAATACAGTTTACTTTAGTTGTATAATTTCTCTATTTCACATATTTTTTCCAGGATACTACAAACCAGAAAACCAGATACTACAAACCAGAAAATGCAAGAAAAGCGAAGAGAGAGAAAGAGGAAGGCTTGATTATGCTTTTCGTAGTTCTGTGCTGAGAAGACGCTAAGAGCATCAGAAATCAGAACAAAGCCTGGGCCGCTGCCAGGACATTTTTGAGATGGAAATAGCTCCTCTGGGACTTCTGTGTTCTCAACATTCCCCAGGGTCTGTCCCCGGCCTGCAGGGAAGGTTTCTGACAAATCCAACGGAGATCAGGGTCAAGAGGAAGGAGTGGTCCCCGCGGGCTGGGCTGAGTGAGTACAGACCGTTGAGGACAGTTCCAGCAAAAGCCACCCCACAGAGTGGGCCAGGAAGTAGCTCTGTCAAAGACCAGCAAGGGGCCAATGTCCAGCCGCCCCCATGCCAGTCGCCAAATCTTATAGTTACACAGGGTCTGGGTCGTTAGGATTTCACATTTCACATGATGAGAGCCACTGAGGTGTTCTCGGGAGGGGAATGCGTTATTTAACGTGAGGCTGCCACGTTCACAGCGTCAGGATGGCCAGGTGGCAGGGTCAGCTGCCACATTCACGGGTCAGGATGGCTGGATGGCAAGATCAACTGCCACATTCACAGAGTTAGGGCGGCTGGGTGGCAAGGTCAGCTGACATGTTCACAGGGTCAGGATGGCTGGGTGGCAAGGTCAGCTGGTCAGCTGCCGCATTCACAGGGTCAGAACAGCTGGATGGCACAGCCAGGGGCAAATGCGAGGAGATGTGGGAGTTGGAGGCAGTATGGTAGGTGAATAATGTCATGGTGATAATAACAGTACGGGCTGAGAAAGACATTGCTTTAAGCACTTCACCTGCATTGTCTCCTTTTCCGTGATATCCCCATGCCATCAGTACTAGTACTGTGTCCAATTTATAGCTGAGGGAACTGGGGCAGCAACATTGTAAGATAACTACACTGCCAGAGAGAAGCCAGGATGGAGTCCAGACAGTCCCCTTGCCCAGGTGGAAGTGCCCTTCCTGCATCATGCCCATTGCACACTGTCTCTGGTCTAGTGGATTCAGATTAACCAACACCTAGGGTGTGGGCACAGCTGTTGTGGGTGTGAGGCTGGAGCAGCAGGTCAAGGTCATGGAGAAATGCAGAGCCTGCCTTCTTGGGAGGCACAGATATGGAGGAACTAGGGCCAGTGAGCAGGACATGATGTTGAGTGGGTGGAGGAAGGACTGTCCAATCTGGGATGGTGCTGGCACCCAAGGGATATACAGTGGAAGCAATGACACTGCTTGCCAGCTTAGCACCCTGCACCTGGATGCTTAGCAGGCCTGAGAATCACCTGGAGGGCATATCAGGGGACTGGCTGGGACGTCATTGCCATAGAATCTGACTCAGCCAGGTTTCAAGGTGCTGCTGCTGCTGCTGCTGCTGCTGGCCATGAACTACCTACACTCCAAGATATATGTTTTGCGTCTCCCAGCCCTCAGAGCTCTCTCTCTCAAACACCAACTCTTGATTTCTTCTTAAGCATTCTCTTTAATAGCTTCCTGTGACACAAGCGTGCTGAGCGTGGAAACTCATTTCCTTTGTTTTGATCTGATACCCTTTGCCTGAGTCATCAGAGCTCCCGGGTAGCTGCTGCACAGCTGGGTCTTTTTCCTACCGTCTGCTCTGCTCTCTCCATGCTGTTTCCAAATTCAGCTTGCCTCGGCCTTAGAGATTTACCTTCCTGCAGAGGCCTCCTCTGACCCCGGTTACTCGGTTTGTACTCCCATAGTGTGTTCTTTCTACCTTCGCCGTCGCACTCAACACTCTATCTCTTTACCATGCATGTATGTATGTATTTCTGATTATGTTTAACTCCCCAAATGCCTGCGATGGTTAGGGCTGAAGCTAGGAGTCAGAAGCTCAGCCTGCGTCTCTTGCGCGGGTAGCAGGGACCCAAGGACTTCAGATTTTACTGCTGCCTCTCATGGTGTGGGCTGGAAGGTCGTTGGAATTAGGAGCAGAACCAAGACTTGAATCCAATACTCCCATTTGGGATTTGGGGCAACCAATGACATCCGATACTCACCCCAGTGCTTCCCCTGTGCTTCTTTCAGAGTGTGTATCTCCCAGTTCCTAGAATGGTGCTTGGCATGTGGTAACTCCATCGCATTACAACTGTTCTTCCCCTAGAGCTGTCGTGGCCTAATTCTCTTCGTGGTGACTCTGATCTCTGGGGCAGACACATGAACGGTGCATCATGCTGCACTCCAGCTCCTGCCAAGCACAGTACAGTGGGATTCTGAGGCCATATCTGGGCTCAGCAGAAAAGAACAAGTGATTGATTAACATGTGGGGAGTGTGGGTAACAGAGCTGTGTCAGTCCCACTTCTACTCTAAACCGAATGGATTTTCTTCTGCTTCTATGCACACCAAGGATGAGGTTTAAGGTCCCAATGGCCTTGCTTATGATGAAACTGGACCTGGGACATTTCTCAGGTGTTGTAAGAAAGCCTCAGTACCGGGATTGGGTGTTCAAGGAAGACTCTTTCGACAGGGAGCCCCCATCAAAGAGAGTTCAGCCTTTGGGTGCTGTCCAAGCACACAGATGGAAATCAGGTTGGCTGAGGGATCTTGGGATATGTGATCTTGTTGAGGAGTGACCGGTGCGTAGCTCACATAACCCAACTTGCTTTTCTGTGGCCTGAATTTCCCAGGGTAGAAAGCCCAGGGTGGGTCTCTTAGCCCTAGGGAGAGTTAATAACTCTTGGCACATTTTTGGACTGGGGTAGTTTCCAAATAAAGACCTGCCTATCCAGACTGGTTGTCAAATGGAATTAGTGACCCTGAGTTCAGCCTGTTCCTCACTAAAGTTACCACATACAGGGAATGTTCTGGCACAAGGGGTAATGCCAAGGGGGCAGGCAGGGTCACAGTGTGGGCATTACAGGCGGAGATGCTAGGGTGAGCCGATGGGGACGCGGGGAGCTCAGCTTCCTCTGAGGGTGTTTTTAATGAGATGAACTTTTCGCTCTCTATTGCTTTTAAGAATCAAGACTCTAAATAGATTGGTTATTCCTGCTACTTAAAAACGTTTTCCATTTTGGGTCTGACCCAGGTCCCAACTGGCCTTTCCTAAAAATCCAATAATTGCAGCATCCAAGGCCCCTCAAATAAATTTGAGCACCCATGTGGGGAATACCCTCTTGAATTCAACCCTGACATCACTCTGGCTTGGATCTCCATCAGCAGACGCCCCACCCAACCCTGAACAGCACCTCCAAGGGGTACTTGGCAATGGCCTTGCTTTTAATCACTCCAGTTCCTGTTCCAGCCTGAATCAGTCCTTACTGGTGTATATAGGGCCTCTCGGGCATGTCCTTATCACACCTCTGCACAGATAGTGGGTGCTACGCAATGCAAGCCAGGAAGACCGTTCAGTCCCCCCCTTCCATTCCACATTAACAAGAGTCATTGTGGGCTTGGCATAGCACTGGGTGGAGGCAATATTGTGAGTTGTTCCTAGAGAAAGAATCAGGAAAGAACATTTCACGAACATCAGGAAGCATTCAGCCTACAGAACTTCTCAAAGAAATTGGCTGCTTGTCACCGAGGGTTGCCTAAAACTGCACAGTCACGGACATGCCTCTATCTGAAAGCTTTGTTTTTGTTTGAATTAGCCAAGTGCATTGAAAGGTTCTTGTGGGCAAGAATTATGAGTGTGAAACAATGCACATCAGTATCCAATCCACACCCAGAAAGTTCTGGAAGTTTAACCCCTGCTGTCTTGTCCATGAGCTCCGAGCAATACCCTGTCCTGAATAGGCCCCTTGTGGATGAAGTCCCATGACATGCTGCCTCATTCTATCTTGTCCTGGGGCTCTTCCAGTGGACATTGGAAGGTGCTCCTGGCCCTGCTCTTCAGGCCTGGGATATTTGAAAGAAGCTACTCCAAGCAAAAGGCCTGTCAAGATGCCTGGAGATGGATTAGTGTCGAAATGCATCCAACAGAATAAGCTGGCGTGACAGATGCAAGGCTGGGAACCTGTTGAGAAGAAGCTCCAGGAAGAGGAGGCAAAGGGCCCTGGCCCAGCGTGCATGCTGCCCTCATTAAATCCTTGGAGGTGTTTCCGTGCTTTTCTTGACAAAGACAAACATCTGGGCTCTGCTGGTCAGCTAACCAAGGACCCACAGGGCTCCTTATCAACTCCCCGTTTCAATAGTCCTTCGACCAAGGTGCCTTGTTAACTTTCTTTGAACTTCCTGATTGCAGACATGATCTAATTCTGAGTTGTGTTTGGCTGTTGTTTTGCGGAATGTATCAAAACTGGAACCCTGGAAATAAACTGAAGTCCGTAGCCCACAAGAGCACTGTGCCTCCTTTTCTTTTTGGTTGCTTTCCTCCCAAGGTCCTGCAAGGTAACTTGCCGTTGGCACCATGAACAGGGTCCTGAAGACGGAGGGAAAAAAAAGAAGGAGGTGATGCCTGCAGAAGAGGGTAAGCAGAGATTCATGATGGGGCAAAAAGAAGGAAAAGGAAAGAATATTCCTTATACTGAGCTGCGTCATCATTTCTGAAAGCAGAAAGGCACAGTGGCAACAGTACTGGGACACTGTTAGAATATAACTCTTGATTGTCCAATGAAGGAACTTTAGACTTAGAAGTCTAGCAGAGAGTGAAGCAGAATATTTGAAAAGCATGTAGACAGGAGCAGTGCATTTGAGTGCAATTTTGGATCGCTGGGGCTTTGGGGCTAGTGGTGCTTCTCAGCGTTAGCAGGGCGAAGGGTGAAAGCTTAGAAAAATCCAGTGAAGACTCTGCATGAATGTGAACTGGACGAACATACTCAAATAAAGAAGGTGAAAAGGGAGAGTTTCCTAGCAAGCCGTAAGAAGGAAGAATTAAAAGTGAATTCATTAATGCAGCTTGCACCTGGGCTTGGAAGTGAAAGCGAGGGCCTTAGGCCCACGGTGTCACCTCTCCAGCATCCTTATTCCCCACTCCCATCTAGTGATGCTGAGGAGACTGGGAGGAAAATCCTTTCCAAGAGTTAACAATTACACCTGGTGATGAAAGGATGGGATGAAGACGGCATGTCGTGGCAGGGCGGGCTTGGAAACGCTTTGCGGCTCTGTCTTCACACATTGCTATGGCCGAGGCTGCATGGATTAAGATTAATCTTTCCTATTCCCATCGATCAACAAGGGAACAGTGTGGACAGGATTTGATCTTAACACGATGTCTGATTTTAAAAATGCGTGTGCTAATTTAGGACCAACTTCTTTTTGTCATGAGTTTCTCTCAAGCTGGAGTGATTAGGGCAAATGAATTCCTTATGATTGTAGCAAAAATGGTATTGTCAAATTTGCAGTGTTTACAATGGCAAATGTGGCTTGGTGATGAAGCTAGGGAAAAAAATACAACAGCTCAGTCATCAGGATAGAACACCTGGGGATGCTATTGCTATGCTTACAAGCAACAGTGTATGGGCCATCGTGGCACATCCCACTGCTAATACCAACCCATCCAAGAAGTAGATCTAAGGGCTTGGGAAAAAATTCATGCGGGGGCTGATCATGTTGGCAGCTATACAAAACTTTTACAAGGGCCCAAGGAACCTTATTCGGATTTTGTGGGACAGCTTCAAGATGCAATAGAAAAACAAGTATGTGGCTCTAATTTACAAACTCTATTGCTCAAGCAGTTGACCTATGATAATGCAAAATTCAGATTTTTCTAAGTATCACAAAGCCTCAAAAGGAGGAGGGAAATTTCATGGATTATGTTGAGACTGTATCAAAATGTTGGTACTACTCAAAAGACGGTAAGAATTGGTGCCCTAGAAATACTACTGTTAATAAACAACAGAAAGCCATATGTTCTAACTGGCAAACCTGGACATTTTTTAAGATAATTATTTTTATTTTTAATGATTTTTTGCATAATTGATTAGGGTGATAAGGGTCAAGGGTTACAGGAAAGTGGGTGAGACCATTATTTCCACATTCACTTTTTTTCCTTCCTGTATCTGATGGAAGAGGGGAGATAACGGTAGAAGCTACTTCCAGCCTCCCACCCATCCCAGGGTCTCCAATGGGGGGACACACTCCAAGGGTCATGGTCAAGAGGTTTTGATAGTTCAACAGTTCTGTATTGCTGCCAGTCTCACTACTCCAAGCACGATGAAATTTCTTCAGATTCCATTGGCTGACATAGTCCACCTTAGAGTCTCCGTTTGCCTGGATGTTCACTGCCAACGATTGGTTGGGGTAGTTGAACAATTTGTTCTGTCCTCGATCCTCTGTTGTGGTTCCAGGTGTCCTCTGCAGGTTCCAATGTACTATCATATCCTCCATGTGCATCTGGATATGCTGTCCATTGTTTCAAGCCACTGTGGAGGCACAGCTCTGACACATGCACTCAACAGTCAGACCATGGAATCTGCAGTTCTCTGCAATGGTTGGGTTCTGAGTCCAACAGGTCAGTTGGGGAGATCCCCAAAGAAGCTTCATCTGAGGTGATGGTGATCCCAGATCTGATTCTTGTGTGTTTGCCAATACAGGGTCTGGCACAGTCTGTCACCCCAATTAGCTTACCTGGGACATCTGTCTCCAGACCTATCTTCTGCACAAACCGATGGGTATTGCAGCCCAGCCCGATCCTGCCCACCACACACTCGGCCCTCACACAAACCAGTGGGAGCTACAGCCTAGTCAAAGTGACCTGCAATAACTCCCACCAGGCCCAGCCTCTGCCCTGGTTCCTGTACCTGCCAGTATGTACAGCAGAATGGTTCCGATAGAGGAGTTCCCCAAGCTCCTCCATCAAAACCTCTCCCAATACCAGATTTCATGCCCATTGGTGATTCCATAGGCCAGCCCTACTTAGTCCACATCCTGTCCTAGCAGGAACAGTGGCCTTTCCTGACTGGCCTTCACCCATCCATCTGTTTTTTACTGTTGGGTATTACAGTCCAGCCAAGCCTGGTCCACACCCAGACACAGCTCACACATAGCTAAGCAGGGGTAGAGACCTTGTCTAGCCTGTCCTACACCCACCCTGGTTCTCATAAGCACCAGATGGTGCTGGAGTCTAGCCCAGTGTGGCACACCCCATTCCCTGTTCACATTTGTACACTGCAACCATGTCTAGACCAGATAGCAACCCTGACTCTGGCCCTTGCACTCACCAGTGAGAACTACAATCAAACCAGGGCATCTCTTTTGCTCCTCAACCAGACCTTGTGTGTGCCAATGGTTGCTCTGACGCAGTTTGGCATAGTCCCTCCCCTGTCTTTGCTTTTACCTTTGGATGCTGTAGCCTGGCCTGACCAGGCCTGTCCCTATTCTCACTGGCAGATGCTTGAATGTGGCCCTGCTCAGTCTGTTCCCATCTCTGGCTCATGCAATCCAGAAGGTGTGACAGCATTACCAGCATGACCTGTGCTCCAGTGCCTGGTTTCTACACTTGCCAGTGAGTTAAGGTTTGGTCAGTCCTGCCCAGTCTGCCCCCTTCCAAAACCAACCCACACATTTCCAAAAGTTGGAGTTACCTTGCCCAGCCTGCCTGACTCCCAGACCTCACGTGCCTCACCAGCAAGAGCTATGATCCAACTAGGGGAGTTTTCCAAGTTTCCCCACCAGGCCCACTCCCAGACCCAGATTTCATTCATTCCAGTGAGTTAGGCCAGTGCCCTGCATAGTCTGCTCCTCCATCTTGGCCTTGTATGAGCTGGTGAATGTTGCAGTCCAGCCCACCCCACACCCTGTCTTAAGATGCACCTGCATGTCCTGCAACCTGTACCTGCCCAACCTATTCTTGGTCCCTGTACCTGTGAGTCTTGGCAGGTTCCATGTTCACACCTAGTTCAGCCCATCACTACCCCAGCTCTTGAGCTAATCAGAGGGACTTATATTTCCACAGGTTTGGCCCACATATCCTCCACAGAATCTACCCCAGACTTGGTTCTCTCATGTGCTGGTTAGTGTCATGGCACTGCATAATGTTACCCATTCCCTATTCTGACATTCAGTCAGGTACTGGGATCTAGCCCTGCTATTCAGGCCCCTAGCTCTAGCTTTCACGTGGACTGGTGTGTATTGGTCAGCAATGATTCATGCTAACAAGCCCAACTCAGGACTCCCATGTGGGTTGGTGTATTAGTCTGACCCATACAGATCTTCTGATCTCTCCCCTGCAAACTGCCAGGCCTCAGTCCCCTTGCTTACTTGAAAGCACAGTGGTCTGCTTGTTGGGAGTCCCTCAAGATTCATTCCTCACCTATATGCACCTAACAGCCTTATCCATGAATATCCCTAGGAAGTATCTCCACACCCCTAAGACCCCGGAGCTCACTGCTGGGTGGCTAGCGGGCAATGCCCGATGCCATTGGTGCTCTGGCCACCCGCAAACTCAGGATTTGCCCACTGCCTGGCAGTGGTGGAAGGGGAGCTAGGATTCCCAGCAGGAATCTGGCCTGACACAGATTCCTCCAGTCATAGGCATGTGGCTAGAAGATTCAGACACCCACACCTCTGCCCAGACGTACCTGGACTTCATCCCTTCACAGTGTAATTACTGTGGATGGAGAAATCTCTCAGGCCTAGACAAACCCAGGATTTGCCCACTGCCTGGCAGTTGTGGCTGGGGTTAGAGCCCCAAGCATTGAGCTTGACCTGGCCCAGGCCCTCCAGCAGCCGCCATGCTGCTGGGAGGTCCATACACCCAAGTCTCGAGGTTGAATTCACCTGAAATCCAGACATTTAAAAAGGCAGTGTTGTACAGCACCTGCAGCCCCTGGGTGGCAGATGGTGAAGGGAGACAAAAATGCAAACATTCCTCAACCAGGTTGCTGTCCTGATGCAAAAAAGGCAGATATTGGATTCAAGAACACTGCTTTAAGTTTGACAAGGACAGGAATCTCCTGGCAACTCACAATTCAGTTCCTAGGGTACAGATACCACCACCACAACTTTGCCGGTCAGAAACTTCAGTAAAAATTAAGGGTCAAAAATATTATGGAATTGTCTAGAGCCAATACGGGTAATGCCACTGTTGATCCATGCTCTGTGTGATCTGACCATGCATCTTTCTCAATGTCCATATAAAATTCCCCTAGGATATTGGGAGCCCATTCTCTCTGGAACTGTGGGCCTGATTTTGGGTCAAAGCAACCTGTCTTTAAAGGGCATTACTGCACTTACAGGAATAATTGATGGGCATTCTACTGGCAAAATTGCCATTGTGATAACTGCTCCTCTGGAATGGACTTTTCAAAAGGGAGTTAAGATTGCACAGCTTCTATTATTACTCTATATCCCCTCAAAAGAAAAAATTGTCAGCATTAGGGAGGACTGCAGTACAGGTGCTCTCATTGCCCTCAGCACAATGCTTTATGAGTCTAAAAAGCCTTAACTTGATTTGGTAATACAAGGAAAGGCTTTTTCCAGGTTACTTGACACTGGAACTGATGTGTCTATTATTAGGGAAAGTGAATGGTCTGAGGAATGGCCTCTGCAGGCAGCAGCTGTAGGACTAATGGCATTGGGAGAAAAGGGCCATCCCCAGGCATGGCTCAGCAGTCATGAACTGCTTTGTGTGAGACTAATGACACACATGCAGTGCTCCAGCCCCTGATTATTGAAGTTCCCATTAATTTGTTGGGATGAGATTTCTTACAGCAGAGCAATGTACAACTTTATTTACCCCCTTCAAAAAAGCATTCACCCACAGTGAGATATATTGTGGTTAAATGGGGATATGAAGGAGCAAAAGGTTTAAGAAAATGCCAACAAGAAATAGCAGAGCCACTTAACCCATCCACTAACTTGCATTGCCAGGGTCCTGGCTTTTCATAGGACTGTTGAGACAATTGAGCCTGTTAAAATGCAATGCAAGTCCAATACACTATTATGGACTTCTCAGTGGCCCCTAAATCAAAAGAAATTACAGGCTCTTAAAGAAATGGTACAAGGACAATTAGAAGAACAGCACATATCAACTTCTTTCTCCGGTGTTTGTTATTAAAGAGAAGTTGGCAAAGTGGAGACTGTTGATTGATTTATGAAATAGAAACACCACTCTGATTACTATAGGCCCTTTACGGCATGGGCTCCAGTCTCCTAAAGATTGGAAACTTACAGTGTTAGACCCCAAAGACTGCTCCTATCAAATGTTTATTCATGAGTTAGGAGTGACTAACTCACCCACGTTGTGTCAATACTTGGTTGTGAGGGCTATCAATCTATTCACAAAACTTTTTCACCTATTTATTTTATTCACTCTATGGATGATATTTCACTTTATGCTGCATCTGCTACTGTGTTACAGCAAGCCTATGTTATGCTCCAGGAAAATTTATAGCACCATGGGCTGTTATTGCTCCCAAGAAAATACAAAAAACAGATGCGATTAATTATTTAGGATATGTGGTGGGAAGATAAACCATTAGACCCAGAAAGGTCTCAATTAGGAAGTCAACATTATAAACTTTAAATAATTATCAAAAACTACTAAGGGCTATTAATTGGCTATTAAAGGATATTAATTGACCCCATGCTGGGAATTCCTAATTGTCAACTGCAGAATCTGTTTGCTATGTTAGAGGGTGACCCTGCACTGGACAGCGAGTACACACTAAGTCCCCTGGCCAATAAGGAATTGCAATTTTTTGAACCGTGATTAAGGGAAGCTTTTGCCCACAGATCTTAGTCTCCCACTTCTTTTGATTCTCCTATAGGTGTGTTGGCACAGAATAACCTCTCATTAGAATGGATGTATTCACATCATAAAGGACCTGGAGTTTTAACTGCTTGTCTCCATAAATTGCAGAACTTCTCTGTCAGGGCCAACTGCATGCTTACCACCTGAATGCTTTAATCCTCATTCTATTATCCTGCCCCTTGTGGCCAGAGACTTTGAGCAAGAACTAATATTAAATGAGAAGATACAAATAGTTTTGTCTGATTATTATGGATATATTGGGAATCATTATCCTGCTGGAAAGTTAGGGGTATTGAAAGCAAACTGAGTTTATTATTAATTCCATTGTTCAATCTATTCCTATCCCCAGTGCTCCTGTTTATTTCACAGATGGCTCTAGCACAGGAAAAACTTGTTCCCCCAACCACTGCACAGTGATTTGAACATCCTGTAACTTTGATTCTATCTGCTCACCACAGCAATCTTGCTAGAAAATGAGGAATTTACACTTCATGACTTTTAAGATGGTCAAGCCACAATAATTGAGACTTTTTGGAACTAGAATAAGTGCAGCTAAAGGAGTTGGGCAGAGCAGAAGTGATTCCACCACCCTGCAAAAGTCAAGCCATCTCTCTGACTCTCCCAGCCAGGAATGTGTGGAATGCTGGGTCACCCTAACCTTGTCAGCACTCACCATGATGACTACCTGACACTACACATCACACACCTGTGCAAACCGAGGAGCTGCTGTCTTCTCCCATTGCGCATGCCCAAGATGTATAAAAGCCCAGTGCTGTATACCCTGGACAGCCATTTCACTCACATGGTCACCCTGCCATGTGGAAGTGACCCTGGACCATCTCCCACCGGGGAGCAGTCTATCAGACACTGTCCCCTGAATATCAGAATCCTTTACCTATACTTAAAGTCTCTCTCACTCTCTCTTTCAATCACCTCTAAACTTAACAAAAGGAATCCATAAAACATAAGAAAAAGCCTACAGAAAACCTCTCCCATTTACAATCATATCATCTGGGGGGGCCAGCATTGTAGCAGTGGGGTTAAGCGACCCAACACTGACATCCCATATAAGAATGAAGATTTGTAACTTCACTGCTTGTGAAGTAACTGCTTCACTAGTGATCCAGTTCCCTGTTAATGAACCTGGGAAAGCGGTGGAAGGTGACCCAAGTCCATGGGTCCCTGCCTCCCACGTAGGAGATCTGAACGAAGCTCTGAGCTCCTGACTTCAGCATTGATCAGCTATGACCTTTGCGGCCATGACCTCTGGGAGTGAGCTAGCAAAGATCTCTGTCTCTGTTTTCCCCTTTCTCTGTGTCCTGCTATCTTTCAAATAAATATATACTATTCTAAAAAAGGAGAAATGAAATGCTATGCCCCTCTACCAAATATATTTAATATATAAATTTAAAAATTTATATATAGTGCTGATGAGAAAAAAATAAATAGATTTTTCCATTTGCTTGTTATGGAAGTGTCCTTTCACTTTGGTGGACAAGTAATATTTCTTAAGTTCATGGGAAATGTGTGATATACAAAACTACACACAGATTTTTAAAAATTTGTACCAAAAATGCACTTATTATTAATTCCGTTTTCCTTGAGTTTTTTAAAGTAGCCTACTTGTATATTATTAGACAAACATTTTGTTGAGGTACACATGGTTTTTTCTCTGGTGACAATAATAAGAAATTGCTAATGCCTAATCACCACCAGGTAAGAAAATAAGGTGCAGAAGTTTTACTTTCATTTTGCAACTTCCCGCTGGGTCAATGGGAGGAAGATGAAAAGGAAGGAAGAAATGGTAAATAGCTGTGGAAGGTGAAGACAGGCCAGAGAGGGTAATGAAAGAGGGAGCAGAAAATCCCGTGAGAAAGAAACTCATGTTAGCTGAAATAAGCTGGTAGCAGAGGGAAAACTCACACGTGAAATCTGAGATGAGATCTTCAGTGTGGAAAGTGGACTGGGGGAGCCAAGGAAGGAATGGGTGTGGGAGGCTGAGAGGCTCCTGTCATCTTAACTGGGCAAAGTGGACTGGGGGAGCCAAGACAGGAATGGGTGTGGGAAGCTGGGCGGCTCCTGTCAGAGGACACACAGTCATTCAAGAGGCCTACTGCGTGCACAGTGACTGACAAGAGCTGGGAAGAAGAGGCTGTGTGTTCTCACCACCAAATGATGACCATGTGTGGCCAGGCATTGGTTGCTTATTACTTAGCTTTAACCATTCCACCACGCAGAGACTTCAGAACATCATGGACACACGCATAGATGTTACCTGTTGATTTAAAGAATAAACTTTACTTTCAAAAAAAAAATCACTGTTAAATCCAAATTGGGGGATGGGGACAGAAATAAAAGAGAAAATTATGAGCTGATAAAACAAAAGAACAAAAGGAATTAATTAAGAAGAGATGTAAGGAAGAAAGAAGCAGGTGAGAGGGAAAAACGAGAAGAGGAGCCGAGGGAGAGGGCTTTATCCAAGGCTTTACACTGTTTCCATTGACAAGCACTCTCTCCCATAAACAAAATGAAGATAAATTACACTCACAGGAATTCAAACATATGCACTGTATTTCCCTTCAAAGTTACACGAAGTTTCTATAAGAACAAAACAACGAAACTGAGCCAGGGTTAGAAGTAAAAGACAAGCAGGACTTTCCAAGCTCAACATTGGTTATGAACACACATACACACACCATTTGCAACCAGAAGAATTTGGCCTGCTTTTCTTAAGGATGTTTTTTTTTTTTAATTGGAAATTCAGACTTATAGAGAGAAAGAAATACAGAGAGGAAGATCTTCTATCTGCTGACTGACTTCCCAAATGGTTGCAACAGCCGGAGCTGAGCCAGTCCGAAGCTAGGACCCAGAAGCTTCTTCCAGGTCTCCCACATAGGTTCAGGATTCCGGGGCTTTGGTCCATGCTCTGTTGCTTTCCAAGGCCACAAATAGGGAGCTGAAAGGGAAGTAGAGCAGCCAGGATTAGAACCGGCCCCCACAGGGGATCCTGACACATGCAAGGCGAGGGCTTTAGCCACTAGGCTACCACACTGGGCCCTGGCCTGCTCTTGAATTGAGCTGGTAAGAGCTGCCTGTCACCCAAGACTGCCTGGGCAGTGGTTTCAAGGCCCCTTGCCTGAAGGTGTGACTCACAGTCCAGATTGGACCAGGCCTCAGATTGCTAAGACCGCCTCTGCCTGGTTTCTTCCCCTCCTCTCTGCCCCATGTTCCTCCTGGTTTCTTCTGGAAGTTCTTCCGGACTTGATCATTCATCCCTATCCTGCTGTTTCAGAGAAGGTGATGTCGGCCCACGCTGGGTACAGTGGGGAGGTGACTGTCATCACAGAGACAGGGCCCCTACACAAAGCAGTAGGAGGGATGTGACTATAGGGTGTTAAGTTCAGCTGCATTCGTCTGAATCATCACACTTGATCTTAGCCAAAAGGCTGAGAAGCAATCTTCTGTATTATCAAATGCCTAATGCTGATTTGAAGCTGTTGTCTATAAGTTACCTGTTATGTTCCTGATAGGTTATACTTCACGTCTTCCTCACACATTCTAAGGAGGTGGAAGATTTCTCTGCTCTCCTGCCCCACTTCCAAGTAGCACAGGGTTTTGAAAGTATATTAGATTTTACAATTTTTTTTACGTAGATCATAAGCAGTCTGACTCACACTGATTGTTGGTTCATTGGTTACATCACAATATCTTATTGCATGAGATACAGGCTGTTTGGGGTTGAAATAATATTACAGTTTACAGGTACTGTTTTACGGATTGACACCATTTCATGTTAAATTAAGGCAAACATGTGTTATCTTATGCCTGTCAGAGTGCTAGCACAAAATAGTGTTAATATAAATGGAAAGGAAGAAGAAACAGAGAGGGAAGAAAACGGGAGTCACTTCCCAAAGAGGTGGGGTTCGAGGCCTGGGTGGGATTTGCAGTATTTAGGGTAATGTTGGCAATAACACTGAACATGGGCTGCCTTTCTCCTTTCGATCTAGACCCCTGTCCAGGAGTAGGTTCTAGAGCAGTGCTTGACAAAGTAGTCAAGCCACCACGTGGGACGCCTGCATTCCCTGTCACAGTGCTTGGCTCTGATGTTTATTCCAACTTGCTGCCAGTGCGCTTGCTGGGAGACAGCAGCTGATGGCTCAAGTGGTTGAGTCTCTGCAAGTGATACAGGAGACCCAGATGGAGTTCTCAGCTGCTGGCTTGGGTCTGACCCAGCTGCAGTGCTACGGGCATTTAGGGAGCAAATCAAGAGACAGGAACATTATGATCCCTCTGTCTCTTTATTCCTCTCTATACCAAATTTACACACCCCCCCACACACACACACTTTCAAAGATAAATTCTGGAACTGCCAAGGTCCCTTCCTCCCCTTCCTTTTCATTGCTGCTTTCTCAGGATGAGAACGCCTGTGAATTGCTTCTTGCAAATTATTTGTACTTGTACAGTAGTCCTCTCACTTTGATCACTGGCTTTTCTCCAAGATCTTTGGTTTACATTTTTTGGGGGGAAATAATTACATGGCATGATATATAGATATATCATCCAGGGAGGCTGGAAAAAATGCCTCCAGTTTTATTTCTGAAGAAATAAACCCATCTCACAGTTTCTTGTATCCCCATTGGCTCAATCGCTCACTCATTCAGCTGTCATATCTTAGTCACCTAGTATGCAGGCCTTAGGCGAGCTTCCAAGAGCTCATTCCAAGAGCTCATTCCCCAGCAAAGGACTGACCACATAATATTCCAATTCATCAAGCTCAAAGTCCATGGTTTTCTAGAACAGCCTTGTGTGAATTGCTGGTCAAGGTCATTCTTCATATGACAACACCCTTTCTGCTATACACTTGCCTGATGCCACAGTAGTCATGGCTCTCAAGATAACTGTTTACCATATGAAAAATCTATTCTCTCACAGCCAATGTTTCTAAGCATAAAGAGAACAAAGCATCATGCAAACCATCTTCTTTACATGAGTGTTTGGAGCATTCAAGAAGTAGGTTTACACTCTGCATTTACACTGTTGCTTAGGTCCCAATAGATCCCAACAGAACATCAGCTAATGGACACACAGGCAAGAGACATTTCCTTCCGACATCATGTCTCAAAGTGACAGCACAAGTGACCCTTGGTAAAAACCTCCTTCTATGCCTTCTTCAAGCATTAGCTCTGCAAATATCTTTACAGCTGCTTTTGCAAGCTTCTTGACAATTTAAGAATATGTCTTTAAATATTGCTTCTGTAGGACCTCTTCTCTACACTTAGAAAGAAACCCTGCCAATTTTGTCTGGAAAAGTGTTATTTTGTAGTCTTCTGTTTGGGAAAGTGGACTTGCTGAGCTTCCAAAGGAAGCTATTATGCTGTATTTGAAAATCCCATAAATGCTTGATGTCTCCTTGCCACTTTGTAGTGGTTTTGAGGTAGTAAGATTAATTCAGGCATTCATTGCGTAAGAACAGAGAGGTGGATGATGAAAGGGTTCAAAGATGACCTCTGAACTTCCAGTTTGTTGACTGTGTGTGGTTGAGTCACCAACTGAACTAGGATCTCAAACATGGAGCACTTTGGGGGTAGGGGAAGTAATGGCCATTGTTGTACCTCTTTGGGATTTGAGGCACCAATGGGGCATTTGACTGAAATGATGGATGATTGTGATTCTGCTATGAATGGACAAGGATCGGGATTGGAAGGATGGACCTGGGAGTTAGTAGCTTATAGGTGGTAACTAAACTTTAAGGAAGATAAGGATGGCTGTAGGAATGCAAGAACACTGGGGGTAGTCAGGGAGAGAAGACCATCCCACCCCAGGGCAAGAGAAACTCCAGAAGGTGTCAAATAGAAGGAGAGGGAATAGCATACCTCAAAGAGAAGGGGGTGTGCTATGGAATGAATGTCTCCCTAGATTTCAATGCTGGAGCTCTAGACCTGCCGCTCCCCTAAAGATGAAGGCTTTAGGAGGTAATTAGTTTACATGAGGTTATGGGAGTGAGGTCCTCATGACAGGATTAGTTCTGTTACAAGAAAAGATTAGAGAACTTTCTATTTCTCTCTGTGTCTTCCCCAGCCATGTGAAGGCACAGCACTGCTCACCAGGAACCAAACAAGCAAGCCTAGATCATGGGACTTTCCCATCTCTATCATGGTAAGAAATAAATTTCTACTGTTGAAGAGCCCTGGTCTATGGAAACTTTGTATAGAAGCTGGAGTAGGCTGGAGTGCCACCGATGCAAAGAAATCGAGCAAGATCAGGACTACACATGGTAGGGAGGTCACAAGTGAATACTGTGGGGGAGTAATCGGAAGTGTACGGATAAGGCAAGAACAAGTTTTCTGTGAGGGGTGGATGCGTGGGAAGGGAGGGGCCAGCCTAAAGCAAATGCTATTGCTTAAGATGCCAACTTGTTTAGAGTCTGAGCGGAAGTCTCCAATAGAGAAAGTCAAGTGAAAAATGCTAGGGAAAGAGATGTCTGGATGAAGGAGCTAGCTTTGTTTAGGCAGCAGGAAGGATGGTGATGGTTAAGAGGGATGTGTAAGGCGGTGGGGGCAGGAAGTTGTCGTTCAAGCATGATGACGTTGCTCCATGAGAGGCAAGGTAAGGGCACCTGCTGAGAAGAAGAAGCAGAGAAAGGATGCACAGATACTTTATAAGAGCATGCAGGTTAGAACAGTTCATGTTACAAGTGGCAGATGAGCCCCCCACCCGCACTGCCCACCACAACCACAACTTTGGATGGTGACTAACAAGATGATCTAATTTGGGCACCAGAGGTCAAGCTAAGTAGGAAAATTTGAATTTGTAACGATCCAGGTTTCACCAGCAATCCCTGGCTTTCATAGAATGATAATTTGGGCTAGTTGTCCAAGACTAGCGTTTCATAGGATCAATGAGGTAGAAGAATGCCAGCACAAAGAGACTGAAGGTTCTGGTTAGAGAATAATTCAATGAAAGTGCTCCGTCTCTGGCATGCAACAAAGTAACAGGGGACCCAGGTGAAGATGATGAACTGGGTACATGAGAAGAGGTGAAGGAAGGATTAAGAGGAGGGAGCCGTGGGATCCAGAGGAGGATGCATGGAGAATAGCCCCTCAGTGCTAGTGAACAGGGTGGAACTGAAGTTGAGGACCTCGTTTTGGAAATAAAAGGCTGAGACAAGAGACAGAAGCAGGCAAGTAAGACCAAGGGGGTGAACACAAAGTGTGAGGCTGGCTGTTCCCGGGATGCAAGGATCTCCCGAACAGCACCAGCAAACTGGGCAAAGAGTATGAATGTCAGACCAAAGTCGATGAATAACGGAGAGTGACAGAGCTGAGTGATGGAGGCTTCAAAAGAGGAGGGGCCTTTTCCCAATGGTTCAGGAGCATAGTGGACTGGGAGAACGGCCCAGTGGCATGTAGGTGTGGGAAGAAGGACTGCCTAGGACGAAATGGGCTGTAGAGGATATAAGGTACCTTTAGGTGGCTTAGGACACAGGAGTTTGTGACAGTGGAAAGAAAGGTCCAGAGAAGTGATAGGAATTGGGTGGGTGGAAGAGGAGCCCAGGAAGTGAACAGAGGCCATTTCTGCAGAGGAGAGTCTGGATTGGGGAAAGAGTGGCTTTATAATGAACTCCAAGTTCAACAGGGATGAGAGACATAATTGGGAGATTATCAAATGCCTTGACTCTGACACAAGCCAGTGGAGCTCTTGATGTCTCTAAAGGCCCTGGGGAGGGATTATTTGGCCTTGAAAGGGTCAAGGACATCCCCCAGTGCTCAGAGCAGGGCTGGGAGCTCCATCAACAGAGAGAAGATGGGTCATGGGTTTGCAATGCTCTCCCACAGAGATCCTCTCACATCATGCCCACATAAGCCTGATGGCATCTCCATTTAGGGATAGTGAACTCTAGACCTGAGATCTCATCAATATTGAAAACACACCAAGCAATATTTGGGGCCTGGGAGACAAAGCTGGGCATGTCCCTGGTTTTCCTGAGGCTTCCTCAGGAACACTTTCATCGCAGACATCCTGGCTTGGGGTACAGCGTAAGTGCAGAGATTGGGTTTGACCTGTCTTTCACACCCAGAAAACCCTTACCATGAGCAAATTCTTAACTCTGAGGCTTCGTTTTCTTGTGTATATATAAGCTCTTTTCAGAGATAAAATAATGCCTTCACAGTTACTAGCACAATGTAAGAAAAATTCGCTTTAAAAATTCTCTTTGCGCAGGGAGCTGGTATGGTGGTATCGCACACTAGTCCTCCACTACCACCACTGATATTCCATATGGCTGCCTGTTTGAGTACCACTGCTCCACTTCCTATCTAGCTCCCTGTTAATGGCTTGGGAAAAGAGCAGAGGGATGGCCCAAGTCCCTGCACCCACATGGAAGGCCCAGAAGAAGCTCCTGGCTCCTGGCTTTGGACTGATCCAGCTCTGACTATTGTGGCCATTTGGGGAGTGAACCAGTGAATGGAAGATCTTGTCTCCCTTTGTAATTCTGGTTTCCAAGCAAAATAAATAAATCTTAAAAAGATGGAAACAGAGAAGAAGGAGGAGGAAGAAGAATATTGACTGAATCAGTTCAACAAACAAACAAAAAAATTATCTTCCCTCATCCACTTTGTTTGCTGTCTTCCCTCATCCATGTTGCTTGCTATCAGAGTCCAGCTTGTCAAGGGATTAAGCAGCCGCATGGATCACACTCTGGATCAGTGGCCCCCAAACACAGCTTCACATCTCTGCATACCTGCTCGGGAAGCAGAGCCTGCTGTCAGTGCCCTACCACCCAACTCCTTGTGTATGGGTCCTTCCTTCAGCAGGGAGATGCACATGGGGTGGAATGAACACTTGCACAATACAGGATTTAGCCCACACTATAAATAGGACTTACATTTTAGCAGTGGGATTTATAAACTGCAGGTGGTGAGGCTGCAAGAGGATTGACCCGACTAGAGGATTTCTTTAAAACTCCAAGTGAACAAATGGGTAAAAATAGCCACTTGGCCCAGGAAACATTCATCGGCAGCTAGGGACTTGTCCAGCAGTGATGTGGATGTTGGGCAGGTGCTGATCCAAGATGAGGCCTTTAGGATAAAGAAGTGACCTAGCCCAGTGGTGGGAATTATTCCCTAGCAATCAACTTAGCCTATCTTGGGAAGGCAAAGATGTTAGCAGCTTTTCTTCCACAGGGACTATTGGCTCAATAAAACCCGGCAATGGAAACCTCGCTGAGACCAAACGTGGCCAGGTAGAGAATGAAGTTCCAAGCTGAAAACAAGTCTTATAAGAAGAAAACAAAGCTAATCTGTCAAGTTCTAACAGTTAGGACCAGGGCTTCTGGAACCGGGAGGGGCTTTGGGAGGCCAGACCCTGGGCTCATTCTCTACAATGTGGAGAGACTACATTGTTACCTGGGAAGGGGTGCGAAGGACCAAGGAAGGGAATGTGGCTTGTTCCAGCTGCTGTAAGGAAATGCCTTCAACTGAGAAATTTATACTGGAATTTTATTCTTATCATTCAGAACCGAGAGGTGCAGGACCAAGGCACTGCCAAGGCCAGTGTTAGATGGGATGCTCTTGCTTCCAGAGCGGCTTTTTATTGCATGTCTTCCTGGGAGAAGAAAGCATAGGAGACGCTGGAGACGGCTCTCTGAAAACCTCGACAGTACAGCCTCATGACCTTCCTACACCATCACCTGGGTGACTAAATCTTGATGTATGAAATTTGGAGAGACAGATACATGTGAATGATAGTGAGAATCAATAGGGGCTCTGCCTCTGTCCCAGGAGCTGCCCTCAGCCATGCACACCACACTGTGGGTTGCTTTCAGATCCAGGATTAGAAGGACGCATGAGAACTCAGAGCCTGGGAGACCAAGAGCTGCTTTGTACAGAGCAAGTAGGACAATAGAGAATACTACCAGGTCATGGGAGATGGGCTCTTAGACAAGCACCTGGAGCGATGGGCTGAAATAGACTGTCCAGTTGTCCCCCACCCAGTGCATCCCAGACTGTACCACCTGGAGAAGTTCATTCCTTTGGAGTTAGGCATAGCAAGGCAACAGAACTTTTGGGGAGGGGTAACACCCCAGCCACTTTGCATGTATACACTAATCAGTAGTCTCCTTGTGCAAGGAATGAAACCCAAGGGGGCAGGGTTTGGAGGGGGTGGTGGAAGGGGGCTCAAGTTGAACACAGAAATAACTGGACCACAGGGAGTGCTGACTCCTTGTTGGTGCTCTTTGCATGGTGGGTGAATATGCATTACAATTTACGTAATGAAGGGTTTTCTGCTTTTCTTCTCATTTCCTATTCTTGGGCTGTTCACATGAAATATTTAACTTGGATCCCTGGTCTAAAATTAAAAGTTCAGATGAGAACAAATGTGCAAAAATGAACCACATGCACCAAGCGGTTCTTGCATGGAATAGTGGGTCGCAGAAAGGTAGTTCAAGGTGAATGGCTTCCTGGTTTCTGTCCTGTGGCTGGATAATGGCCTTTGCTTCTCTCCTGGAGTTCCCCACTAGGTTTGGCTCTTTATTCCCGTCTGGAAACCCACATTTATGAATCCTGAATGGCAGTGGTATCCAAGTATACTCTTTGTTACTTCATGTCACATGCTAATGGTTTGAGAGTTTGTTCCAAAACTCATACTGGAATTTAATTGCCATGGCAATGATATGAGCAGGTGAGAGCTTTAAGGGAGTGATTAAAGTTTGAGGTTCTGCCTCCACGAGTGAGATAAATGCTGCTATAAAAGGACAAGTCCAGTTTCCCTTTCTCCCGTTGCCCTTTCTGCTTCTACTGTGTGAGGATGCAGTAAGACGCCTTTCTTGCATGATGGGGACTTGACCTTGCATTTCCCAAGCTCCAGAACTCTGAGAAAATAGCTTCCTGCTTGTTATACATACCCCAATATCATATATTCTGTTACTTAAGCATATAATAGACTGAAACGTTGTGAGCAAAATCAAGTGTTTGCAAGAAGTCTTGGGCAGTCAGAAGTGGGAGGAGAGGAGGAGGCAGTGGCTGGGAAAGCCAGGCCAGACTCAGTAGATCATCTCTGTTTTCCTTGGTTGTAGGAGTAGGGTCATGGTGGGGGTCTATCACCAACCACATTGGACAGCTGGGAAGAATTATTTTTAGCAGTGAGAGAGGAAGGACTTCCAAAGATAGAATTCACGCCCAAGCTTGGCTGTGTAAGTCCAGACTTGGGGGCGTCTCCCAAAATGGGCTAGGGGTTCTAGGCCAGAACAAACAAAGCTGCAGGGCCAGTGCCAGAGAAGCACCAGGATGGCAGCCCGTGCATGAGAGGAGAGGCGTGGGGTTCCCATGCTGGCCTCAGAGCTCTCTCAGTGGGATTTACAGCAGGCAAGACCCATTTCCTTTCTTATTTCTTCTTTTTTCTCTCCAACCCCTGACCCCTCCTTTCCTCCAGTGACTTTGGTAACTGCTCCCATACCCGTCTTTGCTAATGGCAGCCACTGGCCCCACAGAGCAGGGGGCTGGGCAGGAGGCTTCCACGTGTAGTAAGCAGCCCTCACAGGGTGTGGCTTTAAAAATGCCAAAGGCTGTGCATTTCCAAAACTTGGCCCTACACTGGTTGGCCTGCTGCCCACGGCTCTGCCACCAGAAATGAAACCCTTCCAGGGAATGCCCATGTGACTGTGCAGATCTGGAAACTGGACAGGCAGTCCCTTATCTGGGAGCCAAGGTGTGCTGAGACTTGGAGGTCACAGGCTTGGTTACTCAGAGGTTTCCTCTGCCAGCTGCTCCTTTCGGTCTGTCTTCCTGCTCTAAGAAGAGTCCTTGGTCAACGACTTCCAGGACTCTGTGCTCTGTACTCCGGGTCTTTAGACCTGAGCAGATCTTCAGGGCCAAAGAGACACCATCAGACAAGGTTTTCAGAACCTCAGAGAGATGAGGAAAAATTATTGATGCTGTTATTATTGTGTGTGTGCGTGTGTGTGTGTGTGTGTGCGTGTGTTGGGGGGACAAGGAGGTCTAGTCAGGGGGATGTTGACTGTCTTGCTCAGGTTTAAAGGCTGTCTGGAAATCTCATACAGAATGTGCCCTTGTAAGGCAAATCTTGGCTGAGCTCAGTTGTATGTGTATGAGCTCACGTGCCTTTGCGTGTTTAATAGATTTTTTAGAGCAGTTTTAGGTACACAGCAAAGTTGAGATTTGATTGGAAGATAGAGATTTCCTTTCTTCTCAGCCCCAAACGATCACTGCTTGCCAACTATCAAACCCTACAACAAAGAGATGTATTTGTAGTATTTGTTGTACCTACGTGACACATCAGAAGTGCCTTAGTGGACACGACAGCTCACACATAGCACCCCACACTCTGTGGGTTTGGACAAATACACCAGGTGTATTTATTGCACCATCCAGAATAGTTCTCCTGCCTTGCACACTCTTAGGGTTTCACCTTATCACCCATCCTTCCTCTCTCATCCCTGTCGTCGTCTGACTCTTCACTGTCTATCATGGGGCCTCTTCCAGCACACCACGGTCTAGTTACATAGATGGTATGTAACCTGTCAAGCTTGAATCCAAGCCAGCTTTGCTGCCACAGCTTCTCTCAAGCTCAGACCTTGTTAGAAGCCCAAGGTGTGCAGGAACATGGCTACTCTCTGCACTCTGGAAGCACCAAGGCACTCAGGAATGTACAGTCTTGACCTTGAGAACCTATAGAGCTTTTGCAGCCAGAACTCACAGCTGCCTGGGCCCTGCTCCCTGTTCTTACCCCTGCCATGACTGGGTCTTCCTGCCCAAGCTGAGCCTCTTTGGTTTACAGTTCACATTTTCCTAGCCCCATGCTGTTTTTTGCAGCTTCCGGTTATGAGTGTCTGCGCTGGTGAGTGGTGGTTCTGTGTCCTGTTGTCTTTCTCTTCTGTTTAAAGGCAACAGTTGGCCCTGTGACCTCTCTTCTCTCTTAATGACTTTCCAACTGTTGACCCTTCAATATGCTCAGCTGAAATCCTGACCTCTGAGTCTTCTATGCCAGACAGAACACTGGAAGTACAGAACATGGGTATTTTCTCCATTCAGGGGAAGAGAAGGCTCCTGGAAGACCTTGTCATTCAGAGATTGATCCCAGGGCTCTTATGCTGAAACACTCATCTCTGGGAGGAGAAATTGACAGCCTCGTGGTCCTTTATTTCAGAGCCCATCTATGGTCACCTGCACGTTGGTGATAACAAATGACCACCACAGAGGAGGGAGTCTGGGTCATCCACCAGTATGCTCTTGTGTGGCAGATGTTCAGAAAGTACACAGATGCACGAACACCATGATAGCTGGCCACACTGTCTCCAGTGTGTGAATGGAGACTGAAATAGCCTGGACTTAGACAGACCTCTTGTGTTTAACTGCACTTGGGGGCCAGGGATGGGTCCTGCAACAGAAAGGATGGAGGGGTTAAGCCAACAGCCAAACAGACTGTGAGGTCCTGGACTGAGGAACTCAATCCTGCACATGATGCTCAGGGTGGGTGTGAGGCAGAGATGCTGCACACCAACGTATAGTGGTTGCTTGAAATAAGAAGCATTGGATGTGGATGGCCATGGGGCCTGATCTCTTCATCCACAATTTTTTTCAGAAAAGATTTATTTTAAAGGCAAAGTTACAATAGAGGGACACATACACAGAAGGGAGGAGGGAGAGAAATCTAATGGCTCACTCCCTGAATGGATACAAAGACAATAGCCAGGAGCTTCTTCCAGGTCTCCCACCTGGGTGCAGGGTCCCAAGGCTTTTGGCTGTCCTCAACTGCTTTCCCAAGTCACAGCAGGGAGCTGGATGGGGAGTGGAGCACCTGGGACATGAACCAGCACCCATATGGGATTCCAGGTGTGTAAAGCTTGGATTTCTCCACTGAGACATTGCACCAGGTCCCCATCCACTATTTTTGATAAGTGATTATTTGCTTTATTATTTTTTGCCATATTCTGTTCTTCCAATTTCCATTCTGATATCTTCTTTGAAAAATGAATTGTTTCAAGGTGTCCTTCTAAAAATACCCAAACACAAGGCATTGAACGAGGGAGGCAATCTCTCAGGACTACATAGGGAAGCCCTTTGTCAGGTCGATGGACACAGAGCATGCTGCCCAGGTTTCGTCTGTGGAGCCAGGAAGCTGCTGTGTGAATAGTTCTTTTTTTTTTTTTAAAGATTTATTTTTATTATTTTTATTGGAAAGGCGGATATACAGAGAGGAGAGACAGAGAGGAAGATCTTCCGTCCGATGATTCACTCCCCAAGTGAGCACAACGGCCGATGCTATGCCGATCTGAAGCCAGGAGCCTCTTCTGGGTCTCCCACGCGGGTGCAGGGTCCCAAAGCTTTGGGCCGTCCTCCACTGCTTTCCCGGGCCACAGGCAGGGAGCTGGAAGGGAAGCGGGGCTGCTGGGATTAGAACCGGCGCCCATATGGGATCCCGGGCGTGCAAGGTGAGGACCTTAACCACTGCGCCACCGCGCCGGGCCCGTGTGAATAGTTCTTATCCATGTGAAAATTAATAATAGGGGTTGGGGAACGAATGCCTGTGAAGGACCTGGTCAGGCAGACCCCTTCACACTTAACTTCATTAAGTACTTGTTCACTGGGCGAACCTGAAAGCTCAGTCATTCCTCAAAGTCAGGCACAAGCTCAGCCACACGATTTCTTTCCTAGACACATGGGGAAGTCAAGCAGTTAGAAGAAACATGTTCCGTGAAAACCATCCTCCCTTCTGACAGCAGCTGAGAATCAAGGCTCTCTTAGCAGTCCCCGGGCTCTGTGGTTCATTGGAAGGGTTCATGCATCTCCCTGAAAGTTGCTACACTTCAAGGTAGTTTCTTACAGCCAAGGGATTTAGATGAAAATCGGGTGTTAGAGGAAGCGCATAGGCACAAAAAATAGAAATTCAAAACCTGGGAATTGGGTACAATTGGGAACATTCACAAAACTAAAAATTAATTTGAATTTGTTCATAGTCAAACCTCTGACAAGATGAATCAAGTGAAAGGCCAAAGGCAAATTAAATGAGGTTAGAAGAAAAAAAGCTGTAGACGTAGAAAAGTTAAAACCATAGATGAGTTCTTTTTAATACAATCGGTTAAAATGGATTTTGAAGAAATATATAACTATTCTAAAACCAACCCTTTAAGACACTGAGTTAGTAGTCTAAAAATTTCCTTCAAGAAAATATTAGACTGATGGTTTAAGTCCAGTTCTAGCATAAATCTAGTCACATGTATTCCTTCCGATAATAGACAAGTAGACAATACTCCCAATTAATTTTGTGATGCTTGTATAACTTTGGTGCCCAACCAGGTCTAAACAATTTTAAAAAGGAAAAGTATAAACTACTCTGACAAAGAACTCATAAACTCTTAAATGAAAGATTATCAAGCCAAAGTCAGAGAAATACCAACACAATCAAGCTGGTTTTGTTTTGGAAACCCAAGAAACCTTAATGTTAGAAAACGCATAAATAGATTAAAGAACAAAGAACATGTGTTAATCTCAACACATGTAGAAAAGAAATTATGCTGGAACATTCTACTTCCCGGGGTGGGAGTTTGGCACAGCCATTAGGATGCCACTTGGGATGCCCACACCTCAGGTTGCCTGGCTCTGATTTCTGGTTTGTTGGACCAGTCCTGGCCACTGCAGCCATCTGGGGAGAGGACCAGCTGATGGATGATTGTCTCCCCACACTTTCAAATAAGTAAAGGAACCTTAAAAATTAAAAGTACTATTCTTAAAAATCATATCAAAGAATTTCCTTTACTGATTCTTTTTTAGAAACCACATATAAAATGGTAAAACAAGGGTGTTATATCTTCCTATTTCTATTTATCATCATTCTGAAAATCTTAGCTAGTGTAATAAATCAATAAAAAGAAACTAAAGGTAGCATAATAGAAGACACAGCACTTTGTAGATCACATTGCCTATTCTGAAGAAGTTCAAGGAAATTCAGGTAACCAGTGATCGGAAACCGGAGCAGTTGGGAAGACTCTAGATATTATCAAGCCAAAATACCCACTGATGTGCTCCTGGGAGGCAGATTCCTGGAGGCAGGGTCCTGAGTGCTCCTGGGAGGCTGGGTTCCTGAGTGCTCCTGGGAGGCAGATTCCTGGAGGCAGGGTCCTGAGTGCTCCTGGTGGCAGGGTCCTGAGTGCTCCTGGGAGGCAGATTCCTGGAGGCAGGGTCCTGAGTGCTCCTGGAGGCAGGGTCCTGAGTGCTCCTGGGAGGCTGGGTTCCTGAGTGCTCCTGGGAGGCAGGATTCCTGAGTGCTCCTGGGAGGCAGGCTTCTGGGAGGCAGGGTCCCGAAAAAGCAGAAGAGAACATCTCACTCAAATTCCTGCTACTAAGGTGGGAGACGGGGTTGGAATTCTAGACTCCAGTCTCCAGTTGTTGTAGCCATCTGAGAAGTGATTGAATGAGTAGAAGATCTCAATCTTGCTCACTCATTCTCTCTCTTCCTCCATCTCTCTCTTTCTCTCTCATTTCTCCATTTTTATGTCACTTTGTCTTTCAAATTAACTAATTAATAACTTTAAAAATTGACATCCACAGTTACAAGGGAAAATATGTTGTGTGGGGACCTGAGTATATCTGGTAATGGAATTAAGGTATAGTTTCCCTTCATGTAGTATGTTGTTAATATGAAAAGAAAGCCACTAAGTCATTTGTTCAGTAATATCAGTTTCACAAACATAGCTGAAGTTAATTTTGAACATACGAACCAAGACATTAAGAAAGAAAGCAATAGTGATTAGGTGGATTTCTGAGTAATTGGCAAGGTTGTTTGTTTATTTTCTACACTTTGAATATCTGGATTTGCTAGCTTTTCAAAAGATTAATTAATTATTTGAAAGGCATCATTGCAGAGAGGCAAAGGCGGAACGAGAAAGAGCCCAGCCTTGCATTCTTCCATCCCTTGGTTCACTTCCCAAATGGCTGCAATGGCCAGGGCTGGGACACGCCTAAGCCAGGGGTCAGGAGCTTCACCTGGGTCGCCCACGTGGATGGTAGGAGTCAAGTGCTCGGGCCATCTTTTGCTGCTTTCCCAGGTACATTAGCAGGGAGCAGCCAGGACTGGAACCTGTGTCCATGAGGGATATTGCAAATAGTGGCTCAACCCACTATGTTGTTGTGCTGGCCTCTGTATTTTCAAAATTTTTAGAATAAATTTGATGACTTAAAAACTCGATTAGTTAGTTCAGGAAGCAGAAAGTAGGCCTAAACTTTTCTACCATATTCACAGGATTCTAAATCCCTGGAATCCTATTACCTGTATTGCGTTTCCACTTGTATGTTGAGGATCTAAACATTCAATTATACTCCCAAATCTATTAAATGCTCTTTTAAAATACTTCTATTGTTCCAAAGCAATTAACATGAAAATCAATGAATTCCCATGCAAAGCTATATTGTGCTTTAACTACACTTCCGAAATTGATAAATTCAAAATCAACACATCCTTAGCCAAGTCAGGCCAGCCAGTGTTCCTACCTCTGGGTTCACGCACGTGCTGCTTCCTCTCCAGTTGTTCTAAATTGCTGCATGACTTTCCCCAGTCCTTTCATGCTGAAACTTTCCATGCTTGGTCCTCTACGGGAGGTGATTTCACTTGGGAAAGACTGGGGAAAAAAGAAAAGCAGGATCAAAGCATCCAGTCACTGTCGTGATTACATAAAGTTGAAGAAAAAGACACTCTTTGCAACCCAATTTTAAACGCTTTTCTTCCACCAAACAGTGACTCTAAGTATTTTGGGGGGGTATGGGTTTAATTGTTGCAGCCCACCGGCTCACACACACAGTTAGCCTGCTGTCTTTACACCTTTCTTTTTGGCAGTTTTGCAGTCGGTGTGGCTTGATGCACACAGGTGGAAGCGGAGCTGGAGTTCTCAGGGGTGCTCACTGCCTCATCTGCCCTGGCTCCCGTAGGCTGGTGTGACAGGAAATGGTGCTAACCCCTGCCGGCTGGGTGGTCATGGGAGCTCCATGTCGGAAGGCTCTTTGGAGGGAGCCGGACTCTGGGAGTTGTTGGGGTTCGATGAATTTGAACGAGACTCCAAGGCGAGTGAACTGATTTTAATTTTATGTCCATGGCGAGTAAAATGATATTAATTTCCAGTCCAGGGGGGCAACCTCTTGCCATGAGCAAGAAGCGCCCTGAACGAAATAAGTATGGGGGTTTTATAGCAAGTATCTATGGGAAAATCAAGAGCTATGTAACATTAGGCAAATACATGATTAGGGGCTTACTGTGACACAAAGCAGAAAGCATGTGATAGGAATTTACACTGTATAGGTTGGGGGTCCCGATCATATCACTTCAACGCAGACAGTAATAAAACTGCATGCTTCGAAGCAGCTGTCTTTCCCATAAATCTCAAAACTCTGAGATTCTCCCTGGCTCCTGTCTGCCTCCTGGTGTTTCAGGAAGCAGGAGCTTTTTCTCGTAACAGGGTGCAGGTGTCTCTTTGGAGATTCCAGACTTCCAGGAGTACAGGCACCTTAACAATCAATCCTCTCAGTTGGAAAGCTCTCTGGAGGTAGCCAAGCTCTGGGAGGTGACACATTCTGCAGGTGTGTGCTTATGGACTGATGTGGCTAAACCTGTGCTAGATGGATTTGCTTTACGTCATGGAGAGCAATGAGGACAAGCCGGGAAAATGCCCCGATAGGGCATTCCATTAACGCTTACTCTTTCTGTTTAGGGTTCACTTCGGCTGAATGGCAGAACTAACAGGTTGTGTCCAGAACAATTCCAGTGGTGCCTTTCTGGGCATCTAGCTCTCCTGATCTCATTTGCCAGTGGACAAGAAAACTGTTTAGCACTGGCCATTGCAGTGGAGTGGATCATTGGAAGGAAGATCTTCCTCCCTGTCTCTCCACCTCTCTGTATATCTGACTTTGCAATAAAAATAAATCTTTTTCTTAAAAAAAGAAAACTGACTGTTAATTTGAGAGGCATGAAAAAAGCTATAATCTGCACTGTACAAGATCTTGCTTCGTAAAGCATTGCTCTAGGCACTTTTTGAAAAATTCAGCAATGTTAATACACATACCTTGAGATTTTATTGGAAGTCACTCTAATGATTCAAGTTCAGGGAAAGCATATTTAATAAAGGGATACTGCATAATTGAATTCAGAGAGAATCTTATAGACTTCTAGTCTAGCAATAAAAAAATGGATATTTGATGAGCACACATGCATGTGTATCTTAAGGGCTGAACCTGGAGAACAGGAACCCCCAAAAATTATTGGTGAGAATATCCATCACTACCCACTGGAGGCTTAAATAAGCAACCCACGAAAACAGATTGATAGTTGAATAAATGTAAGGTAAATCAAGAAGTTCTTGAATTTGAAACTGTAACCACTCAGGACAATCGTAATAACCCAATATTTATATAGTACCTATCAGGTGCTGGACCCCAGGCTATACATTTTGCATGTGTAAATTCATTTTGGCTTGACAAACACCCAGCAGATGGGCATTTTCTCTGCTTCCCTGGTAAAGACGCTGAGACACAAGAAGTTCAACAATAGCTGGCTTTCATCAATGGCTGCTCCATGGGTATGCTTTTTGCCACATCCATGAACACTCAGCTCGAGGCTTGCTTTGACCAATAGCATATGGAGGAAGTGAGCAAAGGTCAGGCTACTGGAAGATGAAGGAGATTTCGAGCTGGGACAGCAGGAAGCCAAGCCAACTTGGGAAGTCGTGGAGCTATGCAGCACCCAACACTGATGCTGCACGCAGAACAAAAGATGCCCCGGCTGCTTGACTGGGAGCAACCCTGAGGTGATCAACATGCAAGCCGTAGCTCAGAGACCATCAGACCTTCAGTGGAGCACTCTAGCAATATCACTGAATGCCGGCACACCAATTACTGGTAATCAGTCCTTATCGATTCATGGATCAATGGATTACAATAACATTGTCTCTCACGAAGTTCGAGGGCCACCAGGCACGCAGTGGTAGTCAAAGTCAGGTCTATGTCGCCTGCTACAGCAAGGGAGACGGGTCACCACGACACCCACACGATGCTGGCTGGCGCTTCCATTACAAATCTGGACTTGTGTGGGGTGACTCTGGAAGATGCCAACAAAAACTGGAGTCAGACTGGAATTGAGTGTGTTAGGAAGTGGAAATGCTGGGACCCCTGCAGTCAGGAAGCGCAGGCCGTCTACTGATCGGGGTCTCAGTGATTTCTATTCAATACATGAGCAAATTGAAGCAGGCTAGCGAGCCGCCATCAGCGCAGACGGTTACTCCCAGCAGCAACAGGAGAAATGGCAGATATTTATTTGGGATTGCAGAGCAGCCTTGCCGCTGCTGGGGCTTAGGGCACAGTTCAGCATGGTCTTGTGTCTGGTCGCTGTTTATCTTCTGTAAGGTTGTTTATGTTCGATTGGGAACACATCGGCTCAGCCTCGCTGTTAGCTGCTGGCTGTCAGAGACATTTTTTGGATTCTTGGGAATCCCTGTGAGATCCATTGGGAACTCTGATAAAACCAGGAAGTGCCCCAGTAGAAGTGTATCCTGGAGCATGCTGTAGGCAAGCATCATTTCTGTCGTGCAGAGAACCAAATGCAAGAGGTACAGGGATGAGTGACTGTGGGCAAGGCTTTCAGGAGCAGGGGTTGGACCAGGAATCTGCACATTGACCTTGTCCTGGCTGTGACAGATGGGAAGTGGACAATAGGAAGCAAGCCAGCCAGGACAGGGGAGAGTGAGGCCTGTGGTCAAAGCAGAGCAGAAGTCAGAAAAGGCAGCAGAGGACAAGCCTGGCTCTGACAGTGGTCACTGGCTACATTCAGAAGAACATTTTGGAAAACCTCATGGCATCTTCAGCCCCATGTGCAAAGCCAGGATTCCCAAGTGTCAGGACATGTGGTGGTCCATTTTTCATTACTGAAGAAAATACCTGTTGCTTACACAGAAAACAGGCATGTTGAGCTTGTAGTCCTGGAGGCTGAAAGTCTACACATTGCATTGCTGGCTTTTGCGAGGGTCCCCTGGGCTATGTCCCATCACGGTGAATGACATTATCGGAGAAATGGAGAGGAGATGTCTCTTAGAGAGACAAAGGGACTAGGGAACAGCCAGGCTAGGGCCTCACCCCAACCTTCCCACAGGAAGCAATAGCAGACTTCTGAGGTCACATCCCCAGTGAGCTAAGCACCTCCCACTAAGCTCCACCTCCTAAAGGTCCCACACTACCCCAACACCTTCACTCTGGAGGACCAGGCTTCTAACATATGAGCTGCTGGGTGACAAACAACACCCAAACCGCAGCAGGGGACTAAGAATCACAAGCAGATTACAGGAAAGTCTTCAAAGATCACTGAGAATGTAGGAAAAAGACAAGGAGGTAAACGTGATATGAAGTTCGGTAGAAGCAGAGGGTACAGGATAGAAAATTCAAACAGCAAAATCCTCAAGGAAAGACCAAAACAAACAGCTCAAGCAATGCCTCACGTTTCCCTACTACCCAGACCCCTTTTTCATCTTTCTGAAACTAAGATATGGTTTACATTGTAACATTTGCCTGTCTCCCTCTCTGCCGATGATCTTAAATTGACATCATTTTGAATCAAAGAAATACGTGGTTAGAAAAAAAGTATCCCGAGGAGCAAAAAGATGCAAGTCATGCCAATTGGAAAAAGGCTTGCTTGGATTCCATGGATTACACAAAAGTACAGGCTTCTTGGCAAAAACTCTTAGCTCTTGCAGGAAAGAGCCCTGGATGTCTTGAGGTCTAAATATCAAATTCCACATAGACAAATGACCGCTGGCACTGCCTCGCCACTGCCCCTGCACCAAGGGCTGGTTCACAGAGGTTACAGTTTTGACCCAGGGATCCTTTGCTCAGCCAAGTTGTTCATGTTTGGTAACTAGAAAAAGTGTTGGGACATACACAATGTTATTGGTCCAGGTTCTGCAAAGAAGTACATCTATTTTAAGGAGTTGGATGGCCAGAGCCTGAAAACTGCAAGCTAGTTGCATTTCTGTCACTGACTTACTGCAGAATTCCTTCTCCTCCCTGGTAACATCTCAGGGCACTGATCTTAAGGCCCTCGGCTGATTCTCCAAGGCCCACCCACATGACGGAGGGCAATGTGCTTCTTATAAAGTGCCCCGTGCAACTCCACACTTTGCTTCCTGCTAGTGTGTGCCCTGAGAGGCAACAGGTGAGAGTTCAGTCCTCGGGTCCCTGCCACACGTGACAGACCCACATGGAGTTCCAGGCTCTTCACTTCCACTGGCCCAGCTCCCCGCTATTGTGGGCATTTGGAGAATGAACCAGCAGATGGAAGCTCTCTTTCTCTGCCTTAAAAAATAAAAATAAATAAATGGCTTTTTTAAAAGTCAACTGACTATACATATCACTCCTATTTAAAAAGCATCTTCAAAGCAATCTTAACTAGTGTTTGATGAAGCAACTGGTGCTGTTGCCTTAGCCAAGCTGATTCACAAAAGATGTTATTACACAAGAGTCAAAATAGCCCAGCCTTCTTTTTAAAAGAAATCGTTAAGGTGTTTTCTAAATGCAAAATATAAAATTGGCAAAACCATGATTTAAAAAATAGCTGTCGGTGACACAGACACGAGCCGAAGCAGGGTTGTTTGTGTGGTGCAGTGAGTTCAGGGATGGCTTGCCAATGCTGGCACCCCTTCTCAGAGTGCCAGCTGAGTCAGAGCTCCTCAGCTTCGAATCCGGCTCCCTGCTCATGTGCCTGGGAAGACACAGGAAGGTAAGCCCTGTGTTTAGGACCCTCTCACCAGGTGGGAGACCCGGATGGGGAAATCTCTCTTTCTTGCCCTCTCTCTCTCTTTTTCCTTTTCAATTTCTGTTGCTCTTTCAAATAAATAAATGAATCTTTTTTGAAAGTCTGGAAACTACATATTTGTTTCTAAAATTGAACAAAATGCTAAAAATACTGTTGAACTATGACTTTCGTAATGTTAAAAATGGCATGGTTGCAACGTGTGGAGCTGGCATTGCAGTGTAGCAGGCTAAGCCTGTAGTGCCAACATTCCATGTGTGGCACCAGTCTGAGTCCTGGAGGCTCCACTTGTGATCCAGCTCTTTGCTAACGGCCTGGGAAAGCAGCAGCAGCAGAGGGCCCTGCAACCACATGGGAGACCCAAAGGAAGCTCCAGGCTCCTGGCGTCAGACAGACGCAATTCCAGTTCCTGCGGGCATTGGGAAGTGAACAGGAGATAGAAAAATCTCTCTCTCCCTTTCTCTAGAAGTCTGCCTTTCAAATAAAACCAAATTAAAAAAAAAATAGTGTGATAACTGCAATTTCGACATAAAACTCTAGACTATTTATTATCAAGGAAAGTGAAAGCTTTATCTAAGGTTATGCGTACAAAATACTAATGTATGCATATGCCGGATTCTGTAATGTGTTGGGGAGATATCATTTAGGTTGTTTTCAAAATATAACAGGAGAGCAAATCAAATTTTAAATGCTGTATTTTTTTTCTTCTAAAACACAGAAGGAAATGACGTGTTGTTCCAGCAGTGGAAGCAAGTCTGGCATGACCTGCTGCTTGGTTCTCAGCCCCTGGTTGCACTTCACACACCCTGACCCCCAGGTGGCACTCCAGAGCAATGAAGTGCATCAGGCTCTTCTGGGGGAAGGGACCGGTTAGCAGTACATGATTCTAGTTTGAGGAACAGGGCACCAGCCTTTGCCCTTCCATATGGTTCCATGGGAGGAACATTCTACTTTAGCATGAAATGTACAGTGACGTGTTCCTCGGCTTACCCTTGGTCATCCTGTCTGGCACTCATGATGCTGGTGATGGAGCAGCAGCCCCAGCTCCGCCTTCCACCTCTGCCCAGCTCCGCCTTCCAGCCTTTCCAAGATGCCCTCTTGCCTCCTTATCTTCCCTCCCCAAACTTCTAATTGAATAACCTGTGTTTTGTAAAACACAGATCTGATCATGCCAATAGCCCTGCCCCGCCCCCTGCCAGTAAGCAGTCAGAACCCCCTCGTGTGGCGGTAAGAACAGAATTCCAGGTTCACTAGGCACCTGCCTCTGTTAGCTTGTCTCATTTCTTCTCGGCTTCATTCCCTACAGGGCTTTCTTTCGGTTCTTTCGTGTGGCTCTGGCTTCACTTTCCTGCTGTTAGCTTTGTGGTCTTGCTCATAAACTCTGAGCTCCTTGACAGCAGGAGCGATGCCCTCAACCTCTTGCTCTGACAGTGGCTACTCTGGAACCAGTGCCCTAGGTCAGCCCACCCACATTCTGGGCACGCCACAGGGCAGGCCACACTTGATTTCAACAGTATTTATTGTGGAGAGGTGGCCTGTTGGGCAACTCCTTAAGACTGTAGAATTCCCATGATTCCTCGCCATCTTCTCTCATCTCTCACTGGTGGAACCTTCCCTGTTAGACTCTTTCTTTATAGGGCCCAGTATTGCTCATAGACATCGTCTGTATTCCCACTCAACTAAGATCTTTTTGCCTTTTACTTGCTACATTTCTTATTCTGTGTAGTCTAAATGTGGAGTATGCCATCTCAACAGTCAGAACCAGACAGAGATGAGGGACAGAGGAAGGGGGACTGGCAGACTGGGGATGGAGGTGCAGGTCCTTGTGTCCTTGGAATTGTACCTAACCTGTTAAGTGCTAATTAGCAATTAAAATGAAATTTTAAAAATGAATACACTTTCTTAAGATGATGACACAGCTTTTCTCAAATCTGGGGACAATGTTGAAAGCTACATGCCTGGCAATCACCTGGGAACATATGCTTGGGGACGAGGTGGGCAAATTTGGTGTCCACTGAAGAAAGCATTGGTGCCTTTCACAGTTTATGCAGAGAATAGGGCTGTTGCCTGCCTGCAGGTGTGTACTCTCAACACCAGGTTCCACGGGAGGCCCTGTATTCCAGGACTCTGAGAGGCCAGCACACAGCTCAGCATCGTACCTGTGGCTACCAGGAGCCCAGTGCCTAGATAAACACACCGAAAGGTGACAGAGAGAGAGGACACTGCCCTAGAATTCAGGGGTGGGGAAACTTTTTCCTGCCAAGTTCCATTTGGATATTTTTGACATTATTCACAGGCTGTACAAAATTGTCAACAGAAAGATTAACCCTGCCGAAGATTTATTGGATTTCGAGTCCCACCTGTTGCTGCTTTGGCAAAGTCAGACAAAATGATTTAAAAAGAAAGGGAAAAAAAAGATTTATTATTGAAAAGGCAGATTTTTAGAGAAAGAAGGAGAGACAAAAGAAAGATACTTCATCCACGTCCATCTATTGGTTCACTCTCCAGACGGCCATAATGGCCAGAGCTCAGCTGATCCCAGGCCAGGAGCCAGGATCCCTCTTGGGATCTCCCACATGGGTGCAGGGTCTCAATGCTTTGGGCCATCCTCTGCTGCCTCCCCAGACCACAAGTAGGAAACTGGATGGGAAGTGAAGCAGCCAGGACACGAATTGATGCCCATATGGGATGCATTTGTAAGTGGAGATTTAGCCGACTGAGCCACTGTGTTGGCCCCAGACCAGATGATCTTGCAGGCCTGATACAGCCTGCAAGCTGGACCTTTTCCATCCCTGCCCTGCATGAAATCAATCTATGAGGACAACACATTTTCCCAACTGTTTTTGCCTTTCAATGTGACCTGTTACAAATTCTCTCTTGTGTAGACAAATGGCCTTGCCACTGGGGTCTAGTGACACCATTTTCTTTGAACAGTTGTCAGGCTAAACACTCAAGTGCCAAAAGCCAGATGGCTCCAGCAGACAGATCATCCCAGCTGGGAGAAAGGAAAAGGGAATTTGGAGATGAGGGTAGAGAGAAGCCACTGCGTTACAACTGCCGAACAGGTCTAACGTGCCACTCGATCAGAGGGAGAACAGAGGCTCCTGGAGAAAAAGTCTCCAAGGACAAAGTGGAACCTACGCATTGTCTGATGGGATTCCACCTGTGTGAACATCACACTGCAAGGATCCTGACAGCTGTGGGGGAGTTAGCAGAAAGTCTAAGTAAAACAAGGTAACTATTAACTTCAGGGAAAAAAAGAATCATGGCCCTGTGCTATAATACTCAGCTGTGAATATTTGTATAAGCATACCAATGTGGACACAGAATAATATATAACCTCAAATGATGATTATATATTAAGAGAATGAAAGATGGAAAGCAGAGGCGATAGACTTGAGTTTATTGAAGTATAGCTTTGATTTGGACTTCTTGTATTATGAATAAAGTTGAGCATCTTTTCATTTAAAAACTATTGTCATTATATTTTAGGAGCATTGAGATAAATGGAGGCAGACCGGTAAGGGGAGGTGACCCCTATGCTGGTTTATTCCACAAGCGCCCAGCCAGGTTTCAGACAGCGGGCAGGACTCCATCTGGGTCTTCCATGCAGGTTGCAAGCACCTAAGTAATACAGTCGTCAGCCACTGTCTACCAGGGTGCGCCTTAGCAGGAAGCTGGACCACAATAGGAGCATGCTGACCTGAAGGGGACGCTCTGATGGGATGCAGGCTTCCCAAGGGGCGACTCAACTGCCGAGCCAGATGCCCATCACACACCTTTCCATGTTTCAAAGGTCCACTTTTAATTTATTTACCTGCGATTTTTTTTTTCATTTGTTTTGATCCATTTCCAATTGGCTTGTTGTACTTTATTAATATCCAGTAGATTTTTTCCAATGGGGAATATTAGGCATTTATCTATGAGTTGCAATGTTGGAGACACTTATTCATTTGGTTTTTGACTTTTTAAGGTAGAGTTTCAGTTGGGTGATGGTTTTATAAATTTAATTCAATATCATTTACCAAAGCTTTCTTTTGCAACTCTGAACTTTTACATGAAGAGATCTTTCCTACTCTAAGGTTATAAAGTAGCTCACTGTCTGCATTTCTTTCATGGTCTCATTTTTCATATTTATAGTGTTTTTGAATGTATGGAATGAGATATTCCATTTTATCTTCCGCCAAATGGTTTCTCACCTGTTCTAGCACATTTTCGGGGAAAAAAAAACCCACCCCATACAGCTTAGCTGGCGCCTCCACCACACAGTGCCATCCCGAGTGTGCCTGGATTTACCTTAGGGCTCACGCCTCCGTTCTGTCAGCCCATCTGTCTGTCCACGTACCAGCAAGTACATCATTTTATTTTCTGAAGCTTTGCCATACATTTGATTCCTAATACAGCCAGATCTTTTCAGAGTTTTTCTGGCTTCTTTGGTTGCTTATTTTTCCAAATAAACTTCAGAATCAGTGCATCTCATTCTAGGGGAAAAATATTGGATTACAGCAAGGTCATTGGTTAAAACGCTGCTCGGGTGCCAGCATCCAGTGTCTGAGTGTCTGGGTTCAAGGTCAAGCTCATCTGTCCGTTTTAACTTCCCGTTCATGGGCATTCTGGGAGGGAGTGAGTATCAGGCACTCAGGTATCAAGCGGGTAGCAAGCACACTACACAGAGGCGATGTCCAAACTGAGTTCTGAGCTTTTGGCTTTGTCCTGCCTTAGCTCGAGATTGGGTTCTTTTAGAGTGAGCCAGCACATCAAAGACCTACTGTCTCTCCACCCCTCAACTAAATTCTTCCAAAAACAAAACAAAGCAGAGAAATGAAATTATCATATTTCCAAGAAATTCTACTGCTGGCTGTCTCTGAAAGATGTAAAAGTCTGTATGGAGGCACAGAGACAGTTGCCCATACAGACATCAGGGATGCCTGTTCCCTATCTTTACTGTAGCACTATGCATAACAGCAAAGACCAGGAATGCGCCGATGTGTCCCTTATCCGATGAATGGATAAGGACGTGGGGGTGGGGGATGCATTATAATACACAATGGAATACTTTCCTGCTATGAAATCAGTGAAATCCTGGTATTCTAACAAAAGGGCTGGCACTGGAGGGCAGACATCACGTTAAGGCAAATAAGCCAGACACAGAATGATAAATACCAAATGTTATCCCTCCTGTGTGGGAGCTTTCAAAATCCCTCAGTATGACTACAACATGGTGATTAATAGAGGGTAAGAGGGATGGGAGGGAGAGAGAGGGTTGAGTTTTTGTTTTTTGTTTTTTTTTTTTTGAAGAAAGCTGGTGTGGGTCACTCATTGTGACAAAGCTATCGTGCTAATATGACATGTTAGTAATGAGGAGGAGCTGAATTTGAAGTATATGGGAACTCTTCATAATACTTCACATTTTGTCTAGTACATCTAAAATCATGTCAACCTTAAAACTAATTGAAAAATCTGTTATCTACCACCATTCACTGTTGTCCAGCAACAAGTGCTGCTGAAAACTCCTGTGGGACAGGCTTCACCCACGATCTGCCCCATCCACCATTGACCTCCCCGGATGCAGTGTGGGCGGGCACTCCGGGCATGCACTGTACGCTTGCTCGCAGAGCTCCCCAATCATGGCAGCTTCGCTGGCTGCTCCTGACCCTGTCTCACTGTCCCACACACATGCTGGTGTTCTCTGCACCTTCCAAAGTTACTACTTGCACTTGAACCCTTGTCTCAAGGTCTTCTGGGAAAACCCAAGTTGAGATGAACAATCATTTACATTATTTGTTCGAGTCTCATTCATCTTTGTAAATAAGCAGTGCCTGGGGAGGAAAGTGAGAAACGGCACACGCTAACAAGTGATGCTTGGCTGGCCCTGAGAGCGTCTGAAGATGCCACACAGTTGTTTATCATACTCTGAGCACGCCACAGAAATGTGTTTCATCAAATCATTGGTGCGTGGAGAAGGTACTGCTCTGTTCCCAGTCTCCCTAACACTGGTTGCGCCAAAGATGACGAACACTCACCCAGTCACTCATTGCCACATGTTAAGTTAATATGAAATGACAGCTCCCTCCTGCAGCTGTGGGTGGGCGACCCTCCCCTGGGTTTTCCTATCCACCAGGAGGGGCACGGCCATGAGTACGATGAGGGGCACAAGTGATATAGGAAAAGGTCTTCAATTTCCTGCAGAGATCCCAGTCTGGGCTGCATGGTCTTCTAAGATCCTCCACTGTTGTAGCTGCCCCATGTTGTGGTGCTTAACCGACTAAACCCTGATGCATATCCTGTTCGCCTGCTTTAGAGGCAAACTCCTTAGCAGCTGTGTTTACTGCAGCCCTGACATGCAACTTTCCACTGAAAGGGTATAAACAGATCAGGCAAGCGCAGCAAGTAGAATCAACAGAGACCCTCCTAGATGAAAAATGCCTTTAAATGTTGTTGTTACAGATCACATCAGAGGAACAACAAGAAATAAAGCTTTTGAATGCCACATTTTGTATTCAGTGTAACTGTCATGAAGAGCAGAGGTGAGGAAAGCCAGAAGAAGGTGGATTTTAGACCTGCGGGCTAGCAGAGACACTGGAAAACTACTCAAGTTGTGTGCCAAATAACCGACAGATGCAGCAGATAGGAGCCAACCAAAGACCTCGATGTTATAAAAGACATAAGAATTTCAACTATAAACATCCATATTTAAAAATCCGATTTGTATAGGTCAATACGAAAGGGGACGAATGAAGTTAAAACCCTCAGTGGTGTAAGTGGCAGTGTGGCTATGTTAGTTTCTGTGCCGGAAAGCGCCGTGCTTGAGGGACCCAGTGTGGCTTACAAGGTGAGACCGAAGGGAGTTCACAGACCGAGGATCTTGGCATATGAGAAAGTCTTAGGACTTCTCAGCCCCAAATAGTAGGAGATAAAACCAAAACAAAGGCTTTGAAAGGCAAAGTTCCACTAAACAATTTCAGCAAGACACAGAGGTTCCGGCCTGTAGCCAAGATGAGATAAGAATGTTGCCTCCGCATCCCTGTTGGTCTCCGTTTAGACACATCACACTGAGGGAAAATAAGGTGGGGAATGGGCAACAGAGAAATAAAGCAGGCTTGAAAGACATATTTGCTAGAGTGTGGGATCTTGTTTCTGGTATATGGAACCAAGAGGAAACGAACAGAAGAGAAGTTTATTACTTTTTCAAAGTACTTGTCAGAGAAACCAGTAACCCCACCAATGAGCCTGTGATTATAAAGCTATGCTGAGGCATCAAAAACACTTGCAAGAGGGCCCAGTGCGATGGCCTAGTGGCTGAATCCTTGCCTTGCACACGCCGGGATCCTTTATGAGTGCCCGTTCATGTGCCGGCTGCTCAACTTCCCATCCAGCTCCTTGCATGTGGTCTGAGAAAGCAGTCGAGGACAGCCCAAAGCCTTGGGACCCTGCACCCATGTGGGAGACCCAGAAGAAGCTACAGGTTCCTGGCTTCAGATATGTTTTTGCCACTTGGGGGGTGACTCAGGGGACAGAAGATCTTTCTCTCTGTCCCTTTTTCTCTCTGTAAATCTGCCCATCCAATAAAAAAATAAATCTTAGAGAAAAACTTGCAAGAATGGAGGTTTTACAAAACAGTTACTACCCCTGGGGGAGATGGTCAAGGATGCAACTCCTCCCACTTCTGGGGTGTCTTCACAGACCTGTTTGTGAGGAGCCCATGCTGCTAGGGGCCAGTAACTACAGAGGCCTCTTCTTGCTGTAGTTTCCTGGTCCCTGCAGAATGCAAAGTCACCTACTAATACTCACACGAGGAAAGGAGGGTGGGCATCTGTGTAAGATGACTTGCATGACCATAACAAAACACCATAGCTCATTAAACAAGAGAATTTACTGCTTACAGTTCAGAGGCTGGAAGTCCAAGCTCACAGTGCCAGGAGCCTTGCTGTCTGCTGAAGACATGTTTCCTGGCTCGGAGAGCTTGGCTTCCCACTACATCCTTACATGGGGAAAAGCGAGACGTGGCTCTCTGTGTCTTCTCTCTGTCTCTCACTTTCTCTCTCTCTCTCCCCACTTATCTTTTTAAAAATAGATTTTTTTAAAAAAAAATATGTAATTATTTATTTGAAATGCAGAGTTATGGAGAGAGACAGAGAAATCCCCATCTATTGGCTCATTTCCCAAATGGCTGCAACAGCTGGGGCTGGGCTGGGCTAGGCCAAAAGCACGAGCCAGGATCTTCTGGGTTTCTCACAAGAGTGCGGAGGCCAGCTACTTGGGGCATCCTCCACTGCTTTATCAGCCTCATTAGCAGGAAGCTGGATTTGAAGTGGAGCAGCTGGCACTCAAACCAGCATCCGACAAGTGCCTTGTCATAGCAGCTTCACCTGCTACACTACAATGCAGGATCCCCTGAGTTCTCTTTTAATTTTTTCACTTATGTCTTTTTGTTGAGAATCGTAGGGGCAGAGAAAGATGCCGAACATCCGCTGGTGTACTTCCCAAGTACTCAGGAGGTAAGAACTCAGTCCAGATCTCCTACTGGGTGGCAGGACCTCGATCCCTTGAGTCATCATGCCTGCCTCCCAGATCTGCATTAATAGGAAGAAAAGCAAGGAGTGGCACACAGTACCCACCTGCACTGTGGGCACCTTTGCTGATGCATGTCCCATAACTGTGTTTGAATTCTCAGATTATTAATAAAGAAACTGACCCAGGAAGGGAATGGCCACGACCATAATTTTGGCCACAACTCACTCAAATATCTTTTAAGCTCAGTTATGAAGGATTAACAATTGTCATTTTCAACCAATGACACTGATGTTTTACACCAAAAGGCACTCTGCATTCAGGCATTGATTTGGCCCCACCCTCAGCAATGGCACCAGAACATGGCTGGCTGACCAATTGGGTTCTGAATAAAATCCTTGGCTCTGATTTATTCCCAGAGTCTGGAATAATCCAAGTAACCCAAATGCTGTGTACATATGAAAGCTCCAAGCCAATGGCCACTCGCACAACTCTTTCTCCACACCACTCGAGCTTTCTCCATAACACTCGGGTATAGAGCTGACTCAGATTAAATCCCTTCAATTAAATTTCCCCTTGCTTTCTTGCCCTCCCTCCCCACTGCCTGAAGGGGATGGTCCTGGCCAGAGATCAAAGAGGGCAGCAGGGGAGGGAAGTTGGCGAGGAGTGTTGCCTGTGTTCCTCTATCCCCTTTGATGCACCTGTTCTGGTATCCCTACTCCTCAGAAAAAGGTCCAACTGAATCTTTGGGGACTGATTTCATTCTCATAAGAACCTTCTGGAAAAGAAACAGATCTTTCAGCCGAGTAACTTGTCCAAGCAACAACTAGGTTTTTACTTCAAGTAGTTGAGAAGTAGTAAGACCTAAGACAAAAAAAAAGAAGGCAAAAATCTTCAGAGGAATTTAATGGAAAATAAATCCACTGGACTATGGTGTTAGGTAGAAGCAAAGTAAGCAGGCATGAGTGGCAGACCCAAAATTATGTGTGGGAGAGATAACTGGGCTGTCCATCCTGCTATCTGGCTCTACTCCTGTGGGAACCGTGAGTCTAGCCGGGAGGTATTTCACCAAGTTGTCCTGTTAGACAACACCCCATTGCAAAATGGAAAGGACAGGCCATGAGTCTGTTGCCTTATTTCCAAGTTTTTGGATAACAGTTTCTAACCAAGCCCCCCCTCTTTTATTTCTAAAATAAGGATATAATTATTCTAATTATTCTAAGAAGGAACTTAGACTTAGGAAAGAACTCATGCTAAACTTAGTCCACAGAGCCATCCTGTGCAGGCCTGGGGTGTCAGCGACCTGGGGTGGAGGATCTGTGGCCTCATTTGGCAGCGCCAAGAGGGGACGCTCCCATTGCCAGGAACAGAGCTGGAAAATTCAGAGGTATCCTGACTTCTAGTTGCTCCTGGTGTCTCCCTACTCAGCCCCAGCTGGAGGCATGGCCAGGACTATCCTGCAGCAGGCAGCGCTCAGCAGCACGCTCGGGGGCCCTTCAGTGTCATGGAGGAGGACCCCCCAACTGTGCCTCCTTCTCGAAAACTTTCTCTACATTTCCACTGCTCTCTTTTTCTCACTCTTACTTCCTTTTGTCTTGTTTCTCTTGTCTTCTTGCTTGGGAAAGGACACAGCCCTCACATGATTTCTGCTGTTGCAGACTCCTTCCTAAAGCACTGTTCCCCTAACCTTTCCTGGGCTGCTCCCTGCTTCATCCTGTTTTTGCTTAAACTTCACTTTGTAAGAAAGAACTTTCCCTGTCACCATCCAGAATCCAAGTTGAGCATCCCTTTTGTTCTTTTTCGGGACCCGTTTCTCCAAACCACAGTGAGGACCTCAACTCTGAACGAAGTGCATATTTGCTGGTCTGTTTGCTTAACGGCTGCAGAGACCTTCTGGCTGGGAAATTGTGGGCAGCAGCAGGCATGTGCTTTCAGCCTCACTCTGCCCTGCCAGCAGGTAATCAATAAACACAGGGTCAGGCTGCTCACCCTCTCCTTCACTGCCACTTTCTCTAAGCTTAAACTTGTTTTTTTTTTGTTTGTTTGTTTGATTTTTATGGTGGGATTTCTGGCAATAAAGCACATTGAACACAAGCACTCCATGTACGGCTTTCAGACCTATCCAAGGCCACTATAAAGGTTTCAGCTGGCTGATCCCAGGACGAAGCTGTCTTCTTTACAAAGACACGGGTACATGAGGTCCCTTGAAGCATTTGAGAAGTTGCAGTCAAGGCCTCAGGTCCCCCTGGCTGGCGTGCTCCTCCCTGGTGGGTAGGTTTCTTTCTGGGTGTCTTGAGCACTTTCTTGGGTGCCACATGTTTACTGAGTGCTTCCTCTGCTGTGAAACCCTTGGCTCGGGCCCCCGCCCCCTCCCCCCCCCCCCCCCCCCCCCCCCCCCCCCCCCCCCCCATGTTTACTGAGTGCTTCCTCTGCCAGTGAACCCTTGGCTCGGCCCCCACCTGCCCCTACATGCCAGCACCTCCTCTATGATGTTCAATTCAGTTTTCCTTACCTTGGAAGGGGTTGATTTGAACCATTTTGGTGGCATGTGAGAGCTGGTACCCAATGTATCTCAATGTTAGAATCAGCTCTAGTGTGTGTGTGTATGTGGCTTTGGATTAGTTTTTTTTAGTGTTGTTGGTTTTTTTTTTTTTTTAAGAAGTTGGGAAAGGGACCAAGAATTCTACAAAGCAAAACACTCTTCCTAAAGAGGCCTCTCAAACCCAGTTCTCACGGCACAGGCAAATGGCACTAACGGTGGCATTGCCTGAAGCTGTCCCGGCTCCCACTGTGCCATTGTCACATGAGCGAGGCCTGGAAGCGCCACCTTCCAGGCCGTGTTCAGGTTGGTGGAGTTTCTACCTCAAAGAACCCAGTCTCTGTCCACACCTCTCTGGGTGTTATAACAACAAAGCAGAAACACCTGTTACAACACTCCATTCTCTGCTCGTCCCGAGGACCTGCACCCTCCCTGCCACTCCTGCATCGGGTTTGCAGAGAAGGTGTGGAGGTGCTGGGTGTCACTCTGACCCCTCTGGTGTGAGACTGGTTAGAGCAGCTGCTGTGTGCATCACACAACACATACTTGCATCAATTGCACATGAAGCACATTCACTCTTCAGTAAGACCGGGCTGGTGGTAAGGGAAATGCTTAAACAGAGGTGACTGGATTTGCCAGGAAATTACTTTTTTTTTCTAGTTGTATGAATGTGCCATATTCTAGGTGGATTTTACAGCATAAACATAATATTGGTTTTTCAACATTGAATCTTTTTTAAAAGAGATTTACAGATTTGTAAAGAACAGTACTAACTGTCCAGGTCTACTTCTGTATACCCTCAGACAGAAACGGTCATCTTCTGCTAGCCACGTCCTGCGTCTAGGAGAACCATGCACTCCAGGGCACAGCTGGAAATGGCTCCTGAGAGCCGAGGAGTGATGGCTGATTTTAGATTTCCAAGTGACTGGATTAAGCAGTATCTAGAAACCTGGAAGGCTGTTATTCTGAGAGTGTCTGTGAGGAAGTTTTCAATGAGATCAGCACATGAATCCGAGTGAGCTGGGTGGGAGTCCCAGCTTCCACCCGCTGGCCGGGGGTCTGGAGACACTACATACACGATGTGGGCTGGTGTCCCCCTGCAGCATCTGAGACACGTTCAACTCTGCCTGGGGTGTCAACGGGGCTTTGCACGGCAGGACTTGCACCCGTGGCCCCTGTCAGCACTGACCCTTGCGCCCTCGGCCACCTGCTTTGGAGTGCACTGAGCTACAGCATCCTGGAGTCCCCCGCCTGCAGACAAACCACTGTGGGACATCTCAGCTGAGCTGATCACGGGCACCGATGGGTGGAACAGCTCCTTCTTGTGCTGTCTGTAGACACAGCCTGCCGGTTCTGTCTCTACAGAACCCCAACTAGGACGCAGGCTCTCAAGCTGTGTGCACGTGAATGACCTGTGTGTCTGTGTCACGAGACATGCAGGCGTGCATGTGTGTAATGTCCATGTACAATTATCTCTGCTTCTGGAATTTGGAGTTATTTTCACTTCCAATGTTACATATTTTTTCCTCCCTGTCTTTATTTCATAGGAAATACTACTTTCATAATCATTTTTAAAATTCTATTTACCTTTAAGGAAAAGAATAAGTATTTCTTGACCAACAAAATGATCCTTTATTTTCATTTCTGAAAATGAATTTTGGAGGCCTAAAAATTCAAATATAACTGGCAAGATGACAGCACAGCTGTCTGAGATCCCAGCTGTCATCAACCTCCTGACTCCTCTCTCTTCCAGGTTTTCCCTCCGGCCACATGCTCCATGCTCCTCTCCACCCTCCCGTAGGACAGCAGAGACATCTTACACCCTTAGCAATATGTGAATAGGGCATCTGGACATGTTCACATTCAAAATCAATCATTATTTACTCATGGTGCAACCAGTCCTCAAGACCATCCCAATAGTCATATATATATAATATATTTATATATTTTTATATACTTTATATATTTATGTATAAAATATATATCTATTTATTTTACTGGAAAGGCAGATTTACAGAGACAAGAAGAAACAGAAAGAAAGATCTTTCATCCACTGGTTCACTCCCTAAATGGTCACAATGGCCAAAGCTGAACCAATCTGAAGCCAGGAGCCAGGAGCTTCTTCTGGGTCTCGCATGTGAGTGTAGGGTCCCAAGGCTTTGGGCCATCTTGTACTGATTTCCTGGGCTATAACCAGGGGCTGGATGGGAAGTGGAGCAGCCGGGAAACAAACCAGTGCCCATATGGGACCCTGATGCTCACGGGTAGAGGATTTAGCCTTTGAGCCATCCTGCCAGACCCGTCTCGACAATCTCGACCCCACGAGGGTTTGTTTCTTTGCCACCTACAAGGTGTAGAGGAATGGAGGCAGGGCTCATTATTCCTTGTTCTGCATTCTCAGGTTACAAACAGTAGAACAAAGATGTGTTCCTGAGAATATTGAATAGATCAGATTTCCCTTAGATTAATTTTTTCCATTTCCAAGTGTTTAACATTTCAGCTCTTTCTATGGCAGAGGAGCAAACACGATTTTTTGCAAATCCATGGTTATCATTTCAGTCTTTCATCACAAGGAGTGCATCCTCAAGGCAGAAGGACGACTGGGTAAACCAATGGCCAGCTGCTTGAGGTGGAAGCATGCCTGAATCAGTGCCTGTACCCATGGCACCACTGCTCTGCCTACTTTATATGCATTCCCCTTCTTACAAGGAGGTACTAACCAGGAGTACTGAAGTGGTAGAGAGGGTGTAGCCCCGAACAGCACCTGCATTTACGCTTTTTACCTTTGTGCCTGTCCCCCTCCAACGCCACAGCGGTCAACTGTCCTGTGAGCTTCTTCCCTCTCCCCTCCTCCTCAGGACCAATTATGCCATGCAGCTCCCCAGTACAGATCACCTATGGCAGGGTCCTGGGTAAATGTCCCCATGCCTGTAATAGCTGGTCTAGCGCCATATATCCTGTTGATCTCTAACTCTTCCATGCATTACTGTGTTGTTTCCTTAATCCCTTGAAAGAGCCAGACGCTTTCCCCATCAACACTTTAACTCCTAAATAAGCTGCAGTGGACTCCTAGCCCAGTAACTATCACCCAACTAGTAACACCCCCGCAACCCAGCGCTCTGTCCTGCACCAGAGTTGCCCACTAGGCTTCCTCCCCACTCATGAGAAAAACTCTGCTCTAGTGTTTAGTCTGCCGGAGTTCACCTCAACTGCTTCCTCACGGAATCCTTCTCTGATGTCTTCATTAGTGCATGATCTCTTCGTGTCGCACCTCTCCACTTTGTGTAGTTTTATGATACAGGTGTGTCTTTGATGAATATTTGCTCATTCCCAGTTCTCTCTTCAGTCTTGTTCCCAGAGCAATTCCCAGCGAATCCCTCCATGTCACTCACAGCTGGGAGTCCTCCCTTCCGATGCTGACCGCCTGCAGTTGGCATCAGACCACACAGGTTTCAGAACATCCTCCACAAAACCACCCTCAGCTGCCAGCCAACTGCACTTCCCAACAGCTGACCATGAAGTCAGGGGTTCCTATGAGCTCCTCGGTTCAGCAGGTCACCAGAATAGCTCACAGAACTCAACAAAGCCGCTGCAGGGACTTGGGGTTAGATGTATTACATTATAAAGGATACAGGTCAGAAACAGCAACGTGAAGAGACTCATGGGACAGGCAAGCTTGGGAGGGAAGGCACAGCTGCTTTGTCTGTCCAGGGAGTCATAGTGCCTCTTCCTCTTGGCACATCCCTGAGCTCACCAGCTGGAAAGCTCCACGGAGCCTGCAATTTCATTACAAGACATTGTTCAGTAGCCTGCATCCCTGAACCCAATCTCAGGCCCGCCTTCCTTTCTTCCTGTCTTCTCTCCCTCCTGCCTCTCAACCAGCCCCAGTTCTACAGTTTTCTAAACGTCCACTCTAAGTTGCCTCCTTAGCATGACAAACACATTTCTCTTTGGGAAATTCCAAAGTTCTGGAAGCTCTGTGCTAGGAGCAGGGGATAAAGAACAGACACGACATTTACTATCCCATAGTCATTGTAAGCTAAATTATAGTAAAATGATGGCATGTTTTCCCACTGAACTCTGGAGAATTTAGAACATGTCAATGATGGTAGGTCCAGGGAGAGAGAGTTCCTTTCACACTTTGGGGAAGGCGGGTTACTGAACAATGTTTATGGAAGCAACCTGGAAATACACGCCAAGAGTCTTGAAATGCTTAAACCCTTTTCCAGCCACCCAATAGTTTGGAATCAATGGGAGGGAAGCATTTGGGGCAGAGCTATCCGCAAGGACGATCACTGCAATGCTGTTTATTCTCTCAGAAAAGGAAAATAATGCCACCCAGGGAAAAGAGACAGGATGAGTAAATGATGGCAAATTCACACAGTGAAATAACATGTGTCTATTAAAATTGTTTCAACAGAATGACTAAAGGCAAAGGAACATGTGTAAGCATACTATTAAGTGAAAAAAGAACAAGATTCAGAATCTATGCACCCTATGATGTTAATCGTGACTAATGTTAAAGATGTGGGTGACAACCATTTTCAATATTTTTCTATGATTGCTATAATGATTCTACTAATTTTATAATCAGAAAACCGACATGGTAAAGAAAATTCTCTTTAAATCACTCAAGGCCTAATTGAAAGCAACTGTGAATTATAATCACAAATTATTCTTTCTTATCACTAAAGTACATCTGGCAAACACCTTGCCTGGCATCTGCTTGGTCATTGAACATCCATTTGAGAGAAGCAGTTAATAGCTGGAAACGATCAAGTTCATGTTCAGTTTTCACAAGCTGTTTCTCTCTGCAGCAGGTTCAGAACTGTGGAAATGTCCCCTGCAACCGTCTCTGGAAGTGTCAGAGGAGTGGGTGACGAATGCTGAATGGTGCCAGGCAGGAAGTGCCCCCTCTGTGCCCGGGTCCCCTCCAAGCAGCTCAGCCCTGGCGATGAGCCCCAATCTTCCATCATTCCTCCAGGAGCCTTAGTCACTTTCCTTGAGCCTGGAGTCCTGTTGAAAAGGCAAGTCAGCCCAACCAGAGTCAGGTTTGCAAAAACAGCAGTCTGCTTGAACCCAGCTCTCTGAGAAGAGGTAAGCCATGTTACCCTCATAGAGCAGAACTTCCCATAACGGAATGGTTTTTCTATTTAAGTGGAAACTCACAAAGTGTTCAAGAGTGGAGGTAAGTCCTGGGGGAAGGAAATGTGTCCTGAGACAAAACGGGAGCGGCAAAGCAGTAGGGTGCCAGGGGTGCATGGGAGTAGTAAAGGGCCGTGTCACATGGGCCAAGCCAACACTCCACCTGAGCTTCTTACTGTCACATGTGCTGGCAATTTGAAATGTTGCCCATGATGAAATTCTCTCCCCTGCAACTTTTTTTTGAGATTATGTTTTAAACAATTATGATGACATGACATATTTTTAAACAATTATGCTCAGTTTTACTGATGCTTACACCAACACATATTAATACTTTCCGGCTATTCTTCACAAACATGCTGTTTCACAAATAAGCTCACCTGAAGCACTCCCATTGAGCGTCAGCCCCAACACACCCACGTGGGTTCAGCTCCCACACTCATCTCTAAGGTCTAGGTCACCTGAGCTCACCTCCAGCACCTGGAATTTGGCATCTTTCTGTCTCTGAGCAGCAGGGGGCGCCGCAGGCGGCTCTGAACAGGACTCCCCCAAGAGTGATTTTCCGAGCCTTTCATCCAAATCCAGGAGTCAAATTTGTGTTTCAACTTTAGAACTGCAAAAACAGTATACAAACGGAGAGGTAGCGTGTTTTTAGCTGGTCAGCGTAAGCCTTCGTTCACACATAGACCGTTGTACCAGATTTGAGGGATGCATTTAAAATGGTAAGATACTTCATTTTACTACTTTTAAAAAATAAAACAAAATCATTATTATTGATTAGTATTGAAAAATGCTATATACAGGACAGCATTTTTCTGGTTTTGCATACGTGTGTATGTGTATACACAGTGCAGGCAGAGTCAGAGAGAGAGAGAAGGAAGAGGCAGAGAGACAGATATTACACCTTCTGGTTCACTCCCCAAATGGCTGCAATGGCCAAGCTGGGCCAGGCCAAAGCCAGCAGCTTCCTCTGGGACCCTAGAAGTTGGCCATCATCTGCTGCCTTCCCGGGTGCATTAGCATGAGGCTAGATGAGAAGTGGCGCAGCTGGATACTAACCCAGTACCCATAAAAGATGCTGGCACTGCGGGTGGCAGTTTAATGTGCTGTGCACAGCAGCACCAGGAGACTTTATTTTTTTTCTTAATGATCGTTTGGGGCTATCAAATAGAAAATATATCAACTGCCACAATCATGGACTCAGAAGTCTTGCTTTTTCCCTTCAGCTGGAAGCCATCACCATCTGGTAAATCCAAAGAATCAAAGACAGCTTCCGACTCTTTTATTTTTAAAGATATGTTCAAAATACAGGATTCCATACTTTATATTCTTTGATCATCTCCTATAGGGTTTTATTTTTTTCTGAACCATAAAACAGAAAAATCTTACCGTGGTAAAAGCTATTTTTTCTTTCTTTTTTACTATTATAATCATTTTAGGATATAGTTCCATAGGCCCTGGTATTTCCCCTCCTTACCGAATCCCCTCCTCCCCCACACACTCTCATATCATTACACCAGCATAGTTCTTCATAAACTGTCATGAGTCCATCATTGCAGGCATGAATAATAGCAGAGGGTCCAGCATCCCATTGTCATGACACATTCAACCGTATCGCTGGGAGTCCATCCTCGATCCAGAAGTGGGGATGCACACTGCCCCATATGCTCACATCTGGACATGTCAGTCTCCATTGCAGTCATTCTACATCCCACAAGTGAAAAGACACAAAACAAAATCAACAACAGACAGAAAAACAGAAATTTACAATGCCATGAAGTTAAATAACATGCTACTGAATGACTAATGTATCACTAAAGAAATAAAAAAGAAAATCAAGAACTTTCTTGAAGAAAATGATGCTACTGTATGATCTGTGAGCCACTGGAGAATTGATGGGAAATGAAGAAATGAAACTAAAACAAAAACGTCAAAATCCATGAGATATGGTTTCCGCTGATCTTTGTTGGTGAGATATATCTCCTATAGACAACAAATAGATGTTTTTTTAATCCAGTCTACTAATCTATGACATTTGACTGATTAATTCATTTACATTCAGGGTTAATATAAATAGATGGTAAATTGTTCTTGCCATTTTAGCAATGGGTTGTTCATTGATTCAGTCCTCTGTTATTTTATTTGACTTCATACTTGTCTTTCGTTTTGGTTGGTGCTATTCCTCTTCTCTGTCAAGACAACAGCTTTAAGTATCATTTGTAAAGCAGGTTTGGAAAAGGTGTGTTCTTTTAACTTTTCTTTACTGTGGAAGAATTTTACTTCATTTTCAAAGACAGAGGAAAGCTTTCTTGGGTACGTTATTCTGGGTCGACAATTTTTTCCTTTATATGTCGCTCTATTCTCTTCTGCCCTGTACAGATTCTTGTGAGATATCAGCTGTGAATTTAGTTGCCATTCTTCTATAGGTCAATGGATTTTTTTCCACAAGCACATTTAAGGCTTTTTTTTTTAAAAATGTTCGATTGAAAAGAGCTTGATTATCATGTGTTGTGAAAATCGCTTTTGGTCAGCCCTGTTGGGAGTTGGGTGCCCCTGTTAGATATTGTTTCCCAATTCCTTCTCCAGATTAGGAAAATTTTTCTTCATTATTTCAGTTAAAAAAATATTTTAAACCCAGCTTCTCTTTCTGCGCCTTCTGGAATTCCTATGACTCTTATATTTGGCTTTTTAATAGTGTCTCTTAATGCTTTTTTTTAGCCTGATCCAGCTCTACTTTCAGCTTTTTGATTGTTTCCCCCTGGTGACAGGAAATATCTTCCAATTCTGAGATTCTTTCTTCTGCCTTATTCATTCCATTATTGAGACTTTTCACTCAGTATTTAATTTGTTCTATTGCATCTTTCATTTCCAGTAATTCAGCTTGATTTTGTTTTAATGTTGCTATTTCCTGTGTGACATATTCCTTGAACTCCTATATTACTTGCCTCTCATTGTTGCTAAGAAAACTTTATAACAAATGTTTTGAATTCTGAATCTCCCATTTTCTCGATGTATTCCTCTGTTAACTCTGAGGTTGGCAAAGGGTTTTGCTCCTTTGCAGGAGAGTCTTAAGTAATGTTCATTGTGCCTCTGTCTCTTCTTTTGCCCTTGGTCATTGGACTTCTGCTCATTCTTCTCCAAATTTGCAATAGATTCTGATTCTTTATATCTTTGAAATCTGGAAATGCTAACCAAACATTTTATACCACATTGTCTTAGGCAAGTGAATTAAATTAATATGTTGAAGAGATTAATAACAGCAGAGAGGAAGAGTTAGAAGTATCAGAACCATTGACTGTCTTCTGAGTTGAGACCAGCTCTGCTAGTCCACTTTCTGTTGTGAGAACAGATTGTCGAGATGGAGGAGATGGAGTCATCTCTAAAGAAAATATGTTTTTTAGGCTCATCATTCTGGAGGTTGGAAACTTCAAGGGTGCAGTTTCTGGGGGAGCCTTAAGCTACTCCAACTCATTGTGGCAAGCTGGGCAAATGGGCAGGCATGGAAGACAGAGAAGGGCCTTGTCCGGTGACACTGCTCCGTTCCTGCATTCATCCCGTCAAGTCTCCCAACACTGCTACACTAAGGAACTGAAATCCAAAGTACAAACTACAGCCCTCTCTAAACCTCAGCTTTCTCAGCTGCAGGAAGGGACTTAATTATGATTAGCACGGTGTCTGTGAGCGGGAACAAAGAAATACTGGTGCTCCTCATAATGCTAATACAGTGATAGACATTTAGCTTGGAGGTTAGGATACCTGCATCCCATGTCAGAGATTCCAGCCCCAGCTTCCTGCAGTGCAGATGCTGGGAGGCAACAGGCAACAGCTCAGGGAGTGGGGTGCTGCCTCCCACACTGGGGGCCTGGATTGTGATCCCAGCACCAGGTTTCAGCTTTAACCCAGCTCTGGCTGTGCATGCATTTAGGGAGTGGACCAGCAGGTGGGTGCTTGCTCTCTGTCTCCCAAATCAGTTTTTATTTTACTTTATTTAATTTTCTTTGACAGTGAGAGAGGGATTGATCCCCTACCTGCTGGTTTGCTTCTTAAATGCTCCCAATATCTGGGCAGGCCAGGCTGAAACCAGGAGCCCCGAAATCACTCCTGCTATTCATCTCGCCTGGTGGCAGGAACCCAGCTTCTTGAGCCATTGTCCACACACGAACAGGAAGCTGGAATGAGAGCTCGGCAGCCAGGACTCACAGCCAGGTGCTAGAGCATGGAGTGTGAGAATCCCAAGATGAAAGTTAACTGCTATAGCATATATGCCACCCTAAATACATTTTTAAAAATAAAGCCACTCGGGTGGCAAAATAGACTGTGGTGCTGCATCCTGTACCTCTTTTTCTCTCTTTCTCCATTTGTTTTCTCCCTCTTTCTCCCTGGTTAAACAAAGCCTCTCTGTTTAACCCCAGCACTGACAAGGGGGCCACCTTCATCCTACTAGGGGTTATCAGTTGTCACCACAATGATGCTGTGTAGCCAACAGTCACAGAACCTCAGGGGCATTCCACAGCAAGCATTTCTGGCTCATGCTTTGGGGGTCAGTTGGGGTCAGCTTTGCTGATCTTGGCAGAGTTCACTCATGACTGGGCTGGCTGGCTCTCAGCTGGTGATGTCTGGCCTTGGCTTGGACGACCGGGCTGATGGGGTCTGGTCGCTAAATGCCTTCTTCAGGTCTCGGCTCAGATCCTGTCACTTTACATACTGCTCCGTAGGCTGTAACAAGTCAATGCAACACCATCAGCTCCAGGGCTTGGGCAAATGGCTTCTACGTATTTAGTGAGTGACACTGACCAATTTTGGTAAGAGATACCGAATGAGGCCATCCATGAATTTCATTGCTGGGGAAATATCTCCAGATACCAAAAAGTGTAACCAGCCACAAAGGAGAAGAAGAGGAGAAGGAGACCTTGTGACTATCTGAGTAACTGGCTGTGCGGCCTTAACCAGGCTGAGCTAGGTTCAGCCCACTGACCAGGCAAGGCACAGTGCTGGGAGACCTTCTGCCAGGTATGGGGTCCTCCTGTTCTCTTCAGATCCTGTGAGCAGCTACAGGGGAGAGGCACACACCTAGTACATGCTATCAACAATGAGAGAGGCATCACAGTTGCACAGGGTGACCTGATCAGTCACTGTTCAGAGAAAGTGCTCCATTCCCTTGAGGCTCTGGCAGGGAAGACATTCCGAGGCTCCCTGCACAGGAGAAGCAGTATTCAGACACTCCCTCCACCCTCGAAAGCCTGGCAGGCTGCACTGACTGGTCCCTGCAGCATCCTTGGCCAGCCCATTCCATGCCATGAATCCGGCCAAGACATTTCCAGGAGGAGACAATTTGCTTTTCTTCTCCACTTTGGACATGAGTGACAGCCTCACCAGACAAGGCCACCGCTGGTCTCCACTGGCTGGGTTACAACGTTAGCCTCCATATGAATATGTCAGTAGTCTTCAGCAGGTACTGATTTTGCTTCTCATTGCTTCTCTGCCAGCCTCCTGGGAAACTGTCACAATGACTGGCATGCACTTCCAAGAGACACTGTATCCACTGCAAAACTGAGAAGCCAGAGGGAAGTTAAAAGCAACAAGGCAACAGTTATTATAAGAGAGGATGCCTAGGGGCGTTGCAGGCTTCCTGCTGCTGCTGCAGATCCTGAGGTTCAGCACCACTCACACCCCAGGGAGGAAGCTCAAGAAGGAGAAAGTCTGGGAACCACTGAACAGCAGAATAAAAATGTCACCGCACTGTATCAATAGCCAGTATAGAAGGGCGGGAGTGGAAGTCAGGATTGCTAGGGGAGCAAGGCAGGCAACGGTGAAAGGCTACTGTTGCCACCCACAGCCATTTCTACCAGGGCAGTTTGAGACTAAACATGCACACAGGGCCTCTACTAACAAACCACTGTCTTCCAAGTATCCTCCCTATTCACATGGTAATGCATGAATAAAAAGAGCATCTGGACTTTCCCTCACCTTCATGTCCATCTTCACTGGGATCACACTTCTGACTCATCTTTGTTGAGATCACACTGTCAAGCCTGTCTTCACTGAGATCTGCTAGATTCTCAAGTCTTGCCAATGAGGGCACTTGTTTGCCCTTGATCACATCTACTGGGAATCACAATGTAAATTCCCAGCAGTAATTTGCAACTGAAATTCTCTGACTTTGGACATAGCAGAGAAGACCACATTCACAGCCACAGTGAAGACAAAACCAGAAGGAAAGTTTTGTTCACCAAAGGGAATCCTGCGATGACTCAGAAGAGTTGAAATTCAGGTCTCCAGGAAAGTTGAGAACTGTTTAATATGGAATAGCATGAGCCCGTGGAACATTCTGGGATGGTGGACATGCTCAAATGCCTTGTGTCACTTGTAATTGTCAAGCACTTAAAAGATGGCTCATACAGTCGAGGAGATTGCCAACTAAAGCATCTAGTTTAGTATTTAACAACCACCTGGACCATTGACTCTGATTTTGGACTAGGCAGGTCTAGTGCTTTCTGTATTATATTGTGTCTCACTGAGTTCAGAGTGTTTGGTTGTGGTCCCCTCCCCTGTGACAGGGACTGACGAATGAAGGGGTCATGGAACACTTGCCACTTCGGAGGTAGTCAACCTGCGAGGCAAACCTCGGCAAACCTCGGGAGAAGCTGGGTCAGTGGCTACAAGTGTGTGAAGGCCAAGGTAGTTGGGGAAGGGAAGCTGTAAGGGGAGATGGCTGGATTTCTGGAGTCTGCCCTCATTGGAACGTGTGTTTTAGAGATAGAAAAATGAGCTGGCCTTTTGAGGAAAGAGGTGTGCATCAATGTGTTGCCCTCAGAAAGGAGGAAGGGGAGGGAGGAAGAGCAAGCAGCAATAGGCCGAGGCCTTTCCAACTGCAAACAAGATGGGTCAGAAAAGCTGTTCTTTCCCATGACTTTCTACTCTGTGAAAAGTGACCCTCAACCTCCAGAAAAATTTTGTGCAAATACACATGGTGTTTTCAATTAAATATCAATACAAAATAATGGAATTTCAGAAGAAAAAAATATGTGACCACTGTCTGAAGTGAATTCTAGGATTCTTGGTCCTGTGTATGTATCCAAGGGGGAGAGAGATCCTCCATGTGAGGATGCTGGTGGATGGAGAGATGAGGGACTATGGAGATAGTTCCCTGCTCCCAGTTAGTATTCAATGAAGGGACACACACAGGAACGGGCAACCACACTAGGAAGTGGACGTGGAGCAGTGAGACAAGGACTGTAATTGTCCCCGTGTTGGGATGGTTCTGTAAGGATGAATCATGTGATAGCCAGTAGCCAGGAGGTGGGGAGGGGAGGGACATAAGACTTGTGGTAGTGGCTTTGGGGATAAGACACGAGAGAAACGTCGGTATGGACACATTGCTCTTAGAGTCTTATTTATTCCCCAGACAACTTCAACATGGCCCCAAGAAGCGCCCCAAAGCCACATGCTACCCATCTCAACCTAAACAGTTCCCTGTCATGTTCAAACAATTCTGTGTTTAGTGCGTGATTGTACCCTCCTCCTAAGACATTGAAAAAAAGGAATTGACAATACTAAGTATCTACTTGCAAAAAAGAAAACCTGTTAGAGTCCTACCTTGTGTCACGGCAAGAGTTCAGAGGAGTTAGAGAAACAGTCTACACAAAATGTCCCTCTCTGCATGGGAGTCCCCAAAACATGCTCATTTTTAGCAATCAGTAAAGAAGGGCTCGCAAAACTCATTGAAAGTCATTGTACTCTGAATCACTGTGGTTTATCCCAGCACAAAGAAACAAACCAAAGCAAGCCAAGAGAAGAAAATTATTTTATGGAATCCAGGGAAGTGCCAGATCTGTAATTTCTGCTTTCCTTTCCCAGTGAAGCCAAGAACATTTTCCCAGCATTGGTCTGTGACCAGGTACAACAGATACACAGCCTGCTGCAAACTGGGAAGGGTCGCTTGAGACCTGCATTTTTATTGGGGCTTCATTATAAAGTCAGAAATGATTGATTGACTGCCCATGTCATTGATGCCAATCTTGAGGTCAACCCGGATGGCATTACCCAACACCCCACCTGAAACCGCATGCCTGGTATTTCTGGGCTCTGCTGTAAAATATGAGCAGCCTCACCCATAAATCATACTATTAGACCATGCTGTGTGGCTCAAAGCTCCCAGGCAAACCAAGGCACTTCTTTCAGGAATAACATTTCAAGGACTTCTGGAGTACTTCCCAGAAGCCAAGACCAAAGGTCACACCTCTTTGGAACAAGGTTACATTCTTTACTATATGCTCACACGTAACCATAAACTCAAGGTGGCATGAAGTTCTAAAAATGAAACAAGTTAAAGAGGCAGAATAAAATATTAGTGAAAAGTCCTGCAAACCTAGGATATGGAAATTCTGTCTACGTATATGATGCATCCACATGAGGCTAATCCTCCGCCCTGAGGTGCCAGCATCCCTTATGGGCACCAGCTCATGTCTTGGCTGCTCCACTTCCAATCTAGCTCCTTGTCTATGGCCTGGGAAAGAAGTGAAGGACAGCCCATGCCCTTGGGTACCTGTACTCACGTGGGAGACCTGGAAGAAGCTCCTGGCTTCCAGTTCAGATCAGCTCAGCTCCAGCCAATGTGGTCACTTAGGGAGTCAATCAGCAGATAGAACTTCTTTCGATCTCTCCTTCTCCCTCTGTCAAACTTGCCTTTTCACTAGAAACAAATAAAACATCATTTAAAAATTTTAGAAAGATTTTATTTTGGGTCCAGCGTGGTGGTTCAGTGGCTAAATCTTTGCCTTGTATCTGCCGGGATCCCATATGGGCACCAGTTCATGTCTTGACTGTTCCACTCCACATCCAGCTCTCTGGTTATGGCCTAGCAAAGCGGTGAAGGATGGCCCAAAGTCTGGGGACCCTTTAATCGGGAGATCTGGGAGAAGCTCCTGGCTTCAGATCAGCTCAGCTCCAAATGTTGCAGCCATCTGGAGAGTGAACCAGGGAACGTGAGGTCTTTTATCTGTCTCTCCTCTCTGTAAATCTGCCTTCCTAATAAAAATAAACAAATCTAAAAAGAATATTTAAGACAAGAAGCATTAGTTTTCATATGTCTTAAGAAAGTTTCCTGTCATGAATATTTGGAATTATACTTCTGATTGGTATTCTAGAAATTTCTGTCAATCCAAGATGAAGGTACCATACCTGGATGATTTTTTTAAAAGAGTAAAAATTAGAAAAAAACATTCACAGTATATTTAAGTCAACACATCAACATAAGAAGAACACGTTGGCTAGGTGGATATACTCCATAAAAAATAGAAAATTAACAAAAATGCATTTACCTCTTATAAGTATGTACATTAATGTAAACTTTTAAAGGGATGGTTTATTTAGAGTCACTAAAATGTAAAATCTTTGAATGATATTTACCTGTCTGAACATGGCCAATGGAAGTTGGCTGCAAGTTCAGAGCATGAGTGTGCACCTGCACTTGTGCACAGCACAATCTTATTTGCAGCAGAGATAAGAAATCCCCCAAATGTCCAGTCCGTATCAACAGATGCTGTGCTGCAGCCCAAAACGACAAGGTGACTACCCACTGAAATGGGAAGGGTCCCATCAGGTATTCATTGAACAGGTCATGTTACAAAATGGTCTTCCCACCTTTTATTTACTCGACATTATGTGAGTGATGCATTATGCCAGAGATTATGAAATAAGTTGAAATTATGTTTTTGCAAATATTAAAGAAAAAAGAAGGAAGGAGTGGCTTGAGAGAGGAAGAGAGGAAAGGAAGAAAGGAGTTTAGAATTTGTATCTATCAAGTGCATGAATCTGTTCTCTTTAGGGTCATAAAAACTTCAAACATTTTAGCTTGAGTTTATTTTCATATATCAAAAAGGTAACTATTGTCTATGGCCATACCACCCTGAACTCGCCTGATCTCATCTAAAAAAGGTAACTGTTGGGGCCAGTGCAGTGCCTTACAGGCTAAACATCCACCTACAGTGTCAGCATCCCAAGTGGGCACTGGTTTGTGTTTGGTTGCTCCACTTGCAATCCAGCTCCCTGTTTATGACCTTCGGCAATGGACAATGGGTCAAGTCTTTGGGTGCCTGCACCCAGGTGGAAAACCCAGAGAAAGCATATATATCCAGCACATATATGTGTATATATAACGCATATATCCAGTAAATCTATCTATCTTGTAAAATGAAGGTTTTGGTGACTCTGTAGAAAAGGAAGAGTTAACTTTCCTCTCATACAGAAAGACTTCTTTTGAATTTGTTGCAGCAAGCACACGCACACTGTCCTAACCGAACACCCACACACAGGGCCACATGTACAGTGGTTTTGTGCCTTATTAACTCGGTTACACAGGAGCTACTTCCCAGATTCCTTTCTTTGCATGACTCTGGGCTAAAGTTTCAAACAAACAAACAAAAAAAGTTTGCAGGAGAAATGAAAGGCAGAAGCAAACCAGCAACCTTTATTCTCTGAAAGCCTTCAAGGTCAGATATGGTAGTAAACACAAAAACATGCCTACAAATTCTACTTCATGGCAGTTCTCACCTCTTCCAAGGCCAGCCCTTCTCAACTCTGGCCCTGCTGAGTAACCCTAACCCTTCAACATGCCCTCCCACATCAACCCTTTTCAACTCTGGCCCTGCTGAGTAACCTTAACCCTTCAACTTGCCCTCCCACATCAACCCTTCTCAACTCTGGCCCTGCTGAGTAACCCTAACCCTCTAACTTGCTCTCCCACACTGGTGTTTCAGGGGAGTTGGGGAGGAAGACATTCCTCTGACTTCCCAACTCCCCTTCCTGGACCTCTGTTTTCCAAATTCCTCCTACATTTTGTGGGTTTATTTTTCATATAAACTTTATTTCAAGATACTCATAGTGATTCTACTCACCTGGCTGGATTTTAATTTTTTTTATTGTTGTTAACATTGTATTATGTGATACAGTTTAGGCGGATATACAGAGAGGAGAGACAGAGAGGAAGATCTTCCATCTGATGATTCACTCCCCAAGTGAGCACAACGGTCGATGCTATGCCGATCTGAAGCCAGGAGCCTCTTCTGGGTCTCCCACGCGGGTGCAGAGTCCCAAAGCTTTGGGTCGTCCTTGACTGCTTTCCCAGGCCACAAGCGGGGAGCTGGATGGGAAGAGGGGCCGCTGGGATTAGAACCAGCGCCCATAAGGGATCCTGGGCGTGCAAGGCAAGGACCTTAACCACTGCGCCATCGCGCTGGGCCCCTGGTTGGATTTTTAAATTAATTTATTTAAAAGGCCTACTGAGAGAGAAAAAGACGAGAGAGAGAGATGTACTATCTGCTGTTAGTTTCCCCAATGGCCCCAATGTCCAGGGCTGACGCAGAAGCTCAGAATACTCCATGTCTTCCATGTGGGTGACAAAGACCCAGATACTTGGACCATCTCCTGCTGTCTTCCCAGGAGCATTAGCAGGGGAGCTGGATCAGAAATAAAGCAGCAGAAGCTCAAACCAGCATCTGCTGCTGTATAGTGGTATCACAGGCCATAGATTAACCCAGTATACCAAAATGCCCACTCCTGTCAAGTTGGATATGGATCAATACCAATTATTTATGCATCAGATAGACAAATGCATGAATAGATAGATGGAAACATAGGTGTTTGTGTCGTGTACAATGCGAAGAAAACTTTCTGATGGGAAAGTTAGGTTTGTCCTCTTGGAGACCTCATACCAGCAGCAGCGCTAGCTGCCCTCAGGGCTAAGATGCTCCTCTGTCACACCCTGGTCCACTGGGAAATGAAACTCCACTCAGATAGCCAGAAACATGAAAAAAATGTTAAGTCCCAAGGGAAATAAGCAGAATCCCCACAGATCCAAACAAGATCATTTCCAGAGATGGCACAGATTTGACTAGCCTTCGCTTGATTTGGGAGAATTCTTGGACTCCAGCACGCATGTAGGATTTGGTGGATAAAACGCTGAATTTCCATCCATGGGAGTCACAGCTGTTGAAGCGCAGTGGGAATGGAAATCCAGGAATGAAGGAGAGAGCACGAACATCTCAGCTTTGTCTGCCATGCGTTGGGTATTTAGTTTGCAAACATCATCTCATGTAATCCTTTCCTGTGAGGTAGATCTTATGCCTATTCTGAGCAAACAGAAGCTCAAATATGCTGTGAATTTCCCGAAGTTACTCAGGTAACCACAGTGGAGCAAAAGCAGAAAAGAAGTGCTTAAGCTATTGGACATAAGCTTATATCATTCTCTAAGACGGAGCCACTCTCTCTACCTGCTGAAACAATTCTGCAGCTTGGTGCTCATAGCAAGAAGCACGTCCCACTCACAGACAGGAGTGTTAGCTCTGCATTGCCGGTGGGTGGCCCAGACTCAACAGAATCTGCATAGTACCAGGATTCAGATCTGGCCAAGGTCTGTCCGTGTCTTCATTCTGGTCCCGAGGCTGAAGGCAGTAACCATGAGGTCATGTTTTTCGCACAGTGTGTGGCAGGTTCTGAAGAAAAGAGGAGACATGCCATGCCACTTACTATTTAAGCTCAGAACTGGTGCCCTGTCATTTCCGCCATATTCCACTGGCTCATGGTCAGTTGGTCCTAAGTCAGAGAAGAGCAGCGGAAGTACCTCCTGCCAAAGCAAGGAAGAAAAGGAGTGAATATTTGCTCACCGCTAAAGTTCTGGCTTCAAATTATAGTTTCTTTTCTGAGACATATATGAGTATTGAAGCAGTGAGGTCTTTCCTTCTAGCAAACACTGTTCCACTGACACCACTGTAGTCCTGACATGATCAAACATCAGGAGAACAAAATGACTATTGTGCCCATTATCTGTTCCTGAGCAATAAGCCACCACAAAGCTTAGTGTCATAAAATGACAATCATTTAGTTGCTTGTGAGTCTGTAATTTGGGAGGGCTCTGTGGGAGTTAGTTCAGCTTTGTCCCACAAGGCATCACATGGAATGGTTTGAAGCAGACTTGACATCTGGGGTTGTAATTATCTGAACACTCACTTCACTTACTCCCATATGTGATAGCTGATATTGGCTGTTATCGACCTTGCATGCCCATCAAGACATCTACATGTGCCTCTGCTTGGGCTTCTGGGGATTTCTCAAGGCCTAATGGTCATTACAAGTGTAAATATCCTAAGAGAAAAAGGTGAAAATACGTAATTTTTGTGATCAAACCTCAGAAGCCAAAGCTTTACTTCTATTCCACTCTACTGACTGGGCAGGTCAAAAAGTCCACTTGGGCTCAATGGGAGAAAGTGTGGCCCCCCACCACTCAAAGGGAGAACCATCAAAGTCACATTGAAGATGAGCATGTAGGATGGGTATAGCAGAGTGGTCATCTCTGGAAAATGCCTCTCACAGTCATACACAAGAACTCAAGCTGCTCAGTGGAGAAGAACATGATTTTTCTGGGATCAGTGAAGAAAATCCATGATAACGATAGTCAATCTTTAAACCTCTCTGGTGGGAACTGACAAATATCTTCTTCACATTTGCTGTAAGAGCAGCCATACTCACACCACAATGCCCCACTGCCCAGAGATGACTGTAGCAAGGCAGTCCTGGGAAAACTGGAGGCAAATCACATGAGATTGATATGGCCTTAGTCCACAGATTCAAAATTCCTGAGTAGGGTTAGAAATCGAGGATACCTAGCAATCATAGAAGTTACTTTCATTTTGCAGTTTTTGAGAATTCTATGCACAATTCTCAATCATTGTTCATTAGTGCAAAGAAGGAGGATGAATTTGTGGATCTTCTATGCCAAGCACTCTTGCTACATGCTTTATGTTTAACTCTCCCTGATGGATATGATGGATATGGTTCTGGGTAGATAGCATTGTTTGCATTTGTGGGTGTGTAAGTAAAGGATAGAGAAGTTCAATATACGTTCCCATGACCATGAACCTAAATGTGGATTTCAGTCTATGCTCAGCTCCAACTCCTAACTAAAGAAGACCCTGAGTGGAAGTAGCAATGGCCCAAGTAGTTCACCTCCTACCATGTGATAGACTTGGCTTGAGTTATCAGCTCCTAGCTCCCAGCTAGTAGGTCCAGCCCAGCCATGCCCAGTGTGAGCATCTGAGGAGTCAATTAGTGGAGGGAGTGCATGCCCCACGGCATTCTAAAATAAATATTTTAAAGAAAGATCAGGCATCTAACAGAATGCAGAGCTAGAGTATTTCTCAAGAAGGTTTAAATGTGCCACCTATTTAATAATATTTGATTCAGGAAAAAAGCCACTGTTACAGCTAAAAAGGGGGAAATGTCAATCTTACATATAAGCAGATGGTGGGGATGCTGTAGGAGGCAGCGAGAGGGTAATTCATCATCTGTGAACACGCATTTCAGAGAATTCTGCAGCTTGACAAATGGCTGGTGACCAAGGAAAGTTGGTCACCCCCAAGCCAGGAGTCACTGCAGCTGCACATCAACCTGTCTGCAGACTTTCCTGTGACTCTGCTTGCATGTGGAGGTGCAAGGTGGGGAAGCCTGAGACAACTCAACTCCCAGGAGAGAGATGAGCCTGACTCCATCTCCTCGTCTCTGATTCCAGGACTTTTAGAAGATGAAAGGAGGTTTTGCAAACTCTTGATGCCCAGTTGTCACTGAGATCAGTAATTTGTAAGAGTCTCCAGGTGACTTTGATGCAAGCAAGTGTGATGCTGTGAAAGCTGAATGGAGCTTCTGTCCAGAAAGCAATGCTGCCGTCCTCAGGAAACATTGCTCACTCCCATATTCCTTTGTGTTTTCCCTTTTCACTTCAGTAAATGGAAAAAGACTCCTTCTGACCTTTTGCCTGTGCTCTGCCTTCTCATAGTCCTGCTCTGGCACCTGACAGGATGACCAACGCTGATTTGTATGCCCACTTCGTTTTTGTAATCTCCATTAAAGTATAAGATCTCTGGGACAGCACCATGAATTTGCACAGCACAAACAGTGCCCCTGAGGTTGTGTGGAAAGAAATCCCTTCTAGGAGTTGAAAGTTTATCTTGTCTACGCTTGTTTCCCAAGTTCCCAGAGCACCACCTAAAACATGGGAATTCAATGAACACTTTTGAATGAATGATTATTCCTTTTGCTGTACAGAAGCTTCTAGTTTGATATTGTCCCGTTTGTATATTTTGGCTTTAACTGCCTGTGCTTTTGGTGTCTTTTCCCAGAAGCCTTTTCCCTTTCCTATATTTTGGAGGCTGCTTCCTAAGATTTCCTCTACTAGTTTGATGGTTTCTGGGTGCAGATTTAGGACCTTGATCCATTTAGAGCTTATTTTTATATAAGGTGACAGATGGGGGTCTTGCTTCTTACTCTGCAGGCTGCTATCCAATTATCCCAACATTTGTTTAAGAGACAAGGCTTTCCCCCTGGATTATTTTCAGTTTTCTTGTCAAAGATTAGATGGCTGTACCTGTGTGGGCTCCATTCTGGTGTGTCTATTTTGTTCCATTGATCTTCTTCTCTGTTTCTGTACCAGTACCAGACTGTTTTGATGGCTTCTACCTTGAAGTATGTCTTGAGGCCTGGAATTGTGATTCATCCAGTTTGATTTTTATTCTTCAGGATAGCTCAGCTGTGTCTCCAGATGATTTTTTGTATCCTCTTTTCTGAGAAGAATGCTGTTGGGATTTTGATTAGGATCATGTTGAATCTGTATGTTACTTTTGGTAATATGGACATTTTGACAATGTTGATCTTGCCAGTTCAGCAACATGGTCAGTTTCTTCATCATTTAATATCTTATTCTATTTCTTTTTAAAATGTTTTGTAATTTTCATCGTAGGAGTCTTCCACACAATTGGTTAGGCTAATTCCAAGGTATTTAAAAACTTTTTTCCAGTATTTTAAAGGGGACTGCGCTTACAATTCCATTCTCAGCCATGGAATTATCTGTGTATACTAGTGCCATCAATTTATGTTCACTGATTTTGTATTCTGCTACCTTGTCAAATTCTTCTAGATGCTCCAGTAGTCTCTTGATTGGGTCTTTGGATTCTGTGCAGAGAATCGTGTTATTTGCAAACTGGGATAATTTTACTTCCTCATTTCCAATTGGAATTCCTTTAATTCATTTTTCTTGTCTAATAGCTCTGGCAAGGACTTGCAATACTATATTGAATAGCAATGGTGAAACTGGACATCCTTATCTAGTTCCAGATCTTAGCAGAAAAGCTTCCAGTCTTTCCTCATTTAGTATGATGTTAGCACTGGATTTTTCGTATAATGCTTTGATTGTGTTATATAGTGTTCCTTCTATGCCTATCTTGCTCAAGGTTTTTAGTATGAAATAGTGTTGGATTTTATCAGATGCCTTCTCTGCATCTATTGAGACGATCATATGGTTTTTATTTTTCAGTTCACTGATGTGGTGAATCACATTTATTGTTTTGTGGATGTTGAACCATCCATGCATGCCTGGGATGAATCCCACATGGTCTGGGTGAATGACCTGCCTGATGTGCTGTTGGATCCTGTTGGCTAGTATTTTGTTGAGGATCTTTACAACGATGTTAATCAAGAATATGGTCTGGAACCTGCTGACCATTCAGTCTGAAGGCCACTTGGACCTATTTTGGGTAGACACCATAGTATGCCACATTGGTACTAATTTCCCTGTGGGATTTGGAGGCCAGTGTTAGGATACAGTCAGTTAACTTACTGCCTATGACACTGGCATCCTATATGAGCACTGATCTGAGGCCTGCCTGCTCTGTTTCCTTTCCAGCTCCCGCTAATGAGTCTGGAGAAGCAGCCGATGATGCCCTAGCATTCATGTGGAAGATCCAGGTTTATGGCTTTGGCCTGGTTCAGTATTTCAAACAAATAAAATAAACTTAAAAAAATAAAGAAGATAAATGCCAGAATCATACAGTAATATATTAGTACAGGTAACATTAGCTATTGTTAGAAGAGAAATTGCAAACTCAGTGACTTAATGAAATAGACTAAATCTTCTCTTCCGCTAAAGAACAATCAACACTACTAGGAGTGATGCTTGATCCCTTGGTGCCATTCTCAGAGCCAGGATGGATCCCTTCTGGGTCTCTGTTGTGCCTAGGTTCTTAGAGCTAAGGGAAGGATTGTGCCAGGGGTCGATGTGGGCTCCCTCATCACTTCTGCCCAGTTGTCTTTGAGTGGATCAGTGACATGGCCTCACCCAAAGTCAGAGGCAACAAAGACTAGGAAATGCAGTCCTCTTCTGGGTGGCTGCCTCCCGACAATGACCACAGAACAAGTACAGGACATGTCAGAGACCACTAGCTACCTCCGTCACACACAGCATCAGTATTGGCAGTTCTCTCATATGCAACTGACAGAACTCCATCTGACTCTGCTATATGGGTGGCAGGGCTCCAAATACTTGAGCCATTGTCTGGTGCCTCCCACGATGTGCACTTGCAGGAAACTGGGTGTGAAGCACGATGGCTGAGACTCAAATTAGCACTCCATTATTCAAGTGGCAGCTAAGCTGCATTACCACAGTGCTTTCCCTTGGGGATTCACACTTTTTAATTTTTTTTAGAAAGGCAGGTTTATAGAGAGAAGGGGAAACAGACAGAAAGACCTCTTGTCTGCTGGTTCACTCCCCAAGTGATGGGCTCAACGGCCAGAGTTGAGCCCATCCGGAGACAGGAGCCAGGAGCTTCTTCTGGATCTCCCACATGGGTACAGGTCCCAAGGCTTTGGACCATCCTTAACTGCTTCCCAGTCCACAAGCATGGAGCTGGATGGGAAGTAGAGCAGCTGAGACATGAACTGGCATTCCTGTGGGATCCCGGGACATGCAAGCAAGGATTTTGCTACTAGGCTACCATACCAGCCCAGGACTCACACACTCTGAAGGTGATAAATTAACTCTACGCTTAGGTCTATATCCAAAAGAACTGAAAGCAGGCATTCAAACAAATATTTGTATGTAAATGTTCATAGCAGCATTAGTCATAATAGAGAAAATGTGGACATGACACAAAGCCATCAACAGACAAATGAATAAACAAAATATGCTATATGCGTGTGGCAGAATAATACTTGGCCATAAAAACTAATGAGGTTTTTATACTTGCTACAGAATCTGACACCATTGAGTTATGTATAATAAACCAGGCTCAAAGAAAATGCTCTGTGTTTCCTTTTACATGAAATATATGGAACAGGCAAGTTTATAAGACAGAAGTTTCAGGGGCTGGGGGAAAAGGGTTAAGAACTATTGTTTAATGGATAGAGAATTTCTGTTGTGATAAAAAACTGAAAATAGTGATGGCTTGCTAAAATCATAGATACAGTTAATACTACTGAGTTATACACTTAATGGTAAAATTCATATCACATATGTATCTTAATAGAATTTAAGAAACTAAAAAACAGAAAGTGATCCAACTACAATTGAATCTCCAAAAGAAATTATCTTACTATATTCTCAACTTGTCTCTTTTTCCTCCTTTCCGCCTCAAGACATGGTTTCAGAAATATAGGTGTCTACTCCTGTGCTCCAGGCTATTTTAAAATAATAGAGACTTCTCTAAGAAAAGGGAAGAATGTAATTAAACCTGATGGGGAGCGTGCTATTTAAATCTCTTTAATAGGAAATACGCTGAATTTAGTCATGTCCGCTGTTAATAGAGGCAGAAAAATCTGAGAAAGTTGTATTAGTTGAACTGAATCACATGGACAAAGATCTGCTCTTCCCACCTGGCCTGATCGTGGATACCGTTCTTCATGGTTCCCTGTGTGTTTTGGGCGGGGGATCGATGTGGGGTTCTTCTGTGTTTATCTTCCCCAGATGCTTGGAGTCTGCTGCTTACATGCTTTGAACACAGATAAGTGGATTGAAATAACCGTTGTCGAGAACACAACTCATTGCAGTGAGTGGTGAGAAGCCATTTTCCTCTCCAGAATTAGAATCCCATCCCCAGCCACCCAAGGTCATCCTCTTGGTCCTTGGAGACCAGTGTGGAATTTCCAAAGTTAACAAGATTTGACCTCAGCTAACAAGTTGTGTAAGAAAACTAACAAATTCTTCGGGGTCCAAAGAGCAAAGGCGAGCCTATTTCAGTGGGCTCTGCTCTGCAGGGACTTCCTTTCTTTAAATGCACTTGCAACCCAATAAAAATCAGCAAATATTTACTGAAAGGGTGATGGACAGAGTGGAGGGATCTGGATGGTTCCTGTGAAGACCGGAGGGAACAGGAGTCAAAGGAAGTCGCAACAGAGAATCCCATGAGGAATGGTGGGAGTTTTGGAAGTACGGTGGAAGCACACAGGTGTGCAGCCAGCCAACACTTACTGTGCACCCTTGAGCAAGGTTTTTTCTCTGGATCACAATTCCTTTGTTTTCAATAGGTAGACATAGTGTTACCAACGTGCAGCATAAGGCAGAGTAAAAGTCAGCCAAGGGCGGTGACCCTGTCCTTGTTGCTGCTTGTGGATCACAAAGGTAGGAAGTCTGAATCCTCAGAAGAGGAGCATTCACGGTGAGACCAGAGGAGATGGCATCGGGATAGGCAACTGACCAGCCAGAGGGAGAAAGGGATTTGTTCTGTTGTCATTCCAGCTTGTTGCTCTGACACCAAATGGATGTTCTACCATCACATTTGCATGCTGAGTGCCTGAAGTTAAGACAGGTATCATGGGTGACAGCCAACTGTCTTCACTTCAGACACCAGACAGGCTCCAGGAGGCCTGTCTCTGACCAGCTGCCAGATCATGAGAGAGTGGTTAGCTAATTTCCCATATACCTCGCTGATGGCACCATGATGGCACTTTCAGAGCAAAGTTCTTCCTCTGTGGAGTCAAGAGGCATCACTCCCCCTGCATCAGCTGTTACGGCTTCCTTGAGGCTTGGTGTCCACTCTTCACCATGGCCACACTATGCAGGCTGTTTAATCACTGACTACTCCAACCTGCTAACCACACTATTTCGGTGGGACCTTTTTAACAAGGGGAAAATGTGCATTTAGAAAAATATGCAACAACTAGACAAATTTTAAGTGCCAAGTTTGAACATGTCTCAGTCCACTTCCTATCACTCTAACAAAATAGTTGAGACTATGTATTTTATGAAGATCAGGAGTTTAGCTCGCAACTCTGAAGGATGGACAGCCCAAGGGAACACTGCTGCTCTGTATTCTGTGAGGTCTCGTCACTGCCTGATAACAAGGTGGGTGACACCATACAGCAAACCCAAGCAAGCACATGTCCCATGATAGAGTTGCTGCATCAAATCCCAACTATACCTTGTCAGATTCAGCTTCTTGCTAAAGTGCACCCTGGCAGGGAGGTAATGGCTCAGATACTTAGGTTCCTGCCACCTGCATGGGAGACCAAGATCAAGTTCCAGCCTCCTGTTTTTGGCCTTGGTGGCTGTGTGAGCGTTTGGGGCTCTCTATTTCTCTCTCTCTCTCTCTCTCTCTCTCTCTCTCTCTCTCTCTCTCTCTCTCTCTTGCTCTTGCACTCTGGGTGTGTGTGTGTGGGTGGGTGTGTGTGTATGCCTTCCAAATAAAATGAATATGTTAAACCTGTGATGACTAGAGAAAATGGTTGCACATTTTTGGAAATACAGGCATTTCCAGTGGCATACTGGAAAAGATTCTTCATTTCTCTTGTAGGAGGTTCTGACTGAGGCAGTTCCAGCAAATGACGTCATAGACATCTACCTCCTGGTGACCTCGCTTCTGGATTATGGAATGTCCAAGCCCTGAGATGTCTTCATCTGTGAATGATGAGAGTGAAGAAAGACAAGGGACAGAAAACACCTTGCTAGAGCCGACATGAATATCAAATACAAAGAAAGAGCTAGGTGAGGGCTGTGCCACGCAGTGCTCTGTGTTCTCCTTAACCAACTTTGAGTGGTCCCACATCCTCATCAGCTTTTGGTGTTTTCATTGGTTTAATTTTAATCATTCACCTTCTGTTGAGGGTATGTCTTACCTGTTTACAACATTATGACATTTGATATTTGGTGACATTATGGTATTTGGTGAGTAGAGCATAGGTCAGTGTGGTAGAACCAGGGGATCTCCAGGAACCCGAGATGGCTTCCTGTTAGCCACCTCCAGTGCCTGTACCCAGTGGAGGACACAATAGGTCCCATCACCACTCTTTTATTCATTTTACATTTTTGAAAATAAAGGGAAACTGACATGCAGGAAACTTAATAAGCTTTAAATATACAACACAATATGGTTTTCCACCTGCTTACTCCATTGCCCGATCATGATCTGGAATATCATTAACCCTCCCAAAGGCCCTCTCAATTCTTCTCAATCAATATTCTACACAGACAGCAATAATGCAACTTTGGGGCTCTTCAGTCAGTGTTACCTGTGTATGAAAACATGTCGTTGTGCAGCAGGTGTTGTCTCAAGCATGGATTCTTTTGCTAAATATACATCCCCAGAGCCAGCATAGCAGCTTATCAGACTTTGTCCACTTGCAGTCCTGGGATCCCTTATGGGGCACCAGTTCTAGTCCCAGCTGCCCCACTTCTGATCTAGCTCCCTGCTTAAGGACTGGGAAAGCAGGAGAGAATGACCCAAGACCTTGCCACACCCCCTACCCACACAAACTGGAAGCTCCTGACACATGGCTTAAAATTGACTCAGTTCCAGGTGTTGCGGCACCTTGAGGAGTAAACCAGTGGATGGAAGATCTTTCTCTGTCTCTCCTGCCTGTGATTTTCCTTTCAAATAAAAATAAATAAATCTTAAATAAATACGCATCCATGCTGCTGCGTGGAGCAGAATATTGTTTCTTACCCTAAACGCTAGGTATTACATAAATATATTCAATTTATTTGTTCTATGATCGATATTTTAGTTTGTTCCAAGTTTGTTACAAACAAATGCTGCTATACACATTTCTTTGTAAAGTTTCCTTCATTTGTTTACTTGAACAAGCAACAGAGACATGAGGACAGGATGGGAAAGAGACAAGCTTGTCTGCCAATTTACTCCCCAAATGATTGGCACAGGTCAGATCGAGGAGCCCAATATTTGACCTGGATCTCCTATGTGGGTGGCAAAAACCCACAATCTTGAGCCATCGCCTGTTGCTCCTCCCTCACATTTAGTAGAAAGCCATTTTCAAAGGGGACTCAGGACTTCATCCCAACTACTAGTGTGTGTGATGCAGGAATCCCAAGCGGCAGCTTCACCCATGGTGCCACAGCACCTGCCCAGCTATAGACATTTGTGGAAATATATTTCAGTGAAATTAATCCCCCATTTCCATTGGCTATGTAGTCAAGAACCATACTTATATTGAATTTTTAAAGAAACTATAATACAGTTCTTAAAATGTTGGATCAGCGTTGCCCTCCAACAGAAGCAGGTTTCTATTCCTATTGTCCCACATCCTCATCAGCTTTTGGTATCTTCGTTTGTCTAATTTTAGTCATTTACCTTCTGTTGAGGGTATGTCTTACCGCTTTACAATATTATGACATAAAATCCGTTTTGAAAACAAAATAACAATTAATTTTGTTGTTGCTAAAATTTTACTTTCCTGGGTGTGTAAGGCAGTGTTCTGAATGAGATCATCTGCTACCAAGATTTGCAAAAACACAGCATTTAAAGTAAACTCCAGCAGGCATTATCATTAAGTTGGGCCGAGGAGAAATGACTCCACCACCCTGCCCAGGTTAAGCGGATACTCCCATCCAGCAAGGTTTGAAATGCCAAATCACCATATCCTGCACAGAAGGTCAGGACCCACCGTGATGAGAACCCTATGCATGCACAAACCAAGGAGTTGCCACCTTCTCCCATTCCCCACACACAAGATGTGTAAGAGCCCAGTGTTGTACCCCTGGGCAGCCATTTCCCTCATGTGGTCACCTCACCATGTGGGGTGTCTCAGGCCATCTCCTGCCAGGAAGTGGTCCATCAGACTCTCTCCTTATTGATAAAACCCTTTGCCTGAACTAACAGCTTCTCTCTGTCCTGACTGTCTCTAACTTAGCATTTTGGTGCCAAATCTGAGAGATTAGGGATGACCTCTGGCCCAAGCCAGCTCTCTGAATCGCAGCCAAGACCCCTGCTCTCTGAAGTCCTTCTTCATCCAAACCCTCTTTGCTTCTGCAGCAAACAAGAGGTGAGGATCACAGGATGGCCACCCAGCACCCTGGACTCCTCTACCCACTTGGAAAACCACTAGCCAGGCTGTCCCTTATGGCTGGACCTTGCCCACCATCTTGCCTTTTTCCTCTTCCCTGCCATTTATCTCTTTCAGTCTGAAGGACCTGCACTTGCTCTCCCTACTCAGGGATCTGAGTTACCAAAATCACTTCTTCCAAACCCGACTCAGACTAGTTTGTGCAGGAAACCTCCCATACTCAGTCAGCCGTTGCTGACCCCACATGCTACACCAGTCAGATGAACAACAGCTTGCAACTGGCTGCAGGTGATGGCTGAGTTCAGCCCCTCTCTCTTGATGAGTTCCTCTCCATGCCTTTGCTCTTGGGCTCTGTGCTCTACATAAATTAAATCCCTAGTACCAAGTGAAGGAACTGTAATGAGCTTTACTGTAGGCTCTGGGCTGATTGGGTAGTGGACACCCCCTTGCTCAGTCCAACCCCTTCCTATGAAGGGCCCAGGATGACTGTGAGGAACTCTGTCTTCTCCCAGATCTGTCTGAGGTTATGCACAGCCTACCACCTTGAGCTCTGGACACCTCAGCCAGGCTGGAGAGCTCAAGCACCCTGCAGAGGCACCACTTGGCTGCCCCCAACAAAAACCAAAAACCCTCAAAACCTTTTTCTCACTCCCAGTCATCTTCTAATAATTATCATTTGTGTCTCTGAGAGACCCTTCTCTAACCTTCATCCCGCACTGGGTACTAGACCTTTAGGAATTTCTTGGGGCTTTTTACATATGTGCCAAGGAGAGAGGAGCTCTCGGAGTGTCTCCTGAGGGAACATCTATATGACAAAAAGTGGAAGAAATGAATGATCCAGTTGATTCCTACAGGAAGTTTTTGATTTTGAAAAGTCACCAATTTTGAGAACAAATCATTTAGTATACACATACCCCCATGCTATAAGAAAATAATTATTTTTATTCTTGAACAGTTAATCTACTTGTTTCACAATGTGAATCTTGTGATTGAAATGATTATCATTTTTTCTAAGAAGGGACTGTGTGTATTTGGCACCCTCATGTGCCGGGCTAGTGCCATAGTGCCACCTGAGGGCAGCTTGACAGGCTTTGTGAAATGAATGGGTTAAGTGATGTGGGAGGTGAGGTTGCCACTGGGGATGTCCACATTTCATGTCAGAACACTGGTTCGAGTCTTGGCTGCTCCACTTCAGACACAGATTCCTGCAATGTTATCTTTGGAAGCAGCAGATGATGGATCCAGTGCTCAGATTGCTGCCACCTACATGAGAAAGCAACAGAATTCTGGGTTTCTGGCCTCGGCCTATCTGGCCCTCACTGTTGCAGGCATTTGCGGAGCGAGCCCAAGAACGGGAGACATGTCTCTCTCTCTAGCCTTTCAAGTCAATGAAAAATGAGATACTTTTAAAGCTTCTCGTGTATACTGTTCCTCTCATTTACATCAGCACCTAGATCAAAGCTCTTTAAAGGAGTGTCAACCCAGGATTACTTACAAAATGAAAACAGAAAAGACTGAATGAGCCAAAAGGTGAAAGGCAGGAGGGAAAATGAGCCGTGGCAATGCACCCATTACATAAGCAGGGTCTTCTTATTTTCTTCTGTACTTTGGATGAGGTTGTTGGAAGCCGAGTCCTTGAGGTGGTGATGGTAAGAAGCCATAGGACCTTTAACAGATGGAGCCTAGGAGCAGGTGTTTGGGTCATCAGGATCTCTGCCCTCAGAAAAGGCTGAGGTAGTTCTCATGAGACCCCAAGTTAGTTCTCATAGGAGGACTTTACATGAGATACCCACCTGGCTCTTCCCCTTGCCCTAACTTCCTGTCCAGCCACAAGGTCTTGTCTTGACACAAGCTCCTGTGACATGATGCCAAGAGGTGATACAGTCAGTGGGCTTGACCAAAGCCAGTACCAGGCTTTGGGTTTAAGGTCTTGAAAACTGTGAGCTTAAGAAACAATCTTTTTTTTATAAGTTGCCCAGTTTTAGGTATTTTGTTATGGTAATGGAAAACCACCTAATTCTTTCTCTAGGTAAACATCTAGTTATCTACCTGGATGTCCTACAGACTTGTTAACTGAAACTGAACCAACCAGAGGCTGATACATAACGAACCTTCAAGACTTCCTCCTTGTGCATCACTTCTCAGTTCAGTACTACCACAAGGCATCACAGTTCATAAAACCATAAAATCAAGCAATTTTCAGCTTTTCTCTCTTCTTCACCAACCTATTTCAGTCAAAAAATATTTCCTGGGAGCTTTTTATGCACTTGACTTTGTTCTCAGTGCTAAGAACATGCAATGTGGACAACCTGATCTTGAGACGCACTTTTCTTATCCAAGAAACAAGCTATTATGATCACGATTCCTTAGGTAACAAGCTCTTATTTGAGATATGTTCCAGACTTGAGAACAAAAGCTGGAGACTTCATTGCATGGCTTAATTTTCCATTCATAAAGGATGAGTCAAGGATGACTCATCCGATAACCATTTCTATTGAATTGCTGTGTCTAGCCGAGAAAAATATCTTCATTCACAAAATTCCTCCTCTTTCTTACCACTGCAATACAGACACATGTACCTAATCAGATTTCTCAGCTGTGTGACAGGATCCAACAATTCAATTAAAGATGGAGTTTGGTGTGAATGAAGAGAATTTGTGATACCTGGGTCATTTGCATGAGGTCATGGAACACAGAGACCCAGGGAAAGGATGGGAGAATGCACCTCCGTCTTAGGAATTCCACTTTCTGGCCATGTCAATGTCAAACTCTAGACAGTGGAAATGACAGCAGAATGTGATTATCACACCGAAAGGTCAGTTGTATAATCATTTGATGAATATTTATTATGGGATCAGGCAAATATAGGAACTTCCTGAGATGTTTGACTCTAAAACCTGATCAATGTGAAATACTCCCTCCTTGGATTTGATCACTCTGAAATCCCCTCCACTCTAGGCTTACCCCAGACAGCAATCAAGCAGGTGGTTGGCATCTGCCTGGCCTGATATTTACTCATAAGTATTCCCTCTCCCACCACTTTTATATGACGAGTGAGTCATGAAAGAAAGCAATTATCATTTATAAATCCATCCTAAATGTGTCCTCTTCCTCCTCATTCTATTAATCTGCCTCCCTTTTCTTCCTCTCTTGTTTCATTTCCCATTCCCTGTGTTCTAAATGTGAGCCGCACAACCTTAATCAAGGTTAAGATGAGTAATACTTGGGCTACACTTCAAGAAATTGGAAATATATAATGATATGAGACTCTAAAAGCTCCCTGTCAACTTTCCTTTCCTCCAAATAACTTTTCTTGTTGATAATCATCAAAATTCAAGACAGACATTTTAAATCTCTTTGATCACATTCAGTATTAGATTTTGATGCTTGTTTCTGAATATTGAAATGCTGCAGCTTTGATTTTACTGTGAATATGCAGTATTTCAGCCACACTGAGTGATGGAGACTCTTATGGGGACAGAATCATCATCAAGAATATTATGACTAAGAAAAACTCCAGTGAGAGCTTCAGCCATAAAACTTTAAACTTTCTCTTAGATCCAGGACTTTAAATATTGTACTTGTGCGTACACGTGTGTGTGTGTGTGTGTGTGTGTGTGCGTGTGCGTGTACATCTATATAAGAACTAAAGTTGTTACAAGAGATGGCTATTTTCCATTTCCCATATTTATCTCCATGGCCACTTTGAGATGCAATGTGGGAGGTATCCTTTAATATGGCTCAACAACATCTAGAAGGCATATGAAGACACCTTGCAGGAACGGAGCTCCTTCCAACCCATAGATCCCAACAGCAGACAATGCCAGTATGAAAGTCAAGGAAGGGTACATAAAGGAGAGAGCCAGGCAGTAGAGTGGACTCTCTCAAATTCCTAGTTGTACCTATTAACTAGATCCCACAGTCAAGCTTAAACACCTATTTCCAAATAACTCAGGAGCCAATTCCTGAACAAAAACATGTTGGAAGTTACAGCACTTGTGCCTTTCATGACCTTCTGAACCAAGGTTCAAATCATTCTGACTCAGAGTTTCAATTGTTTCATAACCACCCGCTTATCTTAATTTCCCTGTTAGGAATGAAATAACAACATATCTAGATCTTATTTCTCTTTTATTTTTCCACTTTCAGTTGAAATCTTGGGCTGCAGGTGCTCATTATATTATCTCAAATTATAGGTGAGGAAATCAAAGATGATAGAGTTTAACAACTGGTCTTATAATACCTGGAACAAGATTTGATTTCAAGTCCTGTGGCTTTAGAGCTGGACTTTTAAAATTTGGGGGAGTGTTGTTTACATAGTTGACAAGGACGCATACCCATGAGGACTGCTGACTGGGGTGGGAAGTCTCAAGGCATGGGGGAAGGTGGGTGGGACAAATGCTTCCAAGTTTGTTTTCTTTCATTTTCTCCTGTACCTAATGGGGGAGGGAGAAAGGGGAAGAGAGCTGCTCCCAGATGCCAAACTACATCGGTACCCAGAAATGAGGGGTGCCCACTTGGTGTCATCTTAGAAACCCCAATGTGGGGAATAATGTTCCTAAGATATCGCTTGAGCAGTTTGGGTAGTTCTGAGAAGCTGTTGAGTTCATTGTTCCAAGGTTGAGCATTGTCTAACAGAGTCCACTACAGGGCATCCACTCACGAAGACATTTACTGCCAAACCTCAGCCAGGAGAGTTGTCTAACCTGTTCTGTTCTCCATCTTCTGATGTGGCACTCACTGTTCTCTGCAGGCCCAAATGAGCTTATCATCTTGTCCTGCATATGCACTTGGGCATGCTGTCCACTGCACATACATCAGCAATATAGGAGATCCAGTCCTGACACATGCACTCCAGGGTCAGAACACACATCCATCCTATGGTCGTCCCTGTGGCCAGAGGTTTGAGTCCAGTGGTCTAGTTTTGGAGTCCACCAAGAAAAGTCACCTGGGTTGATCCCAGATCTGATTCTTGTATGTGCCAGCCAGAACAGGTTCCAGTTCAGTCCATCACCCACTATCAGCCTATAAACACACTGGATGTCCTATGCGAACCAACCGATGCTACAGTACACCACAACCCTGCCTGCCACGGACCTGACCCTTATGCTCAGCAGTGGGAACTGCAGCCTAGTTAGGGCAACACCTAATAACCCCCACCAGACCCACCACTAGCCCTGGTTCCTGCACATGTCAGCATGTACAGCAGACTAGTCTGGTCTGTGCTAAGTCCCAATCAGTCCCTCAAATACACCTATGAATACTGTAGCTTAGCTCAGTCACCCACCCTGCCATCCAGTTCATCCAGTCTATATGCTAATAGGCGTTGCCACTTTGTCAGCCTAGTCGGCCCCCAGCCCTCCCACAGCAGGCACTGCAGCCCAGCAGAGCAGTGTCCACAGTTTCCATAGTAGGCCCACACCTAGTCCCAGATCTTGTACTTTCCAGGGGTTACTGCAGCCCAGTCTGACATGACTTGTATCATCCTGGAACTTGTCAGTGGATGCTGCAGCAAAGCCTGGCCAGTCAGCACTTATCTTGGCTCTTGCATGTGCCAGCAGATGCAGTGGCATGACCTAGTCTGCCCCCTACCTGCCCCAGACCCATCTTCCATGCAGGCCAGCAGTGTTGTAGCCATGCTCAGCCCAGTCCACTCTCAGACTCACCAGTCAGAGCACTGGCCATGCAGCCTCTCTCAATAGGCTCATTCCTGGTCTGGGGTCTTGAGTGTACTGCTGAGTGCTACAGCCTAGTCTTGCATGGCCTCTCTTACCTTAGCATTCACTGGCTGGTGCTGCATCCTGGCTCTACCTGGCCTGGCCCTAGGCCTGGACTTAACGTGAACTGATGCATGTTGCATACCAGCCTGGCTTGGCCTGCACTCCATCCTGATTCTTGCACTTGTCAGCAGGTGCTGCAGACTGGCCCAAACTGGCCAGCCCCCAAACTTGACCTACATGTATGTTGATGGATACTGATACTGCCCCAGCTTCAGTTCCTGTGCTCACCAGCTAGGGCTGTATCTTCACTGGGGAGTTCCCCAAGCTCACCTATCAGATCAGCTCCCAGTCACAGATTTCATACACACTAATGGGTGTTTGGCTCACCCTGACTTGGCCTACTGCCAGACTCAACCTTAACCATTGGGCACTGCAGCCTTGCCAGACCAGCCCAAACCCATCCCAGCTCTCACTGGTGGGCTACCATCCAGCCTTGCCTGATCCAGCCCCAGGCCTGGCTGGATCAGTAGGTGCAGAGACCTAGCCCAACCTGTCCCACAATGCACCCTGGTTCTTGCGAGCCAGCAGGTGCTTCAACCTAGACCAGTCTGGCACACCCCAGACCCAGCCCACACAGCCATGTTCACCCTGGTTTGCCTCATCTCTTCTCTTGCATTCACCAGTGATAACTGTAGCCCAGCAGGAGTGGCCCCTTACAGAGCTGGACTCTTAAGCTCTAACAAGAAAAGAGGACAGTATTATAATAGCATGTGTTGTATGAGACCCTTGAGAGAATGAAATAAAATAATTAATGTTGATCATTGGCAAATACTATGATGAGATTAATAACGAAAGATGAAGCAGCAGAGGAGAAAATGGAGAAGGATAAGAAAGAGGAGGACAAACATCAGAAATTGCACCATTATAGGCATTTGGCACCCTGGTGAAGATGTTGCTTGCAGGTCTGGCACAGTAGCTTGATTGACCAATCCTATGCCTTGCGTGCACTGAGATGCTATAGGGCGCCAGTTCATGTCCCGGCTACTCCACTTCCCATCAAGCTCCCTGCTTGTGGCCCGAGAAAGCAGTAGAGGACGGCCCAAAGCCTTGGGACCCTGCACCCACGTGGGAGATTCAGAAAAGGCTCCTGGACTCAGATCGACTCAGCTCCAGCCATTGCAGCTGAAGATGGCACTTGAGATGCCCATAGTCCACAGTGGAGTGACAGTGCTTGAGCTCCACTGCCTCTTCTGATTCCAGCTGCTTCCTAATGTGCACTCTGGGAAGAAACAGCTGATGGAACAAGTACTTGTGTCTGTGCGTCACATGAGAGAGACCCAGACGGAGTGTAGTCTCCTAGTTTCTGCCAACCCAGTCCCATTTTGATAGTGCTCTTTCTCTCTCCTTCTCCCTCTCTCTCATTTTCAAACAAAAATCAAACCTATACGTTTTTGAAAATATGAGAACAAAACCCTTGAAATAGTAAAGACCATTTTTTAGGAAGTTCCAGTTGCCTGTTCTTTTAGTAACGATCACAAGCGCTCGTTATAGAAAGTGGGTAGACATTACGGTGGGAAAGAGCACAGTCTGAAGGCAAAAGGAGAGTGTATTACTACTTGAAGGAACGTTTAGCCAATACGGAATCTAAGGGAAGGCCTCCCTTCTGAGCCTGGGATGTCACATTGCTCACCTTCTCACTTCGGACACACAGACTAAGGGTCATCTCGTCCTCTCACAGTCTGCAAGTCACACTGAGCTGGGGTTCATCTCCTTACTCTGGAAGGTAGGCAAGTGATCAGAGAGTCACATGATGAGAAATGAAGAGGGGTAGGAGGTAGCAGTGCTCGGGTGCAGACAATGGGTCCTGAGCATCACCGGCTGTGTTCTCAATACCGTGTTGTTGATGGCGGGCCTACTCAGCCTCTAACCTCACAGAGTCCTGAGCATCACCGACCATGTTCCCAGTTCTGTAGTATTGATTTTGACCTTCAGGGTACAGGTGCAGCCTCTTCTGGGAAAGCATAGGACTGGAGTTCACGGGAAGCCAATTGGCCCTAAGATGACAATCAATCAAGTGTGCTGAGCTCTAAGCATCACTGGAAACTTCCTGAAGCTGTGTTGAGGAATGCAAATTTCAGCCAAAATAAAAAAAAATCCACATGCTCATGTAAGCTTACAATGGCTGGCGACAGAGGCCCGGAATAGGATCAGAAGAGAGTCAGGAAGAGGGTCCTTCTGGACTGGGGTCCCAACCCATGAGTAAGCATGATCTACTCGTCTGCAAAACAAGTAGTCCGTTTAGCATCTCTGCCTTTGATAACAGACAGACACTACTGAGGAGTGGCAGCACCTAGTTAGAAGAGAAACTCAAAGAAATGTGGGACACAATTTCTGTGCCTCTAGTTCTCCACCCATGAAATGTAGGTCTGGGGCAAATGCTTTGTGGTGCCCTCATCCTACGTGGAGTTCCTGGGTATAAATCCTGGTTGCACCTCACATTCTAATTCCCTGTTAATGCACACCTGGGAGTCAGCAGGCAGACAGTTCACATACATGGGTCCCTGACACCATTGTGGGAATCCTGGCTTGGGCTGCTACACACACTTTTAATGGAAACTAGCTGATGGGAACTGTCTCTCTCCCTCTCCCTCTCTCTCTCTTCCTCTCTCTCTCTCCCTTCATCTCTCTACTTTCAAATAAATCATGAATACATTTTAAATGTTAATTTAATTTAATAAGCTACCAGTAGTAACTCATTTAATCCTTGCTCAGTTCTATGAGTTAAGGTCTATTTTAGTATTTTAGATGATGAAGCAGATACGTAGATAAAGGAACTTGCTCAAAGCCACAGTTCGCACTTCTGCGTCAACAAATCCATGTGTGTGTGTTTCTGATGCTTTATGTAAGAAATACACATGTTGTATGTATGGAATGAAGGAAAGTTCTTGGATTTACAAAGGATGCCTATGCCAAGCATAAACCTAACTATACAATATTCCTTGTAAAAAAAAAAATGTGCCCACTTTCTCTACTTCCATTTCCTTCTATTTTTCAAGCCACCCACATAGCGAACACATGTTTGTCCTGCTATGTAGCCCTACATTAACACGACAACAAAATGAGTCAAATGACTCCTTTCTGGGCACTGTGTATGTCTTCACTAACCTGCCTGAAACATGGCACGGTTTCACATTGCTTAGCAACATGTTCCTACCACCAACCTCAGCCCGACACTTTATTTCCTGCCCCACTTCCTGTCCAATCTCCTGCTAAGCCCAACACGGATACCTTATCAGAACTCAGAGAAGGAAGAGGCGTGTGTGGGACAGACATGTCTTCCAGGCCAAAATGCTGCTCATTGGTTGAGTTTTTTTTTTTTCCTTCTCTTTTTCTTTTCTTTTTTTTTTTTTTAAGATTTACTTATTTTTATTGAAAAGGCAAATCAGACTTGTGGAGAGCAGGAGAGACAGAAAGATCTTCCATCCACTAGTTCATTCCCCAAATGGCGCTGAGCTGATGCGAAGCCAGGAGCCAGGAGCTTCTTCTGGGTCTCCCACATGGGTCCAGGGTCCCAAGGCTTTAGGCCATCCTCAACTGCTTTCTGAGCTCACAAGCAGGGAGCTGGATGGGAAGTGGAGCAGCCAGGGCATGAATTGGTGGACATATGGAATCCCAGTGCTGGCAGGCAGTCCCTCTTTTATTTTTCTTTCCATTCTCCCTTCTTCCTTCCCTCCCTCCCTCCCTTTTTCCCCTGGTTGAGTTTTAAAATATGAGTAGATTCAGACAAGTATAGAGTCTCAGAGCAGTTATGGTGGATTTGGGAAATGGTGAGAAAGGACGTGGGTAAAGGTAAAAAAGGACAGAGGAATAACAGAACCCTAGAGGCAGCGGGTCCTGCTGCAGGTCTAACGAGGGACTCTGGCTGAATCAAAACTCAAAGCTGATTTCCCTGCTCTTGCAGACACCTGACCATGGCCAGGTCAGGGAGGAGTACATTCACTCCTGTCCCAGGACTCAGTTGAGAAATAAGCCTTCCACACCTTGAGAGGGCTTCTTCGGGGTCCAGGCACCCCTGCTCAGCTCAGGCATCCCCTGTTATGTTCTATATTCCTCTGGCGTGCTGGTGAGGCTACTTGGCTCCCTTTCAGAATGATGTCTTACTCAAGGCAGGCTAGGAATACAAAGGAAACCCATGATACCAAAACACAATTATCAAAAATGTTTGTGATATAGGTTTGCTTCCTTACCCACTCACAAAATCAGTGCTTTTTACGCTCTGTGAGGAAGGGTCGCTCCAATTCACCCTGGCCTGACATTTACTATACCATGCGGTGAAAAAAAGAACATAAGACACAATTTTAATTATTTCAGACAGTAAATTAATTGGTTAGACTGTAAGCATTTTGAAATGTTCACTGTCATTGTCTGTCCTTCCGATGCCCTGAATCCACTACGGGTCACGGTCTGGCGTCAGAGAACCACATCCTGAGTAGCCTGTCCTAAACTTAAGACTAGTTAATAATGACTAATGACTAATGGTCTAATAATGACTCTAATTCCGAAGTCGTGATGGATGTAACTGACACTGGCATGTGATATGAAAATATCTGTCCATTTCACTGGCGGCAGAGTCACTGTTCCTGCTAATTTAATCAGCATTACCTACTTCCATATCACAGGAGATACAGCACTCCAACCGTAAGTCCAAAAATGAAGGTGAGATTTATTTATTTTTTTTCCTGTGAGTACACATGCCCCCTCAATTCTGTTTTCAGGCCCCCTTGGAATTTCAGTTAGGAACCCCTGGCTTAGGCAGCAAGGAGGACGAAGGCCCGACTAGGAGGAAACACCAAGGGGGTGTACTTTTCAAATCTCAGCTTCTTTAGATCAGACTCAGGAGTGCTGCTGACCAGGAAAGGAAGCACCCACCACGGAACAGTGCTCTGACTCTGAGCACACAACACGGACCTGCTGGCAGGATAGGCGGCAGGCAGAGGTCAGCTCCGCCCCCTGCCTCTGCTGGCTGGGCCTGGGGAGGATCTGATCAAGTCCCTCTTTTGTTTTGTTTTGTTTTGTTTTGTTTTTACCATCGTGCTCACCCAAGCTCAGAGCCATCTCTCCCCATAGCTGTGCCCCCCCTACCCATGACTGACAGTTACCTCATTCCAAACAAGGAGAAAGATACACCACTTTTCATTCAGTCCTCCAAGTCGCCCTGTGGAAAGTGCATTCGCATCATCGTCCCAGCTTTGCAAATTGAAGGCCACTCGGCGAACTGCACAGGAAATAGCACTTCTGGGACTTTAATCAGGACCCTCGGAAGCCAAGTTCGCAGTGCACAGGGAGTGAAGGGGGCAAGTCCTCCTCCCTGCACACTCAGGGGAATCTAAGATCAGTTAGTTGCTGGGAAGCCTGGGAAAAACCAATTCTGTGCTTTCAACACTTCTTGTGTCATTTGCATTTTACAATAGCCCACATTTTCTCCTCCTTTAATTTAGCTAAGGAAGAAATACCGACATGAGGCAGACAAGAAGAAGTGCTTGGCTGCAGGGTGACCGCTGTTGGAGCCCAGGTTCCCACTTCGCTCTGGAATGTTCACAAGGGTCCCTGAGGAGTTGATGTTCAGATTCTGCAAAGGGGGCCAACAGTGCCCCCTAGAGGGATAGGGCTGCACTGCTCCGAGGTCTCCAGCTTCTCTTTGGGTCCCTGCTCTGTAGGGTGGCAGGTGAGGTGGCGAGGGTTCTGATTTACAGGACATGAAGTAGACCCTGGAAGCAGCTACTGCAAACCTCAAGAGGCAGCAAAGACAATGACGCCAAGAGCACCTGGGCTAGCTTGACAAGTGGAGGCAAGAGGAGAAAGGCACGAGGAAGAGCCCAGGGACTTCCAGAACAGTATCTTTAGGGCCCAACAAGGTCTGGAATCCAGACTCTTCAATCATGGGAACTTCATCACTGCCTGAACAACGCGCAGTCCTGTATCTACTGTAGGACATTATGACCCTGGAAGGTCAGCGAGCACAGGATTACAATTGATTGGATAATATTTGCATGACAACAAGCAAATGGATACCTTTTTAATAACTGATTGGATATCATTTGTATGAGAACAGTTGAGTGGACAGCATATGAATGAGAACGCTTGGTGGGATATACAAAACAACGATAAGCTCGTTACTTCCTCCCTTATCCCATATGACCCTCAGTGTATAAAGTCTGATGCCACTAACAAACGTCGGCTACTGACCATCAGTCAGGGTCCACGCATGTTATTATCAGCTCTGTGCACCAAGTCCATCGCTGCGGGACAGTGACAATCTACAGATGGGGAACTGTTGAGATAACTAATCAGAAGGATTTTGTCTTCGTGATCTTGCCATCGTTGCCAATAAATAAAGCAGAGTGTGATTTTTAAGCTCTTCCTCTCTCTTTCTCACTGTCCACCGTGATTGATATGATTGGTCCCCATAAAGGCCTGGAGGTTCCTTTTTTCCGGGTGCCATGCTGGGGACCTACATGGCCACAACAGCCTGATCCCAGAGGAAGCTACTATTCTCCATCTGAAAATCAGACATCCTGGGGGGACAAAACTCCTAAAACCAAAGCCAGTGGAGAAGGAATACAGACTAAGCATGGATCCATACGTTTAGCACTACTGTTCAAACTCACGCTGAGACCCTAGCCACACAGCTAAAGCAAGTAAAAGAAACCAAAGGCATGCCTATGGGGAAGAAAAAAAGTTGATCTTCGTTTGCAGGTGACATACTCCTATTATGGAAAATTCCAAGTAATTCACAGAAGGCTAAATTAGAGACAAATGGTAGAAAAGATATAAACCACAATATACTTTTTTAGGAAATAAATAAAACTGGCAAACCATTAGCCAGATTGAAAAAAGAGAAAAGACTCAAAGAGGTGAGAATGAAAACACAGATATTACAATCAACACCAGAGAAATACAAAAATTCGTTAGACTAAAGGAACACATGTCAACATCTAGCAGAACCTGGATGAAATCCCTGGAAACACGCCGCCCACCGAGGCTGAGCCTTGAAGCGTTGGAAAACTCCCCAACAGAGAAAGCACCAGGACTAGACACGCGTGTAGATCCTTCCTAAACATAGAAGAGGAAGAAACACTTCCAGACTCACTTTATGAGAAGGTGATCACCTGATACTAAAGCAGATGAAGACACTACGATAAAAGGAAACTCCAGGTGAAGACACCAGAGGAGCTTAGGTACCAAAAACCCTCAGCAAAATTCTAGCTGCCCAAACAGAGCAGCATGGTGGAAAGGCTGCTTGAGTGGGATTCATCACTGGGAAGCTGGGACGACTCAACACACATAATTCAAGTGTGCCTGACTAATGAAACAATACAATTATGAACTTTTGATGAACAGATAAAATCCACCTATTCACTTACATAGTTGCAGGGGAGAAAAAAGCATTTGATAAAACTCAATGAAGCCTTCCTGAAAAAAAAAAAAAAACCTCAAAAAAAAGTACTTATAGAAGAAATATACTTCAACATACCCACAGTTGATGCCGCGTTCAATGGCAAAACCTGAAAGCTACAGGTCGAAACAAAGTTGTTCCCTAGTACCACTTGTGGCCCACACAGTACTGAAAGTCTGAGTCAGGACAGTTAGACAAGAAAAAGAAATGAAAGGCAAATAGGAAAAGAAGAGGTACGTTTTCTCTGTAGATTCCACTGAAGATCTACCAGAACTCATGAAAATGCAGTAGAGTTACAGGACATAAAATCAACGTAATAAATGCTATTCATTGACTCACATTTTCATTGTCTCACTATTTACAATAGCCAGATATGCAATTAACTCAGTGCTCATTAATATTGTATATCTAAAGAATATATATCCATATAGTATTTATGAACATATGAATAAATGATACATCATAAGTATTATTTACATATTATTACACAGCATTAGATTAATAATAATAGTTAAGTAAGATTACATGTAATATAAATATATCAATATTATTTAATTATATGTCATAAATATATCATTTGATATAATGTAACTTGTGCGTTATTAAATATTATAAATATGACACAATTACTTTCATGAGGCAGAGAGAAAAGGACAGAGAGCACCCATGTGTTGGTTCATGTCCCAGATGGTCACGATGGCAGAGGCTAGGGCAGGCCAAACCCAGGAGCTGCATTTAATCCAAGTCCCTCACAGGGGTGACAGGGCCCAGTGACTTGAGCCATCTCTGGGGCTCCCTGGGGTCTACACTGGCAGGAAGCTGGAGCAGAGTCAGGAGTCAGGAAGTGGATCCAGGCATTCCAAGGCAAGTTAACTGTTAGGCCAAGTGCCTGAACTCCTTAATGTGTTAACAAGGCAGTGAGGCCTCAGAGTGCAAGGGCATGTCTGAACACACAGGAAAGCAGCTCAGATCTGGGCACCCAGCTTGTTTCATCATCTGCTCCCCTCTGTATTCTCCAACTTTGGGAGAGAGGATTGTTTTTTATTGTTGTCTCTAGGTTTGTATGCCCAGAACAGGCTCTCTCTCTCTCTCTCTCCTTCTCCCTCTCCTTCTCTCTCTCCCTCTCTCCCAGATTAGAGAGTATTTCCCAGTTTGTAAGTGTATACTTAACAACTGTTGATTGGAGACCGAGTTTCCCATGCCTACACTACATCCCTGACACCTGTGTTTCCATTGTTGTTTAACATGTCAAGAGGAATGTGCTCAGGCAGCAAGCTTCTAAAGCATCAATTTCAGTCGCAGGGAAAGCAGGCTCTACTGCCTTGGGCCTACAGACTGTCCTCTGTGAAGGCCTTCCACAGTCTTCCTCGAAGCTATGCTGTTGAATTCTAAGTGAAGGCACAGGAGGAATCTATACAACAAAGTGTCGGGTCAAGGAGGAAACTCCAAGCTGAGTATTCCAGAAGAGCAGGCGTGGGTCTTCCTAGGACGTTACACTGTGGGAAGAGAGGAGCATGGTGGCTGCTGTACTCGATGTGGGGGCGGAGAGAGCACAGCATAAGAGCAGTCCAAACAGGGACTCGCATCAGGAAATGAGAAGCCGAAGGTGGCAAGACACACAGTTGGATTCAGGTGTGTGCCAGAATTGTAGCCAGTCGTGGAGCTCATCCAAGCTGAAAATCAAGCTGTCCAAATGCCCTTCCCAAGCACCCGTTACATCTAATTCTGCATCAGATGATGGCAGAAACGTGGTTACTGTTGCCACTCAAATGTTTTCCTGTGCTTGGCACCCTGCTGGGCACTTCACATGCACCTGCTAATATTATAAGACTCTTGGAGATAAGTGTTATTGTTATCCTGCAGACAGAGTGGGTTAGCATTCCCGAACCAAGTAACTTGCAATGTTACATAAACTGTTTTTGGTATATGGCTTCTCTCACTTGGAATGCTTCAATGTTGTGTCTTGTAAAAGTACTTCATTCCTTCTTATGAACATACCCCATTTTCAGTCAGTTCATTGGTTGATGACTGTGTAAGTGACTTACACTTGGGCATCTATGAATAATTCTGCATACATTCATGTGAAGCTTCTTCAGGCTACTTTACTGCACCTGTTAGTGGAATCCCTGGATCTTCCTAGGACATTACACTGCATTTCCGTTGTAGGAATTCAGGTGCAGGAGGAAATCCCTACACTTAACTCTCAATGTCATTTTGAATTATGAGTCTCTGAAGGAAAATAATATTGAGCATTTTTCACGTACAAAGGGTCATTTGTATATAATTTTTTGGCCAAATTTCTATTGAAATCCTTTGCCCATTTTTAAATTGGGTCATTCATCTTTTCTCATTGAACTTAAGAGTTCTTTATCTATCTTGGAGACAAATCCCAAGATATATTATTCTATATATGATTTGCAAATATTTTCTCCCCTTCAGTAGGCAAATCCATGGAGACAGAAGGCACTGATCGTTTCCAGGGTGGAAGAGGGAATGTAGGGTGATGACTAATGGGTGTAGCATTTTCTCAATAGTGATGAAAAAGTCCTAAAACCAGTAGTTCAGGTTCACAGCTATATAGAAATACTTAAAAATGTAAACATGCAGTTTGATGTGGCAAATTTTGTGATGTGTGAATTCTATAATTCTATCTCCATAAAGATGGGTACTTTTTTTTAATTGAAAAGTTTGGAAGTTGGCAAGCTTGGGATTAGAACCTATGTCTACCAAGCTCTGAAGCATGAGGCTGTCCCACAGCTATGGGAAGAAGGGGCATACTGAGCAAGAAAAGGGATGATGTGCACAGACATGAAGTTCTTGTGAAACTCATTGCGAAGATGAAGCAAGACTTAGGAGTGTAGTTCAAATGTCCATGGGGAATTTATATTATGATATAAATAAAACACATGGAATGCCACCCACACAGCTCTAGCAATTGGTGCTCACTGATTCGCAAGGTAATGTGTCTCATTCATACAAACAGATGAGCAAACTTTTATCTTGTGGGCCAGAATAAATCTATCCTTTAATTCCACTTCATGAACCTTCTGAAGTACCTCATATTACCATATGTCCTGCTTAAAAAGAGAAGAGATTTTCCATTTTAAAAGTTTTATTTATTTATATTTGCAAATGAGAGAGCGTGCAAGCATGCTCCCATCATTTGGCTCACTCCCCAAATGCCAGGCTAAATCCAGGAGCTTGGAACTCAGCCTGGGTCTCTTGCATGGCTAGCAGGAACCCGGTTGTCTGAACCATGACCTACCTTCGACTTCCAGGAACTGAGAGCAGAGCCAGGACTTAAACCAGACGCTCTGACGTGCGACCTTGGTATCACAAGCTATGTCTTTTTTGTCAGCAGATCAGATTTATGGAGAGAAGGAGACACCAAGCTCTGCCACCCACTGGTCCATCTCCAAAATGGCCACAACAGCTGGAGCTGAGCTGATCTGAAGCCAGGAGCCACGAGCTTCTGCCTGGTCTCCTATGCAGATTTGGGGTCCCAAGGCTTTGGGCCATCCTCTATTGCTTCCTCAGCTCATAAGCAGGGAGGTGGATGGGAAGTGGAGCAGGCGGGCCATGAACTGGTGCCCAGATTGGATGCTGATGCTTGCAAAGAGAGGATTTAGCCATTGAGCCGTTGTGTCGGGCCAAAAATGCAACATCTCAAGGATGCAGTTCAGTAGGTTTTTTCCTCACCTAAATACTCAGACCAATGGGATAGAACGGAGAACTCAGAAATAAGTCTGCATATGTTTCACCAATTGTTCTTTGTCGAGGGTGCTAAGAACACACAATGGAAAAGCATAATCTCATATATAGACACACGCAGAGTAATAAACTGAATCTGTTTTTGATACCACACACAAAAATGCCAACTCAAGAGCTGTGACATACTAGACTCAGCATCTGCCTGGATGCTGGCCTCTCTCGTGGCCCCAATTTGTGTCCTGGTTGCTCTACCTCTGACCTACCTCCCTGCCTGGGAAAGCAGTAGAGGATGGCCCAAGTCCTTGGGTCCCTGCATCCATGTGGGAGAGCCAAAGGGATCTCCTGGCTCCTGGCTTTAGGTCTGCTGAGCTCCGGCCACTGGGGAGTGAACCAGCAGATAGATAATTATTTCTCTCATTCTCTATTATTTTCTGTTTGTAACTCTGTCTTTCAAATAGAAATAAATATTTTTTAAAAAACCAACTCAAAACATACTAAACTCCTGAAATTGTAAACCTCCTAGAATAAAACACGAAAACCTTCCCTAAACTGGCCTTGGCAACAGTTTCTTGGCTAAGACATAACACCACAGACCAAAAAAAAAGTGGGATGGCATCAAACTAAAATCCTCTGCAGAGCACAAGATATCATCATAAAATGGAAAAAAGCAACCCGATAAAATGATAGAAAGTTCTTACTAATTTATATTCATAAGGGTTTAATATCTAAAATATAATTACAAACTCCTGAAATTCAGTTGCAAAACGAATCCAATAACCTGATTTAAAATAGACAAAAGATCTGAATAGACACTTCTTAAAGGAACTAATCTAGATGACCAGCAGGCATCTGGAAATGTGGCCAACTCCAACATTCAGGGAAGAACAAATGAAAGCCACAGTGAGAAACCATCCAAGAGTCACTAGGACGGCTATTATCAAGAATGCAGACTGCAACAAGTGTTGGAGTACACATCAGTGAAAGGTGCCCTTTACTTGACGGGAATTAATTACCAGTCATTATGGAAACCAGTACAGAGGTTTCTCAAAAACTAGTGTGACTAACAATTCTACTGTGGGTGCATGAGCATGTTAAAAAAGAGTTGAAAACTGGTTTCTGAAGAGGTATAGGAACTCCTATCTTCACTGCAACATTAGTCATCATGGTCCAGACAGTAAGCATCCTAAATGTCATTGCATGGACAGACCTTCACCATGGTCAAGACGGGAAGCACCTAAATGTCCTCCCACGGACAGACCTTCACCATGGTCCAGACAGGAAGCACTCTAAATGTCCTCCCATGGATAGATAGATGCAGACTACATGAAATGTCACACATGCATACACATACATGCACAAAATAAAGCATCACTGAATCTGTCATCTGTGACAGCAAGGATGGAACAGAAAGAGGAAACCATGTAAAGCGAAAGAAGCCAGACATGAAAAAAGAAATAGTACATGATCTCATTTATATGTAGAATCTAAAATGTCAAACTCAGGGAAGCAGAAAGTAAGAGGATGGCTACCAGGGCTGCGGAGAGGGGTCTCAGGGTAATGTTGACCAAAGGGTGGAAAGTTTCAGTTAAAATACAGCATGACGATAGTAATAAAAATACTGTATGCATCTTTGAAATTTGCTAAGATCTGAAATTAAACCCCATGATGTAATCCATATGTGTATACACTTAAAGGATAGCTGTTTCTCTTTGTACTTCTGCTTGTGCTTCTAAAAAAATGAAAAGTAAGCAAAATACACATTCATAAACGTGAATGCATTTAATTAAAGTTACTACGCATGACAGACAAAAAGAACATTAATAAGAGAGTGGCACATTGTTGTTTCAGATTTAGCTACCACCTGTCTTTTGTATAAAACAAAATTATTTCTTGTACATTCTTTATTAATATTTTCTCATTTTGTCTACATATTTGGAAGAAGGAATAAGATGGAAGTAAATATTTTGTTTTTAATGAAAAAAAATAAAGAATAGCTGTTTTATCTCTGTTACTCAGCTGGAATGTGGTGACCATTTCATAACACATAAGAATATCAAAACACCATAATATAGCCAAAACATCATGCTATACACAACAATATCTTGAGAAAACATTGCTTAAGGAAGTAATAAAGGAAGCAGAGAACTTGAGATGCAAAGATATTCAAACATGAGTTAACTGCAGACCCAGACTTGTATAATAAAAGATTGCTATTGAGGCAAGAGCCTGCAAGTCCCCCAAACACAGAGCTGGAGATTTTGGGAAGATTCCCTTGTGTGGCTGCCTGGTTGCAGCTAGACATGCCAACATTGGACAGCAATGATTAGATCTGTAAGTTAGAGCACTCTAGGATCTGGGACCCTGCAATGTTAACCTAGGAGAAAGCCATTAAGTTACCTTCTGGGCAATCTAGTCTGCCATTCACCTCCATCACAAATGGCAAATGACGTTCACGTGAGCAGGCAAGAGGACAGGCTCGTTACACCAAAAGATAAGCATATGGTCAAACATGACCACAGTTTGTAGAACAACCAATAATGTAAAAGGAAGGCAACAAACTCAGCAAATAGGATCAGCTTGGTCAGCAGCCTGTGGTTTACAGGTGGCCTCTTCTCCATTTCACTTCTCTAGTCCTCCATTAGTGCTTCTTGATCAGTCACCTCCCAGAAATGCCACCTGCTTTAGGTTCTGCTCCTGCAGAAGCCAAACTAAGATGAAAACAAAGAAAAACCCACTTTTGGAATCCTACAATTTTGAAGAAAGAAAATACTTATGAATTCACACTGTATTATACCTTTTAAATTAGCCCTATCTTCAAACCTTTGTTTCACTCTGACTCTCCTGTTAGTCACTGCCAATGAATCAATGTAGATTAGTATATCATGGGCCATTAAATATCTTTGGCATTTATATTCATGACAGCTCATTATTAGCCAAAAACCCATCAGTTGCCAAGTCAACTGCTGCCCAATTTCCTCTCCAACATGTAAGCAAGTTCCTAATGAGGGAGGAGCCAAAGGGCAAGGCACCCACCTCACTCATCAAGCCTCATCACTTCCTCTCCATCCTCCCTGGCAACACTTTGGCATCCTCAGGGACTCCGAGGTTGAGCTTGCTTGGCACAGTGGAAAAGCTTGGATTTCTCCAAGCAGTGATTCAGAAAGACTGTTGGCAGTCTCTCCCTCTTTATCATCTTCTTAGGTCTTCAGCACTTTGAAACATAATCAGTTTGTAGCACAGTTCTATGCCAATGCTTTGGTCCTTTAGTTCTTTAATGAATTTCTCTCCTGGTGAACTTGAAAGAGACAGGTACTTAGCTTTAATTTCCATCTGCCTTAACTTCTTGCTTTATTCAGAGAAATTAGTCTAATTGGAGGAAAGTGAACCTAGCAACATTTAGAAACATGGCACATATAGTTCCTTATGTGGATAACTTTCACTGTGACATTTGAAGAACTTTAGACATTTGCATGAATTGCTGTTTGTAGCTAGGTTATCCAGATTGATTCTAATTTAAGCAAAAAGAAATTTCTTGGAAAAGTACTTGCAGCTCACAGAACTGAAGGTCAGAGCAAACCAGGCTCAGGAACTGTGCAAGGTGGGATGAGTCAGGGAATTCACAGATGCCCATTTTCCAACTTCAGCCTTCTAGCATTGCCTTCGTAAAACTCAGAGCCATAGTCTGCAAGTGGTGGAAATTCCTTCATTTGGAAGTAATATTCCATGGTATATATAGTCATTCATTTCATGTCCAGTTGGTAGGATTTGCTGAATCAGTTGCCAAGCCTCTGGCCCTGACCACCTTGCTGATCTTAATGCTTACAGCACTTGATACACAATGTGTTTGTAAGCCACGTGACTGGAGTTTTAGAAGCTATAACCTAGAAGGGCGATGCTGGGCCTGCTTCACTTTCCCTCATCAAGAGCCTCGATTCCAGCCCTTGATGACAAAGAGGCCTAACCAGACCTGAGTTGCAGCGGCTTCCATTAATTACCTAAATGGAGGGTGAGATTTCACTAGGACAAGGCCTGGCACCAACTTCTGCCGCAGCCCTTTACAGTTGGCTCATAAATCAGAAGCTAAGGCCAAAAAACAATTTAAAAATTGGATGGAGTTGTGATTGCATCCAACAGTGGTTTTTATGAAATGCTATCCCTGCTTGGTAATTACTAGGCTATGGCAATTAATTTCTTGCTTTGGATTAAAACTCATTCAATGCTAGATGGATAATATTTTAGTCTGGCAAGATGAATTATACTTCACTTACCTGTGAAGAGCTATCAGCTCATGGGAAATTATAAAATGAACAAAACCAGTTTATTGAAAATAGCCCAGCACAATTAGTACCCAAACAGCCTTCGGATACATTTGAAGCAGATTTTTTATTGCCTCACTGAGGGCTGGCATTCCTAAAACCTTCACAAAATAAGAGCTTGGAGACAGAGGGGAAGAATAATTGCTTAATCCAGCTTCCGTATTGAGAACATACAGTTGGTAGCAGAGTCAAGTCCAGGAAGTTGAAATGCAGAAACCCAGGTTTGCAAACCTTGTCAGCAAGGGGATATTTGCTCATCACAGTCGGGTGGCTCCCTCCCCAGCCACTATTCCCACTAGATTCATCCCCTTCCCAGCTGCCATTCCCATAGACGCATCCCCAATCCGCTTCCCGCTGCATCTGGAGAGAACTCTTTTGGTTGAGGGTATATTTTCACATTCCTTACCATAACCTAACACTCATGAAGATAACCTAAAATGTCCTTGATGCCTCAATCTAACACTAGTAGTAACAGCAAAAATACGTATTTATTGACTGTGTGGTAGTTCCCTAGCATCGTTTTCCATGCTCCTAGGCATTAACTCACTCTATTCTTAGGGACTATTATCATTGTTTCCCAGAGGGAGACAGGTAGCCTGCAAAATAGCTCCTGAACTTTCCCAGGATCACTGTATCAGTGCCCTGTTGCTGGGGCACAAGTCGCCTCAAGCCGGGTGGCTTAGAACAGCAACCATTTGTTTGGCTCATGATATTGCAGCCCAGCAATCCAGGCTGGTTCTGCTGCAGACAAGCGTTCTCCAGCATCTGAGGTCAAATGTCCATTGGATTTACCATATCAACTTGGGCTTGTTTACATGTATGGAAACGTAAGTGGTGTGCTCCCACTGGCAAGTTTGTCCACATGCAAGCTGGGTAGGACTCCAAAAAAATGAAGTGGAAGTCCTCTTGAGTTACACGCTAGAACTGGCGCATTACAGTTCTGCCTCTAGGTTTTTCCTGCAGCATGACCAGCCCAGTTTCAATGGATTAAAAAGAAAACTCTCTTGATGGCAACACCTGCAAAGTTACATTAAAGAGGTTGAGAATAACAGGAAGGGTGGAGAATTAAAGAAATGTTTCCTTCTTTTCTCATCAGTCTTCTCCAGTTGTATAGGTGATCAGTTGTAGTGCCAGCACTCACATCTGGATCCTCTGGCTACATGGTCAGCACCCTAACCACTTGGTTGTATCACCTTTAAAAAATGAACTTGTCAGGCCAGGCTTAATGGCTCAGTGGTTAAATCCTCACCTTGCGCATGCTGGGACCCAGTATGGATACTGGTTCATGTCCTGGTTGCTCCACTTCCCTTCCAGCTCCCTGCTTGTGGCCTGGGAAAACCCAAAGCCCCTGGACACTACAGCCATGTTGGAGACCCAGAGAAGTTTCTGGCTCCTAACTTCAGATCAGCTCAGATCTGGTCACTGTGGCCACTTGGGAAGGGAGCCAGCAGATGGAAGATCTTTCTCTCTGTCTCTCCTTCACTCTGTATATCAGCCTTTCCAACAAAAAATAAATCTTTTAAAAATGGATTTTTCATCTGTCTTTAACTGCCTCTTAGTTTTGCTATGTTAGTGGTATCTAGCAACAGTAATAGCCATAGTTTTGCTATGTTAACCTTAGTTAACCTGCTATTATTACATTTCCCCACAAGTCTTTCTTTTTAAAGATTACTTACATAAAACAATTACAGAGAGGGAAGGAAGGGAGAGAGACAGAGAGAAAGAGAGAGAGAGATTGATCTCCATCCACTGGTTCACTTCCCAAATGGCTTCAATGGATAGGGCTGGACCAGATTCAGGAGCAAAGAGCTTCCTCTGGGTTTCCCATGTGGTTCAAGTACTTGGGCCATCTTCTGCTGCTTTCCCAGGCTATTAGCAGAGAGCTCAATCAAGAATGTAGCAGACAGCACCATACCTGCCACAAGAGGAGGTAGGCCAAATCAGGCTGGACCAAGAACCTACCAGGACTCATGAGATCTTCCACTGGGAGGTGATCTGATAGAGGAGCTTAGGGAACTGCTCTGTCTGGATGCAGTCCCTGCTGGTGGGTACAAGAACCAAGGCTGGGAGCAGCCCAGGCCAAGCCAGATTATAATACCTGCTGGCATATGTGTGGCTCAGGTCTGAGAACAAGCCAAGTAGGGCCAGTTTATAACACCCAGTGGCAGATATGAGAACCAAGACAGGGTGCAGGACAGGCTGGGTTGGACCACAGTACCAGCCAGTTCACAGTAGGACTAGGGACTAGGCACTGACTAGGCTGGGTGAAGCTGCAGTACCCCCTAGAATGAGCTGGAACTGGGGGGAAATTAGCCCAAGCTGGCTGCAGTACCACAGGTAAATGTTGAACTGAGGCAAGACATGCCAGACTGGGCTGCAGCATCCTCCAACACATGCAAGACCTGGCTAGGGAGGGGGGGGAGTGAAATGGGCTGTGTGGACTCCCCTATTGGGCCACTGCTCCTGATGGTGAGCAGATTGGGCAGGGCTATGAAACCTGCTGGCCTGCATGTGAGCTGGGTTAGGGGATAGCCAGGCTGGGCTAAGAGGATGTATCTACCAGTGTGTACCTGAGCCAGTGTAAATGCAAGTTAGTTAGGCTTTCCTACAGCATCAGTTAGCAGGTGTTGGACCTGGGAGTAAGCACTGTCAGGCTGGACAACAGAATCACTTGGAAAGTGCAAGATCCAAGACTGGGAGTGGGCCTAGTAGGAAAATTGTGGATACTGTTCTGATTGGTTGCAGCTCCCACCCCTGAGCCTGGGGACCAGGGCTGGGAACAGGTTTGGCTGAACAGGCAGTGGCATTCCTTGACATGAATCATGGCTGGAGACTGGTTTTGGTCAGGCTTAGCTAGGTTCCAACACCCATTGATGTGTATGAGAGCTGAATGGGATGCGGGACAGACTGGATCAGTCCGTTGCACATACTGGCATGTGGAGGAACAAAGGCTGGGAGTGGGCCTGGTAGAGGTTATTAGGGGTTCTCTGGCTTGGCTGCAGTTTCCACTGATGTACATGAAGGCCAAGTTTGTGGTAGGCAGGGTTAAGCTGGGCCACAGCATCATCCATTGGTTTGCATATGACATAGGGCTGGGAAGAGAACGGACCAGGTGACTGTATCCACCAGCATGTGTGTAGGTCGATATGGGTGATAAACTGAGCCAGGCCCTGCACTGACTGGCACATATGGGAGTCAGGTCTGGGGTCACCTCCAGTGAGGTTTCTTTGGGGACCCCAATTGGAACTGAGAACTCTAACCATGGGGAAAATCACTGGGTGTGCATTCTAACCGTGAAGTACATGTGTCAGAACTGGGTCTCCTTGGTTACTGAAGCCAGGACAGTAGACAGCATGCCCATATGCATGTGGGGAACATGGGAACCAGTTCTTTGGGGGCTGTAGAGGACATCTAGTACCGTGGATGATATAACAAACCGAACAGCTTTCCCAGCCAAGCTTTGACAGTGAGTGTCTGGGCAAGTGGAGACTCTGTGTCAGCCAATGCACCTTGGAAGGATTTCCTCATCATTGAAGCAACAAAATCAACAGCATCTCAGAGCTAGCAAAACCACTTAAGCAGAACCCTCAAAACATGCTCCACGTCAGGGACACTGAGATAACCCTGGGTGGCCGTCCCCCATTCCCAGGTGCTGATGCGGTTCTCTCCCCAGCCTCCCCAGGTACAGGAAGAAAGGAAAAAGGAGATTGAAAACAGTTACCTCATCCACTTTTCTCCATTCCTTGACGCTCCCCACCCTAATTGATGGTCCATATGGGCATACATCCTTCTTAACTATGTAAACATCACCAAAATAAAATAAATTCATTATAAAATCTTTTTTTAAAGAATGTAGTAGCTGATCCTCAAACTGGCTTCCAAGCGGGATGCTGGCATCATAGGGAGTGGCTGTGTCTGCATCAGCACTCCAGCTACCCAAGCCCTGAGATGCACCTGGTGTGGCTCCTCTACTGCCATTCTGCATTTGAATGCTTGGGAATCTATTAGAACCACTGAAAAAGGATGCTCTTCTTGATGAGGCTCTACCCTGTGATGGCCCATCTCCCCTCCCAGCACCTCCACCACCTGGTTCAGAATTTCAGTAAATGCATTTGCCATCCCGTCCTTGGATTCAACATTGACCACGACTAAACAGCCTCTCTAGTCCTCCATTTTGATAAATGACCCATCATGGGTTGGGCGCAGTAGCCTAGTGGCTAAACTCCTCATCTTGCCCGCCCAGGATCCCATAGGGGTGCCAGTTCATGTCTGGGTGCCTCACTTCCCATCTAGCTCTCTGCTTTTGGCCTGGGAAAGCAGTAGAGGACGGCTCAGAGCCTTGGGACCCTGCACCCACATGGGAGACCCGGCAGAGGCTCTGGGCTCTTGGCTTTGGATCAGCTCAGCTCTGACCATCACTATCATTTGGGGAGTGAATCAATGGACCGAAGATCTTCCTCTCTGTCTCTCTTCATCTCTGTATATTTGACTTTCCAAAAAATAAATAAATAAATAAATAAATAAATAAATCTTTAAAGAAAAGAAAATGGCCCATTGCAGCATTCTTCCAAATGATTAGGGCCACTTCTAATTTGAAACATGGTTTTATTGCCTATAATTCATACGCAAACTTCCTGGAATACATCCATTAGCCTAGGCAAGAGCCAATGTTATAATGTATCCTACTTAGTATTTTCCTCTCCTATTTGGAATCAGGCATTATGGCAGGCCTTTCCTACCCTGGACTTAACTCTACCTGCCCTGGAGTTAACCCTACTTGCTCCTCCTTTTATACCACCTTAGATTTCTGCCCAGAACATTTCTGAGGTTGAGAGTCACATGGCTGCAAGAACTGGACTAGCAGCCTCACTTTTTTCAGGGGAGTGCATCAGAACAAGGTACTGATTATAGTTTATGCATGGGCTGTTTCACAGAGACACTCAGTTTGGGAAATTCTAAGCAGTAACGTGTTACAGCCAGTTAAACCGCAGAGTCACGGCAGGCCAATCCACTTCTGTGAGCGTGGCTCTCCTGGATGTATTACTTCCCTGGTCTACGTCTGATTTCCCCACCTGCACACGAAGGTGGTTAGATTAAACGGTAACTTGAGACCCATCCAGTTTGACATTCTCCTAATTTGAACAACTGTTCAGCACATACTGTATACACAGGAGGACCAGTGTCTGTAACAGAGAGGCTATCTGAGTGCAGAACATATTATCAAGGAAGCTCACAGGACTGGTGGTTTGTTCCTAAGAGTATTAACCCGTGTCATAGCTGAAACAGAGGCAATGGGGAAATGAAGGAAGAGCCAAGGTGTAAGTGTTAAGATGGGGGCACAAAAGAGGCCAGCCGAGGCTCTCTGCTCTTGGCCCATGTCCTGAATAATGATCCACTTCCTATGGCAATGGCGCAGCCGTAATCACAGTTTTGCAGGGGAGGTTTCTGAATACTTGCCACTGGTCAGCTTCATTATTGCACACACAACAAAACCACCCTGGTTTCTGCCTTTTGAAAACCAGAGTATGGTTACTGCTTTGTCCAACATATGGAAAGCCTTTCAAAGAGTCAGTTCCTAGAGTCCCATTTTCCATACTTATTTTTGCAAAATTGATCTGCCTAGGGTTGGGGTGCCATACTAGTTTTCCATTTCTATCTTTTCTTTCAAAATTCGCCGTTAACTATTTTTTTCAAAGAAAATCATAACATTTTATCCACCTATGATGCATGAATCTTGAATCAATAGAAATTTCTAGAGCAATTTCAATTATGCTTTCTCCCAAAAGTATAACTCCAAATATTTTTGACAGGATACTTCCTTAACCTAAGGTACATGAAGACCGATACTTTCTGTCTTACATATTTTTTAACATATGTTTTTATTGGAAAGGCAGATTTACAGAGAGGAGAGACAGAAAGATTTTTCATCCACTGGTTCACTCTCCAAGTGGCCGAAACAGCTGAATCTGAGCCGATCCGAAGCAGCAGCCAGAAGCTTCTTCTGGGTCTCCCACGCAGGTGCAGGGTCCCAAGGTATTGGGCTGTGCTTGACTGCTTTCCCAGGCCACAAGCAGGGAGCTGGGTGGGAAGGGCAACAGGCAAGACACAAACCAGAGTCCACATGGAATCCCTACACATATAAAATGAAGATTTAGCCACTGAGCCATCATGCCAGGCCCCCTTACATCTATTGTTTTTTTTGGTAAGAAATGACTGTAGAATCCAAGACAGGTATTTGGCCTGTGTCGGCGGGCCCTCACATATTGCAGAGTCGGGAAAACATAATGGCCTCGTCCTCTGTAGTCCTTGGCTCGTGGTAAAGAATGCTTCAACCCTGAACTATGTGTAAGGGCCCAGAAACAAGAGTTACTGCTGCTAGAGAGCTCTGATTTCACCAAGGTGGCAAACTCCAGGAGAGGGCCCGTGCTTCCGCCCGTCTTTCTTCCCATCTCAGACACTGAGTTCACAAGTTAAGTGGCTGTCACAGAGTGCATAATAATATGCTTATTTGGATTGAAAAATGAAGTCAGACTATTTCTGACAGAAATTAAGCCTGACTTGGTTCATTAATTTGACCATGAACAATGGCTTTGCCAATTAGGAGATACAAGAACACAGCCATTTTCCCATAAATTAGATGAGCTTAATTTGCAGTGCTGTGATTTTTCTAGAATCATTTAAGTGACATGTTATGATAAAAATATTTTGCCACAAAAGAAACGTATTGGTAAAATTATATTGAAACTAAGATTTTTTTTTAATTCTCCCATAGTTTTCTGAATTATAAAGTGAAACAGTCTCTTTTAGTAAAAGCAAAAAGTTATACTTAATAGTCAATTGTAAATCTTCATAAAGCCTTTTTGGTACATTTCCCAGACACTGAAAAAGTAAATCAGCTTAATAACTAAGCAACAATTTTCTTCTGTTCTTTCCTTGTTTCAAACTGGAGGCTCTACATTTTTAAAAGATTAAAGGAAGAGCTTTAGATTTTTCCCATAATCATTAAAATAATTTTAGCAGCTACAACATTTTGGGAAGGAATTCAAAAATTTATATGATATTAATATAGCGAAATTCCTTTTGTCCCTGCCTACTTAATCATGTGGATAAACTTTTTCAGTGGTTAGAAACATAAAAATAAGAAATGGGACTAGAATCTATGTCAAAGCTATAACATTCTAGTAAAAACTAACATTAAGTCATTTGGACATAATTCAAATGGGAAAATAAATCACTCCTTTGATCTCACTGAGAGAAAGCTTTGCTGGCCTGCTTCTCTTGTTTAGTAGCTGCTTCTTCAAGGTGCAAAACATTTATATTATTTTGATTAACTGTGCTACTAATTGTAGTCACAATCTGTAAAGAAATTCTGAAACTTCCAGGATCACAGGAAAACAAAAGTGAAGTGGCTGATATTCATGTTACAAACTCATTTCCGAGCAGAGACTTATGTAGCAAAAACAGTAACGCATGTTTGAGCATGAAATACATGCTATTAGGGTACAGCTTGTGACTGATGTGAAACAGTAATACAAACTCAAGATGGAAATAGAAGTATTGTCAAACCTCTAAATGAAAAGAAAGACTTTGTGTGAATTTACATGTAGATAAACAAGAGCAACAAACCAACACGGTGTTGTGGTCTTGGGCAGCTAGTTTAGGGTCCCAAGCTTGAAAGCCACTCCTCCTCCACCTGTTTGGTCCTTTCTGCCCGCCTATGATCGCCTGGAACCTGAGGGGGGCAGTATTGCATCATTGCATGACACTCCCCTCACAAACCCCCATAAAAGCCCATGGTTAGGGAGTAGCTTTCTCTCTCTCTCTCTCTCTCTCTCTCTCTCTCTCTCTCTCTGTAGTGTTCTTCCGTCACTCTTGTGCTCTGACTCTGCATACCCACGTGCTCTCTGGCTTCCCACAGACTGACCCAGAAGACAGAGGTAGCCACTAAACATGGCACACATATGTCCATATTCCTCACCCTCTGCTGACTGCTTGGATGAATCAGTGAAGATGCAAATGCTAAGACGCCCTGTATTTCTAATTTGTGTGCTCTTCAAGAGTTCCAGAAGAGGTAGGTCTAGCAGTAACAGAATGTGGACAGAGAAGCCAGGAAAAGCGGAATGTTGCAACTTGGTAAGAGTGTCCAGGTTGTTTGCTGCGCGTCTCTTAGGATAACTCCTATTGCTGGGGAAGCTGGGACATAGGTCTTCAGTTTCATGGTAATGATGATTTGTTCCTCTTGGTTTCAATTCAAACTGATTGCCATGGTGGCTTCATTTGTTAATGTCTAGTGGGCACTGCCATCACCAAGCTTGGTTAATAAAGACTCCTTAACACATGCTAGACTTGGCTGGCATGATCTCTCACCCTCCCACAACAATGGCAGGCAGATTCCATTGAGTATGTGTAGCACAATGGTGTGGCTATCACATTTTGAAGTCTCAATCCAGTATTTATAATATAAGTAGAACTCTAAGCGCAACATAGTGTGGAAATGAGTTTTGCAGCCTTCACAAGACCACGCAAGTCAAAATAATGTCCCTGCTTAGCAGTCCTTTTTAAAGTCTTTTTTTCCTTAGACCTAGGAAATGATGGTCATCAGAGGATACCCAGATCTCAGGGTTTCCTTTTGACTTGTCACTTTGCCTGCCATGACAGCATTGTTACAGGTGCTCCTCTGAACCCATTATTCATGTTTAAACACTTCCACGAGGTAGGGCACGTAAGCCTGCAGCTGCGGGAGACTGAGGTGTGTCTTAGGAGCCCAGAAGTTGCTGAGATGCCGAAGCAGGAGGCAAGCTCTTCACCTACACAAACGGGCTGGAGGACACACCTGGAGGCTTTAGCAGACTGGCTAGTTTGACGGTGATGGAGGCGAACATAAACAAGAGCTCTAACAACCAGCACAGTCCCATCCTCCAGCACGCCCCGGCTCCCCACCTCTCTCCCAGCAACTAAACACAGGCAGGTTTCAGAATACAAATGTCTTCCAAATGCATCCTTCTCCAAGGGCACGAGGACTGAAAAGATTCACATACTGATTGGGAACGTACTCATGCAATGAAAAATTCAAAGACGAGGCAATTTCTCAGTGTTTGCAAGGACTGGCAAGTCCATCAAGGTTATTGATGAAGAAATTAACAGAACACATTACAGCCTCCTTTATCCTGAGCTCTCATAAAAACGTATAAACTGGCATTTTGTCATTATGGTAGTGTAATGACAAGTAAAAACCCACCCTCCTGGTGGTTTCTAAAGAAAGTACACTTTCAAGCAACTCTGCTTACGCAAGTCCCAGATATGCTCCGAGCTCTGCCTGTCCTCCAGAAACTTTGCAGCTAGAAAGTTCTTCAGCTTTGCTACTGCTTATGACAAGTGTGGCTTTTGGTCTTGATGTGCAGACATTTGTATGCTCACCAAAGATGTGTGAGGCGATGAATTTAGAACCATAAGGGCATATATGAAGACCATAGGGGATTATGAAAATTAAGCCTGACCTTCCAGTAGTTAATATTTTCATCTGAAGTCTTCAGCAAGAGAAATCAGAAATCATAAGAGTATCACGCAAAATCCAGGTACCAAAAAGTGTTCAAAAAGAAATATAAAATGTTAAAGAAAAAAATATATATAAGAACCCCAGAGACTAGTCATTTGGGAGCTACGGGGCTATGGGGTTGGACAGAACTAGATGTAAACTCAGACCTGACTACCTGTTTGATTCCACTTGAACCCTGACTGATAAATTCTGAGCCTCTGCCTCCTCAAACATTACATAAATAAGTGGGAAAACATTACTATTATCCACGATTGATTTCACAGCTGGTAATAACCGACACTGATGCACATTCAGTGTTTAGCTCCCTCCCACCTGACAAAGGGCCAGGGCTGCCCCTATTGGGCTGGGATAGACCCACGTTATCAGGACTGGGCTGTAACAGAGAACTCTACATGGAGGACAATGGCCGAGGCTAGACACGGCAGGCAGGAGTTGCTGGGTGGGGATAGTGATCCAATTCAAGAACCTCAAAAGTACGTCCAGTATTTTCTTACTCCAGCTTGCTTTCCCATGCTCTACCCTGAGAACTTTGCTGACCACAGCACCACTGCCTCCTTGGTCTCGCCCTACCCGCTCCAGCCTGGCACACTCACATCTGAGTCTCTGCCCTCAGGTGCCCACTCAGCTCACTCTCCTTGATCAAATGCCATGCCCTTGGCAAGTATTTTAGGCTCTAGACATCATCTGACGGATCAAGACATTTGTTAGTTTCCTAGGTGTTTCCCTGGTAACAATGTGAACTTAGTTAAATAAGAACCTTTGGCATACTCACTGATGTATCTCAAGTGCAAATAGCAGGTGCAATTGAACAGGCGATGAGTGAGTGAACTGTAAATGAGTGAATGCGTTCATTGCAATCAGTTCAAGAGTCAGAAACAGGTTAGTAAGCTAAAGCTCAAACTCGGGCTGATGAGACATCATGAAAATCTCAGTTGTCCAAGACCTGTCAGAGGGATGTCAGATACAGCTGTTAACCTCAAGAAGAGATTTATAGAGATTTATAAAGACTTACAGAGGGAGCCCAGCATGTGGCCTAGCGGCTAAAGTCCTCGCCTTGAACGCGCCAGGATCCCATATGGGCACCGGTTCTAATCCCAGCAGCTCCACTTCCCATCCAACTCCCTGCTTGTGGCCTGGGAAAGCAGTCGAGGACCGCCCAAAGCTTTGGGACCCTGCACCCGTGTGGGAGACCCAGAAGAAGTTCCTGGATCCTGGCTTCGGATCGGCATAGCATCGACCGTTGCGCTCACTTGGGGAGTGAATCATTGGACGGAAGATCTTCCTCTCTGTCTCTCCTCCTCTCTGTATATCTGACTTTCCAATAAATATATAAATCTTTAAAAAAAAAAAAAGATGTATAGAGGAGCATGACTTTAACTACCATGAAAGCAGGGAACAATGAGAAACCTGCAAATTCAGAAGTGGTGGATGAGAGAAAATATTACATAGAAGTTATCTGATGCCCAAACCTCAAAATTCTGTCTTGCTTCTGAGAAAGTGAACACCAATCACTTACAGCTCATCTATGACAATATCTTCTTATATGTGCATTGCATCTATAGTTTGTAAACATTTTCACTTACACATTTTATCTTACCATCATTTCCTGGCACTGATGTGTAACAAATTTCAATGCAATTAGTAAGCTAACTACCCAGAGTTAGGTTAAATTCATAGGTTAAGGACATAGTCCACCCGAAATACCATCCACAGGCCCCTGAGTTCCTGGGGTCATTTAAGCTTCTGACATACTGACCACAAATTCAGGAATTTCCTCCTATTGTCTCAGGTTCAATTTCAAAGAACTCGTTCTAAGAAAATACCCATTGGAGAAATTATAGGCGGGCCCCAGACATGAAGCTTCTGTGTCTCCAGGGTGAGTGTGTCTCCAGGCTAGGGACTCACAGAATGGTGTGTGAAACTTTCTGTGAGTTCTTTATAAAGTAATGATGGATTGAATCACTGGCCATTGTGGCTGAACTCAGTCTCCAACTCCCCTCCTGCTCCTGGGAGGTCAGGCTACTATCATGGTTGACCTTCTCGGGTCATTTCCCTTGTTCATCACAAGTGCCCCCACCCAGGAAAATCAAAGACACCCCTCTCATGGAGGACCTCCTAGGACTCGCAGACTCCCTCCTAAAAATTGGGAGGACATGGATCAGCCAAATTCTCCATCCTATATTGCCGCTCCAAAACTCAGTAGCTTAAAACATTAGCTATGGTCACACATCTAGAATACAGTTCAGCTCATTTATGAGCTTGCCTCTGTCCTGCTCTGAACTGTGTAGTAGCCTCGGTTGTCCCCACATGTTTCTCTTCCTCCTTGGGCCATGAGTTGGTCAGGGCATAGCCTTCACACGGCCATAGAAGAAGTGCAAGAAGGTAAGACCTCATTCTCAAGAATAGATCCGCCTTCTGTTCACATCAAGTTCACCAACCTCCCATTGGCCTAGACAAGTTATCCTACAAACTGGGGACAGGATGAAGATTGCCCGTAACTGGAAGTGGAAGGAGAGCAACTATTTCATGATAATCTGGATTATCATACCGGAAAAAAAAATGTATTTGCCCTTTTATAACCTTTAAGTCCTTTGTGGCTAAATCTGCTTCATGGGATGACTCATAATTATCCTGCATCACCTTATTCTGCCCCTGACCACTGTGGTTCATATCTTCAATTTCCTCCATAGAATGTTCCTCTTTGGATTCAGGCTTTGATCATACCAACTGAACCTGATGTGTCATGTGCTAGTTTATTCTCAGATCTTTACCAAGTAAATGTTTACAAATGTCACTAATAAATATTTATGAAATTAATTAGTCCCCAGTTTACCGGTCATTGAAAGAAAATTCCACTAATTTTCAATTGTCGCACTTTGCCTTTCTCCTCTCCCTTCCTCACTCTCATTTTCATAGCTTGCCCTTAAAATCCTTTCTCCTAATCTCCAGACATGAATCATTCTGTGTAATTTGAATAATGACTAATGGTGATCATTGAAAAGATGGAAAATCCGGATTCATTTCTTATCTAAAAAGATACTAAAACAGCTGCCAGGGAGTGTTCAGAGCCTTCAGAGCCCATTCCATAATTCATGGCCGTGTGAATCCTCCCCGGGTACAGCCTGAGTGAGTCAGACACTCTAATTGGGCTTCCTTAAAGTTAGAACTGCAGGTGCTTCAGTCCTGCTCCTCTGAACAGTACCATGATTCCTGATCGCACAGCACAACAACAGGTATTTCATACGCACAGGTGTGTAGAACACAGCACAGACTTAGGTCATGCCTGTATGATATGACATTTTTATTTTGCTTTTTGATTTATGGGTTAAAGAATTTTCAAAGCAGTCATATTAAAGATTTCTTTTTTATGTTAACTTGCTTCCTAATGTCCTTTTTCAGGCACTAATGTTGTGAGAATAAAATTAACTGGGACCCCCACCTTGCTAATCATTTCTGATGAGAGATCTTCCATGCAGTACTTTATAGAAGAGTTAAAATATTTGTTTAAAACACACACACACACACACACACACATACATTTGGGGTTGGTACAATGGCTCAGTTGGTCAATCCTCTGTATGCAGGTGGCGGCATCCCCTATGGGGACTGGTTTGTGTCCCTGATGCTCCACTTCCAATCCACCTCCCTGCTTCTGTCCTGGGAAAGCAGCAGAGAATGGCCCAAGGCCTTGGGATCCTATACACATGTAGGAGGCACAAAAGAAGCTCCTGGCACCTGGCTTCAGACTACCTAAACTCCAGATGTTGCAGCCATTTGGGGAGTGAGCCAGTGAATGGAAGATCTTTCTCTCTACCTCTTCTCTATAACTCTATCTTTCCAATAAAAATAAATACATTAAAAAAATAAAGAACAACCAATTAATACTCTGTAAAAGGGAGATATAGGCCACTTACACCTTCATATTCACCACACGAAATGCAGAAGGTTCACGCACAGTTGTTTGTGGAGCTCAGTTGTTTGTGAACTGTACCTGGCATGGTCCTTGGTGCCGATATCAGAAACAACAGTGAGAGGAGCTCATGCATTCTGGGATCACAGCAGTGGGGAAGAAACCCATCAACCAAATGTAGTGTGACCCAAATGTTAAAAATCAAATTTCAAGTAAAATGTAAGAATATATTCCAACAGTTCAACATGTGAGATTTTTAAAGGATTTTTCCAGACCATTCCATAAAGGGGACAAGCACTAGCATAAATGAAAACAGAAAGAGGACTTAAAGGAAAGATTTCTTACGAGCAATGAGCTTCCCCTCAAAGAGGCTCTGTGGTCATCAACCAAGCCCAAAGAGTGGATTTTCAATGTGTGACACTTGGGCCACTGCCAACTATGGGAAAGACCCACAAGAGTTCCATGATCCTGACATCAGCCGGGCCCAGCCTTTGGGAAGTGGATGAGAAAGTTCCCTCTCATTTCATTTAGAATCTGCCAAATAAGAGGATTTCTGCTGGAAAGTTAAGAAGACCAAACAATAAGGGGATCAAGTGGAAAATAAGAAGACCCAAGGAAGCAGTTACCAGCAAGGAGAGGCGTTGATGGGGTCTATCCATGAGCACTGGCCTCAAAGACCTCCCATAGCCAGAAAGGAAGAAGCCATCAGACACCTCACAGGGAGAGAAGCCATTACACACGTCACAGGAAGAGAAGCCATTATACACCTCACAGGAAGAGAAGCCATTACACACCTCACAGGAAGAGAATCATCACACACCTCACAGGAAGAGAAGCCATTTGACACCTCACAGGAAGAGAAGCCATCACACACCTCACCGGAAGTTAGTTTTGCTTGTAACATTCTCCTTCAGTGGCCACCCCCCCACACACACACACACACAAACAGACACATCTCCATATCTCCTTCCAACAGCAATCCACAGCCCCTGTGCCCATGAGTGCACACGGTCCAGAGCCCATGCTGGCCTGGGGCCCACGCACACCTGTGTCTGTGTCCGCAGATTTTATCTGCTTGTGGCCTGGGAAAGCAGCTGGGGATGGCCCAAGTGCTTGGGTCCATGTAGGAGATAGGGAAGAAGCTCCTGGCTCCCAGCTTTGTATTAACTCACTTCTACTTGGGGAGCGAACCAGCGGATGACTCTCTGTCTCTCCTTTTCTCTGCAAAATCTGCCTTTCAAATAAAAATAAATAAATCTTTAAAAAATAAAAAAAGAAGTGTGACATCCAGGACTCAAACTGGTGCCTAAAGGAGATGCTGGTATTGCAGGTAGCAGCCTGTCCCCAGTTTTTGTAATCATATGAGATAATGAGGCAATTATGCCAAAACGTTGAGGATGATGTGGCCAAAGCTTGAGCCTCTTGGAAAGTCTCACCTCCTTGACTTCATCTTCTGGTAGTAGACCTGGTAGCTCCCTAAACCAGAGGTGGAAGCTATCAAACCGAATTGAGATGCACAGTTTTAGGGCTTGACCCAGAGACAAATCACTTCAGAAACTATGATCTGTTATAGATTAAAGTGGCAGAACCACAGCGACTCATCTCCCAGCTGAGCTGCCGTACACTGGGCTGCACATGCTGGACCTCCACCACTCACCCAGTACCCAGAGCTGTAGAAACAGTGGCATCCATCCACTGTAAGCTCAGCCACGGGGGCTCCTCACCGGGACACCCGAGACTCTGAACTTCGCACGCATTCAGAGCCAGTCTCCAAAATGTGCCCCACTTATAGGTGATGGCCATGCCATCCGAGACGATGGCATGAGACAGCTGCCTTTCAAAGAGCCCAGCTCCAAGCCTCGGTTAGTCCCACAGACGCACTTGCAGGCTGGGCTGTTTTACTTTCTGGCTCTGTGGCTTCAATTCCCCCCTCAGTCCACTCAGGCATGTTACACTGAGCAATCCAGACCAAGCTCTAAAAGAAATAGCTTACCCCCCCTCCCCACTTAAAAAAATTATCCCAGATTTACAAGATGAAATTGCAAAATCTAAGCTAACAAAATACAAGCTATTGACTTCAGCGATTTCTTCAGAAATGAAGCCTTTCCTGCCCAATGGCTACAATGAAGATTGACTAAGAAATCTTTGGAATGCAACATAGCCCGCCCTTGCAATAGAATTCTTCCACACCTTGTTCAATTGCTGAACAAATTGCAGTGAAGTTTTGCACCAGAATGCTCACTGGCCCATCCTAGCTGGAAGTACCTCTTCTCATTCTTTGGCTGTTCTGGTGCCAGCAGGATCATAAGCACACACAAACAGAGATGTTACGAAGTGTCAAGGCAGGGCTCAGTTATCTTTACAAGCTGTAAAATGTTCACCTAAGTATTTTTAATTTATTGTCTAAATGAGAAAAATCTTTAAATTTTTCCATAGGATTTTACATAGAGCGAAAATGATCATACCTCCACTCTACATGTGATTATTTGTGACAACACTAAGAAGCACAAGTGCTGATGCTGTAGCTCGTTGGTCAGTTCCTGCTGAGAGGCAGCCACGCAATCTTTTTTTTTCCATTATATTTTGTATTATTATTAATTACATTGCATTATGTGACACAGTGTTATGGGCAATGGGATTCCCCCCACCCCTCCCCCAACCCTCTCCCCATGGTGGATTTCTCCACCTTGCTTCATTACCGCAGTTCAAATTCAGTTGAGGTTCTTTCATTGGAAGTATTTACCAAGCATAAAGTCCAGCGTCTTGTTATCCTAGTGAGTTCAACGATTTCTTGGTGAGACCATCTCTGGTCTGAAGGTAAAGCCAGCAAAGTATCATCCCAATCAATTAAAAGCCCCGACATAACATCAACAGCCATTTACAACCTTATGGCATTAATTGACATGGTATTGATTAACAATATGTTAATAGGAAAATGTGGGTTCTTAACTACATCCTGTGACTTCTTCATAGACATTTCAATTTTTGGTTTATATTCAACCGGATTCCATACACCTCAAAATGGCTATAGATTACTATTCAGCTGTCTCGTCTATTTTTATTTTTGTATTTACTGTTTATAGTGTTGAAGCATGATTTTGCTGAACTTAGTTGTTTCTCAGATGTTCGGAACTGGCAGCCACGCAATCTTAGAAGCACTCAACAGCAGCAGGCATCTGTTTTGTTCACACACCTGCAGGTGAGCTGGGTTTTCCCTGGTCTAGGTTGAACTCAGCAGGGCTGCGGGTTGAATCCAGGTCTGTCCCACGGCTATTTCATCCTCCTTGGACCAGCCAGGGTATGTTTGTGTGGAAGAGACAAAAGCAAAAAGAAGCAAGAATAAACAGCCTAAGTTTGAAGCAAGCCTCCTACTACTTCCACTGACTAAAGACAGACCACAGCCCAAATCAAGCACCCGGGAAACTCATTTCACTTTGGAGAGAAAACCTGTGAAGCCACTTGGCAATGGGTCAGGATACAGAGTGGGGTTAGCAGTTGCGGGTTAGGGTTAGAGGTTATTGGATAGGGTTAGGGTTAGGGTTAAGGTTAGGATTAGGGTTAGTGGTTATGGGTTAGGGTTGGAGTTAGGGTTAGGGTTAGGGTTAGGGTTGGGGTTGGGGTTAGGGTTGGGGTTAGGGTTAGGGTTAGGGTTGGGGTTGGGGTTAGGGTTGGGGTTGGGGTTAGGGTTAGGTTGGGTGGAGAATGGCGTTAATGGTTCCATCCAGCACCCATGAGGTGGAACATCATCTCTTGTGAGGTGGCAGGAAAGCCTTTCCTGGGGAAGTGACGTTTGTGCTGACAGATGAGAGAGGAAAATTGGAAGGAGTGGCATTAGTTTTTTATTTAAAAAAATGATTCATTTATTTTTATTGGAAAGACAGATTTACAAAGATAAAGAATGATAGAAAGATCTTCCGTCCTCTGATTCACTCCCTAAGTGGCGACATCAGCCATAGCTTAGCCAGTCATAGCCAAGTTCAGGAACTTCTTCTGGCTCTCCCAAAGTGTTAAGGTCCCCAAACCTTGAGCTGTCCTCTATTGATTTCCCATGCCACAAGCAGGGAGCTGAATGGGAACTGAAGCATCTGGGACATGAACTGCCACCCATACGGGAATCTGACACATGCAAGGCAAGGATTTAGCCCCTGAGTCATTGCACTGGGCCCAGAAATGGCATTCTTAAAATCCTCTGCCATGATCCTAAGACAAGAATGGTATGTTACAATCAAGAAACTGTGGCAAGAGTGATGGGCACCAGACATAAGAAACCAACTGGGAAGGAAGCAAGGGATCCCAGCGGTTCTTGTAGGTTGTGTTTTATAAGCAAAGGAAAATCTTTGAGCAACATTAATTAGAGAAGTGATTTGGGGGGGTTGAAAAATATTTTCACCTTCAAATAACAGAAGTATCAACTCAGAATGACTTGAACAGTAAAAACAAACAAAAATCATTTTGCAGGCCTGGTGTAATAGCACATTGGTTAAGGTCCTTGCTTTGCACGCCTGGGATCCCATATGGCCGCCGGTTCTAATCCTGGCAGCCCCACTTCCCATCCAGCTCTCTGCTTGTGGCCTAGGAAAGCAGTCAAGTTTGACCCAAAGCTTTGGAGTCCTGCACTCACGTGGGAGACCTGGAAGAAGTTTCTGGCTCCTGGATTCAGATTGGCTCAGCTCCAGCCATTGCGACTGCTTGGGGAGTGAACCATCGGATGGATTCCTCTCTATCTCTCCTCTCTGTATATCTGATCTTGCAATAAAAATAATAAATAAGTCTTTTTAAAAAATCATTTTGGGTTGGCAATTCAGTATCTCCAAAACAACACAAAGGTCAATATGTTTCCTTAATTGTATTATTAGCATTCAGTAAATCAGCTGTGTTTTCAGATTTTCAGGGCAAAAAATAAAGTCACATCCAACAGGTCAAACCTGGCTCAGAACTAACAGTCAATTACAAGTCTGAAGCTGGACCAGTCAGGACCCTCAGCAGAGGGGTATACATGGATGCGCTGTGAGAAAGAGCAGAAGAGAGATGTCATCTAGGAAGGTGGTGATGTGGATGCTGGAGGATAAAGACCATGGTCAAGTCCAAGCAAGGAGTCAGAAAGCACACAGCTTTGGAGGGAAGGAAAGTACCCACAGAGCAGAGGGGGAAACCTTGGAACAATCCACCATCGTTCTCCCAAATGATGCACACAGATGCACACACATACACAAAAAATTAGCAAAATTATTCAATTGAATAGCACTGAATGCACAAGTTATCTATGATTTTTAGGTATAACATAATTTCTTTGTTAGTAAAAATTATTTATTTGAAAGACAGAGTTACAGAAAGAGAGTGAGAGACAGACACACATACACACACACACACACACACACACACACACAGACTCTGATCCACTCTCAACATGACTAGGCCAATGCCAAGCTCCTGGAACTCCATTTGGGTTCCCTATTTTGTGGCTGAAGGCCAAGCATTTGAGCCATCTCTGCTGCTGTCCCAGGCTTACCATTGGAGAGCTGGATGAGAAGAGGAGGAATTGAGGCTAGAAGTGGCTTTCATAAAGGACTGCAGAGAGCAGCGTATTTCTCTGTGCCTCAACGCTAGCCTGCCAGAGATGAGCTCCAGAAGTGGTCAGAGATCGGGAAGGTGTGTGAATTGGTGGGAAAAAAAGACAAGAAGAGACGTGGACCACTACAGCATGATGCTCGTGATGGACAACTCAGAAAAGTTGCCTTCTTCATTTATACAGAAATCATCATGACTTTTTGCACAGCATCCAATTGCTTCGTTTTTACTTCATTGTTATAAGAATACAAAAACCATGCTAAATAGACATTATTATCATTTTACTTCAAAGAAAACATTTTCAGCAAGCGATTACTCATTCAAACCTGCAGTCACCCGGCTAAATCCAGGAACTCCACGGTTGGCAGCGCATGAGGTAACATAGTAACAGTTGGTTTACTTATATCCAAAGTCAATTTTCATTAAACCTAAACTAATATTACTTGAAATATCAAAAAACACAGAATTAAAAAGAAAGCTTACAAATGAAAGACATTTATAAAGGCATATATAATAGATTCTTTATTAAACCTTACAATCAATCATATATTAAAATTACCATCTCCTTCACCTAGCATTGATTCAATTGTTTCTGTTTTTAGAAAAGGAACAGGGCAGCTCAGCCTTCCTCTGGATGGAGGGCCTTCACAAGGAACTTCTTTTTATTTCTTTATTTTATTTCCCTAAATGTAAATGTCAATGTAAGCTGGTAATTTTAAGCATTTCCTCTGGGGACTCACAGCATTTGTCTCCCATTAAAACATGCCCCATATACTTTCTTTCTTTTTTTTTTTTTTAAGATTTATTTTATTTTTATTGGAAAGACGGATATACAGAGAGGAAGATCTTCCGTCCGATGATTCACTGCCCAAGTGAGTGCAACGGCCGATGCTATGTCGATCCAAAGCCAGGAACCTCTTCCGGGTCTCCCATGCAGGTGCAGGGTCTCAAAGCCTTGGGCCGTCCTCGACTGCTTTCCTGGGCCACTGGCAGGGAGCTGGATGGGAAGCGGGGCTGCTGCCGGGATTAGAACCGGTGGCCATATGGGATCCCAGGCGTGCAAGGCAAGGACCTTAACCACTGCGCCACCGCACAGGCCCCCCATATACTTTCTTGCGTTCCATGGTGGCAAGCCAAAATGACTGCTTCATTCCATGGATTGCAACAGTCCAAGGTTGCGTGGTAAATAAACTCTTCATACCTCCATAATCGCCATCTATTTCTGTGATATTATCAAGCCATTTCTTGAGGAGCACATTACACATCTTAAGGAAAGTTCCAGGACAAAGGTGGACCGTAATAAGATGTTTGGAAGCAATATAGTCTCAATTGTACCATTGTATGCTTTTAGCTATGCGTCATTGACTTACGTTGCTAAAGACCTTTTTACCATATCATGCTTGATAAAGTCAGTTTCAGGTATTATACCAATTGCAGAAATCATTCCACATATGCAAAAAGCAATACTCTCAGGAAAGTTTATGAAACATCAGAGAGGTGATCCAGTGTCCATACAATGGAGTGAGACACACAGAAGTGATTAGAGACATTCTGCCTGCCTTGCCAACAGGGGAGCCGTCCTCCTTCCAGCCTTGTGCCCTCTGCCTCGACTGCATGGTTTCCCACACTTGGCCCCATCACTTTGTCATTATTATGGCATTGGTTTTACATTGCTACTACAACAAATTAACACGTATCAAGCATCTTTAAAAAGAATCTATGTTTGCTATCTTGCAGTTCAGCAGGTTGTTCTGATGTTCTCACCAGGCTGACACCAAGGTAAGGCAGGACCAGGTTCCTTTACCCATCTCTCTGCTCACTCAGTTTTTGGGTCAAACAGAGGTCCCTGCTGTCATCGAGCTGAGCTCACAGTTCCTTGCTCCAGGTCAGCTGGGAGTGCTCTCAGATCTGCAGCTGCTAAGCATCCTTTCCCTGAGCCTCCTGCCTCCATCCTAAAAGCCAGGCTGAGTTCCTCTCCTCCATCCCCAGCCTGAGCCCTCCTCCATCCCCAGCCTGAGCCCGCCTCCTCCATCCCCAGCCTGAGCCCTCCTCCATCCCCAGCCTGAGCCCGCCTCCTCCATCCCCAGCCTGAGCCCTCCTCCATCCCCAGCCTGAGCCCTCCTCCATCCCCAGCCTGAGCCCTCCTCCATCCCCAGCCTGAGCTCTTTTCCTGGCTCATCCCTGATTTTCACTTCTCTCTAACCAAGTGTGTGCCTTCCTCTGGACGCTTTCAGAGGTCATGGGATGATCCTGCATTCTCCAGTATAACCAGGCTCTTATCCCTGTTTCAAGTCTATGAGCTGATCATTCCAGCCTCCAGGGATTAGGATGATCACAGTTCTTGTTCCCGTTATCATTAACTTTTGTTAGCCAACCATTAAGTGACTGTTCAGCTCTGAACTTGTTTCTCTAAATGCTTTGGGAGTCCTGGGATGTCAGACACTGGGTGGAGGGGAGGATTCACGATGGGCACTGCCACTTACGGAGGAATCACTTATTCTGGACATAAACAATACATCCTCCTGCTAACCAGAACGTAGTTCGGTCCCTTGACGATAGCTGTCTCAACAGCAGCCTGGGCTATAAAGAAACCCACTGTGGTCCTACCTCATGATTCTTGTTCTATACATTTAAAACTAATAACACTAAAACTTTAAAAAGGAACAGTAGTCTGGGAAGCATTTATGATACCAGATATTCTGACTCAATGGAACTCAGAGATACTAACCTTTCCTTCTCTTTCTCCTGTACGTCCTTGACCTACCTTGGTTTCCTTGACAACCTTGACCAATTAGCAGCTTTCTGACAAGACAGCTGGAATCTCTTAATGCCAAACCTAGCGATTTATCCACTTTTAGAGGATGGAAAAGGCTCTGGATGACTTCCTGGAGGGGCAAGGAGCTCATCCTGGGATTCCTGCCTTTCATGCACAGACTCAAGTGCCTTGCCTGAGTCACATTGGTCAAGAATTCTTCAGACCTCCCTCACCAGGATGCCCGACTCAGCTGGGAGAAAGAGAAGTGAATGACAGGGAGAAAAATGCCTAGAGAACACAGAAAGGCATGGAGAAGAGGAGAGAGAGAAGGGAAGACAGAACACAGAAAGGGATGCCAGGGGGCCACCCACTGAGACTCTGAGAGTGAGCGGGGAGGAAGGGGTGCCAGGGGGCCCTTAGACCATGAGAGTGAGGGGGGAGGAAGGGATGCCAGGAGGCCCTGAGATCCTGAGAGTGAGGGGAGAGAGGAAGGGATGCCAGGGGGCCACCCACTGAGACCCTGAGAGTGAGGGGGGAGGAAGGGATGCCAGGGGGCCCTGAGACCCTGAGAGTGAGGGGAGAGAGGAAGGGGTGCCAGGGGGCCCTGAGACCCTGAGAGTGAGGGGAGAGAGGAAGGGATGCCAGGGGGCCACCCACTGAGACCCTGAGAGTGAGCGGAGAGAGGAAGGGATGCCAGGGGGCCCTGAGACCCTGAGAGTGAGGGGAGGGAGGGCCTCTAGCAGCAGAAAGGGTCCCCAGTCTGTTAAGTTGCAGCTCAAAACTCCTTTAAAATGTTGAGGACCCCCCCCCCAATTCTTATGATTCACATAATTTTTAAGTTATTTTACTTGAATCACTTAAAAAAAAAAAAAAGAATGAGGGGCCAGGGTCCTGTCTATGGCATCCCTTATGGGCAGTGTTCAAGGCTCAGGAATTCCACGTCTAATCTAGCTGCCTGCTAATAGCTTGAAAAGGCAGTGGAGAAAGCCCAAGACCCCATTACCCATATGGGAGACCCAGAAGAAAATCTTAGCTTCAGGAAAGCCCAACTCTGGCCTCTGCAGCCATCTGGGGAGTGAACTAGTTCATCTGCTATTAACTAATTCTCTCTCTCTCTCCTTCCCTCCCTGCCTCTGCATGCATGCACTTGTGTGTGTGTGTGTGTGTGTGTGTGTGTGTGTGTGTGTGTTTCTGTCTGTCCTCTTCTGCAACTCTGCCTTTCAAAAAAATAACATCAATCTTTTTAAAAAAAAGAATCATGAAAGCCAGTGAGCCTGGAGATGGAAATTAGCTCCTATTCTGGATATTTGTGTCATTCTGGAATGTCATTTGGCCTCCTGGAAATGTTCTCACCCCATCCTTACTTACCTGGTGACTTGGTCCACACCTGGAGCCCTTCACAATCTCAGAAGTCAGGAAATTGGTAAAATTTACATGGGAAAAAAATCCTCATTTTTCACTAAAACCCAACCAAATTTGACATACCCTTCAATGATGAATGTAGGCAATCAGCAATATCCATGAATCTGTCACCAGTGAAGCTCACAGATGTTTTTCCATCACACTGAGGATTTTTGAAATATTTTCTCACATCATTTGCTCTCATCAACTACTTAAAAATAGAAATTCTTAAATCCATAGCTAGATTTTGGTTTTTAATACATTAATGAGGAAGCACATATATTACTATCACAAATTTATTTTCCTTTAACATTTCTATAAATATATTCTAATCCAATCCATTTTCCTTTAGTCTAATAGGTTCTATTCTTTTCATTTAATGATAATTTTCAGGCAGCATAACACAGAGAGTATTTTAGAACCCTGGACCATCATTCCTTGGGGTCTGTGACCTTACAAACCAATGCAGGTGCTAACTTGCTCTATGTGTCAGGCAATGAATAGGTTAACATTCCACAGGTGCATGGGCCTGGCAGCGTGGCCTAGCGGCTAAAGTCCTCGCCTTGAACGCGTCAGAATCCCATATGGGAGCCAGTTCTAATCCCGGCAGCTCCACTTCCCATCCAGCTCCCTGCTTGTGGCCTGGGAAAGCAGTCAAGGACAGCCCAAAGCCTTGGGACTCTGCACCGTGTGGGAGACCCAGAAAGAAGTTCCTGGATCCTGGGTTTGGATTGACACAGCACCGGTCGTTGCGGTGACTTGGCGAGTGAATCATCAGATGGAAGATCTTCCTCTCTGTCTCTCCTCCTCTCTGTATATCTGACTTTGTAATAAATAAATAAATCTTAAAAAAAAAAAAAACATTCCACAGGTGCAGCTGAGGGGAGACATGACTGGAAGTCAGGCCTCATCCTGTACACTTATATCACAGCTCTGTACTACCGGACAGGTCAACAAGTCTCCCACTGCTGACCACTCCCACCCGCACCTGTCTGACCTTTCCACCAAACTCAGTCAACTTCTGCACCAAGTCCACGCTCTGTCACCTGCACAAGAACATCGCTCTGCAAATCGCCCCGGCATCAGATTTTCTCACTACTAAATCACTCCAATCAAGCCACAAGTATGCCATTCTTTTTCCAATTTTTTTTCCCTACATTAGTTACATTACTGCCTAACTAATTATCCCCAGAGTGGCTCCTTGGACAGCTGACTTGTCACAGGACGTGTGAGAGCAGGAAATTGCAAGTGGCTTCCCTGGATGCTCTCATGAAGCTTTTGCCAAGCTGCCAGCCAGGGTTGCAGTGGTTTCAAGACTCAATTGCTTCCAAATTCACTCCTCCCAGCTCGGGAAAATCTAGGTCTCTCGTTGACTGTTGGCTGTTGGTTGTTGGATGCTGGCTCCCCTTCCTCAGCATGTTGGCCACTCCACAGGGTGCTCCATGAGGTGGCATGCTTGGTTTCACAGGAATGAGGAGGGCACATCTACAATGGAAGCTGCCTCATTTGACAGCCTCACCTTGAAAGTGAGCTGCCGCCACTTGTGCCAGGGGATTTGTTGGGAGCCATCCGGGAAAATGCCTTCCACAGGTTCCTCCCTTGAACCCTACCACCAGCTTTACCCACTGCCTTTAGAAAATACTCCTTTTCAAAGGAGTGGTCTAGGTCAGTCTGGGGTTTTCTCCTACAAATTCCATCTATTTAGACATTTGTCCCCACCACTGTGCCCTCACCAAGGTCAGCAGTGACTTCCACACTCCCATGTATCCATTGGTCAGTTCTCAGTACCCACCCCACTTGAACCATTCCTAGCATAAAACAGAACTGATTACACCCCTTTCCTCGGAAGTCATGCACGTGGCCCAGGCTGTGAACATCTTCTACGGCACATGACCATTGAGGCAAGAACAGAAAAAATGCTTGACAGTCAGCGAAAAGTAAATGAAATTTAATATGTGATGATTACGTTATGTCAGAGAAAATTCTAAATTGCACAAGGTGGGATATAATATAAGAGTACATTATTTGAATGAACAATGAACAACATAGGAATGGGGAAATTAACACATTTTTGAACTTTTTTTTTTACAAAAGGTATTGAATAGATTACAGGATACAAATTGAAGGGGAAAGCTATGAAAGACATAGACAGTTTCTCAAACTGTGAAAAGCAATATACACACATGATTTTAGACCATCAGTTGGTACATCAGACACAGGAGAAAGGTTAGGAACTGTGGCTGCCTGGGTCACAGAAAAACACTGTGACACATGTGCTGCCACAAAGACCGACAACCACAATTCAATATGTGTTCTATACTGCATGCATGTCACCAAGCACTTAAAAGTAACATGGGAGACTGTTATGCAAAGTAACATAACGTGATCCTCCCAGAAGTACAATCTCCAGGTAGACACCAACTCACAGAGCAGGGACACTGCCCTGGTCCTGAGCGGTGTCCAGCAGACACCACAGTCACACAGCAGGGACACCCCACCTGGCCCTGAGCAGTCTCCATGTAGACACCAAGTCACAGAGCAGGGACACTGACTGCCCTGGTCCTGAGCAGTCTCCATACAGACACCACAGTCACTGTGGTGGATTTTGCCATTTAAATGGCCAATGCAATCCCTAAAGAGAAGCATAAACCAAGGAGATTCACACTTATGCCTTTGGAATCTTGATATAAACACACACTCACAATGGAAACCAAAGACAGTTTGACACTGGCATAAACAGAAAGATCCACGGACCTGAGCTGAGGGCACAGAAGTGAAACCACACCTCTGGTGGACTGACTGTTGACAAGGACCAATGCCATTACAAAGGGGGAAAGACGGGCATTTTCAGTGTGGACAGCTGGCTGTGTGGTTACGGCAGTAACTCTCCCACACTCTGAGTGCCTGTGTCTGATGCCTGCCTCCAGCTGCGAACTGCAGCTTCTTGGTAAGCCAGGAATGGAGCAGGGGAAACGTGAAATGGACGTGGGAGAACCAATGATGCTCTGACTCCCACCTTCAGCACTCCCCTACACCAACAGGTGTTTGGAAGTGAAGATGGGAACGCATTGATATTCTCTCTTCAATGAGTATATAGTTTAAAACATCTTTTAAAAGGATGTTTTTAGCAAATGTGTTGGTCCAGCTGGCTGTCTGCCATTCCTGGCAGCACACAACATAAACTACTGGGCCTAAATTTGATCAGAAGACAAAGTATAGGAGATTTAAAAAACCAACTAAAAATGTTTAAATTAAAAAACCATAAATGGATAAATCCCCATGGCCTTGCATTAAATATACATTTAAAGTCATCTCTCATTAAGTTCTCATTGCTTAAAATCAGCTAAAGTTATATACTTGTTTTAGAAGTATTTGGGCGATCACTTTATGTCGATAATTAAATCTAATCTACATCGTGTTTTGTAAAAACATCCTAGTTCTATCAGATATTTTAAGCCTTCTTTGGCATATTTGACCAGCAAATAAAAACACAAAAATTTTCAGAGTTTAGCACTTCAGCATTTCCAGTGAGGCCTCTTGGAAATATCAAAAAAAATTATGTTTTATTCTGTAGAGACTATAACCAAACAGGCTATTTGGATTGTCATTAAAATTATTGGCAAGATGCAGAGTAGTGCCAAATTTTGTTATAATATCAAAATGTTACTGCTGCAAATGTCCAAAGGTTATAGAAGTCTAATGACCTTTTTTGTGCCGTTATCAGTCATAATTGTTACCTTAATTCAAACAGACCCAGAGCCCAAGAATTAAGTCTGTCAGGAGCGGTTCTGTTTACTTGGAACATGATTAAGAGACTTGTACAAACTGACTTTCAATGCTTTATTCCTAGGCAAACAACACACTGATTCAAGTTCTGCTCTGTAACTTAACTCCTAATTCCCAGGTACCTTCAGTGCTGCGTCTCTGACATGTCTATCTGCAGGTCCTGGGACCCTCCGAGTCTCCCCATGAAGGGCGCGTCCTGAGACCAGCCCGCTGACTGTACGGTGCCAGCAGGGAGTGCGAAGGCAGAGACAGCCATCTTCTAGCAGAGGGCGGCATTGGAGCATGCTGGGCTCTTGCCTCAGCTCCAGCTCAGACCCCTTGAGACGGCTCCATTCCTCCTGGAGCTGGTTTCAGCAGGGCCCTTTTTATGTCCACTGGGATCTGTCTCTCTTCAGCTTCCCTTGCATCTTCTTACACACTTGTGGGTGGTGGGAACACTTGAACACTATCTGGTCTTACACACCTCACAAGCCAGTCTCAGCTCACAGACACGTCCCGAGGGCCTCTGACTAAGCTGCACACAATTGCAGCTCATTACCTAATGTTTCCCACATTTCACAGACAGGGTAAACCTTATGCCAGTGAATATTCCAGACAGTTCACACTTTGAGGGGGTGGGCTACACACACAAAAATATATTTTGAACAAGTTTTTTTTTTTATTATTACACTCATCACAATAAGGAAAGCTTACAATCAACTTTTGGCCCGGGACTCCTCATCCTTGGCCCCTGTGTCTTCCTAACACATCCATCCTCCCGTGTCCTGAGGTCCAAAGAGGATCCACTCAGCGCTGTCAACATTATCAGAACCAGGAAAGTCTGCATGGCCAGAAAGAGCCTGCAGAGATGGGGCGGGCTAAACGTGTGGGATCCTGGTGGGAAAGCTAGAAAGAGGAGATGTCACGCCACCTCCGGTAGAAGCCTGTGTGAGAAATCGCCGGGCCGAGGCGGAAGCTTCAAGGAAGGATGCCTCCCGGAATCGGCTGCATCTCTAGTGGTCTTGGCGTTCCTAGCTGTGCTCTCTTTGCTCTTATCGTTATGACTGGAATAATACTATTTATGTGCGGCAAAGGCTCGATGTTCCTTTATAGTTCCATGAAGCCTTCTGACAGGAGATTGGATAGGGATAGCAAGCAGTCTGAGATAAAAACTATTAAGTTGCTAGTTTTAGTGAATTTAGGATGATTTTTGAGAATTTCTAGAAAGAAGATTATAGTAGAAAGCTATAGCTTAAAAAGCCATACAGGAAGAAAAACAAGAGATATAGGCAAGTTAATATTAAAACCAGTGTAAGGCACAAAACACAATGAGAGCTAACTGCTTAATGATTAAAAGTCAAATGGTGCCAAACTGCGTCCACAAAAAAATAGCAACTGCAGGCTGTCACCAGGCTATTAGAGAACAATCTTTGCTCAACACACCTGCTTACCTCCCTGGAATAATTACTTGTAGAAATGTAACCACGTGTATAAACAAAGAAAATGTCCCTTTGCAATAATCTATTGTATATAAGCTGATGCTTTGCTTTTGCAAAATGCACTCAGATACAACTTCCTTGAGTTGTCGTGTCTGTTTGTCACTCGCCGAATCCTTGCCCACCGTTCCTGGGGTCCTGTTCCCGTCGGACTGATTGCTCCCGGCTGAGCGGGTCCGTCGCAGGTGGCGCCCGAACAGGGACTTGAAAATTCCTCGGGAAAGGTACGCTTTCTTCTCTTCTTTTACTTCTTATTATTTTCAGGCAAGGATAGGACCTCGTCAGAGCGCTGCAGGCTCCCTGACAAAGGATCATCAGGTTTAGAGGACGAGAAGGCCAAGTACCATGGGGCATTCACATTCCAAGAGCAAGGAATTGTTCTTGTCAGTGTTGGGACACATGCTCGAAGGTAGAGGGAGTAATGTGTCCAAGAAAAATTTAAATGAGTTTTCTGAGTTCCTATTAAAAGTAAGTCCATGGTTTCCAGAAGAGGGTAGCCTTTCTCTGCAAAATTGGAAAAGAGTAGGTAGGGAAATGAGAAGATATTATGAGACTCATGGTCCTGGGGCAGTCCCCATCCCAACTTTCTCTATATGGATACAAATAAGAGATTTATTAACTGATAAAACAGAAATGGAATTCTTGATCGAAGAGACTCCTTCTATAGAAAATGAAGAAGAAGCAATTCCCTTTTATAAAAAAGATAAGAAAGATTATAAGACTAAGTCAGAAGATCCTGATAAAATTAATCTGCTTAAAGAAAAACCTGGGGATGATTGGTTGAGTAGTAGTGAAGAGTTAGACATAGAAAAGGAAGCTGCCCAATACCATAAAGATGAAGAAGAGAGGGATCATTTCCATGATCAAAAACCTCCAGGGAATCTATTTGCAGCAGCCTCGGCTCCCCCTATGTGCACTGAAAGAATGATAGTGAATGAGAAAAAAGGAAAAAGTAAAAAACCGGCAGTTAATACTGGATTCATGGGGGCCATACAGGAGGCAAAAAGAAAGGGTGATTTATCTTTTGTTTTTCCAATATCTTATTTGGGGGATGATGATGATGAGCCACAGTGGGAGCCTCTTCCTTTGAAAACACTAAAGGAGTTGCAGATGGCTGTGAAAAGCATGGGACCTACTTCCCCTTATACATTGCAAATATTAGATATGATAGCTGGTATGTGGCTTACCCCTTTTGACTGGCAGCAAACAGCCCGATCAGTTTTGAGCCCCGGACATTATATATTATGGAGAACAGATTATGAGGATGGGGCCAACAAACTAGTGCTAGGAGGAATAATTAAAAGAGGACCGCGACCCACAGTGGCAATGATATTAGGAAAAGATGATTATGCTTCTTATCAGGCTCAGATGAAGATCCCAAATGTTATTTTAGGAGAAATATCTAGGATTGCCGTTGAAGCATGGAGAAAGTTACCGCCAGCTGAAGGGAAAACCACAGTCTTAGCAGGAATTAAACAGAAACAAGATGAGCCATATGAGGACTTTGTGGCTAGACTTGAAGAAGCTTTGCAGAGAATGCTACCACCCTCAGAGGGAACAGATTTATTGTTGAAACAGTTAGCTTGGGAAAATGCAAATGCATTATGTAAGGAACTCATAAGACCCATAAGAAAGGGGGATCCCTACAAGATTATATTAAAGTATGTATAGCTGCAGCTATGAGAGGACAGCATTTCAGCGCCTATGTTCGGAATTTGAAGAAAGAAAAAGGCTCCCAAAAAGGGGGGGTCACCTGTTTTGCATGTGGACAAACAGGTCATATAAGTAAACATTGCCCCCATATGGAAATAAAAATGAAGTCAAACCCAATGGGGGGCAAGGGCATCCCAGGAGGATTATGCCCTAGGTGTAAGAAAGGCCGGCATTGGAAAAATGAATGCAGGTCCAAGTTCCATAAGGATGGAACTCCTCTAACTGAGAAGGAAAAGCCAAAAAACGAGGAGGGGGGCATCCCCTCAGCCCCATAAATGAAAGAGGGGTGGTTCCTAAGGAACCCGAACAATCACCTTTAAACCCATTAACACTAGAATTTACTATACACAAACTGCCTAGGGCAACTCCAGGAAGTGCAGGGCTTGATCTTGCATCCCAACATGATTATATACTATCCCTTATGGATGGGGTACAGCTTGTAGATTCATATTTAAAAGGGCCATTACCAGAGGAAACTTTCAGACTAATAGGAAGAAGTTCCAATTTCAAAAGAAATTTTGAAGTCCTACCGGGGGTGATGGATTCAGATTTTATGGGACAAGTAAAAATTATGGTAGACCATTAAAAGAAGTAGTCCAGATACATAAAGATCAAAGAATAGCCCAGATTTTATTGCTTAATTATGTGAAGTTTTCAAATCCATGCCTAAAAGAAACCAGAGGAATTGAGGGGTTTGGATCAACTGAAGTCATAGCCTGGACACAAGAAATAAAGGAAGACCCTTTAAAACTATAAAAATAGAAGGAAAATCTATAACAGGGTTGTTAGACACTGGAGCAGATAGATCATGTATATCAGGAAAAGACTGGCCCAATACTTGGCCAATTATTAGTACATCTTCAACTTTAGTAGGATTAGGATTAGCAACTAATGTGGCACAAAGCTCTAAAATATTGAAGTGGGAATGTGAAGGTAAATCAGGAAAATTTCAACCTTATATTATTATGTCTTTACCTTTTTCCTTATGGGGGAGAGATATCATGCATGATATGGAAATAAAACTAACCACAGAAAATTTGGATGATGGACAAAATTTTTTCTAGGGGCCACTGATGAGTTATATGCAGATAAAATAATATGGAAAGATGACCAGCCAGTGTGGGTTGATCAGTGGCCCCTAACAGAAGAAAAAATACAAGCTGTAGAACAATTAGTGGCTGAACAAGTAAAATTAGGGCACTTAGAAGAATCTAATAGCCCATGGAATACACCTATTTTTACTATTAAGAAAAAATCAGGAAAATGGCGATTGTTATAAGACTTAAGAGCAATTAATAGTACCATGTATGATATGGGAGCATTACAGCCTGGCCTCCCTTCTCCAGTAGCAGTTCCTGAGAATTACTTTATCATTATTATAGATCTGCAGGACTGCTTCTTCACCATTAAATTAAATCCTCAAGATTGTCAAAGGTTTGCTTTTAGCATTCCCTCTAGTAACTTTAAAAGACCATTTCGAAGGTATCAATGGAAAGTTCTACCCCAGGGGATGAAGAATAGTCCTACTCTGTGTCAAAAATTTGTAGATAAAGCACTGACTAATGTTAGAAATGAGAATCCAGATACTTATATAATACATTATATGGATGATATATTGATAGCAAATGAGAAAAGAGAAATAGCTGAAAAGTTTTACAAAAAATGATGAAAAATTTAAGTGATTTTGGATTAGTTGTTGCTCCAGACAAAATTCAATATAATAGGCCATTGAATTATTTAGGTAAAAATAGTAATAATGATAACATTACTTCACAGAAAATGCATATTCGATTGGATAAATTAAAAACATTGAATGATTTCCAAAAGCTATTAGGAAATATAAATTGGGTGAGACCTTATTTAAAAATAACCACAGGAGAGTTACATCCACTATTTGATATTCTAAAAGGGGAAGCTAACCCTAAATCTCCTAGAAAATTAACCACTGAGGCATTACAAAAGATTAATTTAATAGAGGACAAATTACAAGAAGCAAAAGTGAAACAATTAAATTATGATAAAGAATGGGACTTAATTATTATTAAAACAGAATATACCCCCACTGGGTGTTTATGGCAAAATGGAGTATTGGAATGGTTGCATTTACCTCACACACAAGTCAAAATGGTCTCATCCTATATATATTTGTGTAGTCAATTAATTATTAAAGGGAGAATAAGATCACGAGAATTATTTGGTAGAGAAATGCATAATATAATTGTCCCATATAAGCGACAAGAAGTAGATTATTTATTACAGACTGATGATGATTGGGGATTAGCGTTACAAAATTATTCAGGACAAATAAAATATCATTTACCTCAAAATCCATTGTTAAAGTTTGTAGAAGAAACTGAGATCATTTTTCCTTTAAAAATAAGTCAAGAACCTCTAGATAAAGCCATACTAGTTTTTATTGATGGGTCTTCTAATGGAATATCCACTGTCCATTTACCTGGGCAGCCCCCAATTATAAAAAGAACTCAAAATATTTCTGCTCAACAGGCAGAAATTATAGCAGTTATTTTAGCTCTTGAGTACGTGCCACAATCCATGAACCTTTACACTGATTCCAAGTGTATAGTTAATTTGTTTCCTGCCATAGAAACTGCATTACTTTCAGGTTCCTCACGTATCCTGCCCTTATTACAGCAATTACAAAAGGTCATTCAGAATAGGCGAGAAAAGGTATTTGTAGGTCATATTAGAGGACACTCTAATTTGCCAGGCCCTCTTTATTTCGGTAATACTGTTGCAGACATGCTTACAAAAGAAATCATAGGTACTGCACTTGAGCAAGCACAGGAAAGTCATCAATTTCATCATCAAAATGCTTTGGCATTAAAAAGAATGTTCCAAATAACTAGAGAACAAGCAAGACATATAGTAAAAACTGCAATAAATGTCCAGAAGCCTACCATTCTCTAAAAATGGGTGTTAACCCCAGAGGCCTGAGGGCACAAATATTGTGGCAAATGGATGTAACTCATATATCAGAATTTGGTAGATTAGAATATGGGCATGTAACCATAGATACATATTCCCAAGCAGTAATGGCTACAGCAAGAACAGGAGAAGCAGTGAAAGATATTCAGCATTTAATAGCTTGTTTTCTAGTCTTAGGTTTGCCTCAAAAAAATAAAAACTGATAATGCTCCTGCTTATACATCTCAAGCTTCTGATAAATTTTGTCACACCTGGGGAATTGTCCATAGTACAGGAATTCCCTATAATCCTCAGGGACAAGCAATTATTGAAAGAGCTCATCAGAATATAAAGTTACAATTGCAAAGATTAAAAGCCAGTAATCAATATTATTCTCCTCATCAATTATTGAACCATGCTTTATTTACTATAAACCATTTGAATTCTAATGAAGAAGGGTTGACCCCAATGCAGAGGCACTGGGGACCACAATTACTAAAAGTTCAACCAAAAGTATATTGGAAGGACTTATTAACAGACACCTGGAAAGGGCCTGATGTACTAATAACCTCGGGGAGAGGATATGCATGCGTGTTTCCACAGGATGCTGAGGCACCCATCTGGATCCCAGACACGCTCATCCGACCCGGCAATGAAGACCCGGGCAGATCAAAAAAGAAAGCGCAGAGCACCAATCAGAAAAATGACACGGAAACTGAAGAGGCTCCACCTCTCTGCCCCACAAGCGAAGACAACGAAAGAAGCGAAACCTCCCACCTGGGGCCAGATAAAAAGGCTGACTCCTGAAGCAGAAAACACCGTGGCTTCTGCAGGAAAGCCTCTTACTTTTGAAAATATGTTCCTTGCTATGCTTGCAATTTTGACTGCACAGGTAGTAACTGTCTCTGGTGACGTGTATTGGGCTTATGTTCCACATCCACCCTTTCTTCATCCTGTAGGATGGGGCGAAGAAACGCAAATCAAAATAATGACTAGTAATACCCAGCTCTTAGGCGGATATGAAGATTTTATTTCCTCTCATCAGACGTCACGGGTCATTGATTATGAAGGAATGTCTGACACTACCCCAATTTGTGTAACAATAAGAGGCAGAGTGCCTCCAGGTTGCTTACCGATCAATTATAGAACTTTACTTACTGGTGCATCTGATAGAAACTCTGGTGACCAGAATAACAAAAGGTGGGAAATTGGAACTATGACATTAGGTTATTATAATTATAATGAATCTTATATTTTACCTTCAGAAAATATGCCATTACCAAATTGTTTTCAAATTTATCATGCTAGAAATCAATTTTGGGATTCTTTTATAAAATCACCTAAATGATTAAAATGTGGATTTCAAAAGGCTTCAGTGCATCAGCCTTATGGGTCAAATGATTACATCTATGATTATTCAGCAGAAAGTCCTGATTACGATTATACTGATTATTTAAAATATAGTTCTGAAAAGTTTGGGGGATACACACCTAATACACTTGGTGAGCCAGTTAAACGATGGTTTACGCCTGGATGGGTGTGGCACCAATCTTTGTGAGCCATTCAACTACCCATAATACAACTGGTGTGCACTCCGGACTGTTTCGACTTTTTGCCGCAGCCAATATGTTACTTTTTAAAGAAACCAAAAGAAACAGTTTCTACTTCGATTGGGATAAGAGCATGTGTTGGGTATCCATTTAGTATCCTAGCAGGAAAGTCAGAAAATGTAACTATAATTAATCAAGGAAAATCATATTATATAAAATGTCAATCTTGTATTTTGACAAACTGTCTAACTTCAAACTTGAATAAGCAATATTCTGTTATAATTTTGCTACAGCGACCGGAATATATTATGTTACCTGTTGATTTAAAAGAAGATCCGTGGTTTGATAATGCTGCCTTACAAACTTTAAAAAATCTTGATCTTCTGTTGAGACCCAAGCGTTTTGTGGTTAGCCTTGTATTAGGAATAAGTGCCTTAATAGCAATTTTAACTTCTCTAGCCATTTCTACTGCTGCTTTAGTAGAGGAAGTCAAAACAGCTAACTTTCTAAATGATTTAAGCAAAAACGTTTCAATAGCCCTGTAACTTAGAAATGAAAGTAAATGCCTCAGAAGAAGCCGTCTTAGCGATTGGACAAGAAGTACAAAATTTAAAGGTACAGCTCTCCACTAGGTGCCATACTAGCTATAAATATATACGTGTAATACCATGAAAATGCAACACGTCTTTCATTGGAATGCAACCAAAAATCATTTGTTAGGAGTTTGGAAGGATAATGATATTTCTCATGATATAGAACAATTACAAGTAGAAATCTCCACAATTAGTAAAGCTCATTTAGATGTAGAAGATTTAGGCAATCTGGCAGAATCATTGAAAAGAGGATTACAATCACTTAATCCTTTCAGTTGGCTCCATACTATAATTACCATCGCCATTATTGCCGGAATAATTTTACTTATTGTTCTTATTTTTCCAGTCCTTCTCAAAATAATCTACTCTTCTGTCTCCTCTCTTCGCCGAGACGTCCATGAACTTCATTTAAAAAATAAAAAGGGAGGAGATGTCACGCCACCTCCGGTAGAAGCCTGCGTGAGAAATCGCCGGGCCGAGGCGGAAGCTTCAAGGAAGGATGCCTCCCGGAATCGGCTGCATCTCTAGTGGTCTTGGCGTTCCTAGCTGTGCTCTCTTTGCTCTTATCTTTATGACTGGAATAATACTATTTATGTGCGGCAAAGGCTCGATGTTCCTTTATAGTTCTATGAAGCCTTCTGACAGGAGACTGGACAGGGATAGCAAGCAGTCTGAGATAAAAACTATTAAGTTGCTAGTTTTAGTGAATTTAGGATGATTTTTGAGAATTTCTAGAAAGAAGATTATAGTAGAAAGCTATAGCTTAAAAAGCCATACAGGAAGAAAAACAAGAGATATAGGCAAGTTAATATTAAAACCAGTGTAAGGCACAAAACACAATGAGAGCTAACTGCTTAATGATTAAAAGTCAAATGGAGCCAAACTGCATCCACAGGAAATAGCAACTGCAGGCTGTCACCCGGCTATTAGAGAACAATCTTTGCTCAACACACCTGCTTACCTCCCTGGAATAATTACTTGTAGAAATGTAACCACATGTATAAACAAAGAAAATGTCCCTTTGCAATAATCTATTGTATATAAGCTGATGCTTTGCTTTTGCAAAATGCACTCAGATACAACTTCCTTGAGTTGTCGTGTCTGTTTGTCACTCGCCGAATCTTTGCCCACCGTTCCTGGGGTCCTGTTCCTGTCAGACTGATTGCTCCCGGCTGAGCGGGTCCGTCGCAGGTGGCGCCCGAACAGGGACTTGAAAATTCCTCGGGAAAGGTACGCTTTCTTCTCTTCTTTTACTTCTTATTATTTTCAGGCAAGGATAGGACCTCGTCAGAGCGCTGCAGGCTCCCTGACAAAGGATCATCAGGTTTAGAGGACGAGAAGGCCAAGTACCATGGGGCATTCACATTCCAAGAGCAAGGAATTGTTCTTGTCAGTGTTGGGACACATGCTCGAAGGTAGAGGGAGTAAGGTGTCCAAGAAAAATTTAAATGAGTTTTCTGAGTTCCTATTAAAAGTAAGTCCATGGTTTCCAGAAGAGGGTAGCCTTTCTCTGCAAAATTGGAAAAGAGTAGGTAGGGAAATGAGAAGATATTATGAGACTCATGGTCCTGGGGCAGTCCCCATCTCAAATTTCTCTATATGGATACAAATAAGAGATTTATTAACTGATAAAACAGAAATGGAATTCTTGATCGAAGAGACTCCTTCTATAGAAAATGAAGAAGAAGCAATTCCCTTTTATAAAAAAGATAAGAAGATTATAAGACTAAGTCAGAAGATCCTGATAAAATTAATCTGCTTAAAGAAAAACCTGGGGATGATTGGTTGAGTAGTAGTGAAGAGTTAGACATAGAAAAGGAAGCTGCCCAATACCATAAAGATGAAGAAGAGAGGGATCATTTCCATGATCAAAAACCTCTAGGGAATCTATTTGCAGCAGCCTCGGCTCCCCCTATGTGCACTGAAAGAATGATAGTGAATGAGAAAAAAGGAAAAAGTAAAAAACCGGCAGTTAATACTGGATTCATGGGGGCCATACAGGAGGCAAAAAGAAAGGGTGATTTATCTTTTGTTTTTCCAATATCTTGTTTGGGGGATGATGATGATGAGCCACAGTGGGAGCCTCTTCCTTTGAAAACACTAAAGGAGTTGCAGATGGCTGTGAAAAGCATGGGACCTACTTCCCCTTATACATTGCAAATATTAGATATGATAGCTAGTATGTGGCTTACCCCTTTTGACTGGCAGCAAACAGCCCAATCAGTTTTGAGCCCCAGACATTATATATTATGGAGAACAGATTATGAGGATGGGGCCAACAAACTAGTGCTAGGAGGAATAATTAAAAGAGGACCGCGACCAACAGTGGCAATGATATTAGGAAAAGATGATTATGCTTCTTATCAGGCTCAGATGAAGATCCCAAATGTTATTTTAGGAGAAATATCTAGGATTGCCGTTGAAGCATGGAGAAAGTTACCGCCAGCTGAAGGGAAAACCACAGTCTTAGCAGTAATTAAACAGAAACAAGATGAGCCATATGAGGACTTTGTGGCTAGACTTGAAGAAGCTTTGCAGAGAATGCTACCACCCTCAGAGGGAACAGATTTATTGTTGAAACAGTTAGCTTGGGAAAATGCAAATGCATTATGTAAGGAACTCATAAGACCCATCAAGAAAGGGGGATCCCTACAAGATTATATTAAAGTATGTATAGCTGCAGCTATGAGAGGACAGCATTTCAGCGCCTATGTTCGGAATTTGAAGAAAGAAAAAGGCTCCCAAAATGGGGGGGTCACCTGTTTTGCATGTGGACAAACAGGTCATATAAGTAAACATTGCCCCCATATGGAAATAAAAAAGAAGTCAAACCCAATGGGGGGCAAGGGCATCCAAGGAGGATTATGCCCTAGGTGTAAGAAAGGCCGGCATTGGAAAAATGAATGCAGGTCCAAGTTCCATAAGGATGGAACTCCTCTAACTGAGAAGCAAAAGCCAAAAAACGAGGAGGGGGGCATCCCCTCAGCCCCATAAATGAAAGAGGGGTGGTTCCTAAGGAACCCGAACAATCACCTTTAAACCCATTAACACTAGAATTTACTATACACAAACTGCCTAGGGCAACTCCAGGAAGTGCAGGGCTTGATCTTGCATCTCAACATGATTATATACTATCCCTTATGGATGGGGTACAGCTTGTAGATTCATATTTAAAAGGGCCATTACCAGAGGGAACTTTCAGACTAATCATAGGAAGAAGTTCCAATTTTAAAAGAAATTTTGAAGTCCTACCGGGGGTGATGGATTCAGATTTTATGGGACAAGTAAAAATTATAGTAGACCATTAAAAGAAGTAGTCCAGATACATAAAGATCAAAGAATAGCCCAGATTTTATTGCTTAATTATGTGAATTTTTCAAATCCATGCCTAAAAGAAACCAGAGGAATTGAGGGGTTTGGATCAACTGAAGTCATAGCCTGGACACAAGAAATAAAGGAAGACCCTTTAAAACTATAAAAATAGAAGGAAAATCTATAACAGGGTTGTTAGACACTGGAGCAGATAGATCATGTATATCAGGAAAAGACTGGCCCAATACTTGGCCAATTATTAGTACATCTTCAACTTTAGTAGGATTAAGATTAGCAACTAATGTGGCACAAAGCTCTAAAATATTGAAGTGGGAATGTGAAGGTAAATCAGGAAAATTTCAACCTTATATTATTATGTCTTTACCTTTTTCCTTATGGGGGAGAGATATCATGCATGATATGGAAATAAAACTAACCACAGAAAATTTGGATGATGGACAAAATTTTTTCTAGGGGCCACTGATGAGTTATATGCAGATAAAATAATATGGAAAGATGACCAGCCAGTGTGGGTTGATCAGTGGCCCCTAACAGAAGAAAAAATACAAGCTGTAGAACAATTAGTGGCTGAACAAGTAAAATTAGGGCACTTAGAAGAATCTAATAGCCCATGGAATACACCTATTTTTACTATTAAGAAAAAATCAGGAAAATGGCGATTGTTATAAGACTTAAGAGCAATTAATAGTACCATGTATGATATGGGAGCATTACAGCCTGGCCTCCCTTCTCCAGTAGCAGTTCCTGAGAATTACTTTATCATTATTATAGATCTGCAGGACTGCTTCTTCACCATTAAATTAAATCCTCAAGATTGTCAAAGGTTTGCTTTTAGCATTCCCTCTAGTAACTTTAAAAGACCATTTCGAAGGTATCAATGGAAAGTTCTACCCCAGGGGATGAAGAATAGTCCTACTCTGTGTCAAAAATTTGTAGATAAAGCACTGACTAATGTTAGAAATGAGAATCCAGATACTTATATAATACATTATATGGATGATATATTGATAGCAAATGAGAAAAGAGAAATAGCTGAAAAGTTTTACAAAAAATGATGAAAAATTTAAGTGATTTTGGATTAGTTGTTGCTCCAGACAAAATTCAATATAATAGGCCATTGAATTATTTAGGTAAAAATAGTAATAATGATAACATTACTTCACAGAAAATGCATATTCGATTGGATAAATTAAAAACATTGAATGATTTCCAAAAGCTATTAGGAAATATAAATTGGGTGAGACCTTATTTTAAAATAACCACAGGAGAGTTACATCCACTATTTGATATTCTAAAAGGGGAAGCTAACCCTAAATCTCCTAGAAAATTAACCACTGAGGCATTACAAAAGATTAATTTAATAGAGGACAAATTACAAGAAGCAAAAGTGAAACAATTAAATTATGATAAAGAATGGGACTTAATTATTATTAAAACAGAATATACCCCCACTGGGTGTTTATGGCAAAATGGAGTATTGGAATGGTTGCATTTACCTCACACACAAGTCAAAATGGTCTCATCCTATATATATTTGTGTAGTCAATTAATTATTAAAGGGAGAATAAGATCACGAGAATTATTTGGTAGAGAAATGCATAATATAATTGTCCCATATAAGCGACAAGAAGTAGATTATTTATTACAGACTGATGATGATTGGGGATTAGCGTTACAAAATTATTCAGGACAAATAAAATATCATTTACCTCAAAATCCATTGTTAAAGTTTGTAGAAGAAACTGAGATCATTTTTCCTTTAAAAATAAGTCAAGAACCTCTAGATAAAGCCATACTAGTTTTTATTGATGGGTCTTCTAATGGAATATCCACTGTCCATTTACCTGGGCAGCCCCCAATTATAAAAAGAACTCAAAATATTTCTGCTCAACAGGCAGAAATTATAGCAGTTATTTTAGCTCTTGAGTACGTGCCACAATCCATGAACCTTTACACTGATTCCAAGTATATAGTTAATTTGTTTCCTGCCATAGAAACTGCATTACTTTCAGGTTCCTCACGTATCCTGCCCTTATTACAGCAATTACAAAAGGTCATTCAGAATAGGCGAGAAAAGGTATTTGTAGGTCATATTAGAGGACACTCTAATTTGCCAGGCCCTCTTTATTTCGGTAATACTGTTGCAGACATGCTTACAAAAGAAATCATAGGTACTGCACTTGAGCAAGCACAGGAAAGTCATCAATTTCATCATCAAAATGCTTTGGCATTAAAAAGAATGTTCCAAATAACTAGAGAACAAGCAAGACATATAGTAAAAAACTGCAATAAATGTCCAGAAGCCTATCATTCTCTAAAAATGGGTGTTAACCCCAGAGGCCTGAGGGCACAAATATTGTGGCAAATGGATGTAACTCATATATCAGAATTTGGTAGATTAGAATATGGGCATGTAACCATAGATACATATTCCCAAGCAGTAATGGCTACAGCAAGAACAGGAGAAGCAGTGAAAGATATTCAGCATTTAATAGCTTGTTTTCTAGTCTTAGGTTTGCCTCAAAAAAATAAAAACTGATAATGCTCCTGCTTATACATCTCAAGCTTCTGATAAATTTTGTCAAGCCTGGGGAATTGTCCATAGTACAGGAATTCCCTATAATCCTCAGGGACAAGCAATTATTGAAAGAGCTCATCAGAATATAAAGTTACAATTGCAAAGATTAAAAGCCAGTAATCAATATTATTCTCCTCATCAATTATTGAACCATGCTTTATTTACTATAAACCATTTGAATACTAATGAAGAAGGGTTGACCCCAATGCAGAGGCACTGGGGACCACAATTACTAAAAATTCAACCAAAAGTATATTGGAAGGACTTATTAACAGACACCTGGAAAGGGCCTGATGTACTAATAACCTCGGGGAGAGGATATGCATGCGTGTTTCCACAGGATGCTGAAGCACCCATCTGGATCCCAGACACGCTCATCCGACCCGGCAATGAAGACCCGGGCAGATCAAAAAAGAAAGCGCAGAGCACCAATCAGAAAAATGACACGGAAACTGAAGAGGCTCCACCTCTCTGCCCCACAAGCGAAGACAACGAAAGAAGCGAAACCTCCCACCTGGGGCCAGATAAAAAGGTTGACTCGCGAAGCAGAAAACACCGTGGCTTCTGCAGGAAAGCCTCTTACTTTTGCAAATATGTTCCTTGCTATGCTTGCAATTTTGACTGCACAGGTAGTAACTGTCTCTGGTGACGTGTATTGGGCTTATGTTCCACATCCACCCTTTCTTCATCCTGTAGGATGGGGCGAAGAAACGCAAATCAAAATAATGACTAGTAATACCCAGCTCTTAGGCGGATATGAAGATTTTATTTCCTCTCATCAGACGTCACGGGTCATTGATTATGAAGGAATGTCTGACACTACCCCAATTTGTGTAACAATAAGAGGCAGAGTGCCTCCAGGTTGCTTACCGATCAATTATAGAACTTTACTTACTGATGCGCCTGATAGAAACTCTGGTGACCAGAATAACAAAAGGTGGGAAATTGGAACTATGACATTAGGTTATTATAATTATAATGAATCTTATATTTTACCTTCAGAAAATATGCCATTACCAAATTGTTTTCAAATTTATCATGCTAGAAATCAATTTTGGGATTCTTTTATAAAATCACCTAAATGATTAAAATGTGGATTTCAAAAGGCTTCAGTGCATCAGCCTTATGGGTCAAATGATTACATCTATGATTATTCAGTAGGAAGTCCTGATTATGATTATACTGATTATTTAAAATATAGTTCTGAAAAATTTGGGGGATACACCCCTAATACACTTGGTGAGCCAGTTAAACGATGGTTCACGCCTGGATGGGTGTGGCACCAATCTTTGTGAGCCATTCAACTACCCATAATACAACTGGTGTGCACTCCGGACTGTTTCGACTTTTTGCCGCAGCCAATATGTTACTTTTTAAAGAAACCAAAAGAAACAGTTTCTACTTCGATTGGGATAAGAGCATGTGTTGGGTATCCATTTAGTATCCTAGCAGGAAAGTCAGAAAATGTAACTATAATTAATCAAGGAAAATCATATTATATAAAATGTCAATCTTGTATTTTGACAAACTGTGTAACTTCAAACTTGAATAAGCAATATTCTGTTATAATTTTGCTACAGCAACTGGATTATGTTATGTTACCTGTTGATTTAAAAGAAGATCTGTGGTTTGATAATGCTGCTTTACAAACTTTAAAAAATCTTGATCTTCTGTTGAGACCCAAGCGTTTTGCGGTTAGCCTTGTATTAGGAATAAGTGCCTTAATAGCAATTTTAACTTCTCTAGCCATTTCTACTGCTGCTTTAGTAGAGGAAGTCAAAACAGCTAACTTTGTAAATGATTTAAGCAAAGACGTTTCAATAGCCCTGTAAGTTAGAAATGAAAGTAAATGCCTCAGAAGAAGCTGTCTTAGCGATTGGACAAGAAGTACAAAATTTAAAGGTACAGCTCTCCACTAGGTGCCATACTAGCTATAAATATATACGTGTAATACCATGAAAATGCAACACGTCTTTAATTGGAATGCAACCAAAAATCATTTGTTAGGAGTTTGGAAGGATAATGATATTTCTCATGATATAGAACAATTACAAGAAGAAATCTCCACAATTAGTAAAGCTCATTTAGATGTAGAAGATTTAGGCAATCTGGCAGAATCATTGAAAAGAGGATTACAATCACTTAATCCTTTCAGTTGGCTCCATACTATAATTACCATCGCCATTATTGCCGGAATAATTCTATTTATTATTCTTATTTTTCCAGTCCTTCTCAAAATAATCTACTCTTCTGTCTCCTCTCTTCGCCGAGACGTCCATGAACTTCATTTAAAAAATAAAAAGGGAGGAGATGTCACGCCACCTCCGGTAGAAGCCTGCGTGAGAAATCACCGGGCCGAGGCGGAAGCTTCAAGGAAGGATGCCTCCTGGAATCGGCTGCATCTCTAGTGGTCTTGGCGTTCCTAGCTGTGCTCTCTTTGCTCTTATCTTTATGACTGGAATAATACTATTTATGTGCGGCAAAGCCTCAATGTTCCTTTATAGTTCTATGAAGCCTTCTGACAGGAGATTGGATAGGGATAGCAAGCAGTCTGAGATAAAAACTATTAAGTTGCTAGTTTTAGTGAATTTAGGATGATTTTTGAGAATTTCTAGAAAGAAGATTATAGTAGAAAGCTATAGCTTAAAAAGCCATACAGGAAGAAAAACAAGAGATATAGGCAAGTTAATATTAAAACCAGTGTAAGGCACAAAACACAATGAGAGCTAACTGCTTAATGATTAAAAGTCAAATGGAGCCAAACTGCGTCCACAAGAAATAGCAACTGCAGGCTGTCACCAGCCTATTAGAGAACAATCTTTGCTCAACACACCTGCTTACCTCCCTGGAATAATTACTTGTAGAAATGTAACTACATGTATAAACAAAGAAAATGTCCCTTTGCAATAATCTACTGTATATAAGCTGATGCTTTGCTTTTGCAAAATGCACTCAGATACAACTTCCTTGAGTTGTCGTGTCTGTTTGTCACTCGCCGAATCCTTGCCCACCATTCCCGGGGTCCTGTTCCCGTCGGACTGATTGCTCCCGGCCGAGTCAGTCCGTCGCAAGGAGAATCAAAACAAATAACACAGCAACGTGTTAATGTATCAAAGTGCTTGATACACACAATCTGTGTCAATAACAGGAAAGTGCACTGGGGCTGTCAGGAGAGACCTACGAGTGTTCTTCATGAGAGACCTGCAGAGACCCAGGCCATGGCATCCTGCTGGGGGTGGTTCTGAGAATGGCGACGTCCCAGCTGGCACTTGCGGTGGCTCCAGGAAGATGCGGCTCACAGGGCTGCTTCTGTTCCTGTGTGAGAGCCTACGCCCTCTGTTCTCTGCAGGTGGGTGCTCCCAGGCCTACAGCAAGAAAGTGAAGCAACGGAAACTCCTTCGGGCATGTGGGTATCACAGGCGGAGGTTTCACATGCCAAGCCAAGCACTGGCACGGGCTTTCATCATTTCCTGTCTATGCCCCCACATCCGTTCCTTACCTGACAGCTCATCTGCAAAGATCAACTCATTGAGAAAAAAAAAAAAAGAATGACATGAAGGTTTAAGAGCCTTGACAATGGCAGTGACCCTAATGGTCACTATAATTAACATAGTTAATTGACCCCAGTTGCTATTATATTTAACGTAGTTAATACCTAAATGCCAGCATCGGTTTTTACAGCGTTGGAGGATTCAGAGATCGCTGAAGATTGTATGCACTTGTACCTGAGTCCAGGATGGATTCAAGTTGACCCATTTCTTTCCAAAGGAAACAGGCAGCCACCCGGACCCCCCGCAACGCACATGCTCACACACACACATCACACACACACATCACTCAAAGGTAAGAACATGCACACCGATGGCCAGCCAGAGACCCACACCAGAGGTCATCACACACTGCTCCTTCGAAGTGAGAACATCTCCCACCTCCTAAGTCTGGATGTCGGGCAAGAGCTGCTGTCTGACTCCTTTCTCTGCGCTGGGCAGTCGTCCTGGGTTTTCTTGCTGCGTGTCAGGTAAGGACACCCACTTTAGGCATTCCTAAATGCCTGCTTTACGCAACTCCTCCGACAAGTTATGGTGTGCTTGTGCTAGCCAAACTATTCATTTATGTCACTCAAAAATCCTGTTTGCATTTCTAAGGATTATGCAAGAGAGACACCTGGAAAACAGTTGAGTTCATTTGGACATGACAAAAGTGCTCAGCCCGATTCTTTGCAAAGGCGATTTGAATAGAAACTGAGATGCAACTTGAGGGCCCAGCATAGTGGCACAGCGTGTGAATCTGCTGCTTGCGGTGCTGTCAGCCCATCAGATCTCTAGTTCTCATCCCGGCTGCTTAGCTTTCAATCCAGCTCCCTGTCAATGCACTTGGGAACAAAGCGGAAGATGGCCCAGGTCTTTGGGACCGTGTACCCAAGTGAGGGACCTAGAAGAAGCTCCTGGTGCTTGGCCCGGCCCAGGCTGCTGCACCTCTCTGGGGAAAAAAGCAATAGATAAAAGACCTCTCACTCTCGCTCATTCTCTCTCTGTGACCCTACCTTTCAAATACTTAAACTCAACTTTTTAAAAAAGATTTACTTATTTTTATTGGAAAGTCTGATTTCTAAAGAGAAGGAGAGACAGAAAGATCTTCCATCCGCTGGCTCACTCCCTATGCAGCTGCAATGGCTAAAGCCAGGAGCCAGCAGCCTCCTCCTGGTCTCCCGCATGGGTCCTCTACTGCTTTCCCAGGCCACCAGGAAGCAGCTGGGTGAAGTGGAGCAGCTAGGATACAAGCTAGACACCCATATTATGGGATCCCGCCACATGCAAGGCGAGGACTTTAGCCAATAGGTAACCACACCAGGCCCATAAAACAAATCTTTTTAAAAATGCAATCTGACTCAACTGGATAATTACAGAGTTCAGGATTTTTATGTCTAGAGGGGCTAAGCCGAAAAGATCAGATACAAAAATTACAGTTGTGCTAGCATCTGCTTCAGTGTATGCAGTGTATAAGGTATGTTTACATTGACCACTGACATAAAGACTTCATAATTTTTATTGTTATAAAGAGTAAGGTGCAATTGATTTGTTTCTCATTATGAAAATACAATAAGTTTCATAATAAAAAAAAAGGATCACTTATTTATGCAATACTCACTGGATGATCAGTGTTATCAAGCAAACTCCATAGTATTAACTTACTAAAAGTGTTAGGGCAATGCAAAATATAACATGATGATAGCTTATAAAATATTCATGCTTAGCCACTCATTCTTTATGTGAAGCCTACGCTACCTGTGTTAAACAAAAACAACAAAAAGAAACACTTGAAAAACATGGATGTGGAAATGAACTTTATTGCTTACACAAAATTCATTCAACACAACGTATGTATTATGTTAAAAATTTGAAACTAAATGTTCTAGAAGAAAATGGGTCAGTTTTTATTTTTGAATATTTTAAATGAAAAAAAAAATCCTTACTTATGGGGCCAGAGCCGTGATGGGTGCTGGTTTGAGTCCCAGCTACTCCACTTTGGATCTTGCTCCCTGCCAATGTACCAGAGTTCAGCAGAAACGGCCCACATGCTTGGATTCCTGCACCAGGATCCCTGGAAGAAGCTCCTGATTCAAACGTTGACCTGGCACAGCCCTGGTTATTGCAGCCGACTGGGGAGTGAGACAGCAGGTGGAAGATCTGTCTGTCTCTGTCTCCCCTCTCTTGCTGTAACTTTGCCTGTCAATTACATGAATACACTCTTTACAAAACATTTAGAAGCCACAGTGTTGCTGTGGGTCTCAGAAGTAAAGGCGTCCGGAAGACACACGGCTCTGTCCAGGCAGGACAGGGCAGACGGGAGGACATGCCATCCTGCCAAGGCCAGGAACAGAGCCAGAAAAGAGAAAGAGGAGGGAGCGTACTGAGCAGAAGCTGAGGGAAGAGACGCCTGTCCTGAGGGCCAAGTGGCAGGGTGAGGATGAGCCTCCTGCTTCAATGCAGAGGGAACCCCAGACCACCGCACAGGTGCCATGACTAGCAAGTCCAGTATCAGCCACGGTCAGCTCCAGAAAGGTCCTCGCACGGCCCATGTGCCTCTGACTGGCACCAGTGACCACGCACACACACACACACACCTCTGCGCTTTGTAGCTGAGCCCCACTGGTTACGGGAAAGGCCGCAGGCTTAGGCAGCAACGGTCCATGGTTCTGCAAATTCCCCGGAGGCCCAAGCAGCGAGGCCTGCCATACCGGCCTGCAGCACAGTACCTGCTGCTGGTACCCCAGTCTCCTGCAGGAGGCCTTGGAGGAGAGGAGGAACCCAGTTTCCTGGTAGGCAGGTGGAGGCACTGCAGGTCCCCTCCTCCTCCAGGCCTGAGGATTGTCACAGGCCTGGTCACAGGTGGGCAGTGGAGCTGACTCCATGAGTGTCCTTGACCTGGCAGCACGTCCAGGAGGAGCATCCTGCATAGAGGCCTCGTGGCCACCAGAGGGCACACGAGGCAGCCTTCTCGGACCCAGCTGGACCTGTGAGAGTGAGGGTGGAGTGGATGGAACCCAGGACACAGTCCCAGACCCCCGTCGTGGGTGAGCCACCAGGGAGTCTCGCGGGACACTGTGGGACATCTCCTAGCCTCTCTTGGGGCTTTGAATTACCATGTTCAAGTTTCAAACAGCTTTCAACTAAACATGTTTGTAGCTTTCATATGTTGCAGGTTTACTTGGACACGATGTGTTGATTTAAGGATATTTTTGCTTGCAAAGAGAATGCTTTTTTACCACTTAAGATAGTGACACATCTGCCACAGACCTTATTGGAATTGTGTATTCAGAATTAACTTCACATACGCAAAACTTTTCTAGAAGCTTCCCACTAAAGCATGTTAGTCGTTTTCCTATGCTGTGGAAATGCTGACACAATGTACTGACTCAGCTGTCCTTCGATATAGATGGGAAACTCTTTTGCTGTGACAGGACTTGGGGCACGGTGCCCCCTTGCCGCTCTGTAAGGATGAGTGAGTGCGGGCTGAGCTTCCTTCATCCTGCAGGGCATCCAGGAGCAGCATCCTGCGGAGAGGCCTGCTGGCCACCAGAGGGCACACGAAGCCGCCTTTTCTGACCAAGCTGGACCTCAGTGGGAGGGCGGAGTGGGACCCCCCATCCCCACAGAGCCCCAGCCGAGCATCACTGTGGGGGTAGCCCCTCGCCCAGCCTGCTGGAGACGGAAAACTATTCTTTTAGGAAACAACTTCTACCTGAGGTTTGTTGGAACTGTATTCAGAATTAATCTCACATAGCAAAACAAATTTTGAATGATTGACTTTCCACTGAAACAGCAGCTTTCAGATGCTGATTTGAAGATAACCTTCGTACAGAAGAAAACTCAAAACATAGCTGTGTTATGCCCTGCTGGAATTTTGTATTCAGAGATAACTACACACATTCAAAAGTTTAGAACAGATTTCAAGTAAACCATTTTTATAGCTTTCATAGGATGTGAATTTACTCAGAAACAATAAGGTATTCTCTGATTTACAGGCAAAACTGATGTTTTCTTAGGTAATTACGTATATTCCCTTGACCTTTGTTGAAACTAAGTATTCAGAAATAACCTCACATACTCCAAAGCTCTTACGGCTTTCCACCAGAACAGGCTGGCATACCTGCCCCTAATCCCAATCCTAAACCCTAAGCCATGGCCCCTAATACCGAAACCATGCCCCAATATGAACACTGGACATAAAAACAAACACTCAACCAAACTAAAACCCAAACTTAAATGTGAACAATAAACATGAAAACAACCCAAAACAGAAATGAAGCTCAGACCTCAAACCTGAACCTGAAGCAGACCTCAGGTTCTTAGCCCAAACTGAAACCTGAACTCAAAAGCTAACGAGAAGACCCTTGGAGACATTACCAGCAACAACAGAAAAATTAAAGCGAAATTGTCTTAAAGCACCTTTCCATACCTTTCCAATTTTTCCTCGAAAATTGGAGGTGATTCCAAATCCTGTTTCCTGTCATTCACCACGTTGGTAGAACCAAGAATACACCTTGACCAGGTCATGCACGGACAGTGTCAACCAACCCACAGAATCTCAACATCGGATCCATGATAGACCACCACGAGAGTGAAGCGCTTCAATGATTGGGGACCCCAAGAGCAAGCAGGCACTCAACGATCTTCGTGAATGTGTTAGCTGGGAGTCCAGGAGCCAGGCGGGAGCTCACTGCACATCTGCCTTCAACACGCACCCTTACGTGAAGCAAGAGAAAGGAACCAAAGCCATCCAGCTGTGCAAGGAAGAGCAGACACATCTGTCCACAGCTCAGAGCGTCCTTCCGACACCGAGTCCTGGGGACCAGATGGACAGAGCAGAGCTAGCAACATGTCCAGAACAGTCAACTGCACAGAAATATAAACTCGTTTGCAATAAACAACTTTTAACAAGCAACTTTTAAATTCCAACTTCATATATTCCCCAAATAAGTAATGGTTTAGTAATATATGTATTTGAGACTAGATTTATACTTCCTGAATTATAAAACAAAAAGTCACTGACAGAAATAAATAAATATAAGGACTTGTCATGACAATGTCATCTTGACAGACTTCAGGCTGTAACACCACCCGAGGCGGTCTGAGCATTCTCTATGATTCACGTCACGTCACACTCACATTGGCTTTGGGCCATGTGTGTCGGAAAACTTAACCTACCGTTCTTAAGGAATATCAAAGACACATGAATGGCCAACACAGAATCAAAAATGCATCAGATTCACATTTTTAAATTTCAAATATTGGGCCCGGCAGCGTGGCCTAGCGGCTAAAGTCCTCACCTTGAACACGCCGGGATCCCATATAGGTGCCAGTTCTAATCCCGGCAGCTCCACTTCCCATCCAGCTCCCTGCTTGTACACTGGGAAAGCAGTCAAGGACGGCCCAAAGCTTTGGGACCCTGCACCTGCGTGGGAGACCCAGAAGAAGCTCCTGGCTCCTGGCTTCAGATTGGCACAGTACCGGCCGTTGTGGTCACTTGGAGAGTGAATCATCGGACGGAAGATCTTCCTCTCTGTCTCTCCTCCTCTCTGTATATCTGACTTTGTAATAAAAAATAAATAAATCTTTAAAAAAAATTTCAAACACTAACAAGAAATGATGCAACTTAGAAAGCTTAACTATAAAAGTATAAAGTCCGGAATCAAACACATAAGCAAATCCGCATACCCGTGGATGTCACCTCTGTTTCTCACGTCTGACACTGACAGCACAAGTAACAAGAGAAAAACCAGGGCACGAGCGACACTGCATTTACTCTAAGCCAAACCCTTTGTCCATCGGGTGACACGGACAAGAAAACAGGAAGACAGCATCACTGGACAAGAGAAAAACACCTAACCATCTTCTTGTAGTGGCTCACCATCGACACATGGCCCTGTGTGGTGACATGGGGCTTCCTGAGTCCTAGACCTTAACCCAGTTCCAACACTGTCTGCCTGGGACAGCAACAAGCGAATGGACTAAGGGCACAGTCCCAAAACACACCCCCTCTTCTGATGCCAATTCGACATTGTTGGAGCTAATGTGTTGGCTCAACTGGTTAATCCTCCACCTCCAAGTACAGGCATCCCATATGGGAACAGTTCATGTCCCAGTTGCTCCACTTCCCAGCCGGCTCTCTGCTTGTGGCCTGGGAAAGCAGTGGAGGATGGCCCAAAGCCTCGGGACCCTGCACCCATGCGTGTGTGACCAGGAAGAAGCTCCTGGCTCCTGGCTTCAGATTGGCTCATCTCCACTGCTACAGCCACGTGGGGAATGAACCAGTGGATAAAAGATCTCCCTCTCTGTCTGCTCTTTTCTGTAAGTCTGCCTTTCCAATGAAAATAAATCTTTTTTTAAAAAACACTGTTCACATGCTCCCAGGCTACCACACAACTTCTGTCCAGCTCTGCCACAGCTCGGAGACTCCCACGACCAACTGCTCACATCTGCTCGCTTGCTGGAAAGGCTCAAAGAGCCAAGGACAACAGTGGACCTGCCACTGCTGACTCACCATGGTGGACATCTGAAAGCCTGAAGGTGACACCTAGAGGACAGTGTGCATGGGAAAGGATACTCACTGTCCTGCCCCGTCCCCATACCTCTGTGTGTTAACACAGAAGCCTTCTGAACTCCAGCCATTCAGCCTTGGATTGGGGTTCACCAAGGAGCCATGAGGATTGCATCCTTGGCCATGGGTGACCAAGTCCATCTCCATTCCTCTTCCCTACTTAGAGGTCAGGGACAGCGGGGGTGGAGGCAGCAGTTAACATTCCAAACCTCAAACTGCAACTCCAGCGTTCATTCCTGGGGCAGCCAGCCATCCGTCATGAAGCAATTGATGTGTGGGGCATCCCCTGCTGCTTTCTCAAGACACTAGCAGGGAGCTAGATCAGAAGTGTAGCAGCTGAGACTTGAACCTGGGCCCATACGGTGCAGCAGACAAAGGTTTAGCCTGCCATGCCACTGTGCTGGCCCCAGGACGTAGTTACAACCAGTGAGCTATTCCTTCTCTGACACTGGACTAGTTATAATGAAGATAAAACAATAACAAGCATTGGTAAGGAGGTGGAGAAATCAGAGCCCTGACACATTGCTTAGGACAATATGAAAAACATAAAATAGCTTGAGATTTCCTAAAAATATTAAAAATAGGCTTACCATGTGACTACAAAGTTGCATTGCTAGGTATATATATCCCCATGAGCCGAAAACGGGGACTCAAACAGGGACTTGCGCGTTCTGTCAGTTCTGTAATGGGCATCAGAATGAGGGCCAGTCTACACAGCAACTCCTGCAGAAAGAAGCCCTTCGGTTATTGCAGTTGGTGACAAGGGTCGCATGACATGATTTGGGGGCTGTGTCCCTGCCTTAGGTGAAACACAGGGTGGTGCCTCATGAAGAGTGGCAGACACAGCATAGAACCAGGCAACCTGGATGTGTCCCTACAGCTTCTCACTGGTAAGTCCGCAACTGTTGACAAGCAGCTGTTTGCAATAATCATGTCAGGATGACAGTGACGGCATCCCAGAAGAATTCACAGCCACAGCTGTGGAACCCATCTCCCTGGTAAGACCCAGATGATGTGGCTGTCCCCATGTGCAGTGGCAAGGTTGCGTTAGCATGCGCGGGCTCCGTATGCGTAAGTGGCCGCTGTGGTGCTGCCTCCCAGCTGCTGCAGGTGACAGACTATGCACGGCTGATCTCAGCGTGGCTGTCTGGAATGGCACTTTCCTACCCGGAGACCCTCTGGGGAGAACTCGGGCAGCCTGCTCCTCACCAACGCACAACAGGGGCCTGGCATCACCCTCTCCCCTGAGGCCACCAACATGCCAGCTAGGAGTGAACTGGGCACCAACTCTGTTAGATGCAGTTCTACAAATATTTAAAATCAGTCCCAGAGGAGCCGCAGCGTGGGAGCTCAGCCAGGGAAGACCCAAGGAAGCCCCCCACACTCAGTCCCCACTTACTTCGACTGAGACCACCCCAGGAGCTGGGCACACACAGTCCTCAGCTCTGGCCCTCTGCGATGAGCACAATAACCAAACTTATTTTCAAATATTTTTGTGTGTAGCCCATCTGCTCAAATGTGGAGTGTCTGAAATCTTAACTGATAGAATGTTTAGCTTGTGCATGAACTGTGTGCAATATGAGTTCATGAAATGTGATTGTGTGTGACTTAGACTGAGGGCAGTATCAGAGGCGTCTCAGGACTTGTCCATAAAGTGGAACTGGCTGGTGAGGTGTGTGAGACAACGAGCTGTTCACCCACCACAGTGAAGGAAAAACCAACTCTGTCTCCCATTACAGGAAGTCGAGATTAACTACACCTTTACCCACCCCCCACCAAAAAAAAAGATGCATTTCTTTTGATTGGAAAGGCACATCAGATTTATGGAGAGAAGGAGACACAGAAAGATCTTCCATCTGCTGGTTCACTCCCCAAGTAGCCATAACAGCTGGAACTGAGCTGAGCTGAGCTGAAGCCAGGAGCCAGGAGCTTCTTCTGGGTCCCCCAAGTATGTGCAGGGTCCTGTAGGGCCGACTTGGCAAGGGGGATTGGTCACGGCGGAGGAATGCCAACAAAACCTCCCAAAAGCTCTGAAAATTTTCCCACTCCTCCCACACACAGGTGTAGACCTTCACCGAAGCTATTCTTGATTTCCAGAAGTGGACAACCACAAAGTTAACTATATGACCTGTAAATTACTTTCTCATCCACCAAAGCCTCAACCCCACCCCAGTCGCCAGTCCAGCACCTACAGCAACTCCAACAGCCCTCAAATGACACACCTGCCCTGGCCCAGTGCCTCTCCTTGGGCCAGTGGACCTCGCCCAGGAGCGTGGCTAATAGGCTATTGGATATTAGCTCTCTCTTTCCCTGTCTCCTCTCCTTCTCTTTTCCTCTCCCTCCCTCCCTCCCTCCCTCTCTCTTTCTCTCTCACTCTCGCTCGCTCGCTTTCTCTTCTTTGTGCACAGACCATATCAATACTCTGACCATATAAGTCCCAAGGCCTTGGACCACCCTCTGTTGCTTTCCCAGGCTGCAAGCGGGGAGCTGCTTGACTGGAAAGTGGAGCAGCCAGAACATGAACTGGCGCCCATATGGAATCCCAGCTCTTGTAAAGCGAGGATTTAGCCCTTGTGCCATCATGCCAGGCCCATAAGTAACTTCCCCTTAATACTCTGAGTGGCTCCAGCTCCATCTGGCTTCTAAGGAAGGCTTGGCACAGAAGGGTCTTGGGTCAGTGGGTCTTTAATAGATCAAAGAATCTATAATTTGTAACTCCTGGCAGTTGCAATCCCTCCCTTACCTGCAGCCATTTGCTTCTGTAAACAGCTTGCTACACTTCTTTTTCCTGCCTCCACTACTATTTGCTGATAAGGACCAAGGGTACAGCAGGGTGAAGCAATACCTCCTACAGGCTTGAGTGAAACAGAATGGAGTTTGAGAGTTTAAAACCCTTTTGCTTCGGGAGCTTGGCATGCTAGTCTATCAGCATCTTACCGTGGGGCAGCTGTTACCCACCAGTAAATAAAGGCTCTACACTTTAACCTTTCTGCATCTGGTACGGTCTGACCCACCCCACAGCAACCCCCATCTGTTGTCTGTAAGGAGGAGACAGGAGGAGAAACTGAACCCCAATGGATATGAAAGGGCTCAGCTGAACAGGCCAGTTGCTCTCAACTAGCTTGTTGAAAAATGAGACTCTGTCTCAAGTGCTCGGAGCCTGAGCTGAAGAGAGAGCCCAGCACTGCTCCAACGCCCCCCTCACCACGGAGACGACCACCTCGCCTTCTCTTACACTTTACAAAGGAGCTATTAAAGGAACTTAAACCACAGGACTCAAGCAGGACTGTGAAGTGGTTCAGGAAAGATTTCCTGCAAGTGAAAAAGGGACCCGTATAGAATTCTGAAGTTACTAATCCTGAAGTTGTAAAACTCATTCTTGTCCAGGCAAAAGCAGAGGAGTCTCCTAGATTACTGTGTAAACGCATCTCTCATAGAGATAAGACAGCTGCCGGGGCAAATGACTGGCTTGTCAACTTGTAATAAAGCAATCAAACAACCCCTTCTTAAATGGCGGTGACCAAAATCAATGTGTTAGTTCTCCAGCAGTAACAGACAAGGTGATGTACGGTAACAAGAACACTGGATGTGGGCATGGAGAAGCACAGGACGTCACGGGAGCTGAATGACCAATGCACCAAGGGAAGCTCAGGATGTGGAGTTCTCGCGGAAGCTCTGGAATCAGGAGCTGCAGGTGTAGACGCCACAGCTGCTGTGATGTGCTGCTCGCGCGGCACTGTGGATGCTGCCCTCGCGGGACAGGATCTGAGGGAGCTGACGACCTGTCTGGACTGGAGTGGAGTGCCAGCTTGGTGAGGTGCTTTCCCCATACGAGACCTAATGTCCTTTGGGACTGAGATCAACTGGAAAGACCAGAGGAATGTATTGAAATCTGTCGACAGCTGGGACACTGTTGATGATACAGTGAAGCAGCCACCCATATGGGTATAAAAGTGATACGAGAAATACAAAACACAATCATAAAAGGGAGACCAAAACACTGAAGGCTTATGTTAACTGCTGCCTTAAATGACACACTTACTAGGCAAGACACAGATTACTCAACACAAGCCCAACATCTAGAGGAAGAAAAAGCACGCACATTTATACCTCATTTACTAATGAATTTTCAAAAAAGTCACAACAAGACAGGAGAGTGCCCCAAAATAGTTCCAAAATGTTAGAACACACTGTCAGAGGTGTATAAAACACCCTTTGTCAATGTCAGCGGCCAAAACAGTGGGTGCTGGGGTGCACACAAGATCCACCCCCAATTAACCAAACAAGTGTCAGCGACAAGCAGAGAACCAAGGGTGAAATACACACGGGGGCCCCAGGGGGGCAGCGCCACTTCAAGGGGGTGAGGGGTTATCAGAATCCCAAACGGCAGAGGAATTCACAAACTTAAAATGAGACCAATTCTCTGAAGGGAGATAACAGACCATTTATTAAACCAGCTGGCTCCTTTGAAGAAAACAAATTACACTTTACAAAAGGAAACAACATATGTTAATAGAAGGAATTTCAGGAAATACAAAACAGGCATCTACAGCACAAATCAAAATTTTAAATTACAATGCGCAGCCAATAGCAGTTCAGGTATTAATAGCTGATGTTCCTTACGGTATGTATTAGGAACGGATGTCTTAAAAGATATTGTCAACTAGGGACCATTACGTGCAACTGAATAAGCCAATCTCAAAAGGACAAATACTGTATGTCCTCTCTGATGTAACGCAACCTTCACGCAAAACACAAGCTCGGCAGAGCTATAAACATGTGCATGCACAGATTCATCTAGAAAAACCGTGTGACAGAGACCGGCACACCGAGAAGTGAAGGCCCAGTGCAGATGCATCTCCACTCCTGAACGAAGGATGAACTCCAGAGCACACTGCTGAGTAAATCTCGATAAGAGGATGCTACACTTTCTACCGTAACTACAACGCCACGATACACTTAGATAGAATGGTTACTGTGACTGTTGTTGAAGGCCTGTGCTTTTGTAATGATATAGGGGAAATATATTGTATTAGTTGGGGGGGGGGGGATTATAATAGTGGCAGGGAGGGAACGAGGAGGATGAAATGGGAGGGTACAAAGGGAAATGCCTGAGCCTATGCAACTGTACCATGAAAAATTAAAATTAATTAATTAATTAATTAATATATTAAGATTTATTTTTATTGCAAAATCAAATATACAGAAAATATACGGAAAATCTTTCGTCTGCTGATTCACTCCCCAAGTGGCCACAATGGCCAGAGCTATGCTGCTCTGAAGCCAGGAGTTTCCTCCAGGTCTCCATGCAGGTGCAGGGTCCCAAGGCCTTGGGCCGTCCTTGATTGCTTTCCCAGGCCACAAGCAGGATTAGAACTGGTGCCCATATGGGATCCCGGCGCGTGCAAATCGAGGACTTTTGCCAGTAGGCTACCATGCCGGACCCAAGAAATAAAAAATGAAAACGATGTTATTAATAATAGTCTTCTGCAAAATCGGGGCTGTAAACCATCAGCCACTCCTCCTCCACTGCAATTACCTCATTGTCGCCCTGCATTTACTAAACAATGTTCATTAAACGGAAGACATCACAGAGCCTACACAATCATTTAATTAAATTATCTAATCATTTCTTAATTAATTCATCCTGTATTTCCAGTGTGGCCAGTCCTAAAACCCAGTGGGACATACAGACTTACGGTAGATTTAAAAAGTTTAAATAAGGGAGTTCCCCAACTCCCTGGCTCAATTCCAGATATAGAAGAAACACTAAGCAACAGAACAACATCACCTGTGTACTTTGCAGCCGTAGACTTCACAGACAGGCTCTTTGAACTCCCCCTAGCCCAGGACAACAGAGAACAGACAACATCTACACGGAGAAATTAACAATATAGACTTAAAACATGACCACAGGGTCATTCAAATAGTTCTATCCTAGTCCACCTCCGTCTAACACAAATTCCTGATTTATTGTCCTCACACCCAGGAGTTCATATCCAATCATATGTAGACGATATAATATGATAGGGTAAAGACTTAGATAAATGACCAAAAGCTGAAACAAAAATAACTCACTTATTTAAAAGGGGAGTGGAGAACAGAAATTTAAATATGGATAAAATCCAGGGACCAGCCAAGCAAGTCAAATTTTTCAGAAAAAGTTGGAATAGTGAATGACAACAGATTCCAGACCCAGTGATTGATAGAATGAAATCAAGAAGAATACCAAGCTATACAACAGAAGCTCAACAGTTAAGTGGTATCTGTGGATGCTGGTTAACTCATATTCCATATGTTCAAAATTACTATGTAACTGTATATCAGAAAACATGGGCAACAAAATGATACGCTGATATTAATGTGTATTTCTTAGATGGGAACTGGGCAACATACAGAATTATTCAATCTAAATACTATCCATTGGGTCCGTTTGCAAAAAAAAAAAAAAATTCTTTCTGCATCAAATATTCCACATTTGAAAAAGCAGTGAGACGTGAATGAAGCACTGAGAACCGTTATCTCCTGGCAGCACAAACCTCTCCATAAAGCCAAGATCCACAACCTCCATTTTACCTTGGGTCCAAATGACTGGAGAAGCACTCAGTGAAGCACAGATGAAGCCAGAGGTGTTAGTGTGGAAACGGTTTAGATAGCAAACGCTGGAAAGCCAGACAGTTGGGTCAGGGGATAATGCTGCCAAGTTGCCAGAGCTGGCAGTCGCTCAGCCATTGGCCCTGTCCCTGTCATCGTAGGACAAAGGCCAGCTCGCCTACCCCCAGGGAGATGGGGGCCTAAGACATGGTCGGAGAAGCTTCGTGATGTCTGGTTCACGGACGGCTCGTCTGACACGGGAAAGCAAACCAACCAGAGGGAACAGGAAGTTGCCCTGGAAAGCTGCAGCCTCCAGACCCTGGATCAGGATCCATTTCACTGATCCATGGTACATAGCTCATTGCATTGCCATATGGCCAGTTAAATGGAAACCTAATGATTAGAGAATAAATGGGCAAGACATTTGGTCAAAGAAATTGTGGCAGGACTTGGCACCGATTTACTGTTATGTCACCCAGTCCATCCATGCTCACATATCTAGACGACAGGTAATATGAGACATAACAATGAAATAGACAAATGACCAAAAGTACACATCTCCATGCCGTCGAAATTGGGAATGAAAGCCAAAATATCAATACAAAGATCAGAACAGTCATATAAATAATATGTAAAATTACACTAAGGAAGAATCCACCAATGATTAATAAAAGACAATGAAACTTCAGAAATCCATGCATGGTATGGACACGCTATAACACACACTGATCAGTGGCTCCAAAAAACAATTTATCTGCTTCGTGGCATAGATGTAAAGAAATTATTTTTAAAATCTATAATAAATTTAGGGAGGGGGAAAGGAGAGCCCACCACCAGCTAAATTGTACCAAAACACAATAAAAGTTATTTAATATATATATATGTAATATATAATAATTCCCCAATAGCAAATCTTGATGTAAACACCATTCTATCCCAGATAAACAAAATATGGGGACATTTAATTTAGCAATTCAAATAGACTTTGTTGGACCTCTAGCTAAACATAAGCGGTACGCGTGTAAAATGATGGATATATTTTTCAGGCTAAGGATAGGCCAAGGCCCATTCGAAGTCCACACGGGCTGCAACTACAAACACAATGTGGACTTGATAGCACACCCACAGCAATCCTAACGTGATCTGAAGTGATCAAGCAATTCATTGTACAGGAGAGAACGTGTAAGATCTTGCTAAATGAATTTAGGAATAATTTTGGAATTTCACCGGTCATATAATCTCCAAGCAAGTGGCTAGGTGGAATGACTTAATGGCATCTGGAAACTAAAATTAGCATTAGCAGGAGAAATCAACTTATAAAAAGCACTTACAACAGCTTGCTTTGAACTTAATAATAGGCCCAGACTAACAAGACCTTCCCCAATTCCTACAAGCATTTAATTAAACCTTTGCTTGACCCAGACGCCCCACTGACTATACAAAGACAGCTGAGCATGAATAAAGCTATGGCGAGAAGCCCACAACTGGAGAGTCCACACTGAACAGCGTGGTCACCTACACTGCACAACAAACAGGAAGGGACAATTACGGTTAGCAAGAAGAAAACACGCCTTTGCTGTAATGGACCCACCATCTTATTACATCAGTTAAGCTCATCCTACTCTTCGCCTCCAGCGATTTCCTTATTGCAATTATTGGACATTTTACCTTTTGCTGCTCTCATAATAACACTGCAATCAAAACTCAATGCTTCCTCTGAACTAATCATACTATCCTTACAGTTACAGGAAAGTCATTAACACAGAAAGGTGTGCCTTCCCACCCAGCACCCCGAAACCCCGGCTCCATCTCCACACCAGGGCCTCCTCCCCTGTCCTGCGCCCCTCTCAGAAGTAGCAGCCCCAGACTCCAACAACTCCGAAGTTAGTCCTGAGATGAACATAGTTCAGGTGTTCACTGCACAGGCCTGGACTTCCGCTGCCTGAGACCTTGGAGTTCTGTATGTCCAGTGCTGGGGAGCCGCCTGGTGGCCATCGGGGACAATGCAGCAGCTCAGATGCAAGTCCCTAGCAGTCAGATGCCCCTGCAGGCCAAGGGGCCAGAGCAGGAGCTCAGCACACTGCCCAGGGGCAGAGCGCCTCCTGGCACATGTCATGGTGTGCATTAATTCTGCGATCATGCAGAAGCTCTCTGAGGTTCCTTCAGAGTCTGAGGTTGAATTACACCGGACTCAAGATGGTTACAACACTAGCCACTGGAGACCAAGTCCATCTTCAGTCCCCTGCCCCTGCACAGAGCTCAGCGACAACGGGGATGGAAGCAGCAGTTAACATCTCCACTTCAGACTACATGGTTCAGTATTTGGGAAGCCAGTTTTCCCAGGGTGGTTCAGGAAACCCCGTATATCAGCCATCTCGTTGGCACACAGGGCAACCGCTGCAGAGATCAAACAGGCAAAAGGGCAAAGTGCCGAAAGACCAGGTCGGAGATCAAACACGTACCTGCCTTTTTATGTAACCAAGACAGGACATCCACAGGCCATGTATCTGATAAGAGCATCTCATCCAGATACACGTAAGTAATGTCTATAGCAACAACAAATGACAAACATTTTTTAAAATGGTGAAGGGTTGAATACACACTTCAACTGACATGAGAGGCTGCTCAACAGCACCAGTCACTGTGGACATGATATCAAAACCACTGAGACATTCCTTCTCTGACACTGGAATAGCTGCAATGAAGCAAAACCAGGAAGCATTGGCAAGCGGGTGGAGAAACTGAAACCCTTCAACATTGCTTGTGGCAACATAAAGAACATAAAATAGTTTAGTACTTCAAAGATCAGAGGCAGAATTGTCATTGGCTCAAAAGCTCCACTTCTAAGTAATATATTCCCAAGACCTGAAAACTAGTGCTCAAACAAAAAACTTGGTATCTGTACAGGGCATGAAAGTGGGGTCCAGGTTACATAGCAAGTCCAGGAAGACAAGGCTGGAGGCAGAGAAGAAAATCCTCTCCCAGCAGGTGGGGGACGTAAAATGAGCCCCATGATGTTGATTTGGTCTCGGATTTGGGGGTTTGTAGTGGTTACCAGTGGTCCTGTGTTAGATGAACCACAGTGGAATGCTCCATGAAGAGTGGAAAGTAAAGTTCTTTACAACTGCTAGGGAGTACAGACGAAGGGGGAAAGAACCCTTTGTGTCCCTACAGCATCTCTCTGGTCTTGCTGCAATTATTGACGAGTAAATCAGTTATTTTTTTAAAAATGTCAATTTCATGCCAGAATAACAGTGACAACATCAGACCTTGTGATAAAACTCAAACCCTGGTAGACTGCATCACAGCCAAAGCTGAGACACCAGTCATTCTAGTAAGAAAGCTACCTCCTTCGCTGTTGATGGGAGCGCAGGCTGGTACAACCACTAGGGAAGTCAACATGGAGAGTGCATGAGAACTGAATATATCCAAAGGAAATGAAATCTGCATAGGAGAAAGTGACCTGCACGCCTATATTTACAGCAGCACAATCTACAATAACAAAGACATGGAAACAACCCAGATGCCCATCCAAAGAGGAGTGGATAAAGAAACTGTGGCACGTCCCCACTAGAGACCATGATGCTCTGTGAGATAAGCCAGTCTCAAAAGGACAAGTATCACACGCTCTCTCTGCTACACGTCAACCTTCATACAAAATTAAAAATCAACATTTTCACGATTGTGGATTGTGCTGCAATGAACATAGGGGTGCATGTTGCTTTGGGTACATTCCCAGGAGTGTGAGTGCTAGGTTATATGGCAGGTGGATTTTCAGCTGCCTGAGAATTCCCCATACTGCCTTCCTTAGTGTCTGCACCAGCCTGCAATTCCACCAGCAGTGGAGTGGGGTTCCTTTGACCCTGCATCCCCACCAGCGGGCATTATCAGGAGTTTTCTGTATGTGGGCCATTCTCACTGGAGTTAAGTGGAACCTCTGTTGTTTTCGTTTGAATCTCTCTTGTTGCCAGGGAGCTTGAGCATTTTTTCATATGCCTGTTAGCTATTTGGATTCTGTGCCTTTAAAAAGCATCTGCCCATTTCCTTCGCCCATTTCTTGACTGGTTTGTTAATTTTGTTGTGATGATGGTCCTGGAGTTCTTTGTATATTCTGGATATTAGCCCCTTATGTCCCGTGTAATGTGCCAAGATTTTTCTCCCGTTCTGTTGGTGTTTTTTTTTTATTATTACTATTATTTTGTTGATTGTTTCCTTTGCTGTACAGTGAAAGTCCGCTATTTTTCTCCCCATTGTGGACTATGTGCCCTGGTTCTGTTTTTTTAAGGGGATGCATAATGGAAGTGTAGTGGAAATTGATATACTCAGAGGTGGAGGCAGAGAGCAGCGTGTCTCTGCATGCAGAGCAAGGATGGGCTCACAGCAAAATGACTGACAATGTCCTGACAGTAGCAGGTCGGACTCTGCGGCGCTGCCCGTGCCTGCATTGTTGCGAGACACCTCAGTGGCAGCAGGATGGAGTTGTTGAAGTTCACAAAAGCCACCCACTGGGAAGCTGAAGGGGAGATCAGTGCTGAGGGGAGGGAACTTGGGGATGGAGAGGGGAAACTCCGATGCCTATGAAGCTGCGTCATAAAACAAAGTAATAATTTTTAATCACAAAAAAAATAAATATAAAACAAATGAAAGATCTATACATAGCACCAGAGGCCACTGTGCAGGTCGCAATAACACAGCGGCTATTTCGAATTGCATGTCCTTGCCGGACACCCTTTCTCTGCCTGATACTTGGGAATCGTGTTTCTCATCAACGCACAGCACGGGTCTGGGGCCTCTGTTTACTCCTGAGGCAAACAGAAATACATGTTGAGTTTGCCATTAGCATGTCCACTGATGCTTAACTCAGAGCCACTGGACTTGTGCCAACATTTAAATGGAGCTGTTTTTAAGAAAGGACTTCTACCAATATTTAAAACACAAACAGCCCACCTGCTGAGGGCTTGCCCAAGGAAGCACCACAAACGCACAGTGCCTGGCTAGGCCTGCTCAGCCCATCCCTTCATCTGCTTCAGCTGAGAGGAGCTGGCTGCTCACTCCATGAAGGAGGAGCCACCAGAAAGCTGCCAAGATGTCACAGGCAGAGACTCCAAACCCGACCCCTCCCAGAAGCCCAGCACACAGAACCTCGGACCAAGCGCGGGCTGTCATCCGACCTCAGGCAGCAGGCAGCAGGTCTTCACCTTGGGCGCGCATTGACTGAGCTGCCTGGCTCAGCACAACACCTAACCCGCAGCTGCAACTGTGGGATCCAGCAAGGTGCTTGCTGCGGGCATTGCCTGGAAAGGAGCCTGGCAGCTGTGCTGTGATGGTTGCTGTACCCCATGGACCCCTATGCTTCTGAGGCATGGTCAGATGTACCTCCTCTTGGCTGGGACGGATATCCCTGTCAGTCCCTTCAGACGACTGGAAGCTGTTCTCAGCTCTGGCCAGCCTCCTGAGCAGCCTCTGCCCATGTAGTCTGCCCTCCCACCCCTGCTAACCCTGCAAAGCAGATGTCCACTGGCAGATCAACCTCTAACCTTGACCCCACCTACCCAGTCACACAAGAGCAGGCGTGGGTGGTGCGGTAGGACAGAGTACTGTCACACTTGAGCTAAGCCTCCACTTGCATAATGGACAGGCACTGGTTCGTGTCCCCACTGCTCTACTTCCCACCCAGCTCCCTGCTCGTGGCCTGAGAAAGCAGCAGAGAACGGCTCAAAGCTTCAGGACCCAGCACCCACAAGGGAGACCCAGAAGAAGCTCTTGGCTTCTGGGTTTGGGCCAGCTCAGCTCCACTGTTTTAGCCATATGGGAAATGAACACGCAGATGGAAGCTCCCTGTTTCTCCTCTCTGTAACTCTGCCTTTCAAGTAAAAACAAATTATTCAAGAAGATTTGGGGCATGACAAGAAACTCAATGGCACACGTTGGGCTGTGGTCACTGCCAGCGTCTGGGCGTCGGTGATAAAGCAGAGATATGAAAGAGGACTTGGGTGGTGGCACCAGCTCAGGGTGGAGGTTTTGCAGCAACAAAAATTAATGTTGTGACAGAGGAGGGAGCAGGGGGAGTTCCCTATTCTATAACTCTCCTGAGGATCTGGCCACCTATTGGGGAGGGTTCATGACAGTGGCTCTCTGAGGCTCCTGTCGCCAGACTGGGGGCTGCTCGCCTGCCTCTCGTCGGTTCTGGGGGCGGCAGCATGGCACTCGCGTGGCAGGTGCACCCAGGAAGGCCAGGGCAGCTCCTAGGCGAGCATCAGTGGGCCAGGCACTCTGCTCCGAGTGACCGATCTGAATTCGGTCAGAAAAGGCGGCTTCGCGCGCCCTCTCGTGGTCGCCAGGGCTCAGCGCAGGACGCTCCTGGTTCCACGGCACTGTGAGCTGGTCCCGACTTTCCTGCAAGGTGGACGAAGCTCCGTGCTGTGCTCCGACTATTCACAGCAGCAAAGCAGGGGACCCGAGCTGCAAGGAGGCACTGGCTCCCGCATCGTCCGCAAGGCGGGGGAAACATTATTTGTAAGTCACATGGAATGTCATGCTTATGGACACAAGCTCTGTTAGCACTGGAAGCCACCGCCTGGACATCAGCGGAGTGTCAGCTCAAAGGAATCCATGCCGTGAAATGTGAAATGCAGAAATACAGAAATTCTAGAGAAACAGATCACAGAATCTATGTGGGTTGGATTTGACAATGAGTATTAACACAAACCAATTGGGGGAAGAAAAAGCTTCATGCAGTGAGCTGTGACTCCAGGCTGCGGCTCCTGACGCCAGCTTGCAGCTAACACCGGTCCTGGGAGGCGAGTCACAGCTCATCCCTGGGGTCCTGGTACCACCACAGGAAAACTGGGTGCAGCTCCTGTTTCCGCACAGTCTGGGGGCTGTTGCAACAATTGCTGGAATAAATGAGCAGTTGGGAGTTCAGTTTTTCTGTCACTTCTCTGAAAGAAATTATGCATGTATTTAGGCCCAGCTCTTGGGATGCCGGCATTACTATCAGAGCATCTAGGAATGAGTGCTAGTTCCACTTAAAAGATTTTGTTTATTCATTTGAAATAGAGTCACACACACATATATGGGGGGGGGGGGAGAAGACATGAAGAAAGAGAAGGAGAAGGAGAATGAGAGAGAGAGAGAGGTCTCTTCCACCCACTGCTGCTTCTCCCAGGTCTCTTACCTGAGCTGCTGGATCTAAGTATTTGGACATCCTTCACTGTTTTCTCAAGCAAGTGAGCTCAATCAGAATCGGAGCAGCCATAATGTGAACTGTGCATGTACGGGAACCCCACCATGACGCAGCCCCAGCCCCCCAGCTCCACCTCTGACCCTGCTTCCTGCTAACAACATCCTGGGCCTCACTCTCACACAGCACCAGCCCCCCAGCTCCACTTCTGGTCCAGCTTCCTGCTAACAGCACCCTGCATCCCCACTGTCCCTTCAGGAGACCTTGTCCCTGTTCCTGCCTTCACCTTGGCTGCCACAGTGTTACACACATTTAGAAAATGAAACAACAGACAGACTCTCTCCATTTCTGCTTTTTAATGAATATATCAATACGTTGGAATCTAAAAATGCATTTGGTCCAACTTGTATCGGAAATACACGAAGTGCTGGTGTTGTGCTGTGGTGTCCACATCACTGCCCGTGGTGCCAGCACCCTGTACGGGTGCTGGTTCAAGACATGGCTATTCCATTTCCTGCACAACTCCCTGCTAGTGTCTCCAACACGGGATTTGGGATCCAACCACTTGAGTGCTCGGCTGCTATCCTCCTGCCTTAGCAGGAAGCTGGATCGAGAATAAGCAGGATTCAACCCTAAGCCAGTGCGTAAGGGATACAGGCATCCCAGAGCAATGTCCCATCCGCTGAGCCAAACGTGGACGTGTCTACCATGAGCCTTCTTCTTCTTTCTCTAAACTTCTTTTTTATTATTATTGTCATTTTATCTTTCAATTCCATAGGCCCTGGGATTTCCCTTCCCCCGTCATCAAGTCCACTGCCCCGCCCCCTGAGTTCCCCTATATTATTACTATAATTTAATTCTTCATAAGCAATCGTATATCCATCATTGCGGGCATGGAGTTCAGATCGCCGTTCTTCGCTGAATGCTGCTGGGGTATCAGTCACTGCAACACCACACCGTTGTGTCCGCTGCTTTCCTGTGTCTGTCAGTCTCCAGGTACCCCTCTGCTGTCATTTGTCCTCTCCTATTTCCTGGAATGTGCCCTCTCTGCTTCACACTGGCTCATGTTTCTTAGTCTGTTTAAACATGTCCTTACCCCATTCCACCATCTTGATTCTATCTTACCATGCTGTGTCTACTCACAGTGGGACACAAGTTTAAAGTACAGCTGGGGTCCAGCTACCCACGAAAGTCAGAAAGCATGTTTGCCCTAGGGTGGGCATTTGGCCTGGTACTCGCAATGCCAGCTGAGGTGCACCTACAGCTCGTAAGATGGCAGCATTTCCTATTGGAGGGCTGGGGTTCAAGTCTTGACGCTGCTTCCAGTCCCATCTTCCTGCTAATGCACACACTAGGAGACCACAGAGGCACGGGGAGGGCAGGGTGACCATGGCCCAGCTCCCTGCTGATGCTCCTGGGAAAGCAGCAGAAGATGAACCGAGTGTTTGGGTCCCTGCACCCACGTGGGAGACCCAGAAGAAGCTTCTGGCTCCTGGCTTTGGATTGGATCAGCTCCAGTCATTGCAGTCATTTGGGGAGTGAACCAGCAGATGGATGATCCTCTCTCTCTCAAATAATTTTTCACTGTTTTTTTTGCCCTCTGCCAGCTCCACTGTCTGTCCTCCCACTGGGTCTCTGCCCTTTCTGTACCAGGAGTAGGAGAGAGGGATCACGTGTCCTTCCCCTGGACACACAAAAACAGCTGCTTCCTGGACGTGAACTTGATTGCCCAGCTCATACACTGGTCTTAGCCGGCTGCAGGCTTAAGGGAAGAACTCCAAGACCCCACCCCACCACAGCTATCAGAGCAGACCCCGCTGTGCAGAGGGGAGCCCAGCTCTTCAGAATACATGAAATCAGGAAGCAACCAGACCCTATGCGGACCTCAGGGAGGGGGCTGGGTCATATTATTCAGAGGTGAGGAAGAGCAGCGCCTGTCCTGGAGTTCACCCTCTGTGTTACACACCCAGCACACGCCCCTTGGGGAACAATCCTGGACCCCAGCAGGTGCGGGACGCACGACGGTCACCATGTCACCAACGAGGCAGGTGAAGCTCGGATCCCAGGCATGGTTAATGCGGTGGAGGAGTCAGACTCAGCCCAGGCAGCACAGTCCCAGGCACACGGCTTTGTCCTCACCCAATGGCAGGTGGAAAGGAAGCTGTGTATGAAGCAGGACCGGCAGATCCTAAGGGTTCCTCTCCAGCAGGAACATCTCCAGGCTGGCAAAACAAGGCAACAGAGACCCACCACCTCAGCCTCCCCTTTCCCTTGGCTCTGGGCTTGTCATGGCCCACTGCCCCTGCCATTGGCTGTGCATAGAACAGTAGAGGCACACATGGCCTGTTCTAGCAGACTCGAGCAAATACTACAGGAAAACATCAGCCATGGACCAGCAGCAGGAGAAAGAGTTCTACATGAGAGAGAACCCAGGCCCTGCTTCAGAGGGTCCAGCCTGCTCAGGAAATCCCAGGGCCCACCTGCAGCCAGTGTCTACAGGAAAGCACAGACCAGGTGCCCCCAGAGAAGAGAGCAACCTGGAGCATCCAGGCCTAAGGAGGTGGCACTGAAACCTCAGGTCACCCACAGGCCAGGCCAAGGGCAGTGGTCACAAGGGTAGGAGGGCAGCTGATGCGGACCCTACAGGGAGCCTCCTGCAGCTGCCCAGGGCCATGGCGTGCCCTCCCTGGCTTCACAGACTCTGCTTCCCCAGGTTCAGCATGCCCACAAGCCCCCCGGGGTGCTCTCACCCACAGAAGTTACAGTGAAGAGCTGGGTCACTGGGTTCTGGGAGCCAAGTCGTCTTCAGATGGTACTCAGGAGCTGGAGACGCACAGCAGCTGATGCTGTCTGTTCCTGGCAAAGGCGTGGGACCAGGGGCGCAGGTGGTAAAAGTTCCAAACCAGCAGCCAGCAGGCTACAGGTCCAAGAAGAGCTAGTGCTTCCATTCAAGTCCACAGGATAGCCAACCTGAGGCCCCAGCTCTGTGCCCAGCCTTCTGACCTGACCCTGTCGGCCTTGCCTACCTGGCAGAAGGCTGCCTGGTGTCCTCAGACCCCCACTTCCAATGTCATCTCACCAACCATCATCCAGGCAGACACACCCAGGGTCATGCTTGCCCATGGTCCATGTGGTTGACCCTAACTCATCTCATTCACTCCTCTGCACACCATAGTCACTTTCTGCCAGCCCCATGACTCACAGCTCAGACTTGGCACACAGCTTTCCCTGATACAGTGCCCCACCCTCTCTTCTCTTCTCTGGAAGCTTCTGTTGGTCCCTCAAAGCCCAGCCCTTGGCTGGCTCCCATGCCATCTCAACCTAATTCCCCCAGGTCATCAGAGCAGCTCACATCTATTCCATGGGCTTCTCCTGGACACTTGCTGAGCTATGAGGTGTGCCAAGGAACTAACCTGGGTGACATGGGCCCTGGTCACCTCTGCACCTGCTGTCACAAGAAACAGACAACATGAGAAACCCCGTCCCTAGACTGAGGCAGACAGTTGTACAAACAAGCAGGGCCATGGAGTGCAACTGGCATGGTGAGCAGGGGAGCAGAGTGGAGTCCTGGAGTAGAGTCAGGACTGTGAGCAGGGGCGCAGAGCAGGACTGAGAAAGCAGAACATAGGGCAACTTTAGCCTGCAGTATCAGCTGCTCTGGGAGTGCTGGTTCAAGACCAGGCTTTTCCACTTCTGACCCAGCTCCCTGCTATTGGCTGAGAAAGCAGTGGAGGATGGCCCCAGTCCTCGCGATCCTGTACTTACGCAGAAAATCCTGAACTCCTGGTTTGGATCGCTCTCTCTCTCTCTCTCTCTCTGTATGTGTATATGTGTGTGCATGTGTGTGCCCCTCTCTCTGTAACTCTTCCTCTCAAATAAAAATGAGTGAATCTTTAAAAAAAGAAACAAAAAGGAAAGAAGGACGGAAAGCCACACACACACTGTCCTCAGAGAAGCCTGGGTAGTCCAGGGTAGCAGGAATGTGAAGTGGGAGCCCGGGTCACAACCGCGCTTGTATACCTTCCGGAACAGGCTGGCTTCAGCCCAGCGTCCAGCTTGGGTAACAACAGGGTCTGGGTGTGTGCTGCTCTCTTAATCCTTGCCTCACACTCACTGGAAGATCTGGTACCCTGATGCCATGAAGCACGTTGAACAAGAGGCTGCACCACCCACATTGCTGTCCTGGCACTCAGCAAGGGCCTTGCTACCATGAGCTGCCCACAGAGGTGTGGGTGGCATGGGTGGGACAAGGGAAGCGGGTGGGGCCTCCAAGATCTTTGCAGAAACAGGAGGTTGGGAAGAGAATCAGTCCCAAGCCCTCATCACCAAGGTGGGGTGCGGAGGACCCCAGAACTCAGTGGCTGGCCCGGGTGCCCCAGTATCTCCATCTGCAAGGACTGCTTGCTTGGCAGAGGGGAGGCAGAGGGGGAGTGAAGGAGCAGGCCTGTGATACTGTGGCCTGCACATGCAGCTCACGCTGCTGCTTCAGCAGGTTAGGGAGCGCAGGGCCAGAGCAGGGGCCCTCTTCTCAGATGGCGCAGGGCAGGGACAGTGCAAACATATCACGTGTGTTCCCCAGTGTTTTTGGCAGTCACGTGCTCTCAGAGACCCTCCCCTTCCTCCAGGCACCTGTCCTCCCCTCCGACTGCCCTTCTCCCCTCTGTATTCCTGAACCTTCCTTTACATTCTGTCTTCTTCTCCCATTCCCCTCCAGTGCAGACAGCCTATTTCCCAACACTCACTTCCTCCCAGTGGTGCCTCAGAAATCTCTCCAATCCTCTGGGAAGGCATTGTGTTGCTGTGGGTTAAGATACTGCCTGAGATCACTAGCATCCCATAAGAACCTTGGTTCGACTCTCGGCTGCTCCAGTTCCAATCCAGCCGCTTCGTAAACTGTCTGGGAAAGTAGCAGAAGCCTGCCCAAATGCTTGGGTCCCTGCACCCACGTGGCAGGTCAAGATGGAGTTCTAAACTGCTGGCTTCAACCCAGCCCAGTCCTGGCTGCTGCAGAGTAAACCAGTGGATGGAAGAGCTCTCTTACCTCGCTGCCATCCTGCCTTCAGATAAGTAAGTAAGTAAACACATCTTTAAAAAAAAAAAAAAAAAAGATTAAGACCCGGGAACTAACACAGTGGCTCAATTGGCTAATCCTCCGGCTAAGAGCTCTCTCATCTCATACCAGCACCAGTTCATATTCTGGCTGCTCCACTTCCCATCCAGCTTCCCCATCTATTACCTGAAAAGGCAGCAGAGAATGCCCAGGTCCTTGGAACCTGAATCTGTCTTCTCCAGGAAACGCCCCCTCCCCTTCTCACCTAGAATCCAGCAACACGGTCTTGGCAATGTGACCTTGTTATTAACTCCTCTCCCTAGGACCCATGGGTCCCCAAACTTCCTGTGCCCTCACAGTCACATTTCAAGGACATACCAAGCCCACAGCTGCCCCTGCTGTGTGTTCAGATGACAGTCCTGCCCTCTCAGTGGATGAGACAACTGTCTCCAATCTTCTTTTTTCTTCCTGTATCTGAGGAAAGTGGGGAGAGAAGAGGACAGGGTTGCTCCCAGAAGCCCAGTAAGTAACAGCACCCAGGGAATGAACCAGCGCACAGAAGATCTTTCTCTCTGTATTTCCTCTCTGTAGATCAACCTTTAATTTTTTAAAAAACAAAGAAGATACAGAACTTGGGATGTCCATACCCAGAACAGTCTTTGCTTACAGCCTGGTCGCTGAGCTTCCAATACAGCTTCTGACACTGTATCGTGGAACACAGCACATCATTGTTCAAGCTTCTATGGTTCGATTTTGTTGGCCCCGTCACACTGCAGGTGCCTGGATGGTAGTATAGGCTTGGGGCTTCAGGTTAATTCAGCCCTAACTACTGCAGGCATTTGAGTAAGCATGTAAGATGTTAAAGAAGAGTAACTTAGTAAGAACATTTCCCCACTGATCAACTGAACTGAAAAGCTGAGTGTTTTGTGCCAGCTGTTTGGTTTTTCCGTTCCTTTTTCTCTAATTTTCTTATTAAAACTGTATTTTTGTGTGTTACTCTGGTGAAAAATTTTGAAGTGTCATTATTACAATTCCAGAGCACCAACATCCCATGTGAGCTCTGATTTGAGTTCTAGGTTGCTCCATTTCTGATCTAGCTGCTTATTATGCAACTGGAAAGGCACAAGAGGATGCCCTAAGTACCTGGACCCTTGCCACTCATGTGGAAGACCCAGTTAGGGCTCCAGCCTCCTGGCCTTGACCTGGCCCATTCTTTCAGTTGTGGCCAACGGGGAGCGGTTTCCATATCTCTGTGTCTCTATAACTTCCTTTCTCTCTCTGTAAGTCTCCTTTGCAAATCAACTTTAAAATCTTACAAAGTTTCCAGCTGTAGGCAACTCCTTAGGTAGCTTTGTACCGAGGCAAGTACTGGGAGGCAAGCTCTGGGAGAAGCCAATAGCCGGGCCTGACTAATGTCAAATTAGTGTTAACTATTACCAATATGCCTTCAAAATTAGCTATTCTACGTTTTTTTTTAAAAGATACGTTGGGAAGGTGGGAAGGCTGGACCAGGACACACCAGCCCCCAGGTTGGGGAGGGGGATGCAGATTGCCCAGGGAAGAGGGCCTGGAGATGTGTGAGCATGGGAATGGCTGAGGGCGTGTTTGGCGGGGGAGAAGTGACTTGTGGGAACTTCCGAGACCAGTGTAACCAGGCTGGGACAAGGATCAGCAGAAGCAACCCTGGAGAAGACCCTTGATCCTTGGGAAACCTCAGGAATGTGTGCCTGAACACGGGGCATATGAGAGGCCCCTCCCACTCCACACCCGACCTCAGGCAAGGCTTTAGCAAATTTTTTTTTTCCTACCCCAGTTCCTGGAATGCAGCCACCACTTGTTGACCTGTAAAGAATCATGATTTGCAAGAAGAAGAAAGAATTCCTTGAAATGCGTTCTGTGAAATAACTCGGTGAAAGTTAATGTGTACTGCAAATTTACTTTGCAATAATGTTACTTAGCATTATTGAAGTATCATGGCTTTTTGTGTAAAAGGAATAGTATGAAAAACACATTGCAATCTTCCTGCCTATGTCCCTCGTCTGACTGCCCTGCCCCCTTCCTCCCACCCACTTTCCTCACTCGCCCACCCATGTCCCTAACAACAACAAAAACCACTGCACCTTGGATTCATACTCCTTGTTTCCCTGTGTCTTTTCTCAATCAGCAACACTCCCACGTCCCAGATCCTTAAACCTTCTGAGACCTGCAGAGCCACTGCTCCTGAGGCAGGCAAGGGAGCTGAGACAGAGTGGGTTGTTTTGTTTTGTTTTGGCAGGAGGGGACTGGAGGGCATGTCTTGGTCAGGCCAAAGCATCTGCCCAAGAGGGAGACCTAGGCTGGGCTAACTAGCATTGCCCACCACCCCCTGGTGCACATGAAGGTAGGTGATGAGGGCTCGCCTGGTTGGGTTAAGCCACATTACCCATCCATCAGTGTTGGGGCATGGGAATGTCCGGGGGGGGGAGGGATGCAGCACCCACTGGATGCAACAGAACCAAATCTGGGGGTAGATTCTGTTGGGGACTTGTGAGTTCACCTCTGTGAGACTACAGACTGCAGCACCGACCGGTTTACACAGACAGCTGGGGGTGGGATGGGCTGAGCCAGGTTGGACCGCAGAACTCACCTCATGGGAACCCACCTGACACTTGAGAGAGCTAGGACTTGGAAGAGGACAGTTATGGTCAGGCTGCAGAACCTGCTGGGGGTGAGCCAGGCTTGGCAGGGCTGCCTAGCTAATTAGCGTTGTATGAGCCATGTCTGAGGACAGGCCAGGCTGAGCCAGGGTGCAGAACCTGTTGGCATGCGTGAGAGCCAGCACAGGAAGTGGGCCACGCTTGGCTGGGCTAGTCTGCAACACTGTTCAGTGAGGATTGAGCTCACAGATGGGCCGTGCCAGCCTGGGTCAAAGGACCTGCCAGCACATGCAAGACCCAGGGTTGGGAATGGGCCTGATAGGGGAACTATAGGGACTTTCCTGCTAGGCTGCAGCTCCCACTGGTGGAAGTGAGAGCTGGGGTTGTGGGCAAACCAACCTGGGCAAGGCTGCAATACCCAATGGCGTGCATGTGGATTGGGTCTTGGTGTGGGCCAGATCAAGGTAGGCTCTAGCACCTGCTGGCACTGCAAAACCATAATGGGTATGGATAGGCCAGGCCAGGCCAACCCATGGCACCCAGTCTGGGCATGGACCAGGTTGGGCTAGGCTGTAGCACCCGAGAGTGAAAGCTGGAATGGATATGTACCAGACTGGGCTGCGATACCTACCAGTGAATGCCAAGACTGGGAGCTGGCCATGTCAGGCTAGAATGCAACACCTGCCGACACTCACAAGATCAGGGGCTGAGAGCAGGTCTACTAGAGGAACTCAGTTAACTCCCCTACTAGGCCACAGTTTCCACTGGTGAGTGCAAGAGCTGGGACCCTAAAAGCTAATTTGTTGTACTTAGTATACAGAACACAGTAAGTTTTAGACCCGCACCTGAATTACTTATTCCAAGGTCAAAATTACATTTTTATGTGTTCAAATAACTAGCAAGTATAATATTTTCTGACCAATAAACCCAGGCACAAATACATGCTAACAATTGAAAACTTTTTCAAATTTATCTTTCAACAAATTTAAAATAGATTATCAAAGATTTACTTATCAGAACCAATAATCATGTGGCTGAACATACTTTCTGTTTTTCAAAAGATTTATCTATTTTCATTGGAAAGACAAATCAGATTCACAGAAAGGAGAGAAAAAAAATTTCCCATCCTCTGGTTAGCTCCCCAAATGGCTGCAACTGCCAGAACTGAGTCGACCCAAAGCTAGGAGCTTCTTTTGGGTCTCCCACAGAGGTACAGAATCCCAAGACCACTGCCCACAGCCCCCCAGGCCACAAGCAGGAAGCTGGATGGGAAATGCAGTGGCTAGGACATGAACTAGTTATGAGATCTGGCTCTTGCAGGGGGAGCATTAGCGGAGTGACTCATTAAGCCACACCCCAGAAACAATTTAAAGAACAAAAAAAAAAAAAAAAGAAAGAAAGAAAAGAAACAAATTTCTGTAACAGAAACAAAGGTATATTCATCTATGTAATAAATATTCAAATATTGTTTCAAAATCATATATAAAATATGAAGTGACCCAATAGAAAAAAAAATAAGCCAAGAATATGAAGAAAAACAAAGGCCCGCTGTCCGGTTTTGTAAACTGTAACTCATGAAGAAAGTTATTTCCCAGCAGGATCAGACCCCGCAGGGAGAAGGCACTCCAGGCAGTCGGACCCTCATAGGGGGACAGCGCCACCTGTGGGCAGGTCGGACGCAGGAGGAAGAATTCAGCTCAGCCCAAACTTCATGGAGATTCCCTTTACCTGGGGCAAGCACAGGGACTCCCACTCCAGACGCGATTCTGATTGGCAGCGTCATCTCCCGAGTCGTGTTCCCTGTGACTCTTCTGAGAACTCCCCTCGCTGGAAGCAGAAAGGGGTGGGTGGGTGTGTGTGTGTGTGTGTGTGTGTGTGTGTGTGTGTGTGTGTAAAGTCCCCTCTGGCGGCAGAACGTTGGCTCAGCCCCAGCCTGTGACTCCGGCTGTGCGTTGAGATTGGTCTGGGGTGGAGCTTCAGGTAGAGTCGGGCTGTGCCTATGATGTCCACGCACCGGAGACCCTGTGAGCTCCGGGCCCCGCTGCCACTCCATAGGTGTGACAGTTAGGCTGGGTTTGGAAACAAGACCTCAGTGCTCTCAGCATAGCTTTTCCTGCTAGTCAGGGTCTTTTTGATGTTGCACGAGAAGTGCAGTGTTACAGATTTGGCAAGTTATACGCAAAGAGGTCTTACTTGGCTCAGGGCTCTGGACAGGGTGGAGAAGCAGCCTCTTGGTGAAGGCCTTGTTGGCAGAGGTCCGAGGCAATACAGGGACCACTTGGTCAAATAAAGGGACTGAAGGGGAGACCAAGGAGGCTTCTTTAACATACCCCCAGAGATGATGCCTCAGCCCGTTGGTCACACGAGCGGATTTATCCTAACCACCTCGTAAAGGTCTCAGCTAGTCACACCTCTAAATACCCGAAGTACCTCTCAATTAAAATTAAACTTATCCACGACTTTCAGTTAACACTGCAATGAACACTTAAACATCTAGCTCATATGCCACCTTGTTAAAAGCCAACCCTCTCATCAAAATTCATGCTATCAGCTGTTTTCCTGCATAATTCATTTCATTTATCCATACATAAATGTTATTCAGCGGCAAAAAATGTTGTGGTGAACGTGGTGAACAGGTGGCTGGTATTGAAGGGATAAGTCAGAAATGATTCGTGCACTTTGGGTTTTTTTACATTATGTAGTGAGGCCAGACTATATCAGTATCCACGCATGTCTGCTTGATGCCATCTTAGAAATCCCGACGTGGAGAGGAATGTTCCAAGGATATTGCTTGAGTGATTTTGGTAGTTCTGAGATACATTTGGTTTCGTTGCTCCAAGGTTGAGAAAATCCTTCCAAGGTGTGTTGGCTGACAGAGTCCACCCCAGTGCACCCACTCACCCAGACACTTGCTGCCAAAGCTCGGCCAGGAACGTTATCCAACCTGTTTCACTCTCCCTCTTCTTGCATGGCACTCAACATCCTCTACAGACCTGCATAACCTAACCATCTTGTTCCTCTTACGACCTGGGCATGCTGTCCACTGCACATACATCAGCAATTGAGGAGGCCCAGTCCCAACACATGAGGTTCCAAGGTCAGACCATATACCCTGTGATTTTCCCTGAGGCTGGGTTTTGAGTCCAGTGGTCTAGTTGCAGAGTCCCCCAAGAACCCTCACATGGGGTGACCCCAGACCTGACTCTTGCATGTGCCAGCCAGTGCAGGATTTGATTCAGTCTGTCACCTGTATGAGCCCATGCACACACTGATGATTGTAGCTGCCTGGTCAGCTTCATCCCCAGCCCTGTATCTTGTGCAAATTGATGGCCCAGCCTGTCACAGATGGGTCCTTGCACACACCAGCAGGAAGTGCAGCCTAGTTAGGGTGATACCCCATAATCCCCACCAGGTTGGACCCAGCTCTGGTTCCTGGCTCCTCTATCACCGATATATGTAGCAGACTAGCTTGGTCCATGCTTTGTCCCAAGCGGGCTCTTGAGTACAGCTATGTCCCAACTGGATTCTTGAATATTCCTATGAATGTTGCAGCTTATCTCAGCCAACCCCATCGCACAATCCAGGCCACACATATGCTGATGGGTGCTGCTGGCTTGTCCTGCCTGGTACACCCCCAGCCTTGGCTCTCATGCACACCAACCGGAGCTGCGGGCCAGCAGAGGAATGCCCACAGTTCCCAATAGGCCCAGTCCCAATTAGAGTGACATGACTTGACTATGTCCTAGCCTTTGCTAGAGAATGTGATGGTCAAGCCCACCCAGTTCACACGTATCCCCGCTCTTGCATGCATCAGCAAATACAGTGTCCTGGTCTAGCCCGGCCCTCCCCCAACCCAGTTCACATGCAAGCTGATGCTGCAGTCCTGCCCAGTCCAATCTACCTCCAATCCAGGCCCTCGCACTCACCAGTTTGAGTAGTGGCCCGGTAGAAAAGCACCCATAGCCCACCCACCAGGTGTGCTCCTGTCCTGGGGTCTTGTGTGTGCCGGTGGATGCTGCAGCTCAATCTTGCATGACCTGAATCACATCAGCATTCACCAGCAGGTGCTTCAGCCTGACTCCACCTGGCCTGCCCCCAGTTCCAGCTCATCCTGTCATAGCGAGGCCAGCACCCAGTTCTGGAGGTAAATAAACTGGCAGGGTTGTATCCCAACCTGTCCTGACTCTAACACCTGCTAGCAGGTGTTGCAGACTGGCCCAGCTCTGCCATAGACCTGACCCACAAATGTGCCAATGGACACTAAAGTCCAGGCTGGCCTGAGCTTCTCCCAGCTTCAGTTCTTGTGCGTACCAGTTGGGGCTGCATAGTCACAAGTGTGTTCCTATCAGAGCAGCTCCCAGACACAGGCCTTGTACACACCATGAAGTGAAGGGGCTGAGCGCGCCAGGCCAGGAATACCTGGAGGGACTAACCTTAAACACCAAGCTGCAGACCAAGTCCCTAGTGCTATCCTTCCTTCCTGCCTCCCTCTGGTTAAAAATAACAAAATAAAGTATTCCTAGACTCAATACTATCTTCTTGCTTTCCTCCAGTTGTAAAAAAAAAATTGATCATCTAGCTTCACATAAGATAAGGATTAATGAGAAAGTTTTGTACAACTGGGTTCTTCTGGGGCATAAAAGTCTATGTTCTTAAAGTGCATCATGTATGATGGCCATAGTGTAAACGAATAAAATCATTTCTCTGTTAAGCATCTTCTCTTTCTTTGTTCCATAAATCATGACCATTGTGTGTGTGTCTCATCCTGACTTGGCCCACCTCTAGTCCCCACATTCACCACAGGTGCTGCAGCCCTGCCAGACCAGCTCACACCTGCTCCGGCTCTCTCTGTTACACTCTCCAGCCTAGCTCTGCCTGGCCCCCAGATCCAGCTCTCATGTGGATCAGCAAGTGCTGTGACCTATCCCAACCTGTCTCACAGTTGCTTGCAGGTGCTGGAGCCTAGCCCAGTTTGGCACACTCCCAGGTCCAGCCCACACACATGGTGAGGGAGGTTGTAGCAGTGTTCAGCCCACTCCACCCCCATTCCTGGCTCTCGTGTTCACAGCTGGAACTACAGTCCAGCAGGGGCAGTCCCCTTATCTCCTCTATCAGGCCTGGTCCCAGCCACAATCCTTGCACAGGCCATCAGTTGCTCCTCCACAGCCTCACATACCCTACCCCATATCTTGGCCCTTGCCATCAAATGTTGCAGCCTGGCCTGGCCTGGCCTGGCCTGGCCTGACCCACCCCCATTCCCACCTTTCACCAGTGTGTTCTGCAGCCTAGCCTTGCCCAACTTGCTCCCATTCCTGATTTTCATGCAAACTGGTGGGTGTAATAGCTTAGCCCAGCACGGCCCACACCCCGTCCTGGCTGCTGTGCGTGCCAATGTGCTGTAGTTTGGCCCTGCTCTGCCCAGTCCGTGCCCAAGTCAGCCCACACACTTGCCAACAAGTGGAACGGCCTTGCCAGCCTGGCCCACACCCAGTCCTGACTCACACATTTGCCAAAAGAAGCTATAGTCCAAAGGGGAAGTTCCCCAAGTTCCCACAACAGGACACTGCCAGACTCGGATCTCACATGTACCAGCAGGTGTTAGGCCCCCACCCAGCACATCCCCCAACCTCTAGACTTTATCTGTGCTGGTGGATGTTACAGTCTGGCCCACCCTACCGTGCACGCAGTTCTTGGGTGTGACTGTAGCTGCTGCAGATTAAACCAGCCCAACCTGTTCCCAAACCCAGTTCCCATGGGTGTAGGTGATTTCTGTGGCCATGCCTAGCTCAGCTTGTTGCTACTTCCATCTCTCCAGCAAATCAGCCAGGATGGCAGTCCCACAGGAGTGAGCCCGCATATGCCCCACAACATCTGCCCTCAGCCCAGTTCTCTTATGTGCCAGCCTAGCCCTGACACAGTGGCAAATACTGTGACCTAGCCCTTCCAGGTAGGACCCCCAGCCTTAGCTTTAGTGTGCACTGCTGTGCAGTAGTTGATGCCAACCAACCCAGATCAAGTCTCCACATGGGGGATGGGGTGTATTGGTCCTCCAGGTCCCCTCCTCCAAACCACCGGGTCTCAGCCCCCTTGCAGTGACAGTTGGTTACCCCAATCCTCGTGTACATGGCATGAAAATAAAGTCCATATTTCATTCTCTGTTCAACCAATTGGTATTGTATTCTGTTCTTGATTTCTGTTCCTTTGTTCTTATTATAGTTCTCTCATCTATTTCATTTGTCTTCTATTGTAAGTGGTCACATCCATCCCCCCCTTGCCCTTCAGAGATCGACATAAAACTGCAAATTATTGCAAGTAACTACCACATTTTTTGGTTCCCTATTGTTCACACTTTGTGTTTCAGGAAGTAAGCAATCATTTTTATGTGAAAAATAGCAAATGTTTAAAATGCTAAAGAAAATGAAATGATGATGTTATAAAACTAGTTGACAAATAGTTTTAAGAAGTTTTCATTATTTGAAAGAGACTATAACAGAGATGGGAGAGAATTTGTGTCTGCTCATTTACTACCAAAACAGGCACAATGGCTGGTGCTGAGTCAGGCCACAGCAAGCAGCCAGGGAGCACATCCAGGCTTCCCACGTGGGCAGGACTTGGGGCATCTTTCACTGCATCCTCACACACGTCAGCAGAAAGGGGCATCAGAATCAGAGCAGCGATGACTTGAAGTGGCCTCCGACAGGACCCCAGCATCACAGGCGACAACACTAGCCCAGGATATATGATGTTACAAAAATAGCAAGCACATAAAATTTTTATTATCGGGATGAATCTGATTTTGCAAGTAAAGAATCCTTCAACTGCCATTCTTTGATACACCGTTTCTGCCAACCTCAGGAGGCTCATTCGCTGTCAGGTGGCGAGGTGTGTGGCCCTGTTGATTGGACTTTTAACACCTGACTTGTTTCACGTCATATCCATGAGGATACATCCATGCAAGAGATTAAAACATCTTGGAGTCTCAGTGCACTGCAACCTGATGAAACAGATACATATATTTTCAAACAGAAAGTTTGTTCTTACCCTTACTAAATGATACTGAGCATGGTTTTTTTGTTAACCTTGTTTAATATATTTATGCTTATGTCCATAGGTTACACTCTGGGCTTCTTTATAAATCATTCGAAGAATTATTACTTCTGAGTGAGATAATAATAAGATATATAGACAAGGAGCAAAAATTCCCTGAGTTCATTCTCAACTATTTGTAGCAGCCTTCCATTTTATTCTTTACTTGAGAGACAGAGGGGGATAAGAGTCGTAAAGGGCTCCCCTTTCTTGCTCCTACCCTGGAGTGCTTGGCACACTTCAAACTCCATCCTTCACTAATTATAAAGTTAAGTGGGTGATGAGCCTGGGCAGACAGCAAGAATGAAGCTCAGTGAGCTCTCCAAGCAACACAAATGGAAGGAATCGATAAATAAAGGCATGAAAATATGCCAGAGAAGAAGCAGAGTGTTAAAATGAAGAGAAAGACAGATTCGAAATTCAAAAATGTATTTAAGCTAGAAAAAAAAAGTCTTAATACGATCATAAAGAGATCAGACTTTCTAAATGAAAGCACATTTTCACAAAGAGCCAAATAATAGAGAAACAGACACAGGAGTGCCTTTCCTGCAAGCTGTAGCAAGCCCACGACTGAAGCTTGAAGCCAGCTGTCATGAGGGCCGGGACACCAAGAAAACAAAACCAGTGAGAACATTTTTGCTCCCAGCCTTGATTCTCAGATCTGCCAGTGGGTGTGATGGACTCGCCCAGCCTGGCCTGCCCCCAAGCCTGACCCACACATAACCTGGCCTGGTCAGGCTGCTCTCCATCCTAGTTCTCAGATCAGCCAGTGGAGGCTACAGACAGGCCCAGACATGACCTTCATGTATGCCAACAGGCCCAGTAACCTGGCCTGGGCTGCGCTGTTCCCAGCTTCAGTTCTTGTGCTCACCTGCAAGGGCTGCAGTGGCAGATCTCATGCACACCAGCCTGACTTGGTGTGGGTTCTTGGTCCAGCCTGACTTGCCCACCTTCTGACCTGGCAGATACAACAGCCTTGCCTGACCAGCCCACATCCATTCCAGCTCTTACCATTGGGTGTTACAGCTCAACCCTGCCTGGCTCACCCCCAGATCTGGCTCTTGCATGGCTCAGTAGATGCCAAGACCTAACCCAGACTGTCCAATACCCACCCTGGCTTTGCGAGAACCAGTGGGTGCTGAAGCCTAGCCTAACCTGACACACCCCAGACCCATCCACACTCACGCTGAGGAATACTGCAGCCATGTCCAGCCTAGTTTGCCAGCCTCATTCTGGCTCTTGTGTTCACAAGTAGGAACCACTCTCAGCCGGGCATCTCCTTAGATCCTTTGCCAGGCCAACTCCCAGACAGAGATCTTGCACACACCAGTGGTTGCTCTGGCTCAGCCTAGCATAACCCATCATATGCCTTGGCCTTTGCCATGAATGCTACAGCCTGGCAAGTGCAGCAGCCTTGCCTGACCCAACCAACATCCAGGTCTGACTCACATGTTCATCAGCAGGAGCTACAGCCTACTGGGGGGTTCTCCAAATCCACTCTCCCTCCCTGTCCACGCCTGACCCAGATCTCATGTGTGTCAGGTTCATGGGCCTGTTCATGTCAAGTTCATGTCTGGGCCTGTCCGTAGCATCCATTGGCTGATCTGAGAACTACGATGGGGAGCAGCCTGACCAGGCCAGGTTATGTGTGTGTCAGGCTTGGGGGCAGGCCAGGCTGGGTGAGTCCAACACACCCATTGGGTACCACATCATTACCTGACATAGCTTGCCCACTCTGTCTTGGCTTTTATGTGAGCTGGTGGATCTTGTTTCCTTGACTGCCCCACACCCTATTCTTGGCTGTGCCTACACATGCTCCAGCCTGGAGCATCCCAGCCTATTCCCAAACCCAGTACCAATGAGTGTCAGGGGGCTCCGTGGTCATGCTTATCTCAGCCTGTCACACCCTCACTTCTTCAGAAAACCAGCTAATATGGCATTCCCACAGGGATGGATCCACAGAATTTGCCCCCAGTTCTAGTTCTCTCACATGCTGGTTAGTGTCATGACCCAGCCTAGTGTAACCCATTCCCTGTTCTGACACTCACTGGTACTTATTGTGATCTAGCCCTGCCAGGCAGACCCCCCAGGCCTAATTTGTGTGTGTACCAATGGGTGGTGGTCAGCAGTGTTTGATGCTAGCTAGCCTTTCCCAGGTATCCCATGTGGGCGGATGCCAATGTGGCCCAGAAAGGTCCTGTAGCTTCCCTCCTGCAAACCACTAGGCCTCAGCCCCCTCGCTTACCTGCAAGTACAGTGGCCTTGTTGACAGAAGTCCCCCAGAAGTCATTGCTCACCTGTAAGGCGCTCCCTTAGGGACCCTCCTCTTCCACATATCCTGTACCTCCTTTCCTGATCTATCCACAGCCCCCGCACCTGCGAACACTTGAGTTCCCCAGCCAGGTCTTCTGGTGGGGTGGCGTGCTGTGCTAAGCCCTGCCTGCCCACCCAGGACCCCAGATCCAGTCCTCTGGTATACATGCTGGTCTGGGTTGTTACTCCTCTACCCAGCAGGACTCAAGCATGGTAACAAGTCCTCAAGGCCAGTCTACCAGGACATCATGCCAGCAGGTCAACTTGGTGCTCCAGCATCCCCACCCACTCCACCACGCCTTGGACCCAGACACGCAGCGAAGTTCCCAGGCCTGTTGGACTCTGCCTGTTGGCCCGTAGGCCAAGTCCCCAGGTCTCTGGAAGCTACCTAGGTGCCCAATGGGAGACAAATACAATCATAATCGCCTTTCCCCACAATCCATTGGTACTGAATCAATCACTGCTATTCATTTAGCAAAGACTGCCATCTTTTGCTTTTGCATATCTGCATTAAATATGCAAATATCCTACAGAGGAAAGTCATATTGTACCTGCATTTGGAGATTGGTATACTACAGTATGAAATATAATATCAAATTTTGAATTGACCAAAGTAACAACCTTTTTACAATTTGTCTGGAATAACTTTCTTAAATAGCATAAATGATATATAAATGGAAGTCACCATGTCATTCATCCATTATGATTTACATATAATTCAGTGTTTTTACTTACTTTACAACCTTTACAACATAAATTTTAGAATATTCTAGTGACCTAAAATTTCTGAGGATGGGCATCATGGTTTAAGGTATTTCTTGGGATGAACACTTCCCCAAGTGCCTGGATTGAAATCCCAACCATGGAGAGAATTTCATGTTCCATGGTCTGACCATGGAATGCATGGGTCAGAGCTGGGCCTCCACGGTGGCTTAGATGGAGCAGTGGACAGCGCATCCAGGTGTATATGGAGAATATGGCACTCCACTGGAGCCTGCAGGACACCTGATGTCATAACAGGAGCCAGAGGACAGAACAAATCGATCAACTACCCCAGCCATATGTTGGCAGTGAATATCTGGGCAAACGGAGACTCTAAGGTGAACAATGTAAGCCAGTGAACCCTGGAGAGATTTCATCGTGCCTGGAGTGGCAAAATCTATAGTAATCTGGAGCTGTTGGACTATTAAAACCTCTTGAGCAGAATCCTCAGAGCATGCCCAACATCAGAGACCCTGGGGTGGTGTCGGATGGCTACCCTCCATCCCAGGGTGCAGAGGCATTTAGGAGGTTGGGTGTGGCTTCTCTCCTTGTCTTCCCTCCTTCCTCCAGATACAGGAAGGAAAAAAAGAGAACGTGAAAATTATGACCTCACTCACTTTCCTGTAGCCCTTGACACTAATCACCCTGATCAACTACGTTAAATCTATCAAAAATAAAAAAATTTTTAAAAATATAAAAAAGAGATCAGCTACACCTGGCACAGTAGCCTAGCAGCTTAAGCCCTTGCCTTGAACACACCATATGGGCGCTGGTTTGTGTCCCAGCTCCTTGCTTGTGGCCTGGGAAAGCAGCCTAGGATGACCCAAAGCCTTGGGACCCTGCACCCATGTGGGAGACCTGGAAGAGGCTCCTGGCTTCTGGCTTCAGATTGGCTCAGTTCTAGCCATTACAGCCACTTGGGGAATGAATCAGTGAACAGAAGATCTTTGTCTCTCCTCTCTGTATATCTGACTTTCCAGTAAAAAATAAATAATAATTTAAAACAGAAAGAAAGAAAGAAACCAGCTCTTTTGGACTAACTTGTCGCTATCCCCAATACTTCCAATCCAAAGCCATCACAAACTTGCTGTTCTGTGTGTTCTCCTACTGTGGACATGCCATGCAAGACGAGGTCCAAGCATCCCTTCACTCAATGGGGGATATCCATCATTCCACTATGATCTGGACTCAACCGCTTTGCTGAGTTCACACCGAACATAATTATGGCAGCAGTTAGGTGAGAATAGACAAAAGGAGGATATTGTTCCCAGCTGGCAGCTAGCAGGAGAGGGAGCCTGACGAGCTCAGTTGCACTTGTATGGATAAAGTAGGGTTTCCACAGGACTGATTCATAGGGAGAAAGGAAACAGATCCATATTCAGGCCAGGCAGGGTCAGTCCACAGCATACATTGGTGCAAGTGAGATCCAGGCCAGGGTGCAGGCCAGGCTGGCTTGGACCACAACATCCACCAGTTCACATGAGGGTTGAGGATGGGTTAGGCTAGATTAATCTGCTACATCAAACAGTGAGAGCTGGGACTGGGCGAGAGGGATGGACCTGGCTGAATCAGTTTGTAACACCTGCTGGCAAATGCTGAGAATGGGGGCAGGTCATCTCAGAGTGGACTGCAGCCAAGTACAAAACCCAAGGCTGTGAGAAGGATGGGTAGGGGAACTTAAGGGATGCCCTGATTTGGTTGCTGCTTCCACTAGTGAGCATAAGAGCTGGGACTGTGGGCAGGCTGGTCTCGGAATAGATCAGGCTGAGCTAGGCTGCTGAACCCACTGGCATACACGAGAGGCAGAATGGGTGCAGGCCGACCAAGCTAGGCTGCAGCACCATTGGCAAGTGCCATGATTGGGAGTTGGTCGTGTTGGATTGGACCACAATGGCTGTACCTATCGCTGGTGAGCACAAGAACCAGGACTGGGAATGGGCCAGCCTGGATAAGGTAGCAACATCTTTCAGCATACATAAGGGCCAGTTCTGGTGGCAAGGTGGGCTGGGAAAAGTCACAATACCCATGGCTATGCACAAGAGCCAGATGGATTGTGGGCTTGACCAAGCTGCATCCACTGGTATATGCATTGACTGTTGCACATGACAGATCAAACTTGATCCTGCACTCATTGGCAAGCAAGAGAGTCAAGTCTGAGGTCATCCCAGGCAATCTTTTGGGGGAGTCCCTGACTGGACCAATGGACTTAGACCCTGACCACAAGGGTATGTAGTCTGACCTTGAAGTGCATGCATTGAGACTGGGCCACCCCAGATGTTGATACCTGCGCAGTGGACAATGTGTCCAGATGTACATGGCGGGATATAACAGGGGGAGAAGCCGCTTGCCTCAGTGGAGGATGGAAAGCAGAACATTAGGGACAAGTCTTTTGGCCAAATTTTGCAGCATGTTCCTGGGTTTGTGGATCACTACGGTGGACCTGGTCAATCAGCAAACCTTGGAAATATTTTCTCAATCCTGGTGCAAGAAAATCGACAATGTCTCAGGGCTGTCAGAACCACTCACATAATGTCTTTGGAACACTCTTCCTCATATCAGGGTCTCTAAGCATCATTAAAGGAGTGTCCCACATTCCTGGGTGCCAATGTAGTTTGACAGTAAGATGCGACCCTCTCTCCAACTAGGCTACAGCTCCCACTGGTTTATGTGAGGGCCCAGTGTGTGCTGGGCAGAATCAGGCTGAACTACAACACCCATTGCTTCCAGAGGAAGACAGGGCTGGAAACAGAACCGACCCAGCAATTGCAACCACCAGCTGATCAGGGCGATTGTCTGTACCGGGCCCTGTACTTGCCAGTACACACAAGAACCTGGTCTGGGATCACCTCAGACAAGTTTCTTTAGGGATTTCCCCAATCGAACTGTCGGACTCAGAACCATAACCATGAAAAGACAAAGGACAGAACAAATCAATCAACTACCCCAGCCATGTGTTGGCAGTGAAAAACTGGGCAAACGGAGACTCTAAGATGGACTATGTCAATCAGTGGATTCTTCAGCAACCTCACCGTGCTTGGAATGGCGAGACTGGCAGCAATTTAGAACTGTTGAACTATCAAAATCACCTGAGTAAGACCCTCGGAGCATGCCCCACGTTGGGGACCTGGGATGGGTGGGAGGCTGGGTGGGGCTTCCCCCTTTATCTCCCCTCTTACCCCAGATACATGAAAAAAAAAAAAAAACCAATGTGGAAATAATAGTCTTACCCACTTTCCTACACCCTTTGAAACTTTTTGCCCTAATTAACTATGTAAAGATTGTCAAAAATAAAGGAAAAAAATGAAAAAAAAAAAAAGAAGTGACCCTCTCCGCCTCCTCCACTGATGATACAGGAGGAAAAAAAGACTGAAACATGTGTCCCACTTGCCTTCCTCCATGCCTGATCCTTCCCACCCCAATCAGAGGCTAACTATGTAAAATATTAAAAATAAAAGTTAAAAATTATTTGAAATGTAAACAATGGAACAGACGTTGTACTTCAGTAGCTTTTAAAAAAAATTAATTCAGTACTACCTGCTAGTTCTGAGTTACACTATTTATAAATGTTCAAGGTCTTAGGAAAACATTCCTCATGCTGACCGTTCTATCTATAGCTTTTTCATTGATTCATTTCTAGTACTTCAGTGTATATACTTCATAAGCCATAAATATTGGGCAAAAGCCACGTTTCTGCCACTCGTTCTTGCTTATCATGTTTTACTATTCGCTGATCTGCCGCCTGATGCATTATTATATTGATTTTATCTGTGTATCACATGATTTTCTGATATTGTATGTGCATATGGCAACTTGTGCACCAATCTTTTCCATCTTCTCCCTTTCAGTTTCTGCATTGGTGAGATGTGTATCTTGTAAGTAACCAAAAGATGGGTCCATTTTTTTTTTAATCCAGTTTGCTCTTCTATGGCTTTTGATGGATGAATTTAAGCCACTTGTATTCAGGACTAATGTCCACAGGTAGTCATTTGTTTCCATCATCTTAATATTTGGTTTCTCACTGCTCATTTGGGGTTTCTCTTGTGATTTTGCTGAAGTGTTCTCCACTTTTGTCTCTGCTTTTCTTTGGAGGGTGTCATTCTTTGTCTTCTGTCTGAGGCACATCTTTAAGGAACGTTTGTAGGCTACTCTGGTAGAAATTACGTCTTTCCGCTTTTGTGTTGCAAGTTTTTATTTCATTTTCAAATACAAACGAAACCTTTGGTAGATTATTCTTGGCTGACAATATTTTCTTTTATGATCTGAAATATGTCATCTCATTGTTTCCTGGCCTGTGGGGTTTCCTCTGAGAAGACAGCTGTTTGATTGGTGTTACTCTATAAGTTATCTGATATTTCTCGTGTGCATATTTAAATGCATTTTCTTTGTTCAATTAAAGAGAGCTTGATTATGATGTGCAGGCCAAGGGTTGCTCCTGGTTGAGTCTATGTGGGGTTCTCTTTTCTCAATGTTGGGAAATCTTTCCATCCAGCTTCTCTTTCCACATTTTCAAAACCTCCTATGACCCTCATGTTTGGTGTTTTGATGGTGACATTTAATTCTTGGACAGTTTTCTTAGCATTACTCAGTTCCTCTTTCATGTTTTTCAATGTCATTTTTCACATGAGGTATCTTCTAACTCTGAAATTCTTTCTTCTGCTTCACCCATTCTGTTCTTGTGACTTTTCATTGTATTTTTATTTGTTATATTGTATTCTTCATGTCCAATATTTCAGTTTTGTTTCAATACTGCTATTTCCTATGCAATGTATTCCTTAAACTCCTACCTCTGTTTCTTGTTGCTTTTAAGGAGTTTTATATGATTTTTTTTTAAAAATATCTTCATCTGACAGTTCCTCAGTGTTTTCATGAGCTAATTTGCAGGGGAGGTCTCCTTGGGGTTAGTTTTTAAGCTGTGTCATCCACGAGTCTACAGATTAACTTTACTAATCTTGTTCCGTGCTGATTCTCTGCGTTACTAACATGACTTTCTCCGGCAAGTCTCAGTCCCAGGCTCCTATGCTGCACTCCTGCCATAGCGCCCACAGCCATGGCAGCTGGGTCACCACTCTCCATCCCCTGGGACATTCTCCAAGGATGCACCATTATCTTCTCATCCTTTCTTCCACTCATAGATGTGGCTGTAGCTGTGACTATAAACTGTGTCTTTAAACTGGATCATGGGGCTGTCAACCTCACCTGTCCCTATTGGCGATGCATGGAATTTTCCCCCTCTTCTTGCCAGTGCTTGCTACCAGCTGGTTCTGGGGGCAACCAGGACTCCTTTTTACACGGAAACTGTGGGATGCCATGGTGCTATTATTTTCTTGGTAGGACCGATAAAACACATGGAGCTGGGGCTGGGGCTCCACCAGGCTCATCACATGTGCAGTTCACTGTTATCCCCTCCATCAGTGCTTTGCCATTGTGCCCAAGATGGTGCCCAGTGTGCCACTGTGGCACTGGTGCAAGGCTGAATTATGAACGCCTCCTTACCCCTGCACCCATTCACAAGGGCTCTGTTCTGGTGTGTGATCACATTTTAAAAATCATCAGGACCTACAGTTCTGTAGTGTGAGTAACATCCTGTGACCCAGCGAGCTCGCCTTGGCACCTGTCGCTGATGGAGCTCTGATTACTGGAGCATCTGTTCACTGCACGGCTGTGTCTCTGCTGCCTCCCTGCCTCCACAGGTCCCAGGTGGCACTGCCATCAGCCTGCCCATTTCTCGGGATTGCACGCTTTCTGCTTCTCCTCTGCTAATCCTCTCCATCTGTTTTAAAGTGTCTTTACCCTATTCCTCTATCTGGTCGTCTTCTTCCTTAATTTTATAAATGCTAGGTCACATTCAACAGAGAGCAGTAATTCAGGCCATATGTTTCTAACTGCCCAGATCGCTTCCCACATTGCCAAACGGGAACTTCCACCCTGAAGCACCATCCACTATGTCCCCGTGATGCATTTCATTCACCACCAGTATTTCATCTTTAAAATAATCATAGCTCTTTAAAAGGGCTTTTTGGTGAGTATTACACACGAGAAAAGCAGAGTGCCTTCTTGGCACTCCACCGCAAGAAATTTTGGTTCTGGTATGAGTGTTTGTAATCGTGATTAAAATGGATTCTAGGACTTGCAGAGCTTGATTCCAAACGCCTGGGTGTGATTCTTGGTCCTGTTGGATGCCAGTTTGTACTAACAGCTACTACCCTACTGATATCTGCCTAAAACGAGATAGGAAACTAGGCTCACTTCATCCGTGTTGCTTGCGCCTGGGCCACCCTGGGCTGTTAGACGCAACAGGGAGTGACCCACTGGGCAGCCACAGGCACGTGAGGGGTCAGCAAGTGGATTAAATATATTTGCCTATATATGTCCACACATAAAAGAAACTTGACATTTTGCACATTTCCCTTAATTTTCTTAACTCAGATTTGTTACCTAAATATCATCCATTTGAGATCTCTCTTGAAAACTTCTCAGTGTGTGTCTCCCGCAAACATGCCTCACTTATCCATGTCCCGGGTTTCAAAGGGCCTTGTGAGCGATGATCTCAGTGGCCACATTTCCAATAGTGAGGCGTGTTATCCATTACCTCATTCTTTCTAAAAAACAGCAGTATGCTGAAAGGGTGGAGCTGATGCCCTACAGTTATGGCACAACCTCTGCCGAAGGAGCTCATCCAAGGAAACATAAAGATTTTCATCTACAGGACCGGCATGGTAGCCTAACAGCTAAAGTCCTTGCTTTGCACACACCGGCATCCCATATGGGTGCTGATTTGTGTCCCAGTGACCCTACCTCCCATCCAGCTCCCTGCTTGTGGCCTGGGAAAGCAGTCAAGGATGACCCAAAGCCTTGGGACCCTGCACCCACACGGGAGACCTGAAAGAGGCTCCTCGCTTCAGATTGGCACAGCTCAAGCCATTGTGGCTTCTTGGGGAGTGAATCAACGGATGGAAGATCTTCCTCTCTATGTCTCCTCCTCTCTGTATATCTGACTTTCTAATAAAAAATAAAATAAAATAAATTTTTAAGAAAAATAATTTTGTCTCACAACCTTAGTTCCTATTCCTTGGAAGTGTATTAAAATTGAAATATTTCACACAGTCTGAGTCCCTCTGCCTTTTGTAGTGAGTAAAACTTTTGTAAGGGCCAAGGAAGGTCTCTGAACACAGCTAACTGGTGTGAGACCTGGAAAGCAAGTGCATTTTGGATGCACAGCAAGTTTATTTGCATTCAGCTTTGGTTTAGTTAGAGAATAGCTCGGATCCATTGAGAATATCTGGGCAGATCAGGTTCTGTTGGCTGAGAAAGGGTTTATAAATGTAAGAGTTATTTATCACTGATAGACTTACTTCTTCTCATTCCTGGCCCATGGATATTAAGGCACTTGGAATTTCCTGGGCAATAGGACTGGCTGTGATTCTGTCTAACGCACATCCCAGGTAATAGCTAAGCTTGTGCTCATGAGACACCTCTAGGTGGGATCTCCTGGAAAACTTCAGATTGGGGACAGCAGATTCCAAGACCCAAGCACAGGGCAGATACAAGCACATTGGCAGACACTGGCCAACCAAGTCTGGAGGCCCATGTCTGCATATCCTGGGCGGGCAGGCAGAGCCCCAGGCCAGCATGCCACCTCACTGGAAGACCAGGCCTGAGGACCTGTGCAGCTATGGGCACAGAGGCTGTGGATTGCTAAGGGAAAGGGGTAGGGGAGGGAGGACCACTGAGGGAGTACATTACAGGCGAAGAATGAGTTCTGGAGGAATTCCACCAACCAGGTTGCTGCACTTGCGGATAAACAAGGGGCCTTAGAGGATGGAAACTGGAAGAACTTTCTAAGAACAAATCACCTATCCACATGGGAGGTCAGAGCTGGGCCAGCTAGCATTGACAACCAACCACCCGTGCACACGAAAACTAAGGCTGGGGTTTCTGCCTGGCAGGGCTAGACCACAGTACCTACCAGTGAGTGTTGGGGCAGGGGGTAGGCCACGTTGGGCTGGGACATGACAGTCATCAGCATGTTAGAGAACTGGGTCAGCAGGTAGATTCTGTGGGGAAGTTTGTGGGCTCAACCCTATGGGACTGCAATACCTACGAAGTTGCTTGAGGCCTGGGGGTGGTAACAGGCTGAGCTATGCATGAACACGAAACTCACCAACACTCATGGATACTGGGGTTGGGAACAGGTTGGGCTAGTCCAGATTGCAGCACCAGCAGGCACACCCAAGAAATGGGTGTGGGGTGTGCCGAGTTGTAGCGTGCACCAGCACACACAAAGGTCAAGACCAGTGGGCAAAGTGCTGGATGGGGATCAATCAAAACCAATCAAGTAATACTGTCGGAATATTCTCCACACTGGGGTCTCTAAGATGCCATCAAGTGGACATCCCCCATCCCTGGGTACTGATGCATTTTGGCAGCTGGGCGCATCCTTCTCCCCTCCCTGTCCTTACTGCTCATGTCCCAGATACAGAACAAAGGGGAAGCATTTGTCTCACCTATTTTCATTCATGCTTCAAACCTCCTTACCCTAATCAGTAGTCCTTATAGGCATACATCCTTGTCAACTACGTAAACAACATCAAAAATAAAATGAAATTAACAACAGAAAATGTAAACACGGGCTTTGTACTGGAATTTGCGTGAAGTGGGGCGTCAGGACAAAGCTCTGAATCCTCTACATCTACATGATGTCAGAAATGAATTGCTTGGCAACTGTAGGTGTTGGAAAATTGATACTGAGCAAACACCACACATTCAGTGTCAGAGTGATGACAAAAACTCCCCACAGGAGCTTTTACATGTCTTTGTAGAAACTTGTTGGGCCCGACGGCGTGGCCTAGCGGCTAAAGTCCTTGAACGTGCTGGGATCGCATATGGGTGCCGGTTCTAATCCCAGCAGCCCCACTTCCCATCTAGCTCCCTGCTTGTGGCCTGGGAAAGCAGTCGAGGACGGCCCAAAGCCTTGGGATCCTGCACCCACATGGTAGACCCAGGAAGAAGTTCCTGGATCCTGGCTTCGGATTGGCACAGTGTCGGCCATTGCGCTCACTTGGGGAGTGAATCAATGGACGGAAGATCTTCCTCTCTGTCTCTCCTCCTCTCTATATATCTGACTTTCCAATAAATAAATAAATCTTAAAAAAAAAAAAAGAAAAAAGAAAAGAAACTTGTTGCCTTTTCATTACGCTTTGTCCAATTATTTTGAAAGTGTGTGTTATCATATGAACATTAGGTACTTATTTTCCTGAATGGAAACTGAATTATCCAATGATAAAAACTGAAAAGGAAAATCATTAACATCTTTGTTTCCCACTCATCTTGAAAGAGTGTTAAAACCCGGAATACAAAGGCATTGGTCAGTTGGGGCGTCCTTCTAGTACTTTCTAATCCACCCCACAAAGGACCAAGTCCTGACTCTTTCTGGTGTTTTTGATTGCTTACCTGGTTTTTTCCGAACCATGCATTTTTTTTTAATTGTAGCAATATCTTTCCTTGTTTTTGCTTCTCATGTGCTAATTACTGATCCTTTTTTCATAACTGGGGAGTGATGTTAATTATAGATCGTTAATAAACCCTCATTCTAGAGGAAGCACTGATGGAGTGGATGAAGGGTCTATTCTTCCACTTTGTGAGTTCCCAGCACTTGGAGTGACCTTGTTTTTCTATTTATTTCTTCCAGGTAGGGATAACTAGAATATTTACACAATAACACTCCTAATTACAGCTGATTAGCAATTTATACTGTTGCAATTTTTATACTAATTAACATCGGTCAGTTTGCACTTTCCTTGTGGTTCTATAATTTTCTGTTACATTGTTTGATACTCTACGAATGCTTGAATGATACATTGTAACGTTCTCTTAGGGAACTATCTGCTGTATCACTAACTTACTCTTAGAATTTTTATGACCTAAATCCTGGCTAATTTTGAATGAATATTGGTTTAACATGTTTCATTGTATGATTTCGATAATGGGCTATTTTGCCTATTTTAAAAGTCAGTTTGAGCCCAGGGCAGTAGTCTAGTGGCTAAATCCTTGCCTTGCATGCGCCAGGATCCCATATGGCTGCTGGTTTGTTTCCCAGCTGCTGCACTTCCCATCCAGCTCCCTGACTGTGGCCTGGGAAAACAGAGGAGGATGGTCCAAAGCCTTGGGACCCAGCACCCACGTGGGAGACCTAGAAGAGGCTCCTGGCTCCTGGCTCCTGGTTGCGGACACTTGGTGCGTGAGCCAGTGGATGGAAGATCTTTCTCTTTTTCTCTGCTTCTCTCTGTAAAAATCAGACTTTCCAATAAAAAATAAATCTTTTTCTAAAAGTCAGTTTTTCATTTTAGTTTCGAAATATGTACATTTATATGTTGACAAAATGGAGTGTCTTTAACATATAAAGCATGAAAAATATTTATGTAATGTAAATGGATAATTAAGACAATTACAAAGTGTAGTACATCCCATGTTTATTTTATGTTGGTGTTTTTGTCTACTTCAGTGCCCCCACAGTCCTAGGTGCCTGTTGTAGAGCCTGGCCTGGAGTGTTGTTCAAGCTGTCCTTTCCATCTTTTAATGAGGTACTCAAAGTATAACATTGGCTGGGAAGAAGTGGCTGTCATGTCCTGCATGTCCTTCTGGGCATGCTCCCCATTCTGCATGAAGGTCAGGAACTGAAGTGGCTCTGTCCTGCAACAGGTGCTCTAAGATCCAGCCACATCTCTCTGTGATCTTCCCTGAGGTCAGGGATCAAGCACAATGGTCCAGTTGGTCTAGTAGAAACTTGTTGCTTTTTCATTATGCTTTGTCCAATTATTTTGAAAGTGTGTGTTATCATATGAATATTAGATACTTATTTTCCTGAATGGAACCTGAATTATCCAATGATAAAAACTGAAAAGGAAAATCATTAACATCTTTGTTGGGGAGCTCCCTACGGCACCTCACCTGGAGGTCTTCAAACCTTGCCCTAATGTATGCCAGCTGTTGCAGAGTCAGGCTTAGTTTTTTCCCGGCACCCGCTAGTGCTTTTCCTATAGGCAGCTGCCTGGTCAGTCCCATCACCAGCCCTGGCTTTTCCTTGAACTGACAGGTGCCTAGCCCACCCCCAGCTCCTACTCTGTATATACCAGCAGGAGCTGTGACCTAGTTGGGACAACCCTATCATCCCTTAGCCATAATATCTCTCTCTTTACCCTCCACCTCCCCATCTCTCTCCCTTCCTCCTAATGGCTCCAATAGTTCCAGCACTATATTGAAAAAAAAAAGGGGGGGTGATATGTTTAGAGTACACATACTTATCTGCTTCCAGACCTGAGCCACACATATGCCAACAGGTATTGTAACCTGGTCTGCTCTGGGCTGCTCACAGTCTTGGTCCTTGCATTCACCTGAAGGCACCGCATCCTGACCAAGGAGTTCCCCAAGATCCTCTATCAGATCTTCTACCAGTGGCAGATCTTGCACATACTGTTGGTCCTTGACCCAGAGTGACTTTGTCCACCTCTTGTCCTAGGAGGAACAGTATTCTTGCCCAACCATCCAACACCCTTTCCAGTTCTTGCTGTTGGGTGTTGCAGCCCAGACATAGCTTCCACATGATTCAGTGGGAGCCAAGACCTAACCCAACCCATTCTACACCCACCCTGGCTCTCATGAGTACCAGTAGGTGCTGGAGTCAGGCCCAGTCTGGCACTCCCCAGAGCCAATCCACATTCATGCCAAAGGAGATTGCAGCCATGTCTAGCCTAACCCACTGACCCCATTCTGGCTCTTGAACTCACCTGTGGGAAAACCAACCCAGCTCAGGCATCCCCTTAGCTCCCCCAACCAGGCCTGCTCCAAGCCACAGATCTTATGTGTACCAGTGGAGATTGCAGTTCCACAGCAGTGAGCCCACAAAACAACCATCATATTCTACCCCCAGATTTGATTCACATGCCCAGCAGTGTCCCGGCACAGTCCAACATTACCCGCCCTATGTCCATGCAGGTCTTTTAGTATTCATTCCTCTTCTGAACATGAACCCTCAGGTCCCCACATGGCCTCATTTGTGCCATACCCTAGACCCCCTGAGAGCCCACATGCCCGTCTCCAGAGTGCACCACCCTGTAGATCCCCTATGAGTCCACAGGCCCAAGGCTCCACAGTGAACAGTGCAGAAACGAGGGACAAGTGGGTGATGCGCTGCTCAGGGTGGCAGCAATGATTGCTGCTCCAGTCCTCGGGTCCCAGCGACTTCCCTGGATCATCACCAGGCAGCTCAAAGAAATCAAGAGTGTCACGCAAAGTGAATACAACTGTCAGGATTTATTTAGAAACAGAAGCAAACCACCACAATCCAAAAAACAAAAGTCAAACAATTACAGGCACAGAGTCAGTCTCAGGAAGACTCCCGACATTTAGGCCATGAGAACACCCTGCTCACATCCCTCCTTCACCCAATCAGCAAATGTCAGGTAATGTGGACAAGTCCCGACATAGACACACACGTCTGTGATTCCCCCAAGTATAAAGGTCGTCAGTGGGCTGACACCATGGTATTGCACAGTAAGCCTCAGACTGCAGTGCCAACATCCCATAGGGGTGCCAGTTCAAGTCCCGGCTGCTCCACTTCCGCTCCAGCTCCCTGCTACAGGCTTTGGAAAGCAGTGGCCATTTAGGGAGTGAAACAGTGGGTTGAAGATCACTACCGTTCTCTCTGTAACTCTTTGAAATAAAAATAAATCTTTTCTTTTAAATATAAGTGCTCAGAGATACGTTCCCCAATCCAGAGAGACCATACATGATCTAAAACTGGGAGATGTTATTTTACCTGGCACATATGCAGAAGGTATCGTGTTTATGGTCAGAGCCCAGTCTACGGAAGAATAAGGTGAGAAGGAATCAGGGGAAAACAACACAATCAATTCGCTTTGCAACTGACAAGATAATTCAAGTGTCATATAACAAACAAAAAAATTGTGTGAAAATACAACATATTGCCATTGTCCCATTCTTAAGGGGATAGTCCCACCCAAAAGGGAAGCCAGCAACGCAGGCTGGATATCAAAAGAAGCAAACTAGATTTTGAAGAGCACAGAGCCAGTCTTTGTCATACAAAGTAAGTCCTTTATGGGGAATTCCTACCGCCTGCTAAGGTGTGGTTCTGTACATTACATTTCAACATTTTCTCCGTATTTTTACTGGTGCTTCTCCAAGTTCTCACTTCTGTTGCATTCAAAGCTTCTTCTTTTACATGAATTCAGACAGGGAGTGAAACAAAACAGTGTTGCAATGTTTTCCTAAACACCACAGTGCTTTAGGAAACACCCCTTAGCCGTCACAGACAACACTGCCAGATGCGCCATTTTAACTCAGGATTCAGACTGAAGCCAGAGTGTGCAGGGAGGAGACTCAGGTCAAGGCTGAACGCCTGCTGCTTTCTATGCCACCATTTCAAGGGTGCCTGGACTAGCCGTGCAGGGGCACACACAGCGGGGTGAGCTCATGAGAGGGAGAGTTCTGAAACTGAGTCTGGAATTTTCAGCTGTATCCATTAGAACAGAAAAGGAAAGCCAAGGGATGCAAGTTGGTGATGAGGAAGTTATCCCAGTTTGCAAATAACACCCTTTCTCTATAGAAACATATACGGGGAGGCCAGAAGATTCTAGAAAGAGACTGCTGGATTTCATAAGAGAGTTCAGTAAAGTGACGGGGAAAAAAAAATCAACCCCAACAACAAAAAAATCAATACCCACTGTGTCCAGAAGCATTCCATGGCTGAGAAAAAACCTGTAATATCAGTCCCTTTCCTAATTATTGCAAAAACATTTAGTATCTCATAGCAAATCTAACCAAAGAGGTCAGGGATCTTAAACAACGACAAAAACATTTAAAGAGACAGCAAAACCTGGAATAATCTTGTATGTCTGTGGATTTGGTAGTATGAGCAAAAAAGGATTCATCCTGCTGAGCGCAATTTACATGTCCAGCGCAATCCCAATCGAAGCACCCGCAACATTTTTCTTGGATTGAGAAATTGCTAAAATTCATATGGAAACACCAGTGACCACCCTCCCCCCCACCAGTACGCTAATGCAATCTTTAAACAACAAAGCTGAAGCTGGAAGCGTCACGATACTCAACTTCAAGATGTATTACAGGGCACTTGTATTCAGAACAGCCTGGTACTGGCACACAAACACGGCATGCAAATCAGTGAAAACAAAACAGAAGCCAAAGAAATTAACCCACACATCTACAGGAAAATAACTTTTGAGTAATATTAGGCTGAAATCCACCTGGGAGAAAACCACAGGCTCTTCAACAAATGGTGAGAGTAAAGTTGGGTCTACGTTTGCAGACAGATAAAACAAACCACCAGATTTTGCACCTTATTAAAAATATCAGGGCTAAAATGGACCAAGAATACAATTCTAAGAGCTGATACCCTCAAATGATTAGAGGAAAATACTGCAGACAGCCTGCAGGTCACAGGCATGGACAAAGGCTGCCCGGAAGAAACCCCAGGAGCCCAATTCTAGTCCTAATAAAACCACTGGAATTACATCAAGCCAAAAAGCAGCAAAGATTACCAATGGAACGGGAGAACATTCTTGCAAATTCTGTAACCGACAGACGAACAATATGCAGGATTTATAAAGAATTCAAACTTAACAACATAACAATCCAGTTGACAAAAGTGCAAAGAACATGAACAAACTTTTTGCAAAAAAATGAAATGCAAACTGCTAACACCTGAAAGAATTTTCAAGCTCACCAGGCATCAGGGAAATGCAAATAAAAACCACAATAAAGTTGTGCCTGATCCCAATTACAAGGGTTATCATAAAAGAAAAAAAGTGGATAAAGAGTAGCGAGATAAAAGTGCACTAATTTACTCTCATTGAGAACATGAACTAGCACAGCCAGATGGAAAACAGTATGAAGCTTCTGAAGAAATCTGAACAAATTTACCATATGACCAGCCAACATGTGTGGGAATTAACCTACAGTGACATCAGCCTCGGAGCAGGCTATCTATACACCCACGTGTGCTGCAGCTAAGTGCGTAATCACTAAGATATGGAATCAACCCAAATGTCCATCAAGTGATGGGCGGAAAAACAATGGAAAACCACTCAGCCAAAACAATAAGTAAAAATAAAATTTGGAGGGCCAGTGCAACGGCTCAACTGACAAATCCTCCACCCACAAGCACTGGCATCCCACATGGGCACCAGTTCACATCTCAACTGCTCTGCCTCCTGCTTGTGGCCTGGGAAAGCAGCAGAGGATAGCCAAAAGCTTGACACCCTGCACCTGCGTGGGAGACCTGGAGGAAGAGCTTGGCTTTGGATCTGCTCAACTCTGGCCACTGCAGCTATTTGGTGAGTGAACCAGCAGATGAAAAATCATTTCTTTCTCCCTGTAAGTCTGCCTTTTCAATAAAAGTACATCTTTAATCTAACAACCAAAAAAAAAAAAAAATCCTGTTTTGCAACAAAATGACGTAGCTGAACATCATGATGTAACCACATTCAAAAAGACAACTATGGTTTCCCCAATATGTGATGGTTAATGCAGAACACATAAGAAGTATAGGTCTGAAGTGGTCACTCTGGGATGTCACTGTCATTTTTAACTCTATTTTACAGTTCAGCAGAAAGCGGTCTTCTGGCCTTCCACTTTTGTTTTGAACATTATGAGTATTGGCAAATTAAGCCTTTGAATACAGAACAGATTAAAACTATGTTAAAATATTCTTGAACCGTATGGAAGCAGGGAGAGGAACTGTGCAAAGTGTGGGACGAGAAAGCAAGGACAGCAACTGCCTGCCTGAGTTTATGCCTCATCTTTTCTTTATAACTTTTTTGCATTTTCATGATACTATTTTTCTTTTGTATAGATCTATATGCTTTAACTTGCAGCAAGTTTCCACAGTTAATTCAAACTTCCCATACATATTTAAAATTCTATGCCTACTGAGACTTTAATCATGGGAGATTTCTTTTTTTTTCAAATTCATATCATTCATAAAGCTTTTCCCGGGCAGATTTTCTGATGTGTGATCTCTAGAAAACAATTTTCTATATTCACTGCATTCATAAAGTTTCGTCATTACGTGAATTTCTGTCTTACCAACTATGACTTCTATGAAAATGCTTTTCCATACTCATCACATTTACTTGCTGTCGCCCTTATGTGTTGGGTGGTCATTGCCTTCAGAAATTTTCTCCCTTGTGTAAATTTTCTGATGTGTTTTTCACAATAGTGTGATTCCAGGTAAAAAAAACTTTCCAACATTTACTTTAGAAAAAGTTTTTATTAAAGGCAGACTTAGAGAGAGAGGACTCAAAGATCCTCCATCTGCTGGTTCACTCTCTAGATGGTGGCAAGGACCAGAGCTGGGCTGGTAGTCTGAAGCCAGGAGCTTCTTCCAGCTCTCCCTCATGGGTGCAGAGGCCCAAGCACTTAACACATCTGTTGCTTGCACAAGCGCATCAACAGGGAGCTAGGTCAGAAGCAGAGCAGCTGGGACTCAAACTGGTGCCCATATGGGATGCCAGCACTGCAGAGGCATAACCTCCTACGCCATGGTACCAGCACCTTTCCACATTTGTTACATTCAAAAGGTTTTTCCTGTGTGAACGGTCGGATGTGATGAGGTGTGACCGCGGGAAAAGGCATTCCTGCATGCACTGCCTGCTGTGTCAGTTTCCTGCTGTGTTAGGAAGTCTAACTTCCGCCAAAAGACTTTGCCACATTCCCTGCATTCGAGAGGTGTCTTCCTGTGGATTCTCTGGCATTCATGCAAGTGCGCTTTTGGCAAAAGGCTTTCTTCAACTACGCATAGGTCTCTTCCCTACGTGAAACCCTAAGAGGAATTCGGATCTCTAGGGAGATTTCTGTACCCATACATTCACCAAGTTTCCACCTGTGTGAATTCTCTTCCATGCTATTAAGTGCTGCTTCCTGGAAAAGGCTTTCCTACACTCACTACATTCAAGATGCTCTCCCATGTGTAAATTCTCTGATGTTCAAGTGCAACTTGTGGCAAACGGCATTCTCACACTGATGACATGCGTAAGGTTTCTCCCTGTGTGGATTCACTGCTGTGTTAGGAGACTGGACCTGCAGCAAAAGGCATTTTGACACTCAATGCATTTAAATGTCTTTTCCTCATGTGAATTTTCTGATGCTTCTTGAGGTCTGACTTCCAGGAAAAGGCTTTTCCACACTCGTTACATTCAAAAGGTCTCTCCCCCGTGTGAATTCTCTGATGAGTTATGACATGCGACTTGTGGGAAAAAGCTTTCCCACACTCACTACATTTATAAGGTCTCTCCCCCGTGTGGATTCTCTGATGCTTCCTGAGGTCTGACTTCCAGGAAAAGGCTTTTCCACACTCACTACAGTCAAAAGGTTTCTCCCCGGTGTGAATTCTCTTATGCGTCAGGAGGTTTGACCTCCTGGAAAAGGCATTCCCACACTCGTTACACTCGTAAGCCTTCTCCCCGGTGTGAATTTTCACATGCTTATTGAGGTCTGACTTACAGGAAAAGGCTTTCACACACACACTGCATTTAAAAGGTTTCTCCCCTGTGTGAGTCCGTTGATGTGTTACGAGATGTGACTTCCTCGAAAAGGCTTTTCCACACACGCCACATTTAAAAGGTCTCTCCCCTGTGTGAATTCTCTGGTGTGTGAGGAAGTACGACTTGTGGGAAAAGGCTTTTCCACATTCGCCACATGCAAATGGCTTCTCTCCGGTGTGGATTCTGTGGTGTGTTATGATGTCTGACTTCCGGGAAAAGGCTTTTCCACACACATTACACACAAACGGTTTTTTCTCTGGGCGGATTCTCTGGTGTCTGCTGAGGTATGACCTCCGAGCAAAGGTCTTCCCACACTCATCACATTTATAGATCATCTCCTCTGCAGGGATCCTTGGATTGGTCGCAAGGTCTGGCTTGCAGGAAAAGCTTTTCCCACATTCACTGTACTCGTTAGGCATTTTCCCTATGTGAGTTCTGTGATGACTGGTTTGGGAGGATCTGTAGCTGAAAAACTGCTTAGTGGGTTCATATGCATAGGATTTCCTTCCAGCATGATTTCTCAGACTCATTGTAAGATCTGACTGGTAATTCATGTCCTGCTCATACTTCAAAGAGTCACAGAGTTTATCTTGTGTGTGAGTCTGTTGATATCTACTGAGGTTAGGGTTTTTCAGCAAAGTTTCCTTTTCTATCTGAAATGTACTTCCCATAATAGCGGGCTTATCATAGGGATCTCTCGGATAAGCCCTCTCAAACGTGAAGAACATCTTCCTTTGCAAAGACTTCCCCAGCCCACTGTGCTCGAGCGGCTGCGGCGCAGTCTGAATCCTGTGGTGCTGACTAACCAGCCTCGAGCAATGACAATTCCCATGCACACCAAGCACATTGAACCTCTCCCCAGCCTGCACCTCTTCTAGCACAGCAGGGAGATGCATGCTGTGAAATGCATCATACGTCTCAAGCTTCACGCCTGAACAATTCTCCTTTTTGATGACCAGTTTGGGAATATGGCTTGACATTACACTGGGTGTCTTTCTCCATTCAGCTCCTTTGTAAGTGAAAGTGGTGTTGTTTGTGATCAGAGTTTTCCGCAAACTTCTGTCCTGACTCTCCTTGCTGGTCACGATCAAATCACGTCTTCTGTGGGCAACTGAAAGGAGAAAAAAGCACGGTCATGCTCATGAATCACATTTAAGTGTGTGTCCTGAAACCTACAGGTAAAGGCAATGACAATCCTTCCTGTCTTAGCAGCCTAGGAGTTTAACATGAGTATATGCATAACAGCCCTTCTAATTTGACTCCCCAGAGAAATCAATAAAAGGCTGAGGCAGTGAGCCTTCCCTTCTCAGAGAAGGCAGGCTTCCCTCTGGCCACTGGCTTTTATAATCCTGATCTATGTCTGGGTTGTAGTCATTTTCAGCTTCTCAGAACCACAAGCAGGCACAAAGAAAAGCTTCCACACATTACTCTCAATAAGCTTTTCCTGTAAGGGTTTTGTTTCTGTAAATCAAGGTATGTTCACCTTTGTAAAGTGTTTTCTAGCTCATTCTGAGAACAAATGTCCTTTTGCTACAACGCTTGCTTGATAACTTGCACTTTTGAAGGTCTTCAGTTTCTGTACTGGAGGATCAGTTTCCTGCTATTTTCGCAGAAGACTGAATTTTTATGCATGTATTATCTTTTTGTTGTCTTACAGTGATATTGAAAAAGGAAGGACTGAAATTATAAACTCCATTCCCAAACCAATCTGAGCATTCACCATCACTACAGGGGTTGACCTAACTTTGGGACACGCAACCTTTTCATTCTCTTCGTGAGCACAGAATCACTTATTGCCAAGTGTCTATGACACTTCTGGCTTAGTCTCACTTTTTTTTTTTTAATTTGAAAGAGTTAACAGAGAGGGGGAGGCAGAGAGAAACAGTCTTCCTCCTACTGTCTTATCCCCAAAGGACTCCAAGTCAGCCCTTCTCAAATCTGCCTAAGGGACAGAGGTGGGCCATGTTGAACCTGGGAGCTGAACTTGGGAGCTTGGAGCTTCTTCTAGGATTCCTGGGTGGGTTAAGGGGCCCACAGACTCGGCCCATCTCCTGCTGCTTTCTCAGATGCATCAGAAGGCAGCTGGATGGGCAGCGGAACAGCTGAAATGCAGGGAGGGTGGGCCAACCCATTATACCACAGTGTCAAACACAGCCTTGCAATTTCTCACATCAAAATAGGAACGTTTAAATTTTTTTAAGAGTCAGTGAAACAGAGGAGGAAACAATATGAGAAATATGCAAAGAGTTCCTGGGTACTGCTTCAACCCTTGAAACATCTGCAGTTACTCTTAATTACTGAATTCGAGGCTGAGAGAGAAGGGAGCGCCCATTCATTGGTTCAATCCTGGATTGTGTGCCACAACACTGCTCTAAGTCGGGCCCCAATCTGAACAAATGGGAGAACCAATTTCAGTGAGCTCCCCCAATTAGTAAGGATAAACAGGATTAATAAACACAACAAAAACTTCCTGAGCAAATGAAACAGGTTAGAATTGAGGGGCTGCATCCAAGCATTCATGCCAAGGCTCCAGCAGTGTTGGGGCTATGCTCCTGGGGGCTGAGGGAGCCTGTGCCTGAAGGCTTAGGCCAGCTGTCTCAGGCCGGGACACCAGGAAACACCCGTGAAAAGCATCTCAGAGCACGCTCTCTGCTTTCTCGCTGGCTCTGCCCCCTTGGCAAGCATGTGCCTACTGACCTTGGAGGCGCTGGGCTGGGCTGTCCCGAACCATCCATGGCTCTGCTCCTCGTTCCAATCTGAAGATCAGGTCAGGTTTGGTGAGGCAGTACCCTGTTAACAGGGAACAATGGAAGACTTTGTCAAATCACGAATCTGGATTTTTCTGAAGAAGGAACATGTTCTGATTCAAATCTTAGAGGACAGGGGCTCAGAGTCTTCATGGACGCAATCCAGTACTCACCCAGCGTTCGCTTATAAAGTGCTCAGTTCAGACTCAAATGGGAAAAAAAACCATTCCAGTTGGGCGTGCCAGACCTGTCACTCACCCAGGGACAGCAGGCTGCTGTAGGTCTCCAGCATCACATCCCTATACAGGACTCGCTGGGCATGGTTCAGCTCCTGCCACTCCTCCCAGGTGAATTCCACAGCCAAGTCTTCAAACGACACCAAAACCTGCAAGAGCACGTTTCCCCTCAACATAGCAGATGTGCCATGAACCTGAAAGACCTGCGCCCAGTCTCCCAAGAAACAACCCTCCCTCGGACCACCTGGGTCTGTTACCAGCTGCTCGTTGATCCCGGCTTGCTGCTGACCCAGACCTCAGGAAACAGCAGGAGGACAGGCTTCCGCAGCCCATGCGAGGGGCAGGCCCAGCCCTGGCTGCTCCCGGCGGGTGGAGAGCCAACCGCTGGGTGAGAGCTCTGTCCTTCCCTGTCTTAAACTAGCATGGAGTTGTTGTGTCTGTCTTTAGCTCACATATAAATTTTTAAATGTTGCAAAATGGCATGCAGGCTATTTATAAATACTTAAAGAATTGAATTAAGGCTACTTTGAATAGGTTAAAACCCAAATGAAGAATGGGACGTTTGAAAATATAAATGTCAAAATACGCGGCCCAATCTGCACATACAGTCCATGTGAGAGGAACACGTATTTACAAATCTGCAGGTCCTCCGTGCAGCCCTGGTCTAACCGGGGATCCAGTACGTGTTCCCCAAAGCTGATGGGGACCACATTCTACCAAATGCAGATTTCCAGCACGTACTATACGCAATCTCACCTCAATGACCAGCAAACAGAACAGAAATAAACACTTACACAAGATGAGCTCATTTTCTTGTTCTTGGAAAAAATGCAGAGGTCTCAAAATTATACCTGGAAGAGAGGGTGAATGGAGAGTATTGAAAGAACCTGTCTGGCTTGCTCCTACAGTCCACTGCACAAAACACGCTCATGAAATAAACACAGAAGCATTATACATCAGAAATAAATCCAACCAGGGCAGACATGGCAGGCAGAGAAACAAGAAGCCTCCCTTGCATTCCAGAGCTGAGCTGTACCATGAGTGGCAAGAAAAGCACCCACATGCCACTTGAATTGGCACGGATAAAACTGCTTATCACTAGGTTAGTAATGTTTATTTATAATATTTATTAGCCAGTTATTTTTTTAATTTGATGTTACCACCAAAATATAATGTATAATTTTAAGGATGACCACCCAAGTAAATTATAGTATGCCAAAGAAAGATTCTGCTGTCATCAAAATCTAAACTCAGAAAAATACTTGTGTAGTATTTCCTATTATTTCAGATATACCACACAGGATTCCATTCAATGCGTTTACTAGTCTATCTTGATATTTAAATATATAAAATTCCAAAGAAAATATACATCATGCAACCTGAATATATATAGCTGGCAACTATACAGGAAAAAAATGGATGTATTTTATTAAGTACACATTCTAGAAACCGTTCCAAATGACATATCCCCAAGCTTACAGCCTTCACATAATCCTGTCCCACAGTAACTTGCCTTTGCTACCTCCCTTGCTTTAGACCACAGGATACCAGCCAATGCGTCCTGTGACATCTGAAAAGTAACTGTCTTCTTCTCACTGGACAGTTGTCTCAGGAAGAATCCTGCTACCCGCCCCGAGAAGCAGCAACCTCGATCCTGGCACCACACGACTGCAACACAGAGGAATCCACCCCAGAATGACTCAGAAACCCACACATTCCTCGTGGATCTGTTCCACAGCACGTGCAGAGAGCCATCGGTGACAGCGTGGAGAGGAACTGAATTACACGCCAGAGTCTAATCCCACAGAAGCCATCCCGGGCATGACAGCATGCTAATTGCCCACCAGACTGGTGTCGGCATGGTGTTGTCACACAACAAAAGCATTGCTTGTCTGTCTTAATTAAAAAATAACAACTGGGAACAGTATTGTATCTTGATTGTATTGCTCAAACATTTACACTGAAAGTGTCATATATTTAAATTTTATAGAATCACTTGTCATACTAAACACGATTATCAAGAATGAATAAATGATATTCAGTGAGAAAAATTTTAATTGTAATCTTATTGGATGGCTAGTGTTTTGGTGAAATGGGTTGAGCTGTTGCCTGCAATGCTGGCATCCCATAAGGGCACCAATTTGAGACCAGCTGTTCCACTTACAACCCAGTTCCCTATTAAGGCATCTACGAAAGTGGCAGGTGCTTGGCCGTCTGCATCAAGCAGGAGAGCTGGCTTTGGCCTGGCACAGCCCTGCATGCTGAGCCACCCGGGGAACAAACCATGAATGGAAGATCTTTATCTCTCTCTTTGTCTCTGTGTATCTTCTAATCTCTATGTAACTCTTTAAAATGAAATACAAAATAGATTAAGTAGGCATACTGCATCTGCAAAACACACAGAAAGTACAGAAGGAAAAAAGCTAGTCATATTCAAAGCGTTTCTTCTGAACTACCTTCACTTCCTAAAAAGTGTCTCAACAATGAACACTTTGAGTACTGAATTACCTATGGTAAAATGGAGAACACCACACCAAAAGCTGGGATATGAGTCACGTACTCATTGACACATGTCAACAGATTCATCAACTAAAGGTATATTTTCTGATGCTACCAGGAACTCAGACAGACAGTGGGTTTGGGGGCACGGTAAGCCAATTCTCAGAAACATATTTTTCCATTGCAGACCACACCTTCAGTCCTTTCCCAGCAACGACACATCCCAAGCCTTTGCCTTATCTTTCTCAAGCCATTCACATCCCCCTTTCAAGGTCCTTGCAACCCTTCCAACACCATCCACACTTTGGTGAGCCACGGATGAGGTGACACGTGACGTCACACGTGGCGTCAGATCAAATCTTGATCTCCCTGGGCAGTAAGAGCGATGAAGGCCAAGAGCAGCAAAGCTAGGGTCTTCACACTTCTAGGCTACTTTGTCTCCTTCGAAGCAAAGCAACGGGGAGAGGGCTGGATCACTACAATATGTCCTTGGGTGAATTCCAACTCATACAGCCCTTTACTTCATGCAGCATACCCTACCTTGGTAGAAAGAACATCAGAACTCTAATTTTTCTAATAAAAGCTACTGTCTAAGGAGACTACATTTTGTATAGATTTCTACAAAGTCATGAAACAACACTGGACAGGCTTATCCATTTGAATGAGTCACAAACTGTTCTTGCTGATGAGACAACACAAAACCCCCAGAATGCAACTGGCTCAGAATAAGAAATCCTGTATATATTTCAGTTATTTTGCAAGGAGTGTGGACTATTTCACTACAGACAGTCCCACAGGTCAGTCGGAACGACTTGCCATGGCCAACGCTGACCTGGACTCGGAGCACACACTTTCCTGCCCCTGCAAGTTGGCAGGTGGGCTCTGCCTCACCACACTCCAGCTGACTACATTTCTGAAGTTTCTGAAAGAGCACACTGCCTTCAGCAGAGCGGCAGCCTCCGACAGATGCACAGGCCATGGATTCCCATCTCTTGTCACAGATCTGAGAGTGCAATGCCAGTGAGGCTTCCCCCACAAAGATGTCAGCTCATGTAGCAATGTCAGCAATCCATTCTCAAAAACGAAATGGAAAACACGCGTCTCATTCCCCAGGGCTCCCTGAAGCCTGCGGGACCCATCCATCTCAACATCCAGAGTGACTTATCTTTTGAAAAACAATCAATTTATGTGTCTGAAATGAAGAGCAAGAAGAATCAAGAAAAAGAGATTTGTCTTCTGGCTTATTCCGTCAAATGCTTGTAACAGCAAGCACCAGGCCAGCAGGGGAGCAGGCATCCCCATCAGTGGGTTAACCTGCTCTTCAGCCCCCAGCTCTGACTCAGCCCATCTCCACCTGCTGGCAGCATTTGGAAAGTGAACCAACAGGTAAGTGTGCGCGCTCTGCCCTCTACTCACAACCAAAATAAATACACTCAGCACATTTAGGCAGTCTCTTTCAAATGCCCACACTTGCACCTCAAAGCTCACAATCTCAATCACTGTGGACGCCAGCACCGTGGGTCCCATGCGCTGAAGATGCAATTCACGCTTATGACGCCCACTCTGAAGCCCCTATCACTCAGGTGGTGGCTGGCTCATACCGCTCAGTTTTACTCACCCAGAACATAGTTCTGGCAGCAAGCACCTGAAGAGAGAAGAAATGAAGGGCTCCTGCCCCTATGTCAGCAGCTGGGAGGAGAGGGCGGCCTGGATTCTCAGTCACACCTAACTGAGTAGAGTTTCCATTTCTCAGATTTTACTACATCCAGACAAGAGCGTGAGGAGCCAGGTATGAGTTCATATGGCATTGAGCCTCCATGCTGCTATCAAACTAGTGTTCTCCAAAAAATATTTCTTTAGGGAATAGAACTTTGCATCAAATTAAGCTACTGCCAAGGAACTCAGCATTCCATGATTCAACATATGCTAATCACATCAGGAGAACGAAGGATAAAAGTCTCGACAATTAGCTCAATACAGGAAGAAAAACATTCAATAAAATTCAACATTCACTTATGAACAAAACTTCAGCAAAATATTTATAGAAGGAATGCATACCCCAGCTATCAGTAACTGCCTAGACGGCCTGGTACCTAGGCAAGTTACACTGCTGAGAGGAAAGCAGCCAAGAGCTGGCAAGGGTTCTGGGCCTGGTTAATGCCAAACGTGAGTTCACTCTACCAATGTGCCAGCATACCTTTTTTTTTTAATAAGTGGAAGGATGGGGGTGTCCAGGAAGGATGCACCACCCCGCCCTACATGGCAAGGCCTAGCAATTGCCAAGAAGGTGGCTGGAAACATACTGGATTGGGAGTAGGTGACGATTAGTATGACAAGGAAGGAATGATTTTGCAGGTCATCCACTGCACTTGCAGGTGGACAGGGGAGCTGAGACAGAGTGGTTTAGAGGGCTGAAAGCAGAGGACAAGTCTGGTCAGTCGTGGGAGACGTGGGCTGGGCTAAACAGCACCATCTGCCAGCTGGGGCTGGAGGACATTCCTGGCTGGGCCTGGCCACAAAACCTACCCATGAATGCCAGAGCAAGAAGTGGGTCAACTGGGCTGAGCTACAGCACCCAAGGAACACTAGAGAACCAGATCTGGGGGGCAGATTCTGTAGGGGACTTGTGAACCTGTGCCTGTGGGACTGCAGCAACCACTGGTTTATGCAGAAAACTGGCAGGCAATGACAGATTGAGCCAGGCTGGGCCAAGGAACACACCTGACTAGGAACTATCTGACACACGGCTGGGGCTGGGAGAATGCTGGGTGGAACAAGGCTGCAGCACCTGCTGGCGCATTCAAGGACCATAAATGAGGGTGGACTATGCCAAGCAGCACTTGATAGCACACACGAGATCCAGGGCTGACAGCAGGCCTGGTAGAAGAACTTGGAGAACTCCCACGCTAGACACAGCTCCCACTACTGAGTCTGAGATGGTGCTAGGAGTAGGCTAGGGGAACTGTGGGTATTCCCCTGCCAGGCTGTACCTATTGCTGGTAAGCACAAGAATCAGGGTTGGGGTGGCTGGAAGTGGGCCAGGCCCAGAAAGGGCAGCAGCATCTGTTGGCATACATCGAAGGCTGGTTCTGAGGGCAAGTCAGGCTGAGCTAAGCTGCAGCATCCATGGTGTGCACAAGAGGCCCAATGGGATGTGCGCCCAACCAGGTAAGGCTGCAACAGAAACTGGTATGTATAAAAATTGGGCCTTGGGGCAAAACTGGTGATGGTTACTGGACGTTTGCCCGACTAAGCTGCAGCACCCACTGTATGGAGACTGGGTCTGACAGTCTGGCCGAGCTGGCCACAGCACCCATCAGTTTGTGTGGGATGTGTGGCTGAACTGGAACTGACGAGGCTGCCTCACTAGAATGTGCACTGTCTGGTGCACATGACAGATCCAACTTGATTCGATCTGGTGCACCCAAGGGTCAACTCTGAGGTCACCTCAGGACTACCCAGCAGGACTCACCACAGGATGTGTAGTCAGACCTGGGAGTGCATGGACTGGGACTGGGCCTCCACAGCTGCGCGTGCAGTGGCAAGCATGTCCAGTTGCACATGAAGAACATGATAGCCAGCTCAACTAGGCCAGCAGAGGATGCTGGCTGCCTCAACAGAGGATAGAAAGAGGTTGGACAATTCTCTTGGCCAAGCTTTGTAGCACGTTCCTGGGTCTGTGGCTACACCAAGGTGGACTTTTGTCAACCAGTGGACCTTGGAGCAATGACAGCTCCAGTAACACCCTCGGAGCATTCTTCCCACACTGGGGTTGCCAGGACATCAGCACAGAACAGTCCCCTATCCCTGGATACTGATGTGCGATCTACGTATGATGAGGAGGAAAACGGCCCTCTTACCCTAACCCCCTGCAGACAGAGAAGAGAAAAGGGAAAGAATGAGGCATGTGAGCCACTCACCTTCCTCCATGCCTGGCCCTCCTCACCCTCATCAGAGGCCCACATGGACATTCATTCCTCTCAACTATGTAAACAATACTAAATATAAGATCTTTTCTGGCCACAATGTAATGAAGGCAGAAATTTTTAAAACTCTGGAATATATAGAAACACATGGAGACTTAATATGCTCTTTCATGAACAGTGAGTTACAGAAAAGTCAAAGGAAAATTAAAATGTTCCTAGAAGTTGGACTCCCTACCTTCACCGTTGAATCCTATTCAAACTTTTAAAGATAATTCCATCTCTTTTCAAACTATACAAAACAACTGAAAGGGAAGGAATCTTCTCAAACTTCTTCTTATGAGGCCAAAATTCCAAAACTAGAAATATGAAAAAAGGTACAACTAACAGAGATAACTAGAGGCCAATATCCTTAATGAACATAGATGAAAAAAATCATAAATAAAATACTAGCTAATCTATTCCTATATGTACTAGCAAGTACAGGGCCTGGCACAGGCCATCGCCCCGATCAGCTGGTGGTTGCAATTGCTGGGTTGGTTCTGTTCTCAGCCCTGACCTCCACCAGAACCAATGAGTGTTGCAGTCCATCTTGGCTCTGCACATCACATACTCGGCCCTCACATAAACCAGTGGGAGCTGCAGCCCAGTCAGAGCGACCCACAATAACCCCCACCAGGCCCGCCCCTACCCTGGTTTGCCAGTATGTGTAACAGACTAGTCCAGTCTGCCCCATATCTCATCTGGCTGTCATAAATGTCGAAGGGCTTAGTTCCATCTAACCAGCTCAGCTATCCAGCCCTCACGGATGTTGTTGAGTGCCTCTCTGTCTAGCCACCCCAGCCCCTGTCCTAGTTGTTTTGTGCCCTCCCAAACCCACTATTTCCCTCCCAGGTTTCTCTCACTCCCAGATTATGCACTCTCCAGGTGGCTCTGTGGTTAGACTTGACAGTATTAGCCCCTAGTGCCCGCTTCTGCTACGGGTAAGCCCCAACAGCTCTCCCCGACTCTAATTTTGTTTGCACCAGTAGGAATAGTCTGCCCATCCTGGCTCTTCCCTGACCTGGTCCACATGAGGCGCACAGGTGCTGCAGCCCTGCCTATTCTGGTCTAAAAAAAAAAAAAAAAAAGCAAAAGCAAATCTGAAGCATCACAATACAAGACTTGAAGAAGCACTATGGGAAACTGTAATCAAAACAGCCTGAAATTGGCACAAAAATAAACATCTAGGCAGACGGAACAAAACAACCTAGAGGGTAATCTGTGCATCTGCAATCAGTTTTCTTGTCAAAGCAGCTAACAGCAATCCCTGGAGAAAGGACTGGACCTTCAACAGCTGAGTACCTACACACAAGCATGGAAAAAGGTCCCAACTAAGTGTGTCGAGGATTCAGATGAGTAAATGTGTAACCATCAAATTACTAGAGAAAAACATTGACAAAATCATGCAAGGTATTCAAATAGGTAAATAATTATTTTTTTCTTTAAAGAATTATCTATTTGGAAGGCACAGTACCAGAGAGAAAGAGAAAGTGAGAGAATTTTCCATCTGCTGATTCACTCCACAAATGGCTTTAATGGCTGGGACTGGGCATGGCCAAGATGAGCAGCCAGGAGACTCCTCCAGGTCACTCACATGGGTACAGGAGCGCAGCACCTGGGCCATCTTCTGCTGATTTCCCAGGTGCAGGGAAGTGAATTGAAAGTGGGCCAGCCAGAGCATCAGCAAGCGTCCATTTGGGATGCTGGGAGTGCAGGCAGTGGTTTAAACCATTATGTCGCAGAGCAGGCTCCATGGCAAACACTTCTGGAAGACTCCAGAACAACAAAAGCAGAAACAGCCAACTGGGATTATCTCAAGCTAATAAACTTGGGGTTTTTTTCGTGATGTTTACATAGTTGAACAGGGTGGGAAGAGTCTGGGGGTGGACCAGGCTGGACCAGTTCATAACAGCCACTAGCACATGTGAGAACCAGGACAGGGTGCAGGATAGGTTGTGTTGGGCCACAACACCAAGCAGTCCACATTATGGCTGGGACTTGGGGTTGGCTGGGTTGAGCTGGGCAGCAGCAGCCATCAGCATGAGCTGGAACTAGGCACAGGCTGGGTTGCGCCAAGCTACAGCACCTGCTGGTTTATGCCAAGGTGAGATGGGCCATGCCAGAGTGAGACCTGGGGGTCGAGAAGGTACAAGCCCAGTAGGAGGATTCTGGAAGGTACTCCTACTAGGCCACTGCTTCTGAGTACTAGAATCGGGGGGCAGACCAGACTAGGCACAACTACAAAATCCACTGGCCTGCATGTGAGCTGGGTTAGGGTGGGACTTAGTCCACCTCCTGTCCTGGCAGGAACAGTGGCCTTGCCCAACAGGCCCACACCTGTTCCAGTTCTTACTATAACAGCCCAGCTACACCTGGTCTACATCGACAGTTCTCATGTGGTTCAGTAGGTGCTAAGACAGCCCAGCCCATCTTACACTCACCCTGGCTTTCATGAGTACCAGAGGATGCAGAATCTAGCCCAGTCTGGTGCTCCTCAGACCCAGTCTACATCCATGCTGAGGGATACTGCGGTCATGCCTGCCCAGAATGCCGCCCCAATTCTGATTCTCATGCTCACTAGTGGGAAGCACAAACCAAGCAGGGTGTCTCCTTAGCTCCCCAACTAGACCTGTTTGCAGCGACGGATCTTGGGTGTACCAGCAATTGCTCTGACTAGGCTTGGTACAGTCCATTCCCTGACTTGGTCCTTGCCATGGGATGCTGCAGCCTGACCTGTCTTGGCCCACCCCCAGTCCCAACTCCACAGGTGCTACTACCTCGCCCGGCCCAGATTGCTCCTATCCCTGGCTCATGCAAACCGGGAGATGTGACAGCCTAGCCTAGCATGACCCATAATCCAGCCTGTCTCCTGTACATGCCAGAGAGTTTAGGTTGGTCTGGCCCTGCCTGGTCCCTCTGGAACCAAGCACATACTTGTCAATAAGTGGAGCTACCTTACCCAGCTTGCCCAACACCCAGGACTGAATCACATGTTCATCAGCAGTAGTTATGGCTCACCAGGGAAATTCCCCCAAGTTCCCCCACCAGGCTGACACCCAGACTCAGATGTCACATTTACTGGCAGGCCCTAGGCCATGACCTAGGATAGTCTGCCCCCTCCATCCCGGCCTTTGTATGAGCTGGTGGTAGTTGCAGCCTGGCCTGCCCCATACCCTACCCTTGAGTGTGTCTGCAATTGCTGCAGCCTGGACTAGCCAGACTGTTCCCAACCTCAGTATCCATGAGTATTGGGGGGTTCCATGGACATGCCTAGCTCAGCCCATCACCACCCTCAGCTCTTAAGCAAACCAGTGGAAACTGCAAACCACTCAGTCTCAACTCCCCCAGTTACCAGCAAGTACAGTGGCTTTGTGGATCGAAGTCCCTCAGAAGTCCCTCAGAAGTCAATCCTCGCCTGAAACACATTCCCTCAGTGGTCTCCCCTCCCCTTACATCTCCTTACCCTCCTCCCTGATCCATCCACGGACCATGCAAGTGACACAATCCCCAGGCTCACTCCGGCTACCTAGACGAGAGGTCCCAAGTTTCCCCACACCACTGCCGTGCACCATCCTTGGGACCCCCACAAACCTGCACTCCTGGCCCCCAAAGGTGAAGGTTGGGCCTATGCCCTATGGACATCCAGCCACAGGGCGCCTGCTGGCCTCAGAGCATGGCCTGGGGTCAGGCCTGCATGCACGTGGCCAGCCAGCCAGCCAGCCACGTGACCATTGGAAGGTTTTTAACTGCAAAGAAAATCAACAAAGTGAAGAAGCAACTGGCAGAACAGGAGAAAATACTTGCATACTATGTAACTGATAATGGATTAACATCTAAAATCTGGGCACAGCATGATGGCTAAACTGGCTAAATCTTTACCTTGCACCCACGGGGATCCCATATGGGTACCAGCAAGGGTCCCAGCTGCTCCACTTCCCAACCAGCTCCCTGCTTATGGCCTGGGAAAGGAGTAGGGGATGGCCCAAAGCCTTGGGACTCTACTCCCATGTGGGAAGCTAGAAGGAGTTCCTGGTTCCTGACTTCAGGTCAGCTCAGCTCCTGCTACTGTGACTATTTAGTGAGTGAACCAGCAGGTGGAAAATCTTTCTATCTCCACTCTCCATAAGTCTGATCTGCTTTTCCAATAAAAATATACAATTAACAAAAATCCAGAATATATAAAGAACTCAAGAAATTCAACAACAAAAACAGTACAGTTAAGAATGCTGTATATCTGCCTTTCCAATGAAAAAATAATAAAAATAAATCTTTAAAAAAAAAAAAAAAGAATTGCGTAATAAAGTCCCGGCGCGGTGGCGCAAGTGGTTAAGGTCCTCGCCTTGCACGCCCGGGATCCCATATGGGCGCCGGTTCTAATCCCTGCAGCCCCGCTTCCCTTCCAGCTCCCTGCTTGTGGCCCGAGAAAGCAGTCGAGGACGGCCCAAAGCTTTGGGACCCTGCACCTGCGTGGGAGACCCGGAGGAGGCTCCTGGCTTCGGATCGGCATAGTACCGGCCCGTTGCGCTCACTTGGGGAGTGAATCATCGGACGGAAGATCTTCCTCTCTGTCTCTCCTCTCTGTATATCCGCCTTTCCAATGAAAAAATAATAAAAATAAATCTTTAAAAAAAAAAAAAGAATTGCGTAAGTGACAGGAACAGGCATTTTTCAAGAGAGAATCCAAATGGCCAACACACAAAGACAAAACACTTAGGAACACCAATGAACAAAAAACCGCAATGAAGTTCCACCTAACCCCAGTTAAAACAGCTATCATACAGCAACCAGAAACAATGAGCACCACCGAGAGTGCAGAGGAAAAGGTACCTTAGTCCAGTGCTGGTGGGAACACAAATCTGTACAAGCATTATGAAAGACAATATGAAATCAGATCTATCATGACCCAGCCATCTCACTTTTGAGAATTTACCCAAATAAAACAAAATCAAGTTTACTGCAGTTCAATTCACAATAGCTAAGATATGCAATTAACTCAGATGTTCAGCAAGTAACTGACGATAATGAAAATAGCATATATATGTATTATGGAAAATACATCTCTACATCATGGAAAATAGTGCATATACACTATGGAATATATAGCTATGTGCTATGGAACTATATCTGTACACTATGGAAAATATATCTATACACTGCAGAAAACAGTATATATACACTATGGAAAATAGCATATCTACACTATGGAAAATATATATCTACACTATGGAATATATATACACATTTTGGAAAGTATATATATACACTATGGAAAATGTATCTATATACTATGGAAAGTAGCATACATACACTATGGAAAATGTATCTATACACTACAGAAAAATAGTATAGATACACTATAGAACACCATTTAGTCAAAAAAAAAAAAAAAGTGAAACCCTGTCTTTTGTATCAAAATAAATGCAATGAGAAACCATTAAGCTTACTGAAACATGACAGTCCCCAAAGGACAAACATGTTTTTGTCTGATCTGTGGAAGATAATACAGAACGCAGAAAGAAGCGCATACTTCTGGATTTTTTGGAATGGGAGTATAGGGGCCATTTAATGACAGTAAAAGCTATTACATCAGCAGCTCGCAGCCCAGGGCGTGGGCTTGGCAGTGCTTCTAAAGTCAGCCAGTTTTGTAACTCTGCTCTTAGAAAAGCACCTGAAGGGAAGAGAAGAGGCGGTCACCCCCTAAGGTGGTGTGTTACACTTCTGGTAAAGAAAACAGGAAAGCAAAGGCTGCTTAGTGATTTACAGACTCAGGCAGTGCTGGTGGTGCCTGCTGACCTGGGAGCAGGGCTGGGCCCCACTCTTGCCTGGGTCTGCAGGTGTGGTCAGGGCTCCAGGGACTTCTGTCCACAGCTCACAGCTGCCCCTGGACAGGTGGACTCCCCAGTCTGAGGTGCACAGGAGTGGGCGCCATGCACAGCGGTTAGGAGGTGGGTGACCAGCTCTGTGTCACCTACCAGCCGTCGTAGGCATCAGAGGATGAAACTGTGACCTGTCCAAGTTCCCCAGAGAGCTCACGTTAAGGTCTGATGATGCTCAACTGACTGAGACTCATCAATCACCTATTCCCATAACCCACTTGCAAAGGACAGGGGTTATGGAAAGGATCATGAGGAGGGTATATGAAGGCACATCTTGGGGTTCCCATTCCTGGTGCTGGGAATCCCCAGGGGAAGGCCAAATGCTCCTCCCTGGCCTGCGGGGCAGGATGTGGTGGAACCTATTCCAGTGACACATTCCAACTGGGCCGGCAATTGTTCCACATGACAAATTCCTGGGGGTCCCAGCCCTGAAGGCCTGAGGATGAAAAGCCTGTTGGGTTGCCTCTCCTCTCGCAGAGGAGCTAGGAGGTAAGATTTCTCAGGACACTGTTAACGGTGGGGGGCTTGGGATGGGTTTCATGACACAGCAGATTCAGCGCCTACAACAGCAGCCATCTCCTATCAGTACTGGTTCAAGACCTGGCTGCTCCACTTCCAACCCAGTTCATGTGCCTGGGAAGGCAGAAGTGACGCCCAAGAACTTGGGCCCTCAACCCACATGGGAGACCAGACGGAGATCCTGGCTCTTGGCTTTAGTCTAATCTAGCCCTAGTCTAGCCATTTGGATAGTCAACTAGCAGACTCAAGACCCTCCCCTTTCTCCCTGTAATGCTGCCTTTTAGATTGACACAGATAACTTGTGAAAAATGACCACAAAGTAGTGGGCTTCCTAGAAAGTATCAAATCTGGCTTGTTCCCCTGAGTAACAGGGCAAGGACCTGGCTTCTGCACCTTATACTGTGCATGGATACATCCAGGTCCCATCTAGGGACAGGAACGGTGAAGGGCTGGCAGGCAGAGCTCAGAGATGGTACTGTCCCCTGAGCCAAGGAGGAGGGACAGGATCACACACAGTAGGCATTTCCCAGCAGTTACCCTAGAAATCCATGCCATTCCCCCAGATATGAACAAAACCCTAATCTAGAGCCACCTCACTCCCGGTAAATAGCAAGCCACATGGAACTCAGCCTGGGGCCAACACTCAGCCCCCTGGCCGTAAGCTGTAACCCCACAGCCTCACCATCCTGAGGCCATGAGACCACCTGGCTGACAGGCCTGACCCAGAGCCTACACCTGTTCCTGGACTTGGAAACCCTGGAACGGGGGAGGAGGGTTCCTGCTTGGATCGCTGCATTATGAATGCCTGGCCCTTCCCTCAGGCAGCCTGGCAATGGGCTATCCCCAAAGCAAAGCTGCCTCCTGGAGCAGACCCTGGGTCCTCCTGCTCACTGTTCCTGCATGGTCCTCCAGGGTACTCAGAGTGGAGGGTGGTAGAAAGAAGCACTTGATCCAGACACACACTGTCCCTTCAGCCAGCTGGGGACCACTAGCCTGGGAACTAGGCAGGGGTGGGCCCACTGGCCTCAGCCCTGGGAACTAGGTAGGGTGGGCCCACAAGCCTCAACTTTGGGAACTAGGCAGGGGGTGCCCCCCAAGAGTGTGATGCCTGTGCCAGTTCACACGACACTGAAAAACAGCAAAGTCCCAAACATGGATCAGGGTGGTGGCCACAGAACATGCAGAAGGCCAGCACCGAGTGTGGGCTCAGAGCCCAGTGATGGTTACCACGGTAACCAGAGGAGGGCAGAGTCGGCTTATAACCCAACTGGGAACGGATTGCGGAATTCTGGCAGGCCCCTCAGGCTGTGAAGCCACTGAAGTCTGGCAGGCCCTCAAGCTGTGAAACCACCATTGCACCAATGAGGGGCACAAACCCATATCCCCCCGCCAAATAAGGGCCCAGGCGACCCCCGTTTCAGCTTCCTTGTCAAGGGGAGTTTAAAAGGCCCCTGCATGTCTCTTCTTCCTCTGCAGCCCACTCCTTCATGTCCATCTTTCTGCTGCACAGCGAAGGGAAGCCCATGACCGTAGTTCCCTGAATTAAAGGCCATCTAGATTCTTTTTCTATATTCGGCTGAGTTATTCCTTCCATTGTGCTCGGCGAATCTAACACCAGCTGTTGTGCTTCTGAACTCGCTTCCTGCTGATGTCTCCTCGGGGACAACAGGAGCTGATTCATCCCTGGCCCAGGGCAGAACGAGGCCTCCAGGCTGCGAGCCTGTGCTGCCCACCCAAAGCCTCACACCCAGAAAGAGCAGCCACATGGAGGCTTCTGGCTTTCATCACGCCACGCTCATGATACAGACAAAACAGAGTGAAGTTACACATCACATGGAGAAGGACATTTGCCTGAAGTGTCCCACAGGTAGAAACTATAGCAGTGACCTTGCACTAATTTACCAAATCCAGAGAAATGGTACCAGTTGTTGTGGAGGCTTGTGCCTGATCATGCAGGGAGAGCCAGAGGAGGACGTAAGGGCTGGAGCTGACAAAAACAAAGTTGTTTGCAGACTTCCTAAGAGAGGGGATGTTGAGGCATTGTAAACTTTTTTCTCCTCATAGGCAAAGCAGTTGCTTCTGCCCTCAGCATATGGGACCTTGCGGAAATCTTGGCAAACTTCAAAACATCTTGTTCACTTTGGGCTCTTATGGCAACACTGTCCCTGCCAAGAAACATGTGGCTGTTTGGAATGCGAGGGACACTGGTTATCTCCTTGTGATGCTGCCATGTGTGGCACACAGTGCCCCTGGCATCCACCCTGCACGCTGGCCAGGACCAGCTCCAGTGTCCCTCCCTCTTGCATGTTGTCTTGTACCACATCTTGGTTGCATCTGCTGGCCGGCTGCTTCCAGAGACAAAGGAGGCATGCCACTCAAGGTTTCTGACATTCCTTGCACATGCCACACACGCTGTTTCCAGGGAACAAACAGCTGGACCCCCAGTCCAAGGCCATCAGACTGCTCTGCCACATCAAATATCTTCACCATAACATTGAAGGTAGTATCTCCTTTACAAATAAGACTTTGCATATTAAGGAAGTTGTCAGTGTGAATGAAGCCTTGGCGTGTTCACTATGAATGAAGACCCCAGGCAGCAGAAATCCCTGGGGTTTCAGTGTTTGTCTAAGCAAACAGCTTGACTGTAAACATCCCTATGATCTTTATGCTTCTGTTGAAGGGATTCCCACAAACGGTGTATTGGTGACACTGCAGAGAACACACAATAACCTTAGCGTGTTGATCCGTATGGTCGTTTGCTGGCATGTGACATGTTTATCGGTCCTCTGCGATGTTCCTTTGCCTTTGGCTGAATCATCACCCCTGAGTTTATCTCGCACAACGGCTACAAACGTTAACTGTCATAACCTGGAAGAGGCTAACGTGTCTAAATGCCATCCTTCTCCCCTGGCAGTAAATCCAGGCCCCATTCACACCACAGAAACATCACACAAGGCAGCAAGAAGGCTTCATTAGTGCTTGCAGCAAACAATCCAGACAGGGAAGCACTGGACAGAAACTTCTACAAAAATAATCTCAAGTCCATAATGCTTGAGCGAGAACGACAACCAAAAACTACCCTGAGATTAATAATTCTTAAAAAATTCTCCAAGAATAAACCTGAATTCAATCTTAGGGAAACAGACTTTGCTTTTCAGGGTAGTGCTGATTCACACGTTCAATACAGATGTGGTTTTAATGTTTTCCAACATGTCACCTTCGGTTTTGTCATATTCATTTTGCTCGAATAAAAATTTAGATACTCTAATTTGAGTTTGTGTCTGTGTACATGGATATTTGAAATTGCTTCTTTGTATCTGTACATTTTATCTGGTTGAAGTCAGGCCTCCTCCAAGGCAGAGGAGCACTGGGCCCCTTCTCATTTCTCCCCAAAAGTTCCCTCTGCAGCCCTAACACCCAACGTGACTATATTCGGGCACAGGACGTTTAAGAGGTAAAATCAAGGGAAATGACACAAACTGACTGTTGTCCTCATGAAGCAGGAGTGGGTCACAGGAGAAGTAAAAAGGAAAATCAAAAATCCCTGCAAACAGATGGTGGTGAAGGCCTCACAGTCATGTGCATATGTTTACTGAAATGTACACTTGAATATGTCCAGCCCCAGATGTGGGCAACTGCCTACACTGCCTTGTACCAAAGCAAGGGTGACACTGCTGGGAGAAATGCAGCCAACAGCTGACAGGCACTCTGGGCCTGGTTAAATGCCAAATCTGTGTTACCTAGACCAGTGTGCCAGCACAGCTACCTGCTCAAGATATGTGGGGAAGGCAGGGAACACTGGGCCAGGCCATCCCACCCTAGCCCCAGGCAGAGGGCTGCCCGGGAAAGCGAGGCTGGGAACACACTGCAGTGTGAGCAGCTGAGGGCATGTCTAACAAGGAAGGCATAACTTCTGGAGTCTTCTACGGATCGGGCCATCGCAGGTAGGTGAGGGAGCAGAGATGGCAGAGGTTTCGAGGTGGAAAAGAGAGGGCATGTCTAGGCCAGGCCATAGCACTCGCTGGCACACACAAGAGCCAGAACAGGGTGTGGTTTATGCCCGGATTGGGCCTAGCTGTAACCCTGCCAGTGAGAGCTGAGATTGCAGAAGTCCATGCCAGGGTGCCGTGAAGCACCAACCAGCACATGCGGGATCTGGGGCTTGGAATGGGCTTGGCAGTAGAGCCTGGGGGACTACTCTGCTGTATCTCCCACCAGTGAGTGTGAAAGCTGTGGCTGTGAGCAGACTGGACTGGGCAAGGCGTGTGTGTGGGGTGCCAACTACGCTAGGCTCCAGCACCGGCTGGCACTTGCGAAAGCCAGAGTGGGTGTGGGACAGGCTGGGCTGGGCCACAGCACCCACTGGTGAGTGCCAGAATGGGTGGGGGCCAGGCAGGCTAGCCACAGTATCCGTGCTAAGAAAGAACCTGAAAAAGCTCTTCCCATTTCTCTGAGCTGGTGGTGGCAGCGGAGACTACAAATCTCCAAAAGCTGTACCTGCCTCCAACCAGGAGCAGGAAGCATGATCCGTGTTTTCTGGATACCCGGCCCTGCTGTACACAGACACGGAATGAGGCATCAGAACGAACCTTCCAGCATGTGCTGCCCAAGTGGAATTCTGATGATTCACCTCTGCATGCCAGATTTACACTGGAAAGGAACATGCTAGGGTTAGAAAAATTCAAACGTGCGCACAGCATTTGACAACAAATAGCCACTGAGATTATTTTTTCACTTCAGGTTCTGATCATGACACTAGGATCCACATTTACGTTTCAGGAATGCCTACATGAAGCATGAAGAAAGGATCAGAGGAGGCAGCTAAAGGAGCAGCTGCACAGGAGGTTATAGAAACGGCTCTAACACGGCAGCTGAGACACACTAAGAGACCTCACTACACGGAGTTGAAGTGAACTGGCACAGCAGCAAAGGTTCTACTGAAGATGTTAGATCACAAGGGCTCTCCACAAAAACTTATGAAGCAAATATGACCTTACCCATCTGAGCAGAGCAGCTTGAAGTCGAATACTCTGTCCGGTATTTGGAGGAGAAAGACTTCAGGTGATAAGGGATGTGACTCCTTCCTGCCTTCTTTATTCACAAAACAGCCCTAGTGGTCACAGTAGCCCACCTCCTTCGCTGAATCCTATACAAAGCAGAGGAGCATACTCGGGGAAAGACTGCCAGGCTGACTTTACTACCTGCCTCCAAAATAAAAAAAAAAAAGCACCAATATCTTCTAATTTCCATTGATCCTTTTCCAATTCAAACAGCAAACGCACAGGTGCCCAAAGCTCTGGCCTTCCAAGGTCACTCTAGTTGACAACGAACCCTCATTTGTGTCAAAAGTCACTCAACAGGGGTTGGCACTGTGGCATGGCACGGTAAACCTCTGCCTGCAGCACTGGCACCCTCTATGGGTGGTGGTTCGGTTCCCAGCTGCTCTGCTTCTGATCCAGCTCCCCAATGGTGTGCCTGGGAGAACTGTGATGGTGGTTCAAGTGCCTGGGAGGGGTGGAGGGGTCTGGGTGAAACTCCTGACTCCTCTCTCTGTCGCATTCTATTATAATGCTAAAAAGCCCTGTTATGTCACATAAAACGAAATTTTAAAAACCTCACCACTGCTTGAAGTAATGTGGCCTAAACTTCAGGCCAACTTTCACAGCCAAGTCTGTGGACTCTGTCTGAAGTAGCTATGAGCAACGGACAGCCTCTAGAGTGTATACTCATAAAACAAGCAGGAGCCTGCACAGTGATTCATGCAATCTACCAGCTCCACCGTAACAACAGTACATTCACGGAATAGACACCGAAAGTCTCTACACTGAGGCTAAATCCGCACAGGAGTAACAGACCAACACCCGGTACTAGGCACGTAATAAAATACTTCCCCTTCTTAAAGGACACTCCACCTCCAATTAGACCCAATCCAGTTCTGTTCTCGCTGACTGGTAAACTATTCTATTTCAGAATCCAACCACTTCTTAGGCATACCGATGATCACGCAGGGGACACAGTCATTAGTAGTGACTGAAAATTCCCTGGTTCATGAAAGAAACCCATTAGATGAGACACAAGAAATTTCCAAACCCCGGATAGGCAAGGCCTACACCCCTGATCAGCATAAAGCAGTTACAGAAGGTATGACGACTCCACATCCTTGAGCAGCTCTTAAGATGAAGGGGCACAAATGTCTGCCGGGGGAATGACACAGGATAAAGCAAAGGCAGTTAGCCACACCTCCCAACCCTTCACACCTTTATCTGCCTCCCCGTCAAATCAAATGAACCTTTCCCCAGGAAGTGCATCCCCCTACTTGGGACCTGGCAAGGTATAATACGACACCTCCCCTTATGAAAGCCATCAGAGGCCATAACTAGCAGGGGCTCACGCGTTCTGAAGATGCAGAGAACAGAATGCAGATCAATCACTCTCTCTCCTCTCTTACACTCACTCACTCTCTCACTGTCACTTTTTCTCTTCCTGGTCTACTCTATCCTGTAACATGACTGTGGATGTCTCTGAATTTCTTACCTTTTAAATAAACCTATCACTTTAATCTATAACAGTACCTGTGCATAAAATGCTTTTTCAGAGGCAAGAATGTATAAGGTGCCCAACCCAGCCCAAACATCTGTGTAACCCACAAGCTAAGTGTACACTAAAGACTATAAAGTTCAAATTTAAATGCTCTTCAAATATCATTACAGGAAATTATGTGATTATAACCCCAATCTCCAAGACCTGAGTTCTAGCAGCCTTTTTGCTTCAAGCAATACGTGATAGTACAAATTTCCAGAATAAGAAATATTGTGAAAGTGGGGGTTCTCAGGAGCTAACACATTTATTACTTAACCCTAGTCACGTTTCTTCTTGACTCAGATGACCTTGCATCTAAATGAAATGAAGGAAAAAGATGGGACAGAAAACAGACAGATAATCCTGGAAGACAGGTAATAATGAAGGAAGAAGAAGCAGTTGGACCAGCACAGAAGCGGGATTTTGAATTCCTCTCCTCTCCTTTCTGTAAAACTATAAAGGAAGCTTTGGAGCACCTTCTGCCATTTGCATTCAATATATACATTTCATTTCAAGGAAAGGCCTGTGAACAGTGAACCTGGTGTTGACCAGAAGACATCCCCAGGTAATCTCCCACAGGAAGACTTCCAGAAACCATCAGTGCCATAACGAAAGCTGAGGTTCCTACAAGGAACTCAGACTACACAGACAAGTTCAACCGACCAGGCAGACACCACTACAGAGCCAGGAATGCGAAAACACTCCCTGTGCGCTCCACAGCTACTAGAAGAGGACAGAAAATGCTGTGGACAGAAAGGACAAATGGTACAAACAGAAGGACACCCATGCGAGTCATCAGGTGCCCAAGGCAGAGCCAGGTCCCCCAGTGCACTCACTGCACGTCCATGGCACAGGCCATCCTCCCCCGCTGCCATGTGCTCCTCTCTCATGCCCCACCTGCACTTCCTGCCAGCCTCCAGAGACCACCAACACACACAGGATGAGCCCAGGGACAGAGGAAACAGAAAGCAGGCTTTAGAGATCCCTTCCAGCATTTCTTCAAAGACAAGAATCCAAAGCAGAGTAGGGTAATGGAGGCGGGTGTGGCTGGGCAGATCTAGAAGAGCAGAGGCGGAGAGAAGTTACAAATGTGATCCAAGCAAGGCCAACAGGATTACAGAAAACAAGAAGCAAGAACATTGTGTAATGGGAACTCGGGTATCGGCAATTACAAACTGCATTATTCATCAGCACACCAAAGCTAAGCTCAATCTTCATGGAAGCACACCACTGCTTTCTCACCCCAAAGCCCCTGGTCAGCGCTCCACCCCACTACCTGTCACAACCTCCTTCCCACCCGCCATACTCACTACACTCCACTCAAAAGACAGCCAGGGAACCAACCAGCGCTAAGGCCTGGGATGAGGGGGCACAGGCCCTCCTTGTCTTTGGTTCCTGGTGTGGAGTTCCCACACTTTAGTGTTGCTCAGTGACACTGTGAAGTCACCAACATCCCGAGAGCACACGAAAGCACCATGGGGGCAGAGGTGAGAGGGAGGTGTTCCAGGCACCCCTGGGAGTGGGAGGATGGTGGTCCTCGGCACCCGAAAGCCTCACAGGGTGGGAGAGAAGGCAGGGAGATGTAGGAAGATGGTCCTTGGCACGGAAAAGCCTCATGGGGCGGGGGAGAAGAGGGAGGGGAGCACATGAAAACCCCATGGGGGCAGAGGTGGGGGCTGGTCTTGACATGTGAAAGCCTCATGAGGGCAGAGGGTGAGGGGAGGTGGTCTTGGCCTGTGAAGGCCTCCTGGGGGCCTCTTGGGGACAGGGGGAGAGGAGGGAGGCGGTCCTTGGCACTGCTCATGGTGCCCTGTGCAGGTGTCCCCAGTCCTAGCCACCTTTACGCCCCTCCAAGCAAGGCACAGTTTTCTGCCAACCTTCTGCCTAGAACAACTAGGGCAGTAGGCAGCTGTTATCCAGTGGCAGCTGGCGGCCTGTCTTCATGACCGTTACCAAGAGGGCAGGAGCAGTAGGAATGGCAAGAAACAGGACAAGGTGGTACAGCACTTGTCAGAGTGAATCCAAGAAGTGGCCCGCAACACACAAGGCCAAAGTCTGGTTGGATGGCTCTGCAACCACCAGGCCACTCCTGTCCAACCTGCTCCCACACTAGCTACACAAGCACTTCATCACCTCACAGAGACAGACAAACCGGCATAAAAAGGGGGCTACAGGATCCTGTCAGGAGAGAGTAACTGGAAATGTCACACATACATTTTAGGGTTTGTGTTCTCCTGTGGAGAAGGCCATGTCATCTGATTGGCTGACGCCACGTAGGGTCATCTGCTCTGGCTGTAATCCAGAAGCAGAGCCTGGAGACCTCATCACTGACCCATTCACCCCAGCAATCTCCCCAAAATCCTGGACAAAGCCCTTGGAAAGTTAGCTCCTCGCCCCCACACCCAACACTGTGAGCCTGACGGGCAGGCGGGATCTACACGTCCCAACTTGCCTATGGCCGGGCTCGGCTGCCAAGGCTCTCCGTGACAACTGCCTTCATGAGGACACATCTCCCCTGCACGAGGCCTTTGGGACCAGAGGAGGAGTTCTCAAACACATCCTGAGAGCACAGGGGAAAGGCAAACACTGCTGTGAGCCTCCAGCTTCTCGGCCACCTGAGCATCTCACTGGCAACAGGGAGAGTGAGGAAAGAGTTGACAGACACCCACGGCCAAGGTCCATCAAAAAGGGCAGTCCTGGCCCCCCTTGACCCTGAAATGACCTCTGATTCAGGCTGGGTGGATAGACTGTCACCCAAGCAGGTGGCCTGAAGAGCACCACAGGACACAACAGGAGCCAAAATGCTGTTCCACACAGCGGGGATGCCTGCTTGCTCTCTACTATAAAGCTTCTTCACTAAAGAACTGTTCATCCGAAAGGCCCTGGGAAACACACCGTAGACACTTAACATGGAAGACACACAAAGGACTATTTGTAATTGGTCCATAAATATTCGCATCCTCTCCCTATAAAAAGAGCCTTGGCAAAGGACTCAGGAAGTGAAAATTAAACAGAATTGCTTCAGTTACTGTCCTAGGGAATTACGCATCCTCCATAAACTGCTTCTTATAAAATAGTCCTCCCACTTTTTATGGGAAATACATCATTTCTGTAGAGATTTCTGGTTTTCTCCATATAGCCCAACAGTGGTGGCGTCAGGTAGATGGAGTCACCTACCAGGAGAGAGACAATTTTCTACAAATGATCACGAGGCATGGTCGCGCAGCAGTCCCCAAGGTGAAGCAGCGGGCACACACTTGTCCCTGCAGGTCTGCAGGCCCCGCCTGCCTACACGGACAGCAGGTGCACAATGAGAGGACCAGGTGGCTGCCCCAGTCCACACAGTCAGGGTTTCAACTACCAAACTGTTAAACATCTTGTGTTCAGTTGTAAAACTTCTGCTCTAAGCAAGAGATCTCTGCCAACATCTGGTGAAAATCTAAAGCTAACTGCTTATTGAGGAGTTCCCCGCTGCATTTAATTAAACCACTTCTCTGTATCTCACCAAAACATCATGTGAGTCAAACTTAAAAGTGAATCAGCTGTGTCAGAAAGTACCCCAAAATTCCATCACAAATGAACTCTGAACTTAAAAAAATGATTTAAAAAGTCTAAAATACACATGGCTGATTTTGCCCATCTGCATAAATGACCTGGATCCAATTACACTCATGTTTTCTATTTTATTTTGAATGATGTTTACATAGTTCACAAGGACAGACAACCATGCAAACAACTGATTCGGGTGGGGAGGGTTGAGGAACGGGGGCAAGTGGATTAGACAATTGTTTCCAATTTTTTCTTCTTCCTGCACTGGAGGGAGGAGAGAAGAGCATTGCTCCGAGCAGCCTATCGGCATCAAGGGCCAGGGATGGGGATGTCCACTCGATGCCATCCTAGGCATCAAGGGTACTGCACGAGTGCTTTGGATGGTCCGGAAATGCTGCTGATTTTGTTGCCCCAAGGTTGAGAAATCCTTCCAAGGTCCACTGGGTGACAGAGTCCACCTCAGAGTCTCCCCTCGCCCAGATGCTTGCTGTCAAAGCTTGACAGGGAGAGCTGACAAATTTGTTCTGTCCTCCACTGTACTAGAGCCCTCTGTAGGCTTCATGGTCTGTCACGCCCTGCAGGTGTATCTGCGTGTGTCGTCCACGGCACCAGCAGCAGCAACCGAGAAGGTCCAATTTCGACAAATGCACTCCCCAATCACACCACATATCCTGTAACTTTCCCATGGTGGAAATTTTGAGACCAGCCACCCAGTTGAAGGGAATCCACAAAAAAAATCACCAAAGCTGACACCAAACCTGAATCCTGTGTGTGGCAGCCAGTGCGGGGTACTGCTTCATCACCCACATCAGCCTGTACCAACAGGGGTGCATGAGGCTGCCTGGTCAGTTCTGTCTCATGCCCCAGCTCATATGCAAATCAAAAGATGCTGGGACCCAGTCCATCTCTGCTCTCACGCACGCCAGCCAGAACTGACACCTAGACAGAACAGCCCCCAGTAGCCAAGGAGCCCTGTCCCCAGCCTCGACTCCTGAACATGCCACTTTGTGCACCAGGCTGGTCCAGTTCATCCCACATCCCATTCGGCTCCGGTACACACCAACAGCTGCTGCAGCCTAGCTCGGCCTGACCAACACCACTATCCAGCACACACTGATGCCAGCGATGCTACCACCTGTCCAGCAGGCCCACCTCTAGCCCTGGTTCTCATGTTCACCAACAGCAGTTACAGCCCGTCAGAGAGGGCCAACAGCTTCCCTACTAGCCTCACTTCCACTCCCAGGTCTTGTTTGTCCAGTGCTCTAGCCTGACAGGATTTGCCTCATCCCACTCCCCACCTCCATCCCAGCACTTGTCAGCTCACATTGCCGCAAAGCCCAACCACCATGCACTTACTCTGGCTCATGCACGCACCAGTGGATGTGGTTGCTTAGCCCAGCCTGGCTCTCTCCCTAAAGCAGTTGACATGCAGGCCAATGTGGGTTGTAGCCGTGCCCAGCCTGATTTGCCCCAAGTCTCAGCACTCATTCCCACCAGCAGGAGCAGGGGCCTAGCAGGGGAGCACCCACAGCTTCCCAGTTGGGCTTGTCCCTCTTCCCCCACCAAGGGCTCTTAGGTGTGCTGCTGGGTGCTGCAACCCAGGCTGGCAGGGCCCAACTCACCTCCACATTTGCTGGTGGGTGTTGCAGCCTGGCTCACCGGCCTGCCCCCAGTTCCAGTTCACACTGGCGCGTGCTGTGGCCTAACCTAGCCCTGGGAGCCCTCTGTCCAGGCACTAATGTGGACTGCCTGCTGCTGCAACCCAACCTGGCCTATCCCACACCCCATCCTGGTTCTCACATGAGCCACTGGGTGCTATGGACTGACCCATCCCGGCCCACTCCCAGCACTGACCCACATGAATGCCAGCAGGTATGGTAACCTGGCCTGGTCTGGGCTGCCCTCAGCCGCAGTTCTTGTGCTCACCTACAGGGACAGCATCTTCACACAGGGGTTCCCCAAGCGCCTCTATCAGGTCACCTCCCAGTGGCAGACCTCGTGCATACCCTTGGGTCCAGGGCCCAGCCCGACTTGGCCCACCTCCTATCCTGGCAGGTTGAAGTATCCTTGCCCAACTGGTCCACACCCATTCTGGCTCTTTCCAGTTTGTGCTACAGCCCAGTCCTGCCTGGCCCACTCCCAAACCCAGCCTTCACAGGGTTCAGCAGGTGCCAAGACCTAGCCCAGCATGTCCTACACCCACCCCTGGTTCTCACAAGCACCAGCGGCTGCTGAAACCTAGCCCAGTATGGCACCCATGCCGAGGGATGCTGCGGCCATGTCCAGCCAGTTGGCTGCCCCCTTCTGGCTCTCAGGCTCACCAGCGGAAATTGCAGTCCAACAGGAGTGTCCTCTTAGCTCCCTAACCAGATTCACTCCCAGCCACAGACCTTGCACATGCTGCTGGTTGCTCTGACTCAGCCCAGCATAGCCCTTCCCTCAGCTTGGCCTTTGCCTTTGACTACTGCAGCCTGGCTTAGTCCAGTGCACCCCACTCCCAACTCTTGCTGGTGGGTGCTACAGCTTAGCCTTGCCCAGCCTGCCCTCAATCCCTGGCTTTCCTACATACTGGTAGGTGTGACAGTCTAGCCCAGAATGGCCCACACCCCATTCTGGCTCCTGCGCATGCCAGCGTGCTACTGCTGGCCCCGTTCTGTCTGCCCTGCCCTGCAAGCTAGCCCATACACCTGCCAGCAAGTGGGGCAGTCTTGCCCGGGATGACCAAACCCAGCCCTGACTCACACGCTCCCCAGCATGAACTGTGGCTCACCAGGGGAGTTCCCCATCAGGTCCACTCCCAGACCCAGATCTCACGGGTGCCTGTGGGTGCTAGCTAGGCCCTTCCCCGGCATAATCCACCCTCCACTCTCCACCTTTATGTGTGCTGCTGGACTTTGTTACTTGGCTTCCCCGATTCCCAAATCTGGGGTGAACCTTCCGGTGCTACATCCCAGACGAGCATGTGAAGTTCTAAATCCTAATACTCATGAATGTTGGTCAGTTCCATATTTGTACCCTTTTGGTCCATCATCACCCCCAGCTCTTGAAATAACAGCAGATATTTCAGTCCCACATTTACAAACCCACATATTCTCCTCAGAATCTGCACCCCCCCCCCCGAGACCTGCATTCTGATTAGTGTCATGGCCCTGCCTGATGTGATCCATCCTTTGCCCCAATACTACTGGCAGGTCCCGTGGTCCAGGCCTGCCAGGTAGCCCCCTAGACTTAGCTTTCATGTGCCCTGTGGTACATTAAGCTGCCATCACCTTTCACCATCACAGTTCCAATCACTGCTGTTTCACTCACCTAGCTGCCTGTAACACATCTCTAGCAGTAACAGAAGACGGTCCCACACACATGGCTTTGGCCTTCCCTGTTATCCCCTCATGGCCACCTTGAATGTGAACTGGTAGATGAAAGATCCCTCTACCTCTGCCTCATTCAAACCCTATCTTCCAAGTGAAATTTTTAATATATATTTTTTAAAAGGTAGGATGAGCACCATGGCACAGCAGGCTAAGCCTCCATCCATCTGTGGCACTCAAATTCCATATGCCTGCCAGATTGAGTCCTGGATGCTTCACTTTCAACTCAGCCCCCAGCTGACATGCCTAAGAAAGCAGCAGAAAATGCCCAAGTCCTTGGGCCCCAGCATCCACATGTGAGACCCAGAAGAAGCTCCTGGCTCCTGGCTTCTAAGCAGCCCAGCACTGGTCATTACAATATTTGGGGAGAGAACAAGTGGATGGAAGATCCCTTGCTCTCTTTCCTTCTCCTTCTGAATCTGCCTTTCAAATAAAAGTGAATAAATTCTAAAAAGGAAAGGGAAAAAATGGAAGAGGAGCCACAGCCAGAGACAGAACAAGCCAGAAAGTGTACTGTTCCTGAGGGGACGTGTGCCCTGAATGCAAGCCACCAGCTCAGAGACACTGAAATATAAGACACAGCATTTTGCAACACCAAATGTGAGCAACTTACACAATCAGTTCATTTCACAGTTACTTTGGTTGAACTGCTACACTGCATTGAACAGGTTCACTGAACAGGTCCACCAGATGCCGGCCGATGCCTGTTAGTGTACAAGAGCCAAATCAGCCAAAAAAAATGAGAAAGCCCACTTCATGAAGAGGAATTTACAATAGCTGTGGACACGAAGCAGACAGCAGGCACACAGGACAGCTGTGTCCAGCCCACCATGTGGGCCCAAGACGAGCACCCAGCAACCTTTACAATCTGTCATTCCATCCTCTGAGCCAAGGGAGGATCCCCATTAGGAAGGAAGCCAGAGGGGCCCAGCACAATGGCTGAGTGGCTAAATCCTTGCCTTGCACATGCCGGAATCCCGTATGGGTGGTGGTTCAAGTCTGGGTTGCTCTACTTGCCATCCAGCTTGCTGCTTGTGTCCTGGGAGAATGGCAGAGGAAGGCCCAAAGCTTGGGACCCTGTACCCACATGGGAGACCTGGGAGAGGCTTCTGGCTCCTGGCTTCAGATTAGCCATTGTGATCACCTGGGGAGTGAAACAGCGGACGAAGATCTTCCTCTCTGTCTCTCCTCCTCTATATATATATAACTTTGCAATAAAAATAAATAAATCTTAAAGGAGAAAAGGAGGTCAGATGGTCAGATCCTTCTCAGTATCATCACCATTAAGTGAGCAAAGGAAGCAAAGCTGGCACCTTTGACCCTAGTCCTATCCCCTGGCACCTGCCCCAGGGAAGCAAAAGGGTGGGGACTCTGGCATGGCAATTCTTACCTGGTAAGACTGGCAGAAAAGTGGGTTGACGGTTCTTCTTGAACTCAATGGGAGACACGGGTTGGAAAGTCCCCCCACCCCAGGATTCAATGGGAGACACGGGGTAGAAAGCCTCCCCCACACACAGGATTCAGTGGAAAGCCCCCCTCTCAGGATTTAGTGGGAGACATGAGATGGAAAGTGCCCCCCCCCAGGATTCAATGGGAGACACGTGGTGGAAAGCCTCCCCATCCCAGGATTCAGTGGGAGACACGAAGTGGAAAGGTTCCCCCCCATCCCAGGATTCAGTGGGAGACATGCAATGGAAAGTCCCCTTCCTGCCCCAGAATTCAGTGGGAGACACGCGGTGGAAAGCCCCCTCCCCGCCCCAAGATTCGCATGCGGACTGCAGTGCAGTGTCGACAGAGGACGGAAGTACAGTAAGGAAGGCAGGAAATCACAGCTGCCACAGGTGCCTGGCACTGCACCTTGCTCCTGGCACAAAGAAGCAAAGTTAGGAGCCATTGCTGAATGCAATGTCCACAACTCTGCCTAGCGGGAAAGAGACATGGAAGCCTCGCGGCTGCTGCCAAGGATGGGCACACACCAAGTGGCCTTGGCTACAGACGCCAAAACCAGCAGGGCCAGGGATGACAAAGGGTGGGAAGGTAGGACAGACACGCAGCATAAGGACATCAGAGGCTTTTCAACAAGAAACTATCTTCCCAGGGAGAGAGGCTAAGTGGCATCTTCGATCTAAGCAGTGTTCCTGGCAGTCAGAAACAGGAAACTCCAAGTGGGTTAGCCTCCAACGGTCTGGTTCACACATGCCCAGTAAGAGATGCCAAGGATCTTGAGAGGGGCAACAGCAGGAGCAGACCCCCATGCCTCTGGAAAATCCTGTGACATGCACAGCACTGACACGGGTCTGTGCACAGTGCCGTCCTGTGACACACACAGCGATGATGTGGGTCTGTGTAGGGCACTGTCCTGTGACACACACAGCGCTGACACACGTCTGTGCACACCCCACTCAAAGTACACCAAGCCATACCCTCACATACACTACTCCCTGAGAAAGCAGGACCAGGCCACGCCACCCAGTGGAGCCATGCGGAGGTCTGTATTTTGAGCCCTCACGGTGGGCTGGACCAGTTTCTGCCTACGTAACTTCTCCACCTATGCATCCTCTCTTTGTCTCCCCCAAGGCCACGATGCTGAGAAATTCCCGCATCATACTCACGCAGATGAGGACCAATATACATGAGCTGTTGCAAGTTACTCAAAGGATACTACTCCACGCTCTGGCACAGACACAAACATGCATCTTCCCTGGCCATCTAACACTGTTTTCAGAAACAGGTTCCATGTAATCCACTGTTATTTCTTGGTACACCTGCCTTCACATTACACAGGATCCCCACTTCTCTTTTATGAGAAAGAATAAAATCTTTTTAACAAACTGTCCAGCATCTCCGGAAACATTTTAAAACATAACGGGTGTCATTAACACATGTCCTCTAGAATTATTTGTCTTCCAAAGAACTGGCAATCGCATTTAGTAACACTCTCCCTCTTAAATAGATCTGTAATTTGCCTTTGCCTTGCCATTGTTTTGCAGAGGTGGGGAAGTTTTCTCTTTCAAACAAAACAGAGCCATTTGGGTACTCACAACTTCATTTAGGGGCTACACAAAACTATCAACTTAAGAAGTGGCCCACCAGGCCCAGCGTGTGGCCTAGTGGCTAAAGTCCTCGCCTTGAACATGCTGGGATCCCATATGGGAACAGGTTCTAATCCCAGCAGCCCCACTTCCCTTCTAGTTCCCTGCTTGTGGCCTGGGAAAGCAGTCGAGGACGGCCCAAAACTTTGGGACCCTGCACCCATGTGGGAGACTCGGAAGAGTTCCTGGCTTCAGATCAGTGCAGCTCCAGCCGTTGTGGTCACTTGGGTTGGGGAGTGAATCATCGGACAGAAGATCTTCCTCTCTGTCTCTCCTCCTCCCTATATACATCTGACTTTGCAATAAAAATTAAAAAAAAAAAAAAAGAGGTGGCCTGCCATACACTACTTTGAATATCAAATTTCTCTATGGCTTCTTGGAATCAGACCAAATGATATCATGGACCTCATATGACCCATAGCTGAATTTCCTCACTCTTTCAGTTAGGGCAAAATCGTAATGAATTTCTGGCTTCTGCTCTGATATGGTCACAGTCAGAGCTGATACTCATTGAAGGTCCCTGGAACCAAATGTAGTTAGAAGAGGCTTCTTTCCATTTCTGTGGTATATTGGGATAAACCACTGTTTGCAATGCCCGCATCCCATTCATTCACTCCTAGCTGCTCCACTTTCAAGCCAGTTCCTGGCTACTGCTCCTGGGAAGGAAGATGAACTAAGTATTTGCACCCTTGTCATCCACGTCGGAGAGCAGGATGGAGCTCTGGGACGCTTGGTCCAGCCTCTGTGACTATCTGGGGAACAAATCAGTCAATGGAGACAGAATGCCTCTCTTCCTCCTTCCTTTCTTGCCGTCTGTGTGCATAACTCTTCCTTTCAAATAAACAGCAAGAACAACAATGTTTTAAACAAGTATACTGAATAAGAGATGGGATAAAGCCTATTTATCAACAGCCAGGATAGACTAACTTACTGACTTCAAAAATACACGCTGGGGGCTACCAGCATGGCTCATCAGGCTGACCCTCCCCTAACGTTATGGTCCCGACTGTGTGCTGCACTATGCAATGTTTTAGCTATTCCCCCAGAAAAACCTGTTCTACTGCAGATGAATCCTCCTGGCTTCACGCAAACCATCCCCTCCCGTAACATTTATCAATGACTTGTAACGAGAAAATGAATGGCCTCCTTCAAACTGCTTCCTTCCTGGCACCCTTTTTTAAAACACATCATTGCTAAATTACCAAGCGGGAGGAACTCCAACAGCCTCAGGAACAAAAACCAGACTGACTCCATCTTACGGCAAGATGGGAGTCACACCATCTCACACCCTCTCGCCTACACATTCAGAGTGTTGAAACAGAATGTGGCGCTCCACACTGAGCGCCCAGAGGTGCTCAGTTTCAACGAGTGCAACCACAGAATTCTGCCACAAGTCCTTTCTCTGCAATCCTGTGTGTCAGTCCTCAGAGTAGGGACACATCAGAGGACCCTCGGGTCCTCCCAAGGCTGCCAGGCACGGCCCTGCTCCCCTCCTCACTGCCGCACCTGGCCTCCACAACCTTCTCGCATGCGTGCGCACCAGCTGGATTGGATCCAGAACATTTCTGCAACACCACGTTATGCATCCCCTGTTACAAAACGACTTGTCTTCCGAACTTCTCCTCCAAGCAACTTACATCAGCACAGGGGACAAGCTGCTCAAGTCAGCTAGCCTCACAAGTCTAAGAATCCCAGTCTTGTCCGTTTCCAAATCAAATGAAGGCTACTCGCAAAATGTGCTCACGGCATGTCTTCACACTGGCAATGCTTACTGCTTTCCCATTGACACGCATATAACAGGAGAAGCAGGAAGGGCAGCACAGGGCTGGTGGGAGCAAGAACGCCGGCACATGCATCCGACCACCGACGTGGGTCCTGCGTCTACTGCCCAGATGGGCTCACAGTACAAAAGGACACCACCAGACACTCCAACAGAACAATGAATTACTCAGACCTGATCATTTACTGATCATTCACAATCATTACCACAAATCACAAATCTACAGGTACTGTGCTCCCAATGCCAAAAAACGCCATGCCCTTAAACATGGAACCCAAAGTAAGAAAACTTCGCTTCTTCATTCAAAACTACAAACTTTGGTAAGCAGCTGGGTGGGGCACTGGGGTGGATAAAAGGTGGCAAGGGACGAGTGGGACCTTTGAGCTCGAATGTTCTCACAGCTATTCCCGCAAACCCGCATGCAAAGCACGCCAGTTACCGGCCACAGGAGGAGACTTACCTTCACTTCAGTTCACTTCTCAACTTGGCACAGGGATCAGTAGAAGTAGTGACAGATGACATCCCGTTTGGACAGAGAAAAGCTGAAAACGGGAATAGAAAAAAAAAAAGCATTTGGAAAGCAGCTACTTTTCCACCGCTTCGAACTCGGACTGCAGGAAGTCACTGGACAGGAGGAGGCACCGATCCACAGAACCAGGGCACAGCCTACACGCCTGGTACCCGAGACCTCCAGTAGAATGAGGGTGTCGTCCTCGCCCATCCCGCCAGCTGCCTCGGGCTCCCCCACGGAACGCCACTCAATGCCCACCCCACCCCGCCAGCCGCCGCGGGACACACCGTGAAGCCCGGCCACGCGAGGAAGCGGTAACGACCTCACGAAAACATGACGAGCAGGAGTCCCGCTGAGTCCCCTGGCTGTCTGTCCTCTCGCCGTGCTCCCCGCCCAGTCTCCCAGTCGGGTCTCTCGCCCTCGAGCCCCCTAACTGGGACGCACTCCCTCCGGGAAGCCTGCGTGAAACAGGGCGCAGGGCGCGCCGAGAGCTGGCAGGCGGCTGTCAGGCTGGCTCAGCCCGCTCCGCCGCCGCTCACACTCCGCCCACCTGGATCCCTCGGAGGCGCATCCAGAGGCGCACCCACAAAGTGAGCTGCCAAGCGCCCGTGCACCCTCCCCTCCCCCAGGCTCGGCCGGCGTACTTGCCGTGGAAGCAGCCGGGGAGCAGGGCCGCGCTCCGAGGGCGCACAGGTGAAGCCGCGGCGCACGCGCGCACGCGCCAGCCGCCGACAGCAGGCCAGCTGTGCGCCTGCACGCTCCCTGGGAGCCGAAAGGGCAGCGCCGGGAGCCGGGCAGGAACGAGCCGCGCGGCCGCTCCGCACCGGTTCCCTTCAGCGAATAAACCTCCCGGCACCCGGAACTCACCCGGAGGCCCAGCGCACACCAGCACGCACGCATCCTCCTACGCACACGTCCTCGGAGCTCCGAGGGCACCTCGGAACTCTGGGAAATGGAGTCCAGGCCCAGGCGCTCCTCGGCCTGTCAACCTGCTGGTCCTCCCCGAGGGTTAGGGCTAGCTTCAAAGCATCCAGCTCGGGGAGACTGAGGCCGTTGCTTTAGTACTGGCCCTGCCTTCCTTTCCCTCCGTCAGAAGGACTGGTGGGTGCTCATTTGGCTTGAACCAAATCCGTGAGGCCACTGCTGCTGACAGCAAATCCTGCCTTCTTCATAAGCTTCATAAACTTCTTCCTGAAAACTCATACCCACAGCCTCAACGGGGGTTCTCTCAATGCCTGTAACAACCACATAGCAAGTACTGTGAAAACACTAGAATTTTAGAGGATCGGCGGACGGCAGAGTTTAGCCTATAGACTTAAAGCTAAATTTTTATTGGCGTTTTGTGAGTGCTCACAGTTTGTTTTGCTTTGCTTTTTCCTGACTCATTTTACACCATTTTCAAGGGAACTGCATGGAGAGGTAGCATTCCTCAGTATCTCCTAGGAGCCAGATTAAGGACTAAATGCCACGCATCATCTCATTTAACTTTCATGTTAATTTGGGGACAATATTATCACTGAATTCCAAAGAGGAAACTGAGGTGAAATTTGCAGTTCGCAATAGGAGTGTGGCTAGGAAGTCTAGAATCCATCCAAATCCGAGAGTGGCGGAAGGAATTCTCTCCTCTTGTGCGTCAGTTTCTAAAGGTCCAGCTGTGTCGTGCTTGGTGGGAGGGGTAGAGGAGGACACTTCCACAATAGAATGACAATGACAATCCACACAGGATCAAAGATTGTCCAGGAATGACATCCTGAGTCCCAGCCTTGGTGCTAGCACATGTTCCTTTTTTTCCTTCTGTTTATTTCAAAGTAATACCGAATTGCTGTGAATTCTCAGATACATGCATGCATTTTGCATTTTATCATTTTTTAGAAGCCGGTTCATATGAAGTTCTCCGTTTATATCTGCTCCTGTCTCTTGTAGTAAATGGATTTGGGGGCGGCACAGTGGCTCATGAGGCCAATCTTCCACCTGCCAGCGCGGACACCCCATATGGACAGCAATTCTAGTCCCAGCTGCTGCCTTTCTGATCCAGCTGTTTGCCTAGGGCCAGGGATGGCCTAACTCCCCGTGTGGAAGATCTGAAAGAAACTCCTGGCTCATGACTTAGAATCATCTCAGCTCTGGCCGTTGCTGCCGTGTGGGGGAGTGAACCAGCAAATGGAAGATCTTTCTCCCTCTGTCTCTCCTTCTCTCTGAAATCTGACTTTCCAATAAAAATCAGTAAAATCTTTGAAAAAATAGTGGGCTTAGAGTTGCTTGATTATAGATATTTAAATCTTCATCCATCCGTCTTCCTCTCTGTCTCTCCTCCTCTCTGTGTATCACTTTGCAAAAAAAAAAAATCAATCAAACAAACAAACAAAAAAGGCCTGGCGCGGTACCTAGCAGCTAAAGTCCTTGCCTTGAACGCACCTGGATCCCATTTCAGCACCAGTTCTGATTCTGGCAGCTCCACTTCCCATCCAGCTCCCTGCTTGTGGCCCGGGAAAGCAGTCGAGGACGGCCCTAAGCTTTGGGATCCTGCACCTGCGTGGGAGACCCTGAAGAGGCTCCTGGCTTCGGAGTGGCTCAGCTCCAGCCGCTGCAGTCACTTGGGGAGTGGATCATTGGATGGAAGATCTTCCTCTTTGTCTCTCCTCTCTGTATATCTGCATTTCCAATAAAAAATTTTTTAAAAAAATTTAAAAATTAAAAAAAAGGAGGGCCCAGCAGTGTGGCCTAGCAGCTAAAGTCCTCACCTTGAACGCACCGGGATCCTATATGGGTGCCGGTTCTAATCCCAGCAGCTCCACTTCCCATCCAGCTCCCTACTTGTGGCCTGGGAAAGCAGTCGAGGACAGCCCAAAGCCTTGGGACCCTGCACCCATGTGGGAGACCCGGAGGAAGAGGTTCCTGGATCCTGGCTTCGGATCATCACAGCACCAGCCGTTGCACTCACTTGGGGAGTGAATCATCGGACGGAAGATCTTCCTCTCTGTCTCTCCTCCTCTCCGTATATCTGACTTTGTAATAAAAATAAATAAATCTTTAAAAAAGAAGAAGAAGAAGAAGAAGGGAGAACATAAAAAGCCTTCTTCGGGACTGGAAAAGCAGACCAGATTCATTTTACTGCGAGAATTCTGTGCCAAGGATGCGAAGAGTTAGGGCATCATCATTTAAACTGCATACAGTGATAGAGGGGTGCAGAACGCAAGAATTCCTTCTACAGGTGGCCATTGGCTAGGCAGTGATAGGCCATGAAAAGGAGAAAGACTAGGAGCTGCGTTTCTTTTCCTCACCCCCTGGGAATAGGTTTTTGCCGTAGTTGAGTCCCACTTGCCTCCCTCCCGTTAACCTGGGAAGCTGGGAAGTACGGGGGATACTAACAGAGTTCTTGGAACCCAAACCCTGCTCCTTGTCATTTTCACATCAATGCCATCACTATACAAGTGAAGTTAGTTTGAGCTCCTTTCACTCGATGTCGTTTAAAATTTCATGCCGTGTTCTGTAAGGGTTGTGGACACCTTCATTCCATCTTGTTCTGTTTCAGCCTTACTATCTGAAATGCATTTCCTAATTATTTACTACCCTTCCATTTCCTGAACATAATCAGTTGAGCACCAGCGCCCTCTGCAGGATTGTCATCTAATGCTGTAGTGTGTGTGGTGGGAAGCCGCCCAGGAGAAAGCATGAGCTGGGCCCGGCGCGGTGGCGCAAGTGGTTAAAGGTCCTCGCCTTGCACGCCCAGGATCCCATATGGGCGCCGGTTCTAATCCCGGCAGCCCCGCTTCCCTTCCAGCTCCCTGCTTGTGGCCTGGGAAAGCAGTCGAGGACGGCCCAGGGCTTTGGGAACCTGCACCCGCGTGGGAGACCCGGAAGAGGCTCCTGGCTTCGGATCGGCGTAGTATCGACCCGTTGCGCTCACTTGGGGAGTGAATCATCGGATGGAAGATCTTCCTCTCTGTCTCTCCTCTCTGTATATCCGCCTTTCCAATAACAAAATAATAAAAATAAAAATCTTAAAAAAAAAAAAAAAAAAGAGAAAGCATGAGCTGACATAGGGGTGAGATTCCACAAGGAAGTTCTCGCGTTCAGAGACGGACCCACCTTTCAGAGGAAGTGCTTCACTCTGGGAGTCAACCGCAAGAGCATCAAGACTTGAAATGCGCACACCTTCACTTTCAGAACTCTCGGGGTCCCACATATCGATCAAGAATCTGCAGTAACTGATGAATAGGTCAACAGGAATGTAACACGTGCCTTGAAGCATCCCCTTTCCCAGAGGGTGTTGTTGGGGTTCAGCAGACAATGAGCTCTATATAATAGAGGATGGACTCACTGACCACAGCCAGAATCCTGAACTTTGTCCAGGCCTCTCTCATGAGTGGCAGGATCCCCAGCAGCTGTCTGACACCCACTGCCTTCCCAGAGGCAATAGCAGGGAGCTGGACCGGAAGTGGGCAGCAGTGTCATGAGCCTTCACTCATGTCAAACACAGGCATTTCAGGTGGTATTTCAACATTCCATGCTGCGACAGTGCCATAACATCATGTGCTAGTCAGAAGGCTTGCAGACTGAGCCAGGGCCCAGAAGACAAGTCCTGGCTGACAGAAAGCCATCAGAGCCATCGTTGTCTTGGCCAAGGCTAAATCTCCCAGCTTATAACCTACCGCCTGTAGCCTTGCAGAGAAACCTAACAATGACAGCAAGACATCTGGCTGTGGCCAGTGTTTTCCTTTGTTGAATGGGGTAGCATGAAAATTTCCTGCTTTCTTCCACTGCTGCCCAAAGGACTTCGGGGCTGGGAAATCGTGCTGGGAGCCAGGGCCAGCAGAGAGCCTGGGCACTAAAGCTCACACTTGGGTTCTGGGTGGCAGGGAGGGGGTGATGCCCCAGACTAGCACACTGATATGGTGTCCTTATGGGACGTGAACCCCTACTGGGGTCTTGGGCAGGTGGGTAGGCAGGTAGGACCCCAAGCTGGTATGTTGGCATGGGCCTGGGGACTCATGCATTTGCTTAGGTTCCAGAAAGACAGAGTGGTAGGCTCCCAGAGTGGGCAGGCAGGGTTCCAGGGCAACACCACCCCGCAGGAAAACTGGGCTAGGGAAGCTGTGGATTGCTCTAGAAGAGGATATAGGAAATGCAGAAGAAGGGACCACTAAGAGAGTACATTACAAGTGATGAATGACTTTTGGGAGACTTCCACTGATAAGACCACTGGACTTGCAGGTAAGGGAGGGGACTGAGACCAACCGGTTTGGAAGAGGAAAGGTGGAAGAAGTGTCCGCCCATGTAGGAGACCTGAGCTGGGCTAACTAACATTGACAACCTCCCATAAGCACTCACTGAGATGGGGCTGGGGGCACACCTGGCAAGGCTAGACCACAGTACTCACCAGTGTGTGTCAGCACAGAGCAGGGGTCATGTTAGACTGGGCCATGACACTAACCAGCCTGGAAGAGAACCAGGTCTGTGGGGAGATACTGTGGACGATTTGCAGGCTCAGCTCTGTGGGACTGCAATACCCACTAGTTTGCTCAGGAGCTGGGAGTGGTGATGAGCAAACTGGGCAAGACCATGATAATCATCGACACACATGGGAACTGGGCACCAGCAGGCATACACAAAAACAAGATGTGCGGCAGACTGGGCTGCATCATCTGCCAGCAGCACACATAAAGGTGGAGAGTGGAGGGTGGATTATGCCGGGGAAGGGCCTAGCTAGCACCCACAGGCACCCGTGAGATCTGGGTCTGGGAGTGGACCTGATGGGGAAACTTGGGGAACTCCCCTGGTGAGCCACAGTTCATGCTGGGGAGCGTGTGAGTCAGGGCTGGGTTTGGTCATCCCGGGCAAGACTGTCCCACTTGCTGCCAGGTGTATGGGCTAGCTTGCAGGGCAGGTCAGACAGAACTGGGCCAGCAGTAGCACGCTGGCATGCGCAGGAGCCAGAATGGGGTGTGGGCCATTCTGGGCTAGACTATCACACCTACCAGTATGTAGGAAAGCCAGGGATTGAGAGCAGGCTAGGCAAGGCTAAGCTGTAGCACCCACCAGCAAGGGTTGGGAGTGGGGTGCACTGGACTAAGCCAGGCTGCAGCAGTCAAAGGCAAAGGCCAAGCTGAGGGAAGGGCTATGCTGGGCTGAGTCAGAGCAACCAACAGCATGTGTAAGGTCTGTGGCTGGGAGTGAATCTGGTTAGGGAGCTAAGAGGACACTCCTGTTGGACTGCACTTTCCGCTGGTGAGCCTGAGAGCCAAACGGGGCAGCCAACTGGCTGGACATGGCCGCAGCATCCCTCGGCATGGGTGCCATACTGGGCTAGGTTTCAGCGGCCACTGGTGCTCGTGAGAACCAGGGTGGGTGTAGGACATGCTGGGCTAGGTCTTGGCACCTGCTGAACCCTGTGAAGGCTGGGTTTGGGAGTGGGCCAGGCAGGACTGGGCTGTAGCACAAACTGGAAAGAGCCAGAATGGGTGTGGACCAGTTGGGCAAGGCTACTTCAACCTGCCAGGATAGGAGATGGGCCAAGTCGGGCTGGGCCCTGGACCCAAGGGTATGCACGAGGTCTGCCACTGGGAGGTGACCTGATAGAGGAGCTTGGGGAACCCCTGTGTGAAGATGCTGTCCCTGTAGGTGAGCACAAGAACTGCGGCTGAGGGCAGCCCAGACCAGGCCAGGTTACCGTACCTGCTGGCATTCATGTGGGTCAGTGCTGGGAGTGGGTCGGGATGGGTCAGTCCATAGCACCCAGTGACTCACGTGAGAACCAGGATGGGGTGTGGGATAGGCCAGGTTGGGTTGCAGCAGCAGGCAGTCCACATTAGTGCCTGGACAGAGGGCTCCCAGGGCTAGGTTAAGCTGCAGCACGCGCCAGTGTGAACTGGAACTGGGGGCAGGCCGGTGAGCCAGGCTGCAACACCCACCAGCAAATGTGGAGGTGAGTTTGGCCCTGCCAGCCTGGGCTGCAGCACCCAGCAGCACACCTAAGAGCTCTTGGTGGGGGAAGAGGGACAAGCCCAACTGGGAAGCTGTGGGTGCTCCCCTGCTAGGCCCCTGCTCCTGCTGGTGGGAATGAGTGCTGAGACTTGGGGCAAATCAGGCTGGACACGGCTACAACCCGCATTGGCCTGCATGTCAACTGCTTTAGGGAGAGAGCCAGGCTGGGCTAAGCAACCACATCCACTGGTGCATGCATGAGCCAGAGTAAGTGCATGGTGGTTGGGCTTTGCAGCAATGTGAGCTGACATGTGCTGGGATGGAGGTGGGGAGTGGGATGGGGCAAATCCTGTCAGGCTAGAGCACTGGACAAACAAGATCTGGGACTGGAAGTGAGGCTAGTAGGGAAGCTGTTGGCCCTCTCTGACGGGCTGCAACTGCCGTTGGTGAACATGAGAACCAGGGCTAGAGGTGGGCCTGGCTGGACAGGTGGTAGCATCGCTGGCATCAGTGTGTGCTGGATAGTGGTGTTGGTCAGGCCGAGCTAGGCTGCAGCAGCCGTTGGTGTGTACCGGAGCCGAATGGGATGTGGGATGAACTGGACCAGCCTGGTGCACAAAGTGGCATGTTCAGGAGTCGAGGCTGGGGACAGGGCTCCTTGGCTACTGGAGGCACTCCTGTCTAGGTGTCAGTTCTGGCTGGTGCGCATGAGCGCTTAATGTGGGTGGGCAAGGATGGGCTGAGCCACAGCCTCCATTGGCTTTTCTACAAGATGGGTTAATAATCCTTATAAAAAAAACAAGTCTTTCTGGGGGATATAAATAGAAAATTCTCTTTCACAGTTGAACAGTTTCCCTTTCTTGTGGGGAGTTAGAACTAGAGAAGTACAAAACTGTAAGAACAACAGTGAGACATAATTATGAAACACCTGGGAGACACATGAGGAGGCATTGTGGCCACCGAATCCCACTGCTGAAACTGAGGTCAGAGGGTACAAATATGTGTCACGTATTACAATTGCTTGCTCCTACCTGTAGCTGTTGAGTTGTCCAGATAACGGCGATGGGGCGTGAGCAGAGCTGACTGTCAATGTGTCTGCTTGAGCTAAGCTCCACTCAACAGGCATCCTGAGCCTTGTGGAAAACTGACAGAAAGCTGCTGGTCTGCACCTAGAAGTCTGACGTGCTCACAGAGGACCTCGTTGTAAGTCTGAAGTGCTGGTAGTGCTGTGAGTGGGGAAGTGTGTGCGTTTTTATTCAGCCCGTTGTCACACAGGGACACAAAGTAAATTTTAGGGGAACAGCACCGTAACTCAATAAGCTAATACTCCACCTTCAAGAACCAGCATCACATATGGGTGCCGGTTCGTGTCCCAGCAGCTCCACTTCCCACCCAGCTTATAGCCTTAGAAAGCAGTGGAGAATGGCCTGGAAAGGCAGCAGAGTGGCCCAAGTCGTTGGAACGCTACACCTGCAAAGGAGACCCGAAAGAACTTCCTGGCTCCTGGCTTCTGAAGATCTCCCTCTGACCACTATGGCCCTTTGGGAAGTAAGTCAGTGGATGAAAGATCTTTTCCTCTCTCTTTCCTTCTTTCTTAACTCTGCTTTTCCTATAAAAGTAACTAAATCTTTAAAACTCTAAAGTAACTTTTATGCAGAAGGCTAAAAAGTGAGCAGATAGGGGGCTGTCACTGTGGCCCAGCAAACAGTACTTAACTGTCTGGGCTTCATGTCCATGATTGCCTTCCTAGCTAGTTCCTGCATTTTGCTGCTCAGTTAATACTTACTTCAATTTATAAGGAAATGAAATGACTGGTAGTTCATTCAACAAGCCACACACACACACACACAAACGTTCAATAAACAAGTGAAATGCCTTGCACACCTAGAGTGACTTCTCATCCTGCTTGCCCTGGATGGCTCCCGTTCAGATTTCATCCCTTTGCAATTATTAGGATGCCTTTGGGGGGCGGCATGTTGGTTCAACTGGCAAGTCCTCCTACTCCAAATACCAGGATCCTATATGGATTCTGGTTCGAGTCCCGGTTGCTCCACTTCCAGCTCCCTTCTTGTGGTCTGGGGAAGCAGTAGAGGACAGCCCAGTGCTTTGGGACCCTGTACTCATGTGGGAGACCAGGAGGAGGCTCCTGACTCCTGGATTTGGTTCAAATATGCTTAGCTCTGGCTGTCTCAGTCATTTGTGGAGTGAACCAGCAGAGGGAAGACCTTTTTTTCTTTTTTTCTCCTTCTGACTGTAAATCTGCCTTTCCAATAAAATGAGTAAATCTTTTTTTTTTAAGATTTATTTATTTTTATTGCAAAGTCAGATATATGGAGAGGAGGAGAGACAGAGAGGAAGATCTTCCGTCCGATGATTCACTCCCCAAGTGAGTGCAACGGCTGGTGCTGTGATGATTCGAAGCCAGGATCCAGGAACCTCTTCCTGGTCTCCCATGCAGGTGCAGGGTCCCAAGGCTTTGGGCCGTCCTCGACTGCTTTCCCGGGCCACAAGCAGGGAGCTGGATGGGAAGTGGAGCTGCTGGGATTAGAACCGGTGCCCATATAGGATCCCAGAGTGTTCAAGGTGAGGACTTTAGTCACTAGGCCACGGCGCTGGGCCCAAAATGAATAAATCTTAAAAAATAAAAAAAAAAAAAGACTGATCAATTTGAGAACCATGGACATTTCTGCCCCTCAAACATACATCATGTCCCACACCTCAGTGATTGTATCATCTGTGTGACTTCCCCTAGCCCTAACCCTGACCAACCTGCAGGAATACAGAATCCACTTAGACCATGGTACGACGTCGCAAGAGATCCAGGGCTTGGAGAGGGCAGAAGGGTCCAGGATCGGAAGGAGCCTGAACATCCTTTCCCACGGTTCTCTGCAGGAGGGGTCACATCAGGAAACAACTACGATCCACACAAACCTCTTTCTATTAGCAAATAAGAACAATTTGTATATTTCCTGAATCTACAGCCCTGCTCTCTATACACCATAAATTATGCATCAAATTCATTGTCGACCGCACGCTAACCAACGAAATTCTGGACATTAACTCTTTCTTTGATTTTTTTTTTGTTTTGTTTTTTAAAGATTTATTTATTTATTGGAAAGTCAGATATACAGAGAGGAGGAGAGACAGAGAGGAAGATCTTCTGTCCGATGATTCACTCCCCAAGTGAGCGCAATGGCCGATGCTATGCCGATCCAAAGCCAGGATCTAGGAACTTCTTCCAGGTCTCCCACACAGGTGCAGGGCCCCAAGGCTTTGACCTGTCCTCAACTGCTTTCCCAGTGTACAAGCAGGGAGCTGGATGGGAAGTGGAGCTGCCGGGATTAGAACCGGCACCCATATAGGATCCTGGCATGTTCAAGGCGAGGACTTTAGCCACTAGGCCACGGTGCCGGGCCCTGGACATTAACTCTTAAATGGACAAACTCATATTTGAAACACAGGTATTAGCAAAAGAGAAATAAAAATGTGGGCAGATTTGTATTTGGTTTTGTCTTCTGATAATTATATTTCAGTTTTCAACACACATCTGCTTGAAACATGGGGAAGATGACTAATTTACTTTGAACTTAAGAAGTTAATATTCCTATGACAATGCATGGCTAAACCTACAAATATATACTTGCATTCACCTAAGAAAACAGCTAGTGTGCCATCCACAGATCCCATTTCAGAGTTTACAATTCTAGTGCAGATGCTAGAATAACATAATGGGTCTTAAGTTAAATGCATTTAAAATGCACTGTGCAAACACAAAAGTTACCATCTCTGTGAATGACTTAACTAAAAACACTTGACATCCACAGATTCATCTGTCCATCGAACGATAGCAAATCTTCTGTTACAGTTCTGAGCATTGAACCTGAACTTTTCCCTGTCTGTGGGTTTCTGCTACAAACGGGCAAGAAAGTTGACATGAGAGTCCTGGGGAGCCCCACACTTCCCGATCCTGCTCCTCTGTAGGGGGCTTCAGGGAGAGTAAGATGCAGTATTGATTTTAGCCAAACAACCTATCCACACTTTTCTCTATTCCTCAGATACGATTTTTCCTTTATAATTCTTGAATCTTTTCTAATCCTACTGTTGTCCTTATTGACTATTATTCAAATGCAGTCATCTCAGGCTGGAGCTTCCAAAGCCAGATTCTTCCAACTCAGATTACACAAACAAGTATACACTTAAAAAAGGGGGGGTGGAGAAGTCTCAATTTAATATTCCTTGAAATTTAAAAAAAAAAAAAAAGTTCAGGGGTTAAAGAGCTCAGCGCGTGGAATACCGAGCGCTCATCTCCTTGGCCAGATGTTGGAATCCTGGCCATGGATCACCTCTAGTAGGATCTGTCCTACTACAGACATGGATTCCATGAGCATTCCTGATAACAGATGAAAGTGGGGAGAGGATAGCAACCAATAGTTTGACTAATCAATAGTTCGACTCAGTTATCTCCTTCGGTATAGCTTTCATAGGATAATTACAGCTCATAACTTCGAGCACTCGGTCACTACAGTCATCATTATAATTGATTCATATGGAATTCAGAGGAATAGTTGGCCCCTGTGCCATCAGTAAAGGGGGTGAGTGGAACTGACTCATGAAGTCTTCCACAAAGTTTACGAACTGAGGCTAGTCTTCTTCAAACACATATTTTTTTGAAAAGCAGATGAAGAGAAAGGAAAGACGACGGACACATGAATCCCCCTTTTCTGAGCAGAACTTCACAAATGGATGCACTCGCCACGTCTCAGCCAGGACAGGGTCAGGAGGAAGCTCTCTGACTCTCCTACACGGGTGGCGGGGATCCAAGTGCTTTGGTGATGTCCCACTGTTCCCAGGCACCTCAGCTGAAATCTGGATCAGAAATAAAGTACACAGGACTGAAATTTGCACTACAATATGGGCGGCCAGTGCTGCGTGCAATGAGTTAACCCAGCGCCCCACAGTGTCAGCCTCAAAGACCAACCAACTCAGATTCAGCACCACGCCCCTAGTGTCTTAGCGTGTTTTATATTAATTCATTACATAATTTTATGCCTAAGAAAAATTATACAAGGAGGTGTGGCATCGTGTGGTAGGTTAAGCCTGCACCTGCACAGATGACATATTTGGTCATAGGTTTGAGTCCTGGCTGCTTCATTTCCTTGCTAATGGCCTGGGAAAAGAGTAGAGTCTGGCCCAAGTGCTTGGGCCATTGCATTCACATGGGACACCCAGAAGTTCTTGGCTCCTAGCTTCAAAATAGCCCAGCTCTGGCCTCTTGTGGCCACTTGTGGAGTGAGCCAGCAGGTAGAAGATCTTTCTGTCTCTCCTTCTCTCTCTGTAACTCTCTTTCAAATAAAAGTAAATATATCTTATATATATATAATATATATAATACGTAATAGATAATATAATATATAATATTATATAATATATATTATATATATATAATGAGAGCACAGTCACCTTTCACTGATTCCTTGATGATTCTGAATCAACTACTGTGACTCATTTAGTTTGTATGCTGGCATCCTTTGTTTTTGGATGTACTTCTATGTGTGTGTATGTGTGTGCACGTGTGTGTGTGTGTGTGTGTAATCCACAAAAACATGTCATATGTTCATTGGAGTTTGGGACACTGCAATATAAGATATTTCATAAAAATTAGAACTGATTCAGTATTGCCACTTGAAAGTTTGTCAGGAATTGGTTAACTTTCTAAATCGGAATAATTGAGATAGAAATGAAAGTCACCATGCAATTCATCTACTAAGATTATTCATATAATTGTTTTTCAGTTACTTACAATTATCACCAACATCAATTTGAGAATGTTTTTATCAGCCTGATGTGTTGGGGAGTGAATTAGCAAACTGATGTCTGTCTTCTTTCTGACCTTGATTCTGAAATAAGAATATGTATAAAGAAATGGGATTATTTGGCTAACTTGTTGATATCCCCACTTTTCCAATTCAAAGCCACCACAGATCCATTGTTCTGTGTGTCTGCCTATGGTGTCCTCACGTCAGTGCAGTCTCCATGGATCTGTTTTGTTCTGGGTCCAATCTCTCTGATGCTTCTGGCAGCCAGCAGACAGAATGAAGGTTGACTCCCAGCTGGCAGCTAACTGGAGAGGACATCGGATGTTCTCAGTTGCTCTTGTACGCGTAGAGTGGGATTTCCGCGGGACTGCCTCACGACACGGGTTGGGAGGGAAGCAGATCTAGACATAAACAACATAGCGCCCCTGCTCTTACCAAATTTTTTTTCAGTATATATTTCTTTTTCTGCTTTGTCTTTGGGATCATATTGGAGACTTGACAAAGATTTCCATTCAGTTACATTTCAGCAAAGCAGGTTGAGTCACCATGTGCAGTGCTAGCATCCAATACCACAGCAGCATTTCCGGTCCTGGCCATTCAGCTTCTGCTCTGGCTTGCAGCTGATGCACCTGGAACGGCAGCACAAGGTGCTCCAAGCACTTGGGTCTCCACCACCAGAATAACACATTGAAACAGATGTGGGCTCCTGCCTGGCACCTGCCCAAGCCCACGCCACTTGGGCCATTAAAGAATTGATTGGTGACAGAGGATCTGTCTGTGTTTCCTGCTCTTTGGCCTTTAAATAAATTAACAAATGCTTTTAAATGATTTTATGAATTGTGCTATAATACCAAAACATCCTGCAAAAAAATCTCTAGAAACCAAAAGCTTCACACTCACAGGCTCTGAGAATGAATCATTTTTCTAATTGTCATGTAGTAATGACAACTTATCTAAAAGAAATTAAATATCTCAGGGGAATGATTCACATAAGTATTTACATGCGTGGGAGACTTTGAAGATATTCATAAAACATTATAATTCAAGGTTTATCCTAATACTGCAATTCTCCTTCCCATGCTCACTAAGCTTGTAATATCAGTGTAAGTGTTAGAAAATGCACATGATTACATAGTCAGTACATGAAGTCTTCCAACTGATTGCTAAAGAGCAGAAAAACAAACTATGTTTCCCTATGAGGTTAATTTAGGAAATAATAATATTAAAAAAAGAAGTATTAATTAAAAGCCTTGCTACAATGATGTTGGGTTAATGCTTTTTGATTTTTTTTTAATGTATTGATAAATCTTTCTGGAAAGGCAGATTTATAGACAGAAGGAGAGACAGAGAAAAATCTGTCCTCTGCTGGTTCACCCACCAAATGGCTACAACAGCCAGAGATGAGCTGGCTTGAGCCAAACCCAGGAGCCAGGAGCCTGCTCCTGGTCTCCCACATGGATGCAGGGTTCCAAGGCTTTGGGCCATCCTCAACTGCTTTCCCAGGCCACAAGCAGGGAGCTGGATGGGAAGTGGAGCAGTTAGGACTGGAACTAGAATCCATATGGGATCTTGGTGCTTGGAAGGCAAGGATTTAGCCACTGAGACATCATGCTGGGCCCAGGTTAATGCTGTTTTAAAGATTCATTTGTGTTTATTGGAAAAGCAGATTTACAGAGAGAGGAAGAGACAGAGAAAAAGATCTTGCATCCACTGATCAGTTCTCCAAGCAGCTGCAACAGCAAGAACTGAGCCCAGCTGGGATCCAGGATCTTCTTCAGGTCTCCCGGGTTGGGCACAGCTTTGGGCCATCCTCTATTACTTTCTAGACCATAAGCAGGGAGCCGGATGGGAAGCAGAGCAGGTAAGTCACAAAGAGACACCCGTATGGGATGATGGTAATGCAGACAGGTTAGCCAGTTGAGCCATTTGTGCTGGCCCTCCAGGGCAGGTGTGCTTTTAAATGCACACTTCTTACGTGTCCAGTGAGTCCTAAGTGGCAGCTTGCGTTACACTACTCTAAAATTTGCAAGGTTTCAGGAAAACCACCCCATACTGATTGTTTTGTGGACTTACAAAGCAGTTTTTGTGCTGTTCTCTAGTACTTCAGTGTTTATCTTTTAGAAACTATAATATTAACAAACACTCATTTTTATCATTTTGGTTTTAATGCTTCTTAGTATGATTCCTAATGTTGATTTTACCTTTATACCTTTATAGCAAGCATTTCCATGACAATGGATAAACATGTGATTCTGTGTGCATGTGTCCATGTGCACGAGAATTTTGACAGCGTGAAAATGATACCATGAAAAATTCTCACATTGCAAAAACAGTCCTCCCCAGAGCTAGTTGCCTATGAGGCACTGGACACCTTAGAACCAGGAGGGCCGGAGCGTGTCTTCTTAAAAGTTGTATCAGAAAAAAATAATGATAGAAAATACAAAGAGAACACATGGAATTCTCTTTGGAGCTAGAACTGCCAGGAGTAATCAGGGTTGGATGATGCCTTATGTGTGGCTCTGATTCAAGCTCACAATGTCCCTGTCAGAGAGGTGCAGATGGACAGAGGAAATCGCACGTGAGGGTTCAGCAAACCGCAGGGGAGACAGAGCGCAGGAGCAACCGAAGCTGCTATTGCCTTGCTCTTCACTCTTCAACCTCTCAAACTGTGATAAGGAAATGTCTGTGATTCAGCCACATTCCTGCAAATATGTTGTGTGTTAATCAGAGCTAAGTAATATATTCTCATCTTTGTTTCCTTTTTCTGTAGTGACTTGGAGGGCCGCTGTCATCACCAGAGAAATATAGAAATGAAAATCTGCGGCTTCAGGTGTCCAACCCCTAAAAAAGACAGCACATAAGCAAACCAAGTGTTCATCCCGTGGATCTAGAACATAAGAAGGCACTAGACCCAGGGGCCCGGCAGCATGGCCTAGCAGCTAAAGTCCTCGCCTTGAATGCCCCGGGATCCCATATGGGCGCCAGTTCTAATCCCGGTAGCCCTACTTCCCATCCAGCTCCCTGCTTGTGGCCTGGGAAAGCAGTTGAGGACGGCCCAAAGCCTTGGGACCCTGCACCCAAGTAGGAGACCTGGAAGAGGCTCCTGGCTCCTGGCTTCGGATCATTTGGGGAGGGAGTGAATCATCGGGCGGAAGATCTTCCTCTCTGTCTCTCCTCCTCTCCGTATATCTGACTTTGTAATAGAAATAAAGAAATCTTAAAAAAAAAAAAAGGCATCAAATATAGGCAGTAGAAGAAAATTGTATGTAAAAGGGTGCATAGAAACTTCTTTCTCTCCCTGAAATTCCCCAATATTTCTTATTAAAAAGAAGTCCAGGCAGTGGAGACTGTTAATTGATTTGCAAAGTATAAATGCCGCTCTGATTACTATGGGTCCTTTGCAGCCTCGGCTCGGGAGTGATTCGAAAGATCGGAAGCGTACTGTGTTAGACCTGAAATGTGATATTTTCATCCATGAAGTTGATAGGCCTGGATTTGCTTTTGCAGTTCCAACTTTTACCAACAAGGAACCCCTTCAGCACTCCCACTGCACACTGCTCCCTCGGGCAATGGCTGACTCACCTACAGTGTGTCAATGCTTTGTTGCAAGGCCTGTAGATCCTCTTCGCAAAAGATTTCCACGCGTTTATCTTGTTCGTTATATGGATGAGATTTGACTTTCCGCCGCCTCTGCTGACGTGCGGCAGCAGGACTGCGCCATGCTCCAGGAAAATGCACAAAACAGTTGCCCTGAGTTACCTAAGCATATGCGGTGGGGAGACAAACCACTGGACCCCAGAGGGTCTCAGAAAGTCAGCATTGAAAACTTTAAATGGCTACCAAAAACGACTAGGGGGATAGTAATTGACTATGTCCTATGTTAGGAATTCCTAGTCAATGCAGAATCTGCTATGTGAGAGGGCTACCCTGAACCAACTGGTGAGTGCATCCTAAGCCCCTTGGCCAATAAAACTTACAAATTTTAAGCAACAGTTAAGGGAAACAGTCACCCATAATACAGAAGGAGCCTCCACTCCTTCTTTTGGCCCTTCCTGCTAAGCTATGTCCCACGGGGTGTTTGCGCAGAATCTTTTCCCATTTAAATGGGATTTGCACCTCAAAGGACCTACGGTTTTAACTCCGCCTCTTCAGCATCTGACTGAACTTGTCAATCAAGGCTTACTGCATGCCTTACAGCTGTATGGTTTTGGTCCCCGTGGGATTATCCTGCCCTTGGAGCCAACGACTTTAAATGAGCACTAATACTAAACTTAACAAAACAAACAAACAAAAACTTTTTCTGATTGGCACAGATATATTGGAAATCATCATCCTGCTGGAAAGTCACAGGATTTCTTGCAGAAAACTGACTTCATTGTTAATCCCATGCCTTAACCCACTCGTATTCCCAACACTCCCTGTCTCCTTTGCACATGGATGCAGTACCAAAAAAGGTGGGATCACAGCCCGGACATCTGCCCAAGAGTTCGAGCTGGACACCCTTATCACTTTACTAAAAAAGGAAAAGGTCTCCTCAACTTTAAATGTTCTTTCCAATTCTGTGTATGCAGTAAAGCTGCTTCCTGAAATTACAACAGGCAAGACTAATTGATGACATTGATCTTTTCACTACGTACATCTCTTTGCAGCAATTGCTTCAACAGCGTGCCTCCTGCTTATATGATAGACATATTCATTCTCATTGAAATCTTGCAACAGAAGGAAATCCTCCCCAGGACATTTAACCTGCCCTAGTTTTCCTCCGCACAGAGGGAGCACTCTGCCCTGCATTCCACTGCTTACCTGTTCAGCAAACTCATGCTATTGCTCAACAATGCCCTGTTTGCCAACCTCTGCCCTGCTCTGAGTGCTTTGCAGGCTGCAACCCCCGAGGATTACAAATAACACGTTATGGCAATGTGGTTTTACGCATGTCCCTTCTCACAAACACCTTTGACCTGTGAGGTCATCGACACTTACTATCAGTTCATTTGGGCCTTTCTACATAAATCTGAATCTACCCCAGCTCTTGTTTCTGCTCTATTACAAACTCCGGCCCTTATGGGTCTTCCACAAAAGTGAAAAGCTGATAACGTCCCTGCTTTCACAAGCAGCAAAATTCAACAATTTGGCATTGAATGGCAGATTGAACATATTCCAGGAATATCTTATAATCCACGAGGACAAAGCTTTGCTGAGAAAGGGCCCACCGGACCTTAAAACTTCAACTCTTAAAAATTTTAAAAGGAGGCGATAGCCCCAAGAATGTACTCACTCTTGCTCTGTTTACTCCAAATTTTTAAATTTGCCACAAGGAGATATTTCTAGGATATCTCATCACTTCTTTGACTCACAAAGTTATATGTGGACCTGCAATACCCGCAGATGATAGAAGCAGTTGAAAACTTGGCAAGCAAGAAAGATGATCAGAGTTGGAAAGGGAAAGCTCTTGTCATTCCAGATGGATCCACTACGTAAGTATGGTTTCCTCTTTGATGCATCTGGCCCTGGAACAAAGCAAACACAAGGAATGCTTCTGGTAGGAAAGGTGACAGAGGGCCCTGGCATGATAGCCCAGAGGCTAAATCCTCACCTTGCATCCACAGAGATCCCATGTGGGTGCCGGTTCGTTCCTGGCTGCTCCACTTCCCATTCAGCTCCCTGATTGTCACCTGGGAAAGTTCCTGGCTTCTGGCTTGGGATTGGCTCAGCTCCAGCTGTTGCGACCAATTGGGGAGTGAACCAGAGGATGGAATCTCTTTCTTTCCATAGCTCCTTTTCTTTGTATATCTGCCTTTCAAAAAAAAAAAAAACAGACAAAGAAAAGATGGCAGAGGATGGCAGCATTAAGCTTCCCCAAGGAGAAACTGAAAAGATACCAACCATATCAATGTAAGGATAATTTTCCTCTGCAGGGCCAGGTAAAAGCTTTGGCTAGAAAGGCTTAAAGGACCCTCACCAACACTGGGGAGCTGAAGGTGGCAGAAAGACGCCTTTTGGCCATGATAGCAGAGCTTACGTGTGCTACTGAGGTAAGTGGTAGACATGTTTATGGGTGCCACACCCCCATCCACCTCTGCTACAGCTGGGGAATGGGACTGACTCTAGGCCCGTGGTGTGTACTAATGATGGTGTCTATACGCCTGGTCCCTGGCATTCATTCCTCCCGGCCTACCTCCCATTCAGAGGACGGCAAGGCTATTAACATGTCCTCATTTAAAACCTTGTACCTGTGGAGCAGGAATCCTAAAACGCCTGAGGCCCAAGTCTCAGATATGGGGACACAACCTCTGTGAAACGCTACACCTGGGATTCTTTGGGGCTCTAGCGTTTCTCTTTCCATAAGCTCTAAAATCTAAGCATTTCATAGAGAATCAAACACTATGGGTCGGCCCAATGAGCCAAATTGTGAAACAGTCACCTGGAAATGCTACAATATTTACACTACTCATGGGTCCACTTGCAGGGGACAGATGGGGAAAGTTTCCATTCACGCAGGGTATTGATTTGCTGGTGGGGGGGCTCACAGTTTCTTTGTTACAAACTGTGTTGATGACTCTGAACGGTCCTCCTGTAACAATGACACTGTCCCTCCCAATTAGGATCTCTAATTTGGACTTTGGGAAACAGGATACAGAATTTTTTGAGTGGCTGATGGGGGACTTGCCACACCTCAACCACGAATTATCTTACCTAACAGGTTTCTCTGCCCTCAACGATGGCATCTTTAGAAATTGCCTGCAGCCACGAGTTACGTCTCTACCTGGGCAGGAGTAGACTCGGTGTGGAAATCGGCCAATCACATGTTTCACCAAAATGTTAGCAGACATTCACAAACCTGTGTAAACTTCCCTATGTAATAGCTGTTTACCCCTAACAATCTGGATTGTTACAACTGTGCCTTTACACCTGTCTTAATGCTTCTCTACTTGAGGATTTCACCTCTCACACACTTTGTTTAATTGTATTTTTTACTTGTTTCATTACTTCTTTTTTTATTGTTTTTTGATACAATTTAGTTGGTGGTGGGCTTTCCCCTCCCCTCTCTCCTCCCCTCCTCTCTATTCTCCCCTCTGGGTTTATAATGTGTGTCCACCGCGAATTTTCCCAAGTCCATCATGCTTCCACTGGAGTGTCTCCCAGCCATGTAGGAGAAGAACTTTTCGTTGTAGGTTAATTCTTGTATCCTGGGGCCCTAATGTAGGCACAGTGAGGATTAGGTCTTCGTTGTCTCCTAAAGCAAACGCTTGGGATTTGGCTGCCAGTCGATGTTACCAAGCCTTGGGAGAAAGGTCCCACAGCAGAACTAATGCAACAGATGTTACAGGAGCTCCAGCAGTGGAGTGAATGGTTTGTTGAGTGGATTGTTTCGGGACTGATCAGTTTTTTGGCTATTGTGGCAACAGCCATAATCTCCAGAGGGGCACTTCATTTGTGGATCCAGACACATCGATTTGTGAAACAATGGCAAAAGGACTCACACAGTCTGGACACAGCAGGCTCATATGGACGAACACATAGAATCAAAGTTACAGGATGTTCAAACTACTGTGCAGTGGATGGAGGAACATCCACTGTGCAGTGGATGTCATCACAATGTGATTGGAATCTGACATCTTACTGTGTTACTCCTGCTCATTTTGACCATAGACGATATGCTGGGAAACACTGAGAGATCATCTAAAGGACCTCCAAGAAAATGTGTTCCTCGATGGCGACATCTTACAAGAAAAGATATTTCAAACATTTAGTAACCACTTCCTGCCATAACAGGCCAATGGTTGACGGAGGGCATCGACGCTGCCCTCCAAGGATGGACACTAAAACCTGGTGGCAAAGTGTTACAGCTCTCTCACAGCTATTGTAGCTGTTCTTATTTGTCTCTGTTTTTCTGTTTATAGGATCTCAACGGTTCCAAAGATGACTGCTCAGAATAATACGTGGTTAAACACTACCTAATGCTGCTATCATTAAAAAATAAAAAGGGAGAGATGTCGGAATACATCCAACAAGATAAGCTGCGGTGGCACATGCAAGGTTGGAAGCCTGTTGAGAAGAGGCTCCAGGAAGAGGAGGGGAAGGGCCCCTGGCCCAGCGTGCATGCTGCTCCCAGTGAGTCCTTGGAGGTGGTTTTTTTTATCACACACACACACACACACACACACACACACACACACACTTACTATGGACTGTGTCTGGGGTGCACCAGACAGAGCTAGGCTCCAGTACCTGCTGTTTGTGAGAGCCACTGTGGCAAAGGAAGCTCTAAAAGGACTGGTCTATCTGCACTGCAATGTGTCAGTCTGCCAACCTGTTGGCACACCAGCCTGTATGGCAGCCTGTCCTATTGACAGCCAAAGAAGCTCAGTCTATGTTGAGAACAGTACTGCTAGCATTTCTAGCCAAGGACCCATGATTCTACTTTAAGCTACTACAGATGCTTCAGAAAAGCTCCATAAATACTCAGGTGCTGCTGTACAGCCTGAAGCTTTGTGGGTGGCAGACCTTTCTGGGACCTTGGTCATCAGTGCCTTACTAGTGTCCTACTTGACTATCAAGACACAAAGATGAATTACACGAAGATAAAGTAACAATAAAATCAGGGTAGGTGTGGGACAGGCTGGACTAGATCTCTGCCCGCGCTGAACCACACAAGAGCTGTGTCTGGTCATGGACCAGGTGTGGCTGGGCTGTAGCAACCAATAATAAGAGCCAGTTGGGCAAGGCCACTGTTCCTGCCAAGACAGGAGGTAGATTAAGTCAGCCTGAGTCAAGGACCCACCAATGTGTGAGATCTGCCACTGGGAGGAAACTTGACAGAGGAACTTGGAGAACTTCTCTGTCGGGACCCAATCCTTGCAGGTGAGCACAAGAATCAAGGCTGGGAGCAGCCCAGACCAGGCCAGATTTCAGTGCCCACCAGCATACATAAGGGTCAGGTCAGGGGACAGGCCAGGCTGGGCCAATTCATAACATCCATCGGCAGATCCAAGAACCAGGATGGGGTGCAGGACAGGCCGGGTCAGGCTGCAACACCAGTTAGTTAACATTAGGGCCAGCACTGAGGTCAGGCTGAGCTGGGTTAGGCTTCAACATCCACCAGGAGATACCAACATGAGGTAGGCCATGCCACACTGGGCCACAGCACCCATAAGCACATGTGAGACCCAGGTGGGGTTTGGGAGCCCAGTAGGGGACTACTGAGGCTCTTCTGCTGGACCACTGCAAGCAGGAAAACTGTGATGGGGCAGACCAGGCTGAGCTGGGCTACAACACCTACTGACTTGCATCTGAGTTCAGTCAGGGGAGAACCATGGTGAGGCTAACCGATTGTACCCACTGGTGCATGTATAAGCCAGAGTTAAGTGTGAGCTGGCTGGGCTTTGCCTCAGCATCAGTTGGCAAGTGCTAGGACTGGGGCAAATCCTGTTAAGCTAGACTGTAGAACCACTTAGACAGTGCAAGACCCAGGACTGGGAGTGGGCCCAAAAGGGAAATTGTGGGTACCTCTCTGATGGGCTATAGCTCCCAATGGTGAGCATGAGAACCAGGGCTGGGGGTTGGGTCTAGCTAAACAGTACCTGCTGGCATAAGTGTGGGCTTGATAGTGAGGCTGATTGGGTTGAACCAGGTTTCAATGCCCGTTGAGAGCAGAATGGGATATGGGGCAGATTGGACCAGTCTGCTGTACAAATTGGCAAGAATGGGAACCAGGGCAGAGGGCAGACCTGGTGAAGGTTAATGCAGGTTGCTCCAATTAGGCTGCAGCTCCCACTGCTAAACATGAGGGCCGAGTGTTTGGTGGGCAGGGCAGGGCTGGGCCACAGCAACTGTTGATTTACATAAAAGACAGGGCTGGAGGAAAAAACTGACCCAGCAATTACAACAACTGGTGTGTGTGTGGGCTGATGTGAGGCACAGACAGAGCTGAACCCCCTACTGGTAAACACACCAAGAGTCAGGTCTGGGATCTCCTCGGACAAGGTTTGTTTTGGGATTCCCCCCAACTGAACTGCAGGACTTAAGAGCCCCAACCATGGAGAGAATCATAGGGTCTGTGGTCTGACCCTGGAGTGCATGTGTCGGAACTGGATCTCCTTAGTGGCTAAGATGGAACAGTGGACAGCATGCCCAAGTGGACATGGAGGATATGGCAGTCCATTAGAGCCTGCACAAGACTCTGGTAGCATAACAAAGGAAAGAGGACAGAACAAGTTGGTCAACTACCCCAGCCAGACGTTGGCCACAAATATCTGGGTGAACAGAGACTCTAAGGTGGACTATGTCAGCCAAAAGGATTTCCTCATCCTTGGATGAGGATAGTCAATCAAATTATATCACATCCCTGCTACCTTGCTAGCAGAATTCCAGATGATGGCTCATACCTAGAAGGGTACAGCCAACCCTCCCAACTATTTTTTCAAGCCCTACATGTGACTGCACCATGCCTTTGCTCAAATTCTGCCATTACTTCTTGATCACCCAGGACAGACTGCATGCTTACCCTGACATTTTACTTCTCCTCCTGCCTCTGCCTGGCCTCCTCCATTCCCTCCACCTACTCCATCCTCTCTGCAGCTGCACTGACCTTGCTGCTGCTCACACACAGCTATGACAGGTCACTTGCTGTGTGTCGTTGCTCTTGCAGTTTCCCTTCCCAGAAATGCTGTTTTATCAGATGGTCCTATTCCCTGTTCTCCCAGTGTTAGATAAGATAAGGACTTCTCAGGCACAGTATTTGATTTGCAAACTCCATCCCCAGTTTTTCTCTTAAAAATTATCTATTTCAATTTTTTAAATGATTTGTTTTTTGTTAGAAAGACAGATAAGATTTATGGAGAGAAGGAGAGAAAGATCTCCCATCTGCAGCTTCACTCTCAAAGCGGCCACAACAGTCGGAGTTGAGCCAATCTCAAGTCAGGAGTCAGGAGCTTCTTCTGAGCCTCCCATGTGGGTGCAGGATCTCAGAAGTCTGGGCCATCCTCTACTGCTTTCCCAGGTCACAAACAAGGACCTGGATGGGAAGCAGAGCAGCCAGGATACAAACCAGCTCCCATTTGGGATCCCAGTGCTTGCAAGGTAAGGCTATAGCCATTGAGCTATTGCATCAGGCCCTATATTCAATTTAATTGAGGGGGAGAGATATCTTATATCTACTGACTCGCTTGGTCACTTCCCAAACACCTGCAATGACCACATGCTGAACTCAATCTGAGTATCCCACGTTAGTGGAGGAAATCCAAGTGCTTGAGTCATCACCATTGACTCCCCAAACATACGTTAACAGGAAGATAAACTTGAAGTGGGATGGGAACCACTTACTCAAATGCAAATGTCTCGAATGACCATCTAACTGCTGCATACAATGCTTAACCATACCCACCTCTCACATCTCGTCCATATTTTGTTCCCAACATTTATTAATATCAGTAGGTGTTATTAAATTAAATCAATTGTTTGTAATACTAGGTGAATTTTTATTTAACTTGCTGACTGTCCATTTTTCATAGATAGATAGATAGATAGATAGATAGATAGATAGATAGATATGTGTGTTAAAATTGTTACAGAGGCAAAGCAGAGAGAGAAAGAGATATTCCAGCATTGGTTCCCTTCACCAAAGGCTGCAATGGGTGTGGCTCTTCATCTGGGATGTAAGCATCTTCATCTGGGTCTCCCTCATGGGTGTGGCTCCCAGGTGTAATGAGCTTCATCTGGGTCTCCCACATGGGTGAGGCTCCCAGTGTCAGCATCTCCCAGTGCCAGGAGCTTCATCTGGATCTACTTCATGGATGGGGCTCCCAGTGTCAGGATCTTCATCTGGGTCTCCCACACGGTTGGCAGAGGTTGCCGCATTTAGATCATCTTCTGTTGCTTTCCCAAGCACTTAAGCAGAGAACTCTACCAGAAGTGGTACAGCCGGGATTTGAACTGATGCTGACATGGGAGGGGAAGCAGTGGCACAGGGACAGCTTCACACATTGTCACGCCAACCTGTCCCCATTGCTTAGAACAAAAGTACCACTCAACCATTAAAGCTGTGTATTTGTTCATTGGTCTGGCACTCGGCATCCACCCATTTAGAGGATGAGACATCTGCAGCATCCGTAGTGCTGCACAGAAGACATAAACTGTCCTGCTGGGCTTCTGCTGTTACAGCTACTGAGACCTCACTGAATAACCCTGCCTTCTTGATGTTGCAAAAACATCATATCCCCTTCTATCTCAGGTCCTTTCCACATCCTCTCCCTTCTGCTCAGCTCTCTCGTCTCTGCCAAGGTTTACGTTCGTGCTTCACAGTAGAGCTAACATCACTCACTGGGTTCTCTTCACCTCCAAACTTGCTGAAATCCTCCTAGTAACAACTATCATTTAGTAACTGATGAATACGAAGTTGTTTGAAGTCACGTTGCTGTATTTCTTTTGCCTTCCATTAGCTAGAAACTGTTGTATACTTCCAATCGTGTCTACTAAACAGATACAAGAGCAGCAAATGAGTGAAGCGACCCACAGCAGCTGAAGCCTGGGGCAAGGGGGAAGACACAGCATAATCTAGTGGACAGTCAGCCATCGTGCATGTGGGGGTAGTGCCAGCACTGGAGTCCTCATACTGTTGCTTGTGTTAAACTGAATGATCTGATTGGCCCTACTCCCGATGCAAGGGCTAAAATTGAGAGCGGGCATAGTGGCTCCCAGGCTAATCCTCCACATGCAGTGCTGGCATCTTATCTAGGCACCAATTCTATGTCCAGCAGCTTCACTTCTGATGCAGCTTGCTAATGATGGCCTGGGAAAAGCAACAAAAGGTGGCCCAACACCTTGTGCCCCTGCGCTCACAAGGGACACCTGGAAGAAGCTCCTGGCTCCCAACTTCAGATTGGCTCAAGTCTGGTCCTTGCCGCCATCTGAGGAACACACCTTGGGTGGAAGACCTCTCTGCCTCCCCCTGCTCCTCACAACTCTTGACTTTCAAGTTAAAACATAAAATCTTTTAAAGACGAAATAAAAATCCGTGTGGCCATTATTAGCCACAATTAGAACAGAGATGTGCTTTCTTCTAGTGCCCACAGGAGAAAAAAGGTCATTATAATTTTCCAAAATAAACAATAGTAGCTGTGATGTCACTAGCTTTGATGGCTTTGACGTTTTATTTGACAATGGACTTTCTCGGAGATAAAGAGCAGATGTTACAAATTTCCTAGCATCGAGATATTGCCATTCAAGACAAGGCCACATATCCTGAAATCAGTGGAAAAGTGGCATCAGGTAGAACTGGGCCAACCTGAACCAATGGGGCAAGGCGGTGTTAGGAAAGCTCCTGATGCTAGAGCCGGCTAATGAACATAAAAGACTTCTTTGTTCAGTGAGGAAAATAGAACCATATTGTGTCTCTTCAAATAACTGAGTGCTTAATCCAGAAAAAAAAAACCACATAATCTCGTTATTGGAAAATTCAGAGTGAATAAAGTCAAAGCTGCTAAGTGGTGAGCATTCACCAAATTGCCACAGCATGTGGTGGCTGTTTTGAAAATCCAGCATAAGCATCGCTTTAGATCTCCCAACCATTCTCTGTGTGATACTACTGAGCTTCAAAGTCATGCCCGAGGTCATTAAATTAATTCAGGAAAAGTTGATCCGTCACTGCATTCCGATATTGGATCCCTAACCCTGGGTAAGTTCTAACATAATCTCAATTGTACACGCCCCATAAATACACGTGTTTGTTTCAGAACATGTAAGAACAAATGAGCACACATTTCAACCACTTTCACTTCTGTGAGAAGGCCACTCTCTCTTCAAAGACTTTTTCAAGTTTGTTATGCTCAGAAAATTGAAGCTGAAGTGGGAGAAAACATGGACAGTCCTCACTGGGGGGCCCTAGGAGGAGCCCACAGGATTAAGGCTCAGGGTATGCTCCTCTTGGGGAAACAAAGGTACCCTCTCCCAGCTCAGCCACGTATGGGACTCTGAGGGGTGTGGCCGTTGAATTCTGCTGTGTATCTGACACAGCCACGTCGTCATTTTCCAGTAGCTTGACCACTCTAGGGACATGCTCTAACAGTGTGAAGAGCCAAGTTAAAACAACGTCCTGCTGAACCTCAGTTACTCTCAACTACTCTAGTACATTGGTTGCTATGCCAGTGGATGTACAAGAAAGTGGGGTGAACATATACGCTGGACTGCCTATACAGCCTTGATGTACATCTATTTTGTAACACTGTTTAAGACTGCATAACGATTTGTCTCGTAACGGAGAGAACACTGGAATAGGTTAGACTTTCTTGCTATATAGCAAGCTCAAACTGTCCAAATGGTTTTGACAGTCTGCTACATAGTCTTGCTTGCAAAAGCCTCTCTGCTTGACCGTTCGATTCAGTCTCAAAGCACTGTGATATCAAGAGTAAACTATCTGGCCACTCCATCCATTAACCAACGGCATTTATAAGAGCAGCAGGATTATCTAAAAGAATCTGAAAGAGACCACCAGTTAAGCAGCCATGGAATTGACTCTGTCACTTTGTGACCTTGAATAGTCGCTTGGTCTTTGGGTTCCGACTTCTCCTTAGAGCTACTCCATGGCACTCTTACCTAAGACTTTGTAGGGAGAAATAATGCCACAGCACACTTTGAGGGGCAATAAAAATGGAGTGTGATCAAGCTGAGTCACAAATTGTTGGAAGGCAGGAGATGGACGTTGCTGAATCATTATTACAACACAGTGTAAGGTGTAGAGTATGCCCCAGATGTCTGTGGTAGGAGTGAAAGGCCCTGGAGAGAGCACTGGGCTACACTGCAGGAGCCTGAGTTCTAACCCTGGTTCTCCCTGATCTTGAGCAAGTCAACTATCCACTGAATCTCAGTTTTTGCCTGACATCTAGAGAGCTGATGCTGGTCTCCTCCAGCCCTCTTGTTGTATAAGCAAGGATTTGCCAGATGGATAATCCATTCATAAAGTCTCAGGAAATGATTGGTGTCATGTTCGTTTTACAAGAACTAAGAGGATAAGACAGAAAGGGACTGGTATCACTCCTGTCTGCGTACCCGCAGCCTGAAGCAGCCAGTGGCCATTGCCAGTGGGCCACTGCAGTGGTCCTTTAGAATTCACTGCACTCTGGCTGTGCTTGCAAGTACTGTTCCGCAGAGAAAACTTGGGGTAATGTATTCTTGCACTTAGGAAGGCATCCATCTGCTTGCTGCCCTTTCAGCTTAATAAAAAAAAAAAAGCCTTTGGTGCCAAACACAGAAAGAATTCCATTACCAAACTGTGAAAATGACCTTAAACTTTGCAAATTCACTTCCCTTTGTCTTATTTTAGTGGCAAGGTGGCTAAACTGACAAAGCCAAGAGTCTTACTCCATTTACATTTATTTCTGTTTGGTTAGGTGATCAAGTTTAAGGTCAGAACCCTGTGTTCTCTTGAGGGACACCAATTATCTGGACTAAATGCTAGCCTCAGTAAGAAAGACTTTAGAAGAAATGTGGCATTCTGAAATTAGAATAAGAAGCCCTCATCCAGTTGAACCAGTGTTTCCTCCATCTCATGGACATGCTGCTTGGAGTTCACACGGTCTTCATCTGAGGTTCTTTCCTGAAGATCATGATGAATGCCTGTTGGGTGAAGAGAGAAAGAGCTGCATGTTGATTGGAAAGTTTCAACCTGCACAGGTTGATCACTCTACTCCTTGCCTAGAAATGGAAGCTTAAACTATATTTAGACTCAGAAACACAGCCAAGGGACTTTTTCCTAATGGGCAGAAAAGCAAAGCCCTGAAGAGGAACAAGACTGAGGGCCAATCGTAATGTTACGTGGGGAATGCCTGGGGAACCAAAATATCCCATTTCTATTGTGTAAATATTCCTTCCAAAAGCTGATTTCAAGTTGTTAATGTGATATTCAAGGACAGATGCAGTGAGCTACGCCCAATGTCTGTCAGGAGTACACCTGAGTCAAGCTTGGTCACTAATGGAAGTAGGTCTAAGGAAGGAATAAAAGGAAGACAAATGACATGTTATAATAAACTGTGATCTTACAAGCCACCGTTATAATTCTATAATTAAATGATATCATAAACCAATACTGCGATGCATAAACCACCATTGGGATGTTATAAACCAGCATTGCCATGTCATAATCAATTGAGAATTCATAATCCCCCATTAATCAATTGCTTTATAAATAATTGTGATGTCATAGAAATCATTGTAATATTACGTATCTATATGATGATGTCATACATGGGCTATTGTGATGTTGTAAATCAATTATGAAGTCATCAAATCCTGTTATAAAAACACTATTATGACATCATGATTGATTGTGATGGCATACAAACTGTGATGTCATAAATGATCATTGTGATCTAAAAGATTACCATTATGATATAAATTTTGATGTCACAAAACAATTTTTATATCACAATTAACATGTAATACACAATTATGACATAAGATTCCATTGTTATAATAAATTATGATTTAAAAACCTTTGTGATGTCATAATACATTTTGCATTTGGTAAACCAACATTATGGTAACATAAACCTGCCAGTGCTATGATAATAACCAGTTTTGAAGTCATCAAAAGATTGCAACATTGTAAACATACAACTATGAAAATATAAGTCACCATGCTGATGTTATAAGTCACTAGGCGCTCCGGAGGTGAACCCATACAAAGAACTGCCCATCCTGCTGGTCTTTTTGATTTGACCAGGAGCAGAGACAGAGCAGCAGATCCCAGATGTGCAGTACAGGAACAGGGTATATTTCACAACCCAGTCCACCCCCTAGAGCCAAATCGGGCACCATTTTGTTAGGGAGGCAAAGGCTATGGGACAGCACTGCACATGACTGAGCTGGGAGCACACTCATTTCTGGCTCAGTGAACTGCAACAATGTGGCATTCTATGGGTTCCACCCAAGATAGGTCCGAGTAGCCCTCAGATAACAGCCAACAGGTTCCGGCAAGATCAGCACTACCAACAACTTAGCTGTATGGGACACCTGGTGTCTCCCTAATCCTGGGACCTACACCAGCCAGAAGTGGGAGAAAGGTTGTACAGACAACGCTGCAGCCTCAGCATGGAATCACAGGAGGTAGAGAATGATGAGCCAGGAGCTGGGGCTACAGAGAGCATGGTGGAAGTCTAACATAAGAAGCCAGACCTAGATGTAGTACCCAAGGCCATGGACTCACCATTGTGCACGAGATCTGGCACTAGAAGAGATTCTGATGGAGGAGCTCGGGGAACTCCTCCTCTAACAGGACACAGTCCCTGCAGGTGAGCACAAGAACCACAATAGGGATCAGCCCAAACCAGGCCAAGATGCAGTACCCAGTGGCATACATTTGACTTACAGCAGGGGTGAACCAAGCTGGGCCAGTTCATATCACCTGCTGCCGAATCCGAGTACCAGAATGCAGTGTGGATCAGGCCGGGTTCAGTCACAACACAAGTGAGCTCGTGTGAAGGCCAAAACTGGGGGGTCTGCTTTGCCTGAGTTAGGCTGTAGCCCCCACCAGTGTGAGCTGGAACTGAGAGTGGTCAGGGCCCAGTCAGGCTATAACACCCACTGGCAAATGCCAAGATGAGGCAGGCTATGCCAGACTGGGCCACAGCACTCAACTAAAAAAGATGAGACCCAGTGAGGGGGGGTGGAAAACCCAGTAGAGCGGCTGCATGGGGCTCCCCTGTTGGACCATCACTCTCACTGGTGAGCATGAGAGCTGGGATGGGGCAAGTCATGCCGGCAGGGCTACAACACCTGTTGGCCTCATGTGAGCTGAAACAGGGAAAAGCCAGGCTGAGTTGAATGTTCCTACTGGTGCATGCATAAGCCAGAGTGGATGTGGGTTGGTTGGGCTTTGCTGCAGCATCAGCTAGCAGATGCTGGCACAGGGATACAGGGAACTCTGTAAGTTAAACTGCAGAACCAGCTGGAGAGTGGAAGTGTAGGGAAAGAGTGGGTACCTCCCTCTGGGTTGCCACTCCAACTGGTGGGCATGAGAACAAGAGCACGGGGCAAGCACAGGAACAAGAGCAGGGGCAGGTCTGGTGGGGGTTACTGCATGTCACTCCGACTAGGCTGCAGCTCCCATCGGTTTGCATGCAGGCCGAGTGTTTGGTGGGCAGGATTAGGCTGGACTGCAACACCCTTTGGCTCATGTAGAAGACAGGGCTGGAAACAGAACTGATACAACAATTGCTGCCACAAGCAGGTGCATAAGCTGATTGGGGTGACAGACTGTGCCAGACCATGCATTGGCAAGCACACAAAAATCAGGTCTGGGATCTGTTCCGGCCAGCTGGCCGGTAGCATGGACACGGCGAGGGTCAGGGAATCAGACACCGACAGGAGACCAGTAGTGGTGGAAGACTTCTCTCTCAGCCTCCCTTTATTCAGCCATATATATACCTTTCCCCCAAGCCTCTAGCAGAACAATAGGATGCTAATGAGTCTGACAGACAAGGTGCCACTAGCCTCCAAGCCCATTTCCTGCAGGAGCCAAGCTTAACAAATGCTAATCAACTCCTCAGCCCACAACAGGGATCACCTCAGACAAAGTTTCTTTCCTGCTTGCTTTCTTTCAGATTTATTTTTGTTGCAAAGTCAGATATACAGAGAGGAGGAAAGACAGAGGGGAAGATCTTCTGATGACTCACTCCCCAAGAGACTGCAATGGCCAGTGCTGCGCAGATCCAAAGCCAGGAGCCAGAAGCTCTTCCAGGTCTTTCAGGTGAGTGCAGGATCCCAAGGTTTTGGGCTGTCCTCTACTGCTTTCCCAGGCCACAAGCACGGAGCTGGATGGGCAGCAGAGCTGCCGGGACTAGAACCTACACCCATATGGGATCCCAGCACGTTCAAGGCCAGGACTTTAGCTGCTAGGCCACTGCGCTGGGACCTTAGATGAAGTTTCTATGGAAATCCCAACTGAATTGCTGGACTCAAAACCCCAGTCATGGAGAGAAATGCAGGTTCCATGGTCTGATCATTGAGTGCATGAGTCAGAGCTGGTGCACATGAAAGATATGGCAGTACTCTGGAAATCGCAGAGGACATCTGGTAACAGGACAGAGGACAGAACAAATAGATCAACTACCCCAACCAAGCATTGGCAGTGAATATCCTGGCAAATGGAGACCCTAAGGTGGACTATGTCAGCCAGTGGATTCTGGAGAGATTTCATCATGCTTGAAATGGTGAGATCAACAGTGATTCAAAATTGTTGAACTATCAAAACCTCTTGAGCAGGATGCTCAGAGCATGACCCACACTGGGGATCCTGGGGTGGTGTAGGGTGACTGTCCTCCATCCCAGGGTACAGACGCATTTGGGAGGCTGGGTGTGGCTTCTCTCTTCATCTCATCCCTTCCCCCAGATATAGGTAGGAAAAAAATAGAATGTGCAAACAATGGTCTTACCCACCGTCCTGTAGCCCTTGACCCTTATCACCCTAATCAACTATGTAAAAATCATCCAAGATAAAAATATAATTATAAAATTTTTACAAAGAGTATAAAACCTAGTTATATAGGATGCCTGTTGTCTAATACTGGGAATTCTTGAACCAGCAGTGGGAGAAAAGTTGTACACATCAACGGAGTGGCTACAGCACGGTGTCACAGGAGGTGGAGAGTGGTGAGCCAGGCGCTGGGGCTACAGAGACCAGGGTGGAAGCCTAACACAAGAATCCAGACCTGAACTCGCTGGAGGGAGTGGCACAAGTGACTACAAACAAAGAGCTGTGTACCAACCAGAATAAATAAAATTGAGCTGTAGACCTGTGAGTAACACAGCTTAAAAACCTTCCCTAAGGAGAAGAATCTGCTAACAAGAAGTACAATGCTTTAGGCCATCCTCAACTGCTTTCCCAGGCCACAAGCAGGGAACTGGATGGGAAGTGGAGCTGCTGGGATTAGAACCAGCGCCTATATGGTATCCTGGTGTGTGCAAGGTAGTGCTTTAGCCACTAAGCTACCACACTGGGCCCCATATATTTGTCCTATGGGTCTTGTTTCAGTAAGCCCGATAATTTCCAATTGAATCCATTCAGTTAAAAAGTACATTTCATTATTGTTGTGGCTGAGTAATATTCCATATATACCACATTTTCTTTCTCAGGTCTTCCACTGATAGATACCTAGGCTGATTCCATACATTACCTATTAAGAATTGAGTTGCTATAACCAGATAATTCCCTTATACGCTGGTTTTATTTCATTTGCACAAACTTCCAGAAGTCGAATGTCTAATCGCATAGTAGATCTATTTTCAGATTTCTGCAGAATCTCCATACCGTCCTTCACAAAGGTTGTGTAGCTTACACACCTGTCAACACCGCGGGAGGTTACTTTTTTTCCAAAGTCCTTTCCAGCGTTTCCTGTTTCCTGATTTCTGTAACGATAACCATTCTAACGTGAGGTGAGTCATCATTGTGATTTTTTTATTTACGTTTCCCTGATAGCGAGCCTGAGCATTTCCTCATGTGCATACTAGTCTAGACACAGACATTGAACCTTGGTTTTAGGTCTGCGTTCGCCTCTGTGGTGGCCATCACCTGTTTCTATCCTTCATGACCAGGTGGTAACACACCTTTCCTCTAAAGGTGCAAGCCCGTGTCAACTCTGCAGGGTCAGATGCACTCACCAGCGATTCAGAAAAGCAATCACTCAATCTCCCTTTGGCAATTGACACGGGACTCTCAGGAAGAAGGAGATTGTGAGAATCCATATATTTCCTTCAGTCTACAACACAGGCACAGCCACGCCCAGGTACGAAATCAGTCCTCATATATTCATGCTAGTTTTCTGAACAAAAAGGCTGCCCGGGAATAGAGAAAGAGCTTCTTCTCATGGCCTGCAAACAAACAAAACAAAAAATTACATTTTCAGCAAAGCTTTCGCCCAAAATCAGCACCCGGTGAACGTACAGATTACAGCGGCCTTTAAACATTTGATGAAATCACCACATTGACACTCCTATTCCCCTAATGCCCCTGTGCCTGACACTGGAGACTTGCACAAACAGCGCATAAAATAGTCAGGGGATTCCTGGAAAATCCCCACCCTGTCCTGGAAAACTCCAAAGTGCCACCTCCTGTGCCTCTAGCATACATGAAGGACGTGACCATGAGCCTCATGGGTCACGTCCTTGGCCGCTCTTCACTTTGCCAACAAATCTCTCCCTTTGTTAGGCTTCTCCTGCTTCTCCTCTTTAATTTCTTCTTGCATCACAAACACAAACCTGAAGTCACCCACTCCACAGCAGGAATATTTATTCTCTCATAAATATTTATGAATGGTTTTCACTACACATCATGGTCATGAGTGTTTCTAGATTTTGCTAGATTTTTACTTCTGTAACTATCCGGTTGAACGCAAACACGTGTCCACTCTGAGCCTGGTCCTTACCTGCCAGGAGACAGTCTTTGAGCACTCATGCCAGAAACACTGGGTTAGCCCCTGGCATCTGCCTTCCAGGGCGATGAAGTCATCCATCTGTGCCAACATCTTCTTGTGAACTGACCAGAGCTTCAGAAGTGAGCACCAAGGCTCTCCAGGGCAGGGGTTGCTCAGGCATCTGCCAGCTGTGTCCTGGGATTGTCACTTCACCTCTGCTAGCCTGTTTGATCGCAAGAAAACCAGGGTTCTAAGAGGAACAACACTGTAAGCTATCGTGAGGATTAAAGAGGATTAGCCATGGATGACGCTTACTATATGCCAAGCCTGTGGTGTTTCTTTCATATTTGATTCTGTTTCAAATTATTTTTGCCCCTGGGAAAAGCTGTTTTCTTATTTGTAAAGTGGATCTCTGAAAACTAAAAACTAGTTATTCCCAGCCAAATGCATTTTGTCTCTGTTATCCCAATCCCCCCCCATTCCAGTTCAGATGGACTATCATTTTAAAAGTTTACTTCTCAAAGCAAATGATAGAGTATGGCAATGCCAATCAAAATGTCAATGCCATTAGTCTCAATCTACAAAAAAGGAAACCAATGTAGCATGGACCTAAGGACTTCAGCCACATACCAGCTTCATTGGCAGCAAACCAGCAAGTGCTAAAATGGAGGTATTCCAATATGGAATGCCAACCCCCCAAATTCCAGCTTAATGGCTGCACCACAATGCCCGCCCCCTGCTTCCTTTATAGTTCCAGCTCTTATTTATAAGCATTTGATCCATTTTGAGTTAATTTTGTTTCAAACATATAAGGCAAGACCTCATACTTTTACTATCCAGTTTTCAGCAGCATTTGTTGAAAAGACCGTCACTTCCCCTCAATGAATGTGGGAAATTCATTAACATAAGAGCAACACTGTTCCTGTAGGAAGACACAGGCTTCCCCTTTGCTTGCAGTCAGAAGATCCAGGGACTCCAGGGACCAGGCCAAGTCTTCTAGTGCCTGATTGAAGTCAGCTTGGAGTTCGTTGGCCTTCATGATGATGTGAGCCAGAGCTCCTGCGCTGAGGCCTACCACCAGTAGGAAGGTCACAACCAACATGCCTACCAAAGCTGGAATGAAGACCACTCAATCAGGTACTGGTACCTAGCCCTGCCGGACAGGCCCCCGTCCATACCTTTCGTGTGGACTGGTGTGTGAAAGTCAGTGATGCTCTATGCTAACAGCCCATCTCAGGATTCCCATTTGGGCTGGTGAATCAGTCCGGCCCAAATAGATCTTATGGATTCTCCAGTGCAAACCACCAGGTCTCAATTCCCACACTTGCCAGAAAGTTTTGTGACCCCATTGCTGGGAATCACCCAAAATTCATCCCTGATCTACACTCACACTAGCCTTATCCATGAATGTCCCTAGGCAGCAATTACATATCTTAAAAACCTCAGAGCTCACCGCTGGGTGGCCAGCAGGCAAAGCCTCACGCCAAATAGGTGCACTGGCCACCCAAAGCCTAGGACTCAGTCACCTGTTGGCTCGGTCACCGCCTGTCGGCAATGACTTTGGCCTGAGTCCCCAGCATTGGGTCTGGCCTGGCTGACCCACAACCGCCACACTGCAGGGAGCTGCTTTTGCCCCAGCCTCATGGCCAAATGCTCCGGTTACTTTTGAAATCAGTAAGGGTAAGATTCATAAACAAGTTCCATATCAAGAGGTATGGACACCCCTCCATCCTGTGTAATTCACAGACACACCTCCATCCTGTGTAATTCACAGACACTCCTCCATCCTGTGTAATTCATAGACACTCCTCCATCCAGTGTAATTCACAGACATGACTCCACGCGTAATTCAGGCACTTCTCCATGTGCAGGATGGTTGAGCTCCTTTGTTTTGACGACTATCACATTGCGTTGTGGGGAAAAAATGATTTATTCCATCATGGTCCCAAAACAAAGAGCATTTTTTTCATAGCCGCAAAACACAAGTTTTACAATAATTTAAAGACTGTGTTCTATAGCGATCATGCCATTTCTACAGTTTGGATTCCCCATCTCCACATCATGCATTTTATAAGAACTTTTTTCATTAGTTTTGGAGGCAAAGTGAGGTAGGGATGTGTGTGTGTGTGTGTGTGTGTGTGAGAGAGAGTGAGAGAGAGAGAGAGAGAGATTGATTTCCCACTTGCTGATTTACCTCCCAGATGGCCTCGACAGCTGCTACCAAGGCCGGGCTGGAGCCAGGAGGCTGGGCCACATCTCCCGCTGGGTGGTAGGGTCCAGAAGTTTGGTCCATCTTCCGTTTTTCCAGGCACCTCTTCAGGTACTAGAATCAAAAGCAGAACAGGGCTGGGGTAATGGCTCAACAGGATAAGTCTCTGCCTTGCAGCACCAGTATATGTCTCAGCTCCACTTCTGATCCACCTCCCTCCTTTTAGCCTCAGAAAGCAGCAGAGGCTGGCTCAAGTCCTTGGACCCCCGCGCCCATGCAGGAGAACTAGACGAAGCTCCTGGTTTCAGATGGACTCTTCTCTGGCCATTAAGGCTATTGGGGGAGTGAGCCATTGAATGAAAGGTCCTCTACGTGTCTCTCCTTATCTCTGTTAACCCACCATAAAAGAAATGCAGACAATGAGACAATGAGGGCTAGTGATGCAGTCTAGTAGGCTAAGCTTCTGCTGTGGCATCAGCACCTCATGTGGGTCCACATTGGTTCATATCCCAGCTGCTCCACTTATGACACAGCCCCCTGCTATGGCCTGGGGGAGCAGTGGAAGATGGCCCAAGTGCTTGGGTCCCTGCATCTACCTGAGAGACACAGAGAAAGCTCCTGGCTCTGCACTGGCTCACCTCTGGATGTTTTGGCCATTTGGGAAGTTAACCAGAGAAGGAAAGACTCTCTCTCTCTCTCTCTCTCTCTCTCTCTCTCTCTCTCTCTCTCTCTCTCTCTTTCTCTCTCTCTTCATCTCTCTGTAACTCTACCTTCCAAATAAAATCAATCTCATGAAACAGCATAACACACATGACATGAACCACTGTTCAGGTGGATACTGGCATACAGCAATGACAAAATCCCCTGCACCATCACATGGCCCTCAGTCATGGACACTTTATAAGTTGGAAGACATCCAAAAATACTTAAATCATGATTCTCCTTGCCCCTGTGCATCCTCACATGCTCTATCAACAACCTAGACAAAAAAAAAAAAAAAAGAATAGAAATTGTATTATGTAGTAGTAGAAAATAACTCAAACTCATGGACTTCCTGGGCAGCAGGAGCTCCTTGCAACACACATGTAACACAAAGAGTGAGAGGTGAATGTGTGATTTGGTTTCATTGTCCAGTAATACCGTTTAGGACCGCAACCCATGTAGGCCTCTGGTAGGGATGGAGAGGTTTAGCAAGGAGATGAGGGGCAAGAAAGATGTGTCTGTGGTGGGAGAGGGATAAGAGGATCTACCACCCCTTGCTGTCAGACTGTATCAGTGGTGGAAGATGAAGATAGTCTGTTGACACAGCCTTGGGGCCTTGGAGGAAGGACAATGTCCAGACATGTCACGTGGTCACTGTGCAAGAGGTACCATTTTCCACCTGTCCTCACAGGGACTCTTCCTTGTTCTCTCTGTATAAGTTCTTTTTTTCTTTTGCTTTTTAATTTTTTATTATATTTTTGACAATCTTTACATAGTTCATTGGGGTAAAAAAGTTCAAGGGCTATAGGGAAGTGGGGAAGACTATTATTTCCATATTGTTTCCTTCATGTATCTGAGGTAAAGGAGGATATTGAAGGAGGAGAAGCCCCACCCAGTTTCCCACCCACCCCAAGTCCCGGATGTGGCACATGCTCTGAGATACTTGATCAAGTGGTTTTGATAGTTCACCGTTTATGAATCGCTGCTCATCTCGCCACTCCAAGCACGATGAGGTCATTGAATAATCCACTGATTGACACAGTGCCTCATAGAGTCTCCATTTGTCCAGTATTTCTCTGCCAACAAATAGCTGAGGTGGTTGATTGACTTGTTCTGTCTTCTGTCTTTTCTTGGTTAGGGTTCTGAGTCCAGAAGCTCGATTGGGGAGGGCCCACCACAGGCCATCGCCTCGATCAGCTGGTGGTTGCAATTGCTGGGTTGGTTCTGTTTTCAGCCCCGACTTCCACTGGAACCAATGAGTGTTGCAATCCATCTTGGCTCTGCCCATCATATACTCGGCCCTCACATAAACCAGTGGGAGCTGCAGCCTAGTCAGAGCGACCCACAATAACCCCACCAGGCCCGTCCCTACCCTGGTTTTCCAGTATGTGTAGCAGACTAGTCCAGTCTGTCCCACATCCCATTTGGCTCTCGTATATGTTGATGGGTATTGAAGCTTAGTTCCATCCAACTAGCTCAACTATCCAGCCCTTATGGATGTTGTTGAATGCCTCTCTAGCTACCCCAGCCCCTGCCCTAGTTCTCGTGCCCCCCACCATGGGAGTGGTAACCCAAGAGGGAGGAACCCACTATTTCCCACTCAAGTCTCTCTCACTCCAGGATTATGCACTCTTCAGGTGGTTCTGTGGTTTGAGTTGACAGAATTAGCCCCCAGTGCCAGTTTCTGCCAGCTGATGCTGCAGCTAAGCCCAAACAACCCTTACCCACTCTATGCTTGCACCAGTAGGAATAATCAGCTCAGCTTGGCTTTTCCCTGATCTAGTCCACATGAGGCACACAGGTGCTGTAGCCCTGCTTAGTCTGGCCTGCCCCCATCCCAGCCCATGCTCTCCAGTGGGAGTAGCTGTCCAGCAAGGGGACCCTCCCTTATTCCCCCTGCTGGCTCTGCCCCCTCCCTTCCTGGTTCTCATGCGTGCTGGTTGGGTGCTGCGGTCACATCGGTACAGGCAACCTCACCTTGGCATTCCGTATTGTGGACTGGTTTTTGTCGCAACCGAACCTGGCCCGACCCACACTCTGTTCTGATGCTTGGATTTGCCAGTGGATGACGTGAACTGATTCAGCCTGGTCTGCCTCTAACCCATGCCAAATGTATGCCAGTGGGAAACTTTCCATGGCCTATTTTGGACTGTTTCCTATCATGCTTCTTGCATTTACCTGCAGGGACTGTGTCCTGCCAGAGGAGTTGCCCAGGCTCCTCCATCAGAACCTCTCCCAATGCCAGGTTTCACGCTTACCAGTGGATCCATGAGCCAGACCTACTCAGTTCACCTCCTGTCCTAGAAGGAACAATGGCTTTTCCTGACTGGCTTTCAACCCAATCTGGTTCTTGCTGTTGGAGGTTTCAGTCCAGACATGGCTCGTCCATACCCACATACGGCTCACATATGTCTCACTAGGGGTTGAGACCTCACCTAGTCCGTCCCACATCTACCCTGGTCCTCCAGGACACCAGACAGTGTTGGCATCTGGTCCAGCCTGGTACGTCCAGTCCCCTCCACACTTGTGCCAAGGGAGACTACAACTGTATCCTGATCAGAACGCAGCCCCCATTCCAGCACACGCACCCCTTGGTGGGAACCTCCACCTAGCTAGGGAGTCCCCTTAGCTCCCCAACCAGGCCTGTTCCCAGCCATAGATCACACGCATACCAGTGGTTGCTCTGACTCAGCTTGGCTCAGCCCCTCACCTGTCCCGCCCTCTGCCTTAGACACTGTGGCTTAGCATCCGTGACTCACGCAGACCAGTAGGTGAAAGAGCCTAGCTCAGCATGACCTCTGCTCCATGCTGCTTTCTAGTTTCGCTTGTAGGCCAAGGCTTGCTCGATCCTGCCCAGTACATCGTGCTCCATTACCAATTCACACCATAGCCAGCCGTTGGAGCTACTTTGCCCAGCTTGTCCGACCCCCAGGTCTGGACCACATGTTCACCAGCGGAGCTGTGGCTCGCCAGGGGAGTTTCCCAAATTCCTCCACTTGATTCACTCCCCAACCCAGTTCTCATACATGCCAGTGGGTTTCAGGCCAGTGCCCGGCACATTCTGGCCTTCCATTTGGCCGTGTATGAGCTGGTGAATGCTGCAGCCCAGCCCACCCCGCACCCTATTCAGGATGCACATTCGGGTGCTGCTGCCTTGACCAGTCCAGACTGTTGCGGGTTCCTTGGCACACTGGCTGCCAGGGGACAGCTCACCACATGCACATGGTGGCTTGGCATGTGGGATCCAGGCATGAGATGCCCCGTCCCATCCCGAGACCCAGTCGCAGCCAGGAGGCTGCAGGAAATTTAAACTCCCAGGCCCAAGGTCGCCCCCCTCCCCAATCCCATTCACCGCCCAATGAGGGCGATGGGTAGACCCCGGACCTACCCAGTCATGGACACTTCCCCACTCAATGTACTCACCCCGAAGGGAGCAACCCCCAGAGCCCAGGCAGGCCCAGGGACAGTTCACCACGTGCACATGGTGGCTGGTGTGTCTCTGTATAAGTTCTAAGGTCTGTTGCTTGTCTGTGTATACCTAACTGTCCACAGGCCAAGGTGCTTTCTGCTTGCCTGGAGTATTGTGCCACTTGCTTTTTCTGCCCCCATTCTTTAAAGAGATACTGGAGGTCTTCTGTTGAATTAGAAATTCCAGTTGTCTGGTTTTTCATATGCATCTGGGTGTGTTCTTCAATCTTTCTATGGAGTCAGAAATGGGGGTTGCCCAGTCTCCTACAGTCAGATCACACATCCATGGGATTTCCCCTAGGATCAGGGATCCCATCAGTCACAAGGTACCAACATAATCCAAGGGACCCACTGCAGACCAGGCTTAGGATCTAACTTCTTGTTTAGCAGGTGCTGCAGCTTGGTCTACATGTTTGCCTGTCCTATCTTCCTTCTATATCTGTTACTATAGCAGTATGGTCAGGTGCTCTTCCAGAAGCCCTACCAGATTAAGCCCAGCCCCTTTCCCAAGAGTGCTGGTGGACGTACCAGTTTGATTCAGTCCACCTCAGCCCTGGCTCTCATGCACACAAGCAGGTAGGGTGGCCCAGTCGAGGTTACTGCTTGAACCCCTACTAGGCCATAATGGTGCCTGCACACTGGCACATGCTATAACCTGGCCTGGACCACATGCTCTCCTGGTTCTCCTGTGTTCCAGGAATACTTGAGCCAGATCCTTCCTGTCACCATCCCCAGCTCTCACATGTACTGGCAGGTGCAGCTACCTAGGTGATCTGCCAACCATGGCAGTCCAAGACCTGACTCACCTGTTGTTTTGGCAACCCTACCTACTTAACCCACCCCAACTGTCACTTGTAAAATGGCAGAAGCAGCCTGACCCTAGCAGTCCCCCAGACCTAGCTCCTGCACTCGCCGGCAGGTACCTTGGTAGCAGCTAAGTCTTTTACTGCAGTGGCCTGTTCTGTGCAAGTCCCTAGCAACCATTTTATAGAGCTCAGCAACTCTCAATGGCCTCCCTTTGGCCTCTTGTTTGGTGTACAACTGCAGCTACGGGGCTGGCAGATTGGCAACCACACACGGCCCTCACCTAGCACAATGACACTTTTTAGCCTTATTTTTTCTTTAAATTTTATTAATATTGTTTACGTAGTTGAAAGGGATTCACACACACGTGTGTCTCTGATTAGGGTGGGGAGGGTCAAGTTATGGAGGAAGGTAGGTGGAGCAAATATTTCCATGTTTTTCTCCTGTGTGTGCAAGGAGGGAAGAGAAGAGAGACCACTCTTTTGCGTAAACTACATCCACTCCTGGGGATGGGGGCAGTCATTTGATGATATCTTAGAGACCCCGATGTGGGAAGAGTATTCCAAGGGCATTACTTCAGTGGTTTTGATAGTTCTGAGATGTTGGTTTCATTGTACCAAGGTTGAGAAAATCTTTCCAAGGTCTATTAACTGACCAAGTCCACCTTAGTGCATCCACACAAACCTAGGAACATACATCAAAGGTTGACCAGGAGAGTGGTCCAACCTATTCCACTTTCCATCTTCTGACAAGGTACTTGATGTATTCTACTGGCCTGGATGAGCTGGCATCTGGGCACTGTGCACCCACTGCACAGGCATCAGCAACTAAGGAGGCCCAGTCCCAATACATGCACTCCAAGCTCAGACCACATTTATTATCTTCCCTGTGGCCAGGGTTCGAGTCCAACCATCTAGCTGAGGTCACCTGGCCTCATGTACACCAGCCAATGCAAGGTCAGGTTCACCCTATCACCTCCATCAGCCAACATACGTATCGGTGAATGCAGCAGCCTGGTCAGTTCCTCACCTATCCCCTTCTCTCACATGAACTGTTGGGAGCCGCAGATTAGCCCAGCCCAACACAGGCCCAATCTTCAAGCATGCCAGTTGGGTGCCACTGCTTAGTTGAGGCAACCTCTAATAAGCCCCACTAGGCTCACCTCACCCATGAATTTTGCATATGCTAGCATTTGCTGTGGCCTACCCAGTCCATTCTGGATCCCATTTGGCTCTGATACACTCCCATGGTACTGCATTAAGCTCAGCCCAACCCTCTCCCAGAAGCGACCACATGTGGACCAATAGGTACTGCCACCTTGACTAGTCTGGCTCACACCCAGCCCTGGCTCTCATACCCACCAGCAGGAAATGGAGCCCAACAGGGGAGTGCCTCCAGTTTTCCTATCATGCCCACTCCCAACCCCGGATCTTGCACCTGCCAGGGGATACAGCAAGCCAACCTGGCATGACTCACACCTAGTACCAGCACTTGGCAGTGGGTGCTGCAGCTTAGCTCAGCGTGATCTGCCTCCAGACCAGTATACCTCATTCCCAGTTCTCAAGCCAACAATTGGAAACAGTGGTCCAGCAAGCCAGTCTCCAAAGTTCCCCTAACAGGCCCACTCTGAGCCCCAGGGCCTTGCACATGCCAGTGGGTACTGCAGTTCAGGCTGAGATGACCCATCCCCAGACTAGGCACTCACCAGCAAGTGCTACAAGTCTGCACCCAGTCCAAACTCTTGTGAATACAGCAGCCTAGCTGAACTGGGCCCACCTCAGCCCTCACGTGAACTAGCCTGGCCTGGCCTGTACCCAATTCTGGCTCTGCCCCTAGCTCCGGCTCTCATGCTCACCAGTGGGAGCTACAGCCTAGCAAGCAAGTTTCTCAATTTCCATAAATTCCTCTATCAAGCCATTCCCCAGCCCAGGATCTCATTTGTGCTGGTGGATGCTACAGCACAGCCTGACATGGCCGGCCCCCAGTCCTGGCACTCACCAGTGACCACTGTGGCCTAGCCTGACTGGTTCACACCTATTCTGGCTCTCACCAGTAGGTATTACAGTATAACACAGCCTGGCCCATCCCAGGTCCAGCAGGTGCCACAGCTCAGGCTTACCTGTTTTACAACCATTCACGTGCTCTCTAGTGCCAACAAGTGCTTAGAGCCTTAGCCCCGTCTGGCCTGCCTCCAAACCAAGCCCACACATAGTACCCGAGATGGCTGCTGCAGCTATGCCAGCCTGGGCTGCCCATAGCCCTGGCTGTCACATTCACCAGTGAAAGTTGCAACACAACAAGGGTATCCCCAAAGTTCCCCTACCGGGCCTATCTCCAGGCCTGCACCTTGTGCATGTTGGCAGATACTTCAACCCATCCTGGCATGGCCCATCTATGGTCTCAGCCCTCACTGGCAGATGCTGTAGCCCAGCCCAGCTGGGCATGGCCCACACCCTGTACTGGCTCTCATGCATGCCAGTGGTTGCTACAGCCTGGCCCACACAAGTGCTGAGGAGTGCTGTAGCCCTACCTAGGCTGGTCTGCCACATTCCTGACTGTTTGGCTCCCCAGTGGAAGTGTGGCCTAGTAGATATCACTCAGGTTCCCCTCCCAAGACCAGTCCCCACCCCAGATCTCATTTGCACTGGTGGGTGGCGTGGCCCTGCTCAGTATACTCAGCCTTCAGCCCTGGCCTCTGTATTGCCAGCGGGTGCTGCAGCCTTGCCCTGCCCAGCCTCTCCCCAACCCCAGCTCCCAGAATGTCAAGTGAGCTCTACAGTCCAGCCTGGCTCAGCCAATCACCACCCTAGCTCTCTGCACAAACTGAGCAATGCCGCAGCCCTCCAGAGGTGAGCCCACAGATCCCTGCACAATGTGCCCCAAGATCCAGTCCTCTCTCAATCTGGTGGGAACTGTGGGCCATCCTGATGTGGCCCTACCCCCTGTTCCCAAACTTGCACAAGGGTACTGCCACCTGCCCCACCAGGCACTCCCTGCAGCACTACAAGGCCACAGGCAATGGTGGATACCCCACCCTGACCCAGACATGCCCTCTTGCCACCCCTTCTGATCCAACCATTCTCAGCTTCCTCATCTACCAGTAAGTTCAGTGGCACAGTCCGTGGAAGATGACAGAAGGCATTCCTCCCCTGTCAAGCATGCCCTCGGCTGCTCCCATTCCAATATGTCCAGAGACCCCATTTCCAAAGTAATCTGCAGCCCACACCCCCCGCATTGGAACTGCAGATGACACGTCCCAGCCAGCGTTCTCCACCCTGCCCACATATCTTAGAATAAGTAACCGTGTGGCACAAATGTGACATTAACCAGACCCAGAACGCCCACCACACACTGGCTGCTTCTCTCCCAGCAGAGTAACACTTGCGAATGTGTGTTGACAACTAGGACCCACTTGCTGTGTGAACAGAGGTTCATCTGGGCCCTACTCTTCCGACCTCCTCTGACATTCCAGTGAATTGGGCGCACCAAGCCAGCTCCAGAGGCTCCTTGTGCCTGCTCTGCCCCTCCTGCCTCCCACACAAATGAAGCTAATTGACAGTGCTGAGATGATCCATAAGTTCCCTCCTGCCCCCTAATGGGCTGCTTTAATTACAGGGAAACTTGGGGTTCCTGCAAAGCCCCCTTCCTAACTCCTGACACTTAGTTTACCCAATGCATGGAAACTGTGGACTACATGGCTCTCAATTTGATTGGAGGATGGGAGCTTAAAAGCTCCCCCGCCCCGACTTGGAGGCTAATATGGTAGCCTAGTAGCTAAGGTTTTTGCCTTGCATGTGCAGGGATCCCATATGGGTGCGGGTTTTAATCCCGGCAGCCCCGCTTCCCATCCAGCTTCCTGCCTGGGAAAGCAATCGAGGACAACCCAAAGCCTTGAGACCCTGCTCCTGCATGGGAGACCTGGAAGAGGCTCCAGGCTCCTGGCTTCGGATTGGTGCCACTCCAGCCGTTGTGGCTGCTTGGGAAGTGAAGATCTTCCTCTCTGTCTGTCCTCCTCTTCTCTGTCTGTCTGGCTCCTGGATGGGGTAGCAGGAGCTGCTGCCACCAAGTGTGGTCAATAACAATGCCTGCTAACACGCTATCCTTGTGTCCAATGTGATCCCCTGTTCTCTGTCGCACAACCTGTAGTCACCTGCAGCAGGGCATGCAAGGATTTTTAAGTTAAACCTTCAGAATTCACTTTATAGTCACTAATTCTAAAAAAAAAAAAAAAATGAAATGTCTCACCCTGGATTTCACAGAGTGAAAACCATAGACAAAAAAGGTCATGTGGTCTCGGTCACTGGGGTTCTTCTCCAAAGGTAGAAGCCCTGCTTTCAAACACAACTCCATCCTAACAATTGCACACATGTTCCAGGTCTGTCAACCAAATTCTCATAGAAAATACCGCCCCGTGTGGGCAGCCTGGCCCAGTCTTTGTCCCAGCCCCCTTGGGGTCCTCCCATCGCATCAGGTACAGGAATAGAAACCCCCAGGACTCAGAGGTCCTGCGGGTGCTTCGGGGCCCACACACCTGAGGGCACACTCAGAAGCAGTTGCTGTAATGACACCCTAGTAGCAGAGGGCAAACGTGAGCGGAGCAAGGATCAGAGGACAGAGGGGCTGGATCTGTCCCCAGCCACACAAACGAGCTTTGTGTACAGCGCTAATGTGACCGTGTGCACATGGCACCTGCGACCCACCTTAGGGAGGGCTTGTCTGAGGCTTGGATGAATTCACTGAAGTCATTTCCTGTTTGACAGCCACCACAAAAGTTCAAACTAACTATTCAGGTTCTGGCGCCGCTGGCTCAGCCAGCCAGGTCAATTGGCCAGAGATTTCTGAGACACAAGAATTCTTGCTATCTCCAACCACCCCAAATCTTAAGCCTCTGGCCATCTCCCCA